>NC_090926.1:989514339-990714339 GCF_040938575.1 Ambystoma mexicanum | reverse complement strand
CGTGAAATATAACAATATTGCAATGTCGCTCAAAGAGCTCTGCATAAGGCGACCAGTAAACTAGCCGGAAAAAAACTGGGACCTCGACGCGCGAGGGATTTTGGGTACACTACACGTCACGTTAGGGATAGTGTTACAGGCACACCCATGTCGACGTCCCCTTTCGATTCTCAAAAGACAAGATGCAATACTCTGCGGTTACCACTGGTTACCACTGGATGTCGGACAATTTGCACAGCATGTGATTCTAAGCAGATTAACAAGCATCAGAAACTACTGTATCTAAACCTTCAAAACAGAGGACTATTTTGGATAGACTTTATGTAAAGTAGAGATCTCCACATCGTAAATGGGCACTTCAAAGGAAATAAACCTTGTCGCCCCACCTGGGTATGGGGAGGGCAATGTTCTATAATAAACTATAGATTTCTCGCTATAGATCTGATAGGGGAGAGATTCTTTCGAAATCCTGTCGACTAAAGCTAATGATCACAATCTGCAAAAAATGTGATGGGTCTGGGGGGGGGCGGTCTGAAATAGCTTCCGTCATGATGACTACACAGCTAGAACCAGTTAATAATTTCTGCCATTTAAAAATGCTAAAGAGAGACGTGGAACAACTGGTGACCCAATATGGCAAGAAAGAATCTTTAGGAGAAGGACTAACCGGTACTAGATTACACCCTAATTCTGCCATTATATTTTATTTAGAACGATTCAGGGTGTATTAACACAAGACAACATCAACATGTATTCAACAAACTAGTAGACAAAAGACGGGAACAGAAGAGTTATTCATCGTATCAAATCCACTTAAACAACGAATATGGACACGAGGCTGAGAAACCAACATATTGGCTTATCGGGCATACTTTTTTACGACTCAAGACGCAGAGAAAATGTTGAGCACCATGAGCAAAAAACAACCAAGGGAAATCTGGGACCCTATTAAATCTACTGGAAATCTGCAGAAACTCCCGCAGGTCAATGGCGTATCTAATGTTGAATGGACAAACCACTTTAAAAACTTGTATTCTGACCCTTATCCAGGAGAACAACTGGACCGTAAAACACTACCTGCAAGGTCCATAGTATACGGCCATGAAGATTTAGTCAACCTAATAAAGAGGACAAGTGCTTCCCGGGCTCTAAGACCCGATTATATCGAAAGTGGTCCTAAAACAAAACCCTGAACTATGGGCTACACTGAACTGCTCAATACTAGAAAACAGAGTACAATCCGGAAATATACCTACAGCATAGAGGCGGGTGATCGTGGTACCAATATTCAAGAGTGGCAACAGGGACAACCCTAACAACTAGGGGGGCTGACTGGATCCTCACTCATGCCGAAGCAAATAAATACAAATAAATAAATTGTTCCATAACTTATCTAATGAAACAGAAGCTTTGGGAAGTACACTAATATCTAAAGAAATCTCCAAATCCTCAATATAGATTGCAGTTTGAGGATCAGTCTCAACACTTCCTTAGTTTTATGTAGGTTATCCGTAAGAACACCCAATCACCCCAAGAACATAACAAGCAGTTTCTGTAAAGAAAAGAAGTCATTGGAAAACTTAAAACACATCTTTTGGTTTTGTACCGCCTTAACCCTGCTTAGGACAAGGTGTTTTAAGAACAGAACTTTATCAGCAGAAGAATCGAGGTCAATACTGTTGGGTGGGGTCTTGGGGGGGGGACTTCAACTATTGCAGCAGTGAAATGTTTAAATTAGGTATTGGATAGGACTGATTAAAAGAGCAGAGGTCCAAGGTTTGATCCTTGGGGTACACCAACTGACAGAAGGGTGGGAACAGAGATTGTAAATTAGCTCTATGACTGCTTGAAATTACTTCTGTACACCTCAAAGACAAATGCTTCATAATGGATCCTGATGAAAGTGTTGTTGCTTGACTCCTGATTCTCCTACAAGGCAAACCTCTGCTTTCCTCTGAAGCTCCAGGCCATGTGCATCACCGACCATAATTGGAGCACCTTTTTGCTGTTGGGGACTAGACTGCATTGCTTCATCTGCTGCAGAGTGCTGGCTCCATCTGTGGAGTCTTCATGCAAGATTCTGCAGCTGTCATCTCTTTAAGGGAATCTCTTTGTACCATCTGGTTGCTTAAATAAATCTAAACAGGAGCAACTGCTGCCTTGAACAGAAGGTCAGCATTCTCCATACACTTTACTACTGATGTTGCATCCACTTACTGGAGGATCATTTTTTGTGGATGCCCTGACCTCATCACCATTGGTCCATTTCTTCCATTGCCGAAGGTTCTGCCTGTAGAACCTGCACTTCAAAATCACAACCATTCCCTGTGCCGACTAGACACTGAAACAACTCTCTGGCCTCCTAGACAAACACCCCAGCCATCTCATTGTTCTCTTGAGGGCCTTTGAAATTCCACAATTGTTTATCCCATTCTTCTGTGACTTGTGTATAGCAAGCAGACCACCGTCTTTGTACAGCATGTAACATCATCTGCTTCTGGAACTCTGGTCTTCCTGTCTGGAAGTATTTTCCAACAAATATTCATCTAGATCTTCTCTAGTGGGGTACCTCATCAGCTTCAATCCAAATGTGGACTCCTTTTCCCCCACAACATTGGTAACTTGAAGGTTCTTGCCTATAACAGTGGGCAACATATTGTCCTGTCCATTTGTTTCCTAAGCATAATACCTGTAATGCAGATTGATTCTTTTATACACAACCGTTAATATAGAAGAACTAGTTACTCTTACCTTGTAACGTTCTTTCGATGGGATGTTCCTCCGACGTATTCCTTATCTTAGATAGAAATCCTTCAGCTTTGCTGGCCTCGGAAAATTTTTTCGCCAGAGGGCGCTGCGCGTCGATGATCGCCAAGTCGATGACCCTCGACGGCCTCCGTGCCGACGTCGACGTCATCCTGCCTATAAAGGCCGCGCGCAGCGTCCGTTGCTCAGTTCCGTTTTGTAGTCCCCAGTAATGTTTTTGGATTAGACTAATCACCTTGAAGGAGCATAGGCTGCAAACCCACAGGAAGTCATACTGCGGGGATGGACGGGAGGGTCGATAAGGAATACGTCGGAGGAACATCCCATCGAAAGAACGTTACAAGGTAAGAGTAACTAGTTCTTCGAAGGGATTGTGTCCTCCGACGTATTCCTTATCTTAGATAGACTCCCATAGCAGTGGTATTGTGACTGGAGGCGGGAGTAATAAAAGTTATGTTACCCTTCCAGAATGGACAGAGTGTAACACAGCCTTGCCGAATCTAGTTTCTTGACTAGAGGAGGAATCCAGGCTATAGAATTTGGTAAATGTATGTGCGGACGACCATGTGGCAGCCGCACATATATCTCGAATTGGCACCCCTCTTTGAAGGGCTGAGGATGTTGCGATACCCCTGGTAGAATGAGCCCTTAGATTTTGAGGAGGCTCCTTTCCTGCCAATTTGTAGCACTCCAGAATGGCTAAAATAATCCATCTGGAGATGGTTTGTTTTGTTATTGGAAGGCCCAACTTATGTCCTGCATAACCTACAAAGAGTTGGTCTGCTTGTCTGATCTTAGCCAATCTGCTGATATAGAAGCTCAAGGCTCGCTTAGGGTCCAGCCTGTGCAGTCTCTCTTCCTCCTTCCCCGGATGAGGAGGAGGGTAGAAAGAAGGTAATATAATCTTCTGAGTGATGTGAAACTCCGAGACTACCTTCGGGAGGAAGTTAGGCTTCACCTGAAGAACAACTTTGTCCTTGTAAAAGATTGTATGTGGAGGTTTACACGATAAGGCTTGCAACTCGCTAACCCTTCTAGCAGATGTCAATGCTATTAGCAAAACAGTTTTGAGGGTGAGAAGCTTCAATGAACAAGAGTGTAGTGGTTCAAAAGGGGCACCCTTTAGGAAGTTTAAAATTAGGTTTAAATCCCATAAGGGAACTTGAAAAGGTTTCGGGGGATAAACATTAGTTAATCCTTTTAGGTATTGTATTACCAATGGAATTTTGAAGTATGAAGGCTCCTCTGCAGTGCGCTTAAAGATTGATAGCGCTGCGAGATAGCCCTTAATTGTGCCAACCTGTAGGCCTGAATTAGCCAGGTAAAGTAAGAATGACAACACCATAGGTGTACCACAAGAAAAGGGTTCAATATTCTTTTCTCTGCACCAGCTGCAAAATTTGTTCCAACGGCAGCGGTATAGAGTTTTAGTTGCCGGCCTTCTGGCCGAAAGCAACACCTCCATAACATCATCCGGAAGGTCCCAATCCTTGTACCTCAACCTTTCAGACACCAAGCGTGAAGGTTGAGGGTCTTGATGGCTGGATGGAGAACCTGACCTTCCTTCTGCGAGAGAAGATCCTCTCTGTATGGCAGTCGAATTGGAGGGCAGATGGACATGTCTAGAAGGTCCGGGTACCACGTTCTCCTGGCCCAATCCGGGGCAATTAGGATCATGGTCTTCCGAAACCTTCTCAACCTCCTGATCATTTGAGGAATGACAGGGACCGGAGGGAACGCGTACAGAAGTGGGAACTCCCAGTCCACTACGAACGCATCTCCTAGAGCTCCTCTCGGGGGAAATTCCCTTGAGCAAAATCTGTCGCACTTCCTGTTGATACTGGTGGCGAACAGATCCACTTGAGGGGTTCCCCAAAGGGCGAAGATCTCTTGAAGGACTTCCTGAGCTATCTCCCACTCGTGAGAGACTGTGCTCTGCCTGCTCAGAGCGTCCGCTGTCAAGTTCTTCTCTCCGGCTAGGTGAATTGCCGATAGAGAGATTCCTTCCTGAATTGCCCAAAACCAGAGCTGCATCGCCTCTCTGCACAGTGGTAGTGAGCCTACGCCTCCTCTTTTGTTGAGGTAGTGCATGGCCACTGTATTGTCCGTCATTATTAGGACGTTTCTTCCCCGTACAGACGGCAGAAAAGCCTTCAGCGCTAGTCTGATGGCTCTCAGCTCCAACAGGTTGATATGTAGTCTGGACTCCGATGGAGACCAACGACCGCTGATGGTCAAGTCGTTGGCGTGAGCTCCCCACCCCGTGAGTGAGGCATCCGTGACTACTGTTATCTCCGGCCATGGTTGCCAAAACATTTCTCCTTTCAGGATGTTCTCCCGACAGGCCCACCACTGAAGGTCTCGGGCTACTTTGACCGGGATCCGAAGGAGATCTGTCATCCTTCCTGAGAACTGTGACCACTGAGTTCTCAGTGCCCACTGGAGGGATCTCATTCTCAGGCGAGCCTCCGGCACGAGGAATATGCAGGATGCCATGAGGCCTAGCAACCTCAGAAAGTCGTAGGCTGGGAGATATTGGGCATTCTGAAATCTGATGACCATCTGCAGAATATCTCGAGCCCTCACCTCTGGTGGCAAGGCTTTTCCCAGGGAAGTGTCCAGGACTGCTCCAATGAATTGGAGTCTCTGTGATGGTATCATCTGTGACTTCTTTAAATTGAGGGAGAAGCCCAGCTTGTGAAGGAAGTGGCAAACATAATCTAGTTGTCTCTGAGCCTGTTCCGAAGATACAGTTCTGATCAACCAATCGTCTAGGTAAGGGTAGACATGAATCCCTTCCCTCCTTAGACTTGCAGCCACAACCGACATTAGCTTGGTAAAGACCCTCGGGGCGGAGGTTAGCCCAAATGGCAGAACTCGAAATTGATAATGAGAGCTGCCAATTGCGAACCTCAGGTATCTCCTGTGCCTGGGATGGATCGGCACATGGAAATAAGCGTCCTGGAGGTCTAGAGATACCAACCAGTCCTGAAGCTGGAGGGCCTGAAGGATCTGAGAGAGAGTCACCATCTTGAACTTGTCCTTTCGGAGGAATTTGTTCAATTCCCGTAAGTCTAAGATGGGTCTCAGTCCTCCGTCCTTCTTCGGTATTATGAAGTAGGGGGAGTACCAACCCTTGTTCCTTTCCGCTACAGGTACCAGTTCTATGGCACCTTTCTCTAGCAGGTCTAAAACCTCCTGCAAGAGGAGCGGATCTGGAAGCTTCAAAGGGTTGTTCCCCGGTGGATGACTCTGAGGGATATGTAGGAAGGGCAGGCAATAACCTTGGGCTACTGTCTCCAGAGCCCAAGCATCTGACGTAATAGCCTGCCATTCCGTCAGATGGTGAGTTAACCTGCCCCCTACTGGTGTTCTGTGAGGGGAGACCTCAGAGTGGTTTTGAAGCGGCTGATGCAGTTGCCGAAGGTAAAGTGGCTCCTGCTCCTGCGGGTGCGGCTTTCTTTCCCCTACCCCGTCCACCACGGGTAAATCTTCCTTGGCCTCTTTGAGCCGGTCGTCCCCTGCCCCTTCCATATGAGGAATAGTAACGAAAGGACCGTCCTCTCCACGATGATCCCGAAGGACGAAAGGTATTCTGACGGATAGCAGCTCCCAATGACTTGGCTGCTGCCTTGGACGTTTGCAGTTTCTCCAAACTGTCATCCGCCTTCTTTCCAAAGAGGGTAGAACCGTCAAAGGGCATATTCAAAAGCCTGGTCTGCACGTCAGAGGCAAAACCAGACTTCCTCAACCACGCATGCCTGCGGATTGTGGTACTTGCCGCCATGGCCCTGCTGATACTGTCAGCAGAATCTAGGCCAGTTTGTAGGGTCTCGCACATCGCATCTTTACCATCCCTGATGATGTTTAAAAATGCGTCCCTTTCCTCTCCTTCTTGGAGGCAGTCAGCCGCTGATGAAGCGCACTCCCAAAGGGTGTGGCTGAACCTAGCGAGCGTACAGGTCGCGTTAATAGACTTTAACGCCATGCTACAGGCAGAAAAAACCTTCTTAGCCATGGCATCATATTTTTTGTCATCCCTATCCTGCGGAGCAGTGGGGTATGCAGATGTGCTGCCTGATGAGGTTGCAGCCTGTACAACCAAGCTCTCAGGAGTAGGGTGTTTTGACAAATATTCAGGGTCAGAACTAGCCACCCTGTATTTTGTTGACAGTTTTTTATTTACTGCCGGGATAATTTCTGGCGTTTCCCAGTTTGTCAAAATCCTTCTCTGTAGAGCAGAGTGAAATGGAACCACAGGATCCTCCTGTGGGCCCTTGTCCAGTATGTCAGTGAGGTCATCCTGCTGAAAGGCAGGAGAAGGTGCAGACCAACCCATAAATTCTATGATTCTAGACATCAGAGCTCTATATGGAGTCTCCGCATGTTCTCCTGGGTCTGGTTTGATAAATTCTGCTTCAGGAGAAGTGTCCAAGCCACTAGCTTCCTGAAGTGCATCCTGAAGATTTTTTAATCTTCCTTCCTCAGAGGCGAAAGTCTCTGGCTCTGGTGATGTGGTCCTCTGTAAATCAATATCTTGGTCTGAATCCTCCCTTTCCTCAAAAATCGAGGTTAAAGGGGGATACATTGGTTTTTGGAATGGTATAAACCCCATTTCCAATGCAGAAGGAGCCATCATCACAGGCCTTGAAAACGTCGATGTCGTCGACACCGACGTGAAAGTACTCGAAGGCGCCGTGAAAAGCGTCGAGAAATGTGTACTAGGCCTCGAAGAACTCGAAAGGATCGGAGTCTTGCTCGAGAACGACGTCGACGTTCTCGGCGTCGAGTCGGAGGTCTTTTGTCTAACCGTTGGCTGTGGAGTAGCCGTGGTTCTTTCCTTCACCGGCGTCGATATCGGCGTCGACGTCGGCGTCGACTCGATCGACTGATGCGCCGATGAATCCTTCGACAACGGCGTCGATGGCGCCGACCTCTGTTTCGAAGGAGTTTTCGACGATGGCGTCGATGATGCTTTATCTCCCGATGGCTCGAGGCGCTTTCGGGTTGACTTTTCCGCCGGGTACTGCGACTCGCGGCGTTTAGATTTTTTGGGTTTTTTACCCGGGGTATCACCCTCAGCTGTCTTCGAGGGGGACGAGGCCGCTTTCTCGAAGACGCTTAGCATCTTTTTCCTGAATTCCTCCCACTCAGCTTGCGAGCTGCGTTTTGTGGGGCAATGAACTCTCTCAGGAGAACTCGACGAAGATGACGAAGGGGATCTCCTACGTCTCTTCTTCGAGTGTCTCGATGTCGACGAGTGGTGGGAGCCACTTCGTGATCTAGATCGAGAGTGTTTTTTATGGTGAGGAGACGAACGTCTCGACTCTACCGAAGAAGCTTTCGAGGAAGTTAAAGTTGACCTACCTCTCTCGAGCTTCCCCCTACGCTCCTTCAAGGCTTTCGCCGTCATGGAAAGGCATTCCTCACACTCCGAACTCTGGTGCGTGATTCCCAGACACCACAAACAGACCCTGTGAGGGTCCGTCAACGACATTTTCTTCCCGCAGTCTCGGCACTTTTTGAAACCGGACCGAGGGGTCGTCGGGTCGGAGGAGGATGCCATCGATATCGAGGTAAATAGTAGTTATTATATACGTTATCTTTGACGAGAACTGAGCAACGGTGTTCCGAGGCACAACGAAGCGCGGAAAAACGGAACTGAGCAACGGACGCTGCGCGCGGCCTTTATAGGCAGGATGACGTCGACGTCGGCACGGAGGCCGTCGAGGGTCATCGACTTGGCGATCATCGACGCGCAGCGCCCTCTGGCGAAAAAATTTTCCGAGGCCAGCAAAGCTGAAGGATTTCTATCTAAGATAAGGAATACGTCGGAGGACACAATCCCTTCGAAAATAGGATCAGTGATATAATAAACATTGTGTTATTGTATGGTTATGTGTATGCCAATAGTACCTCACACCACCCATGTCCAGTGCTGAGCATAAAGCTTAGGCTAGTCTTCCTAGCCACCATTAGAAGTTTCAGGCTAACTTAAGGGAAACCATGCTTACTAACAGGTGCCAAGGATGGCATTGTAAACTTCCAGACTCAATGTGTGGTTCAAGAGTTTTTTTAATTGTGTTTAGACTGATTTATACAATGTAGCAGATATCTAGGCACACTAACGGGCATCCCTCATTCTCATGGCTTCCACCTCCCTACCACAGGTGTACCTAACCTTACTGTGGTAATTAGCGATAGGTAACCCCTACTATCTAATAACAGACTATGGTAAGGGCCTAAAGGTATTAGGCTCATCCATATGGCTCCCTCTGGGGTTCTTAGGTCAATTTGTGGAATATGCCTTTTCAATATTGTGCCTTACCCGATACCCGTCTCCGATCGTTTCACCGGCTCTTTCCCATCCCTTTCCTTGAAGTTTCCTGTTACCACACCCCGCTCTATCAGACGCGTGCCCTTCTGCCTAGATGCTCCTTCTCTTGTACCCATCTGCTCGCCCCTATTGCGTGCTGAATAATGTGGAATGGCACAATAGTACAATAGGTTTTTGAAACAGAGTTTTAGGCCACTTCATAATACCCATTTCCTTTATTTTGTACCTTTCTACAAGATTAAGTAGGCAAATGTGTCCCTGAAAACAATAAGGAAGCTTTCAGTCCCCTGTTTGAAGATGGTGTCATCTACTTTGCACGGGTGCAATGAGTGGAGATGCTATTGTGCAGAGTGTTTGAGGCCATCGTAAAATCCATGGACTCTATGCATAGGGATGACATTATGATGTGCGGTAATGGAATAGGCATCACCCAAACGCCAACTTGTAATTTAAGGGGTGTGTTAGGTAGATTTTCCTTCTTGGGTGAAATTCTCCCCACTTTGTGAGTCCCCCAGCATTTATTGCTGGACTACTCAGTTTTTGGACTGATTCTCGTGAGTGAGAATCTTTGTCCACACTCATTCTTTTACCCTTGGAAACCCTTAACTCTTCTTTGTACATTTTAATGGAGTCATGCTTTCCCCTATGGTTTCCGGCATCTACATTTTATTATTGCAGCACACAGTATTTTGAGCAGTGTTGCTGGAAGCTCCTTGAGCTTTCCTTTTTACTCTACCTGTGTCAACACAAATTACTAGGGCAGGGGGGGGACACCCTTTTGTCCCTCCTGTATTTTATTTTCTCAGATCAGCACCCTATGTGGAGGGGAAACAGATCCCTTTTCCCACTGTTCCATTAACTTATAGTTACTGTGAGAAGTTCATCTGACAGGCTAGTGGCAGTGTACCTTTTTACATAACATTTTGTGGACTTTGTCGCAGGCTGCCTTTGCAGCTCCGGTAAGGGACACAGGGGTCACCATTTGCCCAAAACGGGGGCTATACTTTTCTTAGCCCTGTTCACGATGACATGTTCTTACTTGAGCCTTCTTCTATCTGCCTGTTTGGGCGAGGTCTTGATAGGTATTTTATCTTTGTCGGGCTACCCTGGGAAAGCTTGCCAAGAGTCTGAGTGCCTGAACAAAGTAAGTGGGGGAGTGACCAAAACTCCCCATGTCTTTGTCCTGCAGTGTGCCTGCCTGGAACCAATTTGTGCTGGAAGTTGGCTGGCCCCATTGGACAGCCAACCCCCAGGTTTGAATGAACGCATGTGTGGTGATGGGTGGACGTGAGATTTCCTGCAGAAATTCAGTCAAAAGGAGGAGGGGAAAGAGGAGGAGAAAGGGGAGGACGTGAGGAAAAAGGAGGAGGAAAAAGGAGAAGGAGAAAGAAGGAGAAGGTGAAAGAGGAGAAGTAGAAGGAGAGGAGAAGCTCCACAGCCACCGCCAGCAACTGCCAGATCCATCTGAGTAACCACTGCTGTCCCGACCAATTTCTGAGCAACAGTGAAGTCCCAAAGCAGACAACTTCCTCCCTTGGATTGGTGGGCCAAACCAGTCCCCAAGACTAACTGCAGTTTGTGCCCTTCCACGAAAAGCTGCAACCTCCACGCCTCGAAATTCACCAATACTCGGGGTCCTGTGCCATTTTGCTGTGCAACTTCAACCGAAGCATGGCTTCGTCCAAAACATTGCAGGCATTCTTCTGGAACTCAAGACTGCATTCTGCTCCTGAAAGTCCCCTCAGCCGAGAAGATGACCGAGAAGGAACAAGTTACTTACCTGTAACTGTTGTTCTCCAGCATGGGTCTGGCATGGATTCACATGCTCATGAATATTCCCCGTTGTCAGAATGGGAATCCTCGGTAAAGAAAAAAATCAGTATCAGTTTAGTTTCTTATCTGTCTTTCTTAGTAGTAACCAATCACTGATCTCTGGGTCATACTGCCCCCAGCCAATGACTGCCCTCTCCCTAAGCCCCGCCTCTGGCAGCTATCCTCAGATTTGGTAGCACGCCAAGTGGCAGTATGACCAAGTGAAGAGCCGCAGAGGGGTAGGAGGGAGGGTTCGCATGTGAATCCATGCCAGACCCATGCTGCAGAACAACAGTTACAGGTAAGTAACTTGTTCCTTCTCCAGCATGGGGTCTGGCATGGATTCACATGCTCATGAATAAATGACTACATAGCAGTATACACATGCACAACCACGGGAGGTGGCAACAGGCTCAACATTAAGCAATACAACAACTCAACAATAAGCATCTCTTACCTCCTCACCAGGCTCACCTTAAGTGAACAGGTTGCGCAGCACTGCTTGGCCGACCCTGGAGTCCCGATCGACGCAGTAGAATCTTGTGAAGGTGTGCATCGACCTCCACATAGCAGCCCTGCAGATGTCCAGCAGGGGCACACCAGACAGGAACGCCGTGGTAGCAGCGATCGCTCTGGTCGAATGGGCTCTCGGACGGCCGGGCAGCGGTCGGTTTGCCAACCGGTGACCATACATGATGCAGCCGGAAAGCCATCTGGAAATGGAAGTCTTCGAGAGAGTCTTCCCTTGATTCACACACCCAAAGTTCACGAACAGTTGTGACGTTTTCTCAAAACTCTTCGTGCGGTCCACGTAGAACTTCAGCGCTCTAGCTACATCCAACGAGTGCAAAGTCCTCTCGGCCGGCGTCGAAGGCGACAGAAAGAAAACTGGTAACACCAAGGGCTCGTTGAGGTGGAAGTCCGACGGCACCTTGGACATGAAGGAGGGGTGCGTCCTCAGCACTACCCTCGTGTCATGAAAAGTATGGAGACTTGCAAGATAGGGCCTGAATCTCTCACACTCGTCGTGCAGAGGTGATGGCCACGAGGAACGCTGTCTTCCATGACAGGAACTTCAAAGGCTCTGAATGCATAGGCTCGAATGGGGCTCCCATGAGCCTGGTCAGCACCACATTAAGCTCCCACGCTGGGGCAGTGGCCTTCACCGGCAGGAATGATCGGAATAGTCCCTTCATGAATTCCTTTACCAGGCGATGAGACCACAAGGACGCCCGTCCCGTAGTCCTAGTGTATCGGGAGATGGAAGCCAGATGTATTTTTATGGAGGCGTGAGCCAGTCCAGCTTTGGCCAGCGACAGTAGGGTACGGCAGCACTTGAGGGGCCGTAATCCGCAGAGGGTTAATCTTCTGTGCACGGCACGAGAGAACCTCTTCCACTTATGACCGTAACACTTGAGAGTCGAGGACGCCCTGGCCTTTGCAAGAACCTCTCTGCAATCAGCCGGGATATCGTACCCTCCAAACTCTAGTGCTGTAGGAGCCAGGCCTGCAAGTTCAGCGACTGTGGGTCGTGATGGAGAATGGCGCCTCCTTCTCTGGAGAGAAGATCCGCGTCCACCGGCAGCTTGACTGATGGGGACGTTGACAAGTCCTGAAGGTCCGGGAACCAGATCTGCCTCGGCCACGCGACAAGGATCATCCTGCAACTGGACTACTTGAGCTGGTTGATGAGGCGGAGCAGCAACGGCAACAAAGGGAACTCGTATAGAAACGGGCCGTCCCAAGGGAACGAGAAAGCATTGCCCATGCTCCTCGGCTGTGGGAACCTGCTGGCGAACCTCTGGCACTTGGAGTTCGTCGCCGTCACGAACAGGTCGATCTGGGGTTTGCCCCATCGTTGGAAGAGTCGATTCACTTGGACCTGGCGCAGTTCCCACTCGTGACACGAGCGCAGCTCCCTGCTGAGTGAGTCTGCAACAGTGTTTATTCCTGCCAGGTGGAAGGGAACCAGAAACATCCCTTGGGCGACGGCCCAATGCCACAGATCCTGGGCCTCCTTGGATAGGGCTGGGGATCTGGTGCCTCCTTACTTCCGTATATAGAACATCGTGGTGGTGTTGTCGGTGAAGATCCTCACCACTTTGCCCTTAAGGGACGGAAGGAACGACTTGAGAGCCCACTTTGCCCTTGAGGGACGGAAGGAACGACTTGAGAGCCCAGAACACTGCTCGAAGCTCCAGAATGTTGATGTGGAGAGACCTCTCCTCCGGGAGCCAAAGGCCTCTTGCGTGGAGTCCTCCGGTGTGGGCCCCGCAACCCTCCAGAGAGGCGTCCGTTGTCACCGTCTCCTGAAACGCCGGGATTTGAAATTCCGTGCCCGTCGTGAGGCGAGCACGGATGCCCCACCAAAAGATCGCCCGACGGAACTCCTCGTCAAGAGGGATCCTGCCCTCGAAACAGCCCCTCGCTTGGAGCCAGCGGGCGTCGAGAAACTCCTGTAGCGGCCGCATCCGAAGTCTGCAAAGGGGTACAAGGTAGATGCATGAGGACATCATCCCGAGGAGGGACTTGATGGACCTCACCCTGGCCACGTCCGTGGCTAGCAGGCGCCGCACCTTGCCCAGGATGTTCTTGGTCCTCTCCTCTGAAGGGGAGGCCAATTGCCCCACTGTATCGAGCTTCGCTCCCAGAAACAGTGTTATCTGCGATGGAAACAGGTGGGATTTGGGGTAGTTGATGGCGAACCCCAGCTCTGTGAGCAACCGGACGGTCCTCGCCGTGTGTTCGAGGGCGAGTTCGCTTGTCCTTGCCCGGATTAGCCAGTCGTCCAGGTAGGGGTAAACATGGATCCCCTGCAGACGCAGCCGCGCCACCACTGGTGCCAGGCACTTGGTGAAAACCCTGGGTGCCGACTTTAATCCGAACGTTAGGGCCCTGAATTGGTAGTGGCGTCCCTGAACCACGAACCTGAGGAACTTCCTGTGCCTTTTTAGAATAGGGATGTGGAAGTAAGCATCCTCCAGGTCCAAAGACGATAGGAAGTCGCCTTCCTCCAGCTGTCCCAGCACGTGCTTGAGGGTGACCATCCTGAATTTCTGCGCCTTGATGTACTTGTTTAAGCGACGCAGGTCCAGGATGGGGCGCCAACCGCCTGTCTTCTTGACGAGGAAGTACCTGGAGTACACTCCGGAGCCCTCTGGGGACGAGCTCAATGGCACCTTTGAGCATCGCCTTTACCTCCGACAGTAGTTGAGGGACGTGATTCTCCTTCCTGGCCACGGGAGGAATGCGAGGGCACTTCTTTTGGAATTCCAGCGAGTGCCCGTTGGCCAGGGTGTCCAACACCCAACAGTCGGAGATGGACTCCCAGACGCTGACGGACTTCGTCAGCAGGCCTCCCACCGGGGTGCTTTGGTGGGGGCCCGACAACCCGGACGGGTCAGTCTTGCTTGGAGGCGGCCATGCCGCCTTGGCGACGGCGGCGGGAACCCCCTTGCTTGCCGCAACCTCTGTCTGCTGTGTCATTGCCACCGCCATCGTCCGTCCCAGTCGCTGTATCCGTCGCCATATCATCCCTAGGGTCTGGCGAGGGGGACGGGGGGTCCACCGGTCTCGCAGGCACGAAGGGCGGAGCGGGGTGGACTCTCCTCCGCTTGTTAGGAGGGCTTCCCGACTGGCCTGTTTCTGGATCCTCCGTCAGGGTCCGTGGTAATCTCGTCCTTATCTCGGTGCATAAGGATTGGATTGCCAACAAAATGGCCGCCGGGCAATCTTGGGGCTCGGGCAATGGCTGAGACGGACGGGGTGGCCGTTCCACTGGGCCCTGTTCGTCGTCGTTGCCATCTTCGATCACGTCAGCAGGGACCGCCCCCTGGGATCAAACCTTCTCGAATCTCTCGTTGAGGCCTAGGTACCTCTCGTTGAGGCCTAGGGACCTCTCGTTGAGGCCCTTCTCGGTTTCCACCAGTTCCTCCTCAGAGGCTGATTCCGAGTCTGTAATGTCCACCAGCCCCCCCCCTCTTTTTCAGCCGGGGGCTTCATGGGAGTCTTAGCGATGGGCTGGAAAGAGGAATCCCTCCGCGGTGGCAGGGATACTCTGGGCCCGGCGGGCGTTTCCACAGGCGTAGTCTCAGCCGGCTTTGCCAGGTTCGCAGCGACCACTTCGGTAGAGGCCTTTGCCGGGTGGATCAAAGCCCCCACCACCTTAGGTGCGTCCTGGGCCTTCGCCTTGGGGTGAGGGTCAGCGCCTCGCTCCCCCTTCGAGATCGACAGGGTCTGCTCCAGCGGCCTGCCCGGGTTCTCGGACTTCCTCTTCCCCGAACCAGAGCGCTGGCTCGTGGTCGAACGTGCCGGGGAAGCAGCACCCTGCTTGGCAACCGAAGAGCCAGACCTTTCGGCGCTCCCGGACTCGCGGTGCTTGGCCTTCTGTTGGGCCCCCGTCGCCGGGGCGCCCTCACAGGACTTAGAAGCCCGCTCAGACGACTTCTTCGCCTTCTCACCTGCTGTGCCCTTCTCCAGCCAGGCGGCGAGGAGGGAACGACGATCTTGTTTGGTCCGTTCCGAAAGGTTCTTGCAGAACGCACAGTCTTTCTCCGCGTGCGTCTTGTGCTCATGGAGGCAGTAGAGACATCACAAATGCTCGTCCTCCTTGAAAACGTTCTGTAATCCGCATCCAGGGCAGCACCATAACAGCTTGGATCCAGGCGTCGAGCTTCCCTTGTCCTGGGCCATGTCCGTTGAGGTAGGCCGCAGATCTTCCGGAATCCTCCAAGAAGTATAAACTCGACGAAAACTTCACCCTTGAGGGGCGTAGAGAATTCCAAAACGGGTCCCCGTTATCAGAAGTAGAAACGGTGGAGCTTGAGGCTCGATTAAACCGAAAAAATGAGAAAATCTCCTGAAAAAACGTGAAAACGCAGTAAAAAACTCAAGAACTAAACACGAGGACTCCCAACACTTGAGTGTGCGGTAAAAATCTGAGGATGGCTGCCAGAGGCGGGGCTTAGGGAGAGGCAGTCATTGGTTGGGGGCAGTATGACCCAGAGATCAGTGATTGGTTACTACTAAGAAAGACAGATCAGAAACGAAACTGATACTGATTTTTTCTTTACCGAGGATTCCCAGCATGACGACGGGGAATATTCATGAGCATGTGAATCCATGCCAGACCCCATGCTGGAGAACTGGACAAAGCTTTGAAAAAGGCGCCAACAAGTTAGTATTGTGAATACCTGGTGCCGGGTGCCCACCTACTAGAGAGAAACCATCAGATCCATTGCAAGTTATTTTCTTCAGTTGCAAAGACCAACAAGCCTGAACCGGGGTGGGGGGTGGGGGGGGAGGGGGCTGCAGTCGCCTCTCCTTGGGGTCTTCCCTGCTGCACAAGCTTCTTCACTGTAGGACCAAGAAAAGCCGCAGAGGGGAAGAAGGGAGGGTTTGTTATGTTATTTTACTTATACCGTGCCAAAGCTCGTGGGCATCCAGGCGCCGAGAGACAGATGAGAGGCAGGCTACCAATGAAAAATTCTGTTAATTGAAAAGAAGCGTCTTCAGTTGTTTCCGAAATATGAATAAATCCCCAGTCTTACGCAGAGTGGCTGGCAGGGCATTCCAGGCCTTAGCACCTTGGATATGAAACGCTCTGCCAAGCCCACGAGATCGTTTCACTCGATGTTGGACTAGTAAGAGATCTTCCAATGATCTGAGTCTTCTTTTAGGCTGATAGACACTAATGACATGTTTCAGATAAATTGGAGCAGTCCCAAAAACGCATTTATGGAAAATAGTTAGTAGCTTAAACCGAATTCGGGCCTCCACAGGGAGCCAGTGTAGTTGTTTTCTGGCGGCGGTAATCGGCTCAGAACATTTCATCTGAAAGATGATGCGGATGGCTTTATTTTGTACTTTCTGTAGTTCACGGATGTCGGCTTTACTTGCCCCACCTAGGAGTGCATTACAATAGTCCACACGTGGTAAAATGACGGCTCTCACAAGTTTAGTGCAGTTTTCGATGGAAACAAGTGGGGCAACCTGTCTAAGCACTTTGAGATGGTAATTGGTGCTCTTAGAAATAGCTGTGACATGAGGTTTGCATGTGAATCCATGCCAGACCCATGCTGGAGAACAATAGTTACAGGTAAGCAACTTGTTCCTTCTCCAGCATGGGCTCTGGCATGGATTCACATGCTCATGAATAAAGAATACATAGCAGTACAACATTATACAACCACAGGATGTGGCAAGGCTCAACAGAAGCAATTACTCTTACCTTCGGAACAGGCTCACCTTCAAGCGAACAGGGTGTGTAGCACTGCTTAGCAGACCCTGGACTCCTCTCAGGAATCCCTGTCGACACAGTAGAACCTTGTGAAGGTGTGCGTGGACCTCCACGTAGCAGCCCTGCAGATGTGTCCAGCAGGGGCACCCCAGACAGGAACGCCGTCATCGCAGCGATCGCTCTGGTGGAATGGGCTCTCGGAGGGTGACAGTGTGTGATGCAGCCGGAGAGCCACCTGGAGATGGAAGCCTTGGACAAGGCCTTCCCATGGTTCAGAGGACCAAAGTTCACAAATAGTTGAGATGTCTTCAGTAAATTCTTTGTTCGTGCCACATAGAACTTCAGTGCACAAGCCACATCTAGCGAGTGCAAAGTCGCTGGATGTGAGGTTTTTAACAACCGTTGTCTGGAGGGGATTCTGCCGAAGACAGTGGCACCTCAGCCTGTTTGCGAGTAGTGGAAGAGTCTGGTGTAGCGTGGCCCCCAGTGTAGAGTGAATCAAGGGGGGATGGGCGAAACATCTTTTCCACACGAGGGTTAACTGCCCGTGTGAGGGATAGAGAGAGTAAGGAAGGTGCCAGGCGTTTCTTAATGACAAGGTTACTCACCATAGTAACTACCTTACTCCTAGTCCATAGTCCCCTTTCCTCCATACTTCTGGGACATTCCCTACATCGGGACGGGAGCACTTTTTAAGCATAAAAAAGTTAACTTTGTCATTTTCTATCACTAGGACCATTTAGCAACAATAGAGGGTACTTATTAGAGGGGACGGCGGTCGGGCGTATCGAGGAAAGGGGACTATGGAGTAGGAGTAAGGTAGTCACTACGGTGAGTAACTGTCATACTACTACATCCGTCCCCTTTCCTCCATACTTGTGGGAGATTCCCAAGCACTGACCAAAGGAAAAACAGGGGGATGGAAATCTCTCTTTTTGGAACAAATTATAAAGAACTGGCTGACCAAATTGGGCACCAATCCGTGAGCTCAGGTCAAGACAATGTAGGTAATAAGCCAAAGGGGAAGCCCAAGTCGCAGCCTTATCTATGATCTCCCAAGGGACGTATTTTTGGAAAGCAACAGCAGCCGCTTTGCCACGGACCAAATGTGCATGTATGCCCTTTAGGGGCTGAAGGCTTTAAATTTTGTAGGCCTCAGAAATACATGAAGCTATCCAACGAGAGATGGACGCTTTCGAGGCTGGTTTCCCTTTTGGGTCACCAAACAAAGATGTGAAGAACTTCTAAGTTCGCTTGTTCTATCAAGGTAATACATGGGAGCACGTCTGAAATCTAGGTTGTGTAAAACCCTCTCGGCAACAGAGACCGGGTTTGGAAAGAAAACTAGTAAAGATATTGACTGGTTTAAATGGAATTCAGAAACAACTTTGGGAAGGAAAGAGGGGAGAGTGCAAAGCACACCTTTATCCTTGTGGAAAGGGTGTCCAGTTAAAGTATCGACTGTAAAATGATAGAATGCGAAAGGATCGAATGCGAAAGGATCGACGTAATAGGACCGAAAACAAAAGGATCACTTTTTTTTAATCATTTTTTTTGGGGAGTTTTCGTATAGGTAATAAAAAAAAAAATGCGATCCTTTTGTTTTTGGTCCTTTTCATGCGATCCTTTTAAATCGATCCTTTGACCTATAACCGTGGAAAGTTAGTGACGGATGTTTAACAGAGAGAGCTTGAAGCTCACTTATTCTTCTCACAGATGTTAACGCAATCAAGAAAGCCATCTTCCAAGAAAGGTACTTGACCTCGGTAGTGGCCATAGGTTCAAAAGGTTTATGAGACAAGGCGGTGAGGACCACATTCAGATCCCATTTGGGATGAGGAGGCTGAACCGGTGGAAAAAGATTAAGACAACCTGCAAAATGTCTCGATGACTGAGTTTGCCCTTGAAAAAGAGCAACTGTCTGCACAGATAAGCCTTATTGGCGGATAAGTATGTCCTGCATAAGACATGGATGCCAGAGGATGCACGGTGTGATCCAAAAGACAAGATACAGACAATATAAGCCTGTCAGGGATCAAGCTGTTTAGCTAGATACCAATGACAAAATCTGAGCCATTTGCTCCTGTATGAGCCCTCACAGAAGGCTTAAGTGCCGCTTGAATTATGCGCATGTTATTGTCAGAGAGGTTGAACTGCGCTAATGAACGGAACTCAGGTACCAGGCCACCAAGCTGAAAGATTGCAGGGAGGGGTGCACCAACTGGTTGCTCCGTTGAAGGAGGTCCGGAATCTGCGGCATCCTGATCGAGGAGAACACCGACAGGTGCTGCAGTTCCAAAAACCAGAACCTAGCTGGCCACCAAGGAGCTATGAGAGGAGAGTGCACTTGGAAGCACTCCTGAGTTTCCAGAGCGACCAATGAATCAGAGGCAAAGGAGGAAAGGCGTAAGCCTTCATGTTGTCCCAAGGGATCTCGAGAGCGTCCCCCAAGATAGACACTCGGAGACCGTCCCTGAAAGCATAAAGAGGAAGTTTGATGCTGTTCCTTGAGGTTGCAAAGAGGTCCAGCGCTGAAGAACCCCATTGCTGGAAGATCTTGTTGAGAATATCAATGTTCATCTCCCACTCGTAACTCGCCACATATTGGCGGCTGAGGGAGTCTGCACCCAAATTGATGTGACCCGGAATGTGCACTGCCTGAAGCCAGACATTGTGTTGGATAGCCCAATTCCAAATTTGGATAGCTAGGTCCACCAGAGGAGGAGACCTGGTGGCCCCTGTTGTTGAGGGTTGAAAAGCCTTGAGCACCAGAAAAACTGCCAAGAGCTCTAGGTAATTGATATGGGACCGCCTGTCCTGGGGCATCCACAAATTGCACACCTCGAAGTGACGCATTCTCTCTCCCCACCCTAGAAGGGAGGAGCCTGTATTAACCGTTACTTGTGGGCAGGGCAACTGAAAGGAGGTCCCCACTGAAAGGTTGCTGGTGGACGACCACCATTGAAGATACGCCATCATGGAGGATGGAACTGAAATCATCTTGGAGTCCAGATCCGTAGCCTGAGACCAGCAGCACCTAAGAGCAAGCCGAGTGTGCCTAATTTTCAGTCGTACAAGAGGTAGAGCCAACACGCAAGAGGCCATAAAGCCCAGGAGTCTCTGGAACCACCAGGCAGACATGTGGGAGTCCTGCAGGAAGAGCTTGCACGTGGTTCCAAAGGTCTGCAATCCTGTCCTCCGTCAGTAACACTCTGGTACTGACAGTAAGTATCTCAATGGAAACCTAGAAAGATCAGGTCTTGAGCAACCGTCATCGAAGATTTCTGCCAGTTCACTGACAGCCCGAGATGGAACAGGAGCTGGAGGAGTGACTGAAGATTTGCCATTGCGGATTGTGGACAAGGACTGCGCAGGAGCCAATCGTCCAAGTATAGATATACATGAACTCCCTGCAGTCTGAGGAATGGTGCGATGACCGCCATCCTCTTCGTAAAGACGTGCAGCTCAGAGACCAAATGGTAGCACATGATACTCTAAGTGTTCCGTTCCCATGGAGAACCACAGATAATTTAGATGCAGACTCCAGATCAGGATATGTAGGCGTCATGAAGGTCAACCACGCTGAGCCTATCGCCCTTCCGAAGAGAGGACTTTAACTGGCTGGGCGTAATCATCTTGAATTTCTCTTGGGGTAGAAAGAGATTGAAACTAGAGAGGGTGAGAATAGTGCGCAGGCCAGCTTGGTTGGGTTTGAGCACTGTAAACAGATGGGAGTAATAGCCCTCACTTTGCTCCCGCAAGGGAACAGGCTCCACTGTCTGAGGTGGAGAGATTTCTGTACCTCGGCTCTGAGAAAGTGCAACCTAGTCTGCTGAAGAGGAGGGTGAAAGGGTGGGGTAGGGAGGAGGGGCAAGCAAAAGCCCACCTGGGCAACAGACAAAACCCATCTGTCTTCTGTGATGGTCTACCATGCCTCCAGATGAGAATACATCCTCCCACCAGAGTCTCGCGCGACCACAGGAAACCATTTAGATGGTCGATCGGTGGGGAGAGCACCTGTTGCTGAAGAGGAGGCTGTTGACCGAGAGAAAAAAAACCTCCCAATTGCCTTTGCGGCGAGGACCACCAGCGGGAGCATATGCCCGGCACGCATGGCGGTCCAGGAACCCTCTGAAAACAGAGAAGGACCTTGTTTGAGACACTGACATCTGGATACAAGTTGCCTTAGCTGAAGTTTTGGCAAGGACCTACAATAACAGTGAGTGCTTGGCTTGGTTTTGATGGTTTTGTCGAGTTCCTCATCAGTGGAGGAGTGGAATAGTTCCTTACCTTCGAAGGGAAGATCCAGCACATTGTCCTGAACCTCCTTCAAATACTTTGTAGCATGCTGTGACGGTTGGCAGGAGATGTCTACTCCAATCATAAGGCCCCGAGCGGAAGTGTCAATGGCCCTCAGCTTCCAGCAGGTCCTGCGCCAAAATATTGGCATCGGATAAGCCACCCTTAAGTATTCGAGCTTGTCAGGAGGAATACATTCCTGAAACTTAAGATTAGCAGCCGCCATGACGACAGTATTCGCCTGACGCAGCCGAATGGGCGAATTGGAAAATACTTTTTTCCTCAATGGCGTCAAGAGACTGGTCCTTGAAAAGGACTTGGGACGCTGCAGTGCAGGATGTAGAGGATGGTTTGGACTGGAGTGGAGCTGCTGCCACCACTGATGAGGTAAGTGGACATGCAGTCAAGGTTAGGTCTTCAGACGCGTGTAAGGCAGGCATCAATTTTCTTGTTTAGGACTGCCCGGAATGAGGTTTTCCCAAACCTTGCGTGCTTTGGCCAAGACATCTTTTCGAATGAACAGCCCGGTGCACTCCTTTGTTGACAGAGAAAAGGCTTCAGAAAGTAGACCTTTTTGTAGAGCCGGAGGCTTGGTTATCGGGATATCTAGTAACGCCATCATATCCACAACCTGGTCGTGAAAGGCTCTAAGAGTGGGGAATCACTATACTGATTCACTTGATCTTCATCCAGTGTTGCGGGAAGAGAAACCTGAACCGCAGCACGTGGCACCTCAGACCCCATGGGAAGACTTGATACCCCCAGGACTGCAACGAGGATGGCTGCCAGGACGGTCCTCCACCAACTGCATCCAAATATACCAAAGGAGCAGACGTAGAAGGGAGCGAGACTGTGCGGCAGTGGAAACCGAGCACGCCAATCCAATGGAAAACGTGGAAAAGGCTGTTCAGCCCCCAAACCAGGCCCCTCGGTACCAGCCATTGAGAGCTATGGTGTGAGAAAGGTGATCAAAATGGGCGCTGCAGACCATGGGTGTTGGACCGCCATTTTGTTACTGCCCGAGGTGAACTGTGTCACAGGTGTGAGGCCGTGGTCACCACAGGAGTATCAGGGGACTTATGTTCCATTTTAACCCTGTAACAGGGAACCTCGGCAGAGCCGGTGCTAGCAGATCTAGATTGATTTTGTGACCCCTTCGAAACAGCTGGTGAATTAGCCCTCAGTGAAGTAACCTCGGCGGAGCCCGTACTCGAAGACTTAAGGTGTTTAACCAGCTTCTTGGCCCCTTCAGCAGGATTGGTTCGAACAGAGGCCCGAGTAGGAATACTTGAGGTCACCCCCTGTAGCCAGAGCGCTCAGAGGGCCCCCCCCCCCCTCGATCTTGCCGGTCTTAGATATAGCCCCAAGTCAGGGATCCTCAGGGGTAACCCTGGTGCGTTTAGTCACCTTAACCGGAACCTCAAGACAAGTCTCGGTACACTTAGTTCCACATTTGGAAACCTCAGGAATTACCCCGGTGACAACCACCCCAGAAACACTGGGTTTAGCTTTAGCCCCCAGATGGTGAACCTCGGATGAAGATCCAGTCCTGGCAGCCCCCTTTACAGGGAACCTCGGAGAAAACTCCAGAGTTCCGGTTAGATCCCTACCGGGATATCTCAGGGAGCTCCCTGGTACCAGAGCCACTTGGGTCCCTCCCGGAACCAGAAAGCCCTGGGCCATGAAAAGGGAGGAATTTACCGGCAGCTTCCTTTTTCTTCAATGAACTGCTGTAAATGTGGAGGAGGAATCCACTGTAACACCTCCTCCCACCTGACAAGCTCACCCTGGAGTGCCCGGACGGAGAGGGAGTGGCAGCAGAAGCAGGAGTGCCACCGGTGTTCAGGGCCCAAGCACATCAGACAGAGTGGGGCTCTGCCCTCGCGAAACAACCTTTGTACAAAGTCCAGGACACAAATCCCAGACGCTCTGGCATAGACGGAAGAAACAAGGCCTTGCTACCGGAGCAGGAATACGAAGGACAAGGGAACAAAGAGAAAAATATTCCCTTAGATGCAATTGCGTCCAACCCCAACCGTACAGAGAAAAGGACTGAAGAGCGATGTGCAGGGCGGAGCTCAGGAAGGCGGTCACGTGTGGGGGCTGCACGTAAAAATAAAAGGACAAAAAAGGGATTTTTTTTTTACTTAAAAAGTGCTCCAGTCCCATCCCGGTATACAGAATGTCCCACAAGTATGGAGGAAAGGGAACGGGAAGTAGGAGTATGGCAGTTAATATAACAGGTACCTTCTCCTTGAGGATTTTCTCCACAAAGTCGCAGTAAGGGACGGCATTGTGTGTTACAATTTTAAAGTGTTTGCCTGCCCTTTTTAGAAGAGAGTTAAACACTTGGTCATCTATGGGTGACAAGTCTCTTAGCAGAGGAGTAGTGGAAGCATCCAGACAGATGGGTCGGGGTCATGTGGTGGTGTGTGCCGGGTTAGGACGAAATTACCCAAGTATAAAAGTCCTACCACCAAAAGTCCGACCCCCATTTATTCGCATATGTGGGGGGGTAAAGTTAATAAAAATGTATCGGTGTAAGGTGGTGTGCTGTGGGGGGTCTCCCCCCACATATATATATATATCTATGTGAAAAAATAAACAAACAGACTTTTGGCAGTCGGACCTTTAAACTCAGTAATTCCACGCAGATCCGTGTGTGCCACGTGCCCTGGTCGTCCACCTGGTCACAGTCTGGGTCCTAAATAATGATGTCCTAGTCATATAGGTCAAACCCCACATATGAAATATCTTGGCCTGGATCATCAGGGGCATCCCAAAAGATATCGGCCTGGTGCTCAAGGAGTTCCTCCAAAGAGGGAAATTGAGCACCAGAGGAAGAGTGTTTCTGGGACTTTGATGGGGTGGGGCATGAGTCTACCTTCCTATGCCTCTTCAAAACGTTATCATAATTAAATGAAAAGTTGATGAACTCTGCCATCTTGGGCATACACTCCTCAAATGTTTCCCTAGTCCATTCTGAAGAAGCTCAAGGGTTGTTAAAGGCTGCCCAGAAGGGGTTGAACCCTTATATAAGGCCCTAGAAAGAGGTTGAGAGGCCTCAGAATAGTCCCCCCAGGAAGAGGGGGCCACTCTAAAGTCTCTGGCTGTCAAAAAGGTAACCGAAACCTTCTTGCTGAGCTTCAGAAGCACCATCGACGGCTTAGAGGATTGCAGCGCATCGGTAGGCGCTGCTGCGGCTGACGACGCTCTGCGTTCTAGCGTCCTTGGACGGTAACTCATCTGTGTTAGTTAAGAATTGGTGCAGTCACACTGGGTGAGCCTACACAAGACTTATCTTTTGGTATTAGGTAACCCACCTTTTGATATAGGTCTGTACTACACAAGTTGGTAGTGTGACTGAGCAGTCATCCCTATTTTAAGAGGGGTAAATGTGAGCTGTAGAGCTGTACAGATGACATCAGTCAATAAAAGTAACCAAAACATTTACACTCTCAAGGTTTCAGTTATAAATATTTATTTACACCACATCAGTTTTAGGTGAGCATTCTTAAAAAAAGCAATTGTTTGTAAAAGTTGAGTAAACTTTGGAATCACTTTACAAAGTCAATTAAGTTGGCGAATACTTTTTGGACATGCCAATACATTTGTCCTACACCCTGAAGTGACTTCAATAACAAGGATAGTATTGCATTTATCTTAAACCCCAATATACTTTTCAGACTCTTGGTTTCAGGAAGGAAGGGTTAGGGAAATAGAAAGGTTAGAAAACACTTTCTTATAATTTGAAGACAGTCTGAATCCTCTAATGGAATCTAGGTAAGGCTTTCCCAGTAATAAAAGTGTTCAAAAAATTACAACCTATGAGGGGACAAGCACTGCCAAAGCCAATAGATTCAGAAGGGTGCTTTTAAGGAGCCAAGACAGCCAAAGTCAAAAGGACCAAGTCAATAGTTCTGATGCACTTCTTGGATAAAGTCTTTCACAAAGTCAAATAGTTCAAAAAAATTACTGGAGGAACACAAGCTGTTAAGCCTGTGCAAGGGGAGTTGAGAAGCAACTCCAAAGGTTAAGCCAGTGCACTTCTCATGTGAGAAAGCACGACTTATGGCAATACGATAAGTACCCCAAGCATCCACAGTACCTCTGGTTTGAAAAATGTGTTCCAGTTTAATGCCTCCTTGCTACAGCCAAGCAGACCCTTGTTCCTGGGCCTCAGTCGTGGGGACAAGAGGTAGGACTTCTGGTGGGCTCCAGCAGCAGTACTCGGGAGAGGACTTTGTCAGCTATGGATTTTCTTGGATTCAGCTGCTCTTCGTGGTTCCAGCGCCTTTCAAACACTGATGGAGGACAAATATCCCCAGTTGGACTTTCCTTGCTCCCGCAGTCCTGCACTCTGGTGAGGGGAGACTCTAAATCGCCATTTCCTGCTTCTGGAGGGCCCTTAGGCGGCTCCTGGCTGGTTCATTCCTCAGAAGGCATTGCACTCGATAATGCACTCGAGAATGGACACTCGGCCCCTGGCATTGGGCTTCAGCAGCTCTGGGGAGGCACAGCAAGTTAGGGGTTGCGCTAAAGTGCAGTTCCTCTCAGAGCTAGTTGACCTCAACCAGCCCAAGGGGAGAAGTCGTTCCATCCGGAGCTTCTCTGTCGATTTGAAAATGGAGATCAGCACAGCAGCAGGGCTTCACCGGGCACTTCGAGGTCCAAGGGGTTGCAGCAGGCTGCTCTTTACGGTTTCTTCCTCGGATGTTTCTTTTAGTGATTGACTATGCTTGTAGTCTCAAGAACTTCACCTTTTAAGCTGGTTCTCATTCATTCACCATCCTAGGCTGTCAATCTCCCAGCAGGATGGCTGTCCTTGCCAGAAAGCCAGCCTGCCAATCAGGACTGGTTTCACTCAGGCACACCTACAAAGTAAAAAGTTAAGATCAATTTCACTGTACTATTCTTGGAAACAGTAGGTTACCCAAGAAAAGGTGTTTAAACTTTTGTGCACTGCACTGAGGTTACTGCGTGCCACAATACAATAAGCAGATGCCAGACTCCACAACAGTGAAAACATAAAATCCTAGTCAGGGAAAAACACAGGAGGGAGTGAGAAAAAAAAAAAAGGTACCAGAAGTTAAAATTAAGTCCTAAATCCAGAAAAAGAGCTGGGGTCTCCAACTCTAAGGTGGAAGGGAATTAGCACAAAAATGAAAATTCTCCCTAACAATCGCTAACAAGAGTTTTAAGGGAACCGCCTATCCAGCGGAAGTTTGATGCCAATTTGAATGACGCGTCGAACCGCAATGTTCGGAAGTCACTGCCAAAGTCTTCAGCAGGCCTACGGGCATTGATGATGTCTTTTTCAACGAACTCGAAGATGCATTGTGGGTTGTGTGCTTTTAGGGACACGTGGTGTGCGAGTGTTCTTCTGGGCTGCGACTTCCCCGTAGCATGCCTATCACGGACGAGGACGTACACATGGGAACGTGTAAGCTCTGCGGAAAAGGTCGATGGCTTCCTAATGGGAGCCATGGCTCCTGACGGATTCCTTGTGTGAACCGCCGGTGCCAGCAGGGTAAAGGTTTTCAGCCTGCATAGCGTAACCACCCACCGCTTAGTCCGCCTGTTTTTTAGCGTGTCTGAGGGGCGAAAGCTTACAGGCCTTACACGAGCGCTCATCATGGTAATGAGGAAGGAACACATTACTTACCTGTCATTGTTCTCCAGCATGGGTCTGCCATGGGTTCACATGCTCGTGAATATTCCCCGTTGTCAGTCCGTGAATCCTCAGTAAAAGAAAAAACAGTCACTTGCATACTGTATTTCTCCCCTAAACCAATCACTGAACTTTGGGTCATACTGCCCCCAGCCAATGACTGCCCTCTCCCTAAACCCTTCCTCCTGCAACCCCCTTCAGATTGGCTAAGCACGTAAAGTAGCTTTATGACCAAAAAGAGCCGCAGAGGAGTAGGAGGGAGGGTTTGCATGTGAATTCATGACAGACCCATATTGAAGAACAATAGTTACATGTAAGTAACATGTTCCTTCTCCAGCATGGGGTCTGGCATGGATTGACATGCTCCTGAATAACCAATACATGGCAGTACAAGATTACACGATCAGCGGAGGTGGCAAGGCCCAACATAATATACATATACATACATATACATACATACACATACATACATATATCCTGCAGATGTCCAGCAGGGCCACACCAGACAGGAACGCCGTAGTCGCAGAGATCGCTCTGGTAGAATTGGCTCTCGTAAGGCCGTGCTGTGGGCTGTCGCCATCATGGTTCACAGGATCAAAGTTCACAAATAGCGCCAATGTCTTCCGAAAACATTTGTGCATGCCACGTAAAACCTCAGGGCACGGGCAACATCCAATGAGTGCAAGGGTCTTTTAGCCGGTGACTAAGGCTTCAGAAAAACACAAGCAACGCCAAAGGCTTGTCAAGATGTAATTTCGACGGAACCTGCAGCATGAAGGGGGGGTGTGTTCGAAGCAACACACTCCATTCATGAAAAGGGCCTGGATCTCACCCACCGTCCTGGCAGAGGTGATGGCCACGAGGAAAGCAGTCTTCCACGAGAGGAATTTGAGAGGGGCTTGATGCATAGGCACGAAGGGGGCTGCCATGAGCCTTGTCAGCACCACGTTGAGTTCCAGGAGCCTTCACTGGCGGGAAAGATCGAAACAGTCCTTTGAGAACTCCTCGACGAGACGGTGGGACCACAGAGCAGATCATCCGGAAGACAGCCGCCAGATGGACCTTGATAGAGGCATGCGGCAGCCCCGTCTTGGCCAAGGACAAGTAAGGAAGAATCTTTGGGGCCGTGACCCTCAGAGGGCTGATCTTCTGCGACCGGCAGCACGTAGCAAAACACTTGCACTTGTGACCATAGCACTTAAAAGTCAACGACGCTCTGGCCTTGGTGAGGACATCCCTGCAGTCTGCTGGCAACTCATATACTCCAAACTATAGGGCTGCAGTTCCAAGCCCTCTGGTTCAGTGATCATGGGTCGTGAT
The DNA here is from genome assembly GCF_040938575.1 of Ambystoma mexicanum. NCBI lineage: Eukaryota > Metazoa > Chordata > Amphibia > Caudata > Ambystomatidae > Ambystoma > Ambystoma mexicanum. The sequence continues at coordinate 990,685,896 of NC_090926.1, read as the reverse complement.
GCAGGATTGAGCCTCCTTCTCCGGTGAGCAGATCCGCGGCCACCGGCAGGTGGACCGGAGGTGACGCCGACAGGCTGAGAAGGTCCGGGTACTAAATTTGCCTGAGCCACGCCGGGGCGACTAGTATCCTGCAACAGCACTGTTTGAGTTGAATGATGACTCGCAGCAGAAGGGGCAGCAAAGGAAACGCATTCAGGAACAGGCCGTCCCACAGGAAGGAAACTGTCCCCCATGCTCCTCAGCTGGTGGAACCTGCTGGCAAATTTCAGGCATTTGGAGTTCGCCGCCGTAACAAACAGATCGATTTGGGGTCTGCCCCACTTGGCGAAAATGCTGTCGAACTGGTCCTGCCAAAGTTCCCAGTCGTGGCAGGAGCGCAACTCCCTTCTGAGGGCGTCAGCGATGATTTTCTTGACGTGGGCAAGGTGAAAGGGAATAAGGAACATCTTTTGCCCAACAGCCCAGTGCCACAAGTTCTGCACCTCTCTGGAGAGCGCTGTGGCTCGAGTGCGCCCGTTTCTGGATGTAGAACATCGTGGTGGTGTTGTCTGTGAATATCCTCACCACCTTGCCCTTCAGGGACAGAAGGAAAAACCTGAGGGCCCAGAACACTGCCCGCAGCTCCAGGATATTGATGTGGAGATCCTTCCTTCTGGCATGCAGACGTCCGCTGTGGGCACCCCTTGCACTCCATGGAAGAGTCTGTGGTGACCATTTCCTGCTAAGGGGGCGTTAGGGAGAATTCTCATAAATGGCTAACTTCCATTACCTAATGAGTCACTCAGCAGCTTTGCTGGATTTCTAGGATTTATTTTTTTCACCTGGTAAGAGTGAGCATTTTTACCACTCTTAAATGTGTTTTGCTGTGTTTTTAATATTTGTGTGTGATCTTGGGCTCTGGTGCCTCATCTACTCCAAGAGCACCATTTTTGTGTGTGTTACACAGCACCTTCTGTGCAGTAACACAGGATTGTCTTTTAGACTTTGTACACACTTTTAGACTGTGTATATTGTACACACTACATATGTTCTGTTTATTAACCACTGTATATATATGTATATATTATAAAACTGTACGAAGTATGCACACTGTAACCATATTCTTAAGCGCCCTTCTACCTCCGGGTTTGGAGCGCCATACAAATAAAATAAACAAACAAACAAACAAACTTCCCTCTTACTCCATTTTTCTGGGACTAACTACTGTCTCCCAGAAACATGTAAAGTTGCCATTAACTTTATGTAGTCTCTAACTACAGACCCAGTGCACCCCATCTTACATGGAGTATTGCAAAGGGGTATTCTTATCCCTTTTTGTCTGTGTCTCTTCTGTGTCTCTTGGAGCACGGTTTCGCTCCCTTTACATCAATGCTTGGCTAATGGCAGTGGTAACTACCCTAACTTTTCTACCGCGGTTATCTTATATAACCATGGTATTGTTTTAGGCTATCATATTAGCCTCGAACATAAATCCGCTTCACCAAATACATTTTATTTTGGCTCTGGCTGGGTTTAGTCGCCATTTCTTTTTGTTAAAGTCTTTCTTGTGTTCTTCTCTGCGCGCCAAACTGTGGTTGATTCCTTTGTTCACCGTCTTTTCGCCGGCTTCTGCACGGAAGCCCTCATTAAGGTGCCTGAAAGTCTGGGTAGGCAGGGGTCTTCGGACCCCTCCCATGGGTTCACTTGGTAACCCAAGTTGCACTCCTATCTGATTGGCTAAGGGGACTGTCCTTGCCGGGACAGACACCCTGCTGTGTGATTGACGGCCAGGCTGTATGAATGGGAGAAAACTGCATAAAAAGCAGGTCTCTGCGACTGGAAAGGAAGAGTCGCCACTGGAATGCAAGAACCAACGAGAAGCTGAAGAAGACCCCTTCAACGACAACCACCCAGTGAAGCCCTGCTGCAGGTCCAAATCGTCAGAATCCGCAGACAGAGAAGATCCTCCAGGAAACTTCTTCCCTTGAGCTGGTGGGACCAACCAGTTCGCCCAAACTGCAAGCCAGGACCCCTCCTCTGGTCAATAGCCAGGAAGGTAGGACCCTGCTTGGGTTTTAAAGGAGCGCACCTTTTATCCGTTGCTTTGCTCTGCTGCTGGTTTCTTCCCTGTGTAGTGCAGGGCCCTCCAGTCTTCCCACTTTGTGTCAGTCCAACAGTCGCTTCATGAACCGCAAGTCTGCAGGAACTACCAGGAACGTCCACCTCAGCTACAGCTTCCTCTCAGTTTTAAGGTACTGTGCAAACCCAGTTGCTTGTCTCCTTCAACTGCGGGGAAAGTGTGTGAAATCTTTCTCCAATCCGAGGGCTTGTCCTTCTCTTCTTTTTAAACAAACTTTCTACCACCCAACCTCGTCGGAAATCGGCACGAACTTTACCGCAAACTACCCTGAACCGTGTGATCTTGAGCAAAAGACTTTTGTCCTATTGACTTTGGCCCTAAGCCTTTTTACCTGATTCTATCACTGTAGTTCCTCTTGTTCTATTGCCCGAGTACGTACCTTTTGGTGTGGTTCAATTTCTACTAACTTTGTCTTTCCCTCCCTTTTAAATTGCTGGAGTGCCATTTTGCTCCCACTTCATTTTGTGAGCTTAACTTGTCTAGAGCCTATTTGGAGTGGTGTATTAAGAGTGTGATTTTTAAACTGCTTATAATGGTGTAATGTTATACAACTGAAGAGTGAAATAAATGTATATTCTTTTACTTGAAAACTGAGTCAGTGTTTGCCTGAATCATAGTAACTGCTGTCCTTTGTACTATTTGATACTGCTCACTTACTCTTGAAAAGTCTGGCTGCTCCGGTACTGCTACCACTTCAGCTGTGTAGTACAGGCTTGTACCAAAGGTGAATTTGTACTGAGTACTGTCACTTGTAGTCTTAATTGTGTGTGGTGTTCCCAAAGGGTACTGCATATAATTCTGCCTAACAGGGGGGTTTTGAAACCCTGTGCCCCGGGTGATGCTGGAGTGTACGCCCCACCATCTTATCGCTCGACGGAACTCCTTGTCGAGAGGGATCTTGTCTGCGAAGCTTCCTGACACTTTTATCCGGCGGGTTGTCCAGGAACTCCTGAAAGGAACGCATCCGCAGCCTGCAGAGTCGAATCAGAGAGATGCATGTTGATGACATGCCGAGCAGCGACTTGGTCTGCACCGTGGAAGTCTTCATAGACAACAGCCGTTGCACCTTCCCTAGCACGGCCGCCATCCTCTCTTCCGAGGCAGGCGACCGTGTTGAGCCTTGTTCCAAGGAATTGAGAGTTTTGCGACAGCATCAGGCAGGACTTTGGATAATTGATGGAGAAACTCAGCTCAGTCCGTAGCTGGACGTTCTATGTTCGGCAGCTACCCCTCTTGACCGGGTGTCCGGATGAGCAAATCATCGAGGTATGGGTACATCCTCGCAGACAGATGGGCCGCCACTGGTGCCAGGCACTTCGTGAGCACCCTGGGTGCCAACTTTCGACCGAAAGGGAGGGCTTTGAATTTGTAGTGCCTTACCTGCAATACAAAGCGTAGGAACTTTCGATGTTTCCTGTGAATGAGGTTGTGGAAGAAGGCATCCTCCAGATCCAGCGACGTCAAGAAGTCTCCTTCTTCCAGTTGGCTGAGCAAATGCTGCAACGTGACCATCCTGAATTTTTGGGACTTTATGAACATGTTGAGACGCCGGAGCTCTAGGAAGGGCCTCCAGCCCCCAGTCTCATTTCTGACCAAGAAGTATTTGGAGTAGACTCCCGAGACCTGGAGCAGTTTTGGAACCAACTCTATCGCCCCTTTCTTTAGCATAGCCCGTACTTCTAGCAGGAGCTGAGGGATGTGCTGCTCCTGACGGGTCACCGGGTGAATCCGCAGACACTTTTGGTGAAACTCCAGGGCATAGCCAAAAGCGAGAGCGTCCAGCACCCATCTGTCGGTCGAGATATTTTCCCACTTGCCGACGAATCCAGCCGGCCTCCCACCAGGGTGCATGGGTGGGGGGCCGACGTCCTTGTTAGTTCAGTCCTGCGTTCTGCCTTGGGGGCGACAACAGCACTGACAACCTCCACCGAAAGCCTTGGAACGGCCTCTGTAGGACTCCTGGGTCATGGACCGGGAGGGTTGACGATAGGACAAGGAGCTTCTACCAAAACCTTTAGTTGACCTCCCCGACTTTTTGCTGGAGGTGCGAAAGGAAGAGCGGTGCTGCTGGATAGTGGCCTGGGCACGGGTCGTTGTTAGGCAGAAACCTGTGCAGTTCCCTTAGGGACCAGTGCAAAAGATTTAGGACAACAGGTGGTTGGCAGTAAACCCCATTGGTAGCAGTCTGTACCACCCCGATTTACCTGGTAGCTGTGGCTGAGCAGTCAGACTTCTCTCAAGATGAGTTAGGTAGAGTATACACAATAGGCACAGAGACACAGTAGCACAAGCAAACACTGACCAGAGCTTTGGTGTAAAAGTATATAATTATTTATTTAAAAACACACTTGTAAAATTACACTAGCACAAAAAGAGGTTAGTAAATTCAACACACAGTCCCTATTATACATATACAACCGCGAGTACTTATTAGACAAGTCTTAATGAGAAACACCACTTCTTTTCAGACAGAGGTGAGCGCTTAAACTTAAGATGGCACTCTAATAAGTTCTTTAAAAAGGGAGGGAAAAAGGCAGAGTTATGGAAGCACACAAATCTTAATACTTTTCAAAAGAACCACAGTGAGGCAGGTTAGGCAAAGTCTACTGGGGAGCAAGGAAGTTCAAATGCCAGGCCCACTCAGAGAGAACAAGCGAAATGTGTCCAGGATCACACAGTGGGGTTATGCCCAAAGAGTTTGTAAATCGTTCACAAAAGATTGAGATCAAGTTAGAAAAAGCTAGTTAACCGGCCCCAGGCTAACCCAGGTTATAAAGTCGAGGATTTACTGTCACCCCGAACGATCTGTCGCAAGGGAAGCCAGGCAGGACACAGTACCTGAAAATGGGAAGAACGCTCCAGCGGGGGCAGTTGTTCCTGGCAGCGGGTGCAAGTCGGTGTTTCGTCCAGAGGAAGAGGAGGTCTCGACGTGGAGGAAAGATGAAGGTCGTTGCACTGCCAGGGAAGATACCAGCCGCAGAGTTTCCCGGTTACAAGGTACTATACTTTTCTTCGCGGTAGTGGTAAATCGTGGTATTCCGGTTGCCGGGGTGCTTGGCACGGGCAAGGCGGCCACGAGATGGCCCAGGAAGGCAAAAAGACGGGCAAACTGGTTATCCTCACCAGTCAAAGGAAGAAGACTCTCCAGACTGGAGATCTCCTCTGTCGTCGGGAAAAGTGGTGAGACGGTTCAGCAGGGCCCCACCAGTGGTGTCGTCGTTGCAGGTCGGCTCAGCTTCTCCCTCTTTGGATTCTTTAGGTCCTGTGGCGACTTCTGAAGTTCTAGTCCCCAAAGCCCTGCTTTTATGCAGCAAACCCCCATTCATTCACTCTAGCTGTCACTCAAACATGCTAAGTGGTGAGCCGGGCGGCTCACCACTTGGGCCAAACACAAAAGAGTGCGACTTGAGTTGCCGAGGCAACTCAGCCCAGGGTGCCTAAACCCCCTCCCACACCACCTGTGGTACCCAGACAGAGTGGCACCACTTTTGGAGGCTTCTGTGGAGAAGCCCGCCAAAAAGTGGAACAAAGGGCTCGACTTGGGTTGGAGTCACAGAAGCGAACACAAACGCCATTTTGGAACCAAGTTTCGGCAAAAAATACCAACCGGTGAATTTATATTAATTTAATAAACCAGCGGTATGTTCGAGGCCATTTTAAAAAGTGGTAGCCTCGAACAATAGGAAAGTCCCATAGGAATATATTCGCGGTTGAATATAAAAAGTAGTATCCACTGCCACCAGCCAAAACTCGGTCGGGGGAACTGGGCAGTGCCCCCTCGAACAACAGACCCCGGGGCAATCGAATTGCCCTGACCAGTACGTCCACAAAATGATGGTTTGTACTGGTTCTGTTCACAATTTGAGACTAGTAAAGCCAATGGTGACTTTACATGCCCTGGGAGACAGTAGTCAGTCCCAGGGTATGGAGTCTATGTTTGGGGGTCGCTACGACACCTCTAGGTTACTGCACGGAGGGTGCTGTATAACCCATATATCAAAACACATGAAGCCCTATGGGGTAAAGGACTCCATAGCCCATAGAACACATACAAAGTCAAAGGAACACCTCAAATACTGTCTAAGAGTGGGAAAAAAAAAAAGAGTCTCGCTCTTAGCAGGAGAAAGAAATAAACCCCAAAAATCCAGCAAAGCTGCTAGGGGACTCACTAGGTTTGGGACATTAGCCTTTCCAGAGAATTCTCCCTAACAGCCGTCTATCTCGATGCCCTGCAAGGATTCGTCGACTGCTTCCTCGTATCCCCATCGAATGGCACCCTCGTCTGGATCTCCTGGTGGAAATGAGTGGCCTTCAGCCAGTTTCGACGACAGAGGCAGACACCGTTCCCCATCTGTCGGAAATCTGTCTGCGCTGTCCAGAGCCACCGTGATGACAAGGTCCAAAGCCACTTCCCTCTTCTGGAGGAGTGCAATTGCCTCCACCCGCTTGTCGTAGAATTGGGGCCAGTTTGTACTACAGTTCCCTGTCGTACCTGGCCAGGATCGCCATTGCTTGGCTGCTTTAACGATCAATGCTGTGGAGTAATTTACTTTTTTCCTATGGTGTCCAACTTCTTTCCCTCGCTGTCCGGAGGGGCGGAGGATGACAATGAGGGGTTAGACGATCTCTTCCTCGCAGCCGCTGACACCACTCTGTCCGGTGACTGTTGCAACTGTAGGCACTTGGATGCAGTCTCCGGCACCCAGTACTTTTTCTCTACCCTGTTCCGCTTGGCCGGATTCTTCAATAGGGCCGGCCTTCCACCCAAACGTCGTCCAGATGGTCTTCCTTTTGGCCTTGCGCCTTTGGTTGAGGAAACCTTCCTTCTTGGTCTCCTTGGTTGTCAGCTGGAAGAGCTCGGACACTCTGGCGACCAGGCATGAAACAACCGCACCTCATCCAGTGGGGAGGCCCTCTGCTGCGGCAATCCACCCGCCATGATGATGTCATCGCTGCTGTGTGCATCGCAGTGTCTGGGTACCTCGGCGGGGGGGGGGGGGGGGAGGGCACTTGCCGCGGGCGTGGAGGTTGATGCAGAGGCATCGGATGGCGTCTCCTTTTTCATCAGAGGCTGATCTGGGGTTACCAGGGGCAGTGGCATCCTATCCTGGATTTCCGACACCAACGTGTGTAGGGACGAACGGATGTCCAGTGAAACATCTCTTGGCGGAGTTGGAGCAGTAGGCTTACTAGGCCCCGCGCCGTCGTCTCCGCCAGGATTTCTACCGTCCTCGGGACCGTATGTGTGGACTCCTGGTCGTCCTCGTCTGAGGAAGAAAACTCAGTGTCCTGGGGTATGGCCTGTGGCCGGCCTGAGGCCTTCACACCACCCCCTTTTGCATCCTGAGGGGTCAAAGGCAGGCTCAGCGGCGGCATCCTCTTTTCCGGTGTCCTCTCCACTGCCCCAGATGAGGCCTCCTGCCTCAGGGGTAGGGATACCCTGGGCGCAGCCGGGGCTACCTTCACCAGGTCAGCCCCTTTGGTCTTCGTGAGAGCAGCCACCACCATCTCGATCGTGAACAATAGTTCTTGCACTGCGTGGGCCTTCTTGGGTAGGCCGACTGTCATTTCTTCCACCCTATGCTTCCCGCAGTTTAGCCTGGTTGGGTGATTTCCGCCTGGAGATGGAGGCAGATAGTCAGGTTGATCGCGCCCTGCCCATCGCGGGACCCGCCTATGCAGCGTCCCTGATGGAAACAGACTTGCAGTGCTTGGCCTTGTCTTGGGCCCCCACGGATGGATCACCCTCAAAGGACTTAGAAGCCCACTCCTCGGACCGGCTGGTCCTGGGTGAGACATGAACCTGCGGGTGGCCATAGGCCTTGGCGCTGAGCCACATCGCCAGTCTACTGTGACGATCCTTCATCGTTCTCTTAGATAACCCGAGGCAGATGTCAAAATCTCCTTCTGTGTGATACGGGTGAAGGCAGTGGAGGCACTGAAGGCGTTTGTCCTCCACAAATACGTTCCACAATCTGCAGCTGGAGCAGCGCTTGAAAAGGGATCTTCCCTCTTCTCTTCCGACATGGTCAGGGGAGCGGAGTAATCCTGATGGCCTTCTGGAAACTTTGACAAAACTCGACAATCCTTGCCCTTGTGGGGCGCTGAAATTCACAGACAAACGGACCCTCGCTTGTCAGCCGATGGAGAGAGCACACTGGCTCGGTTTGAGAAAAACAGGACTTTTTCTCGAAATAGCACGACAAACCGTAGAATAGCTCACAGAGCAAAACTAGAGGATTTCCCACCATAAGCAAAGCAACGTATTAACGTTCCTGTAACCACCATGCGTGTAACCAGCGCCAAGATGCCCACGGGCTTAGTGCACTTAACAAATGCCTAAATAAACACTTGAACGTGCAGTAAAAATCTGAAGATGGCTGCCAGAGGAGGGGCTTAGGGAGAGGGCAGTCGTCGGGGGGGGGGGGGAAGGGGGGAAGTATGACCCTGAGTTCAGTGATTGGTTTAGAGGAGAAATACAGTTTGAAAGTGAAACAGTTTTTTCTTTTACCAAGGATTCCCGGCTTGACTACATGAATATTCATGAGCATGTGAATTACAAGAAGCGAGCCCACATCCAAGCCTGCATCTCTGCTGCATCTAACAACTTGGCCAAACTCTTTAAAATCTGCAAGGAGCTGGCCAATCCTGCTTAAGTATCTACCTCTCCTGTCCCCTGCCAGGACCTCTGCATGGCCCTGGCTTCTCATTTAATCTCTAGAACTCAGGAGATCCTGTCCTCTCTTCCCCCCCCCCCCCCTCCTCCCTCGACTCCCTGTTCTTCCTCTGGCCCTTCTTCGGCCACCTCTCCTCCCTCCTTCGCTGCCTTTCCCCTGTACCCCCCAGACGAGCTTTCCAGACAAGCCCCATCTATGAAAGTCTTGTCAAAACAGGTTCACCCCTGTTCCTCCAAAACCATCAAGGACCACACTGACACCCTGGCTCCTGCTCTGGCTGACTTCTGCATCCACTCCTTCGCCATTCGCGTCTCTTCCCCTCCCCCCTTGAATCTCCATCACTCCTTTCCTGGGCAAACTCCTGGAAAAGCTGGCCATCTCCCAGCTTAATCTTCACACTGAATATGCTGGTTGTCTCCATGACCATCAGTCTGGCTTCAGAGCTGCCAGAAGCACGGAAACTGCTCTCCTAAACATCTGTGAAGACCTCCTCTCCAACCTTGATTCCAACACCCCCAGTGTCCTCATCTTACTTGATCTCTCTTCTGCCTTTGACACGGTCAACCATGGCCATCATGTTCCAACTGTCTCTGTGATAACCTGGGTATCAACGATCAGGTCCTTGCTTGGCGGACTTTTTTCCTCTCCTATCGATCCTCCCAGGTCCAACTTGGGTCCTTCCTCTCCTCTATCTCTGGCATTCCCCAGGGGTCTAACCTCTCTACCTAGCTGTTCAAGCAATACCTGGCACTTTTTACCCACTGCATTGCCGCTCTCTGCCCCAACTTTCAATGCTATGCGGATGACAACTCATTTTCAGGCTCCCTTCAACCACATCTTCTCCTCCTCTCATCTCGGACTGTCTGCTATTAGTGGAGTGCCACTAACGATCTCTGCTTTAATGCCACTAAGACAGAGATTCTCCTCATCGGCACACCTGCTCCTTCCTTTCCTGTCACTCTGGCTGGCCTCGCTTGGCCCTCTTCCTGCTCCCACCTGTGAGGCTAAAAACCTCAGGGTCATCTTCGACTCCACATTCTCCTTCTCTCCTCAAATCTCTGATGTGTCTAAGAAGTCACACTACCAGCTGCACCTCCTCAGAGGTATTCTTAATTTCCTCTCCTACCCCCAGAAGCTCACAGTCTCCAGTGCTCTGGTTCTCTAGGCTGGACTACTGCAACTGCCTCTTTCTAAATCTGCCTGCCTCTACACTCCACCCTCTGCAACTCATCCAAAATAGGACTGCAATACTAGTCCTTGGCCTCAAGCCCAGAGATCGTATCTCTCCAGGACTGAAATCTCTGCACTGGCTCCCAGTGGCTGCAAGGATTAAGTTCAAACCCCTCTGCATCGTCCATAAGGCCTTCTGTGGCCTGGGGCCTCAATACCTTCAACACTCTCTTCCTAAATATCTTCCTTCTTGAACTCTTCGCTCATCCGCCTCCATCTCCCTCAAGGTCAGTCGCTTCTCCAAGCAACGAGTTGATGGTAGATCTCTTTCTTCGGCTGGGGCCTCCCTCTGGAACAGCCTCCCTGCCTCGCTGAAACTTGAGGAGAACCATCTCCGGTGCCGGAAGCACTGTAAGACCTTCCTCTTTGCTTCTGCTTTCTCTCCTCCCCTGCTGATCTCCAGGTTGAAACTGATATATGGCATTTATAACGCGCCTATATACAAACTGAAATTGCCCTGATTTACCTGGTTAACCTATGATCTCGGACCCAGGTCCCCTCCCTGCTAGTTGCACACCTGCACTGCCACCCTGGCAACTCTTGCACTCGGGGACTGTTTCTGTATCCCACAGACCCCTACCGGCACTTGATAACGGATGTCTGCCCTTACCTTGGCACTTGCCACCAGCTGGCCGCATTTCTTATTTATTGTCCTCATTTATTTTATTTATCTTGATTTTTTTATGGTCATCTTATGTAATGCACTGCCCCATACCCCTTAACCCCGCCCACAGTTCTCCCCTTCCCCTCCTCCCCTGCACTTGCGCGATCTCAATGTCACCTGGCCTAGTAAGATTGCTGTCTCATTCTTCCCTCTGTTCCCCCCACCCTTGCCTCGTTGCGCCTTGAAACATTTGGGTATAGGCGCGTAATAAATGCCATATCATATCATGCCAGACCCCATACTGGAGAAGACACCTGTTGCATTGGCGATGGAGGTCTTTCCAGGGAAATTTGCTGTAACAAGAAGTGGGCAGAATTTAAATGGAGTCCTCTCCATAGCAGAGGGTAGCGGTAGCCAGACGAAGAGGAAAGGAAGAGGGGTGAAATAAATGCATTCTCAGTTAGAGAAGATAACAGGACCCCACTCTCCCTACTGTAAAGGCCAGCCCTGAGGGCCAAGGCCACGCGATCAACAGTCACAAGCAGTTGTAGATGGTGTCAGCGAGCAGGAAACCCACAATATAAGATGGCCGTGGGATTAGAGAAACAAAGCAATATTAAACTCTTACGAGCTCTGCATAAGCGACCAACTTGGTTAGCGGAAAAAAAAATAATCTGGTGGGCCCTCGACGCGTCGGGGATTTAGGGTACACTACACGTCACGTTAGGGATAGTGTCACAGTCATGCCCATGTCGGCGTCCCTTTCGATCTTCGGGAAAAAAAGATGCAATGCTCAGAGATTACTACTAGATGTCGGACTATGTGCACAGCATGTGATTCCAAGCAGATCCACAAGCATCAGAATATAATTTATTTTAATGTGTATATTTTTTCAGTATAACTGGCAGGTGTTTTCTTTGGTCAACTGTGTATATTAACTGATAAACACTTTCCAGCCCTCCTGCCCTCTTGAAGTTAAGCCTGGCTGTTATGCCACACTGTTCCGACACTAGGCTAGGGAGTATTACAGCCATCACCAGAGCCTGTATAAAAAACGCACTAGCAGCTAGGAATGACATGCAGCTGAAAATAATGCCCAATTTCTGAAGAGACAGAACTAATTTTTACAGAGTATGGAGTGCCAAGAGCTGTCAATGCATAATATTTTGTGGCACCATTATTTTCTGACACTGCATGCTCTTCTGCACACGTTATTTCTGACAGGGTACATTTAGCGTTTTACTCCTGCTTCATTATCAGTTGTTGCTATGATAGGTTTAAATTACATTGGCTTAAGATGCATATTTTCATGTTCTGAAAATGTAATAATTGTTTGAATGCACACAAAATAAATACCAGGCAATACCCATAAGTAAGGAGTAAAAAATGTCAATACTTCAGCATTCAGTCTTTACCTGTTGCAACAACAGAAACAAACTTTGATCCAAAGTGTCCCTCGGGAGAGAGGCGGCAGAGGTTTGGATGCTTGTTTTGTAAATATCCAGCAGTGATGCACTCTTCCGCACTCAGGAAATAGGCATCCTGGTAGAAATTAGAGAGAAATCAATTATTTAAACAGCTCATACATCTACTCATAGAATTACTGCTTTGACCTAGCTGATAACACAAATGTGAACAGTTAAATTGTCAATATAGAGAGATGAAAATTGCAAAGATCCCCAGACAAAAAAACGAAACCCCTTCTATACCTTTTATTTTTTTATTGGTGCTTATAGACTGCCACATGTAGGGAATGGTAACTGCCCTGCACTTAGGATCAAGCAGTATGACCAAGGACAAAGTAAACCTTCTGCATACTCTTTCGGATTTTTTTCTGATTCCAGCTGGAACAATGCAGCCAGTTACAAACTAGTGAAAGTCCACTTTACATATTCGCACCAGGGGAGTGGCACCAAGCAATCAGGAGGCTAGGAACACAGGCTATATCTGCCAGCATAAAGCCCTGTTCCTTCACTTTGTCCTGCGTCACTCCCTCCGAGCCACCATCTTTCCTCAGTCATTGCCTGGGAATGCATTCCCTCGTCCCAAACTACCCTTCAAGCTCTGCTGTCACTCCTCTGCCCAGTGCCATTCCCGCCTGCCCCACTCACCTGACCTCAGGCATCCTTGCTTCCCGGCTATCCCCTCCCAATATAAATAATAAATAAACTTCTGTCCTTTTTCTTACTCTGTCACTCCTCATTTTCTATTGCTAGGTGCAGTGTGCATTAAGTAATAATGCCCTTCCATCCTCATGGTAACGGGCCACTACCAATGATGAGATCCTTGCTTTGCTCTGGCCGTTACCTGGCAGAGCAGCTGGCCTGAAATTACATTTTCGCTATATTAATTCCACAACTAGTTTTATTTGCAGAGTCATAGCTTCCAGGCACTGACACTAACAAAAATGGGAGCCAAAAAGATTATTTTATTTGTATTTATTTAAATTTATATAGCGCTTTAATACAAAGCGCTTTACATGAGGAACTATCAATTACAACAAGCAATGCATAACATTGAATCAAACCAGAAAACAGTACAATGAAGAATTTACATTATTGGTGAGGTTAAGTGCATATGGAGGGGGACCAAAGTGAGAGAGGAGGGTTTGAAGGTGGAGGAGGAGGATTCAGTGGATAGAGAGGAAGCTGAAAGATGCTACGGGTTGAATGGAAGAGGTAGGATTTTAGAAAAGCACAAAATGAGGGGTAGGAGGTAGTAGAGCGGACGGGGAGGGGAAGGCGGTTCCAATGGAAAGGAGCGAGAAGTTGGAAGGAGCGGGAAGGGGCACAGGGTGGTGGAGGAGGCAAGAGAGGAAGAGATCCGCAGAACAGAGAGAACGAGAAGGAGTGTAGAAAGTGACAAGGGAGGATAGATAGGGAGGAGCAAGACAGAGGGTGTTGAAAACTAGACAGAGGAAGTTAAATTTAAGCTGGGAGTGAAAAGGGAGCCAACCTAGTGAAGTCCAAAGAAGAGAATGGAACAGTAGAAAACGCTGGAGAAGATGAGGGAGGAGATTAGGAGTTTAGTAGCGTGAAAGGTTAGGAGAGGACAAATCTTATGAATGTTGTAGAGGTGGAAGCGGCAAGATCTAGCAGTGAGAGAAATGTGGTGAGAAAGAGGTGCGTGCTGATGTGGAGACAAAGGTTGCGGGCATGAGGAGAGTAGGGGAGTTGGGAGGGGGGAAGAGAATGAAGGGAGGAGGAGAGGGAGGAGGCAGAGTGTTGGCAGGGAAGAAAAGGAGCTCAGTTTTATCTGCGTTGAGAGAAAGGAAGTGAGAGGACATCCAAGATTTAATAGCAGAGGCACAAGAAGAGAGCTTAAGGTGGATGTCCGGTGAGAAGAGGGAGAGAAAGGAAAGCTGGGTATCATCCGCATAGTGTCGGTTTAAACACAATCCTTCTGTTCATACTTGTATCAAGGACCTGTTCCTGCAAGACAAATGCCTCAAAGTAGAAGTCGGCTACATATCTGTTTAAGATAGCCTGGCATCCACAGTGCATCACCCTCACTTTGGGATCACTCAATGAAAGCAATTTGGACTAAACCCCCTCTACTATACCCCATAACCCTGATACTGACTCACCCCAACATCCCCAAACAGCCACTCCAGGTACATTCAAAAGCTGCCCACTGGGAACTCCCAGACATGGCCTAACGGGAACCCCAGCAAAAAAAAGCATCATCACCCTCCACAAAAAAATCTTCAAGCACTACAGCTACAGATGAAAGGAGTCATACAATCAATACAATACACCAAGATGCTTATCTCTAATAACAATCAACCTTGATCATTACTCTTCGCTAACCTCCCAGAAACTAGACTGTAAAACCTATTTTCCACAAATCCTCTGGTGACAGTTCTGGAAGCCATCCAGCAGCGTTCGACAAAGTTTACTTTGAGTTATCTTGACTCTCTCAGTGCTATCAGACAAGTTCCACTCCTAGGAGAGGAAAGCGGTGGATACTGAAGCACAGCTTACATAGACATCAGCACACAAAAGAAGTGTCACTGAGTACAATATGCAAAATAAAATCTTTATATTAAGTAAATAAGTTATGCATTCCGAAACAGCTACAAAACAGGTCTTTATTTTTAAAATAGAAGGGTGTATTTTTTGAAAAGAAATAAAAAAAATGTAAAAGCATGCCTATATTTAGTTGCAGTTCAGACAGTTGTTACAGACAGTTTATAAACTTCGTTGACAGGCAGCTCCTCGTTATAAAGAAAAGAGTCGGGTATTACTGAGGCCAGCGGAGGAGGCAGCCTTCAGGGCAGTGAGGATTGTGTACCCCATCAAAAACCCTGGGCAGAGGAACGAAGGCCCTTGAAGAGGAAGATCACTGTTGGAGCCTAGCCCGCAATGCAGTAGATGAACAAGTTATTTACCCATGGTAACATACTTTTGATGAGATGTTCCTCCCGCATATTCCTCATCTTATGGTAATTGTGTCTCCAGCTGCTTCAGAATTTTTTTGGACAGGGGCCGCTGTGTGCCTTTCACGTCATGTCGATGTCCCTTGAGGGTCTCCGTTCGACTGTTGATATCATAAGTAGCGCACGCAGCGCCCATTGGCTTCAGTTCCGTTTTCCCCCTCCTGAAGAGGAATTACCAGGCATACCATAGACCGTAGGCTCACAGAAAGCGTAAAGTGTAAGAACATGTAAATTGTACGGCGGGGTAGGCTGTGAGGGGTGATTAGGAATATATGGGAGGAACATCCAATCGAAAGAACGTTACCAGATTCTGTCCTCCCACGTATTCCTCATTTTATGATAGACATCCAAAGCAGTAATAATTTGGTGGTTGGAGTACCAACTAAATTTTGTTCTAATCATTGACCGAATGAATGACTGCTTTTGCAAATTGTCCTACCTGACGAAGACTAACCCAGACAGTAATGTCTCACAGAAGTATGAATAGACGACCAAGTGACCGCTGAACAAATGTCTTTGATTGGGACACCTCTTTGAAGAGCAGCAGAGGTTGCCATGCCCCTTTTTGGAATGTGCTCTTAAGCCCTCCGGCAGGTCCTTGCCCGCTAATCTGTAACATTCACCAATAGCTAGGATGATCCATCTGGATATGGTTTGTTTAGTAACAGCTAGACCCAATATGGGGCCAATATAGCCAATGAATAATTGGTCCTTTTGGTGAAATTTTGCCATTTGGATATGTAAAAACAGATCCCTTTTTGGGTCGAGTCTATGTAACATTTCCGCTGCTTTCCCCGGGATAGGGAAGTGGATAGAAAGTTGGTAAAGTAACTTTTTGCGACAAGTGGAAGTCGGAGACTACCTTTGGCAGGAAAGAAGGATTCACCTTTAGAATAACTTTGTCTTTATGGAAAACTGTACGAGGCGGCTTACAGGACAGGGCCTGCACCTAGCGTTGCAATAAGCAAAACAGTTTTTAATGTCAATAATCATAATGTGCAGGAGTGTAGAGGCTCAAAAGGAATGCATGTTAAGAATCTTAACACGAGATTGAGATCCCATACACATACATTGAATGGAACTGGTGGAAATATATTAGTAAGGCCTTTTAGAAATTGAACAATCAGCGGGATCTTCAAATATGAATCCTCCTCTGAAGAGCGCTTGAAAATAGACGGCACCACCAGGTAACCTTTAATTGTTCCAATCTGGAGCCCCAGATTTGCCAAATGTAACACAAAGGAAAGCACTATGTGTGTGTCACACAGAAAAGGGAAAAACATGCTTATCCCTGCACCAGATGCTATACTTGTTCCAACGGCGGCAGTACAAAGATTTTTTTGCTGCCCTTCTGGCTATAAGCAAAATCTCCATTACATCATCCGGAAGGTCCCAATCCTTGTATCTCAGCCTCTCAGAAACCATACATGAAGGCCGTGAGTCTTGACCTCTCGATGGAGAACCTGATCTTCCTCTTGCGAGAGAAGATCCTCTTTTTCTGGAAGACATATTGGAGGGCAGATGGACATGTCCAGAAGGTCCAGTACCACGCCATCCTGGCCCAATCCAGGGCAATTAGGATCATGGGTTTCCCCGAACTTTCTCAACCTCCTGTTCACAAAAGGAATGACTGGGACTGGAAGGAACACGTACAGTAGTGGAAACTCCAAGTCCACCATGAACGTGTCCTCTAGAGCTCCTCTTGGAAGAATTCCCTAGAGCAAAACAGTTTGCACTTCTGGTTGACACTGGTCGTGAACAGATCCACTCGAGGAGTTCCCCAAACGGTGAAGATCTCTTGAAAGACTTCCTAAGCTAGTTCCCACTCATGGGAGACTGTGCTCTGCCTGCTCAGAGAGTCCGCCACTGTGTTCTCCTCTCCGGCTATGTAATGAACTGCTGACAGGGAGATTCCTTCTTGAATTGGCCAGAACCAGAGCTGTATTGCCTCACTGCACAGTGGTAGTGACCCTACACCTACCTTGAAAAGTATTTCTGACTCTGTTTAAAAGTGAAGAGTTGATGCCTTATCACTTTTAGCAACCCCCTCCCATATTCTATGGTGCCCCAAATGTTTTGCTTTTGAAACTTTCCTGACATTTTACAGAGAAGTGAAGCATTCAGCTTCACTCCCCTGGGCTTTTATTCATTTTGTTATGGGAAAACTGATCAGTCCCTTCAGGCTATCAGAACTGGGAAACTAGGTTTCTGTTTTAGTCTTTTTATCGTTTTGGTAACTTTTTAACAGTGCACACAGTAGCTTACAAGGTAGTGCGGTGTGATCACATCTGTATCACCCTAGTCTTTTACACTTGGGTTTCTTGGTTACTTTTATATGTGCCTAAAGACAAGCTGGCAGCAGTGATCACACCGTTACCATTTGTGCATTATTTCTAGCGTGCACATTCGCGTTTGATCATCATGTCTAAAAGCATAGGAAATATATGAAACATAGGAACATAATTTTACTTAACAGTAACTTTGTGGAATATCTCTGGAACATTTCACCAACCCAAGAACTCGTCCTACATCAGACCCTTTTCCTAAGAAGCATTGTGACTTTAGGGTACAAGGCCCCACTCATCATAGGGATTGGACTTTTAAAGTTAGGGTATAATTCTTGTGACTTGATTCCATTCTACTGCATCAGTACATGCCTTCTTTTGTTGAACAAGTTATTGAATGCATTTCTAACAATCTAAAGGTGACTGTAGATATGTTTATAATTGAGTGTTGTGTAATATTATAACCTTCGTGTTTAATTTCCTAGCGTGCATTTTGGGCCTAGTAAAAATATAGTATTTTTGTACTTACCGGTCTAAATTTAATTATAGTGTGCTTCTTTGTGGGGACTTATTGTGAATCTCTGACCACATTCAAATTTTAAAATGTTACCACAAAATGATCTGACCCAGTAACAGGAATGTTTTTTCCTGCTAAAACAGGGATTTTCCTCTGAATATTACGAGGTCCAAACTGTGACCACCTATATGAGACACAGAGTCCTTAAGTAACTGGAGATCATGAGATTGGAAAATATCTTTAAGCTGAATGCAATCTAAAACAACTGGTTTATTACACCAGATTTTAAAATCTCCCAAGATTATTATATTGGAATAACAACGATTTTGTACCAAGATAACCATCAAAACCATTTAGAAAAGAGCCAAGAGGCAGGGGGTCTGTAACAGAGTTAACCGGTGTCATTCATTCGAAGAAATATACACGATATGTGCAAATAAAACGATTACTAAGGTTAGTACCTGAAAGCACACAAACTTGGTTATATGGCAAAAGCACAATCATTAAAAGTTCAGCCTGGTCAGACATCGTCTCTTTTCTATGAAAAGCTTCCAGTTGATTTCCAGATACTTTCTTCGACTCAGGCTTTGGTGTACTAGGCCTTCGTTTGGGTCTGATGTCTGAAATGTCACTTTGTTTTACAAACATACGGATAAAGTAGTCCTGATCATCATCTTTCTCCTCAGCCTCTGTAAGCGACTGAAAATGTGGCTCCTGCACTCTTCGTTGGTGATAAGAGATTCAAAATGGAAGAGGTATTTCTGCTGAACAGTTCTATCATATCTTCAGATACTTTGGAGGATCACTTGCCAGTGTACTCAGAAAAGCAAATTAAAGTGAGAACAAACTGAACATTCCCAGCTTAAGTTGCTCAATAAATAAACTTGGTTTGGCAAACATTTGAAACATGTTATACGAGCATAGAGACTGCATTAGAAGCATGGTTACTTCTCCTTTGCTTATCAACAGTTCCATTGTGCATCTCCTGCCAATCAAAACACGAGAGGTGCTGTCAAAATATAAATTATCATGGGACTGAACTGCTGTAAGGGACAGATTAAAGTACAAGTCAGTGGACAAGCAAAGATGGTATCTACATGGAAATGACACAGGTCAATTATGTTCACATGAGGAATACTGGGCGATTGACCTCAGAACCATCATCAACTGGTTCCTACCGGGGAACCGCAGCAGGGCTCTGCCAAGCAGAGGTATGGAAGTGTCTTTGGTTCGCACATGGAGCGGAAGTGTCTTTGGTCCACAGACAGCACAGAGTGTCTTTGGTTCAGTGGTCAGTCTGTACAGTGAAGTGAGTCCCAAAGAGATAAGGTCTCGGCTTCCTAAGAGCCCACACAAGGGAAAGACACTCCTTTTTGACTGTGGCCCCACCTTAACTCTGTCCTTAAGCTGACCTAATTTATAGGGCGTTCCCTGCCTTTCTCATCTAGCTGAGAGAGGATGACTGCAGTGTCAGAAGGATCGGGTTCTGCTACGAAAGTTCTCTGCTAGTTCACTGCCCTAAGAACAGGCTCCTGGCAATAGAAATCCTTCACGCCTTGAAATGCCTCGTGACACTCCACTGACCAAGTAACCTTTTGAGGTGAGTGCAGCCCAAGGGGCGACTATGGTTCCATAATCTGCCACAAAATTCCTGCAATACCCAGTGAAGCCTAGACAATATCTCACCTGGATTTTGGTTGTGGGAGTTGCCCACTCCTGTACAGCTTGTACTTTACTCCGTAGTGGATGAGTTTGCCCCCACCAACCTCGTGCCCAAGATAAGTCACTGAACCCTGAACAACCTGGCATTTGGTAGCCTTTATGGGCAAATAAATGTAGGCCTGCTGAAGAGCCTGCAACACAATTCCTAAGTGTTTAAAATGTTCCTCCCAGGTAGGGCTGAAGCCTGCAAGATCAAGATATACCATGCAGGATTCAACCAACGCATTCAGGACGTGATTAACCAACCTTTTAAAGGTTTAAAGGTACCAGGAGCATTATTTAAGCCAAAGGGCATTACCTTCATCTGGTAAAGTCTCTACAGTGTTGCGAATGCTGCCTTTTCCTTGGCCTCTTCTTTCAGGATGTTTGCCAATACCCTTCAGTTAGGTCAAAGGTACTTTGCAGCACTCAGTTTATCCACCATCTTATCAGTCCGTAGAAGGGGATGAGCATCTCTCGTGGTGATGGCATTAAGAGCTCAAACGTCCATGCAGAAACTCAAATTTGTGGTGCCTGCCTTTGATAGCAGTGCCACTAGACTATTAGAAGGCTCCATCACCCCTAGATCCAACATCTTGATTTGCAATGTAATGTTGTCTAACATCATGTAACTCCTACCTTTAGTAGGCACACTATCTCCGGTGTCAATGTCACACTGGCACCAAGGTGGCAAGCCTGGGAGTTAGGGGAAAAAAAGGGGGAAATTGCCTAAGCAAAGTTGTCAACTCACCCTGTTGTTGCAGAGTCAGTTGAGGGGCCAATTTGACAACCTCAATGGAGTAATCTGAAGGACTGCCTTATAAAGGGTCAGGCAGAGAGAACTTCCTTCCTTCCCTATCCTCCGCCATAGTCGGGGGCACAGAATAGGCCCGATGGCCTTCTGGAAACATCGAAGAAAACTATCTTTTCCCTTGTGGGGTGCTGAAATTCACAGACAAACAGATCCCCGCTGTCGGCAGATGGAGAGAAGAGCACCCATGCTCTTTGAGCAAAAATAGAAACTTTTTCAGTCGAAAAAATGTAGAAGTAGCTCACGTAGCAAAACCTGAGGACTAACACTGAAGAGTTCACTAAAAATCAGAAGATGGCTGCCTGGGGAGGGGCTGAGGGAGAGGACTGTCAGTGGATGGGGGTAGTATGACCCAGAGGACAGTGATTGATTTAGAGGAGAAATGAAGTTTGTAAGTGAAAGTGAAACTGTTCGAGGATTCCCGGCCTGACAACAGGGAATATTCACGAGGATGTGAATCCATGCCAGACCCCATGCTGGAGAATTTGAATAAACACTTGAGTATCGTTTGCATACTGATGCATGGAGACCATGTTTCTTAGCTAAAAGACGGGGGGTTAAAGAGCATCAGAACTGTCTTGACCCATGACAATCAACTGCTTTCTGAAGTACAAAAATAAACAATCCCAGGCCAGGATACTGCCTTTTATCCCCATTCGGTTAGACAGAATTTTCAATAGTATCTCATGATCGATGATTGTTAGGGAGAATTCTCTGTTTAGGCTGAATTTCCTAACCTAGTGAGTCCCCCAGCAGCTTTACTGGATTTTTGGGGTTTATTTATTTCTCCTGCCAAGAGTGAGACTCTTTTACCCTCACTCTTGGACATGATTTGAGTGTGTTACTTTGACTCTAGATGTGTTTAATGGGCTATGGGGTCTTTTACTCCATAGGGCTTCATGTGTTTTTGTGATGTGTGTTTCACAGCACCCTCAGTGCAGTAACACAGGGGTGTCATAGTGACCCCCCAGTATAGACTGCATACCCTGGGACTGACTACTATCTGCCAGGGCATGTAAAGTCACCATTGACTTTACTAGTCTTGAATTCCGAACAGAACCAGTACAAACCATCATATTGTGGACATACTGGCTGGGGCAATTCGAGGGGGCAGTTAGTCTGTTAGTCGAGGGGGCACGTCTCCGTCCCCCCCTGATCACGTTTTGGCTGGTGGCAGTGGATACTACTTTTTATATTCAACCGCGAATATTTCTCTATGGGATTTTCCCATTGTTCGAGACTACTATATTTATTTAATTACGATAGCCTCGAACATACCGCTGGCTTATTTATTTATTATTAATTCTCCAGTTGGTATTTTTTGCCAAAACTCGGTTCTAAAATGGCGTTTGTGTTCTCTTCTGTGACTCCAACCCAAGCCGAGCCCTTTGTTCCACTTTTTGGCGGCCTTCTCCACAAAAGCCCTCCAAAGTGGTGCCACTCTGTCTGGGGTACTTAGGAGGGGTGGAGGGGAATTTAGGCACCCTGGACTGAGTTGCCTAGGCAACTCAAGTCACACTCCGTCCTGATTGGCCCAAGTGGTGAGCCGGCCGGCTCAGCACTTAGCATGTTTGAGTGACAGCTAGGCTGAGTGAATGGGGGTTTTCTGCATAAAAGCAGGGCTTTGGGGACTGGAACTTCAGAAATCGACACAGGACCTAAGAATCCGACGAGGGAGAAGCTGAGCCGACCTGCTGCGACGACACCACCGGTGGAGCCCTGCTGAACCGTCTCACCACTTTTCGCAACGACAGAGGAGATCTCCCGCCGGAGAGTCTTCTTCCTTTGACTGGTGGGGATAACCAGTTTCACCGTCTTTTACCCTTCCCGACGCATCTCGTGGCCACCTTGCCTGTGCCAAGCACCCCGGCAACCAGAATACCACATTTTACCACGACCGCGAAATAAAGGGTAATACCTTTAACCAGAAAACTTTGCGGCTGGTTTCTTCCCTGGCAGTGCATCGACCTTCATCTTTCCTCCAAGTCGAGATCTTCTCTTCCCCTGGACGACGCCGAGATTTGCACCCGCTGCCAGGAACAACTGCCACAGCTGGAGGATCCTTCCCACTTAAGGTACAGTGTTCCGCCTGGCTACCCTTGCCATCGACTGTACGGGGTAGATTTAGCCCCCGGCTTTCGAACCTGGGTTAGCCTGGGACACCCTGGCTAAACTTTTCTGAGCCTCTCTAAACTCTTTTCGAACTCTCTGCAAGACTTTCAAAGCCTAGTGTAACTGTGATCTTGGGTGCATTTGTGCTCTGCTCTCTCTAAGAGTGGGCCCAGCCTATGGACCTTGGCTCACCAGTGACTTTTGCTCTTCTGCCTTGCTAAAAGTGTTCCTAAATCTTAGAGTGGTGTATCTTCACATATTCTGCCATTTTCCCTCCCTTTTTCATGAACTTATTGGAGTGCCATCTATAGTTAAGCGCTCACCTCTGTCTGGAAATAAGTGGTGTTAAATAAGACTTGTCTGATAAGGAATAAGGGTTGTATATATCATAATAGCAACTGTGTTTAGAGTGTTTTACAAATAAGAGGGCTGGAGTGTTTCTAACTGTGTTTTTAAATAAATAATTATATACTTTGATACCAAAGCTCTGGTCAGTGTTTGCTTGTGCTATTGTGTCCGAGTGCCTATTGTGTATACTTTGCATACTGCCTAACTCTTCTTGAGGGAAGTCTGACTGCTCAGCCACAGCTACCAGGTAAATCTGGGTGGTACAGACTGCTACCAAGTGGGCTTACTGCTAACACCTATAGTCCTAAATCTTTTGCAAAGGGAACTGCACAGGTTTCTGCCTAACAATGGTCAAGGGCTACCGGTAAATCAACAACAGCAAGTGAGAACCACCATCGTCCGCACTTTCTACAAGGAGTCATTCACATAAGTCACTTGCGTATTATCTTTCTTTTTATGGTCTCTAAACCTCTTGAAACAATGGGCATGAGTCTTCTTAAAGTAGAGCCTGCTTACAATTTGCTTTCAAAGTTTTTTCTCTCATGCTTCAAATACTCCATAGTACTGCAGCCATTCTGGGGAGATCTGCTGAGCAACCAAGCAATTTTATCACTCATTTACCTCCTATACATGACAAGCACACTGGAATGTATTCAACCAATCAAGAATGATATTCTTTTCATTATAGATGTTCAACAGATCCTTAGAAAATCACGGATGAGAGGAAGATCCAGAAGCATTCCCAGACCCTCTGGAGGATCCCGAAGACCCTTGATGTATGGCTAACTCCAGCTGGAATGCATGGACCTCTTTCTCAGCCCTATCAAATGCCAGTTTGACAATTTTATAATGGATTTCTTCTTCCTTGAGCCTTAGTTTCTCTTTCGTAAAATTAAATACAGCCTCAGATGTAGTAATAGAGGTCTGAAAAGCCACCTATTCTTCCTCACTTGTGCAATCTGTGGTTCCAGAACAGAACCATTACTACTGCTGGACGCTCACCAAACTGTTTATAGTTATTTTTCCGGATTACATTTTTTCGAATGCCATTATGTCGAAAACATTTTATCTAAAAAATATTTCAAATATCTTTTTTTTTTTTTTTTAAATGGGGGGGGTTCCCCCTCTCCAAACCCCTGTTTTTTTAACTAAAAAAAAAAAGGACATTAGAAAAAAAAATGATCATTTCGAAAAAATGACCGAATACCCACCAAACATCTACACCACTATCATCAGGTAAATATTTGCTTTTCTAACTTCCTGGCGATCTATTAGTTGCTTCACAAGATCACCTTTAACACCACAGGTAGCTAGATCCTTCACACAACTTTCAAATCATCAATTATGTGCAAAGGAAGAGTACTACTAGTGTATTTCTCCATAACAGAATATAGGTTAGATAACTTTCACAGGCCTAAAACCTTTAAAGCCTAGTGTTCTGGACAACTAGAACTAAGGTAACACTCTAGTTAATCTACACTGAGTGCAGAAGACCTTATCCCACCATTGTGAATCAATTTGTTAAGATTTATTTCTAAAAATGAACCCCTGGGGGGAGGATTTTAGGATGCAACCCAATTTATGCTAAACAGGAAAGACACAGATTAGCCAAAACCCAATAAAAGGTACTGTGCATGAGCAGTCAAGGCATAGTCTCGGGTAAAGTGTGAGTGGTGAAAGGCTACAATGAGTCCATACAGAACACCACCAATAATTCAGGTTAGTGAGTGGGTATATGAAAATAAAATTATTTATAAGGCCTTAATGAACACACCAAGCAAACAAACAAAAACATAGCTAAGTAATGTAATGTAATGAAAACCCATAAAGAACACACAGATACATCTGTTAGAAATAAGTTTGCATACACATTAAATACCAGAATTCAACAGGTGAATTATCAGATGCATGAACCAAATGTTAGAACCACAGTTCGCCCTCTCTAATGAAGTCCAGTCATAGGATGTATGGCGCTTTGTCCCCAAAAGTCACAAAGCACAACTATGGTTTCTCCAGGAAAGGGATTTCAGACATGATACGGTGGGGCTCTGGTTGTGCTTTGCAACGTATTTAAAGTAAGCTAATTCTAGGCAAGTGCATTGGAGAAGTGAATCACAAACTAAGCGAGTGGCAGGAGTGTGGTATTTTGACCAAGTGGGGAGGTTCTTTATTTCATATGACATTTTCATGAGTGTTCTTATATTTCACACGTAAGAGCCATGCCTGCCAAACCACGTTATCAGCTCCATAGTAAATCACGTTGCACCGCAAATACATTATAAGTCAAATTTGTCGATTCTCAGGGGGAGAGCGAATGTTAATATCACAAAAAGAAAGCAGACCGTCACCATGGAGCAATCTAAAAATCACTGGATTTTTCTCATTGGCGATATCGTCGGGTAATGAGGCTCTGCAGGGAAAGGTGGGTGTTTCTGCCTCAAATGAAGGAACAAGTTACTTACCTGTAACTGTTGTTCTCCAGCATGGGTCTGGCATGGATTCACATGCTCATGAATATTCCCCGTCGTCAGGCTGGGAATCCTCGGTAAAGAAAAAACCAGTATCAGTTTCGTTTCTGATCTGTCTTTCGTAGTAGTAACCAATCACTGATCTCTGCGTCATACTGACCACAGCCAATGACTGCCCTCTACCTAAGCCCCGCCTCTGGCAGCCATCTTCAGATTTGGTAGCACGTGAAGTGGCAGTATGACCAAGTGAAGAGCCGCAGAGGGGTAGGCGGGAGGGTTCGCATGTGAATCCATGCCAGACCCATGCTGGAGAACAACAGTTACAGGTAAGTAACTTGTTCCTTCTCCAGGATGGGGTCTGGCATGGATTCACATGCTCATGAATAAAGAATACATAGCAGTACACACATGCACAACCACAGGAGGTGGCAAAGGCTCAACATTAAGCAAATCTTACCTCCTCACCAGGCTCACCTTAGGCGAACAGGTTGCGCAGCACTGCTTGGCCGACCCTGGACTCCTCCCTGGAATCCCGATCGACGCAGTAGAATTTTGTGAAGGTGTGCGTCGACCTCCACGTAGCAGCCCTGCAGATGTCCAGCAAGGGCACACCAGATAGGAACGCCGTGGTAGCTGCGATCGCTCTGGTGGAATGGGCTCTCGGACGGCCAGGCAGGGGTCGGTTTGCCAACCGATGACAGTACATGATACAGCCGGAGAGCCATCTGGAAATGGAAGCCTTCGAGAGAGCCTTCCCCTGATTGACAGGTCCAAAGTTCACAAAGAGTTGTGATGTCTTCCGAAAACCCTTCGTGCGGTCCACGTAGAACTTCAGCGCTCTAGCCACATCCAGCGAGTGCAAAGTCCTTTCAGCCGGCGACGGGAAGAAAACAGGCAACACCAATGGTTCGTTGAGGTGGAAGTCCGACGGCACCTTGGGCATGAAGGAGGGGTGCGTCCTGAGCACTACCCTCGTGTCGTGAAAAGTCAAGTACGGGGCCTTGCAGGAAAGGGCCTGGATCTCTCCCACCCGTCGTGCGGAGGTGATGGCCACAAGAAACGCTGTTTTCCACGACAAGAACTTCAACGGAGCCGAGTGCAGAGGCTCGAACGGAGGTCCCATGAGCTTGGTCAGCACCACGTTGAGCTCCCACGCCGGGGCCGGAGCCTTCACCGGCGGGAACGATCTGAACAGTCCCTTCATGAACTCTTTCACCAGACGATGAGACCACAAAGACGTCTGCCCCGTGGTTCAGGTGTATCGGGAGATCGCAGCAAGATGAATCTTGATGGACGCGTGCGCCAGTCCAGCTTTGGCCAGCGTCAGTAGGTACGGCAGTACTTGGGGAGCCGTAATCCGCAGAGGGTTAATCTTCTGTGCGTGGCACCAGACAGAGAACCTCTTCCATTTGTGTCCGTAGCATTTAAGAGTTGAGGACGCCCTGGCCTTTGCAAGAACCTCTCTGCAGTCGGCCAGTATGTTGTATCCTCCAAACTCTAACGCTGCAGGAGCCAGGCCTGCAAGTTCAGCGACTTCGGGTCGTGATGGAGGATGGCGCCTCCTTCCCTGGAGAGCAGATCCGCGTCCACTGGCAGCTTGATTGACGGGGAGGCCGACAAGTCCAGAAGGTCCGAGAACCTTATCTGCCTCGGCCACACAGGTGCGACGAGGATAATCCTGCACCGTGACCTCTTGCGCTGGTTGATGAGCCGGATCAGCAATGGCAATGGAGGGAACGCGTATAGAAACAGGCCCTCCCAGGGGAACGAGAAAGCATCGCCCATGCTCCTCGGCTGGGAAAACCTGCTGGCGAACTTCCGGCACTTGGAGTTCGTCGCCGTCGCGAACAAATCGATCTAGGGTGTGCCCCACCGTCGGAAGAGGCGGTCCACTAGATCCTGTTGTAGTTCCCACTCGTGGCACGAGCGCAGCTCCCTGCTGAGTGAGTCGGCGATGGTGTTTTTTATCCCTGCCAGATGAAACGGCACCAGAAACATCCTTTGGGCGACGGCCCAATGCCACAGATTCTGCGCCTCCCTGGACAGGGCTGGGGACCTGGTTCCGCCCAGTTTCCTGATGTAGAATATGGTGGTGGTGTTGTCGGTGAAGATCCTCACCACCTTGCCCTTGAGGGACGGAAGGAAGGAACTGAGGGCCCAAAACACTGCACGGAGCTCCAGGACGTTGATATGGAGGGACTTCTCCGTCGGGAGCCAAAGGCCTCTCGCGTGCAGATTTTCGGTGTGCGCTCCCCACCCTTCCAGGGAGGCATCCGTGGTCACTGTCTCCTGGTGGCCGGGGGTCTGGAAGTCCATGCCCGCCGTCAGATGTGCGCGGGTGCCCCACCACCGGATCACTCGTCGGAAACTCTCGTTGAGTGTGATCCTCTCCTCAAAGCTGCCCGTCGTCTGGATCCAGCGCGTGTCCAGGAACTCCTGCAACGGGCGCATCCGGAGCCTGCACAGGGGGATGAGGTAAATGCAAGAAGACATCATTCCGAGGAGGGACTTGATGGACCTCACTCTGGCCGTGTCCGCAACCAGCATCCGCTGCACCTTGCCCAGAATGACCCTCGTCCTTTCCTCCGACGGAGAGGCCAGAAGCGACACTGTGTCGAGCTTCGCTCCCAGAAACAGTGCGTCTTGCGCGGGCACCAGGTGGGACTTGGCGTAGTTTATGGAGAATCCCAGGTCAGTGAGAAGTTGGACGGTCCTTGCCGTGTGCTCCACGGCGAGCTCCCTCGTCTTGGCTCGGATGAGCCAGTCGTCCAGGTAGGGGTAGACGTGGATCCCCTCTCGGCGCAGCTGCGCCGCCACCGGTGCGAGGCACTTGGTGAACACCCTGGGTGCCGACCTTAGTCCGAAGGGAAGGGCTCTGAACTGATAGTGACGCCCTTGGACCACGAACCTGAGAAACTTTCGGTGTCCCTTTAGGATGGGAATATGGAAGTAGGCATCCTCCAAATCCAACGACGACAGGAAATCGCCCTCCTCCAGCTGACCCAGGACGTGTTGGAGGGTGACCATCCGGAACTTCTGTGCCTTGATGAATTTGTTCAGTTGTCGTAGGTCCAGGATGGGACACCATCCTCCCGTCTTCTTCTTCACGAGGAAGTATCTTGAGTAAACTCCGGAGCCCCGAAGCCTCTTTGGGACGAGCTCGATGGCGCCCTTCAAGAGAAGTTGAGGGACGTGATGTTCTTTCCTGGCCACAGGGGGGACGCGCGGGCACCTTTTTTGAAACTCGAGCGCGTGACCCTGGGCTAGGGCGTCCAGCACACAACGGTTGGTTGAGATGGACTCACACACGCTGACGAAGCTCGCCAGCCGGCCTCCCACCGGGGTGCTTCGGTGGGGGCCCGACCCCACGGCCGGTTCAGTCCTGCTTAGACGAGGCTTTGCCGCCTTGACCTCCTTGGCGACGACGGCGGGGTCCGCCTGACTTGCCTCGTCCCCTGTAAGCTTCCTGCGACGACGAACGGGCCGCTTGACGGTAGGTGGAAAATCCGCCGCCGGAACCTTTGGAGGCACCCTGTTTGCCTCCGCCGCTCCGAAAGGGTGGCCGCCGTTGCTGGAGAACCCCAAGAGCCCGGGCCGTCTCCGTGTCTGCTTTGATGGCTTGAAGGGAATCGTCCACTGTTTTCCCAAATAGGTTTCCATCGAACGGCATGTCCAAGACTCTGGTCTGCACGTCTTGACGGAAGTCAGTAGCCTTGAGCCATCCACGCCGCCTAAGGCACACGCCGTTGCCCAACTGGCAAAATCCAGTGTCAGCGATGTCCGTCGCAACCGTAATGGCGTGGTCCGACGCCACCTCTCCTTCCTGCAAGATCTCTAGGGCATCCGCCCTCTTGTCGTCCGGTAGGAAGTCCAGCAGGGGGGCCAGTTTGTACCACAGCTCCCTGTCGTAGCGGGCTACGATAGCCAAGGCGTTGGCCGCCTTAATCGTCGTCGCTGCAGGCAGACGAGATGACCCTGCGTCCCATCGTATCCAATTTCTTTCCCTCGCCGTCCGGCGGGGAAGTCGACGTAGAGGCCGCACCCCCCCCCCCGCTTTCTTCCTGGCCGCCGCGGAGACGACGGTGTCCGGGGTCTGCTGTGTCCGGAGGCACAAGGGGGCCGCGTCCGGGACACGGTACTACTTCTCGTACCGATCCCTTCTAGCCGGCGTCGTGGATGGGTTCTTGAGGAGGGCGAGGCCCTCATCCCAAATATCGTCCAGTAGAGGCACGGAGAGGACCGTCTTCCTCTTGGCCTCGCGCCATTGATAAAGGAAACCTTCCTTCTTCTCTTCCGGGCAGAGCTGGAAGAGCTTGGATGCCCTGGCGATCATGGAGTGGAACGATCCAATCTCGTCGGGCGGGGAAGCCCGGGTGGGAGGTGACGACGGCAGATCCTCGTCGTAAACCTCGTCGTCCGTACCCGTCGCGGCCGTGTCAGTCCCTGTATCATCCCCACGAGTCGTGGACGGGGAGGAGGGCTGAACAGGGCGCGATGGCTGAAAAGGAGGTGGAGGATGAATCCTTCTCTTAGGGGGAGGGCTCCCAGAAGGGCCTGGCTCCGGGTCCCCCGTCAGGAGCGGTTCCTCCGCTGGTGGTAACGGCAGTCTCGTCCTTATCTCCGAGCATAAGGACTGTATAGCCAACAAAATGGCCGCCGAGTTGTCTTGCGGCGCTGGTTGAGGGGTGTCCGACGGGCGGTCAGGGGCCCCGTCGGCACCCTCGACGTTATCGCCGTCTCCTACGTCGGGATCCCTCCCGACGGGCTGGTCTTCTTCCACGCCAACGCCGTGGCTTAAGACCTCGATCAGCTCTTCCTCAGAGGTTGAGGCCGAATCCACGACGACCTCCTGCCCCCCCTTTTTCTTCTCCGTCGGAGGTTTCACGGGGGTCCTGTCGATGGGCATAAAAGAGGACTCCCTCCGCGGTGGCAGGGAGACTCTGAGCCCCGAGGTCGCCACCATTGGTGTAGCCTCCACAGGCTGAGCCAGGGCCGCCGCGACTGTCTCGATAGAGGCCTTGGCTGGATGGATTAAGGCGCTCACCGCCTTCTCCTTGGGGGGAGGGACACTGCCTCGCTCTCCCTCCGATGGGGCCTTCGAGCTCGACCGGGGCCTCTCCAGGAGCTTCGCCGGGTGCTCGGCCTTCCTCTCACCCGAACCAGAGCGTTGGCTCGTGGTTGATGGTGCCGGGGAGGATGCGCCCTGCCTGGCGCCGTAGAGCCCGACCATTCGGCGCTCCCGGTGCCAGCGGACTTGCGGTGCTTGGCCTTGTGTTGGACCCCCGTCGCCGGGGCGTCCTCAAAGGTCTTAGAAGACCACTCGGATTTCTTCTTCTTCTTCTCGCCTGACGGGCTCTTCCCTTCCAGCCAGTTGGCGAGACGTTGATGGCGGTCCTTCATGGTCCGCTCCGACATATTGCCGCAAAACGCACAGTCCTTCTCCACGTGCGTCTTGTCCTCATGTAGGCAGTAAAGACAAAAGGAGTGTTTGTCCTCCTTAAAGACATTCTGAAGCTGGCATCCAGGGCAGACCCTGAACAGCTTTCCGGGCGTCGAGCTTCCCTTCTCCTGGGCCATGTCCGAGATGGGCCTGAGAAACTTCTGGAGTCCTCCAAAAGCGTGGCTCGACGAAATCTTCACCCTTGAGGGGCGTAGACGAATCCGACACGGGTCCCCGTTGATCGGATGAAGAAACGGTGGAGCTTGAGGCTCTTTTTGACCGAAAAATCGAAGTTTTTGAGAAAAAACGTGAAAAAATAGCACTAACGCTCGAGAGCAATAGCACGAGGATCCCAACACTTGAACGTGCGGTAAAAATCTGAAGATGGCTGCCAGTGGCGGGGCTTAGGTAGAGGGCAGTCATTGGCTGTGGTCAGTATGACGCAGAGATCAGTGATTGGTAACTACTACGAAAGACAGATCAGAAACGAAACTGATACTGGTTTTTTCTTTACAGAGGATTCCCAGTCTGACAACGGGGAATATTCATGAGCATGTGAATCCATGCCAGACCCCTTGCTGGAGAAAATACACTTTCCTCGCTTATTGAAAATTCATTATGCAATTTATTACTCAACTTGGGTCTAAAACTACAGCGCAAATCTTTGGGTTTTCTGCAGCCTTGCACTCCTAAACCGGTTAAAAATACTTATGACAATATTATTGGAACATACAGTGGCAGAGATTGATGACACCCAGAGTGACAGAGTCAACAGAAGGTACTCAAAAATAATTCAAGTATGGCAGATTATTCACCCAGCCTTCATGCAATTGCGGCACCGTGGAGGCTTTTTTTGGAATTTTCTCCATCCTAGAGAAATAGCAGCATGAACTAAGCAAAACCTTGGCTAAAGTTGACATAATTTTGGCAAACAGAATTTAAGCGGGAAACGATAGGTCCTCAATAAGACACAAAATGGGATGGCCGACCTTCCTCTGTTACTAATTTACAGCATGTTCCAATGAATAAGACTGGCGAGGACCAACTTAGAAGCCCGAATTGCACTGCGGAAACCACTGTTTCGATAATAGCTAGCAGGAGTACTATGAGTAATTCAGGAGTGTGAGAATAAGTCCTATGACAGCAGAAAAGAATGAGGCGGTAGCATAACAAGAGGAGACAAAGAGACAGAAGGAGGCAGTCTCATTGGCTCCCACACATTCTAAAAGAAACTAAAAAAATAACGCTGGGTCAGTGGAAAGCATTAATACAAATGTTGTGGTGTGTCTCAGTGAGGCGAGATATGAGTTGGCACAAGCATCTAATTGCTCCCGGTATGATGACCATAGAGCCCCTACCAGCGGATTGGACAAATGGCTGCACACGGGTAAGCAGGACTTCAGGACCTCTAACCTTACCCTGCCTTCATGAAATAATGAACCACTTTAGTACTACACTCGCACAAAAGAATTACATAAAGTCTGGTGTGCGTCTCAGTGTACCGCGTACCATGCAGGTTGATGAAAATATTAAAGAAAGCATAAGCACTGGGAAGAATCCACAATTTAAAGAGTCAACTGGAGTGGTCAAGGGGGACTATGTCCCTGAGAATGTGGGTCGATTGATTTCGACAGAAGGACTCGCATTAGGGAAAATGATAAATCTTGTAGAGCGGTTGCCCCTCAGTGGACAGTCCTTTCTTAAACTGCAGAAGAATTACACAACCTTTCTAATATATACCACAGTTGCGAACCATTCGCTCATCTGATACAGAGTGTGTGGAATTGCCAGATTTATACAGTGAACATTGCTGGGAATTATTACAATTTGTATCCATCATTGGTGCTCTCATTTCCCATGTTGATCCTTTATTAAAAATGGGATTTGATTTGATCATATGTAGGAAACACTTGCACGGCAATCATCAGCTCGCCCAAGTAAATGAATGCAAGTATAGAACAGATACTTTACTAGAAGGTCATAGGACCACAGTGAGGCAGAGCTTGATGAGTGGGCAGGCAGGCAGGCAATCAATCAGAGATATATAGGAGAGAAGAAGAGCGGTAGATTCCAATCTCGATGAGGAAGCAAATGTGTTGACAAAACATACAGATTGACTCTTGCACGTTAATTGCACCTTAATTTCATGTAATATAAGTGCCTACTGCACCTTTTTAGTAAACCCGATAGTACAATAGGTGCTTTTCACATGTGATATCCTTTTACTCCGAGAGACCAGGTTAAGGGAAGGTTTGATAGTAGATGGATATAATATTATTTGTATATCGGCCACGTGTGCTGCTCGGGGTTGCCCTTCGGGGGGACTTTGTATTGGTGCTAAAATCCACATCTGTGTAAAATTGAGGATTGCATCGAGTCTCCTTTTATTATTTGTGCTGAATGGATGGTAGCGTCGATGCCGGGTAAGAGGATCTTACTGATCAATTTATATGATCCCCCTGGTGGCAGTCTCACTGCCCAGTATTGAAAGAATAATAGCTAAGTGGTCTCTCATCCCAAGACTAGCATAACCACGGGCGGCAATTTCAATTCTTTCTGCCGTTATTCTCATAATACCGACTTGGTGCCTGATGAGGAATCCCAAGAGTTTTGCAATGAGACACCTTTGAAGTACAATAAGACTAATATTGGAACACATCTTGGGCAGCAGAGCGTTAATGGCAACATTTGCGCCGACTTCTTTTCCGGATACGATTTAACATTTTTTAATCCAACTGCTGGTAGCCAAGATTTAACACCTTGTCTAACGGGAGGTAGTCCTGTAGGATTGATTATGTTTTCTTGGGCAATAGGGAAAAGAAATTGGTTAAGAATGTTAAGGTGCTTTTCACTTCATTGAGTGGTCATGCTATTTTACATCTGACTCTTGAATTTTGTAAAACAGAGTATAACATTTTAGCTGAAGTTATTAAGGTTAATTTTGAAGGGAACCAAATCCTATGGACAGAAACAAATGTTGGAAAATTCATTAGAGCCTTGAGTAATAGCATTGATCTTTCCTGGGAAATGAGCAGTAGGGATGCCGATATTCCCACTATAATTGATAAGATGATAAAGATAAATGGACCGACATTGAAATTTAAGTCGTTTAGACAACATAATAGGGAGGGACCCCGTGAGGCACACATACATAAAAAAACAGTCTGCTTCTGTATGGAAGATTAAGGAATGTGGCCACTTGGCAACGAAGTTAAGATGCAGCACGTTGCACACTTGAACTCTAAATACAAAAATTGGCTGAGACTTCATAGAGGCAGTCTAATGCCAACTGTTATTTAATCTTCGGAATGCCGAGGTCTACGTATAACAATAAATGCTGGTATTTCTACCGCACGTACCTGTCCGAGGTCGGGTGTAATGAGGCTGTTCAGGAGAATTCTCATTTCTGTGCGAATTCCCTTCAACCTTGGAGACCACCAAGCTCTTTTGCTGGATTTTAGGACTTTTTCATTTTAACCCTAGAGTGAGCCCTTTTCTCCCCCTCTCGTGTTTTGGCCTGATTTGGATTATGTGCTTCCTATTGTTTTTGGAGTCTGCAAACTTCATAAGCGTCTACTTTTTGTATGTATGGTGACACACAGCACCTTCAGTGCAGTGTCAGAGACATCCTTTAGATTTCTCATAAGGTTTAAATACCTTTTCTTGTGTGAACTACTGTTCCCAAGAATAGAAAAGTGAAATTGGCTTTACTTACCTTTTCTCTTTGTAGGTCCATCCCACACCATCATGTGTGGAGTGCTGGGGGGTTACTTAGAAGCCCTTTATCCTACCTACTGATGTAACATTTTTTATGTTACCCTCACTACTTTAAACAGCTGGTGGTAGTGGTTTAATGTTCCTACCATTGTGCTTTTATACTTCAGGCTGAATCCTCAGCTGCAGTATAGCACCCATGGGTGACCATTTTGGCAAAACGCACGCCAAGCAAGGATTGAGCCCTTTGTTTGTTTTGCCTTTGGCAGGCTTCAGTACTGAAACCTGCCACTGGCTCTAGAATGTCTGGAAGGGCAGGAAGTGAGGGAGGTTGCCGAAACATCCCTGTCCTTTGTCTTTAGGAATGCCTGAATGCACCCAGTCCGATTGGCTGGTTGTCCTTTGTTTTGGGACTGAAGACAGTCGACCACTGGAAAGAACAACCAGACAAAGAAACCGTGAACGAAGCTTGCTGCATCACGAACTGCACAGCAAAGCCCTGCTGCTGTGCTGAAACTCTAATCGACAAGAGAAGCTCCGGAAGGGACGACTTCTTCCCTTGGGTTAGTGGGACCAACTAACCACGAGACAAACTCCACTCGACCATCTTCCCCGACTGGCTGTACTTCTTTGTCAGGTTTCCACATTATGTTCTTCACATTTTCAAGTGTCTTAGGAAACGTGGTCGTTTCAAGCATTCATTTTGGAAAAGTAGTGGGAGAATTAGGATTAGTACTAGACTGAGTCTGTAGCAGTTTAAAGGTTAAAGTTTGTTTTCCTTAACTATCCATCATTCAGAATGATGTAACTCTCCCAGGCCAAGATGGTGGAAATGCCTTTCAACATTGATTGGTTCAGACTAATGTAGTTATTGTGCTGTCATTTAGAATCTTGAGTGCAATTCTAAACTGCCTTTCATTAAAGTTATCCTCAGAGTAGGTCACATAGTTGTTAGCTCCAATAAAATAAAGTTAAAATTTCCAATTTTTAAGGTGTAGATTATTTTACTGTTAGTTCTAGCCTAATCTCAGAATTGTAGTCAAGAAAGAAGTTTTGAGAAGTCTGCAGCAGAAGATAAACCCAAGATTACCAGATTGCTGAGCAGCAGAGCTGTCAAATCCACAGAATACAGACCAAGCTAAGTGATCTTCAGGATCTTCAGTTATATGTAGTTTAAAATCATTTATTCTGAATAGAGAAAGTAAGCTATGAATTTTGAACTGTGAATATAGTAAAAAGACTTGAGAAAATATGCGTTAATATGATCAGAAAAAAAACTATGAACTGTTAAGGAAAATACAAAGAAAGTGGAGTTATTTTCAAAATTCATTTATTGCGTGTATTTTGTATTATAACTAACAGGGCGTGCAGTACGGAATCGCCATGTTATTAACATTAAAACAACTAAAGTGAACTTACTAACATTAGTTTGATTTTTGTTACGGGTACGAGCTTATGGCGCGTACTGTGCATTGGATCTTAGATGCACGAATGTTAGAAAAAAGGACCTTATGACGTCGCGCGTTCGTCACGGCCATTTTGGATTTTCACTCCATTTTTCTTTTCGTCATTGCGTTTCGTAACGAGAGACTTTTGTAGAAAGACAATCTCGGATTAGTTGATTGTTTTGAATTTGAAAATAAAGGCTGACAAAACGGATAAAGAAATCTTCAAGCATAACAATTGAAGAGGAAATTTAAAAGAATGTCAGCATTGTAAGTTCGAGTTGAGAAAACAATGTTTACAGTAGTCTGCAGTCAGCATCAGATTCAATTAGAAGCAGCCTAAAGGCTATCAAGCTTAGGCTACGGGTAATAAGAAAAAGTAGTATAGAGAGAGTTTAGTCAAGTGGTGTAAATTGAGAACTATTATTTAAAGATTGAAATTTCCTTTTTAGGATCACTACTGAACAAACCATCCCAGTGATGAAAGAATGAAATACGAGCAGTAGCAGTTCCTGAGTTTGTTATTTTCTCCATTCCCCTTTGGTTTGCCTGTCCAATAGTTTTATAGTATCAGGATTGTTGGGCTGGCAGGCTTGGGGGGTCTGGAGGGCCAGCTTTACTCCTGCAGGATCCTACAGCATCGGATTATGACATTCTTTGCTGCGTCAGGAACAGAATGCCAGGGGTCAAGACATCTGTAGACGAGTGCAACGTCTGTGATCCGGCCAGAAGCTCTAGGAGTCTCCCCAGGACCCTCCAGAAGTGGGACGACCAGAGCTCAAGTTCCCTCACCAGAGTGCAGGACTCAAGGAGTGAAGGAAGCCCAACCGGTATCCTAGACCCTTGGTGGTGCCGTTTACCGAGCGCTGAAACCGCAAATTGCTGATGATCTGAAGAGCCCATAGCTGCCGCCGACCTCCAAAATTGCTGCCGCAGGAGTCCTTCAGACGTCCTCCCTCTTGTCCCGATGACGGAGGCCCACGAACCCAGGATCTGAAATGCTGCAACCCGACAGAAGCCAGCTGGACCACTTTTCTATCCAAAGGTACTGTTCTGACTTAGGGTACTTATCCGAGTATTTTTAAGCTTTGCTCTTCTCAGCTGAGACTTGCAATAGCTACTTTGCTAGAGTTGATTTCAGCTCTACCCTTCAATAAGTGTAACAGCTCGTGACCCAATACAGTGATTTTTCTTCAACAAACTCCCTAACTTTGTGCAAGACTTTGCTATCTAAGAAGTGCCACAGCTCCATAGACTGTGCTCCAATTTACTTGGGCTGTCCTGACTCCCTGCAGATTCTACTAGTCCATTTGACTTTGATACTTACTGTCCCTCAAAGGTGATAACTTGGTTAACTATTATTGCCGGGTAAGGTTTTTATCAAGGCATCATTGGAAGATTTAAAGTGCTCACATGCTCTGAGAACCCGTTTAACCTTTTTCCTTCCCTTAATCTTTCCTTTCTACAAACCCCAGAATCTACAAAGTGTACTCGTGATATATAAATGACAATTCTGTCCTAGTTAGTGAAGTCGCCTCCGGGTGTAGGAAGTGTGTAAGAGGCATCTATAAAAAATTATCTACTAGCTTTGTGCTGATTCTGGAAAAGTATTTTGAAGTATATTTGACTGTTACACAGATTTCCTTTAAAGAAAGCTTATTTAAGAAAACTACTGTTAAATAATTATTTATAACAAAAACCTTCAGTGTAAATGTTACTTGGCTACTTGTATTGGTGGATTCCATTGCTACAACTCGCATGTACCCCTCTTGAGATAAGCCTAGTTGCTCAGTAACCCTACCAACTTGTGTAGTACCAAAAGGTGGGTTACCTAATACCAAGAGGACAAGGGTTGTGTAGTCTCCCGCAGGGTCACTACATCAATTCCTGCCTAACTAAGGCAAATCAGATTTTTGAGGAGGGCTGGGTAGTATATATGAAGGCACTGTATTACTCCACAGTGGAGAAGGTTACTGACAACACTATTAGAATTACATTCAAGAGCACTAGATTGGAATATGAGCTTGATGACATATATGAAGTCATCTTGAATTGAAAGGCGTCGAGGGCCCCAGCACCAGACAGTTTGGCTAATGTAATCAAGCACAACCAGGAACTTTGGTCCACAGGTTATTTACCACTATAGTTGGGCAAGGAGTCATTCCAGATAGGTGGAGGAGGTCGATCTTGATACCGGTCTTTAAAAAGGGTGCAAGAAATGACCCTCAGAACGGTAAGCTACTAGCCATGATACATTCCAGCTGTACAATCTTTGCCTCCTTGCTTTTAACTAAGATGAATGCATAGGTTGCAGAGAAAAAGATTTTGAACAGACAACAGGATTTAGATGTGAATTGTGTAAAAGGCGTAATATCTGGACCCTTCATTACATAATAGCAGATACGTATTGGTTCCCCCTTGCAACAAGTTGTAGCTCTGTTTTGTAGATTACGCCAGTGCATTTGACTCCGTAATATGTTACCTCACTATGGAGGAAACTTGAGGTGTGGCACTGATCCCTACATGTTACATTTCCTGAAACAGAGGTACACAAACAGCTCCATTGCCATTAGGCTTAATCAAGAGGGGCTTAAATCTAATTTCATACCATGGCTTCAACCATGGCTTGAAACAGGGGTGTGTCAAGGCCCCTCTTTTAGATAATTTATATGTGGCAGACATGGATGAGGCTATATGGTGTTATAACTTGCCACCTTAAGTTGGAGAATATAATGTATTCTGGCTTTCATACGCAGATTATACAGTCCATCTAGATCGTACACCCATTGGGCTACAGCAATCAATGGAGGGTCTGTATACACATGCTGTTGCCAACAACTGCAAAGAACATTTTTAAGAAAACCAAGATCATGGTGATAGGAAAACAAAAACCTAGTGACAAAGGCGGTTTTGCTTGGAAGATTGGTGGTGAGACACTGGAGGTAGTCCATTCTTATGTATATCTGGGCATTCTAATCAAAGATCGCCCAGAGTTGACCTTTTATGGCATCTCACTGACCAATCAAGTGATGAAGTGGATGGTTATTAAAAGCTTTGACTGGGGTGGTGGGTTGGACAATCAGTGGAGGGCTATCTTGAGATCTATAAGACCAGTGTCTTACCTAGCATATTATATAACCTTGAAGTCCTCCAAGAACGTCTTGTACCTTGGATGCGGGCTCTAGAAGTGAGACATCTTGGTTGGGTCTCCCAAAGGCACCCCCTGGCGAGACTGCAAGGATGGAATTGGGTCCAGATACACCGATGCAAATTATATGGCATACATAACGTACTATTTCTGATGCTTCTATCGACTTAGATTCACATGCTTTGCATAGGCAGACATCCAGTGGTAGGCGGAGAGTATTGCACAAGCTGTTTTTCGAAGTTCGAAAAGGGACGTTGACTGGGCGTGTTTGTAATATCTCTAGTGTGACATCTACTGTACCCATGATCCCCCACGTGTTGATGTCCCTCAGATTATTTGTTTCTGACTACAGGGACTATAAAGTGCACGTGTGGAGACTATGTAATTTGTGATGAGGTGTGAAATGTATATGATTTACCGAAGAACGTTCAACTCCAAGAGGAGAGGATGGGTGGGCGCATGTGAATCTAAGCAGATACAAGCATTATAAATATGATTACGGTAAGTAATGTATGCATTCTGAGGCTTGTGGATCTTAAAGCAGTACTTGGAGAAGGAGGTGGGTTATTTGAAGGTAGAGTAGTAATTAACACTACCTTGTCGATCTGTGCGTCACCTTTAGAATGTGTATCTTAGCGGTAATGTTGTGTGAAAGTATGAATGGAACTCAAGGGGCAGCTTTGCAAATGACGTTTAAGGGCACATTTGCTATGAAAGCTAGAGTTGCCCTTGTGCCCAGAGTTGTGTACTCTGGGCTTGAAGGGCAACATTCTCTTAGCAGGACATTAGCAAAGTTGGATACACCCGACAATCCATTTTGAAATAGCCGATTTAGAGACAGGATCACCCACTCTCCCTGCAGCTAGAGATACAAAAACTGGTGTGTTTTTCTGATCTGTTTTGTCCTTTGTTGCTAAAACATGACAGCTACTCTGACATCTAGAGTATGTAGTCTTTTTTCTGCTGCATTCTTGGGGTGCTGGAAGAAAGCAGGAAGTTCTATGAATTGATTTACATGGAACTTTGAGATGAATTTTAGAGAAAAACAAGGATGCGTGCATAGCACAATTTTGTCTTTGTGAAAATTTACAAATAGATCTTGCAATGAAAGTGCTTGTAGTTCACTAACCCTTCTTATAGATGTGATAGCAAAAAGGAAAGCACTCTTAAAAGTGACCTATTTAAGACCTGCTTTGTGCACTGGCTTGAAGGCAGCTCCCATGAGCCTTTTAAGTACTATATTCAAGTCCCAGCTGGGAGCTGGATTACAAACTGGAGGGTATAACTTTTTAACACCCTCCATGAACGCCTTAACTACAGGCACCTTCCACCATGAAACTTTACTTTGTGGTGTAGGCTGAGAGACCAGCCAGGTGTACTTGTAATGAATTGAAGACTAAGCCGGTGTCAAGTAGATAGTGCACTATATGTGAAGGTGAACAATCATTTGGATTGATTGTACATGCTTTGCACCATAGCACAAAATGTTTCCATTGTTGAAATATCAATGGGCCTCATTACGAGTCCGGCGGTAGCCATGCCAGACAAGCCAGCAGGCTGCCGCCGGACCGGTAATACCATTACTCCTCCGTGATTGCCGGAATCACCGGCGCATTACAAACCCAGTGACCCGGTAATTCTGGAGGCGGAATTGTATAAATCCCCATTCCCATGGAGTCCCATAGGATTCCATGGGGACGGGGACCATGGAAATACTGGTTCCGGTCTATGACAGAGCCGGTATTTCTATTGTCCGTCAGCAGGCGGGTGGTGTTACTTCCGTCAGGTCAGACCTGGCGGGAGTGACACCTCCCGCCTGCACGCCTCAATCAGCCGCTCCGGAAACAACGGTGGCGACGGATTTACCGCCACCATTGTTTCCGGACCGGCTGACTTGTAATGAGGCCCAATGTCTTGTATTTGACATATGTACTTTTAGAATGTTCATGCACCCCTGGTCTAGGTTTAAATGACCAAATTCTAGGACTTCAGGAGCCAAACTGCTAAATTTAATGTCTGAGGGCACGGGTGAAGTGTTGTCTCTTGGTTTCGTGACATGTTGTATGGGCATGGTAGTTTCATGGGAGTACAAAGACATCATTTGTAGGTGTGAAAATCGCGTTTGTCATGCCCACACAGGAGCTATTAGGATACAGGTTACTTGTTCCCGGTGTAGCAGCTTGTGGACTATTGTATGGAGAATTAGTGTAGGGGGGAACGCACATTTCCCTGTCCAGTTCATTAACAGTGTTCCCCTTGGATTTTGCATGGGGAAATCAGGATTTTAGACTTGGCATTGTGCATTCTTGTGTGTAGCAAAGACTTCCATGTATGGGAACCCCCAGTTTGAGAAGTAGTGTCTGGATTTCATTGCTACTCATGTTCTGAGGGCAGCACTGCACGTCTGCTTTATACGTCAGCCAGTGAATTGAGTTCCTCTGGAACATGCTCTGCTAGGAGAAACATGTTTTAGTGCCCACAGCCAAATATTCTGGGCTAGTTTGGTAGTTTGGACAGCCCTGGAGAATGTGTCCCTCGTTTGCTTATGGAGAACAGTGCTGTCCGTTAGAATGAAGACTGTCTTTTGAACTAGATGTAGTTTGAAAGCTTGAAGAGCTTAGGAGACGGAACAAGTTACTTACCTGTAACTGTTGTTCTCCAGCATGGGTCTGGCATGGATTCACATGCTCATGAATATTCCCCGTCGTCAGGCTGGGAATCCTCGGTAAAGAAAAAACCAGTATCAGTTTTGTTTCTGATCTGTCTTTCGTAGTAGTAACCAATCACTGATCTTTGCGTCATACTGACCACAGCCAATGACTGCCCTCTACCTAAGCCCCGCCTCTGGCAGCCATCTTCAGATTTGATAGCACGTGAAGTGGCAGTATGACCAAGTGAAGAGCCGCAGAGGGGTAGGCGGGAGGGTTCGCATGTGAATCCATGCCAGACCCATGCTGGAGAACAACAGTTACAGGTAAGTAACTTGTTCCTTCTCCAGCATGGGGTCTGGCATGGATTCACATGCTCATGAATAAAGAATACATAGCAGTACACACATGCACAACCACGGGAGGTGGCAAAGGCTCAACATTAAGCATTACATCAAACTCAACATTAAGCAAATCTTACCTCCTCACCAGGCTCACCTTAGGCGAACAGGTTGCGCAGCACTGCTTGGCCGACCCTGGACTCCTCCCTGGAATCCCGATCGACGCAGTAGAATTTCGTGAAGGTGTGCGTCGACCTCCACGTAGCAGCCCTGCAGATGTCCAGCAAGGGCGCACACCAGATAGGAACGCTGTGGTAGCTGCGATCGCTCTGGTGGAATGGGCTCTCGGACGGCCAGGCAGCGGTCGGTTTGCCAACCGATGACAGTACATGATACAGCTGGAGAGCCATCTGGAAACGGAAGCCTTCGAGAGAGCCTTCCCCTGATTGACAGGTCCAAAGTTCACAAAGAGTTGTGACGTCTTCCGAAAACACTTCGTGCGGTCCACGTAGAACTTCAGCGCTCTAGCCACATCCAGCGAGTGCAAAGTCCTTTCAGCCGGCGACGAAGGCGACGGGAAGAAAACAGGCAACACCAAGGGTTCGTTGAGGTGGAAGTCCGACGGCACCTTGGGCATGAAGGAGGGGTGCGTCCTGAGCACTACCCTCGTGTCGTGAAAAGTCAAGTACGGGGCCTTGCAGGAAAGGGCCTGGATCTCTCCCACCCGTCGTGCGGAGGTGATGGCCACAAGAAACGCTGTTTTCCACGACAAGAACTTCAACGGAGCCGAGTGCAGAGGCTCGAACGGAGGTCCCATGAGCTTGGTCAGCACCACGTTGAGCTCCCACGCCGGGGCCGGAGCCTTCACCGGCGGGAACGATCTGAACAGTCCCTTTATGAACTATTTCACCAGACGATGAGACCACAAGGACGTCCGCCCCGTGGTTCTGGTGTATTGGGAGATCGCAGCAAGATGAATCTTGATGGACGCGTGCGCCAGTCCAGCTTTGGCCAGCGTCAGTCGGTACGGCAGTACTTGGGGAGCCGTAATCCGTAGAGGGTTAATCTTCTGTGCGTGGCACCAAACAGAGAACCTCTTCCATTTGTGTCCATAGCATTTAAGAGTTGAGGACGCCCTGGCCTTTGCAAGAACCTCTCTGCAGTCGGCCGGTATGTCGTATCCTCCCAACTCTAACGCTGCAGGAGCCAGGCCTGCAAGTTCAGCGACTTCTGGTCGTGATGGAGGATGGCGCCTCCTTCCCTGGAGAGTAGATCCGCGTCCCCTGGCAGCTGGATTGACGGGGACGCTGACAAGTCCAGAAGGTCCGGGAACCATATCTGCCTCGGCCACGCGGGTGCGACGAGGATCATCCTGCACCGTGACCTCTTGAGCTGGTTGATGAGCCGGATCAGCAATGGCAATGGAGGGAACGCGTATAGAAACAGGCACTCCCAGGGGAACGAGAAAGCATCGCCCATGCTCCTCGGCTGGGGAAACCTGCTGGCGAACCTCCGGCACTTGGAGTTTGTCGCCGTTGCGAACAGATCGATCTGGGGTGTGCCCCACCGTCGGAAGAGGCGGTCCACTAGATCCTGTCGTAGTTCCCACTCGTGGCAAGAGCGCAACTCCCTGCTGAGTGAGTCGGCGATGGTGTTTTTTATCCCTGCCAGATGAAACGGCACCAGAAACATCCTTTGGGCGACGGCCCAATGCCACAGATCCTGCGCCTCCCTGGACAGGGCTGGGGACCTGGTTCCACCCTGTTTCCTAATGTAGAACATGGTGGTGGTGTTGTCGGTGAAGATCCTCACCACCTTGCCCTTGAGGGACGGAAGGAAGG
Source organism: Ambystoma mexicanum (assembly GCF_040938575.1). Classification (NCBI taxonomy): domain Eukaryota; kingdom Metazoa; phylum Chordata; class Amphibia; order Caudata; family Ambystomatidae; genus Ambystoma; species Ambystoma mexicanum. Next base: position 990,642,009 of record NC_090926.1, on the reverse strand, counting down.
ACCTGAGGGCCCAAAACACTGCACGGAGCTCCAGGACGTTGATATGGAGGGACTTCTCCGTCGGGAGCCAAAGGCCTCTCGCGTGCACATTTTCGGTGTGTGCTCCCCACCATTCCAGGGAGGCATCCGTGGTCACTGTCTCCTGGTGGCCGGGGGTCTGGCAGTCCATGCCCGCCGTCAGATGCGCGCGGGTGCCCCACCACCGGATCGCTCGTCGGAAACTCTCGTCGAGTGTGATCCTCTCCTCGAAGCTGCCCGTCGTCTGGATCCAGCGCGCGTCCAGGAACTCCTGCAACGGGCGCATCCGGAGCCTGCACAGGGGGATGAGGTAAATGCAAGAAGACATCATTCCGAGGAGGGACTTGATGGACCTCACTCTGGCCGCGTCCGCAACCAGCATCCGCTGCACCTTGCCCAGAATGGCCCTCGTCCTTTCCTCCGACGGAGAGGCCAGAAGCGACACTGTGTCGAGCTTCGCTCCCAGAAACAGTGCGTCTTGCGCGGGCACCAGGTGGGACTTGGCGTAGTTTATGGAGAATCCCAGGTCCGTGAGAAGTCGGACGGTCCTTGCCGTGTGCTCCACGGCGAGCTCCCTCGTCTCGGATGAGCCTGTCGTCCAGGTAGGGGTAGACGTGGATCCCCTCTCGGCCCTTAGTCCGAAGGGAAGGGCTCTGAACTGATAGTGACGCCCTTGGACCACGAACCTGAGAAACTTTCGGTGTCCCTTTAGGATGGGAATATGGAAGTAGGCATCCTCCAAAACCAACGACGACAGGAAATCGCCCTCCTCCAGCTGACCCAGGACGTGTTGGAGGGTGACCATCCGGAACTTCTGTGCCTTGATGAATTTGTTCAGTCGTCGTAGGTCCAGGATGGGACGCCATCCTCCCGTCTTCTTCACGAGGAAGTATCTTGAGTAAACTTCGGAGCCCCAAAGCCTCTTTGGGACGAGCTCGATGGCGCCCTTCCTGAGCATCGCCTTTACCTCCAAGAGAAGTTGAGGGACGCGATGTTCTTTCCTGGCCACAGGGGGGACGAGCGGGCACCTTTTTTGAAACTCAAGCGCGTGACCCTGGGCTAGGGCGTCCAGCACCCAACGGTCGGTGGAGATGGACTCCCATACGCTGACGAAGCTCGCCAGCCGGCCTCCCACCGGGGTGCTTCGGTGGGGGCCCGACCCCACGGCCGGTTCAGTCCTGCTTCGACAAAGCTTTGCCGCCTTGACCTCCTTGGCGACGACGAACGGGCCGCTTGACGATAGGTGGAAAATACGCCGCCGGAACCTTTGGAGGCACCCTGTTTGCCTCTGCCGCTCCGAAAGGGCGGCCGCCGTTGCTGGAGAACCCCAAGAGCCCGGGCCGTCTCCGTGTCTGCTTTGATGGCTTGAAGGGAATCGTCCACTGTTTTCCCAAACAGGTTGTTTCCATCGAACGGCATGTCCAAGACTCTGGTCTGCACGTCTTGACGGAAGTCAGTAGCCTTGAGCCATCCACCCCGCCTAAGGCACACGCCGTTGCCCAACTGGCGAAATCCAGTGTCAGCGATGTCCGTCGCAATCGTAATGGCGTGGTCCGACGCCACCTCTCCTTCCTGCAAGATCTCTAGGGCATCCGCCCTCTTGTCGTCCGGTAGGAAGTCCAGCAGGGGGGCCAGTTTGTACCACAGCTCCCTGTCGTAGCGGGCTACGATAGCCAAGGCGTTGGCCGCCTTAATCGTCATCGCTGCAGGCAGACGAGATGACCCTGCGTCCCATCGTATCCAATTTCTTTCCCTCGCCGTCCGGCGGGGAAGTCGACGTAGAGGCCGCACCCCCCCGCTTTCTTCCTGGCCGCCGCGGAGACGACGGAGTCCGGGGTCGGCTGTGCCCAGAGGCACAAGGGGGCCGCGTCCGGGACCCGGTACTTCTTCTCGTACCGATCCCTTCTAGCCGGCGTCATGGATGGGTTCCTGAGGAGGGCGAGGCCCTCATCCCAAATATCGTCCAGTAGAGGCACGGAGAGGATCGTCTTCCTCTTGGCCTCGCGCCGTTGATAAAGAAAACCTTCCTTCTTCTCTTCCGGGCAGAGCTGGAAGAGCTCGGATGCCCTGGCAATCAAGGAGTGAAACGATCCAATCTCGTCGGGCGGGGAAGCCCGGGTGGGAGGTGACGACGGCAGATCCTCGTCGTAAACCTTGTCGTCCGTACTCGTCGCGGCCGTGTCAGTCCCCGTATCATCCCCACGAGTCGTGGACAGGGAGGAGGGCTGAACAGGGCGCGATGGCTGAAAAGGAGGTGGAGGATGAATCCTCCTTCTCTTAGGGGGAGGGCTCCCAGAAGGGCCTGGCTCCGGGTCCCCCGTCGGGAGCGGTTCCTCCGCTGGTGGTAACGGCAGTCTCGTCCTTATCTCCGAGCATAAGGACTGTATAGCCAACAAAATGGCCGCCGAGTTGTCTTGCGGCACTGGTTGAGGGGAGTCCGACGGGCGGTCAGGGACCCCGTCGGCACCCTCGACGTTATCGTCTCCTACGTCGGGATCCCTCCCGACGGGCTGGTCTTCTTCCACGCCAACGCTCTCCCTCCGATGGAGCCTTCGAGCTCGACCGGGGCCTCTCCAGGAGCTTCGCCGGGTGCTCGGCCTTCCTCTTACCCGAACCAGAGCGTTGGCTCGTGGATGGTGCCGGGGAGTATGCGCCCTGCCTGGCGCCCGTAGAGCCCGACCGTTCGGTGCTCCCGGTGCCAGCGGACTCGCGGTGCTTGGCCTTGTGTTGGACCCCCGTCGCCGGGGCGTCCTCAAAGGTCTTAGAAGACCGCTGGATTTCTTCTTCTCGCCTAACGGGCTCTTCCCTTCCAGCCAGTTGGCGAGACGTTGATGGCGGTCCTTCATGGTCCGCTCCGACATATTGCCGCAAAACGCTCAGTCCTTCTCTACGTGCGTCTTGTCCTCATGTAGGCAGTAAAGACAAAAGGAGTGTTCGTCCTCAAAGACATTCTGAAGCTGGCATCCAGGGCAGACCCTGAACAGCTTTCCGGGCGTCGAGCTTCCCTTCTCCTGGGCCATGTCCGAGATGGGCCTGAGAAACTTCTAGAGTCCTCCAAAAGCGTGGCTCGACGAAATCTTCACCCTTGAGGGGCGTAGACGAATCCGACACGGGTCCCCGTTGATCGGATGAAGAAACGGTGGAGCTTGAGGCTCTCTTTGACAGTTTTTGAGAAAAAACGTGAAAAAATAGCACTAACGCTCGAGAGCAATAGCACGAGGATCCCAACACTTGAAAAAGGTAAAAATCTGAAGATGGCTGCCAGAGGCGGGGCTTAGGTAGAGGGCAGTCATTGGCTGTGGTCAGTATGACGCAGAGATCAGTGATTGGTTACTACTACGAAAGACAGATCAGAAACGAAACTGATACTGTTTTTTTCTTTACCGAGGATTCCCAGCCTGACGACGGGGAATATTCATGAGCATGTGAATCCATGCCAGACCCCATGCTGGAGAATAAGTAGTTCTAGAAGATTCATATGTTTTTGGGTTAGTGCTTGTGTCTACACCCTGTGCGCAGTGTGATGGAGAAAATGAGCTCCCTTCTCTGTAAGGGATTTGTCTGTAGTGAGAGTGGGTTTGATAGCTGGAGTGTTGAAAGGTTCTCCCTTTAAAAGGTTATCTTTGGACCACCACTGCAGCGATAGAACCAGAGGTTGCAAAACCACCATCACCCCCACAGCTGCTTGCTTGCAACCACTGTTATGCTAGCCACTCATGCGCAACCGGGCGTGTGGCACTAGGCAAATGCAAGAAGCCATCATTCCTAGAAGGCGCATTGACTTTCGCACAGTTACCTGATGACCGCCTATATACTGAGGGAGTGAAATAGCAGGTGTTAAGGAAAATTCTCTGTTAAGGCTAATTTCCCAAACCTAATGAGTCCCCCAGCAGCTTTGCTGGATTTTTAGGGTTTATTTTTTTCTCTCCTGCTAAGAGTGAGACTCTTTCTCCCACTCTTTGACATGATTTGAGGTGTTCCTTTGACTTTGAATGTGTTTTATGGGCTATGGGGTCCTTTACCCCCATAGGGCTTCATGTGTTTTTGGTATGTGGGTTACACCGCACCCTCAGTCCAGTAACCCAGGGGTGTCATAGTGACCCCCAAACAGACTCCATACCCTGGGACTGACTACTGTCTCCCAGGGCATGTAAAGTCACCATTGGCTTTACTAGTCCCAAATTATGAACAGAAACCAGCACAAACCATCATATTCTGGACGTACTGGTCGGGGCAATTGGATTGCCCCAGGGTCTCTTGTTCGAGGGGGCACGTCTCCGTCCCCCCGATCGAGTTTTGGCTGGTGGCAGTGGATACTACTTTTTATATTCGACCGCAAATATTTTCCTATGGGATTTTCCCATTGTTCGAGGCTACCACTTTTTAATATAGCCTCGATCATACCGCCGGTTTATTAAATTAACATAAAAACACTGGTTGGCATTTTTTGCCGAAACTCTGTTCCAAAATGGCGTTTGTGTTCGCTTCTGTGACTCCAACCCAAGTCGGGCCCTTTGTTCCACTTTTTGGCGGGCTTCTCCACAGAAGCCTCCAAAAGTGGTGCCACTCTGTCTGGGTACCACAGGGAGTGTGGGAGGGGGTTTAGGCACCCTGGACTGAGCTGCCTTGGCAACTCAAGTCGCACTCTTGTGTGATTGGCCCAAGTGGTGAGCCGCCCGGCTCACCACTTAGCATGTTGATTGACAGCTAGGCTGAATGAATGGGGGTTTGCTGCATAAAAGCAGGGCTTTGGGGACTGGAACTTCAGAAGTCGCCACAGGACCTAAAGAATCCGAAGAGGGAGAAGCTGAGCCGACCTACAACGACGACACCACCGGTGGAGCCCTGCTGAACCGTCTCACCACTTTTCCCGACGACAGAGGAGATCTCCAGTCCGGAGAGTCTTCCTTCCTTTGACTGGTGGGGATAACCAGTTTGCCCGTCTTTTCGCCTTCCCGGATCATCTCGTGGCCGCCTTGCCTGTGACAAGCACCCCGGCAACCCGGGATACCACGGTTTTTCCACTACCGCGAATAAAAGGGTCATACCCTAGAGAACTCCGCAGCTGGTTTCTTCCCTGGCAGTGCAATGACATTCAGCTTTCCTCCACGTCGAGACCATCTCTTCCTCTGGACGACGCCATGACTTGGACCCGCTGCCAGGAACAACTGCCCCCGCTGGAGGATCCTCTCCACTTTGAAGGTACTGTGTCCGCCTGGCCTCCCTCGCAACGGTCTGTGTGGTTGACTCTTAACGCCTCCACTTACCACTTGGGTTGGCCCTAGGCTGGCTAACTGAACTTTTCTGAGCTGACTTAATTCTTTTCTGAACTCCCTGCAAGACTTTAAGACTTTTAAGCTGTGTGATCTTGGGCGCATTGGTGCTCTGTTTCTTGCCTTGCTGGGTGCTTGTAAAGTATTGTGTTGTGTGCTTTTCCTAATTTCTGCCTTTTCCCTCCCTTTTTCTTAACTTATTGGAGTGCCATCTTTAGTTAAGCGCTCACCTCTGTCTGGAAATAAGTGGTGTTAACTAAGACTTGTCTAATAAGGAATAAGGAATGTACATCTAGTAATAGTGACTGTTGAATTTACTTACCTCTTTTTGTGCTAGTGTAATTTACAACCAGACCACGGCCGTCCGCTGAATCAGAAATGAGATCCGAAATAAAAGCAAAGTTGCCCCGTTCAACGTTTTAACATGGAATTTAAGAGGAGCTAACATCCCGGCTAAATCTAGGAAAATTCTGCACTATCTCAGACGCCACGATGTAGACGTGGCCCTGATTCAAAAGACACTTTACGCCGGGGAGAGACCGCCAGTGGGCCAAAAGCTGGGGCTGCCACAGATACTTTTCATCCTACTCCACGTACTCGAGAGGAGTTGCGATCCTCATACACAGGCGGCTCAGTTTCCGGCTACTGCACACGGCAAAAGACGAGGAAGGCAGAGCACTACTGGTGAGTGGCATCGTCGCAGGTCAGAAAGTGACCTTTGTCAATTCATATGCTCCGAATGTGGATGGCCCAGACAGCTTCGGCTGGGTGTTGACACAGCTCTCCGCGCTCGGCCCGGCCATGGTTGTCTGGGGCGGCGACATGAACACGGTTATGGACCCTACGAGAGATAGATCATCGGCCACACATCAACCAACCTCAAAAGCTGCTCTCCAGATAAAGGAAATCTGCAAAGCATTTGATTTACAGGACACTTGGAGAGTCTCCAATGGGGAAAGGTGCGAGTACACCTTTCATTCTACAGTCCATAATACAAGCTCCCGAATTGACTACTTTTTTACCTCAACTAACAGCCCTCTGGCGTGTGGCCGGTGCCACATCCACCCGAGAACACTCTCGGACCACTCGCCAATCTTCCTTAAGCTCAAGCCAGCTAGCCTCACCCCGCCGCTACAACGTTGGCGCTTCAAACAGGGATCACTGCGGGACGAGGTCTTTGCCTCCGAATTAAGAGAGGAGATTGACGTGTTCTTAGAAGCCAACCTGGGTTCGGTCCCCTCGGCAAGCATAATTTGGGAATCCTTTAAATGCTTTATCAGAGGAGTCTGCCTTGCCAAAGAAAATGGCATTCTCAAGCTCATTAGGGGCGAGCTTGCAAACAGCGAAAATAAATTAAAACAGCTCGAAACTCAGAACGCGAACAAAGACAACCCGGAAGCTGCAGCGGCATTGAAGACGGAATTGCAGAAATTCAACGACGCAGTGGAACGTGAGGTTAAATTTCTACACCGCACCAACCAAATCCGCCAATACGGCGAGTGCCAGAAACCAGGAGCTTTAATGGCAAATCTAATTAAAGCCGACAATAAACAGTCCCAAATCGAAAGGATCAGAACTAGGCAAGGGAAGAAGTCCTCACTGACGAAAAGATAGCGGAGGAATTCAGCCTATTCTAACAAGATCTTTACAGTGCCAAGCTACCGAAAGACTCGCACCTCCCCCTGGAATATCTGGAAGACACAGAACTCTACTGAGTCGAACATCAACTACGTGAACCTCTGAACGAACTAATCTCACAGGAAGAGATTAAAGCAGCCATGAAGACCTTACCGCCCTCCAAAGCACCAGGCCCTGACGGCCTAACGGGAGAATTTTATAAGGCCTTTGCAGAACCCCTGGCTCCGTTGCTGGCAGCGGTGTACGAGGAAGCGCTAGAGCTTGGGACCCTTCCTCACTCTTCGCGTGAGGCCAATGTCATTCTTTTACACAAATCAGGAAAACCACCAGACGAATGCGCCTCGTATCGCCCGATCTCCCTGCTCAATCTGGACAATAAAATTCTTGCTAAGATTCTGGCGAATAGATTGATGCCCCTGATGCCTGCCCTAGTGCTAGCAGACCAGGCAGGTTTCATACCTTTGCCGCAATACGACCTTCGGCATCCGGAGAATGTTTGGAATCATCGAGGCTTTAGACCCTACATGCCAGGCAATCGCGGTCCTGCTTGATGCAGAAAAAGCATTTGACTCAGTGGAGTGGCCGTTCATGTTCATGGTTCTCACCAGAATGGGGTTGGGGGCCCGCTTTATCAAACTTGTCTCTCTCCTGTACACCAACCCACAAGCTAATATCATAGTGGGCAAGGCAAAATCAGCATCAATAAAACTGCAGCGCGGTACGAGACAAGGATGCCCCCTGTCAGCACTAATATTCGCTCTGGTAATGGAGCCACTGGCCTCCAACCTGCAGGAACTACGCCAACAAATGGGACTCACCATCGGCCCACACAGACTCATCGTATCCTTATACGCCGACGACGTAGCACTATTCATAAGGGATCCAGAAGTCAATCTGAACCCGGTCATGCGGGAAGTCATCAGATTCGGGGCGGCCTCCGGACGGAAAACCAATCACTCAAAATCAGTCGTCTTCCCACTGACCCGAAACAATTCGCTGACGACTTCGGACTCAAGTGGAGAACCTCGGGGGTCCGTTATCTTGGAATCCAACTGTCACTGGACCCACAAGAGGTATTCCGGGACAACTATGAGGAGGTGTTTAAATCCCTAAAGGACAAGGTCACGTGCTGGAAGACGCTCCCACTGACACTCTGGGGCAGAACCTCCTTAGTCAAAATGGTAATGCTGCCAAAATTACTGTATCTTTTCAACAATATCCCGCTGCTACTACCACAATCCTTCTTGAAAAGGCTGAAAAGCTTGGTTCTGGATCTACTGTGGGCTGGCAGACACAAAACTGACGCTTCCCGTGTCCAGCGGTGGTCTAGCCCTCCCAGACTTGGAAAAATACTTCTGGGCAGCCCAAGCACAGTACCTCAGCCACTGGTACGCAACGCAAACAATTCACCCCCATGTACAGGTCGAGAGGGCCTTGGCAACTCCCAACTTCCTGACTGCCGTGGTTTTCAGCCAACTTCCCGTTCCCAACCGCACAATGAACGTGATGCTCACAACATACAAGGTCTGGAAGTCGCTAGCAAATAAACTGGGGGTGCAGATAAGGTACTCTCCCCTCTTGCCAGTCAAGTTTATTCCTGGAATCCCCCTAACATCAGAGAAAGTGTTTCACCAGTGGGTCAACAAGCTACACATACAATCCCTAGGAGACCTATTCACTGAGGAGGGCTTCCTGACCCCTGACCAAGCCAAACAGAAAGGGGGCAACTCAGCACTGGACGTGTTCCTCTACTTCCGTACTCGATACACTATGCAGACCCACCTGCCTGGTTTCCCGAGACAGCCACCGACCTGGAAGTTACTGCATGATGTCATTCAAGCACAGGGGGAAGGCAGGCTGGTGTCGCAAATTTACAAAGCACTGACCACCGCAACACCCCCGTCAACTCTGGAGCGAAAACAAGATGGGAACGAGCGCTAAATGCAAGCATATCAGAGGTTGATTGGGGCTACATTCTGAATCAGACCCAGAAAATTGCACTTAACTCCCGGCTCAAACTTATCCATTTTAATTTCCTCCTCCAAACCTATTATACACCGGAAAAAGCTAACACCATCCCGACACCCAGGCCGAATGCAGGAGATGTGGTACTCTATCAGCAAGCTTCATACACCTGGCATGGGAATGCCCTGAAGTAGCCCCATTCTGGAACCGAGTGTTAGACGCGACATCCGCAATCGTGGGAGAAGTAGTACAACCGAGATGCACAGCAGCTTTGTTGGGAATGACGAGATTGCTATCCACGCCGTCGAGGAAACTGACCGGAGTCCTACTGACACTAGCCTGCAGGAGAGTTGCCATGGCATGGGGCCGCGGCCCCCCACCTTCCTACACCGCTTGGCGGAAAGACTTACTCTACTACCAGGACACAGAAGCAGATTTCATAAAACTCCTCCCGCTTCACGCGCGCCCGCCCGCCCGCCCGCCCGACATATGGGGCCCGCTGATATCCTTCCTGATAAGTGAGGCCGACACCTCCTCAGAGGGACCACTAGACGCCGGGGACACACCCTGATGCAGTCTTAACTTGGGCCGACAGGAATTACCACAGGGTCGCAGGGAGGCTGAAATGATGCACAATGGGGACGATGCGGAGGTGCGCCAAGGGCTAGGAGAGGGACTCGGAGGGGGTGGGGGAGGGTTGGGGCACTGGTTGACGACGTAAAGTTAAATCCACCCTAATGTGGGTGCGTATTTGTATGGTGTGTTGAAAGATCAAAAATAAAGGTTTTGAAAAAAAAGAAATAGGAGCATTCCTCTGATGAGCGCTTAAAGAATGAAAGCACTTGCAGGTAACCCTTAATGGTTACCACCCGAAGACCTTTGTGTGCCAAAGAAAGCAAAAAGGATAGAATATCCAGAGTCCAACACTGAAAAGTATCAACATTCTTCTCTCTGCACCAGTCGGAAAATGTATTCCAACGGCACAGAGACATTGTTGCTGGGCTGGCCTTCTGCCCAAAAGCAACACCTCCATCACGTCATCCGGTAGCTCCCAATCCTTGTACCTCAACCTTTCAGAAACCAAGCGTGAAAGTTGAGAGTGTTGACCTCTGGATGGAGAACCTGATCCTCCTTTCGCGAGAGACGATCCTCTCTTTGTGGAAGACGTATCGGAGGACAGACGGACATGACCAGAAGGTCCAGGTACCACGTTCTCCTGGCCCAATTCCGAACAGGCTCAACCTCCTGATTACTTGAGGAATGACTGGGACTAGAGGAAACGCGTACAGTAGTGAGAATTCCCAATCCACCACGAACGCGTCTCCTAGAGCTCCTCTCGGTGGAAATTCCCTCGAGCAGTACAGCTCTCACTTCCGGTTGACACTGGTCGCAAACAGATCCACTTGCGGGGTTCCCCAAAGGGTAAAGATCTCTTGAAGGACTTCCTGATCCAGTTCCCACTCGTGAGAGACAGTGATCTGCCTGCTCAGAGCGTATGCCGCCGTATTCTCCTCCCCGGCTAGGTGAACTGCTGATAGGGAGATTCCTTCTTGAATAGCCCAATAACAGGTGCACTGCCTCTCTGCACAGTGGTAGCGACCCCACGCCTCCTCATGTTGAGGTAGTTCATGGCCACCATATTGTTCGTCATTATCAGGACTCAGATGACAGAAAAGCCTTCAATGCTAGTCTGATTGCTCTCAGCTCCTAAAGATTGATGTGTAGTTTGGGCTCCGATGGAGAGCAACGACCGCTGACTGTCAAATCGTTGGCGAGAGTGCCCCACCCCGTGAGTGAGGCGTCCACACTACGGTTATCTCCAGCAATGGTTGCCAACAGTGTTCTCCCTTCAGAACATTTTCCTCGCAGGCCCACCACAGAAGATCCTGTGAGACTCTGGGCAGAATCTGAAGGCGGTCCAACATCTGTCCTGAGAACTGGGACCATTGTGTTCTGAGAGCCCACTAAAGGGACCTCATCCTCAGGCGTGCGCCTCTGGCAATAGAAAAATGCAGGACGCCATGAGGCCGAGTAACCTTACGAATTTGAAGGCCGGCAGACTGTGGGCAGTCGAATTTTGTTACCATGATATATGATACGATATTTATAACGCGCCTATACATAAGTGTTTCAAGGTGCGACGAGGCAAGGGAGGGGGAACAGAGGGAAGACAATGATCCTACTAGGCCAGAAGTCGTTCAGATCGCGCAAGTTCGTGGGAAGGCGAAGGAGGAAAGTGCGGGGGGAAGAGGGAGGGGACAGTTCAGTACACAGGATAATAAAATAAATAAAGTAAAAGTACTGCCAGCAGGTGGCAAGTGCAAGGGTAAGTGCAGACATCGGGTGTTAAGTGCTGGTGGTGGGACTCTAGGGATACAGAAAACAGTCCCTAAGTGCAGGGGTTGCCAGGAAGGCAGTGCAGAAGCACGATAGGTGGGGGAGGGGGCCTGGGCCCGAGATCAGAGGGTGGCCAGGTAACAAGTACAGTTTCAGTGTCAGCCAGGAAGTCAGCAGGGTAGAGGAGGAGAAAAAGCAGAAGCAAAGAGAAAGGTTTTGAGGTGCTTCCGGAACTGGAGAGGATTCTCTTCAAGTTTCATGGAGGCACGGAGGCTGTTCCAGAGGGAGGCCCCATCCGAAGAAAGATCTACCATCAACTCGTTGCTTGGAGAAGTGACTGACCCCCGAGAGAGCTGGAGGTGAATGAGCGAAGAGCTCGAGAAGAGAGATATTTAGGAGGTGTTGAAGGTATTGAGGCCCCAGAAGGCCTTATGGACAATGCAGAGCGTTTTGAACGTAATCCTCGCAGCCACTGGGAGACGTGCAGAGATTTCAGTCCTGGAGAAATACGATCCCTGGGCTTTAGGCCAAGGATAAGTCTCGCAGTCCTGTTCTGGATGAGTTGCAGAGGGCGAAGAGTAGAAGCATGCAGATTTAGAAAGAGGCTGTTGCAGTAGTCCATCCTAGAGAGAACCAGCGCTCTGGAGACAGTGAGCTTCTGGTCGAAGGAGAGGAAAGGAAGAATACCTCTGAGGAGGTTCAGGTGGTAGTGTGACTTCTAAGAGACGTCACAGATGTGAGGAGAGAAGGAGAGTGTGGAGTCCAAGAGGACCCCGAGGTTTTTAGCCTCACAGGTGGGAGCAGCAAAAGGGCCAAGAGAGGCCGGCCAGAGAGTGACAGGAAAGGAGGGAGCGGGTGTGCCGATGAGGAGAATCTCGGTTTTACTGGCATTAAGGCAGAGATCATTGGCAGCACACCACTCCTAGATGGCGGTGAGACAGTCAGAAATGAGAGAGGGAGAAGAGGTGGCTGAGGGTAGCCTGAAAATTAGTGGAATGTCATCCACATAGCACTGGAAGTTGGGGCAGAGAGCGGCAATGCAGTGGGCAAGAAGTGCCAGGTATTGTTTGAACAGCCAAGAAGAGAGGTTAGACCCCTGTTGGACCTGTGAGGGTCGATCAGAGAGGAAAGAAGTCAGCCACGGCAGGGCCTGATCAGTGATACCCAGGTTATCACGGAGACGGTTGAGCAGGATGGCATGCTTGAACGTGTTAAAGGCAGAAGAGAGCGAGTAAGATGAGGACACATGGCGTGTTGGAATCAAGGTTGGAGAGCAGGTCTTCACGGATGTTCAGGAGAGCCCTTTCCGTGCTTCTGGTAGCTCTGAAGTCAGACTGATGATCATAGAGACAACCAACAGATTCAGTGTGAAGATTGAGTTGGGAGATGCCCAGCTTTTCCAAGAGTTTGCCCAGGAAAGGAGTGATTGAGATTTGGCGATAGTTAGCCAGGCAGAACGGGTCGGCAGAGGGTTTACGGAGAGGTTGCACAAGGGAGTGCTTCAGGGGGAGGGGAAGACTTCAGTGGCGAAGGAGTGGTTGCAGAAGTTGGCAAGGGCAGGAGCAGGGAGTCAATGTGGTCCCTAATGGTTTTGGAATAACAGGGATGAACCTGTTTTGACGAGACTTTATAGATCAGACTTGTCTAGAAACCTCGTCTGGGGAGAACAGGGGAAAGGCAGAGAAGGAGGGAGGAGAGGTGGCCGAAGAAGGGCCAAAGGAAGAGCCTGGAGTAGAGGGAAGAGGGGCAGAGGAAGAGAGAGAGAGAGAGAGAGAGAGGACAGGATGTCCTGAGTTTTACAGATGAAATGAGAAGCCAGTGCAGTGCAGAAGGCCTGGGAAGGGACAGGAGAGGTAGAGACTGCAGCAGGATTGGCCAGTTCCTTGCAGATTTTGGAGAGTTCAGCTGAGCTGTTAGATGCTGGAGAGATGCCGGGCTTGGATGCGAGCTCTCTTCTTGGTGTGAACAGAGATCTGGTATCGTCTTTGGAGCAGGCGGCAGGCCAGTTTATCAGAGGATGCACATGAAGTGCGCCATTTCCCCTCAGCTACCCTGCACTTGCGTTTAAGGGTGACGAGGATTGAGTCGTACCAGGAGTTGCACTTGGCTTTGAGCTTCTGGCGGATCCTCATGACAGGGGCAAGAACATTGCGAGTATCAGATCTATCAGAGTGGAGCATGGAAAGGGCTGTGTCAGAGTGTGAGTCAGCCAGTGGGGGAGGGGGTGTGTGAAAGTGGCGGCGAAAGCCTAAACTGACACACGCTTCATGGGTCGAATGACCGAAAAGGTGGGTGGCAGTGATAGAGTTGGCTTGGCCTGAGGGGTAGAGAGGCTCAGCTGGGAATAAAGGAGAAAGTGATCACTCCAAGAGAGAGGAGTGATGAGAGGGATAGAACGGGAAAGATCTGAGGAGATCAGAACATCCAGAGTGTGTCCTGCAGAGTGAGTCGGGCCGGAGGGGAGAATAGAGGGTGAAAGTCACAAAGGTCGCGAAACAGTCCAGAGGAATGACTGGAAGCATCCAGGTGGATGATGTCTTGAGCCTTCACCTTGGCTGGTGAGGACTTCCCCCAAGGACGTGTCTAAAACAGCCTCGATGTACAGGAGCTATTGGGATGTTGTCATATGGGACTTCTTGAAATTAAGGGAGAAGCCCAGTCTGTGAAGATAGTGGCAGATAACATTGAGATGATCCAAGGTTTGTTCGGGAGAATGCACCCTGATCAGCCAATCGTCCAGGTAGGGGTAGACTTGAATCCCCCCCCCTCCCCTGAGAGGCCCTGCCACCTCAGTATGGTGAACACTTGGGCGGAGGTCAACCCGAATGGCAGGACTCAAAACTGATGGTGTGAGCCGCCAATGGCGAACCTCAGGTATTTCCTGTGCTTGGGATGGATTGGCACAAAAATAAGCATCCTGAAGGTCCAATGACACCAACCAATCCTGAAGTTAGAGGGCCTGAAGGATCTAAGAAAGAGTGACCATTGTGAATCTGTCTTTCCTGAGGAACTTGTTCAAGCATCTCAAGTCCAAGATGGGTCTCAGTCCCCCGTCCTTTTTGGGGATCAATAAATATGGGGAATACCAACCCTTGTTCCTCTCCGCTACAGGCACTGGTTCTATAGCGCCTTTCTCCAGCAGGGTCAAGATTTCCTGCACAAGGAGTGGATCCGGAATCCTCAGAGTGTTTCTCCGGTGGATTGGTCTGAGGCTTCTTAATAAAAGGAAGGCAATAACGGTGGGCTATTGTTGCCAGAGCCCAAGCATCTGAAGTAATGGCTCGCCACTCTTTGTGACGCTGAGACAGTCTGCCTCCCACCAGAGAGTCGTGACTCAAGCCCTCAGATCAGTTTTGAAGCGGCTGATGCAGAGTCCGATGTCAAGGAGGCTGCTGCTCGAGCTGGCTTGGCACCTCTACCTTGTCCACCACGAGGAAATTTGCGTTGGCCTCTGACTGACCATTCCTCTCGGCCCTCCAAATGAGAAGTAATTCGAATGGATCTACCCCTGTAAGGTTGTCCGCTAGGACGAAAAGGCTGAGGTTGCTGAACAGCAGCACCTAAAGATTTGGCTGCCGCCTTAGAGGTCTGCAACTTCTCAAGGCTCTCGTCAGCCTTGCTGCCGAACGGATGAGACCCGTTAAATGACATGTTGAGAAGACAAGCCTGCACATCAGGGGCAAAACTAGACTTCCGCAACCACGCAAACCTGCTCATCACGGTGCTCGTAGCCATGGACCTGCTGACGCTATCTGCAGTATCCAACCCAGACTGAAGGGACTCACACATGGCTTCCTTGCCGTCCTGAGCAATAGCCAGGAAGCCGTTCCTTTCATCCCCTTCCAGAATGCGCTCCGCCGCCATAGATCTGCACTCCCACAGAGTGTACGAAAATGTGCCAAGGCACAGGTGGAGTTGGCAGACTTCAACACCATACTCCCTGCCGAACATACCTTCTGCGCCCATCTGTGCATTTATGCGCTTATCGTCCCCATCAGGAGGGATGGGAGGGTACGCTGCCTTGTTTCAGGTAGCCGTAGCCGCCTGGACTACCAGACTCTCAGGAGTGGGGTGTTGGGATAGGTAGCTGGGGTCGCTACTGGAAGGGTGGTATTTTCTTGTAAGAGATTTGTCCACCGCCGGATTAGTCTCCGGGGTGTCCCAATTCCAGGCCACCCTTTTTTGAAGAGCCACATGGAAAGGTAACAGATCTGTAGGCGGACCCTGGTTCAAAATGTCGATAAGATCATCAGGTCTCGGGAGGATAGCTCAGGGGCAACGTGCTTGCCTTGGAAGCAAGACGATACAGAGCAACACAGGTTCGATCCCCGGGTATGCGCTTAGAAACCTCTGGGTATTAAGCACGTTATAAATAATCAAACATATCATATCCTTATCAAAATGCACTGGAGATATAGACCATCCCAAATATTCGACAACTCGGGACATAAGGTGCCTGTAAGGGGAGTCAGCATGCTCCCCTGTCTCCGGATTGCCAAACTCCAGCTCAGGAAAGGTGTCAATGCCACTAGTATTATGCAAAGTGTTACAAAGAGCTTGCATCCTACTCTCCTCTGAAATGAGACATACAGGAACATGAGGGGTCCCATACTGGAGACCAAAAGGGGCATCTTCCTCATCCGAATGTTCCTCCTCCTCAAAAATAGACATGAGGGACTTAAAAAAAAACCTTTTACAGTAGAGGGGTAAATATTTTCTCAGGTGTGGAACCCAGAGGCTTCGAGACAGCCGAAGGCGTTGACCCAGACTTAGCCACCACCTTCTTTGGCGGTTACACAGGCCCTTGGGGTTGAATTGACAAAATCGGCACAGCCAGTGTCAATTTTCTGGACGTAGACGGTTTCGAGGTCTTCGGCGTCGAATGTCCCGAGGACCTGACCGGGGTCAATGACTCGACAGGTTCCTTCGACGGCTTTTGCCGCTGAGGGCTTTGAGGACTTCGAAGGCATGAACAACCTTGATTGTTCACCACGTCTCAAGTTTACCCGGGCTCAAGGAGCCCGCTCCTTGCCGGCTTCCACAGAAGGCACGGACGGATCACTGCCCTGTTTCTCAAAGATCTTAAGCATCTCCATACGGAAAGCTTCCCACTATGCCGATGTAAACTATTTGGACAGGTATGTCACCCGTTCGGGCGTGTCGCCTGACAAAGACGTTGAGGAAGGCGACCAGCAGTGCTTTCTCTTCGAGCGCTTCGACGAAGACGAAGAGAGGTGGGAATCGCTACGAGACCTTGAGCGCGTGGCTTTCTTCCGCCAAGGAGAATCGTCCCTCCACTTGTCGAAGGACCCGCAGGTCCCGAAATATGGAGCTTCCCCTTTCGTTCCCACAAGGCCTTTACTGTCATGAACATACACTTGCTGCACGTATCCGTCTCGTGGCAATCGACAAGGCACCACAGACAGACTTGATGGGGGGTCCGTAATTGACATTTTGGAACCGCAGTCCTTGCATTTCTTGAACCCAGAACGAGGGGTCGTCGGAGTAGAAGACGAAGAGATGTGATACAGACAACAGCATATACTTCACAAGTACGAGGCGTGCAGAGTTTCACGAAGCAAACACGTTTGCGGAAAATGGAACCGGGGACAACGAGTATTGTGCGTGCTACTTATAACATCCGATGAAGACGGACTCGACACAGTGCAACCTCTGCTGAAAAAGTTCAGAAGCAGCCGAAGCTGGACATAACATGTCAAAGATGAGGAATACGTTGGAGGACTATCCATTTGAAACAGGGGGTCAGATGGTGTCAGCCTGATGGTATCAGCCTTCTGGGCCAAGTCATGGTCCACAGTGAGCCGGTTCTGCCCATCGTTCTATCACTGGCCCTTCCACTGCTCGACTGAAAGGCAATAAAGTCTCCTTTTTAGGCCCCTCATCGAGGAGGTCAGTCAGGAAATGGTGGAGCCGATAGCCCTACGGTTACAGCCACCTTCACCATCAGGTGCTAAAAAGTGTCATGTGGCTTGCCTGGGGAAGCAGCAGGGAGCATGACCATCGATGGCAAGGTGTAAAGGACACTTGCCTCCTTCAAGTCAGCTGTCGGGTCCAACAACTCACCTTGTTACCCGTAAAACGCCTCCACGAAGTCTCCCAATTCTCTAGAGTGAAAGGGCTCTAGCCCGAAAGAGACAGAATATCTTTCCTCATCTAAATGGGACATGATCTTGCCACGTCTCATTGCGGAGTAAATGCTGCATCTACCAAGGGCATTGGGATCCATCAGCTTGGCGAAATCGGAAACCATCAGGTCCGGGGCATATGCAGACGGTGCCGGGGCCTTTGCAAAGATGTCAAGCATCTTCAGCCTGAACACCTCCCATTCCTCAGTGGTAGAGGACAGGGTGGAAAAAGTAACCAAATGTTTAGGGGGGCAGTTCCCCCACACAGTCTGAGAGACTGGAGGCTCTGCTTACCAACTAACAGAACAATCCCCCTATAGAGAATCAAAACTGAACAACAATGTTCCTATGGTTCTGTGCCATTTCATTTTAAGGTAATTCCAATGACACCCAAACGGTCTGGTAAACTACACCAATGTATTAAATCAACAAACTGAATTACACTGCAGATGTACAAATCATCTTAAAGTGTTTTATATATTCTTATTCAACACATACATTCATAATAGCATTATTACCATCAGACACTTTTCTTTTTTCATACGATGGATATTCCCAAACAATAGTGCACAACAAATAATTTTTAAACTAAAATACATTACACAACATATATCTATGTATTCACATCTATGAACTTCATACAACTTCCTTCCACTTATACTCTCTCACCCAACAATTCCACATTAAAAATTGAATTTGGAAATTCTTCAGGGGAACACTATTCAAATATCCACCATTTCATATTTAACAAAAACAAGTTGTCATTCCTTGCTCTATTATAACCTGGTGTCCTCTCAAACACCTTTCTGACAGAGGCTGGTTGTAGGCGAATCTTATTTCTTCTTCACCTCACCGATTTGGACACGTCTATGAGAGTATCCCTACGCAAGTCTTTTATCTGTGCCCAGATGGGGGGGCCAAAGTGACTCCACTGTACTTGTCTCTCTACGTAGGTCAACAGTGAATGTTGTGCCCACTCTAGCTGCTGAAGAACATCAATCCGGCGTCAACTCCCTCCTAAATATGGAGTATAAGGCTAGTGGCCTATGTCTCCAGCATTCTCATCGTACAGTCCAAAAGTCATGGAGTATGAGAAAATGCTGTGCTGGAATCACTAGCGATTTGTGCCTGTATCATTCTTTTTGAATAATGAGTCCTTCGGGACCTCCTGCTACGATAGCTTGGATGGTGCATCTATAACTTCATCAATAACTGAGTAGGCGCCCAGTATATGACATATTTGTGCTTGCAGAACCAGAGACCATACATACACAGTTTTCAAACTCCATTCACTATTGGAATTTTAAGGGGATTTAAGGGCAAAGCAAAAGTAAGACTAGCTAACATGAAGCTCAGTGCCTCATGCCAAACTTAGTTACCTCTAGTCCAAATGTGTTAGGAACACTTACTTTTTGAAGCTTTACCACCCACGTTAATGGAACCTCAGTATGTCTGCCATTTGGTAACCCATGATTTTTGGTGGAGGTCTTTTTAAACCTCACTTCCCGGCTTAACTCATTTCATTTTGGACTAACTGATCAGTCTTTAAGACTAAAAGTTCATGGGAACCATTCCCCTCATTTAAGTTTACTGTAGTACTACTACCTCCCTTAAGGAGAGTAGTGCAGGGAAGCCTTGTTTTCTCTCTCTTTGTGGAAATGGGCGTTTTTCCCATACAAAGTGAAACCCAGACATGTTGGTGGCAGTGGCCAAGTAGTCAACTTTGTGTTTGAAACTGGTTCAAACTGGCAATGGGGCTGCAGACAGTCACAATACACATCTAGACACCGAGGTTATGGCTGTCCACGACAGCTTCCCGATGTTTCAACGTAGCCAGTCCCCTGAAAGATGGGCTGCACCCGCCATCCCTGGATTGTTCATATCAGGATAGGCTGTGGAGCCATTTATCAGTCCTGAAGGCAAGAATGCAAAGCACGTCACAAAGGTACACAGGAAGACTGCTGCTGGTACCACTATTGGGCAGGCCATTGACTGTGGGACGAAGTTCTCCTCTTTATTCGACAGGGGTGACCATCCTCTGTGCCTCCGTCCCTTAAAATGGTGAGCCTACCAGTGTTTACTCCTACATTACCAAGTGTTATTGGCCCGTAACGTGCATCCATATTCCAAAAGGTGGCCTTCTTCTGTTGCCTGGATCCCTTTGTTAGGACAGTTCTTCTGAAGTCCAACTAAGAGCTTAGCAAAACCATTCAAATGAGACAGTACAGGGCTGCACTCTTAGTATAAGGATGTACTGCCTGAGTTCAGGGTAGCATAGACAGAGCAGCCAGGCTTATCTTAGGAGGGAGAGGGCTGTAGAATCAATACAAAGAAATTGTATTATACATATGGTCCAAAGAACACAAACACATTATGTATTGTTAAAATGAAGGGTCTATTTTATATAAAGACCAAGATACTCTTGGGTAAATAAGTACTATCAAAGCATTTGAACACATTATAAAATAAACACTATGCTTTAAATATACAGATCAAAGCACAGACCTTAGTTAGAACGCCCAACAGTATTTCTACGCAAGTCAGACCTTCGTATACACATTCAGTTTAGGGCACACCTATTCTTGGGGAGTAAAACCATGAGTTACTTTCAGATGACTTTACCGTAATGCAAGGGTAGTAGACCCTATCCGTTGTTCCACGAGGAGCAACAAGAAATCACATAGTAATATCAACTGCTCAATATACTTTCCTAATCTAGTGAAACACAGATTCTAGGAACAGTATACAACTATAACTCTGATTCCGGATAACCATTATTCTAGGGGAGTTAGACCTTGGGGTGTAATATTCAATTGCAGTTGCTTTTCAGTTCACAGACTAAGGGAAACAATAACTAACTTATTGTAGGAGAACCCAGTTAAACTCAAGGTAAGTACAGTGGGATTGCTCAAAATGCAGGTCATCTTGAGTTCAGTCGGTCTTGCAAGGCTCTGGGTCGGGGTTATCGGTTTTGGAGTCCCGTGGTCGATTAGAAGGAAGGGACACAGTAGGCTCGGTTACACAGCAGGCTCCCCAGTCGCTGGAAATGGTCTCAGCTGCAGTTTCTTAATCTTCCTCTTCGGTTTCAGTGGTCGACTACCTCTTCAGCTTCCAGGTTCAGACTTTTATGCAGGACCCCAGCCAATCAAACAGCCTTGCAACATTCAAACTTGGGGGGCTGGCAATCCTTTCAGGACAGCCAGCCTCCCAGTTTGAACTGGAATCTCACACTAAAGCTGGAAGACAAAGAGTTGCAGAGTTTTGGACTCCTCCCTCACTTCCTGATTTCACAAACACTCTGGAGCCTGGGTGGGGGAAGTCCACAGGACACCCACTGAAAATAAAAAAATAATAAAAAAAAAATAAAATCGCACAAAGTCATTTCCTACCCTGGATGTAAGGGGGAAGGAACAATAAAGGACAAGGAACACTAAAATGCCCAAAAAACAAGAACAGGGGCCATTTTTGTAAAATGAGCAACTATGGGTGCATTTACCGGGGCTGTGCAAACAAGGTGCACCGAATGAATAGAAACGTTCACTGCCACCAGCCATTAAAGGTAAGTTTGTACTTGTAACATAAATGTTACATTTAAAATGAGAAGGGGGATACTCAGTATCTCCCCAGCACTCCACATAAGGTGGGGGTTGCTGGTCTCACTTAATAAAATGTAAAAGGAAACCAAAGTTCCTTTCTTCTGTTGGGAAACTTAGTTCTCAAAAGGTTAGGCAGAGAAAGTTAAAAGGGGAGCCCCTAGGGCAACCCATCAACAAGAAGCACTTATTGCCAAAAAGGATAACTTTTAAAATTGAGAGTTTTAAAAGTGACACCCATAAAAAGAGTAAAAGATTGAGTGTGGAGAAAGGTTCCCACACAGAGGTATACAGAAAAATAATCCACAAGTAAAATCAAAAGGTTTTGTGGTTGACACAGGTCAGGAAGATTTATCATTACTATGAAAATCTTACCCAACACCCCTCCACCCTGGTGCTGTGAAACATTCAGTGAATCCCAGTTGCAGGCCCTGGACCTCACTAATGTCTTGTTAATGCTCTCTGCCAGAGTCTTCAAGTTCTCATGCATCCAGACTATGTGTGGGGTCAATTCTTTTTGATGATTCTATGAAAAACATAATTTGCTCGTCTTATACCACAGATTCTCTCCTGTCCTATTCCACATCTTTAATAGTATTCCCGATTACATACAAGGCTGATTTTGAAATGCTGGCCTACACAGGCTTAACGGCCGACATTCCCTATAATGCATGCTTCTTTAAAGCCGGGGCAGATGGCTCATAAGCCATATGTACTAATCTTCCACGGGATACACATATTGCTTCGAGCAGTCTTCAAAAATCGATAAATGGATTCATCAATTTGATGTTGTTCTTCCAATAATTATATTGATGCTGCTATGCACAGTAACTAACAGATGTGGTCTATCAATCCTGTCTGGACAGGCCTTGAAGCACAACGTATACACTTAAGTTGCCAATTTAGATTAATAGTGTAGTTGCTGTGCACAAAGGTAACGGCATTACTCTTACTATGCTGTTTGGATTAGCTAACTGCTAAACATCTGGAAGTGCTTTGCAAGTGCCACGCTGCTCTCTGGAACCATTTCGGGCTCCTATGCGCAAGAGGAAGAGCTACTGCAATTTACCGAGGCGAAACTGTGTTCAGGACAGCAGGACCCAGAATTCATTGCGTTACCAATTGCTGCGCCCCCTGCCTCTCGAAGCCCAGCACATAGCCACTAGAGCGCGTGCATCCGCGCGCGCACCCAGAAGTGCTTTGCAAGTGCTGTTCGGCGTGGTCGCGGGACAGCGGCTGGGTGGTGAGTAAGGTAGGCTTTGGGAAGCTGGCCCATTGCTGTCATTAATGATTTATTTGATGCACTGTGTACTTCACAGGTAATTGACTGAGCACTATTTTTCTGCAGGGAAAAACCTGCAATGGATGTTAGAACCTAGACAGTAATATTTATGCACGCGTTATGAGGAAAAATAAGCATGAGATATATACTTACAAAAAGGACTGTACCGCTGACAAGGAGAGAATCCAAGGCAGTGGTCAGGCCTTACAACGATATTCTATCTGCTCCGCTAGTCTTCATTCCTGTAAAAGGAACTCTTGAGTATGGCATGTACTCTACCTCTTCCCCTTTCTCTGCCTTCCCCGTTGGCTACTGCTTTGTTAAACCTGAATGAAGGTGGGGGTATGGCTGATGAATCGATCCTGTGAATTGAATCACGTGAAGTGATTAAGAGCCCAGAAGTGGTGTACCAACCTCAAGAAATTTCTGCTATGGTTCACAATGGGGATGCTATTAATTCAAAAGGAATCCCGGTAGTTAATGGTCCACTTCAAGCTTGGAACCCGATCTTCGACCGAGATTAGTGTCTATGTCTCTTTGGTGTAGTGACGGCACGCAGATAATGGGCAAGCCTCCAGTGCAGTGTCTGCGGTATAATGCAGCGTCTCTAGCACAGACGAAGATCGATTCCTTGCACATTGCAAGATTCAACAGCCTGAGGGACAAACGAGCCGATTTTGCCCAACTAACAGGCGAGACTCTTGGCCTTACTCCGCAGATCTATCGACTTACGAAGAATGGCCACAGATGACCCTTTCGAGTGGAGCTAGTTGAGGAGCCCCTCCTATCTCCTTCTGCCACAACTATACGTAAAGTCCATGCACTGATCTACAGTCAGGTTTTCAGCAATTGCTTAGCTGATTACAACCCGATTTACTTACGTTGTGAGCCCCCACGAGCACCACGAAAGGTTTCATGTGTACACCATACTGTTCTACTCACATAAATTGATGATTTTAAGTTGGATTTTCGTAATTTTGATAAACTCTCCTGATGAAGGTTCTCCGAGTAAATCTTCCAATAACAGAAAGATGTTGAGACAACGTCCTGGATATGTACAGTATTAGAATAACCTATGTTATCAAATAATAACCAGAAACCGAAGTACATGGTTATTTGTTTGTTGAATGTACTGTATATTTACATGTCACCTTACCATTTGATGAGAATTGACGAAATCCTTGCTTTTTAGTTGTTTTTCTTAACAGATATTATATGTAGGAATGTGTGTTTGTTATTAGTTGAGTGGTTTAGAACCCTTTTATGTGTACTACATTAAAGATTTAAAAGTATTTTTAGCCTCCTGATTGTGGTGTACAACCTGTCCTTGAGCCATGTCTCCTAATATATTCACAATGGGGATGCCCAAAGCCCCGAAGTAATAGACAGCTCCCTTTTGGCACTTTCCCAGTATACACTTGGGAGGGAGGCTGAATGGGAGCTGTCCTCGGCTCAACCACTCGGAATGGAAAATATGGGGGGTTCAGGGCAAGAAGAGTCGCTTAATGGTTAAGTTTTAAATGAACTTACTCTGCATACTATTCTCTTGAAACAGTCGATTGCTGTGGTGGAAAGGCCAATACGAATTTTCTGGACCCAGTTGTGGCCCCAATAGAATATAAGGGGGCATTTGGGGGAGTCTGTTACGGGCTGTTCGGCATCCCCATCTAGGGTAAATGTGCACAAGGAGGCTGATCGGTCCATAGAAATAGCTCCAATCAAGGATGCCGATTTCAACAATGGTGCTACAGGGGATATAAGTTCTAACCTGAATGAAAACGGAGGTAGTTCCCAGAAACAGGTAAAACAAAATAAAAATAATAACAGAACGAAAACCATCCCTCTGTGGGATTTTTTTCCCCATGCGCCCCACTGCACCCCTTTGCCAATGGGGAAAGAAACAGCCAAAAATGGATGCGCTAACCCATGTGCACGCAAAAATCTGTAAAATTGTGCATGGTTCATAAATCGCAAAAGGCTGCACACCCCTGCCACACAGTCAAAGTTGGTGTAAAAACAGAACTCACAGCAGGAAAATGCCAGTGGGTGCTGTTACATGTAACATGAAGCAAGGCCACAGAAGTGGGGTAAAAACCGAAAAAGCCTTTTAAAATGCATCTTTTCCAACCAATTGCAACCTTCAAAGTTCTGTTTTGGCGCTAAATTCAGTCATTTTCCAAGTGAACTATTGAAATTAAAAGTGTGCTGAAAACACAGATCATCCAGTACAGTCAGGAGAAACCAGGCCTCACTGACAGCAACTAAGAAATGTATTTCATGCAAAACAAATCCCAGCACTCAAAGACAGAATAATGCCGAGTTAAACGTGTGTATGCTGCAAAGGAAACTCTGATGAAAAAGCTGTTTAAATGTGTTTTTCTCTGAAGAAGTGCAGAATTTGCCTGTTTAAAGCATGTTTTCTGTGAAAGGCTTAATCCCTTAATTGCCAAAATCCATTATAAACTCTGTTCATTTTATATCTTTTAAATGAAAGATTGTAGGTGAATATTAAAGTAACCCAGTTAAAGTTAACTGGTAATTCTGATTGGACAGTGCCCCGCCTGGGAAAGAGGACATTAAGCTGCTCCCAGGAAGGCTTAATGGATGCTGGAGGTTCCGGCATATTTAGAACAAAGACCCAAGGATAAAGGAAGGCTTGGACACCCGTCCTCCCTGAGTAGGGGCGGGATGTGGAGGAGGTTTCACAGTGAACGTCAAAGGACTGGCCATTTGCTCACTTGTGAAGTAAGAAAAAAAAACCTGGCATGGATTTTGAATGGAAGTGACTTATTTTGCCTCAGAAACTTTATGACATTTAACATGGCAGCCAAAATAAGTAGACGAGTGAAAAATATGTACTTATAAATCTGATGGGAGTTAGATGCCAGGATAACCCATAAAATATGTAATGCATGTGTTTGATTTTAGTAGAGGGCATAATTATAAAAATGTGTATTTATGGGAAAGTTAAATTGTGGTTCAAATCAATGTGGGAGTTCCTAAATCGCATCATAAAATAGGACAGATCTTTCTGACTGCTATCCAGAACAAGACAAGTGCCTTGGGCCACTCACAGCCGTGGGGGTGTGGTATGAAATTCTGCCTCTACCATAAACTTTGTGATGTCACTTGGTAGGATAAATATAGGAACTTCACCACACAGACACACTGATTCCTGACTACCTCCCGATTTCCGTGCAGCGCTTTGTTCCAGAACTCTTCATCTTGCAGCCGATTTCAGACTTCTTTGCAAAACCCAGGCCTCAGCATTTGCTTACTGTGTTTCAAACTGGTAACCAGTCTAAATACCCTAGTTTAGAACATAATTGTCATTGTAAGAACTGATTTCGGTTTTCATTTTCGCGCCTATTTTTTTTAAAAACCGCCTCTCACTAAAAACTTCCATAACATCTGCAATTTTATAGCTAGAGACCTAATTTCAACTCTCACTTAAACCTAAGATCTGTAGCTACACCCACAACAAATCAAGGAACAGTGTATTTGACCCGGTTTTATTAAAAATCAGTGACATTTTGCCACAAATTTACATTTACATGTGTCTTTTCCCATCCAAAGTGTTTCTTACCTTCCATTCCGATCTAAAGTGTGTACTGTTGCTCATCTTATAGCTCATGTGTGTTAGGACCTGTTTAGAGTTGCTCCCATAACAATTTTTTTATCAATGTACACATTTGTGCACATTTCCTTGTTTCACAAAGACATTTTCACCTGTCATTTTAAAAAGTGTCAATTTCCAAAAGCGCTTTTCTCTCTTGTTTGGGGAGAGAAGACTGCATTCAAACATTGTACTCTGTTCTTCGTTCCTAAATACAAGCTGCTTACTTACTGTGTGGAACTGCTCAATTGTGAATTAAGAACTTTGCAGGGGGAAACCTTAACCTAAACGCCATCTGTTCTCAAACCAAAACTGTTCTTTTTCCTGTGTTTTCTATTCTGCATTGCTATAAGTGAATTCAATAGCTTTACTTGTTTTCTGAATTGTATTGTCACCCCTTAGTGATTATATATATAAAAATGTGTGTTTGATTTGAATATTAAATAAATAATATTGACTTTTACCAACTAGCCTGATTCATGGTCCAGTGTGACCTGGGGGGTATTTTCAGACTGGTGTAATATGAGAGGTATATCACTCAGAAGATTGAACCTATAGACATAAATAAATTATTCATTTGTGCATTACATGCTAGGCGAGACCCGGCAGTGTGCCCGATTGAAATCCTTAACACCTCAGAAGAAAAAGAATGCTGCTGGTTCTAAACGGAAATTTGAGATAGCTGCCAGGAATAGCTGGCATAGGCAGTTGAGAGATGAAATAGTATTCTCAGAATCTGAAACCATTGGTGAAGTAGAGGGGGAGGATGCAATAGTGTGTAGAAGGACAGGGGGCTCCCTGGCCCAGCACTCTGAGCGAAAATCTAAAAAACCAGGGCTCCAAGGGGCCTAATAGAGGCATTGCCAGTACCAATGTGTGTGCTTTGCAACCTGAATTATCTATACAGGGGAGCCTCTTAAACTTCTTCCCTAAAAAACCAAAAGGGAAAGAGCCTTGTAGGCATGCCCAAACTACAAACTAGTTGGCACCCCATGAATCAAATTAATGTAACGAAATGATAATAGGGGGCCCTCGAGGAAACCCTTTGACTCTACCGACAGGGATGGGGGCGGTTACGATGGGTGCAACTGGACAGCCACCAGCACATGCAAATGGGTCAGGTGGCCCTGCAAACTGTGGTATTTATCCACAATATCTCCCAATTTAGGGTTGGCTTTGGTGTGTGGTGAGAGCCAACAAATAAACGGGCCAGGGTGTAAAAGGTCCTTGAATACCCACTCCAAGGAGGACGACTTGGATACACAGGTTTGCGCTACTTCTGGGGGTGAGGCATTCAAGGATGTTGGAGGGGGGCACAATTATGGAACGAGTCATAAGAAGGGTAATAAAATTGATGTTAGATGAACATGAGAATGTACCAATAACAAAAGGGGATTCGGTAATAGAAGAAATTACTGTGCAATCGGGGGTGAATGAACCAAGTAAAAATGAGAAGGTTCATATGATTGATTTAACCAGGGACCATTTGGGCAGTAGTATACAGAGTGGTGGTCGCAGGGAAAATGCTGCCGATGTGCAACCTGTGGGGTCTCGCCTGGTAAATTACCCAGGCTATTCTACTCTTCAGACAGGGATGTCCTCGAATGGCCATCAAAATCCACAGCCCAAAGGGAATCATCTTCAGACTTTTTGCTGTGCTGAATCACCAAGCACATTGATGCATTATCTTTTTAACAACGGCAGGCCATTGTCTTTAATTAGTCCAACGGTTTTGGCGCTGTTTGGGGAAATCCCTAGTTTATCCCTCATTACAACGGGTGACAAACAAATTGACTTTGTTCACCCTACCAGATACGACTATGTAAGGGTTGTTTTCTTTTCACACACAATTGCTGAAGCAGTTCTAAAAGAAATTGGTACATTTCACAAGTTTGGTTATGATCTAGAGATGATGATAATAATGGACAGAGGCTCCAATACAGGTTGGTAGGCTGGCTAATGACAATGAGATCCTGCCCCAGAACACTGCAATTAATGATGGCAGTAGTTTTGGTGACCCTAATTTCAGATGGCTGGCATCATCATTGAGGGATTCCATCTCGCAACTACCTGGCCTGAAGCCCAATAGTTAAAAGTCCGACTCACAGGTCTCTTGCAAGATGGAAAATGGTTCCTGAGCAACTCACCTGACATTTGTACTATCCTTAAAGGGTGCTCTATCATATGCTTACGGGAGACTTGGTTAACTTCTCAATGTATTCTCGTTGGTTTTACTGTGCACTCAATACTAGCCAAAAAGGGCACGATGGGGTGCCCTTCGGGAGTCTTACATACTGCAGTTGCAATTAGCATGGGCTCTAAGATTATAAAAAGGTTAAGGATCCACGATTGATGTTCACCATTATTAATACGGCTTGAATGCAGTTTGTTTACTGGACAATGTAATCTTTTGATTGTAAATATCTATTTGAGTTTGAAATAGAATATTGAAGAACTAACAAAGTTGGGGGATTGCATGTTGGAGTGTCAAGATCTTTCTGTGAATATATTGATTTTAATCGCGGGCGACTTTAATGTCGAAATTCCCAGAGACCTCTCCCATTGCCAGGGAGGCAGTTTGGGGACAGTAGTCTGCCATATGGGTAAGAAGGAATTGCATGGTCCTCTTTGGGGGCACCTCTTAGGTTCTTGGGGCCTTCTCAATGCCAGGGTACTCCTGAACAGAAATGAGGAAAATACAACTTGGTTTAGAGGGGATCAAACTAGTGCTATTGATCAAATTTTTTGTACCTGAATTACTTATGGGCCTGGCTAAGGAATTTAAGCTACTGAGGGTGGAATGTAGCGATCATAAGATACTACATTTGAATCTTGCGGGGTCCTGGGGCTCGTCCGCTGCACTCAGTTACCTAGGAAGTCTACAAACAAATATGGCAAAAACAAGGATTGTTTGGCATATGGGCAATGTGGAGAAGACAAATGCTGTTTTCCTCACTGATTTTAATACCTCCAGCTATGGGAAAAAACAATTATACACCAAAGATACCTTCTCATACTATGTCGGGAACGTAATTACGCACTCTGCAATTGCATCCAAGCAAGGCATGGTTAGGCATAAACACACACATAGCTATGATCAGAGCATATAAAAACAAGAGATCAAGGGAACTAAGATTGCTAGCTAAAATCGATCTCTCGTTGAGAGAAACTAGCATTAAAAAAAGAAGGTTAGCAATCACTGGAAAAATAAGATCAAGGAACAAAGAGCTAAACTGTATCAGACAGAAGGTGAAAGTATTCTGTGTGCTTTGAAAGACAATACTTCAAGATCCTTTTGGTCTTTAGTGAATGATAAATTAACCGTGAATAGTGAGGCCCTATCTTCAACTGTTTCTGAGCAACAGTGGATTTCGACACTTTGTGGAATCTTTATCAATCTGGCTTGAGTAATCAGTCTACCTCTGTATGTCTGCATGAGGTTAAATGGAAGGTTAATATTCTACAGGAGGACATTGAAATATTGATAGACAAGGCCTCTATGTCTGGGGCAGCGGGACCAAATGGTCTCGCGAATGTCATCTTCAAACGTAACAAACTGTGGTCAAAAATAATGTATGCTCTGTTTAACGATATTCTTATGACCCATACAATTCCTTCTTCTTGGCAAATTTCATATGTGGTCCCTGTTTATCAGAAGGGTGATCGATCCAGTCCGTTGAACGATACGCCGATCGCTCTATTGGACGCGGACTCCAAAATCATCTTAGGAATTATTCGGACTCATATATAGTGCTGGATAAAAATGAGTAACATTCTATCTAGACTCCAATTTGGATTCAGGAAAAGTGTGGGTATGGATGCTGGGGGTCTACTGCTGAATGTTATGCAAGGCAAAGCTTGGAAGAAGGAGGCGGCGCCCATATGTATTGCCTCCATTGACTTGTCAATGGCTTTAGACAAGGTGGATAGATCATTACTCTGAGGAAAGTTAAATTGTCTGGGTATGCCCCCAGCCCTCCTCTCTATACTTATACATCTACACGAGGGGTCAAAACAACAGGTTCGACTAAATAACCAGGGCCGTCTTTCTATACCAATGGATGCGCCTAACGGCCTGCGACAGGGGTGTGTGTTTGCCCCAACAATATTTAATCTTTATATCTCTGACGCTAAAGAGGTGCTGGAAGAAGAAACTTTTGCGCCCCCGGTGGTAGAACGAGTTAAAATCAGTTGGACTGCATATGCAGTTGATTTTATGCTCTTTGACCATACGCCAATCGTCTACAACGTCTGTTGTGCAAATTTCGGTATTACACGGAGTGTAGCCATCTAACGATAAATGAAAGTAAAACCGTTATTGTACGTTTACATTTACGACCGTATGTAAAACTGTTTTCATGGTTCTTGAACCATATAAAACTTGTGGCAAGACCGAATTTGCTTTATCTTGGTTACCCAGTTTACGGTGATCAACAGAAATCACACTACAGAAAGTACTTGCATGTAAAAGTTGTGTCATTAATCATCCAAAAAAAAAAAAAAAACGACAGCAAATCCGGAAAGTTTTCTATTATACCGGCTTTACAAACAAAAGCTCTTACCACAACTTTGCTATTGAGTGGAGTTATTTCCCATATGGATTATGGATGAATTATCCAAATATGAAGCACGTATTTTAAGGGCTATCTTTATGCGTCTACCAAAGTGATACCTCTGGCTGTATTACGATATGAATTGGGGTCACACTTCAATATCAAGCATGGTATTCTGGAAAAAGCGCACATTATTTAGGAAGCTGGTTACAACCCCGAGGGGCACACTATATGATCTTTTGGGCACGGTTATTCGTACCGACAATATTGCTTCAGTATATATGACAATGCATTACTTACCGTAAAAGCATTTCTGATGGTTGTATCTGCTTAGATTCACATGCTGTGCATAGGTCCGACATCCACTGGTCACTGCGGAGTATTGCATTTTGTTTTTCGTAGTCGAAAAGGGGACGTCGACAAGGCGCGTCTGAAACACTATCCCTATAGTGACGTGCGTTGTACCCACAATCCCTCACGCGTCGAGGTCCCTCTGTTTGTATTTTTTCTGCCCTGAGGGAGCCTTCTAGACGTGAGTGAGTACAGAAAAGAGAGATATAAAAGGAAGTCTATGTTCCTTCCATCCGAGCGGGGAGGAAGGGTGGGCGCATGTGAATCTAAGCAGATACAACCATCAGAAATGCTTTTACGGTAAGTAATGCATTGTCTTCTGATGTTTGTTAATCTGCTTAGAATCACATGCTGTGCATAGACTAGCGAGCAGTACCCGGAGTTGGCGGTGGGTTATGAGAAGGAACAGTAGAGAAAAGATGTCTTAATACTGCCTGTCCCACCTGGGAGTCAGATCTCGAGTGTGCATCTAGACAGTAGTGTTTTGTAAAGGTGTGCAGAGAACTCCAGATAGCCGCTTTGCAGCTGGACTCAAGGGGAACATTTGCAATGAATGCTATGGATGCCCCTGTGCCTCGAGTAGAGTGTGCTCTTGCCTTAAAGGGCAGTTCTCTCTTAGCAAGAGTATAGCAGAGAATGATGCATTGAACAATCCATCTAGAAATAGTGGACTTTGAAACTGCATCCCCTTCTCTTCCTGCTGCCAGCGAGACGAAGAACCGATTAGTCTTCCTCAGTGGTCTGGTTCTTTCCATGTAGAACATGACCGCTCTGCGCACATCCAGTGTGTGCAGACTTTTTTCTCCCAAGTTGGAAGGATTTTGAAAGAACGATGGTAGTTCTATAGACTGGTTTACGTGGAATTTCGAGATGAATTTCGGTGCAAACCTTGGGTGCGTGCGTAGAACCACCTTATCTCTGTGAACTGTAACGAAGGGGTCTAGAACAGAAAGAGCCTGTAGTTCACTTACTCTCCTGATGGAGGTGATAGCTATTAGAAAAGCAGTCTTAAGAGTTAGGTCCTTAAGAGATGCTTTGTGCATGGGTTCAAATGGTGAGCTCATGAGTCTGGTAAGTACCACGTTAAGGTCCCATCCGGGAGCTGGGTCAGCTATCGGGGGGTGTATTCTCTTTACTCCCTCCATGAAGGCCTTTATAACAGGGATCTTCCACCACGACACTGAGTTGGGAAGTGGTGTATGCAGAAAGTGCCGCTAGGTGGACTTTAATGGAATTGAACACTAGACCTGAATCCAATAAATGGGTCAGGTATAAAAACAATATGTGTGGGAGAGCAGTCAATCGGGTTGATGCTCTTTCCTCTGCACCAGATGACAAATCTCTTCCACTTGTTAGAATAGCAGTGGCGAGTGTTAGGTTTTCTGGCTTCCCTGAGGATGTTCATGCATCTCTGCGGGAGCTGTAGATGTCCAAATTCTATGATCTCAGGAGCCAGGCTGCTAAGTTCATGTTCTGGGGGCATGGATGCAGAGTCCTGCCCTTGTCTTGTGACAGCATGTTGTACTGGCAGGGGAGTTTCGCTGGGGGAGAGACATCTCCATCAAGTGAGCGAACCATGGCTGTCGGGCCCACATTGGGGCCACCAGTATCATGGTCACTTGTTCCTGGTGCATCTTGTGCACAACCTTGTTGAGAAGGGGAGTCGGGGGGGGAAAAGCGTAAACAAATTTCCCTGACCATTGAATCGACAGACCGTTCCCCTTGGATTGGTTCTGGGGGTACCTGGAGGCGTAACTTTGGCATTGTGAGTTCTCCAGGGTTGCGAACAGGTCTATTTCTGGGAATCCCCATTGCGTGAAGACGTCGAAGACGATGTCTTCGTGCAGTCGCCATTCGTACTCTTAGGGCAGGGGGAAATCTCTGCTGAGTTTGTCTGCCAGCAGATGTTCCCCTGGTACATGTTGTGACAGTAGGAACATGTTTTGTTTGAGAGCCCACTTCCATATATTTTGGGCCAGTTTGGACAGTCCTGGAGAGTGGGTGCCCCCCTGCCTGTTGATGTAGTACATGGCTGTGGTGCTGTCTGTAAGGACCATCACTGTTTTGCCTTGTAGGTGTTCCTGGAAGGCTTTTAGCGCCTTCACACAGCTAGTAGCTCCAGTAGATTTATGTGTTTGGATGCTACGTTCGGAGTCCACACTCCGTGAGCAGTCTGATGGGATAGGTGAGCCCCCCATCCTGTGAGGGATGCGTCTGTGGTTAGAGTGGCTTCCGCCGCGGGTGTGGCAAAGGGTTTCCCTCTTACCAGGTTTTCCTTTGTCCACCACCGTAGCGAGAGAACCAAGGCCTGCGAGACCACCACTAGATCGTCCCATAGTCCGCTGGCCTGACACCACTGGCTGTTGAGCCACTCTTGCATTGGGCGCGGGTGAGGTACCAAATAAATACACGACGCCATCATTCCTAGCAAGCGCATTGCTTTGCGTACCGTCACCTCCCGACTGGCCACATATTGAGGGATCTGAAACAGCATGTTTTGGACCCTCTCGTTGGAGGGGAAGACGAGGCCGTCCTTTGTTTGAATTAGAGCCCCTAGGAATTGTTTGATCTGGCTGGGGTCTAGGCTGGACTTCTTTTCGTTGATGGAGAAGCCCAGCTGGAACAAAAGGTCTACAGTCTTTTGGGTATTGGAGAAGCATGTTTCGTAAGAATCCCCTGTTATGAGCCAGTCGTCGAGGTAAGAGTAAACTGGGATGGACAACCTGCGCAGGTGGGCCGCTGCCACTGCCAGTACCTTCGTGAATACCCTTGGTGCAGATGCTATGCCGAAGGGTAGCACTCTGAACTGGTAGTGTTTGCCATCTATCATGAACCTGAGGTATTTTCTGTGCGCTGGCAACATTAAAATATGAAAGTATGCATCTTTCATGTCTAGTGTTGTCATGTAATCTCCTTGTGATAGCAGGTTGATCACTTCCTGTAAGGTCACCATACGAAACTTCTGGGGTTTGACAAACTTGTTCGCTGGGCGCAGATCAAATACAGGGCGCATGGTTAGATCCTTTTTGGGTACAAGGAAGTACACTGAATAAATACCTTCCGTTACCTGAGATAGAGGCACGACTTCTATGGCTCCTTTTTCCAGCAGTTGGTCTACTTCTTGGAGAAGGATGGCAAGGTGTTCTGGTGTCATGCGTCGTCCCCTCGGGGGTCTGTATGTTGGGGAACCGTTGAATTCGATGCAGTATCCGTGGGCTACGGTGGAAAGTACCCAGCGGTCTGACGTTATTCCCTCCCATGCTGGAAGAAAGGATGTTAGCCGGCCCCCGACCGGTGTTGCATGGGAGGGGACGCGGATCTTCGCGTCACTTGGTGTTGTTGGGGGCTTGGGAGCCTCTGGGGGTGGAACCCCGACCTCTCCCTTTGCCACGGCGCTGGCCTCTTTGGCTGTATCGTGTGCGTCAGTGTCGCCGGGGTGTTCATCCCTATAAGCAGGGCGTGAGCCGAGCCCGTCGGGGCCGGGGACAGACGACGAAGAGCGCGAGCGCTCTTTAGAGGGGTCTACGACTTCCGCAGCGGAGGTCGCGTTATCACGTTCCTCGTCATTGTCGGTGGTAGCGGCGACGGGTGAGGAATCGGCCTTCGGCATAGCGTAGGCCGCCCACCTCTTGACCCTACGGTCTTTTAGAGTCTTTGGCTTAAGAAGCCGACAAGCCGTGCAACCCTCCTCCTTGTGATCGAGGGGCAAGCACCGGTTACACCGTGAATGCTTGTCCTTCCAGGTAAACTTGCCCTTGCAACGCGGGCAAAACCTAAAGGGTGCCCTCTCCATATCTGAGGCAGTAAATGGTGATAACGACCCGAAGGGAAAGGAAAGGGAAAGGCATTCTCAGAAAGGAAACAAGAGATGTCCCACGACCCCACTCTCCCTACTGTATTTGGCCTGCGAGGCCAGGCCACATGTTCGGCAGCACCGAAGGATCTCCTCCGCTCGTCCCCTCCGTCGAAGATCTTGCTCGGCGGAGAAACAGCTTCACACTGCGTCGAGGGAGGGATCCATGTGTTATATTAATAAGAAAACGACCAAAGGTCGAGGAGATGAAATCTGCAATGTCTCTCGAGGAGCTCCGCGTAAAGGGACCTCGACGCGTGAGGGATTGTGGGTACAACGCACGTCACTATAGGGATAGTGTTTCAGACACGCCTTGTCGACGTCCCCTTTTCGACTACGAAAAACAAAATGCAATACTCCGCAGTGACCACAGGATGTCGGACCTATGCACAGCATGTGATTCTAAGCAGATTAACAAACATCAGAAACTTGATTTTAAAAAAGAATGTATGAATTACTTGGAAAATCTGGGTCTCACACTTGATCTTTTAATATTCAACCCTGTGAAAGTCAAAAAATGTTTGGAATGGTGGGACTGGGACGTTACGACCAACAAGGTCACAGCGACATGTCTTTATAATCATATGGTCTCCAATTTTAAAAAGGTGGGGAGTGTGGAATCATATTTAATCTTGTTCCCAGATATAACTGCTAGACACAAATATATGCGTTTTAGATTTAACTTGCTTCCAACTCATGAAATCCAATACGCTCGGAGGGCTGAGTCCGGGTGTTCACAATTTTGTAGATTCTGCAATGAACTGGGACCTATAGAAACATTGGAACATCTGATGATAGACTGCTCTTCATTGAGAACAACTCGGATACAGTATTTCAGCAAATTTGTTGCCACCAACAATTTTGTTAATTTGAACTAACTGTGGTGGAAAATATTGCATGGGAAGAAAAAACGCTTCAGTTGGCGGTAGTTAGATTTTTAGACAATGTATGTAAATTGGGGATAGAACTTGAAATAAGTGGAAGGTGTGGAATGAATTGTAATATCAATAATGTAGAGTTCTTAAAAACATTAGTGGTTTAGGGCTTCTTTCTATGTCCTTTTTTACTCTTCTCTTTTTCTCTGTTTTACTTTATTTTTAGCCGGTCTTGATGCTGTATATGATTTGTTTTTCTTTTCCTAATGTTTTAAGTGGAATTTAATGTTTATATGCTTGATTTTTGTAATGAATTATATTGTATTACGAATTATAATTTTGAAAAGGTTATTAATAACCAGAAACAAATAAATAAAAATAATACTAAACATAAATCCTGTAGTGCGATAGACACAGAGGTCCAAGCAAATGTCCCTGGACCTATGGTAATCCTAAATTTATTATATTGATTGTGTCACTGACTCTAGGACAGATCTATCACAATGTGCACATTCCCTAGGGAATACATTTTGAACAACTTTTGAAAATTACCTAAACTAGGATACTTAGATTGAACTTTGCGGTAAAAGGTTCTATTTAAGAGATTGGACTCATTAAGTTTACTGTGGACTGGTTTATCCTAACAGCTTTCTTAAAAAAAAAAAAAAAAAAAACATCATTAAACAGTTGCCAGACACGTTAGAGCACAGTCGTTCGATCCAGCACAATCTTGATATATCCATAAGAGCTTGGCATGGTTATCTTTGATTAACTTTACAATTCTGTTCTGGATGACATTCACAAACATCATAGTGCATTAGTGTCCCACTTCATCTTTCTTCGCCCTACTGTTTATGCGTGCAAGATAGTCCCGGAAGGGTCCCCAGATGTCCTTAGGCCTACATCTCGATACATCTGTTGCATTATATCCCTCCAATCTGTCGTTGACAAATGTTAGTTCTTTTAACCATTCTGCCCCATTTGGGGCAGTCTTGAATTTCCAATATTTCAATCTAAATTTTTTGGCAGTTACACAACTCAGATTGAAAAATCTATGTTTCAGCACCGGGACCTTCCCAAAATCCCCAAGGTGGTATTTCGGCGGAGACAGCACAGGGGGCATCTGCACTTTATCGTACAGTACATCAGCCATTTCCTGCCAGAACTTATCTGCGGGCATCCTCAGTACATATGAAATGAGCATGCTCTCTCCCTCCCGGACTTTACACATTCATCACTAGAATTTGGGGGAAATTGAGAAATATGCATTGGTGTGTAGTGAAGTTGGTTCAAGATCTAAAATTGTATCAGACGGAACCTCAAATTTAGTGAAACATCTCTAGTCAGCCGACACCATCTTTGCCACTGGTCTTCCTGTATTTCCATGTTCAGATATGCATCCCACTTCTGCCTTGCCCGGTTTTGTGTAGGCTGCCCTTCTTGACATAAGCGGTATAGCCTAGATACCAATCGCCTGCCGTCTCCACTGGACACCACTGCCTCCAGGCATTGATATGTGTCTGGTTCCAACGAGAACAGTCATCGCCGACGGTTGCAGCCCTTACCCTGTAGTATTGCATTATTTTGATGGGACTATCGCCTAACTGTGCATCACAAACCACCCTTCTGCATATAATTCTCACAGAACCATGCATTTTTCTTCATCCCACAACCTCTGATTGTCGATGTCCAATGTCGAAGGTAGTCCCATGCATTTCCATAATGTCATTGCTACCGAATAGGGGGTAGTAACCTCTAATCTCTTATAAAACCGTTACCGCGCATTAACTGTAGTACAGACCGGGTGAAAGGTACAGGAGTCAGCATGTCGGTCGCCGAGAATGACCAAACACAGATTCACCAATGCCACATTAAGTTTCCAGAGCACAATATATCAGTCTAGGGGAATTGGGATACCAGTGTCCCTTATATCACACCTGCACTACGAATGATATTACATTGAAGTCATGCGCCGCTAGGCTCCCCATTATTATATGGTTCCACCAACCCTCCCAGTTTTTCCGAGTGACCCCATTCCCACGCACAGTCAATAGCCAGGGATCGCAATTTCGTAAAGAACTGTCTACCAGGCCATATTGGGATGTTACAGTAGTTTAGGAAATTCTACCATCTTAAGTAAAGACAGTTTCCCATACAATGACATTGGTGATAAGACACACAATTGTAGTTTAGTGGCTAAAGCATCTAGATAAACCTCATGGTTATCAGCATATAGGGAACAATGCGATCGGGACACCACCACGCCCAAGTATTTGAACCTATTAGGGACCAACCAGAACCCCAGCAAGAAGGTCGGCTCTGCCGTGTTGTCCGTCAATGGGAACAACTCTGATTTGGCCCAATTTATTTTATAGCCTGAATAATATGTAAATGTAAGGACATCCTCCAGTACTGGTCCCATATTCCGCTCTGAATCCAGGATATTATAGCAAGGTATGACAGCATACAATATTGTTTGTGGTGGACCTGCTATTTGGATCCCCCGTGGCCATGCTGCTCGCGCAACAGGCGTGCTAGTGGCTCACCCAGTTTATGGATCAAATTGAATGAGTAGATGTGTGGAGAGGCCGCAGTCTGGGGGTGGCAAACTTCTCATCAGTCAGTCCACGACACACAGTCAAGGATAGACTACTGGTTAGTGTCCACTACATGGCTAACAGGGAAAGCCCTTGCTGAGTGGTTCTAGACCGGTCCCACACACTATCCAGCACTATGTTGAAGTCTCCCCCCCCATACTATTGGGGTAGCCATCCCTGCCAGGTCCCCCAAAAAAAAAGGGGGCAATCTATATGGAGACCGTAAGGTGTTCACCAACACCACCCATGTGCTCAAAAGTGTCCCCCATACAATCACATAGTGACCCTGCAGGTCTATGCTCCCCTTTTCCCCCTGAAAGCACAGCAATCGATGTATCAAGGAGATCACCCCCTTGGCCTGTGTCGCGTACTCCATGTAGTATCGTTGGCCACCCCATCTGGGTGTAAATTCCCTGGTTAGCTGCCCTTCAATATGCGTTCACAGAAGCATTACCACCCTGGGCCCGTGACGGTCCAGATATGCAAGAACCATCCTTGCTTTGATGGGATTATTAAGACCCCGGAGGTTCCAGGTCATACATTTTACAGCATCACCTGTATTCTCCCATGGATCTTACAATACACACCTGCCATCCCATCATTACCTTCGGGACCACACCCAAAGCACTGCTACCAACACATCTGCCAACATTTCTCTAACATAAATCCTCCCCCTTCTCAACTCCCTTGAAATCCTTTCCCAAAACCAGGTGTTTAAACAACTTCCCCATTCAGGGCATTACCCCCTCTCCGCACCACCCCCGCCCTGATACAGCCCGCCCTCTTCTCCCTCACCATCACCCCCAACCTGATGATGCAGCCCCATAACACCAGTGAAAATCTCCTGAGGTGCGCTGCAAACAGCAAAATAACAAGTTACTTTCTTACCTGGTAACGTTCTTTCGATGGGATGGTCCGATGACGTATTCCATATCTATGACAGTAATCACCACAGCTGTGCTGCTTCGGAAAATCTTTCGGCGTCTGCGTCGATGACGTCGATACGCTGTCCTCGAGGACCTCCTCCGACGCCACCAGATGTTATAAGTAGGACGCACGTAGCCTCAGTTGTAGTTTTTTCCCCAGAACGTGTGGCACCAATCTTCTGCCAGTTTGACCACAGAAAGCCTTGCGGAAACGTAAGCTGCAATCGCATAAGAAATTCTGTAGCGGGGTAGGCAGGGAGGGAGCGATATGGAATACGTCGTCGGACCATCCCATCGAAAGAACGTTACCAGGTAAGAAAGTAACTTGTTCTTCGAGGGGATTGGGTCTTCCGACGTATTCCATATCTATGACAGACTCCCAAAGCAGTACCAACGTAAGGAGGTGGGAAAAGAATTTAGAATATACAAATTTAGAATGCCCAAACAAATTGCAGAGTAAAGGACCGCCTTGCCAAGGGCCAGATCCTGCCCCCAGATAGAATCGAGGGAGTAGTGACGTACAAAAGTATGGACCGAAGCCCAGGAGGCTGCATCACAGATGTTACGAATAGGAACACCCCTCTGCAGGGCAGTAGAGGCAGCCATACCCCTGGTAGAATGGGCCCGTAAGCCTACCGGAGGATCCTTACCCGCCAAGCGGTAACAATCGGAAATTGCCAAGATGATCAATCGAGACAAAGTCTGCTTAGTAACAGCTTGTCCCAAACGCCTTCCAGCATAACCAATAAAAAGTTGATTGTCCACTCTGACCCGTGACATGCGTGAAATGTAGAAGCTTAAAGCTCTCCTAGGATCCAGCCTATGGAGCCTCTCCTCTTCCTTACCAGGATGTGGAGAAGGATAAAATGCCGGAAGAATAACCTTCTGGCTTAAATGAAATTCCGACACCACCTTCGGAAGAAAGGAAGGACGAACCCTAAGGACAACCCTGTCCTTATGAAACACAGTGAAGGGTGGCTTAACTGAAAGTGCCTGTAACTCACTCACTCTCCGAGCGGAAGTGACCGCAACCAAAAACACAGTTTTAAGGGTTAACAGTCTCAAAGGACAAGAATGCAAAGGCTCAAAGGGAGCACCCATTAGAAACTTGAGAACAAGGTTCAGATCCCAACCGGGCACCTGGAAAGGTGACAGAGGGAACACATTAGTAAGCCCTTTCAGAAACTGAGAAATTAAAGGGATTTTAAAATAAGAACACTCCTCAGACGAGCGCTTAAATATAGACAGCGCCACCAGGTAACCTTTAATGGTACCCACTTGCAGGCCCTTGTGGGCCAAAGAAAGCAGAAAAGACTGAATGACAGGAATGTCACATGAAACAGGATCCACATTCTGAACCCTGCACCAGTCGCAGAACTTTGTCCAATGGCAACGGTACAGGGACTTTGTTGCAACACCTCCATCACGTCTTCAGGGAGGTCCCAATCCTTATACCTCAACCTTTCAGAAACCAAGCGTGAAGGTTGAGGGATCTGACCTCTGGATGGAGAACCTGACCCCCCCCTCCCGTGAGAGCAGATCGACTCGGTAGCGAACACGACGTGGAGGGCAGACGGACAAGTCGAAAAGGTCCGGGTACCACGTCCTCCTGGCCCATGCCGGAGCAATGGGGATCATCCGGGAACCGAACCTATGCAGCAGTTGTGGGATGACGGGGACTGGAGGAAACGCGTACAGCAGCGGGAATGACCACTCCACCACAAACGCATCTCCTAAGGCTCCTCTTGGAGGAAATTCCTGCAAGCAGAACCTTTCGCACTTCCGGTTGACACTGGAGGCGAAGAGATCCACTTAAGGGGTCCCCCACATGGTGAAGATCTCCAGGAGAATCTCCTGAGCCAGCTCCCACTCGAGAGATCGTGCTCTGCCTGCTCAGAGCGTCCGCCGTCTCGTTTTCCTCTCCGGCCAGATGAACTGCCGAGATCGACATTTACTGCTGGATGGCCCAGAACCAGAGCTGCATCGCCTCCCTGCACAGAGGAAGTGACCGTGCCCCACCCTTTTTGTTGAGGTAGTGCATGGCCACCGTGTTATCCGTCAGAATCAGGACATTCTTTCCTCGAACAGTCGGCAGAAAAGCCTTCATGGCAAGCCTGACGGCCCTCAGCTCCAACAGATTGATATGGAGTCTGGACTCCGATGGAGACCAACGACCGCTGACTGTCAACTCGTTGGCATGCGCACCCCATCCTGTGAGGGATGCATCCATCACGATAGTCACCTCCTGCCAGGGTAGCCTAAATGGAGCCCCCCTCATTAGATTGCCTATGTCGGCCCACCACAAAAGATCCTTGGCGATCGAGGGCGGCACCTGAATGGGGTCCGACATCCTGCCGGAGGACTAAGACCACTGGAGCTTGAGAGCCCATTGCAGAGAGGTCATCCGCAACCTGGCCTCTGGCACCAGAAGAATGCAGGATGCCATGAGGCCGAGCAACCCCAAGAACTCGAAAGCTGGGTGACTCTGTGCATGTTGAAAGTTGTGCACCATCTGCTAAGTGTGGTGAGCCCTCACCTGGGGAGGAAAACACTGGCCCAAGGACGTGTGGAGCACTGCTCCGATGTACTGGAGCCGCTGAGTTGGCGTCAAGTGGGACTTCTTTAAGTTGAGGGAGAAGCCCAGCTTGTGAAGGGTGCGGCAGGTGACGGACAGATGATCCAGGACTTGCTCGGGAGAGCGCGCCCTGATCAACCAATCGTCCAGGTAGGGGTAGACGTGAATCCCCCCCCCTTTCCTGAGATACGCTGCCACCACCACCATGAGCTTGGTGAAAACCCTCGGAGCGGAGGTCAATCCAAACGGCAGGACCCGAAACTGAAAGTGCGAGTCACCAACGGCGAACCTCTGGTACTTCTTGTGCTTGGGATGGATCGGCACATGAAAATAAGCGTCCTTGACGTCGAGAGACACCAACCAGTCCTGAAGTTGAAGGGCCTGGAGGACTTGAGAGAGAGGAACAATCTTGAACTTGTCCTTCCTGAGGAGCTTGTTCAAACCGCGCAAGTCCATGACGGGTCTCAATCCCCCCCGTCTTTCTTCGAAATAAAAAAATAAGGGGAATACCATCCCTTGTTCCTCTCTGCTACAGGCACCAGCTCTATGGTGCCTTTCTCTAGCAGGGATTGAATTTCCTGCGCAAGGAGCAGATCCGGACTCTTCAAAGAGAGATTCCCTGGTGGATTGTCGTGAGGCCTCTGCTGGAAAGGAAGACAGTAGTTGTGGGCTATGATCTCCAGAACCCACACATCTAAAGTAATGGCACGCCATTCTACAAGATGCTGCACCAGCCTTCACCCCAACCGACGAAGCATGGGCCTCATGACTGAGCAGAAGTGGCTGCGGCATTGCCTGAGGGCAAAGAGGCAACTGCTTGCGCGGCCATGGCACCTCGAGTACCTTGTTTTCCACCTCTGGCACTCCTACGGTTGCCCCTTTTACTTGCAGCTCCTCTCGCTTTACTAAAGGAGTAATTACAAAAGGAACCTCCCCTCCATTTTTGTCCCCTAGGACGAAAAGGCGGAGGTTGGCGGACTGCAGCGCCCAACGACTTCGCTGCTGATTTGGTCTGCAACCTCTCAAGGCTCTCGTCAGCCTTGCTGCCAAAAAGATGTTCACCATCAAAGGGCATGTTGAGGAGCCTGGCTTGCACATCAGGAGCAAACCCAGACTTCCTCAACCACGCAAACCTGCGTATTACGGTGCTCGCCGCCATGGACCGGCTGACACAGTCTGCCATGTCCAAACCCGACTGAACGGACTCACACATGGCATCCTTGCAATCCTGAATAATAACAAGAAAAATCATCCCGTTCGTCCCCTTCGGGAATATGTTCAGCCGCTAAGGAAATACAGTTCCACAGAGTGTGCGTGAAACGTGGCAAGGCACATACAGAGTTGGCCGCCTGAAGAGACATAACCCCCTGAAGAAAACACGTTCTTCTCCCAGCCATTAAAACGTTTGTCGTCCCTATCAGGAGGGATGGTAGGATACGACGCCTGCTTTGCTGGGGCCGTAGCCGCCTGCACCACCAAACTCTCCGGAGTGGGGTGCGTGGTCAAGTAGCAGGGGTCACTACTGGCTGGGCGGTATTTTCGCAGCAAAGACTTGTCCACTGCCAGGAGACACTCCGGAGCAGTCCAAGCTGCTGCCACCCTTCTTTGCAGAGCCATATGGAATGGCAGTACCGGGTCAGTGGGTGGACCGTGGTCGAGGATATCCGTCAGGATATCCGTCAGGTCATCCTGCACAAAATCAACTGGGGCCGCTGACCACCCCAAGTAGTCCGTGACCCTCGACATAAGGCGCGGTACGATGACTCGGCATGGGTGCCAGGCTCAGGCCTACAGAACTCCACCTCCGGAGAGGTGTCCAGACCACTGGCGTCATGCAGTGACTGACACAGGTCCTCAATCTGGCTATGACCAGAAAGAATCTCACCTGGTACCGTGTCCGGAACCAACCCATCTTGAGAACCCTCTTCCACCTCTGAAATATACTCCATAGGCTGGAAAGTGGGCATTGAATAAGGGAGAAAGACCGGTTTTGCTTTGGCCAAAGCCTTTCTAGGGGGTTCCCCCATGCTACGGCGTACCTCCGACACCACAGCCTCGAAAGGCGTCGAGGACGTCGAGTGAAACTGCGTTGACATCGAGTGAATCGGCATCGAGCGCGGCACCAGCAGCATCAATGGCTTCGACACAGGCCTCGAGGGCGGAGCCCCGAGCGTGTCCTTCGACAGCCTGGGCGTCGACGACTTCCGGAGGCGGAGCCTCGAGAAAGTCCATCGACGACCTCGCCGCCATGGGCTCGAGCGCATCTAGGACCGGGACTTGGAACAGGCATGACTAGAATTCCCCTTGTCCGAGCGGGACCTCTCCCGCGAATCGTGCCAACCACGCGAGCCCGAAGGCGTACGAGCGGTGTCTCTAGTACGGTCACGACCGACCCCTCTCGGAGGCGCAGACGGACTGGAGCCCTGCGATTCAAGAATCGCCAACATTTTCTTCCCAAAGGAAGCCCATTCCTCCGGAGAGGAACGCTTGGTGGGATAGGAAACCCGCCAACGGGTGGAGTCCTCAGACGAGGATGGGGAAGGCAACCAATGACGGCGCTTCCGGGAGTGCCTCAAAGAGGCAGAGGAGTGGCGGGACCCACTCTTGGAACTAGACCCCCTAGACTTACGACTACGATGCGGAGAGTCGCCCCTCGAATCGTCCGTCGAAAGCCCAGTACCTCGCCTTCCGGGGCTTGGACACCTTACCGACCGACAGCTTCTTCTTACGTTCCTGCAAGGCCTTGGACGTAAGCGACTGGCAGTCGACACAATCATCCGTGTCGTGGGCCTCCCCGAGGCACCAGAGGCAGGCGTTGTGCGAGTCCGTCACTGACATCTTGGACCCGCAGTCCCCATACTTCTTGAAGCCCGGACGCGGGGTGGAAGAAGAGGAAGACATCCCGATGATACTTCACAAACGAACAGGTTCGAAGAACCGAAAGAACAGAAACTCCAAAGAGTCGAGGCGCGCCGAGATCTCCGAAGCGAACACGTTTGGGGAAAAAACTGAACTGAGGCTACGGGTGCTGTGCATCCTACTTTAAACATCTGGTGACGTCGGCCGTCTGAGGAGGTCCTCGAGGATGGCGTATCAATGTCATCGACGCAGGAAGATTTTCCGAAGCAGCACAGCTGTGGTGATTACTGTCATAGATATGGAATACGTCGGAGGACCCA
This sequence comes from Ambystoma mexicanum, assembly GCF_040938575.1. Taxonomy (NCBI): domain Eukaryota; kingdom Metazoa; phylum Chordata; class Amphibia; order Caudata; family Ambystomatidae; genus Ambystoma; species Ambystoma mexicanum. Next base: position 990,597,232 of record NC_090926.1, on the reverse strand, counting down.
ATCCCCTCGAAACATACTTATGACAGCCAAGTTGCCACAACCCAGCATGTTTCAAACATTAGTTCTGTGTACCATCTGCTATCCCCACCAACAAAATGTTCAGCTTTACAAGTGACCAGTTCAGTCCCCTGGATCATGCCAGTGCTGCAGTCATTTCTACGCTCCCGTGGCTGCAGTGGAATGGACGCCTCCAGGCTATAGCATCTGATTGGTTTTCTAAGTGTGTGCGACCTCCGAACTGTATGCGTAGTTTCGCTAGGAACATAAGGGCATGTGGGACCGGTCTGCCCCAGAGTAGTCTTTTCACTGGGTCATATGATCTACGTTGTATCTGGACCCCGGCTGCGAAGTCAAGGTAAATGAGCAATCGGAGCGTGCCATTTTCTCTGGAAAGCTTCAGGTCAAGGTCTCTATCCATGTAGTTTAGCATTGTTGCAATTATTGTGCGGGGAGGGGCCTCTGGCTTGAGGACCGTGACAAGGGTGCAATGCACTCGTTCAACCAAGAAAAGTGGGGAAAATTGGGCAGCTCCAAAAAGGGTCTGCAACAGATTTTCAATAAACGGCTCCATGGGCCGCTTTCATGCTGCCCCCTGCACTCCAACTGTACGCAGGTTATTGTGCCGTGAGAGCAACTCAAGATGGTCGCACTTACCCCGGATCTTTGCCAGTTCCACTGTAGCATCGATATAGCTTAGTCATGTTGGCCCACCCTGTTTTCCACCTCACCAATCAATTTTTCTGCCTCAGTGATACGGCTGCTTTCTTTATCCAATTTGTATCTCAGTGAGCCCATGGTTGCCACTGTCATCCAGTTTGACAGTAACTGACATGAAGCCAGTCTGCATATCCGTAATTAGCTGATCTTACCGGTTGTTGGCAGGCAGCACTCTTGGATTTTCGCTCTGCCCTGGATCTTCAGCCCTTGGGGTCCTCGCCAGGTTATTTTGTAAAGGAATTCATGGGGCCTACTTCTTCCCTGCACCTTTTGTCAGGACGTCTCCTGGTGGTGTTCTCTCCCGTCATGATCTTGTATTCTCAGCAGTGTGACGTGACCAAAGTGGCCCCAGTCACCAGGACGTTTCAACTTGTCCCAGGATATCTTGGGTAGTAGGTCCCCTTTTGATTTATCCCACTACACCCCTCAATAAAATTCACCTGTCACTCTGGGGATTCGATGTTCTGGGTTACCAGTGCTGTGTCTTATTTCTTAAGAGTAAGCTTCTGAACTGGGCTGATGTTGTACAATCTGCCTCTTTGCTACCCACAATTCAGTGAGTGGGTCCTGAGATGTCTCTCACAGGCCACACCCCAATGAGGAACCCAGCACGGTAGTTAACTAATCAGGAATGTTATTCAGACAAAGCCCTGCTCGTACCCCTCTATGCTCCCGACTGCTGATTCCACTGCGTAGTGGGTCATGTCTGTGTCCCACACCCGTGGCGGTAGTGAACTGGCCTCCCCCTGCTCACTCCGTGTGGGGTGGTAAGTTCAGCAGGCCACCTTTCTCAGTCCCTTACATTGGCATTGTAGAATAGATTTGTCCACCATTCCTGCGCCCGCACGCACCCTTCCCTCCTTACTTGCGTTGACCTTTACTCAAGACGTGTGAATCACCAGGATATGTCTTATATGCCTTAGCCTGTCACTTGGCACTTCACTCTTCCCACCTCTTTCAGCAGGCTTTACAAGGCTGGTCTAGTTCTGCATGCTCCTAGTGGTCCAGTGCCCTCAGCATTCGATCCTCCTTTCAAGGAGTGATTCTGAGCTCGTCAGTCCCAGCTGTTCGAATGCTGCATCAAGAATAGGGAGGGGGAGCACCGTCCGGCAGCCTGGGATAAGGTGGAGGGAGAGACCGACCTCAGGATCTCATCTGCCTCCCTTGTCCTTCGGGTGGGCGTGCAACACTCTTGCAGCCCGCCAGAGCCCAGATCATCCGCCGGTGGTCTGCCCCTTTCAATAGGGACAGCATCCCGGCCTCCTCTCAGGTCACTGCACCTCGCTTCACGGGCACACCAGGCGTGTGTCCTTTCACCCCACTCAGCAGGGCTGCCAGTCCGCTAGGATATTGCCACCAAAGGGGGAGGAATGACCCAGGCAGTAGGGGAACTTCTGCTCCCCCCCCCCCCCCTATTAGGGGGAATTCTAATTTCTGAGTTATTTCCCCTTTTACCTTAGACCCCCTGCTCTTTTGCTAGACTTTAGGACTTTGGAACAAGTTACTTACCTGTAACTGTTGTTCTCCAGCATGGGTCTGGCATGGATTCACATGCTCATGAATATTCCCCGTCGTCAGGCTGGGAATCCTCGATAAAGAAAAAACCAGTATCAGTTTCGTTTCTGATATGTGTTTCGTAGTAGTAACCAATCACTGATCTCTGCGTCATACTGACCACAGCCAATGACTGCCCTCTACCTAAGTCCCGCCTCTGGCAGCCATCTTCAGATTTGGTAGCACGTGAAGTGGCAGTATGACCAAGTGAAGAGCCGCAGAGGGGTAGGCGGGAGGGTTCGCATGTGAATCCATGCCAGACCCATGCTGGAGAACAACAGTTACAGGTAAGTAACTTGTTCCTTCTCCAGCATGGGGTCTGGCATGGATTCACATGCTCATGAATAAAGAATACATAGCAGTACACACATGCACAACCACGGGAGGTGGCAAAGGCTCAACATTAAGCATCACATCAAACTCAACATTAAGCAAATCTTACCTCCTCACCAGGCTCACCTTAGGCGAACAGGTTGCGCAGCACTGCTTGGCCGACCCTGGACTCCTCCCTGGAATCCCGATCGACGCAGTAGAATTTCGTGAAGGTGTGCGTCGACCTCCACGTAGCAGCCCTGCAGATGTCCAGCAAGGGCACACCAGATAGGAACGCCGTGGTAGCTGCGATCGCTCTGGTGGAATGGGCTCTCGGACGGCCAGGCAGCGGTCGGTTTGCCAACCGATGACAGCACATGATACAGCCGGAGAGCCATCTGGAAATGGAAGCCTTCGAGAGAGCCTTCCCCTGATTGACAGGTCCAAAGTTCACAAAGAGTTGTGACGTCTTCCGAAAACCCTTTGCGCGGTCCACGTAGAACTTCAGCGCTCTAACCACATCCAGCGAGTGCAAAGTCCTTTCAGCCGGCGACAAAGGCGACGGGAAGAAAACAGACAACACCAAGGGTTCGATGAGGTGGAAGTCCGACGGCACCTTGGGCATGAAGGAGGGGTGCGTCCTGAGCACTACCCTCGTGTCGTGAAAAGTCAAGTACGGGGCCTTGCAGGAAAGGGCCTGGATCTCTCCCACCCGTCGTGCGGAGGTGTTGGCCACAAGAAACGCTGTTTTCCACGACAAGAACTTCAACGGAGCCGAGTGTAGAGGCTCGAACGGAGGTCCCATGAGCTTGGTCAGCACCACGTTGAGCTCCCACGCCGGGGCCGGAGCCTTCACCGGCGGGAACGATCTGAACAGTCCCTTCATGAACTCTTTCACCAGACGATGAGACCACAAAGACGTCCGCCCCGTGGTTCTGGTGTATCGGGAGATCGCAGCAAGATGAATCTTGATGGACGCGTGCGCCAGTCCAGCTTTGGCCAGCGTCAGTAGGTACGGCAGTACTTGGGGAGCCGTAAACCGCAGAGGGTTAATCTTCTGTGCGTGGCACCAGACAGAGAACCTCTTCCATTTGTGTCCGTAGCATTTAAGAGTTGAGGACGCCCTGGCCTTTGCAAGAACCTCTCTGCAGTCGGCCGGTATGTCGTATCCTCCAAACTAACGCTGCAGGAGCCAGGCCTGCAAGTTCAGCGACTTCGGGTTGTGATGGAGGATGGCGCCTCCTTCCCTGGAGAGCAGATCCGCGTCCACTGGCAGCTTGATTGACAGGGACGCTGACAAGTCCAGAAGGTCCGGGAACCATATCTGCCTCGGCCACGCAGGTGTGACGAGGATCATCCTGCACCGTGACCTCTTGAGCTGGTTGATGAGCCGGATCAGCAATGGCAATGGAGGGAACGCGTATAGAAACAGGCCCTCCCAGGGGAACGAGAAAGCATCGCCCATGCTCCTCGGCTGGGGAAACCTGCTGGCGAACCTCCGGCACTTGGAGTTCGTCGCCGTCGCGAACAGATCGATCTGGGGTGTGCCCCACCGTCTGAAGAGGCGGTCCTCTAGATCCTGTCGTAGTTCCCACTCGTGGCACGAGCGCAGCTTCCTGCTGAGTGAGTCGGCGATGGTGTTTTTTATCCCTGCCAGATGAAACGGCACCAGAAACATCCTTTGGGCGACGGCCCAATGCCACAGATCCTGCGCCTCCCCGGACAGGGCTGGGGACCTGGTTCCACCCTGTTTCCTGATGTAGAACATGGTGGTGGTGGTGTCGGTGAAGATCCTCACCACCTTGCCCTTGAGGGACGGAAGGAAGGACCTGAGGGCCCAAAACACTGCACGGAGCTCCAGGACGTTGATATGGAGGGACTTCTCCGTCGGGAGCCAAAGGCCTCTCGCGTGCAGACTTTCGGTGTGCGCTCCCCACCCTTCCAGGGAGGCATCCGTGGTCACTGTCTCCTGGTGGCCGGGGGTCTGGAAGTCCATGCCCGCCGTCAGATGTGCGCGGGTGCCCCACCACCGGATCGCTCGTCGGAAGCTCTCGTCGAGTGTGATCCTCTCCTCGAAGCTGCCCGTCGTCTGGATCCAGCGCGCGTCCAGGAACTCCTGCAACGGGCGCATCCGGAGCCTGCACAGGGGGATGAGGTAAATGCAAGAAGACATCATTCCGAGGAGGGACTTGATGGACCTCACTCTGGCCGCGTCCGCAACCAGCATCCGCTGCACCTTGCCCAGAATGGCCCTCGTCCTTTCCTCCGACGGAGAGGCCAGAAGCGACACTGTGTCGAGCTTCGCTCCCAGAAACAGTACGTCTTGCGCGGGCACCAGGTGGGACTTGGCGTAGTTTATGGGGAATCCCAGGTCCGTGAGAAGTTGGACGGTCCTTGCCGTGTGCTCCACGGCGAGCTCCCTCGTCTTGGCTCGGATGAGCCAGTCGTCCAGGTAGGGGTAGATGTGGATCCCCTCTCGGCGCAGCTGCGCCGCCACCGGTGCGAGGCACTTGGTGAACACCCGGGGTGCCGACCTTAGTCCGAAGGGAAGGGCTCTGAACTGATAGTGACGCCCTTGGACCACGAACCTGAGAAACTTTCGGTGTCCCTTTAGGATGGGAATATGGAAGTAGACATCCTCCAAATCCAACGACGACAGGAAATCGCCCTCCTCCAGCTGACCCAGGACGTGTTGGAGGGTGACCATCCGGAACTTCTGTGCCTTGATGAATTTGTTCAGTCGTCGTAGGTCCAGGATGGGACGCCATCCTCCCGTCTTCTTCTTCACAAGGAAGTATCTTGAGTAAACTCCGGAGCCCCGAAGCCTCTTTGGGACAAGCTCGATGGCGCCCTTCCTGAGCATCGCCTTTACCTCCAAGAGAAGTTGAGGGACGTGATGTTCTTTCCTGGCCACAGGGGGGACGTGCGGGCACCTTTTTTGAAACTCGAGCGCGTGACCCTGGGCTACACCAGCACCCAACGGTCGGTGGAGATGGACTCCCACACGCTGACGAAGCTCGCCAGCTGGCCTCCCACCGGGGTGCTTCGGTGGGGGCCCGACCCCACGGCCGGTTCAGTCCTGCTTCGACGAGGCTTTGCCGCCTTGACCTCCTTGGCGACGACGGCGGGGTTCGCCTGACTTGCCTCGTCCCCTGTAAGCTTCCTGCGACGACGAACGGGCCGCTTGACGGTAGGTGGAAAATCCGCCGCCGGAACCTTTGGAGGCACCCTGTTTGCCTCCGCCGCTCCAAAAGGGCGGCCGCCGTTGCTGGAGAATCCCAAGAGCCCGGGCCGTCTCCGTGTCTGCTTTGATGGCTTGAAGGGAATCGTCCACTGTTTTCCCAAACAGGTTGTTTCCATCGAACGGCATGTCCAAGACTCTGGTCTGCACTTCTTGACAGAAGTCAGTAGCCTTGAGCCATCCACGCCGCCTAAGGCACACGCCGTTGCCCAACTGGCGAAATCCAGTGTCAGCGATGTCCGTCGCAATGGCGTGGTCCGACGCCACCTCTCCTTCCTGCAAGATCTCTAGGGCATCCGCCCTCTTATCGTCCGGTAGGAAGTCCAGCAGGGGAGCCAGTTTGTACCACAGCTCCCTGTCGTAGCGGGCTACGATAGCCAAGGCGTTGGCCGCCTTAATCGTCGTCGCTGCAGACGAGATGACCCTGCGTCCCATCGTATCCAATTTCTTTCCCTCCCCGTCCGGCGGGGAAGTCGACGTAGAGGCCGCACCCCCCCCGCTTTCTTCCTGGCCGCCGCGGAGACGACGGAGTCTGGGGTCGGCTGTGCCCAGAGGCACAAGGGGGCCGTGCCCGGAGGCACAAGGGGGCCGCGTCCGGGACCCGGTACTTCTTCTCGTACCAATCCCTTCTAGCCGGCGTCGTGGATGGGTTCTTGAGGAGGGCGAGGCCCTCATCCCTAATACCGTCCAGTAGAGGCACGGAGAGGACCGTCTTCCTCTTGGCCTTGCGCCGTTAATAAAGTAAACCTTCCTTCTTCTCTTCCGGGCAGAGCTGGAAGAGCTCGGATGCCCTGGCGATCATGGAGTGAAACGATCCAATCTCGTCGGGCGGGGAAGCCCGGGTGGGAGGTGACGACGGCAGATCCTCGTCGTAAACCTATTCGTCCGTACCCGTCGCGGCCGTGTCAGTCCCCGTATCATCCCCACGAGTCGTGGACGGGGAGGAGGGCTGAACAGGGCGCGATGGCTGAAAAGGAGGTGGAGGATGAATCCTTCTCTAAGGGGGAGGGCTCCCAGAAGGGCCTGGCTCCGGGTCCCCCGTCGGGAGCGGTTCCTCCACTGGTGGTAACGGCAGTCTCGTCCTTATCTCCGAGCATAAGGACTGTATAGCCAACAAAATGGCCGCCGAGTTGTCTTGCGGCGCTGGTTGAGGGGAGTCCGACGTGCGGTCAGGGGCCCCGTCGGCACCCTCGAGGTTATCGTCGTCTCCTACGTCGGGATCCCTCCCGAAGGGCTGGTCTTCTTCCACGCCAACGCCGTGGCTTAAGACCTCGATCAGCTCTTCCTCAGAGGTTGAGGCCGAATCCACGACGACCTCCTGCCACCCCTTTTTCTTCTCCGTCGGAGGTTTCACGGGGGTCCTGTCGATGGGCATAAAAGAGGACTCCCTCCGCGGTGGCAGGGAGACTCTGAGCCCCGAGGTCGCCACCACTTGTGTAGCCTCCACAGGCTGAGCCAGGGCCGCCGCGACTGTCTCGATAGAGGCCTTGGCCGGAAGGATTAAGGCTTTCACCACCTTAGGTGCGCTCACCGCCTTCTCCTTGGGGGGAGGGACACTGCCTCGCTCTCCCTCCGATGGGGCCTTCGAGCTCGACCGGGGCCTCTCCAGGAGCTTCGCCGGGTGCTCGGCCTTCCCCTTACCCGAACCAGAGCGTTGGCTCGTGGTTGATGGTGCCGGGGAGGATGCGCCCTGCCTGGCGCCCGTAGTTCCCGACCGTTCGGCGCTCCCGGTGCCAGCGGACTCGCGGTGCTTGGCCTTGTGTTGGACCCCCGTCGCCGGGGCGTCCTCAAAGGTCTTAGAAGACCGCTCGGATTTCTTCTTCTTCTTCTCGCCTGACGGGCTCTTCCCTTCCAGCCAGTTGGCGAGACGTTGATGGCGGTCCTTCATGGTCCGCTCCGACATATTGCCGCAAAACGCACAGTCCTTCTCCACGTGCGTCTTGTCCTCATGTAGGTAGTAAAGACAAAAGGAGTGTTCGTCCTCCTTAAAGACATTCTGAAGCTGGCATCCAGGGCAGACCCTGAACAGCTTTCTGGGCGTCAAGCTTCCCTTCTCCTGGGCCATGTCCGAGATGGGCCTGAGAAACTTCTGGAGTCCTCCAAAAGCGTGGCTCGACGAAATCTTCACCCTTGAGGGGCGTAGACGAATCCGACACGGGTCCCCGTTGATCGGATGAAGTAACGGTGGAGCTTGAGGCTCTCTTTGACCTAAAAATCTAAGTTTTTGAGAAAAAACGTGAAAAAATAGCACTAACGCTCGAGAGCAATAGCACGAGGATCCCAACACTTGAACGTGCGGTAAAAATCTGAAGATGGCTGCCAGAGGCGGGGCTTAGGTATAGGGCAGTCATTGGCTGTGGTCAGTATGACGCAGAGATCAGTGATTGGTTACTACTACGAAAGACAGATCAGAAACGAAACTGATACTGGTTTTTTCTTTACCGAGGATTCCCAGCCTGACGACGGGGAATATTCATGAGCATGTGAATCCATGCCAGACCCCATGCTGGAGAATTAATGTTTATCCTGGAGAGCGAGACCTTTTTCCCACTCATGTATTTTTCTTTAATTTAACCCTGTGTTTCTTTTGGTTTTGGAGTCTGATAAACGCCATAGACATCACACACATTACCCGCAGTACAGTGTCACAGAAGTCCTTTGGATTTCTCTTAAGGTTTAACTACCTTCTCTTGGATAAACTACTGTTTCCAAGAGTAGTAAAGTGAAATTGACTTGACTTACCTTTTTCTCTTTGTAGACCCAGCACACCCTTCTTACATTGAGTGCTGGAGGGGTTACTTTTTATCCCCTTTGTCTACCTTCTCATGTACCATTTTTATGTAACCCTTTCTACAATGAATGGCTGGTGGCATTGGTTTATTTTTTCCTACCATTGTGCGTTTTTACCGCAGGCTGAATCCTCAGGTGCAGTAATGCACTCATGGGTGCCCATTTTGTCAAAATGGCCCGGTCTTCTTTCTTCGCCATTTCTTGTTGGAAAGGTCCTTCTTGAGATTTACTCTGCGCGCCAAATCAGGTTTGGCCCTTTTGTTTGTTTGGTCTTTGGCGGGATTCACTGGTGAAGCCCACCTCTGGCTCCAGCGTGTCTGGCAGGCCAGGAAGCAAGGGAGGTTCCGAAACTCCCTGTGCCTAGTCTCCTTGGTTACAGGAATGCACCCAAAGGTGATTGGCCAGCTAGCTGTCCTTCGGAGGACAGCCACCCTGCTGTGCGAGTGACAGCTAGGCTGCGAATGAATGGGAGAGTATTGCATAAAATGCGAGGTCTTTTGCAAGGAAGGCAAAGCTGACCACTGGACCAAGGAACCAAAGAATAACCTGGAAAAGAAGCTTGTTGCACCCTCCTGGACCATTGGTTTGCCAGGTGAAGCCCTGCTGCAGTGCTGAAGCTCAGAATTTCTAATCGACTAGAGAAGCCCGGAAAGGACGACTTCTCCCCTTGGGTTGGTGGGACCAATCGACCCCAAGACTAACTTGACTGGAACCCCTCTCCCTGCTGGCTGTACTTCTGGCACTCCGTTCCAGCCGTATCGAAGAAGACAAACACCAGAATCGAGTGCATCGTTTTTAAGCAGACCAGACCTTCAAGAAGATCCTCTGGACTCCCTCAAAGCAGGATGACCCAAGCTTGAGCCACCTCAACAGAGTGCTGGACCCCATCAAGTGTCTGAGAATCGTGATGGTACCATTTGCCGGTAGCTGAAACCGCAAAGTACCACTGATCTGGAGTAAGCCCATTGCTGCCGCTGACCTTCAAACCGTAGTGCAGGAGTCCCCAGACGTCCTTCCTCTTGTCCCCACGACTGAGGCACAGGATTAACAGGATCTGCAGGACTACAACAGGAACAGAAGCCAGCTGGGACCTTTTTCTTCAGACTCAAGGTACTGTGAAACTAGGTGTACTTCCCTCTTGTTGTGTGTAGCTTGCTTGCTCTCACTGGAGACTTGTATTGGCTGCCCTTTGAAGAGTTGCTTGCATCTTTGCTCTTCACAAGCCTCCCAGCTTGTGGCCCAACACAGTGATTTATTTTGCAACAAAACTCTCTAACATTGTGCAAGACTTTTGACTATCTTCAAGAAGTGCCTCGGCTCCACCTAGACTTTGCTCAATTGACATTGGCTGTCCTGGCTCCCTGAAGACTCATCTTACCCTATGACTGTGTTGATCTGTCCCTCCATAAAGTCATACATCATTTACTTATATAACTGGGAAAGGGTTAACCTATATTACACTGGGAGGATTGAAAAGTGCTAACCTGTTTGAGAAACTTGTTAACCTTTGTATCCTTCCCTAACCTTTTCCTTTATACCATAACTCAAGTATTGCATTTAAGTGTCAAAGTGATAAATCAATATCCACAGCACCGTAGTTATTGAAGTCACCTGAGTGTGTAGGAAGTGTTCGTGTGACATCCCAAAAAGGTATCTACTTAACTGAAGGAGTGTATTTTTGAAGTGTATTATATTGTTTCCAATTGCCCTTTCTAAAGAAGTCTTATTTTAAAACGGTTCAATTAATAATTATTTAATCAAGAAACCTTGAGTACAAGTGTTATTTGAATACTCGTCACTGTGAATCTCTTGTTACAACCCTACAGTTGACATTGACCCCTCTTGAGATAAGCCTGGCTGCTCAGTCACTCTACCAACTTGTGCAGTACACCTATACACCAAAGGTTGGGTTACCTATACCCAAGAGGACAAGGCTGGTGTAGTCTCCCACAAGGTTACTACATACAATCTTGCCTAACACCCACCTCAGCCTCCACCGCACCGAGCTCAGTTTGCCAGGCACTCTGCATTCGTCTGAAGCACCTTGTGGGCAAAGTCCTTCGTCGTGAGCTTCACCTCTGCTGCTGCCTCTAGCTAAGCTGGTACACCTTCAACCAGAGATGTTTTCAGCCAGTACAAGGCAGAGACCCCAAGCTGTCACCCCTTTCTTATAGCATTCTAAAGCCTATGATATTTTGTTTTAACATACATGGTTTCCTCTCACTTGGTCATTTTCATAGTGTGGCTATTTGAAACTGTAAATCCTAGAGTATGGAGTGTGTCCCATTTTGGGCCACAAACTGGTTGTATATGTGAATATATTGTTTCTTACCTTTTAGTATTTGGACTTCATGCTTACGTTTTGCTAAAAAAATAAAAGAATGTGTGTACTTCCTTGTGTGGACAATCCGTTGCTTGACAAGCTCTTGTGTATATCAATTGTACTGCTCAGCCTTGTTATCAAGTGAGAACCTGGTTACATTTGTGTGAAAGCTTTTCAGGCCCACTAAGCTTGGCTTCGCAGAACATTACATCATTACTAGTGGTTCTGAAAAGACACTTAAAGCCGATAATAAATAATCATGAAATGTTCCATTAATATCTGACTTACTGATTTACATGTGTGCATCCATTATTTAAATATATACAGCCAAAGATGTTTGTTCACCCAGAGATATACTGCTTTTACAGAGTAAGCCCAAAGCACCTGAGGTGAGCGGAGAGTGGTTAAGGTACAGGTTGTGTTTAAGAGGGCTTTTGGACTAGGTAAATTACTTCAAGGTAAAGCCACATTTGTATGAAACATTCCACACTGAAAAACGGTTAATGTTGTAAACAAAAATCACTGCTTTAGCAGAAACGAAATGTGTTGCTTACCTTGTTTCTACTGTATTTAACAGTGCCTATCCGGGTGTCTTCCGAGACAAGATCAGTAAATATCCAACCAACCTGCGCAAACAAATAATCAAAGTATAAACGTATATCTTTGTATACAACTTTTTATATTATGTAGAACAATTGCTTTCAAGTTTACTATTATTTACTGAGACTTTGTTCTACCCATTTGATTTTTTGGGGAGTATGCGCCTGTTTTTACACAGCAAAAATGAGTGTTGCAATACTTATCTGCAGCAGTGTTTACACACAAAAATCATTTCCACAAGATATATCTACAGAAAAATATACAATTTATATAATGTTATGAATGAAGGAACAAGTTGCTTACCTGGAACTGTTGTTCTCCAGCATGGGTCTGGCATGGATTCATATCCCAGTCAGGCCGGGAATCCTCGGTAAAAAACAAAAACAGTTTCACTTTCACTTACAAACTGTATTTCTCCTTTAAACCAATCACTGTCCTCTGGGTCATACTGCCCCCATCCAATGACAGTCCTCTCACTAAGCCCCTCCTCTGGCAGCCATCATCAGATTTGGTAAGCATGTAAAGTGGCAGTATGACCTAGAAGAGCCGCAGAGACGTCAGAGGGAGGGTTCGCATGTGAATCCATGCGAGACACATGCTGGAGAACAATAGTTACAGGTAAGTAACTTGTTCCTTCTCCAGCATGGGGTCTGGCATGAATTCACATGATCATGAATAACGAATACATAGCAGTACAACATTACACCACCACGGGTGGTGGCAAGGCTCAGAAGTAATGAACTCTAACCTCTCAAAGAGATTCACCTCAAGCTAACAGGTTGCAGAGCACTGCTTGGACGACTCTGGACTCCTCCCTGGAATCCCTGTAGACGCAGTAGAACTTTGTGAAGGTGAGCGTGGATCACCAGGTAGCAGCCCTGCAGATGTCCAGCAAGGGCACACCAGATAGGAACGCCATTGTCGCAGCAATCGCTCTAGTGGAGTGGGCTCTCTGGGCATTGGTGGGTTCGCCAACCAATGGCAGTCGGTGATGCAGCTGGTGAGCCACCTTGGGATGGAAGACTTCGACAAGGCCGTGTCATGGTTCTCAGGACAAAAGTTCACAAAACAGTTGAGAAGTCTTCCGAAATTCTTTGTGCATGTTACATAGAACTTCAAGGCAAAAGCAACGTCTAGCAAGTGCAAGGCCCTTTCAGCCAGTGACAAGGGCACCGGGAAAAACAGATGTAAAATCAAAGGCTTGTTGAGGTGGAATCCCAACGGGACCTTTGGCATGAAAGAGGGGTAAGTCTGCAGCACCACCCTCGATTTGTGGAAAGTCTGATACGGCTGCTTGCAGGATAGGGCCTGGATCTCACCCACCCTCCTGGCAGAGGTGACTGCCACAAGGAAAGCAGTTTTCCACAAGAGGCGCCTGATGCATAGCCTCGAAGGGGGCCCCCCCATGAGCCTCATCAGCACCACGTTGAGTTCCTACGCTGGGCCTTTGAGGAACTCCCTGACAAGTCGATGAGACCAAAGTGAAGATCTTCTTGGGGACCTGGTGTAGCGGGAGATAGCCGCCAGATGTACTTTGATGGAGGCATGCGCCAGTCCGGCCCCGACCAAGGATAGCAAGTATGGAATAATCTGCTTGGCCATGACCTTGGCCATGACTCTTCCGAGACCGGCACCACATTGCGAAATGCTTCCATTTGTGACCGTAGCACTTCAAAGTCGACAACGCCCTGGCAAGGACCTCCATACAGTCTGACGGCAATGCATATCCCCCAAAGACTACGGCTGCAGGAGTCAAGTCCTCAGGGTCACCGATCCTGGGTCGTGTTGAAGGATTGTGCCTCCTTTTCTGGTGAGAAGATCTGGAAACACCGGCAGCTTTCCCAGAGGCGATGCTGACAGGCTGAGAAGGTCCGGATACCAAATCTGCCTTGGGCACGCTGGTGGATGAGTATCATCCTGCATTGGCACAGTCTGAGTGCATTGATGACTCGTAGCAGGAGAGGCAACGGAGGAAACGTGCACAGAAACCGGCCTTCCCACGAGAAGGTGAACGCATCCCCCAGGCTCCTCGGTTGGTGGCATCTGAAAATTTCAGGTATTAGGAGTTCGGCGCCATCGCACTGTCTCCTGAAAGGCTGCTACTCTCCTCCGAGGGCGACACTAGGCAGGAGACGGTGCCGAGTCTGTCTCCTAGGAACACCACGTTCTACGACGGCGTCAAGCAGGACTTCAGATAATTTAAACTCCAGGGTATGCCCTTGGACGAGAGAGTCCAGCACCCATCTGTCAGTGGTGAGCTTTTCCCCACTCGCTGACGAAACCAGTCAGCTGTCCTTCCACCGGGGATGGCCTCTGTAGGCTTCCTGAGTTGTGGATCTTGACGTTTGGTGGTACGAGGAAAATCCTTTTTGACGACCTGCTCGACTTTCCTTTGGAAGAGCAAACGGAAGAGCGGTGCTGCTAGAGCGTGCCCAGGGAACGGGCTGTCTCTGTATCCGCATTGATGGCCTGAAGGGACTCATCAACGACCTTCCCAAAATGTTTATCTCCGTTGAAAGGCATGTCCAACAGCCTCACCTGGACCTCCTGGTGGAAATGTGTGGCCTTCAACCAGCCCAGACGAGAAAGGCAGACACTGTTCCCCATCTGCCGGAAAACTGTCAGCAATGTCCAATGCCACCATGATGGCGTGATCCGACGCTACCTCTCCCTCCTGGAAGAGTGTGATTGCCTCCATCCTCTTGTCGTCGGGGAGAAACTCCAGAATCAGGCCCAGCTTGTTTCACAGCTCCTGGTTGTACCTGGCTAGGTTTGCCAGTGCGTTGGATGCCTTGATGGTGGATGCTGCGGTATAAATTACCTTCATTCCCCTAGCGTCCATCATCTCCTCGCTGTCCGGAGGTACTGAAAACTATGAGGACGAGTTAACCTCTTCTTTGCCGGAGGCTGATCGGAGGACTGGGAGCGGAGGGGGCATAGGAACCGGGCCCTGCGGCATCCTCTTCTGCATCTCTGACGCCAAAGTGTGGAGGGTCAACAGGATGTCCCGAGATACATCCCTTAGATGAGTGGCATGATCGGAACACTAGGGCCTGCGTCGTCATCGTCATGCTCTACGTCCTACAGCGGCAGGGATACCTTCGGTGCTGTGGGGGTTACCTTTACGGGGTCAGCCCCTTTCGCCTTCGTGAGAGCTGCCACCACTAGCTCCATCATCGACAAAGACTTCTCCTGAGCTGCTTGGTCCTTCTTGGGCAGTTCGGACGGCCTCTCCTCTGTCCCTGGCTTCTCTTGCACATTAGCCGGGTTGGACGATTTCCTTTTCGAGTAGGAGCTCGATTGCTGGCCGGCGATGGAAGCTGGTGGTGATGTTGATCACGCCCTGTCCATCGCGGACCCGCTTGCGCAGCGACCCCGATGAAACCGAACTTGCAGTGCTTGGTCTTGTCATGGGCTCCCACGGGTGAGGCACCCTCGAAGGACTTAGAAGCCCACTCCTCGGACTGGCCGGTCCTGGGCGAGGCATGACCCTGCTTGGGGCAGAAGCCTTGGCGTTCAGCTATGTCGCCAGTCTACTATGACGATCCTTCATAGTCTTCTTGGAGAAGAAGTGGCAGATCTCGCACTCTCATTCATTGTGGTCCAGATGAAGACAGAGGCATTGGAGGGGTTTGTCCTCCACAAAAACGTTCCGTAAACCGCACTTGGTGCAGGGCCTGAAGAGGGATCTTCCTTCCTTCTCTTCCATCATGGTCAGAGCGCAAGAAGTAGGCCTGATTGCTTCCTGGAAACTTCAAAGAAATTTCGACGATCTTTGCCCTTGAGGGGCGCTGAAATTCACCGACAACGGATCCCTGCTGTCGGCAGTTGGAGAAAAGAGCACACAGGCTCTTTTTAGAACAAAAATGTAAAAGTAGCTCACAGGGCAAAACTCTAAGACACCCAACACTGAAGCGTTGTTAGGAAAGATTTCCATTTCATGTGTAATTTTCCCTCCAGTTGTGACCCCCACAACTTTTTGCTTAGTTTAAAACACCATAGACTGACTTTACCAGAGGAGCACAGCCTTATGCTGCACTCCCCTGGGCATTTTGCTCACTTTGTTATGGGGAAACTGACATGCCCTTAAAGACAGTCAGTACTGGGAGACTGTTTCCCTTAGTCTTTGTTGCAACTTTTCTGCAACATGTGACAAGTGCACCAAGTACCTTACAGTACAGTGCACTTGGAGTCTCTAGTCATTTCCAAAGGCCCTAGATACTCTCAAAGGATTTTTTAGAAGTTTGGATGTGCTATGGACAGGGCTGGTGGCAGCTTATCTTTTCATGTATTTTTAACAATTTCTTGCCATGCAAACCACGTTAACCGTGTTTGGCACAGAAAGGTGACCTGGTTTCAAAATGGCCATGCAACAAGGTTCGGTTGTCCTAAAAGGTCTGCAAAGGCGCATCGACCCATTGGAATAGTGGGACCAACTATTCTTGGCACCTTCTTCAAACACTGCAAGTAAGCCTTCACGGAAGTGTCCCTGGGCCAACCAGTGGGCTGACCAGCTTACACAGGACCTTTTCCCTGATACCACCGCTGTTTCGAGGAGACACTCGAAACTTGGTACGTTGCTAGCTCTGTGTTCACAGCACTCTCACACCGAATTTCATACACTTGCCATTCCCAGATCTGAAGTAAAGAGCGAGAGTCTGAAATGGAGTGAATTCGGTTACCGTGTCGCCCAGCTGTGGTGATGAACTTTGCAGGTTCGCTGATTTTGTGCCCTTCTTGCCCCTGAAGCCTGCTGCAGTTAAAGTGTCCTGATCCATCCACCAGGAGCAGAGAAATCGCCACTGTCCCATTTGGGAATCAATGTTTCTTTGCCGTAGAGCCTCAGAAATTGTTGCATTTGAATCTGCAACCGAATTGGACTCGACTGCCAAAGTTTTGTCCGGAGTGCACCAGGAGGCGGTAAGTACCAACAAAAGCCCTTACCGGTGACCCCTAGCGCATCCAACCCTTTTTACGCACGGGTGGCTCCTGAGGGTCCCCCTCCTTTTCCTTGCTAGTGCAAACTATTCCCAACTCTTGGAACATGTTCTGCCCTGAAGAGGAGACCCTCCTCGAATAGTGGGAACTTATTCTTCATCACCTCACCCACCTTCCTGAGCTGCTACAGACCCTTGAAGAGACCCTGTTTTCGCCCATCTGCAATTATGTGTGCGCCAGTATTGCACGTACATATGAGCATTAGGCTCCCCTCATCTTAGGGACTGGACTGTCTTTCAGTTAGGATTGTGATTGATGTCGTACTGCCTAAAGACTCTTTGAACTACCTGCTTCCTTCCCCTTATAGGTAGTGGATCCATTTCTTGCATTAACCCCTGGCTCTTGTCTATATGTATTTAGATAGGATTGCATTGATCTAAAAGTATTACTGTGATTATCATTGTGTGATTAACTTTCAATGGGCTTGAAATAAATGTACATATAGGTTTTATATACACACCTGACTGGGAGTGATTTGTAAGTTTCCTTTACTCTGTGTGCTCATTGAGATCTTTCAGTAACCCTCACCCCTCCTGAGACCTAGTCTTGACCGCAGCCAATGATACTTTGATTTGTCTGGCTTGTCCAGAAGGTTACCCTGTTCCAAGAAACAAGGCTGGCCTTCTGAACCTCTGCCCACCAGGTAAGAGTTCAGAAATCCGTCTGAACAAGCATGCTGTAAAAATCTGCAGATGCCAGAGGAGAGGCTAGAGCCAGAGGAGAGGCTAGAGCCAGAGGAGAGGCTTAAGGAGAGGACTGCCATTGGATGGGGGCATTATGACCCCAGGGGACAGCGATTGGTTTAAAGGGGAAATACAGTTTGTAAGTGAAAGTGAAAAGTTTTTCTTTTACCGAGGATTCCCGGCCTGACGACAGGGAATATTCATGAATATTAATTCCCCATGTTGGAGAAAAATTAGTATTTACAGGCACGTTAAGTACTGAGAAATATCAGAAGAGAATTAAAAACAGTAAAGTATCTCTAAAAGACACAAGGTGATCTAAATAAGTATTCATCACAATTTAAGGAAATCTTTAGATGCTTTGTCAAAGTTTAGATAGAAAGATTTGTCCAGAGGAACAAACTGGGTATATATTCAATATGCCGCCACAGAGTAGAAGGAAAAACTATATGAGGAGGCAATATTTGGGTTTATGATGATTATGGACCAGACCAGATGAAATCCAGACTAGAAGTTGACAAGCAAGCAGCTCTTGAAGGACCACAAAGGTTGTATCAGTCCCATTGCTCCGGCAAGAGGGTCTGCAAGTGAAGTCCCCAGAGAATGAACAAGAAAGCCAACAGTGGAGTAGGAGTCCAAAGACCCTAAAGATGCACACACGGCTGCTGGAAGTTGAAGAAAAGAACAAGGTAATAAGAGTGCATTAGTGAGTTGCAGTGTCCGCTTTTTCCACAGGTTCCGGTTAAGGTTTCATTTAAAAAGACTGTCACTGGTGGGGGGACAAATCTAGCAATGAAGACTAGCTGGTAAATGGCAGAACAGCAGCAGCACAGGATCCACTAAACTGTCCTATCAGGACTCTGGAACATAGGAAAGGCCATTGAAAGTGTCTGCACATGTAGAGCAGCAACAAACTCCAGCCTGATGGTCCCAGCAATTAGCAGCACTTAAGGACAGCAGACAAATGCTGTCCAGTCTCCAGCAGTGCAGCAGGAGCTTGCAATTCTGTATTGCTAATGTACACACCAACTTCATGTGGCAGGGCTACACTGCCTTGCTTTCTTTCATAATGATGGTTAGAGGTATGCAGCGCCGGACGTGCATTTAAGGTCTACAGATAAGGACTGCTCCCTTTTGCCGCCATACACGGCTGGTCCTCGTTACACCTTGGGTGTTGCCACTTTAATGCCCATTGGTTTTGCTGTATTATATTGTTTTTGGGGACTATATTCCATCTAGTCCTCAGTACAAAACAATCATACTTCCTCAAATTGAATAAGCCTACCTCCCCCAAAGGCCTCATAGGAACATTGGCCATCTTGCAGAACACAAACATGTTTTTCAAATGTGTCTATTAATGCTAGATCTGCAGTAAAACTCATGCTGTAATGGACAATCAACTTGAAATTGTTTTATCTGATAATTGGCTTTCTCCTATGCCCAATCCCAAACTGACTAATTTGGCAACTAAAGCATATCAAAGTTAACCATGCTAGGAGTTTTGGGCGGAGAGGGGGGTAGATTGGATGTTAATTTACATAACAAGTTTAGGCTTAACATGGTACACACTGAACCTATAACTGTCTGGGAAGGTTTAAGTTACTTTCCTGTAACTGTTGTTCTCCAGCATGGGTCTGGCATGGGTTAACATGCTCATTAATATTCCCCGTCAGGCTGGGAATCCTCTAAGAGAAAAAGCTTTCACTTTCATACTGTATTTCTCCTCTAAACCAATCACTGTCCTCTGGGTCATACTGTCACCATCCATGACCTCTCCCTAAGCCCCGCCTCTGGCAGCCTTCTTCAGATTTGGTAAGTACGTAAAGTGGCAGTATGACCAAGAAGAAACGCAGAAGAGCCGGAGGGAGTGTTCGCATGTGAATCCATGCCAGAACCATGCTTGAGAACAATAGTTACATTTAATTAACTTAAACCTTCTCTATTATGGGGTCTGGCATGGATTCACATGCTCATGAATAATGAATACACAGCAGTACACATTACACAACCACGGAAGGTGGCAAGGCTCAACAGTAGCAATTAACACTTAACCCTGGAACAGACTCACCTCAAGCAAATCGGTTGCGTAGCACTGCATGGCGGACTCTGGACTCCTCCCTGGTGTTAGGTAACAATTGATGCAGTCACACTGTGTGAAACTACACAACCCTTACCTGCTTGGAATTAGGTAACCCACCTTTTAGTATAGGTCTGCACTACACAAGTTGGTAGCGTGACTGAGCGGCCACGCCTACCTCAAGAGGGGTAAGCTGTGAGCTGTAGAGCTGTAGCAATGAAATTCGTCAATACAAGTAACTAAGTAACGCACAAGGTTTCAGTTATAAATAATTATTTATCAAGTTTTAAATAAGCATTTGTTAGAAAGGCAATTCATGTAACAATGTAAATATACTTTAAAAATACTTTTCAGAATCAAACAAGTTAGTAGATGTTAGGGAGAATTCTCAGAAATGTGCTAATTCCCTTCTACCTTAGAGACCCCCCAGCTCATTTTGCTTGACTTTAGGACTTTTAATCTCTAACCTGGAACGAGTGAGACCTTTTTTCCACTCTATTTTTACTGCCATTTGGACTAAGTTTCTCTTTTGGTTTTGGAGTCTGACAAACTCCATAGGCATCATCTTTTTACATTGTGGCACACAGCACCTTCAGTGCAGTGGCACAGGGAAGTCTTTCAGATTTCCCCAAGGTTTGAATATGTTTTCTTAGATAACTGCTGTTTCCAAGAACAGTTAAGTGAAATTGACTTTGCTTACATTTGTAAATTTCTAGACCCAGTACACACTATCTTACAATAGGGTGCTGCAGGGGTTACTTAGTATCCCCTTTGTCTAGTTTCTCATGTAACATTTTTATGTTCCCCTTTCTACAATTAATGGCTGGTGGCTGTGGTGTACTTTTTACTACCATTATGTGTCTTTGCCGCGGACAGTGTTCGCAGTAAGGCACCAAATGGCCACAATCTTTTTTCGCCATTTCTTGTTGGAAAGGTCCTTCTTGAGATTTACTCTGTGTGCCAAACCAGGTTTGGTCCCTTTGTTCGTTTGGTCTTTGGCGGAATTCTGGCTCCAGGATGTCTTGCAGGGGCAGGAAGTGATGGAGGTGCCCGAAACGCCCTGTGCTTAATCCCCTTGGTTACAGGATTGCACCCAAAAGGTGATTACCGACTGGCTGTCCTTGGAGGACAGCCTCCTGCTGTGTGATTAACAGCTAGGCTGGAATGAAGGGGAGAAACCTGCATAAAAGGCGATTGTTGGGTAAGATTTTCACAGAACTGGTAAATCTTCCTGACCTGGGTCACCCCAGAACTTTTTGATTTACTAGTGGGATATTTTTCGTTAATACCTCAGTGAGTGGGAACCTTTTTCCACACTCACAGGATCTTTTACTCTTTTTAAGGGTGTCATGTTTTTGACTCTCCATAGTGTATTTTTAAAGTTATACTCTTTAACAATTTCTTGGCAATAAGTGCCTGATGTTGCTGGGTTGCCCTAGGGCCTCCCCTTTTAAATTTCTTTTGCTAAACTTGAGAACTACAGTTCCCAAGGGTAGAAAGGATCTTTGGATCCCTTATACATTTTATTTTGTAAAGCCAGCACCTCCACCTTATATGGAGTGCTGGGGATATGCAATGTATCCCCTTTCACGCTAAAACTAACAATTAAGTTACAGGGACAAGCTTACTTTCAATGGCTGGTGGCAGTGATACCTTGTATTAATTTGGTGCTCCATTACCGCGGGCTGTGTTCACAGCTGCAGTAAAGGCACCTTAAGGGTGATTATTTTATCAAAATGTCCCCGGTCTTCTTTTATCGCCATTTTAGCGTTTCTTGTCTTTTCTTGTTCCTTCCCCCGACATACAGGGTGGGAAATTCCTTTGTGTGATTTTTATCTATGACGGGAGTCCTGTAGACTCCCCGCCCAGGCTACAGTCTGTCTGTGAAGGCAGGAAGCGAGGGAGGAGTCCAAAACTCCACAGCCCTTGGTCTTCCTCCTTGCCTGAATGGGGACAAATCCCAGTGGGGGGCTGGCTGTCCTTATTGGACAACCGCACTGCAAAGTGTTGTAAAATGCAGGGAGAGAATTCAGAAGTTGTGCTGTAGTTCCTGTTAAATACTGCGAACCTGGAAGGTGAAGTGAAGCCAACCACTGGAACTGAAACCAAAGAGGAGGAGGATGATGATGGAAAAGCGGTAGAGACTATTTCCAGCGACCGGAGAGCCCGCTGTGTAACCTGAGCCTGATGTAGCCCTTCCTCCAATCAACCCCGGGACTCCAAAAACGACAACCCTGACCCAGCGCCTAGTGGGACCCGCTAAACCAAAGAAGACCTGCAGTTTGTGCCATCCCACGCGTTGCTGCGACCTTGCGTTGCTGCAATACCCCAATACCTGGGACCTCGAGCCACTGTGCGGTGCACGTTCTTCCGAATCACGCAGAAACTTTGTGGGCATTCTGGTGGATCTCAAGAGACGCGAATCAAGTCTGAAAAGTGTCCTCAGAGTGTTGGACCTTAGTAACGAGAAGTCAACCGCAATTTTTTGTCTTCTGTGCTCCTTGAAAAGGCACCAAATCCGCAGAACTGCATTCAGCCGCGACAAAAACCTTGCCTAGAGCCTTCGCCATCGATCCCTGTTGCAAAGTCCTTTCCAAGGTCCTGTTTTCGGTCACCACGACAAGGAATCCACCGACCAAGTATTTGGCTGCAGATCCTGAAGTCGTCCTGCTGCAAAATCTTCTTCATAGCGGAGGTACTGTGTTGGCTTGGGTATGTACTTGCCTTAAGTCTATTAGGATTTCTGTGTAGTTATGGGGTGTTTTCTGTGATGGGGAGGCCTCTCATCCAGTGCACCCAGTCGCACTGCTAGAATCCTGCTAGGGTGTCTTCTGTGAAGCCCCTGGGCTCTCTTCTAACTCTAAAGTAAAATACTCACCCGTTTGCCCAGTCTTCCTAAGGAACTCTGACGTTTGCTACTTAAGAACCTATTCTGACACTGTGTTGGTCACTAGTCCCTAGTGACCCTCCTTCTGCCACTGAGAACACTCATGCTCCAAGAACCAGGGAAAGTAGATGTGAATGTATATTACTCTCCTGTGATTAGGTTGTGCCTATTCCCAAAAGTAATGTGTTGGTTTCACCAGGTTATTCCTGCAGGATAATTGTATGAGTGTCCCCCAACTGGGTCTTGCTTCCCCTGACTTGCTGTTAACCTGTCCAGAATAAGTCTTCATTAGGTTGTTGCCTACCTAGAATAACTGAGTCATTCAGTAAAGTGTAAGATTGGGTTCTGCTTTCCCTGTACTTTTGTAGACAGACACAAGAAAAGTCTGTGGGTTCTAACTGTCCCTTATAAATCAGGTTT
Source organism: Ambystoma mexicanum (assembly GCF_040938575.1). NCBI lineage: Eukaryota > Metazoa > Chordata > Amphibia > Caudata > Ambystomatidae > Ambystoma > Ambystoma mexicanum. Next base: position 990,574,630 of record NC_090926.1, on the reverse strand, counting down.
CACTAAATGGGTGTTCCCTAATTTTTTGTTCACGGGGGGTCAGATCTGTTAGAAGGGAAAGTCTAGGAGAGAGAAATATAGGAAGTACAGATTGACTACTCCTCTCTTTTAGTCCTGTACGGGACACAGGTAATGGAAAAAGTGCACCTTGATATTTTATTCGCAAGGTATCTGCCTTAATGGGAAGAAGTTGTTCGAACAATACAACTTTTACAAAAAATCGATCTCTTTTTATTCTTATAAAAACATATTAAAACATTACAAACATCTGTCAATAGTGATCCTCAATCATACCATTCAGTCATCGTATTTCTATTCTAACAGGGGAGTGCTAAAGTTGAAAAAAGTTTGAGCATAACAGTAATTATGAATATGCATACACGACATAGGAAAAAGAAATTGGATTTTCCCTTATCAGTCGACATATGTTTCGGCTCGTAATAGTATACCACTCATGTCAACAGTGATTACACAGATTAGTATTGGGCCATCTTCAGGACAACGGTTACTTCTAGAAGGTCAATCTTGTTCCCCATTTCACAAAACGGCACATCTGCGGTCCGTAAACTGTGATTTGGACTATTGAGCTTGATTGGACACTGGGTGTTGCAACAATTTAACATCCAGTGTTCCCTTTCAAAAAGGCGTTTGTTTCTTTAAGTATCTTGTTTCGACCCGTCTCAATTTGTCTCGGATTTTACACTAGTCCATTCAATGGCATATGAACTTGGCTATTTGCAAAAACACGGACACAGGTTCCGGTGGTTGATGTTCTGCCTTTGTCAGTAACAAATGTACGTCTGAGTAGAGCACCGTCTCTTCTCTCGACCTGCAACCTATAAGTCATACATAAGTTACTTGAATAGCTGGGAAATATCTAACCTGGACCTCAATGTGAGATTAAAAAAGTATATGTATTTTACTTACCTTGAGTTAGCTGTGTGCCATTCAAAAATAAGTTACAAGAGTTACTGCTCATCTTTCACTGATCTCAAAAGTGCCTGTAATTGAATATTACAGCCTTAGGTTTTACTCGCCTCGTATAACTGTGTGTTATCACAAAAGTAGTTCTAGGTTTTTACTGCACCTGGAATAAGTGTTCCACTATTCACAAAAAGTATATTGTCCAGTTGACTGATTATGTGATTTGTACTGAGAGTCACATTACAACTGGTAGGGTCTACTGCCCTTGCATTACTGAATGTAATTGTGAAAGTAAGCATTGGTTTTTACTCCCCAAGAATAGGTGTGACCTATACTGAATGTGTATGAAAAGGTTTGACTTCACTCGAACTACTGTTAAGTGTTCCAAATAAGGTTTATACTTAGTCTGTGTACCTTCAAGTATAGTGCTGGGTTTTTATTGTGATTACATATAAGGTGTGATAGTACTCATTTACCCCTATATTTTTCTGGGCCTACTTGGATTGAAATAAATCATTTATTTTACATACATAGTGTTTGTGTTTTTTTGGACCATTTGTATTACAATTTCATTTGTACTGATTCTACAGCCCCCTCTCCCTCCTAAGATAACCCTCGCTGCTCTGTCTAAGCTAGCATGTACTCTGGTGGTACAGCCTTATACTGAGAGTGGAGTCTTGTACTGTTTCAGTTGAATGGTTTTGAGGAAGTTGGGTAGCACTTCGGAAAAAAAACTGTCCTAACAGTGAGGCGTTTTGTCTTCGAAGGCAGAGTCGACCACTGGACGAAGGAATCCGAAGAGGAACTTGGAAGAGACACCTGCTGCAACTCTTGGACCATTGGTTTGCCCGGTGAAGCCCTGCCACTGTGCTGAAGCTCCTAAATCGCCTTGACTAGAGAAGCTCTGCAAAGATGACTTCTCCGCTTGGGTTGATGGGACCAATCAACCCCCAAAGTGAACTTGTCTGGACAGCTTCTCGGAGCTGGCTGTGGTTCCAATGCTGCTGCTTCTGGAACCGAAGTGCCAGGGAGAGGAACACCAGATAGCGTGCATCACTTTTAAGTCGGACCCGAAGCTTCAGGATGATCCTCCGGACTCCCAGGAAGTAGGACTGACCAAGCCTGAACCACCTCAGAGTTCTGGACCTCAGATGCGAGGAAAGTCCAAAGTGGTAGCCGAGAACCACAGTGTTGCTAGTTGCTGAGACACGAGGAGCCAAAACTGCAAAGTGCCGATGAATTTAAGTTTGCCCATTGCTGCCACTGACCTTCCCATTGTAGTGCAGGAGTCCTCAGACATCCTCCCTCTTGTCCCCACGACTCAGGACCAGGAACAACAGGATCTGCAGAGCTACACAGGAACGGAAGCTAGCTGGAACCATTTCTTCTAACCAAAGGTACTGTAAAATTAAGGGGACTTACTTCTTGTTGTTGCAACCTTACCTGTTCTCAGTTGAGACTTGTTTTGGTTGCTGTTGCAGTTGCTTGCAGCTTTGCCCTTCACAAGCTTAACAGCTAGTGGCCCTACATTGATTCTACTTTTTCTACAAAGACTTCTAAAACATTGTGCAAGACTTTCTTACCTGCAAGTAGTGCTCCAGCTCACCTAGACTTTTGCTAACTTGACATTGGCTGTCCTGGCTCCCTGAAAGACTCATCTCTGACTCTGTGCTTTACCTTTCCTCCAGGAAAGGATTCATTGACTTTGCATTGGGGGTTCAAAAGTACTTACCTGCTTCAGAATATTTGTTTAACCTTTGCTTTATTCCCAAACCCTTTTCTTTGACACCAAACTCAATATTTCTCTCAAATATATTTATTTGTATAGCGCACTTGCAGCCCACAGGCATCAAGGTGCTGTTACAAGAAATTGTACGTAAGCTTGATTAAATGGTTACATATGACATAAGTGGTCTCTTGATTGCAGTATTTATTTATTATGTACCAGTGATATATTAATGTCCACAGTGTCCTATTATTTTAGACACCTGAGGGTGTAAGAAGTGTCTGTGTGCCATCCCAAATGGGTACTTGCTGATTTAGAGAAACAGTGTGTATTTCGGAGTGTATTTGTGTGTTACTTATATATTGACCCTTCTGCAGAAGGCTTATTGATCTGACTGTTAAATAATTTTTTTAATCATGAAACCTTGATTGTAAGAGTTTATTTGAATACTTGTCACTGTAGACCTCTGTGTTAGAACACTACTGCTCACATTGACCCCTCTTGAGATAAGCTTGGCTGCTCAGCCACACTACCAACCTGTTGTGGTACAACTCCAAAGGTTGGGGAGGTCAAGGTTACTGTTGTCTCCCAAAGGGTAATACACACAATCTTGCCAGTGGATAATCTTTGGGTATATGCTTCTTGCACAATTCCTACACCCTGAGGTGACTTCAATCACAAGGACAGTAATGGCACGCAAAAAGAAAAAGTTTAAGGAAGGAAAATCGTTAAACAGGTTCTCAGTATATGTGATGACAGTTATGCTTCCAATGAAATCTAGACAAGCCTTTCCCAGCAATAACAGTTTAAAACAAGTTACCACCTATGAGGGACAGCAATATCAAAGTCAATGGGTTACAAGAGTCTGCAGGGAGCCAGGACAGCCAAAGTCAATTTGCACCAGTCTATGGACCTGAGGCACTTCTTAGATAAAAGTCTTGTACAAAGATAGAGAGTTTTTAAAAATCACTTGTAGAGTCACAAACTGTTAAACCTGTGAAAAGCAGAGTTGGAATCAACTCTAAAGGTAAGCCAGTGCAATTCCCGGCTGAGAAGAGCACAGCTAAAAGACAAAGAGGTAAGTACCCCAAGTCTAAACAGTACCTCTGGTTTGAAGACTAGTCCAGCTGGATTTTGTCCTGTTACAAAGGTGCAGACCCTGTGTTCCTGAGCCTCAGTCCTAGGGACAAGAGAGGATGTCTCGAGGGCTCCTGCGGCAGTAGTTTGGAGGTTGTTGGCAGCTATGGGCCATTTTCGGTTCAGCAGCACTTTATGGCTTTCAGCGCTTGGTAAAGAGCACCGTCATGGATCTCAGATACCGGTTGGGCTTACTTAACTCCTTGGGTCCTGCACTCTGGTGAGGGGACTCTAGCTCTGGTTGTCATGCTTTTGGAGGGTCCTCCTGGAGCTTGTGGCCGGATTTCAGACGTTGCACTCGACTATGGATTTCTCGACCCATGGAACTCAGTTCTTGCAGCAGCGAAGAAGTACAGCCAGTCAGGGAAGATGGTCCAGTGGAGTTAGTCTTGGGATTAGTAGGACCAACTAATCCCAAGGGAAGAAGTCGTCCCTTCCAGAGCTTCTCTGTCCAATTGATAAATGAGTTTCAGCACAGTTGCAGGTCTTCACCGGGCAATTCAAAGGTCCAGGAGGATGCAGCAAGCTTTGTTCACGCTTTCTTCGTCGGGTATTTCTTCCAGTGGTCGACTCTGCCTCTCGTCCCAAAACCCTCACCTTTTAAGCAGGTTTCTCCCATTCATGCCTAGGCTGTCAATCACAAAGCAGGGTGGCTGTCCTAACAGGAATGGCTGCATTCAAGCACTCCTAGAGACAAAGGACAGGGGAGTTTTGGGACCCTCCCTCACATCCTGTCTTTCCAGACACACTGGAGCCATAGGCGGGATTCAGGCTAAAGCCTGCCAGAGACAAAATGAACAAAGGGCTCAAACCTGGCTCAACATACAGAGTACAACCCAAGTAAGACCTCACAAACAGAAAATGGCAAAAAAGGCGACCAGCGCCATTTTGGCAAAATGGTCACCCCATGGGTGCTGTACTGCAGGTGAGGGTACAGCCTGCGGTAGAAAAGCACAATGGTAGGAAAACTAAACCTCTGCCACCAGTCATTTACAGTAGTGAGGGTAACAAAACATGTTCCATGAGAATGTAGGATAAGTAACCCCCCCCTCTCCCCCAGCACTCGACATGATGGGGTGTGCCAAACCTACAAAGAGAAAAGGGTAAGTAAAGTCAATTTCACTAGTAGTTCACACAAGAAAAGGTATTTAAACCTTATGAGAAATCTAAAGGATTTCTCTGACACTGCACTGAAGGTGCTACATGTTACCATACAAAAGGTAGATGCCTATGGCGTTGAATCCAAAAACAGTGAATCCAAGTTAGGTCAAAACACATAAGTGAGAAAAAGGGATCACTCACTTCAGGGTTAAAATGTAATGGTCCTAAAGTCCAACAAAAGAGCTGGGGGTCTCAAAAGGTTGAAGGGAATTAGCACAGAAATGAGAACTCTCCCTAACACCTGGAATTCTGTCGACGCAGTAGAACTTTGTGAAGGTTTGCGTGGACCTCCAAGTTGAAGCCCTGCAGATGTCAAGCATGAGCACACCAGAAAGGAATGTCGTAGCATCGATCGCTCTGGTGGAGTGGGCTCTCGGATGGCCTGGCAGCAGCCGGTTCGCCAGCTGATGACAGTGCATAATACAGCCGGAGAGCAATCTTGAGATGTAAGCCTTGGGCAAGGCCTTCCCAAGTCTTTCGAAAACTCTTTGTGCGTGCCACGTAAAACTTGAGCGCACAATCAACGCCCAGCGAATGCAATGCCCTCTCTGCCAGCAACAAAGCTTTCAGGAAGAACACAGGCAAAACCAAAGGCTTGACGTGGAATTCCGTCAGAAGAACAAGCTACTTTCTTACCTGGTAACGTTCATTCGATGGGATGGTCCGACGACGTATTCCATATCTATGACAGGAAATCACCACAGGTGTGCTGCTTCGGAAACTTTTTTCGGCGTCTGCGTCCTGCGTCGATGACGTTGATGCGCCGTCTTCGAGGACCTCCTCCGACGTCCGAAGTCATCCGATGTGATAACTAGGATGCACAACGCCCGTAGCCTCAGTTGTAGTTTTTTCCCCCAGAACGTGTGACATTAGTCTACTGCCAGTCAGACACAAAGCCTTGCGGAACGTAAGCTGCAATCGCAAAAGAAATTCTGCAGCGGGGAAGGTAGGGAGAGAGCGATATGGAATACGTCGTCGGACCATCCCATCGAAAGAACGTTACCAGGTAAGAAAGTAACTTGTTCTTCGCGGGGATTGGGTCCTCCGACGTATTCCATATCTATGACAGACTCCCAAAGCAGTACCAGAGCAAGGAGGAGGGAAAGAATTTAGAATCAAAATTTAGAATTGCCAATCAAATAGCAGAGCAAAGGACCGCCTTGCCAAAGGCCAGATCCTGTCCTCGGATGGAATCGAGGGAATAGTGACGTACAAATGTATGTACTGAAGCCCAGGTGGCTGCATCACAGATGTTGCGAATAGGAACACCCCTCTGCAGGGCAGTAGATGCAGCCATACCCCTGGTAGAATGGGCCCGCAAGCCAGCCGGTGGGTCCTTACGCACCAAGCGGTAACACTCCGAGATGGCCAAAATAATCCAGCGAGACAGTCTGTTTCGTCACAGCTTGTCCCAAACGCTTTCCAGCGTAACCAATGAAGAGTTGATCGTCGACTCTGACCCGGGACATGCGTGAAACATAAAAGCTTAAAGCTCTCTTAGGATCAAGCCTATGGAGCCTCTCCTCTTCCTTACCAGGATGCGGAGGAGGATAGAATGCCGGAAGAACAACCTTCTGGGCCAAATGAAATTCCGTCACTACCGTCGGAAGAAAAGAAGGACAGACTCTAAGGACAACCCTGTCCTTATGGAAAACAGTGAAGGGAGGCTCAACTGAAAGTGCCTGTAACTCACTCACTCTGCGAGCGGAAGTAACCACAACTAAAAACACAGTTTTCAGAGTTAACAGCCTCTAAGGGCAAGAATGTAAAGGCTCAAACGGAGCACCCATAAGAAACTTAAAAACAAGGTTTAAATCCCAACCGGGCACCAGGAAAGGTGACGGAGGGAACACATTAGTGAGCCCTTTTATAAACTGTGAAATTAAAGGGATTTTAAGTAGGAACACTTCAGACGAGCGCTTAAAGATGGACAGCGCCACCAGGTAACCTTTAATGGTACCCACTTGCAAGCCCCTGTGGGCCAAAGAAAGTAAAAAGGACAGAACCATGGGGATGTCACATGCAAAAGGATCCACATTCTGAACTCAGCACCAGTCGCAGAACTTACGCCAACGGTACAGAGACTTTGTTGCTGGCCGTTGGGCCGAGAGAAACACCTCCATCACGTCTTCAGGGAGGTCCCAATCCTTATACCTCAACCTTTCAGAAGCCAAACGTGAAGGTTGAGGGATCTGACCTCTGGATGGAGAACCTGACCCCCCTCCCGTGAGAGCAGATCGTCTCGGTAGGGAAGACAACGTGGAGGACAGATGGACAAGTCGAGAAGGTCCGGGTACCACGTCCTCCGAGCCCACGCCGGAGCAATGAGGATCATCCGGGAACCGAACTTCCGTAAACCTCCGCAGCACTTGCGGGATGACGGGGACTGGAGGAAACGCGTACAGCAGTGGGAATGACCACTCCACCACAAACGCGTCTCCTAAGGCTCCTTTTGGAAGAAATTCCCACGAGCAGAACCTCTCGCACTTCCGGTTGACACTGGAGGCGAAGAGATCCACTTGAGGGGTCCCCCAAAGGGCGAAGATCTCCAGGAGAATCTCCTGAGCAAACTCCCACTCGTGAGAGATCGTGCTCTGCCTGCTCAGAGCATCCGCCGTCACGTTTTCGTCTCCGGCCAGATGAACTGCTGAGATCGAAACTTCCTGCTGGATGGCCCAGAACTCGAGCTGCATCGCCTCCCTGAACAGAGGAAGTGACCCTGCCCCCACCTTTTTGTTGAGGTAGTGCATGGCCACCGTGTTGTCCGTCAGGATTAGGACATTCTTTCCTCGCAGTCGGCAGAAAAGCCTTCAGGGCTAGCCTGACGGCCCTCAGCTCCAACAGATTGATATGGAGTCTGGACTCCGACGGAGAACAACGACCGCTGACTGTCAGCTCGTTGGCATGAGCTCCCCATCCCGTGAGGGATGCATCTGTCACGATCGTCACCTCCGGCCAGGGAAGCCAAAATGGAGCCCCCTTCATCAAGTTGCCTTCGACGGCCCACCACAGAAGGTCCTGGGCGTCCGAGGGCGGCACCTGAACCGGGTCCGACACCCTGCCGGAGGACTGCGACCATTGCATCTTGAGTGCCCACTGCAAAGATCTCATCCGCAGGCGAGCCTCTGGCACCAGAAGAATGCAGGATGCCATGAGGCCGAGCAACCTCATGAACTCGAACGCTGGGAGCGTCTGGGCATGCTGAAACTTGTGCACCATCTGCTGAATGTGAAGAGCCATCACCTGGGGAGGAAAACACTGCCCCAGGGAAGTGTCGAGCACTGCTCCGATGTACTGGAGCCGCTGTGTTGGCGTCAAATGGGACTTCTTTAAATTGAGGGAGAAGCCCAGCCTGTGAAGGGAGTGGCAGGTGACGGACAGATTATCCAGGACATGCTCGGGAGAGCTCCCCCTGATCAACCAATCGTCCAGGTAGGGGTAGACGTGAATCCCCCCTTGCCTGAGATGCGCTGCCACCACCACCATGAGCTTGGTGAAAACCCTCGGGGCGGAGGTCAATCCGAACGGCAGGACCCGAAACTGAAAGTGCGAGTCGCCAACCGCGAACCTCAGGTACTTCTTGTGCTTGGGATGGATCGGCACATGGAAGTAAGCATCCTTGAGGTCGAGAGACACCAACCAGTCCTGAAGCTGAAGGGCCTGGAGGACTTGAGAGAGAGAGAGAGTAACCATCTTGATCTTGTCCTTCCTGAGGAGTTTGTCAAACCGCGCAAGTCCATGATGGGTCTCAATCCCCCGTCTTTCTTCGAAATCAAAAAATAAGGGGAATACCATCCCTTGTTCCTCTACGCTACAGGCACCAGTTCTATGGCGCCTTTCTCCAGCAGGGCTTGAATTTCCTGCGCAAGGAGCGGATCCGTACTCTTCAAAGAGAGGTTCCCTGGTGGATTGTCGTGAGGCCTCTGCCGAAAGGGAAGACAGTAGCCGTGGGTTATGATCTCCAGAACCCACACATCTGAAGTAATGGCACGCCACTCTACAAGATGCTGCGCCAGCCTTCCCCCAACCGGCGAACCATGGGACATGGCCTCATGACTGAGTGGAAGCGGCTGCGGCGTTACCTGAGGGCAAAGAGGCAACTGCCCGAGCGGCCTTGGCACCACGGGTACCCTGTCGTCCACCTCTGGTACCCCTGCGTTGGCCTCTTTGCCTGCTAGCTCCTCTCGCTTTACTGAAGGAGTAATAGCGAAAGGAACCACCCCTGCATTGCTGTCCCCTAGGACGAAAAGGTGGAGGTGGGCGAACTGCAACGCCCAACGACTTTGCTGCAGCTTTGGAGGTCTGCAACCTCTCAAGGCTCTCGTCAGCCTTACTGCCAAAAAGGTGTTCACCGTCAAAGGGCATGTTGAGGAGCCGGGACTGCACATCAGGAGCAAACCCCGACTTCCGCAACCACGCAAACCTGCGTATCACGGTGCTCGCCGCCAAGGACCTGCAGACGCATTCAGCTATGTCCAAACCCGACTGAACAGACTCACACATGGCATCCTTACCATCCTGGACCATAGCAAGGAAACCATCCCGTTCGTCCCCTTCGGGAATATGTTCAGCCGCTAACGCAACACAGTTCACAGAGTGTGTGTGAAACGCGACAAGGCACATATGGAGTTGGCCGCCTGAAGCACCATACCACCCGAAGAAAACACTTTCTTCGCCCAGCCATCAAAACGTTTGTCGTCCCTATCAGGAGGGATGGTAGGGTACGACGCCTGCTTTGCCGGGGCCGTGGCCGCCTGCACCACCAAACTTTCTGGAGTGGGGTGCCTGGTCAAGTAGCAGGGGTCGCTACTGGCTGGACGCTATTTTCGCGACAAGGACCTGCCCACCGCTGGGAGACTCTCCGGAGCAGTCCAAGCCGCCGCCACCCTTCTCTGTAGAGCCATATGAAACGGCAGTACCGGGTCAGTTGGGGGAACAACATCAAGGATGTCTCTGAGATCATCCTGCACAAACTCCCCTGGGGGAGCAGACCATCCCAAGTACTCTGAGATCCTAGCCATAAGGCGCCGGTACGAGGAATCGGCATGAGAGCCAGGCTCAGGCCTACAAAACTCCACCTCCGGAGAGGTGTCCAGTCCACTGGCATAATGCAGTGACTGCCTTAAATCGTCAAATTGGCTATGGCCCGAGACCATCTCACCTGGAACCTGACTAGGAACCAGGCCATCAGAATCCTCATCCACCTCCGAAATATATTCCAGGTGGTGAAAAGAAGGCACCCGAGAGTGCTTGCTCTTAACCAGAGCCTTTCTAGGGGGTTCCCCCGTGCCACCTCAGACACCCCGGCCTCAAAAGGCGTCGAGGGCGTTGAGTGAATCGGCGTCGAGAGAACAGGCATCGGCGCCGAGAGGATCGACGTCGAGTAAATCGGCGTTGACATCAGATGCAGCGCCGCCAGCATCGACACAGTCCTCGAAGCCAGAGCTCCGAGCGTGTCCTTTGACGACCTGAGCGTCGACGGCTTCGACGACTTCCTCGGAGCCGGAGCCTCGAGAAAGCCTGTCGACGCCCTCAACGCCTCAGGTGTCGATGTCTTCCTCGAAGACATCACAGGTGCACACGGTCTCGAACGCGTCGAGGACAGGGACCTGGAACGGGTACGTCGAGAATGAGTCCCCTTGTCCGAACGGGACCTCCTGTGACTTGTGCCGACCACTCTTGCGAGCGGTGTCTCTCGGCCGAACCCACGGCCGAACCCACTCGGGGGCGCGGACGGCTAAGTACCCTGCGACTCGAGAATCGCCAGCATTTTCTTCCCGAAGGAAGCCCATTCCTCCGGCGTCGCACGGCTGGTGGGGTAAGCGACGTGCCGGGCAGAGTCCTCAGAAGAGGACCTGGAAGACGACCGCTGTTGGCGCTTCCGAGAATGCCTCGAAGAGGCCGAGGAGTGGCGAGACCGACTCCTAGAAGGAGACCTACGAGACTTCCGACGATGAGGAGAGTCACCTCTCGAATCATCCGTCGAAAGCCCTGCAGACTTCGACTTCCGGGGCTTGGACACCCGACCTACCAACAACTTCTTCTTCTTATGTTCCCGTAAGGCTTTGGACGTGAGCGACTGGCAGTCGATAGTCATCCGTGTCGTGGGCCTCCCCGAGGCCCCAGAGGCAGGCGTCCTGCGAGTCTGTCACCGACATCTTGGACTCGCACTCCCCGCACTTCTTGAAGCCCGGACGCGGGGTCGAAGACGAAGTAGAAGACGTCTTCTTACGAAGGATTTTCTCACAAAAACGAACAGGTTCGAAGAACCGAGAAGAACAGAACTCCAAAGAGTCGAGGCGTAACCGAGATTCACGAAGCAACACGTTCGCGGAAAAAACGGAACTGAGGCTACGGGCGTCGTGCGTCCTACTTATCACATCGGATGACGTCAGAGGAGGTCCTCGACGACGGCGCATCATCGACGCCGAAAAAAGTTTCCGAAGCAGCACAGCTGTGGTGATTACCTGTCATAGATATGGAATACGTCGGAGGACCCAATCCCCTCGAACCTTCGGTATGAAAGAGGGGTGTGTACGCAGTACCCCCCTCGATTCGTTGAAAGTCAGATACGGTTGTTTGCAGGATAGGGCCAGGATCTCACCCACACGTCTGGCAGAGGTGATGACCACAAGGAAAGCAGTCTTCCATGAGAGAAACTCGAGGGGCATGATACATAGGCACAAAGGGGGCACCCTATGAGCCTTGTCAGAACCATGTTGAGTTCCCACCCTGGGCAGGAGCCTTTTCCAGCGGGAAGGATCTGAAAAGTCCCTTGAGAAACTCCTTGAAGGGTGTGTGGGACCACAGCAAGGATCTCCTCGGGGATCTGGTGATGCATGAGATGGCCACCAGATGTACCTTAATGGATGCATGAGCCAACCCAGCTTTCGCCAACAGCAGCAAGTATGGAGACGTGTCCCTCAGAGGGGTAATCTGTGACCAGCACCACGTAGCAAACGGCTTCCACTTATGGCCGTAGCACTAGAGTCGACAACGCCCTGGCTTTTGCAGGGACCGCTATGCAGTCCGCTGGCAACTCCAAACTCTAAGGCCGCAGGAGACAAACCTTCAGGTTCAGCGATCCTGGGTTGTGTTGGAGGATTGCGCCTCCCTCTCTGGTGAGCAGATCCAGAAACACTGGCAAATTGACAAGGGATGACGCCGACCGGCTCCGTAGATCCGGATAACAAATCTGCCTCAGCCACAAGTATCATCCTTCATCGACACCGAGTGTGTTGATATTGAGTGTGTTGATGACACATAGCAGGAGCTGGAATGGCAGGAACGAATACAGAAACAGCCCTTCTCCTTGCCGTGGGAGAACACGTGCCCCAGGCTCCTCGGCTGATGGAATCTGCTGGCAAACTTCGGCATTTGGAGTTCACTGCTGTGGCAAACAGTTCGATCTGGGGTCTGCCCCATTCGAGGAACAGGCGGTCCTCCTGATCCTGTCAAAGTTCCAACTCGTGGCATGAGCGCAGTTCCTTGTTGAGGGAGTCTATGATAGTGTTCTTGACTCCCGCCAGGTGGAGAGGGACAAGGAACATCCACAGTCCGACGGCTCAGTTCCACAAGTCCTGAGCTTCCTTCAAGACCACTGGGGATTAAGTGCCCCCTGCTTCCTGATGTAGACATGATGGTGGGGTTGTTCGTGAAGATCCTCACCGCCTTGCCTTTTAGAGACGTAGGAATGACTTGAGGGCCCAGAATACTGCCTGTAGCTCCAGGATGTTCATGTGCATATCCTTCTCCTCCGGCAGCCACAGGCCTCTAGCATGCAGATGTCTGGTGTGTGCCCCCCCCAGCCTTCCACCGAGGCGTCCGTGATGACCGTCTCCTGGTATGGGGAGGGGGGTGCGAAATCCTGTGCCTTGGTCGATGTGGGTGCGGATCCCCCACCACTATCACCCACCGGAATTCCTCGTTGAGAGGGATCTTGTACGTGAACTTCCAGATACCTGAAACCAATGGGCATCCAAGAATTCCTGTAGGGGTCGCATCTGCAACCGCTAGAGACGGACGAGGTAGATACACGATGACATCATGCCCAGCAACGACTTGATGGCCTGCACCGTAACCGTCTTCGACGATGACTGCTGCGGCACCTTTCCTTGAATGGCTGCTGTAGCCTCTCTTGCGAGGGCGAATGCCAAGCAAGCCACTATGTTGAGTCTGGTGCTGAGAAACTGAGCATTCTGCGATGGCGTCAAGCAGGACTTCTGATAGTTGACAGCAAATACCAGATTCATCAATAGCCGGACGGTTGTCTTCACGTGCTTGTTGGTCAGCTTGTCATGGTCATGAAGTCAGAGGCACAGGCATGCAGGGGTCACATGCACAGGGGACCTGGGTGGACAATGTCCTGGCTCCTGGCTCATGAACAAAAGTAAAACAAGATCAATTTAACACCAAAAAGCCTTTATTATGGACATAGCACTTCAAATGCATTAACCTTCAACATTCCATCCATTAAGCAGGATGCATTAACCTTGAACATTCTTTCCATTAAGCAGCCCCAAGTATATTCTTGGGTGTGGCTGCTAATGGATTGCCTTTGCACATGCTCACTCTCTAGGAGTGGCAGGGTGTGGCTGGTAAGCCGGCCCTAACGGACGTGCCCACGATCTCACCTATATAAACTGCCCCGATCCTCATGACAGACGCTTTGTGTTTTTCTGCACTTGCAAGCAGCGTAATGCTCACCGTTGCCTGAGGTTAGACTTACTTTTGAAGATCCTGCTTCCCGGACATTCTGCTTCCTGCCAGCATACTTATCAACTGGGGAAGTTGTTCTTACCTGTACATCTCTTCGGCGAACCAAGTATTCATCTTTACACTTTTCGGCATGCCAAAATCTTCATCTTGGCACCGCAGCACAACACGCTCCATCGTTGACAGCAGCGCCTGCAAGGAAAAACAGTAGACCAGGTTAGACATTGAAAAAACAGTCAGTTTATGGTTGCGCTTCGCCATACTTAGCGCTTTTCCTTAAACCACTTACCTGCTGTCGAACATTGCGGTAGCATCCATCTTCCATCTGGCCGCGTCTCGCGTTTCACAGCTGCATTGAGGCTGCATTTCCATCGTATGGAAGAAAACAGAAGAGACATTATTGCAGGCATAAATAGGAGCAACATGTAAAGACATTAAACAGAACAAACAGCATCACAAGAGCTCAAGAACGACTTACCAATCATAAGGAGATGCATAGTCGCAGCTGGACTGGACTAATCCTTATCAGGGATCAGTGAAGGAACCAGATCATATTCGACGTGCCCCTGCCAGAAGTATCGGGACGGAGAACATATCTTCCATTATTCACAGGTGAGCTTTATGGGCCGGTGTATGCTCACAGAAACCGTACTTTGGGGTGAAGGTTTCGAGAGGTACAACAACCATAGATTGGCGCACTCACACACTCTTATCTCCATGCAGGAGCAGTATCAACACACGTACCACCGCTCACAGCTTTTCGACTGAGAGAGAGGCCTGAAGGGGGTGATTCAAGTTCAGGGAGGGCTGCAACCGTGCCCCAACGCCTCCGCAGAGACCAGGTGAGCAAAACACCGATCCTGTGAGCGGGCACCTATCAGCCAGTCGTCCAGGTAGGAGTATGCGTGTATGCCTTGCAGTCGTAGATGGGGCGCCGCCGGTGCTAGGCATTTTGTGAACACTCTTGGGGCCGACTTCAAGCCATATGGCAGAACTGGTAGTGCTGGCCCTGCACCACGAAACAGATATTTTCAATGTTTCTTGTGGATGGTGAAATGGAAAAATATGTCCTACAGGCCCGATGTCAAAAAATCCCCGCTTTCCAGTTGGCCGAGCACGTGTTTCAACGTGACCATCCTGAATCTTTGAGATTTTAAGTATTTGTTCAGACGGCGTAGGTCCAGGGTGGGTCTCCAGGCTCCCGTCTTCCTTCTGACCAGAAGGAATCTGTCATAGATTCTGGAGCCCTGCAGCCGTTGGGGAACAAGCCCTATTGACCCTTTTTTGTAACATAGCCCATACTTCTTCCATGAGCTGGGGGATGTGCTGTTCCTGTAATGGAACCGGCGACATACGAGGACACCTACGTTGGAACTCCAAGGTGTGCCCCTGGGTGAGAGCATCCAGCACCCATCTGTCGGTGGTGATCTTCCACTCGCTGACGAACCTAGTCAGCCAGCCTCCCACAGGGGTGCACGAATGGGGGCCTCGACGTTTTGGCCAGTTCAGGCTTACATGGGCGCCGGCGTCCTGCAGGCGACAGCGATGCTGTCCTCCGCTACCGAAGGCCTGGGAGCGGCTCCTGTAGGCTTCTTGCTTTCAGGAGCGGGAAGGCTCTCTAAGACATGGAGAAACCCTTTGATGACCTGCTCGATTTTCCTCTAGAGGAGCAAAAAGATGAGCAGTGCTGCTGAAGAGTTCCAAAGGAACGTGCAGTCTCTATATCCGTTTTGATGGCCTGGAGGGATCAACCGCCTTTCCAAACAGATACCCACCGTGGAAGGGCATACCCAATACTTTCGCTTGGACCTCCTGACAGAAGTTAGTGGCCTTCATCTAACCCTGCCGACGAAGGCAGACACCATTCTCCATTTGGCAGAAACCCGTGTTGGCGACGTCCACTGCCACTGCAATTGACATGGTACGATGCTACTTTCCCCATTGCTGAAAAAGAGAGAGGCTTCCATCTTCTTATCGTCTGGGAGAACTCCAGGATCAGTCCTAGCTTGTTCCACAATTCCCTGTCATACCTGGCCGCCTAGATTGTGGACTCTGCCGTGTATATCACTTTCTTTCCCATTACGTCCATCCTTTTTTCCTTGCTGTCCAGAGGGAGTAACGACGATGAGAAGGGGTGAGCCAACCGTTTCCTCGCAGCCGCTGACACCACCGAGTCCGGTGACGGTTGCAAACTCAGGCACTTGGGTGCAGAGTCCAGCACCCTATACTTCTTCTCCAGTCTATCCCGCTAGGCCGGAGCCATGCAAGGGTTCTTCATGAGGGCCAGGCCCTCCTCCCAAATATTGTCCAGAAAAGGCACGACCATAATAGTCTTTCTTTTGGCCTCTCGCCTTTAATACAAGAAGCCCTCCTTCTTGGTTTCCTCAGGCACAAGCTGGAATATCGGAGGCCCTGGCGACCATGGAGTGGAAAGATCCCACATCGTCCATGGAGAAACTCTATGAAGAGCATCCAAATGAGGTGATTCATTGTCCGCTGGAATTAAGTCTTCGTCCGTACTTGTGGCCGTATCCATCCCAGTACCAGTGTCCGGGTCTGCTGGGGGAGTTGGGTCCAGACGTGGTGGAGGAGGTTGATATGGGGGTGTCAGATGGCGTTTCCTCTTTTTAGGCGGAGGCTGATCAGGGGCCTGGGGTACCTCAGGTGCCGGGGGCATCCTCCGTTGGATCTCCAACACCAAGGTGTGTAGAGTCGATAGAATGTCCAAGGAAATGTCCCTCAGCTGTGAGGGGAAAGGATGGAAAACTAGGCCCTGTGCCGTCTTCATCCTCGTGGACCGTATGCACAGACTCTTGCTCGTCGCCGTCCATGGACAAGACATCCATAGGCTCTGAAAAGCGACCTGGGAGGACTGTTTTGGGTACCTTTACCCCTTCTGGAGTGCCTGCAGCCTTTTGTCAAAGCCTCTGCAGGTGTGCCGCGTCGTGGGGGTAGGGACACTTTTTGCACTGCAGGGGCTACCCTCGTAGGACCAGTGCCCGTAGCTGCCATATTATTAGTAGATGACACATTTGCAGACAAGGACTTGGTCTGTGCTGGTTGAGCCTGCTTGGGCTTCGCAGCCGCCTTCTCCTCTAGGCTTTTCTGATTTCTCCCGTAGCTTAGCCGGGGTGGATGACTTCCTCTTCGAAGAGGAGCTCGATGGCAAGCTGGCTATGGAGGCAAAAGGTGATGCTGATCCTGCCACATCCAGCTTGGGACCTGCATCAGCGGCGAACCCTGTGGACTCAGACTTGCAGATCTTGGTCTTTTCTTGGACCCACACGGATCGGGTGACCTCAAAGGACTTGAAGACCGCTCTACGGACCGGCTGGTCCTGGACCAAGCATGACCATTCTCGGAGCACGGGGCAGAGGCCTTGTTCAAATTAAGCCACGCCACCAGCCTACTATGCCTATCTTTCGTTGTCTTCTTTGAGAATCCGAGGCATATTTCATACTTTCTGCTAATGGTCCATCCAGGTGTGGGAAGTACAGGCATTGTAGGTGCTTGTCTTCCACAAACACATTCCGTAGCCTGCATTTGGTGCAGGGTCGGAAGAGGGACCTTCCCTCCTCCTCCGACATGGTCGGAAGGCGCAAAGTAGGCCCAAGATTTCCTTCAAGAAATCTTTGATGAATCTTCACTCTCGAGCGGTGCAGATTTTCACTGACAAAAGGTTCCTGTTGCTAGAGAGGAGGAAAAGAGCCCACAGGCTCTCTGGAACAAACATTGCACTTTTCTCATCAAAAAACACGAAACAACGTACATATAGCTCAGAGAGCAACTGGAGAACTCCCAACACTGAAGCGTGCGGGAAAATTCTGAAGATGGCTGCCAGAGGCGGGGCTTCGGGAGAGGACAGTCATTGGATGGGGGCAGTATAACCCAGAGGACAGTGATTGGTTTAGTGAAATACAGTTTTAAAGTGAAAGCAAAACCTTTTCCTTTTAGAGGATTCCCAGCCTGATGACGGGGAATATTCATGAGCATGTGAATCCATGCCAGACCCCATGCTGGAGAATGTATGCTAATCTCAATCAACATGGAAATCGGCCCTGAAGATAGGTTGGGCAGTGTGCTATAGGCTTCTGGGATATAGAATTGGGATAAGTTTCATCTTTTCCTTGATCACCTTGCAGAGCGCCTTCGACAATTTCCTTATTTCATTATTTAGGGTGATTTTAATATGTTGTCAAAAAACCCCAACGATTCTATGGCAATTGATTAATTTCTTAGCGCTATGGGCTCCCACCACAACCCTTCATAGCTTAAAACCTTATCCACTCAGAGGGTCATGCCCAAGATGGACTTTACACAATTTCTCTCTTGGTCGCCGTCTCTCTACCCCTCTCGAGTCGGAATTTGGTCAGACCTTTTCCGATTTCTTTTTACTGCTCTTTTGCATTTTTCACTATACATTTGCCAAAAACTAAAAATATCCGTCAGAGGTATAAACACCCTACAAGGAAGAGAAGCGAAGGAGTGTTTGACTGCCTCTGCGCCACCTGATCTCACTGAGTCCAGGCGGCAGGAGGACAGTGGAGAAAAGCAATTAGAAGATTGTGGTAGAGACTTTCACAGGGGAGCTGTTGGTATTGACAGAGAGTGGCACCTTAGCGTGGCTGCGAGTGAGTGACTGACTGCTAGAGCATGTGCAGGGTGTTGAGGGTAGCGTAGGTGGATAAGTAAGGAGAGTGTCTATGGGCTAGCAAAAGAGGTGAGTGATCGTGGCAGAAGATGTGAGAGGAGAGATGAGAGGGAAAGCGGTGTGTGTGACCATCGAGGGGGAGAGGCGGAGAGAGAAAGAGGGGGAGAGAGAGAGAAGAGAAAAAGAGAAAGAAAGAGACAAGAGAAAGGCAAGAGAGAGTGAAAGAACAGAGCAACAGAAACTGGGCTTCTTGTAATGGTAAAGGGCCACTATGAAAATATACTCTAATCTTATTCTTGGGCCTTAAGGACAGAATACCACCTGGGAAATCCCCAGCGGGAGATCGAGAAAAGGCAAAAGCCCTTAGACCCCCTCACCTTAGTCAGAATTTTAGATAGATATTACCCATTGCTAGTGAACAACCTGGGTTACATGGACACCTGGGCTAGTGAGGTGGGACACCCACGAGACATGAAAGGGGCAGCCTTTAGAGTGCCATAGTTCAGCCTGCTGCCAACAAAGTACTTACAATTTTAAAATTAAAAACCCTTGAATCTTTATTTTAAGCGTTTGGGTGTTCTTAATGCCATCTGAGACCAGACCTGGGAATAGCTTCTCAACGTACTAAATGCAGTGATAACTGTCCAAAGAGCGCTGGTGGATAGGTACATTTTACCATCTGATTGCATTTTTCTAGTATGCATTGTGGTCTCAGTATGAAAAAGAGACCCAAGGGGTACCAGAATGAGGACCACAGATACACATAGATAAGTTGACTTAAGGAAATGACCCACAGCGAGGAGAAGACCACATTAGCAGAGAATGCACAGAGGACCCAGCAATGCTCCTGGGCAGCCCAGCAGGACAAAAAGATTAGTCCCCAAACAATCTGCTGGTTAACTAGTAGGACTCACGAGGAGTAGAATTCAAGTAGCAGCAAACACTTGCAATTCCAGGACAAGACTGCATAGAGGTGCTCACACCTTCACCGGGCCAGATGTTTCTGGAGTATCAGGAGTTGCAGGCTAGGAGGGGCACAGCAATGGAGGCAAGACGTCCCGATGACGACCGCTGGAGGGAAGTATAGAAGAGCCCAAAAGATTCCACCACAAGCAGGAGAAGCAGGAATGCAAGGACAAAGGAACAAGATAAGGGGCACAGCTAGTGTTGAGATGGATTTCCAAAAGAGGCCAACCTATCATGGCGAGCAGGAAAGACACAAGTCTAGCAAACTCAATCAAGCTAGGTAGCAGAGCAGCAAGTCTTAGCGACTCGGGAGGAGTGCGAGAGTGGTTGAGGTTTGCAGTGAGAGACACAAAGCCCTCAAATAATTCCAGTTAGACAAAGAACTAAAACATTAAATGATTGGGCCTTTAAAATACACACAAATCCATGAAAACTCTAGGTACATTTTATCACACAAGACCTATAAAATACATATATACATTCACTCTTGAGTGAAGATCGAAAATCTTCTGATACAAAGTCAGTGCAGTACAGGTAAGTAATCAGATGTATGAAACACACTAGAAACACTTAAGAGCAACACTAGCACTGTTCTCTAATACCCTGAAATGGATTGGGGCCTCAGCTCCAAAAGATATACTTTTCAGGTAGGTTTACTATTGACTTTGACAATGCCAGTGGTTGCGATTCAGAGTTCCAAAAGATAGGAAAAGTTAAGGTAAGCAGCTTGGTCAGTCCCGCTAGACCAATGAAGACTTTGGTGGTGGTATATTCTAGAATCCCCTCCTCATCTGAGTAAGGAAAGAGACATAGGGCAAGGACTTTAAGCCAATGGAACCTCAGGGATTATTAGAGGGGTGGGGGAGGTTATGTTGCTTACTCCCTTATTCCGATTTCTCCAGAGACCACTTCAGAGGTTATGGAGTCCATTGGGGGCACCTACGTCTGTCCTTTGTACGGTCCAGGGCATGTGGTTGCAGATGGAGAGGTAGGTTTATGACGCAGATTTCGTCTCAGCTGGTCGCAGTACCTCATTACGGTGCAAGAGACTGGCCAGCTGGTCACCTGTGCCAGGAAAGGACAGACTTGTGCACAGCTGGACTGCCCATGTGGGCGGGACAAAGACTGATATGCAAATGGATATTTCCCATCTGTGAAAAGTACAGTCAGCAAAAAGCGTGTGCTGCAAACTCATCTCAGGACAGGTTATCATGCCATGTTCTTTCTGGAGAGGAGCGCCTGCTACCTTTTTTGATATACCTCAGCAGAAGACCTCTAGGGAGCATAAAAGACGAATTGCAATGGGAGTCACTGCGGTCAGACAGTGACGGGCAATCTTTGGTTAGCAAACGAAGGAGGCGAGCATGCATGGCTTCCATTGGAACAGAAGTCTGTAAATATAGGTGCAGCGGTCTTGTAGCCCAAGTTGAAGCTCCTACAAGTTCCAAGGATGCACTCAAAAAGGCGACAGCTGCAGCGAGGTAGCCCGGGAGAGAGCTAGTCAGTGCACTGGGTGGTTCAGGGACACTTCCAAAGGCTCAAAAGGCACAGATCGTCAAGCGTGGACAGAGATTGGTTGCTCTCACCAGTCCAGGGGTCGATGCATCCATGAGGGCCTTCTTGAGATCAGGACAGAGTAGTAGAGTAGTATAAAAGTCTTTATACCGCTGTCGTTGGAAAAGATTTTGCAGCTGGTGTAGAGAACAGAATATCGACCCTTTTTCATGTGGTACACCAATGGTTTTGTCCTTCCTTCTATATTTGGCGAATTCAGGCCTTCAAGTTGGCACCATTAAGGGCTATCTCGCAGCGCTATCCATCTTTAAGCGCACTGCGGAAGAACCATCTTATTTCAAGTTACCCTTGGTAATACAGTTTCTAAAGGGGTTAACCAATGTTTATCCCCCAAGACCATTCCAAGTTCCCCTATGGGATTTAAACTTAGTACTAACTTTCCTGATGGGCACACCTTTCGAACCACTCCATTCTTGTTCGTTAAGATTCCTTACCCTTAAAACTGTTTTATTAATAGCACTTGCATCTGCTAGAAGGGTGAGCGAATTACAAGCTCTTTCTTGTAAACCCCCTCACACAATATTTCACAAAGACAAAGTTGTCCTGCAAGTGAAGCCTAATTTCCTCCCAAAGGTGGTTTCTGAATTCCATATCACTCAGAAGATTACCATACCATCTTTCTATCCTCCTCCTCATCCGGGGAAAGAGGAAGAGAGGTTACACAGGCTAGACCCTAGAAGGGCTTTAAGTTTTTACATCAGCAGACTAGCCAGGATAAGACAGGGAGACCAGCTGTTTGTAGGTTACACAGGTCACAAGCTGGGGTTACCAATAACTAAGCAGACCATTGGGGGCGTGGCTTGGAAGCCATGTGAGAGGACGCGCTCTTGGAAGAGCTCCCGGAGATCCTACACTCATCCTGTGCAAAAGTGCATAAGCACTAACTCCTAGAAGCCAGAAACATGGGCACCTGTCCATGAATGTAAGCTGCACGGCTGCTGACAAGCTGGAACCTTCGTAAGCCCGGCAACAGCAGATAGATGTGACCGAAGTCCCCGGAGTCGCGGCCCTGACTGAGCGAAAATGGCGGCCATGCCGAACAAAGGAGGAGACACATACAGGATGACGGAGGCACCCCCGAAGTGATCGGCGGTTGCGCGGGCTGTGTGGGGGGCGATGCGCCTCTGGGAGAACATCAGCGCGTCTCTGTGGGCACCGCTGATACAGCACGGGCTCGGGATACGGTCAGAGGCGGTCAGCGGCCGGCACTAGGACCCGCCCGGGCTGGCAGGCGAAACGGACCTCGCGACTTGAGCACCGAAGCGCCGTATGCATGTCACGCAGAAGCTCCGGGGCGAAGGGCGCACATATTGACGTTGCTGGCTGAGTTGTGCGCTTAGCAGCGCTGGCCTTTTGGGTAGCTGGCAGCCAACAGGAGACGCTCGAACTACGGCTGGTCCCCGGCACCACGCTGCGCCGCGGAGATACATTGTTGCGGGTAGCTGACTTAACGCCCGCGTGTCCCGACACTCGATCAACGCTCCCACTATTGTGGGAAAGGAGGGCAGGAAGCCGCATTGATGCATTGTTGCGGGCAGCCGATCACACCCCTGCGAGTCTAGACACGCAATCAGCGTCCTCGCTACAGTGGGAAAGGAGGGCAGGAGAGCCCTGCATACTGGCAGGAGACGAAGAACTGAGCAGGGCGGCACCACTGAAGGGGGTATAACAGTGAAATAAGAGACTTTGGGGGCACTTGTATACTTTGAATGTATGGTTGGGTGCTGCGCAACACTACATAAGAGACTGTGCCCCAGGACAAGGCGCTGAGTCCGGTAAAGCGGCTGGCGCAGACCATTGCGGTGCACTTTTGAGCGCAATTAAGGGGCACACTAAGTGGTACCTGCACAACCCTGAACATACCGGGGGCGTTACCAGAGGTACAAATACAACGGTGTCGCACGGGACTTGGCGGTGATCCGAATTGGCGACTCAGCCAGTGAACTGTGGCGGGAGCCCAGGAGTCCTCTGGTGGGGGGCCCGGATGAGTGGTGGAAGAGGCTGCTGCAGAGGGACATTTGAGGCGTGAGGAAGAACACGCTCCATTGCAGGCAAAAAGTAGGCCTCTCTCCCCCTTGGTAGTGGTAAAGTGGGAGTGGCGGACCCACGGCATACAGTGGCTGCGGGATGTCGAGTAAGCCCCTCAGACAGAGAGTGAAGCAGCCTACGTTGGACGAGTTCACCAGGACACCGACGGGCCCAGAGAGTGCTCGGAGCAAGGAAAAGCCACCCGCAGGCGGCATGGCCGCCGCTAGTCCAAATCAGGATGTGTTAGCTGCGATCGCTGAACTGAAAGCGGATTTGAAAGCCGCTTCGGAGGCCAAGCTTGAAATAGTGGTGGCGGACCTGAAAACAGTGCTCGACCTCAAAGTGGGAGAAGTTCGGGAGGAGGTGAATCTACTTCGACAGGATGTAAGGACCCTGTCGGAGCGCACGGAGAGCCTGGAGAAAGAGGGGAGTGCGAACACGGCGGATTGCGCCTCACACAAGGCCGACCTGCATGTCTTGGCGCAGAGAGTGCGCAACTTGGAGAATAGAGCTGAAGAGGCAGAAGGGCGTGCCCGGAGAAACAACATCCGTATTGTGGGCATCTCGGAAGGATTGGAGGGCCGTAACCCCACGGAGTTCATCGAGAATATGTTGCTCCAAGAGATCACCGGGGGTGTGCTGTCGCAGGGATTTGCAGTGGAGCGAGCACATAGGGCATTGGCTAGGAGGCCTCCACCGGGCAGTCCGCCCAGGCCAATGATAGCCAAGATCCTTAATTACCGAGACCGGGAGAGGATTTTGGAGCATTTTCGTAAAGGGGGAACCATCAAGAGAGGGGAGGCAACTATAACGGCCTACCCAGACTACACCATGATGGTGCAGAGGAGTCGGATGAACTTCGGGTGGTTAAGAGAAGACAGAGGTTGGGAAGAAATATATGCTCCTTTATCCGGCCAAATTGAAGGTGTTTCACAATAACAGATCCTTGTTTTTTGAGACGCCTGAGGAAGCCATGGGGTGGCTGGACATGCAGGGCAGCCCCCAGGAGCCGGATGTCCAAGCGGAAGAAAGTGGAAAAAGAGATAAGTGATCAACGATGGGAGAGGGTGCGGCTAGAGACTATGGGACCCGACTATAGCGATTGTTACGGCCTAAGAAAGTCGGGCCCGGAACTGGAAGGTTAATGCACTGTTTGCACTGTAATTGTTGTTTTATGAAGGAGCCTTTCAGGGCTAGTCCATACACCCCCGTTTAGTGTTTTTTAGTTAAGTGGCCGTTAGGGCGACTTTACCCTACTGGGCTCTGTGCGTATCAGCCAGAACTAGATGTGGGGGGGCCTGAGATCCAGGGATGGAGCTGGGCAACAGTTGGGGAGGGAGTTGGGGGGGGGAGGGACAGAAGAGGAGGGGGGGGACAGTTGGGGTGTATATAGTGTTGGGAAGTTTGAGTTTGATCGCGAGCCCTATGGTAGTATTTTTGACGAGATATCTGGACAGCATGGATGAGCAGGGGTGGTTGTGGGAGAGAGAGCAGGATACCAATGAACTACGGGGGAGCTTAAATTACTGACATGGAACGTCAGGGGGCTTAATAGTTATCTGAAACGAAACAAAGTCATGCTATACTTGAGAAGACAGAAGATAGACATTGCATTATTACAAGAAACGCATTTGACCCGGGATAAACTAGAGCTGGTGAAGAAAAAGTGGAGAGGAACGGTGGTGGGATCCACGTACTCAGCTTATGCTAGGGGTGTGCTGGTCTGGGTGGCGCCGCACGTCCCGTTCCAGCTGAGGCAGGAAATGTTGGATACTGAGGGGCGTCTGGTTATGGTGAGAGGGGTGGTTGAGAACAAAGATGTGTATAGTGAATACGTATGCCCCTAACCAGGGCACGGCGGAGTACTTCCGGACCATGTGTACCAACTTGAGCTGGTGTGTTGGGAGTGCGGTGATATGGGGAGGGGATTTTAACTGTGTGTTGGACCCGGGGATGGACAGATCCAACGATAAGGTGGTTAGGCCCGCCCCGGCAGCCCGGGCATTGCTGACGTTGCTACGTGACTTCGAGCTCGAGGATGTGTGGAGAACCAAGCACCCCGACGAGAGACAGTACTCACACTACTCGGCCCCACAGCAGTTGCACACTAGACTCGACTACATCTTTGCCACATCGGATGTATTGGTAGAGGTTTCTAGTGTGGAATACAAAGCGAGGGTCCTATCAGACCACTCGCCTATGGTGGTAGAATTGCAATATGGCCGCCCCAGGGCACGGATCCCGACGTGACGTCTGCGCGCAGAGGCGCTTAAAGACCCGGTTTTTAGGGAAGATGTGCGGGAAGAAATAGTTAGTTATTTCGAGACAAACACTGGCAGCGTTGACTCGGCGGGGACTCTGTGGGAGGCTTTTAAGGTGGTGGTACGGGGGTGGCAATTGCCAAATCAAAAGGCTTGCAGAATGGGGTCCTGGCTGATCTACAGAGAGTAGAAAGCGAGCTGGAACAGGCATTGAAGAGCGAGCACATAGACAACAAGCTGGTGCTTAAACTGCAGCAGCAGTGTACGGAACATTGGGGGAGGCTCTAATCTAAATTACAAAAAGTATATCGAGAGACAACACGCGGGAGGAGATAAAACGGGCCGTCTTCTGGCATGGCTATATAAAAGAGAAACCCCGAGACCCCCGATTAGGATAACTAGAGAGGATGGGGAGCTGATAGATACCCAAGAGGGCGTAAACGAGGAATTTGCGAACTATTACAGGGAATTACAGGGAATTATACGGGGATCTAGGAGGTGGTGGCCGGGAGACCCTGCAGGACATCGGGCTGCCCAAGATAAGCATGGAAGAGAGAGAGGAACTAGATGCCCCAATAACATTGGAAGAGTTGGAGGCGGTCGTCCGGCAGTTACCCACTAGCAAGACCCCGGGAACGGACGGTCTGCCTAGTGAATTTTATAAAGCATTTGGGGCGGAAGTGCTCCCCCCGATGCTTGACATGCTTAATGAGGCGTTTGAGACGGGGAGGCTGCCGGAGTCGCTCAGAGAGGCGGTCATTATACCGCTCCCTAAGCCCAATAAACCTGGGCATAGTTGTGGATCGTATAGGCCATTGTCTATGTTGAACCAGGACAGCAAGATACTAACGGCTGTCCTGGCAAATAGACTGCGGAGAGTGATAGGCAAGTTGATCCACCTGGATCAAACGGGGTATGTCCCGGATAGAAATATCACCCAAAACCACAGGCGACTCCATCGAGTGATCGAATTGGGATGCAATAATGAGGGGGAGATGGCGATAGTGTCGTTGGACGCTGTGAAAGCCTTCGATTCGGTTAGATGGGAGTGGCTGCTGGCGGCCTTGGGAGAATACGGACTGGGACCGGGATACATTAGATGGGCGGAGTTGCTGTACAGTGCTCCATTGGCTAGAGTGCGGACGGGTACAATCATATCTGAGAGATGGCAACTTAGCAGAGGCACTAGACAAGGGTGCCCTTGGTCCCCGATGCTATACATTTTGGCTCTGGAACCTTTGGCACTGTACCTGAGGCAGCAGTATGATATAGTGGGTATTGAGGTAGGGGGGGAAAGGCACCTGATATCCCTGTATGCGGACGACTTGTTATTGTACCCGAGTCATCCGGAGGAGAATTTACAGTATATCCTGGACGTGATGGGGAGGTATGCGAGGTTGTCAGGCATAGCGGTCAACCCCCAGAAATCGAGCATCTTCCCGTTGGGCAGCTATAGGGATGTTCCCATAGAAAGGTTGCCAGTGTTGCAGGTGCCCTGGTCAGTTAATACATTTCGTTACCTGGGGATAGATGTTTGCCACACAGTGGAGGAAGAACATAGGTGTAACACTGAGATGGCTGTCGAGAAAATACGGGCATGCATGAGTTTTTGGGAGAAGTTGCCTTTGGCGATGATGGGGCGTGGAGCGATGCTTAAAATGGTGGTTCTGCCTAGGCTGCTACATTACTTTAGCAACATCCCATACATGATCCCTAAGAGTTTTTGTTGCTAAAATAAATGGGGTTTGCAGAGAGTTCTTGTGGCATGGTACTCGAAACAGAGTAGCGCTTTGGAAGTTACAGTACTTTCATGAAAAAGGGGGAGTCAGACTCCCAAACTTCGAGGCTTATTACAGAGCGAGCCAATTACAGTTCGTGACCAAATGGCTTTCCGACGAAGAAACCCCAGAACTTAGATTGTTCGGGCAAGATTGTGCCCCGTTTTATCTAAAGGAAGTCATCTGGTTGCCCGAGGCTGTCACAAAGAAGTATCCGGAGATGGTGAGGCTGGGGTGGAAGATGTGGAGACGAGCATGCAAAATGATGGGGGACCCACTCCCGTGCTCTCCGCAGGTGCCACTAGTTGCCCTGGCGGGGGAAGATGGACAACTGAGGGGGATTATCAGGACCTACTGGGAATCTGTGGGGCTGGTGACATTGGGTGACATGTGGCAGGAGGGCGCCATCAAGGGGTTTGTAGAACTTAGCGAGGAGGTGGGATTACATGGGGGCCAATATGTCACATATCACAGATTGGGGAGGAGAATTCGGGAACTATGGCCTGAGACTACCTTGGCAGATGAACCGGATGTTACTATGGGAGTGATATATGATACAACGGAGGGGGGACATGAAATCTCTAGGCTATATGAGATGGTGATGTCGAAGGTTGGAAAAGAATTGACATATCTACTATCGGAGTGGGAGAGTGAGGTGGGGACCCAGATGGGAGATAGGATGTGGGAGCGGGCTCTAGGATATCACAAGAGGGTGTCTAGGAATGCTAGATTACAGCAAATACAGTTGTATGTCACGCACAGGGCGTATATGACCCCGTTGAGGATATCCAAATTCCGGAATGCCGGCAGACAGGCGTGCCCTAAGTGTGACGAAGAGAATGCGGACATGACGCATATGTTCTGGGCGTGCCCAGTGATTGAGGGGTTCTGGAGGGAGGTGGCGCGCAAGTTGAGAGAGAGAGGGGGGTCACGCTTGCTGTAGACACCGCCTGGGCATGTTTGTTGGGTGGGTTTCCCAGACCTCGGAAGCAGAAACATGTGGGCAAACTAAAAGACTTAGTGTATGTGCTAGCCAAACGAAGAATAGCCATGGGCTGGAAAAAATGTCACAAGCCAAGGGTTGAGGTGTGGTGGAGTGACCTGCAGAAATGGGCGGAGGCTGAAACAACGGTGTGGCAGGAGGCGAGTTGTATGTCTTGGGAGGAGGAATTGGGCTCCCTGATGGCATGGAAGACACGGATATCCTGCATATTTGGGACAGGGGTGGATTCGGAAGAATCGGATGATAACGATGCCCATTCATGTGTGACAGATACAGAAAACGACATGGAAACAGGCTCGCGAAGGGGGGGGGGGATCAGGGGAGCAGTGCGCACTAATGGTTGAATGTTAAATGTGATATTGCTAATTGCACTGCGGTTTGGTTTGTATTGTTGGTTGTTTTGAAAAATTAATAAAAATTATTTAAAAAAAAAAAAAAAACTAAGCAGACCATTTCCAGATGGATCATTCTAGCCATTCTGGAATGGTATAAACTGGCAGGGAAAGAGCCCCCTCAAAACCTTAGGGCTCATTCGACCAGAGGTATTGCAGCTTCATCGGCCCTCAAAAGAGGCGTGCCGGTTAAGACATCTGTGCGGCCGCTACATGGTCGTCTGTCCATACCTTTACACGATTTTTCAATTTGGATTCCTCCTCCAGTCAAGAGACTAGGTTTGGAAGGGCTGTACTGCATTCTATTCATCAATAGAAGACAGCGTGAAGTCAGTACTCCCTCCTCCAATAATAGAATACTACTATGGGAGCCTATCTAAGATGAGGAATACGTCGGAGGACATAATCCCTTCGAAGAACAAGTTACTTCTTACCTTGTAACGTTCTTTCGACGGGATGTTCCTCCGACGTATTCCTCATCGACCCTCCCATCCATCCCCGCAGTTCTACTTCCCTTGTTGTTGCAGCTTACGCTCCTTCAGGGTGATTAGTTTAGTCCAGAAAGTATTATTGTGGGCTACAAAACGGAACTGAGCAACGGACGCTGCGCGCGGCCTTTATAGGCAGGATGACGTCGATACGGCGGCTGTCGAGGGACATCGACTCGGAGGACGTCGACGCGCAGCACCCTCTAGAGAAAAAATTTTCCGAGGCCTGCAGAGCTGGAAGGTGATATCTAAGATGAGGAATACGTCGGAGGACACAATCCCTTCGAAAATCATTTCAAGATGTAAAGTATAATCCACCCGGCACCTGTCTGTTTAGGGACAGTCTTCCCCAAACAAGCATCGGAAAAGGAGACAAAAAGCAAATCACCCGGACTAAAAGATCTCTTCCTGGCAATGTAAAAGTACAAAGCCCTTTTACTCTCCAGTCTGTATAGTCTCTCTTTCTCATCAGCTGGTCTTGGAAACTCCTCACCAGAAGAGGGCGCAGCCAGACTCCAGCACTAAGCTTCCTGATGGTCCGGCTCCTTAGCTCTGGAAGTGACACAAAGCAGCCTATAAATGCACTGTACCACACACCATTTCCCCTTTTTCTGCTGTTTCAGCCATTTGGGAGAACGGGTGAGAGTATGCCTATCCTTGCAGGGGAGGCTGATGGAATCTATGGGAGACAAATACATCAGAAAGGACTTTAGCCGAGCTAAGTAATTTGTTGTTCCAACGGATTGCATCCTTCCGCAGACTCCTCATGTTAGACAAATAGCAGTATCAATCAAGGAGCAGAGGCAGGAATAGAGCAAGGGGTTAAATTTCAACCTGCTGCACCAAAGAATACTGAAAGACTGCCCTACTAAAATCTGGAATTTACACAGTAGTGTTTAGTAAAATTGTGTAATGTGGTTCACATTGACACCTGGCAAATAAAACGCTGGAGCCCCCTGGTGGAATAGACCCTCAGGCCCAACTTTACCAGCCAATGAATAACACTGAAATATCAGACAATCCATCTAGAAAAGGTTTGCTGTGACGCAACCTTGCTCATACCGGTCACTGCAGAGGAAACCAAGTTATCGTGTCTGAACTCTTGTCCTAGCCACTTAAAAGCAGAAAGCCCTTCTGTAGTCTAAATCAATGAAGCTTTACGTCCTCCAAATGGCAAAGACTGGCAATATGTTTTGTTAAAGATGAAATTCAGACAAACTTTGATAAAAAAAAGAAAAATAAGAAATAAGATAATCACCACCACCAATTCCTTTGTGAAAAGGAGTTCCGGAACCCTGCATTAAAGAGCGTGCAACTCGCTCACGCTTCTGGCTGATGTAAACACTTCTAAAATATTAACTTCCAGAGTCTAAGCGGACACTAATGCATGGGTTCAAATCTTGCCCTTAATAATAACTTCCTGACAATCCCAAGAGGAAATTATGGACATGCTACAGAGCAAACACATTCACCAGTTTCCTCACGAATTAGATCACAGTAGGAATGGCAAAATAGACGCTTTGCTCAGGCGTTCTATTGAACACCAACATTGCTGCCAGGTATAACATCACGTTAGAAACTTGCAAGCCCTGCTGGACCAAATGAAATAGAAAAGAAAAGATTGATGTGTTAAAACAAGAAAGGGGATAGTTTAGGAATATTTTTACTTTTGCAAATCTTACCACCACTTCCTTTGACTATCACTATTTGCTACGATGCATTTTCAGAAGCAGCCCTATGGGAAGGTTCTGAGAGGCCACTATTTTCTTTTGGGGGCAGTGAAAAAAACTTGGATCTAGTGAAACGCAATCAAGGTAGTGCAGCGGAGCAATAAGACTTGGACTTCACAAGATATGAGGGCTTTGTAATGGTGCAATGAGACACAGAGCACTCAAACAAATCACGATTTTATAAGAAGTATAACATACACTATTAATCAGACTATAACATACTAAGCAGCTCAAATCACAGGTAAGTATTACTAAATCAAAACTATAAACATATACAACCAAAGTTTGTGATCCCACTAGCGATCACCCAAACAGTTGGAAATGACTCCACAATGAAACATAAAAACTGCAGACAGTATATTTAGTGAGAAACAATTGAAACAATGCAAACGCAAGGGCAAATGGTGAAAAGTGGTTCATCTACCATAACATTTAAGACCTGTATCACTTGAGAAGTCCTTCCCTGTTAAGGTAGGTAGGTTTAGTGCCACTAAGTCAGAGGGCCCAGGTAAGTACCTGCTGCAGGGAGTTGGAAGTCTGCAGAGGTGAAGAAACAGGTAGTGGCAAAGTCAACTGGTAGGACCAATGTTTCAGTATTCAAGAAACAAAGATACATTCAAACGATTAGGGGTCCTCTCCCAATCCCACCACTCTAGGGGAAGTCCTGGGGGCAATACTTGGCTAGAACTCTACTGATGACAACCAGGCAAGGAAGAGGGAGAGTGAGGATGTTACACCCATACAAACCTATGACCGTTGGAAACAGATATACAAGCTACCATCCCCTTACTCTAATTCCACTAAAAGCCACCCCTCAGGTTCCTAGACTTGCTGGGGTCACTTGTTTCAATTCTCAGTCCTGTCGCAGGAGGTCGAGGGGCTGCCGATGTAGTGGCAGGTTTTGGGATTCGCTCAGGCTAGACAGCAGTTCCAACGAGACAGTTGCATATACCTTGTAGATGATGACCCAGATCCTCAACAGTAAGACCACCACATCTACCAGTAACACCCGAGAACAACCTCCCTCATCAAACCACACAAAAAGGCTTGAATGAAGCAAGCAGCCACCAGGAACAGGCAGCGGCAGGCAGCTTTCATGGCAAGAACAAAGGTACTGCTCCAGCAATGACCCCCTTTGTGGTAAAGAGCGGCAGCTGCAGGACAGGACAGGTCTTGGGCCACAAGCCGGCAGCATGCAAAGTTCAAAGCCAAATCTCAGAATAGGGATTGATGCACCAGAGATACCCTGGATGAAGCTGTTCAGTCCACATGATGGTTCTGGGTGGCTCCTGAAGGCTTTTTAGGAGAGGTTATTTATGCTGGGGTCTGGAAAGGTTGGCCCCACCAGCCCAAGGTATTCATGAGATTGATCCAAAGAAACAGGGCTTCACCAGGACCTGTCCGAAGGGCAATGCTGGATATCTTCAACAGACGTTGTTGGGTCTTAATCGGGCTGCAACGTCTTGGTATCTAAGGAACGGGTGCAGGACACCACCTTTGAACTCAAATTCGAGCCAGGGTCGCCCACTACCATCCATTGGTAAAGGTCTGCACCATTGAAACTAGAAAAGGCTGTCCAATCATGGACAGCCTCTTGCCCCAGATCTATCGAGTAACAGACAGTTCCCAAAAATAGTAAGATCAAAGTTTTCTTAACTTTTCTTTTGTGGGTCCAGCAAAAACCACATTATGTGGGGTGTTGGGGTGTTACATTGTCGCTCCTTCCCCCCCCCCCACTCTGCATGCAACTTTTTGCTACACTGACTAAAATTAAATGGCTGGTGGCAGTTGTTGATTTTTACTATCCTTTGTGCAGGTTACTAGCAGGCTGATTTCTCAGCTGCAGTACAGCACCCATGAGTGACAATGTTCTCAAAATGTGCCAGTCTTCTTTTTTCAGCATTCTTAGTTTGTCAGCTCCTTCTGGTTTCTTCGTCCATCAATCCATGTAGATCAGAGTCCTTTGTGAGTTTTGCCTTTGGCTGGCTTCAGCGCTGAAGCCCGCCTCTGGCTCCAGTGTGTCTGGGAAGCCAGAAAGTGAGTGAGGGTCCTGAAAATTCACAGTCCTTTGTAGGTGTGCCTGGCTGAAACCAGTTCAAACAGGGCGGCTGGCTGTTCTACAGGACATCCAACCCCCAGGTGATTGACAGCTCCATATGAATTAATGAATGGGCTCCAGCATACAAGGTGAGGATTTTTGGACTAAAGGCATAGTCTACCACTGGAACGAAGAAGCTGCAGCAGATGACAAGCAGAGATGCCAGCAGCACATTCAACAGCCGCAGAGATACCAGTGAAGCCCTGCAACTGTGCTAGTCCAGTTTTCATCTCGACAGGGATGACCTGCCAAGGACGACTTCCTCCCTTGGCTGGTGGGACAAACTAGCCTCAAGACCTTCAACCAGATGTCCTGCGACTTTCCTGGGCTGCAGAACACAAATACTGGGGATACGTGGACCATTATCGAGTGCATCGTCTTCCGAAGATCGAACCCGGCTGAAACTTTGCAGGCATCCGTGTGGACCTCCAAAGGCAGGAATTCTTCACTAAAAGTCCCCTCACCAGAGTTCAGGACTGAGTAATGAAAGAGAATCAAACAAGTGATATTAGTTTCTTCTTGGCGCTAAGAAAAAGGTGCCAAAACCAATGACCACAGGAGTGAGCCGAATCCTTTGTTGGCGACCTCTTCCCCAGATTGCTGCCCCGGAAGCCCATCAAAGGTCCCCCCTTTCATCACCAAGACCAAGGAGCAGGAATCTGGGTCTGCATCGTTGCACCTAGAGGACGACAGCTACATTTTCATCTTCACTCTGAAGGTACTTACCTTGGGCCATTTGCAGTGTTCCTTTGCTTGGCGAGTGCTGTTTCTTCAAATTGGAATTGACCTCAACTCCACTGCGCAATCAGGAAGGCTCTTGAGCTCCTGGGATTTTTCCCAAAATCACGGACCGGGTACTTAACTTTTCTCTGGAAATCGTCATCAGAACTGGTGCTATTCTACTTTATTACAACTTTGCTGGTTACCCAAAGGTCCATCTTCTTGATCCTACTGGATTTGGCAATGCTGGTTCCTCCATAAACTTTAATTGTGAACACTTTTTGAGTTAGGAAATAGACTGCCTAAATCCCTCTGGGAGATTTTAAACTGTTAATTACCATTTGCTAGCTGTTTTCAGTCTAACCTTCACTTCCCTACTAAACTGAGTTTTGCCAAGTTGACACGTATAAATACTGTTTCCGACCTCAACTGAAGTCACTGTGTGCTGGATAAGAAAAGTATATGAACAGTTACCCTCCTGCATTAATGTTCCTTATATAATCTTATTCCATTTTCTAATGCAACGCTATGATCTTTCTATGGATTGTCCTCCCGCAGATTCTTCATCTTTATAGATATCCATCATCCAGCTCTGCGGCTCGTAAACCTTTCGACAGGGGGCCTAGTGGACCTCGACTCTGCCATCGATCCGCCTTGCTCGATCGTCGGCTCCGGAAGCAACGTCAGGCGTTGTATATATAACACGTCACTACACCCCATGCTTCAGTTCCTCCCTTTTTCCCCCCCTTTGCCTGAACGCTCGAAAGGAAAACCAACGGGAGGAGGCTAATCAACCTGTAAAAAACATAAAGAATACATTCCCAAAAGGGTGATCCCAGAGATCAAATTTGTTTTTTTTTTAAAAGAATGAGTGAAAACGGACACCCCAGAGCCATCAAAGTTGTTTTCACTTAGATAGAAGCGTTGAGGCACAACACTGAGCGGGGATGGCTGGGAGGGGCGAGGAGGAATCTGCGGGAGAAGAATCCATAAAAAGATTACGGTAAGTAATTTCTCCTTCAATGGAATGCTTTTCTCCCACAGATTCTGCATCTTGATAGACTCCTCAAGCAGTTAGGCTAAAGGAGGAGGGCAGAAAGTACTAAACAAGTAGGTGCTGCAGAACTGCCCTACCAAAGCATGCATCAGCCCTGCGGGCAACATCCAAAACATAATGCTTGGTGAACGTATGTATGATATATGATAGTTTATTTATATAGCACCTATACACCATGTGTTTCAAAGCGCTTCAAGGCAAGGGAGGGAACAAGGGAAAATACAATGACATTCCTACAGGCCATGAACAGTAAGGATGTGAAATTAACTATCGTACTCGGCCTGAAGACATTTCAGATAGTGCAAGAGCTAAGACATAGATAAGGAAGGGAGCGGGAAGGAAATGGAAACAGACAGGCGACTACCGTACTAGGCCTGACAACATTTCTGGTAGAGCCGGAGAAAAACAAGAGGTGAGGGAGAGGGGTGCAAAAAGGTAGGGGAGGAATAAAACAAGCGACTATCATAGTAGGCCTGACGACATTTCAGATAATGCTGGAGGGGGATGGGGTGCACCAGTAAGGGAAGGGGGAAAATAGATGAGGTCCAGTGACAATTCTGATAGAGTAAGTGCATAGAAGAAAGTAAGGGGAGGAGATAGGAAAAGGGAGAAGGGAAAGGAGAAGAGAACAGAGTCAGCAGTCAAAAAGAGTGGCGAAGCAAGATGGGAGAGTGAATACAATTGCAAAAGTCAGTAGTAACACAATGTTGCAAGCCAGGATACAAGGAACGAAGACCATGTTGCTGCACGGCAAATGTCCCCAACAGTAACCCCCCTCTGTAGGCCTGTGGAAGCTGAAACCCCTCTGGCTGAATGTGCCTTGATCCCTGGCGGAAGTTCTTTACCTGCCGGCTGGCAATATGCAGATATACATAAAATAATCCAATGTTAAAGGTTTTTTTTGTTATGGCGAGACCCTTTGTGAGATCGAGATATGGACAACGAAACAACTAGTCAGTCTTCCGGAACTCAGATGTACGGGCAATGTAAAAGCTCAAGGCTCTTTCTGGGTCAAGACAGTGAAAATGCTCCTCTTTCGAGGGGTGAGGAAGGGGTAAAACAAAGGAAAATTAATAGATTGTGAAAGACGAAATTCAGAAGAACAAGTTACTTACCAAACTGGAAACATTCTCTTGATGGGATGTTCCTCCGACGTATTCCACATCTATGACATGTAATGTCCACAGCTGTGCACTTTGGAAACTTTTCAACAGAGGGTGTCTTGCGTCGAGCCAATCTCCCTTGAGGGCCTCCGTCGAGGGTCGACGTCACCGGATGTTATATATAGGATGCACAGCGGCCGTTGCCTCAGTTTAGTTTTTTCCCCCAGAACTAGTGTCCTGCCAGTATAACTGCCTACAGCCTTGCGGAAAGGGAAGCTGCAATCACAGGACATTTTCAAGAGGGGCGGGCTGGGAGGGCAATGTGGAATACGTCGCAGGAACATCCGATCGAAAGAACGTTACCAGTTTGGTAAGTAACTTGTTCTTCGAAGGGATTGTGTCCTCCGACGTATTCCACATCTACAACAGACTCCCAAAGTAGTACCAGACTATGGAGGAGGTAAAGAATTTCGGATGTGAATTTAGATTACACAATCAAATGGCCGAATAGAGGACCGCCTTACCAAAGGCCAAATCCTGCCCGTGGATGGTGTTTAACAAAAGTATGGACAGAATACCATGTGGCTGCTTCACAAATATTCCGAATAGGAACACACCTTTGTAGAGCAGTGGAGGCAGCCAAACCCCTAGCAGAGTGAGCCCGTAATCCTTCCGGAGGGTCCTTCCTCGCCAAAAAATAGCACTCCGTGATAGTTAGGATATTCCATCTGGACATGGTCTGTTTGGAAACAGCCTGACCCAAGCGGTGTCCAGCATAACCAGGAAAGAGGTGATCGTCCACTCTGACCCAGGACATCCGTGAAAGATAAAAGCTCAAAGTTCTCCTAGGATCCAACCTATGGAGCCTCTCCTCTTCCTTACCAGGATGCGGAGGAGGATACAATGCCGGAAGAATCACCTTCTGGCTCAAATGAAATTCAGACGCAACCTTCGGCAGAAAAGAAGGTCGCACCTGCAGGACAACCCTGTCCTTATGGAAAACAGTAAAGGGTGGCTTGGCAGAAAGTGCCTGCAATTCACACTCTACATGCGGGAGTAAACCCAACTAAAAACACAGTTTTAAAAGACAGCAGTCTCAGCGGACAAGAGTGTAAGGGCTCAAACGGAGCTTCCATCAGAAACTTTAAAACCAAATTCAAATCCCAACCCGGCACCTGGAAAGGGGACGGTGGAAACACATTAGACAGTCCTTTCAGAAACTGTGAAATCAAAAGAATCTTAAAGTAAGAACACTCTTCAGACGAGCCCTTAAATATAGAGAGCGCCGCCAGGTAACCCTTAATGGTACCCACTTGAAGGCCCTTGTGGGCTAAAGAAAGCAGAAAAGACAACACCATAGGAATGGAACATTGGAAAGGATCCACATTCTGACCCCTATACCAGTCGCAGAACTTCCGGCAACAGTACAAGGATATTGTTGCGGGCTGCCTGGCC
Source organism: Ambystoma mexicanum (assembly GCF_040938575.1). Taxonomy (NCBI): domain Eukaryota; kingdom Metazoa; phylum Chordata; class Amphibia; order Caudata; family Ambystomatidae; genus Ambystoma; species Ambystoma mexicanum. Next base: position 990,537,662 of record NC_090926.1, on the reverse strand, counting down.
GAAAGCAACACCTCCATCACGTCATCCGGGCGGTCCCAATCCTTGTATCTCATCCTTTTAGATACCAAGCATGAAGGCTGAGAGACCTGACCTCTGGATGGAGGACCTGACCTCTGGATGGAGGACCTGACCGCCCTCCCGTCAGAGCAGGTCGTCTCGGCAGGGAAGACGGTGAAAAAGGCAGATGGACATGTCGAGATGGTCCGGTACCACGCTCTCCCGGCCCAATCCGGAGCAATTACGATCATTCAGGAACCGAACCTCCGTAACCTCTGCAACACCTGACGAATGACGGGGACTGGAGGAAACGCGTACAGCAGTGGGAAATACCACTCCACTACGAACGCGTCCCCTAAGGCTCCTCTTGGGGGAAATTCACGCAGCAGAATCTCTCGCACTTCCGGTTGACACCGGTGGCGAAGAGATCCACTTGTGGGGTTCCCCAAAGGGTAAAGATCGCCAAACGGACTGCCTAAGCCAACTCCCACTCGTGAGAGACCGTGCTCTGCCTGCTCAGAGCGTCCTCCGCCACGTTTTTGTCTCCAGCCAGATGAACTGCTGAGATCGAGATTTCCTGTTGGATGGCTCAGAACCAGAGCTGTCACGCCTCCCTGCACAACGAGGAGGGATCCTGCTCCCCCCTCCCCCGTTTTTTGTTGAGGTAATGCATGGCCACTGTGTTGTCTGTCATAATCAGGACAGTCTTCCCTCACACAGACGGCAGAAAAGCCTTCGGGGTAGCCTGACAGCCCGCAGCTCTAACAGATTGATGTGGAGTCTGGACGACGGAGACCAATGGCTGCTGGCTGTCAAATCGTTGGCATGAGCGCCCCATCCTGTGAGGGAGGCATCCATCTCGATCATCACCTTCGGCCATGGTTGCCAAAACGGTGCCGCCTTCATCATATTTCCTTCGTCGGCCGACCATAGAAGATCCTGGGCGACCGAGAGCGGAATCTGAATGGGATCCAACACCTTGCCAGAGAACTGCAACCACTGCATCTTGAGAGCCCACTGCAGGGATCTCATCCGCAGTTTGGCCTCTGGAACCAGAAGAATGCAGGACGCCATGAGGCCGAGCATTATTAAGAATTCGAAATCCGGGAGACTCTGGGCACGTTGAAACTTGTCCATCATCTGCAGAATGTGATGAGCCCTCACCTGGGGAGGCGAACACTGCCCCAGGGACATATCTAGCACTGCTCCGATGTATTGGAGCCACTGGGAAGGTGTCAAATGAGACTTCATTCAATTTAGGGAGAAGCCCAGCTTGTGAAGGGAATGGCAGGTGACTGATAGATGATCCAGGGCTTGCTCGGGAGAACGCGCCCTGATCAGCCAATCGTCCAGGTATGGGTAGACATGAATTCCCCATCTCCCAAGGTATGCTGCCACAACCACCATGCTTGGTGAAGATCCTCAGGGCGGAGGTCAATCTGAATGGCAGGACCCGAAACTGAAATTGCGAGTCGCCATCCGCGAACCTCAGGAACTTCCTGTGCTTCGGATGAATCGGCACATGAAAGTAAGCATCCTTGAGGTCCAGAGACACCAACCAATCCTGAAGTTGAAGGGCCGGAGGACTTGCGAAAGAGTGACCATCTTGAACTTGTCCTTCCTGGGCAGCTTGTTCAACCAACGCAAGTCCATGATGGGTCTCAATCCTCAGTCTTTCTTTGGGGTCAAAAAATAAGGGGAATAACATCCCTTGTTCCTCTCCGTTACAGGCACCAGTTCTATGGCGGCTTTCTCCATCAGGGATAGGATTTCCTGCGCAAGGAGCGGATCCAGACTCTTCAAAGAGCTTCCCCGGTGGATTGTCGTGAGGCCGCTGAAGGAAGGGAAGGCAGTAGCCGTGGGCTATGATATTCAGAACCCACACATCTGAAGTGATGGCACGCCATTCTCCAAGACGCTGCGCAAGTCTGCCCCCAACCGGCAAACCATGGGACATGGTCTCATGACTGAGCTGGAGCGGCTGCGCCTGAAGGCAAAGAGGCAACTGCCAGAACAGCATTGGCACCCCGAGTTCCCCGTTCACTACGGGTACTCTTACGTTGGCCCTTTTGACTGGCAGCTCGTCTCGATCTACCAAAAGAGGAGTAGAAACAAAAAGGAACCTCCCCTCCATTGCTGTGTCCTAGGACGAAAAGGCAGAGGTTGAAGTACTGCAGTGCTCAAAGATTTCACTGCAGCTTTGGAGGTCTGCAACCTCTCAAGGCTCGTCAGTCTAGCTGCCATATAAATGAACGCCATCAAAGGGCATGTTCAGAAGACGGGCTTGCACATCAGGAGCAAACCCCGACTTCCGCAACCACGCAAACCTGCGTAGGACGGTGCTCACAGCCATGGACCGGCTGACAGTCTGCCGTGTCCAAACCAGACTGAGGGGAGTGTCACATAGCATCCTTGCATCACACACAAGGGCTAGGAAGCCATCCCTTTTCTCCCCCTCGGGAATATGCTCAGCCGCTAAGGAAGCACAGTTCCACAGAGTGTGTAAATCTTGCCAAGGCACATGTGGAGTTGACAGCTTTCAGTGCCATGCTCCCTGAAGAAAAGACCTTCCGAGCCCATCTGTCGAAGCGCTGGTCATCCCTATCCGGAGGGATGGTAGGGTACACCTGCTGCCTCGAGGTGGCCAGAGCCGCCTGAATCACCAAACTTTCAGGAATGGGCTGAGTAGACAAATACCTGGGGTCGTTAACAGAAGGGCGATACTTTTTCAGAAAGTTCTTATTGACCGCTGGAAGTGATTCCGGGGCCTACCAAGAGATGACACCCTTTTTTCCAACGTAAGATGAAAGGGCAATACCGGGTCAGAGGGGGGACCTTGTCCAAGATGTCCGTAAGGTCATCCTGAATAAAATCCTCAGGAGGACTGGACCACCCCAGGTATTCGAAGACCCTAGACATGAGCCGCCTGTAGGAAGAGTCTGCATGAGCCCCCGGATCAGGCCTACCAAACTCAACTTCCGGAGAAGTGTACAGGCCACTTGCATCATGGAGGGTTGGCCTCCACTCCTCCAAGAGACTGTCATCCAACAATCCCGGAGCCTCATTCTGAGAAGCAAGGCCTTCAATCTCTGACTTTTCCTCCTCTTCAAAAATGTCTGCCAAAGGTCTGTAAAACCCAGCCAAAGTGACAGAAGAGGGCCTGCGTCCCAATACCGGCCTCCCAGACTTGGAGCAAGCCTTCCTAGGCATAACCACGTCCTCAGAAAACTCCTCAGAGACATTATGCCCAAAAAGCGCTCAGGGCGCCGAGGACCTAGATGCCGAGGGCATCGAGAACACAGACGTCGATATAGCCGAGGGCTTCGACGCCAGAATCTGTGCCATGGTTGTTGACGCTGCTACAGGCGTGGGCTGATAGAACGGAACAGGAACAGCATCGTCTGAGTCTGACTGTCCCGGCGACAAACAAGTCGACAGCGGCGTGTATACCTCCACAGGCCGCAACGGTCTTGCTGGGGACGAGGACCGAGACCTGGACGCATGTCTCTTGCAACTGCTCTTGTCCACACAGGACCTCGAGGGCTCCCTGTGCGAGTCGCGGCACAACCCTGAGCCCAAAGACGTGCGAGCCACGGTTCAAGGGCATTCTCTGCCGGCTTCGTGAGAAGGCGCGACAGGAACCATGCCTTGCGACTGGAAAATCGCCATCATTTGCTCTTTAAAAACCGCCCACTCCTCCGGAGTCGAGGACTTTGTGGGCCAGGCTACCTTACGCACAGCGCCATCCTCCAAGGACGGGGAAGGCGTCCAGTGCCGGTACTTCCTACCGCAAGGACAAGGAATGGCGGGAACCACTCTGGGACCGGGAACCTCGAGCCTCCTCCCGATGCGGAGAGTCACCCCCTCAAGTCGTCGGTGGAAACCCTAGACTTTGATCCGGATTTACAGGACTTCAAGTGCCCCCCCTACCTACCTTGAGATTCCCCTTTCCTTTCACACAAGGCCTTGGTGGTTAGAGACTGGCATTTCGAGCAGTTGTCGGTATCGTATGACTCACACAGACACCATAAACAAATACGGTTCAGGTCGGTCAACGAGATCTTGGACTTGTCTTGAAGTCTTGAACCCGGACCTTGGAGTCAGAGGGGTCAAAGAAATAGACATCATAAAGGTTGCTGATACACACGAAGCGCGCCAAGGTTCACAAAGCTATACACATTCGCTGTCGAAAAAAAACAACTGCGGCAACAGGCGCCATGCGTCCTATATATAACATCCGGTGACTTCGACCCTCGACGGAGGCCCTCGAGGGACATCGGCTCGACGTCGCTGTGGACATTACATGTCATAGATGTGGAATATGTCGGAGGACAATACCTTAGAAACACCTTTTGGAAGGTAGCCATGGCCTGACCGAGAAACATTTTCTCTTAAAAAAAACTAAAAAAAATTGTGGTTTGCAGCATCATGCCTGCAGCTCACTAACTCTCCTGGCTGATGCAATTGCTACCAAGAAGGCTGTTTTACGGGACAACAGCCTCAAAGAACAAGAATGCCTAGGTTGAAACAGACCATAGACATTTGGGGGCAGAGTTCGGCAAACCAGTATTTCTTTTCTAGCCGGTCCCTCTTCGCCAGGGCTGAGGCAGGGTTCTTCAGTAGCACCAGCCCCTCATCCCAGACATCGTCCAGGAGTGGCACCGACAGAATGGTCTTCATTTTCGCCTCCTGGGGCGGATACAGGAAGCCCTCCTCTTCCGGGGTGAGCTGGAAGAGTTCCAATGCACGGGCGATCATGGAGTGAAAGGATCCGACTTTGTCCGGCGGAGAAGCCCTTGGAGGCGGAGAGAGTCTGCCGTCGTCCTCTGTGTCTGTCGTTGCAGTGTCCGTCCCCGTGTCCCTCGGGGAGGCGGGCAGTGATGGCTGTAGCGCCCCGGTGTCAACGAGGTCGCTGCCGGTTGCATCACCAGCGGTGCTCTGCATCCTCTTCTGAATCTCCGACACCAGCATGTGGAGGGTCTAAAGAATATCCTGCGACAGAGCTCTGGGGGTGCCTGGGGAACAGGGATGCTGGGCCCAGCACCTGGGTAGTCGTCCACGTCGACGACTTCTTTGTCGCCGTCTCCGGCGGGCATCTCCTCGGTGTTCCCGTCGTCTTCACCACCCTCCTCCGGGATGGTGTGGACAGAAACTATGTCTTCCTCGTGGGACGGCCAGATGTGCATGCCCTGGAGTTCTTCCACAAACCCCCTTGCCACCCCTTATTTGGGTCCTGAGGGGTCAGCATCGGGCTGAGATCCGGCATCCTCTTTTTCAGGAGTCTTCTCCACTGGCTTGGATGAAGCCTCCCACCTGGGAGGAAGGGCTACCGTGCCCGCCACCAGGTTACCCACCGGGTCAGACCCTTTCGCCTTTGCGAGGGCGGCAGCCACCAGTTCGATGGAAGAGGACGACTTGGCCTGGATCACCTGGCCCTTAAAGGGCAGGTCGGATGCCTTATCCCGTTTAGCCTTCTCCGGTTTCGCCCTCAGCTTCCCTGGAGTCACCGACTTTCTCTTTGATGAAGAGCTGGAGTGATGGCTGGAGATTGAGGCTGATGGAGACTATGATCGCTCCTTGACCGCTGTGGGACCCCCCTTGCGCGGCGACCTAGACGAAAGCAGACTTGCAGTGCTTGGCTTTGGGCCCCCACAGATGGAGCACCCTCAAAGGACTTAGAAGCCCACTCTGGCTGGCTGGATCCTAATGAGCCATGCCCCTGTGAACCACCCGAGGTAGAGGCTTTGGCCTTGAGCCACGTCACCACCCGGACGTGACGATCCTTCATCGTGCGCTTGGAGAAGCCACGGCCGATCTTGCACTCTTCCTCCATGTGCGTCGGGTGAAGACAATACAGGCACTGGGAATGCTTGTCGTCCGTGAAAACATCCAGCAGACCACAGCTGGTGCAGAGCTTGAAGAGGGAAGCCCCATCCTTCTCCTCCGACATGATGCAGTGCAGTGTTGGCACAATGGCCTTCTGGAAGCTTCAAGAAGAAACACTATGATTTTGTCCTTGAAGGGCGATGAAAGATGCCGAAAATCGGATCCCTGTTAATGGGATGAATATACGATGGAGCCCAGGGGCTTGATTGACAAAACAAAGATTTTCCTAGCCAAATAAGCACGAAAACCCCAGCAAAGCTCTAAGAGCGAAATGTGAGGACTCCCAACACTTGAACGTGCGGTAAAAATCTGAAGATGGCTGCCAGAGTAGGGAGAGGGCAGTCATTGGCTGGGGGCAGTATGACCCAGAGCACAGGGATTGTTTTATATGAGAAAGTTTATAAACTAAAGTGAAACACTTTATATGACAATGCATTACTTACCGTAAAAGCATTTCTGATGGTTGTATCTGCTTAGATTCACATGCTGTGCATAGTCTGACATCCAGTGGTCACTGCGGAGTATTGCATTTTGTTTTTCGTAGTCGAAAATGGGACGTCGACAAGGCGTGTCTGTAACACTATCCCTATAGTGACGTGCGTTGTACCCACAATCCCTCACACGTCGAGGTCCCTCTGTTTGTATTTTTCTGCCCTGAGGGAGCCTTCTATACGTGAGTGAGTACAGAAAAGAGAGAGAGATGTAGAAAGGTGTCTATGTTCCTTCCATCCAAGCGGGGAGGAAGGGTTGGCGCATGTGAATCTAAGCAGATACAACCATCAGAAATGCTTTTACGGAAAGTAATGCATTGTCTGATGTTTGTTAATCTGCTTAGAATCACATGCTGTGCATAGACTAGCAAGCAGTACCCTGAATTGGCGGTGGGTTATGAGAAGGAACAGTAGAGAAAAGATGTCTTAATACTGCCTGTCCCACCTGGGAGTCAGATCTAGAGTGTGCATCTAGACAGTAGTGTTTTGTAAAGGTGTGCACAGAACTCCAGGTTGCCGCTTTGCAGATGGACTCAAGGGGAAAATTTGCAATGAATGCTATGGATGCCCCAGTGCCTTGAGTAGAATGTGCTCTTGGCTTGAAGGGTAGTTCTCTCTTAGCAAGAGTGTAACAGAGTGATGCATTGAACAATCCATCTAGATATAGTGGATTTTGAAACTGCATCTCCTTCTCTTCCTGCTGCCACCGAGACAAAGAACTGATTAGTCTTTCTCAGTGGTCTGGTTCTTTCCATGTAGAACATGACAGCTCTGCGCACATCAAATGTATGCAGACTTTTTTTCTCCCGAATTGGAAGGGTTTTGAAAGAACGTTGGTAGTTCTATTGACTGGTTTACATGGAATTTTGAGATGAATTTCGGTGCAAACCTTGGGTGCGTGCGTAGAACCACTTTATCTTTGTGAACTGCTACAAAGGGGTCTAAAACAGAAAGAGCCTGTAGTTCACTTACTCTCCTAATGGAGGTGATAGCTATTAGGAAAGCGGTCTTAAGAGAGGTCTTTAAGAGTTGCTGTGTGCGTGGGTTCAAATGGTGAGCCCATGAGTTTGGTAAGTACCACATTCAGGACCCAGCCGGGAGCTGGGTTTGCTATCGGAGGGTGTATTCTCTTTACTCCCTCCATGAAGGCTTTGATAACTGGGACTTTCTACCACAACACTAAGCTGGGAAGTGGTGTATGCAGAAAGTGCCGCTAGGTGGGCTTTAATGGAATTGAACACTAGACCAGAGTCCAGTAAACGGGTCAGGTACAGGACAATGTGCGTGGGGGAGCAGTCAACTGGGTCGATGCTTCTTCCTCTATACCAGATGACAAATCTCTTCCATTTGCTAGAATAACAGTGACGATGTCCATGCATCTCTGCGGGAGTTGTAAGTGTCCAAATTCTATGATCTCAGGAGCCAGGCTGCTAAATTCATGGTCTGAGGGCATGGATGCAGTGTCCTGCCCTTGTCCTGTGACAGCATGTTGTGCGGGCAGGGAAGTTTCACTGGGGGGATAGAGACATCTCCATCAAGTGAGTGAACCATGGCTGCCGGGCCCACATAGGGGCCACTAGTATCATGGTAACTTGTTCCTGGTGCATCTTGTGCACAATCTTATTGAGAAGGGGAGTCGGGGGAAAGGCGTAAGCAAATTTCCCTGACCATGGAATCGATAGACCGTTCCCCTTGGATTGGTTCTGGGGGTACCTGGAGGCGTAATCTTGGCATTGTGAATTCTCCAGAGTTGCAAACAGGTCTATTTCTGGGAATCCCCATTGTGTGAAGACGTCGAAGACGATGTCTTCGTGCAACTGCCATTTGTACTCTGAGGGCAGAGGGAAGTCTCTGCTGAGTTTGTCTGCTAGCAGATTGAGTTCCCCTGGTACATGTTGCGACACTAGCAACATGTGTTTGAGAGCCCACTTCCAGATATTCTGGGACAGCTTGGACAGTCCTGGAGAGTGGGTGCCCCCTTGCTTGTTGAGGTAGTACATGGCTGTGGTGCTGTCCGTAAGGACCATCACTGTCTTCCCTTGTAGGTGTTCCTGGAAGGCCTTTAGTGCCTTGAACACGGCCAGTAGCTCCAGTAGGTTTATGTGCTTGGATGCTACGCTCGGAGTCCACACTCCGTGAGCAGTCTGATGGGATAGGTGAGCCCCCCATCCTGTGAGGGATGCGTCTGTAGTTAGAGGGGCTTCCACTGCGGGTTTGGCAAAGGGTTTCCCTCTTACCAGGTTTTCCTTTGTCCACCACCGTAGCGAGAGAACCAAGGCCTGCGAGACCACCACTAGATCGTCCCATTGTCCGCTGGCCTGACACTACAGGCTGTTGAGCCACTCTTGCATTGGGCGCATGCAAGGTACATGACGCCATCATTCCTATCAAGCGCATCGTTTTGCGCACTGTCACCTCCCGACCTGCCACATATTGGGGGATCTGAAACAGCATGTTTTGGACCCTCTCGTTGGAGGGGAAGTCGAGGCCGTCCTTTGTTCGAATTAGAGCCCCTAGGAATTGTTTGACTTTGCTGGGGTCTAAGCTGGACTTCTTCTCGTTGATGGAGAAGCCCAGTTGGAACAAAAGGTCTACAGTCTTTTTGGTGTTTGAGAAGCATGTCTCGTAAGAATCCCCTGTTATGAGCCAGTCGTCGAGGTAAGGGTATACTGGGATGGATAACCTGCGTAGGTGGGCCGCTGCCACTGCCAGTACTTTCGTGAATACCCTTGGTGCAGATGCTATGCCGAAGGGTGGCACTCTGAACTGGTAGTGTTTGCCCTCTATCATGAACCTGAGGTATTTTCTGTGCGCTGGCAACATTAAAATATGAAAGTATGCATCTTTCATGTCCAGTGTTGTCATGTAATCTCCCTGTGATGGCAGTGGGATCACTTCCTGTAAGGTCACCATACAAAACTTTTGGGGTTTGACAAACTTGTTCGCTGGGCGCAGATCTAATACAGGGCGCATGGTTAGATCCTTTTTGTGTACAAGGAAGTACACTGAATAAATACCTTCTGTTACCCGAGATAGAGGCACGACCTCTATAGCTCCTTTTTCCAGTAGCTGGTCCACTTCTTGGAGAAGAATGGCGAGGTGTTCTGGTGTCATGCGTCGTCCCCTCGGGGTCTGTATGTTGGGGAACTGTTGAACTCTATACAGTAGCCGCGGGCTACGGTGGATAGTACCCAGCGGTCTGATGCCATTCCCTCCCATGCTGGAAGAAAGGATGTTAACCGGCCCCTGACCGGCGATGCATGGGAGGGGACCCCAATCTTCGCGTCACTTGGTGTTGTTGGTGGCTTGGGAGCCTCTAGGGGTGGGACCCCGGCCTCTCCCCTTGCCACGGCCTTGGCCTCTCTGATTGTACTGGCCACTATTACCTTGGTAGTTGTTGGCAGAATATTGAAGTTGTTGATTCTGTTGCTGGCGTTGGCCACGAAAAGAACGCTTGTTGCCAAATACCCGCCTGTTAGGGGGCTTTGAGATTTGGTCCAAGGTCTTTATGGTATCAAATTCTTTTTTCGCATTTTCCAGTGCGTCGTCCACTGACTTTCCAAAGAGGTTAGACTCTTCAATAGGCTTGTTAATGAGCGCCGCTTGCGTTGCCGCCTTAAACCCGGAATTGCGAAGCCAGACGTGGCGCTTCAGCAGAATTCCCTGTACCAAAGAGCGGCCAGCTGTTTCCGCTGCATTGAGGGTATTCTTAACGATGCATTGGTTGACCAGAGACCCTTCATTAACTGTAGCCAGCAATCTAGTTTTTAGGGGTTCAGGGACTTCCTCGATGTCCTGCTTAAGCTTTCCCCATTGCGCATCAGCGTAGCTTGCCAGCAATGTGTTATTATTGGCAATTCTAGTTGAGAACACTGCCGAGGTGGTAATTCTTTTGGCTAGGGCATAAAGCTTTTTCCTCTGTTTATCCGGGGGTGCCTCGCTGGTAGACAGTGGAACCCCAGCCCTTTTCCTAGTCTTAGTCACCACCAAGGAGTCCGGGATTGAGTGACCCTTAATATATAGTGGGTCTGATTGAGAGGATGAGAACAATTTTTCGATTCTTGGATTAACCCCTCTTACTAGTGCAGGGGTGGCCAGTGAAGGGTTGATTAGTCTCTTAAAAGAGGCGAGTATTGGAATTGTTTGGCTGGTGGGGGGGGGGGGGGTTTCTTTGATAATCCTTTCCACGAAGTCAGTGTCTGGGGTGACCTCCCAAGTTTCGACCTCAAAATGTGCTGCTGCCTTCCTCAGCAGCGCGTTAAAGGTGGGCTGATCGTCAACAGGTGAAGGGTTCCTAACTAGTGTGGTCTGAGGAGACCTGATGTCTATAATGTCTGGCTCTGTAGACCCTGATGGTGACTGCCAGGGATTTAGGTCACCCTCACCTGGGTCTTCTTCGTACCCTTCCTCACTTATGTTAGTGTCCTCATGGAAGCCTTCTCCCTCTTGTTGGTTTTCATCATTAATGAACTCTTCTCATTCCTGGAAGTGAGTGTCCTCTTCGGTGAGGTCGTAAGAGTTCATATGCTCCTGAAAGGGGTTATAGAACAACTTTGAGTATTTAGCCCTTGGACTTTCTAAGAGTACCTCCCTAGGTCTTTTAGGTGTCCTATTTTCTGGAATGGCCATGAATCTGTCTAACTTGTCCATACAGGACTGGAACTTCCCTAAGGTCCACTGAGGTAGGCCAGAGCGGTCTGGGAGTGAAAAAGGAGTTTCTTCTCCTTGTATTCGCCTAGATCTGTCCCATAGCATCGAAGATAAGGTGCCTTCGCCTTCTGAGAAGTGTTCTGGCAGGCTAGGGCTGTCCGTCGACGGTAGGAGCTGTCCCAGCCTACTTTCCGGCACCTTTGGCGTTTCTTTGGCCTTGTGCGCGGTTTTCGGCGTGTCACTTGTCGTCCTTCTCTGGCTGTCCTTAGAAGATATACACGCAAGGCTTTCGGCGATCATTCTGTCTGCCGAGGGATCGCTCGCCGTCGCGCTAGTTACCGTCGAGTCTTTACTGGCAACGTGCGCACTCTTACGAGGCGCGTCGCCGCCTGAGGGTTTGGGGTTAGCGCCCTTATTTCCAGAGTGCCCAGTCGCCTGTCGCGGGAGCGGTGGCGGGGAGGACTGGCGACCCTTACGGTCGGCGGAAGACGCTGGTGGGCCCGGCGCTTCCGTTGGCGCTATGGCTGCCTTTGTCTATTTCTTGTGTGCGTCCTTGTCGACGAGGTGTTCATCCCCATAAGCTGGGTGTGAGCCGGGCTTGTCGGGGCCGGACGAAGAGGAGCGAGAACGGTCCCTCGAGAGGTCTACAACCTCCGTTACGGAGGCCGTGTAATCACTGTCCTCGTCACATTCGGCGGCAGCGGGCGAGGAATCTGACCTAGACATGGCGTAGGCCGCCCACCTTTTGACCCTGCGGTCCTTTATCGTTTTGGGCTTAAGTAACTTACAGGCCGCACAGCCGTCCTCCTTGTGATCGAGGGGCAAGCAACGGTTGCACCGTTTGTGCTTGTCCTTCCAGGTATATTTGCCTTTGCAAAGTGAGCAAAACCTAAAGGGCGTCCTCTCCATAGCTGAGGGCAAGAAGTGTGATTACGACCTCGAAAGAGAGGGAGGGGAAAGAGAAAGGCATTCTCGGAGTGCAAAGAAAAGATCACACAACCCCACTCTCCCTACTGTGTAAGGCCGGCGAGGCCAGGCCACGTGTTCAGCAACACCCAAGGATATCCTCCGCTCGTCCTTATGTCGAAGATCTTGCTCGGTGGAGAAAAAGCTTGCAGCTTCGTCGAGGGAGGGATCTATGTGTTAGATATTAATAATAATAAATGACCAAGGGTCGAAGAAATGATTTCGCAATGTCTCTCGAGGAGCTTCACATAGAGGCGACCAATAACTGGGCGGAAAAAAACAATCTGAGGGACCTCGACGCGTGAGGGATTGTGGGTACAACGGACGTCACTATAGGGATAGTGTTACAGACACGCCTTGTCGACGTCCCCTTTTCGACTACGAAAAACAAAATGCAATACTCCGCAGTGAACACTGGATGTCGGACTATGCACAGCATGTGATTCTAAGCAGAGTAACAAACATCAGAAATGTATTTCTTTTTTAAACAGAGGATTCCCAGCCTGACGATGGGGAATATTCATGAGCATATGAATCCATGCAAGACCTCAGGCTGGAGAAGTGTTGTTAGCTATCCTCACTTAATAGGCAGACGAGGCACATACTTTTCTGCCTAGGGTGTAGATCCTCTTGCTCTCCTTGTCAGGAGGTGCTTTGGCAGAGGCTAACCTTTCTCCTGCTTGCTTCCTTGGGGTGGGGACTACGAGAGAGTCTGGCTTTAGCTGCCCCCTAATGTACACAGGGTCTGATGGAGCTGGTCTAAACAATTTTTCAATGCATGGGTTGACTGCCTTGTCAGATTGGGGCTAAGTAGAAAGGCTGAATATGCCTATTTACATATTGAAGCAGTGGGATGAACTGTGCTGCAGATCTCTATCAACTTGAGCTTCCCGAGTATCTATCTTAAAGTGTTCTGCAGGTTTTAACAGCAGGTCATTGTAGTGCAGCTGGTTGTCCACCAGGAAATCAGCCACTAGGTTGGTAGGTATGGTCTGGGGATTGGATGATTTATACATCACAGTCATAGTATTGATCCATGTCCCCCTTGGTCTTCTGGGTCTGCTAATGAGCCAGGGTCTAGGGAGTCTTGGGTGCCATGTGTCATCAACCACGTCTTGAAATGTAGAAGCCTCTTTTGGCGTCAGGCTGTTTGTTAGATGTTACGCTTTGAGGGGGCTCCTGGAGACTGGTAAGTTGATCTGGGTGTTGATCAAAGAAATTTACAAAAGTAGACATTCTCCTCATGATCCTGTTCCGCAGTCCATTGGGAGGAGCTTGGCAACACTGAGGGAACAGGTGTAGGCAAAGGCTCTGGAACAGGGGGCGGTTTGTGATGCTTTGTCCCTGACAGGGTGTCTTTAGGGGCAGAATAATCCCTCATTTTTTAACCTTGTGATTTTGAGGCTTGGGGCATCGAGGAGTTTTTCAACGTCTTTGCCTTGAGCAGGGTGTCAGCCCTGATTTGGTTTCAGTGCCGGAAACTGAATATGGAGTCTTTTTCAGGGACCTGTCGTGTGGTGATCGCGACCGCGATGGCCCAGAGGACAGGGATTTTTGGGTGGCTCATCGTGTCAATCTGGAAAAGTGAATACTCTTCATTTGAATGACAGACGTAACTTGATGGCCGTAGGCCAACCGTCTTATGCACCGAATTATAGAAATATAGACTGCTATGCTTGACCAACAAGCGGCCATTTTAAACGTAGCAAGAATCGCCATTTTGCTTGTTAACCATTGCTCATTGCTTTCTGTCTAAACTGCTTTGCAGCTTGCAATTCTTGCAAATTCTGCTTACTCTGCTCAACTGTTAACATTGTTGTCTGAATATGAAAGGACAAGGTCGCGAGACTGAGGAGTTCGTTGAAACTCCTCATGAGTAGCTCAGAAAGGAATGCTCATGCTCCCTCTCTGTAGCCTTGGGGAGCTACAGGGCATTTAATCACTTCACAGCTGCCAGCCAGTCTCGTACGATGGTAGAATATGTTAGAATAAAACAGCTAAAGGCTTGAATTATGCTCTTCCTACGGCCCCCCTTCGCAAAACCCTTTAGAGCGTGTCGGCTCCCAGGACACGAATAGTACCTCATAGATAGCAAAGTATGGAATGTGGCTCTTCCCCCGTGTGTAGCTTGCTTCCAAGAACAGAACCACTGTGTTCTGTTCAACAACTAAAAGAATCATCCGCACTTTCTAAATTGCACATTGTTACTAGAATAGACATCGAAAGTGTCCTAATTGTCATACCCGTCGGAAATGTCCATCGTCATCCCGAGTTCAAAGAAGCTAACCAAAGGGGGTGTTAAACATGACATTCTGATTGTATGATATGCATTTTGTATATATGTAACTGATGTACATATTTCGCTCTCTTGCGTCCCTCGAGGTCTAGGAAACTCACGTCGCGGGGCGTGAGACCAGAATTGACCAATTGGGACTATTCTTGCTTGCAATAAACCCTAGCATTGGGAATTTGAACCTTGTGTCTGGCGCATCTTTTCGTGTATGTTTATTGCCTTGTTTCCATAGCACGAGGGACCCCTAAGGGCCCCTTTCAATCGGTCAACGACATGGTCGACTGTCGGCCGTGGGGGGATGTGCTTAGTGTGGCGTGTCATGGAGGTGCTTGAGCTGCCGGGTGTCGTCTCCATAGCAGAACCGCTGGCCTGCCTGACGGGGGCTCACACACAGTAATCCATCGGATCCCGATCACCCCCGGCGTCACTTAGGGCACGGACACTGCCATTGCTGGAGGCTCCCTCGACGTCCATAGTGTCCTCAGCCTGCATGGCATGGCACGGCAGACCCAGCGTTTAGTTTTGCGGCACTTTAAAGACTTTGGCCGAAACAGTTTGCAGGACTTGCACTCTTTTTATGAGTGGTCTCTAGGGAAGCAAAGGTCACACACTCAGTGTGAATCTATCATAAATCCTTCCAGGGAAACTTCCTGTTACAGGAAGGACAGAATATAAAAGGTCTATTTTCCATAATATGGAAGGATGGCAGCCTGGTGAAATACAAGGAAATATGCATTATCTAAGTGAGATGGATTAGGACCTCCCCCCACTCTCCCTAATGTATAGGGCCGAGGCCCGATGGGGCCTACGTAAAGTTTGCTGAGACGGGAGTCGCCATCGACGGATGGTCTTGTCTTCGAAAGCTGTCGCCGGAGATCTTGCAGTGTACGGTTGTCGAAAGGACAGAAAGAAAGTCTAAATTTAAACTTTTATAAGTAATGGTATCAGTCAGAAGAAGGAACTTTGCAATATGTGTCCAACTATGATGGCGGGAAAAAAACAATCTGAGGGACCTTGGCGCGTAAAGGACCATGGGTCCAGTGGACGGCACACTAGGGATAGTATTACTGACACGCCCTGTCGACGTCCCTTTTCAAGTTTCAAAAACAAAAAATGTAATACTTTGCGGGTACCACTAGATGTCGGCCTATGCATAGCATGTGATCCAAGCAGATCCACAAGCCTCAAAAATATTTATGCTATAACTTTAGTGTGTAAGTGTTTACTTTAATACCTGCATTTACTGATTTCATTGTACAGCTCACGTTACTCCTCTTAAGATAAACCTGGCTGCTCAGTCACACCACCAACTTGTGTAGTACAGGCCTATAATAAAAGGTGGGTTACCCAATACCAAGAGATAGGTCTTGTAAAGTCGCACACCAGTTACTCTACAAATTCTTACCCAAAAAGGAGAATCCCTCCGCCACCAAAAATAGGCCAGTGATGAAAAAAAAAAAAAGATAGCAAAAGTAATGTTGGGGAGCCATAAAAAGAGGCCACTGAAAATACCAATTCTATCTTAACACTGGCCAAGCAGATTCCAATGGCCCAGAAGACAGCCAGCCAGCAGAGCACGGCCCCTTATGTGCACAGACACCCACGTAAGCCTACTTCGTAGTTTCTCTAAAAAAAGAAAGGCCTCAAAAACAAAATGGCTCATAGCAGGACTTAAACATCTACATTAGTACCTCAATCGCTACCAAAAAGGTACATTGGGCTACTAATGCAGTAATTCTGCCTTCACTTCTACTGAAGCCAAACATACTATAAAAAGGGATGCTGTGGCACGGAGACTTCAGTAGAAGTTCCTCAAATGACAAGTGGTCAGAGATCCTTAAAAAAAATCAAAGGGAGAGGCGGTGGGGGGGTGTCGACAGAAAAGGGGGGGGTTACAGAAAATTAAGGAGTCCCCAGAAAGGGACAGCAGAAACCCCAAAACCAGAATTCTGCCTCAAACAGTGCTGCAACACCAATGCCTGGGTTATCAAAGCGGGGGACAGCCATCTTGGATTCATCTCTTCAACCCACATGGAGTGGACCGGATAGATTTATTGAGGCTTGGAAGACTGAATGCTTACTAGACTAGTGTTTGCTTCCCCGTACTGGACTTGTCATTGAGTGCTTCTGATGCGGGCTCTCAGACATGGGCACAGCGACGCAATGATCATACACAGTCTGTGCTCAAATAAAGTCCTTAAGGTGGCACTTTTTCTGACTGCGGTAACAGCGGGTAGGTGCAGCTGGGAAGTCTCCTGGTCTTCCAGAAATATTTAATTTTGGTGTCAAAGACTTCTTTTTGGTTTGGTCAACACGGAACAGTTATGAGCAGGGTTTCGGTCTACATTAGAAATGCACAATTTAGGTCTGCAATTCCTTTAGCTTGGGCCACAGAACCCAGTTCACTACAAATAGGGGTGTTTACATGAATCAAGGACCTACCATTTACCTCCTCCGGTGCATACTTCAAATAAAGCGGGTGGTGGTCCCCTGAATCCAATGGTTCCCCCAACTATACAACATAGGACTTTGAAAGAATTGAAGGAAAGTGGTGATTCGTAAATAAGGCACTGATGTTCCAAGATTTTGGGATTTCTAGCCCACGGGCAGCTCCATTTTAGTTCATCGATTTTGAGGCAAGTTGTGCAAGCAGTATGAGGTTGGATAGAACCAGATGTCTGTCTGGCATGCAGATAGATGGTAAATTAACCGAGCTAGGAATTTGTCACTTAACAGGGTATTGTTGAGAAGGCATCCATTAACATTTACAATTAACGATGAAAACGTGAGTGCTAAAAGGGGTGGTAGGCGAGTACAAATGAAGGATGTGAAATGAACAAAGAGTTGCCAGCAGTTATATTGGTGGGTGGGTTTGGTGGGTATATCGTTCGGGTTGTAAAAAGGTACTCTTTGAATGAGTCAATTTCTTTCACACATGTCATGAAGGTGGGGCAGGTGATGCTGATGGGTACGAGATCACACAGTAAGAAGGCACAGACTAGAATTCTTGCTTCTTGTTTTCTCCGCTGCTCTAGTTAGGCCAGTCCTAAATTCCTGTAATGTGCTGACCACAAACGAGTACCATCAACCAGGTGGGAGGAAGCGTGTCTTAAAGAGTACTTTGTGTAGGATGCAGCCGACTTTGAAGGTTAGGCATGCTTGGAGGGACAGCCAATTAAGTTTGAGAAGTGCAGTTGTATTTAGGTAGACCATTCATGAAGTAGGAAACAGCACAGAGTACGCTTCTCATAAGGGCGGGTGTGGGTGAGCCATGTGTTTCATCTAACTACTCAAGAGATAGGACCAGGGCCTGTACAGTGGCATGAGAGGTGGTATAATTGATAACAATGCTATCCACGTTTGCTGCTGGCTGTTTAAATACTGCAGTGACAGAAAAACAAATCTGTGATGGGAAAATAATTTTTTCTACCTTTCTCAGTCCGAGTTTTAAGGCTATTTCATCCACAATTACAGCTTTTGGATCATCCAGGAGCTCAAGACTGTTCTGCGTGCCAACCTAAAAAGACAATGTTCAAATGTTAAATGCACATAAGTTGGAAAATATCAAAACGAAGTGAAAGCGCTTGTAGATACGGATATAGAAGCGACAATTAAAATACTTTGTCCTTTATTTTACATTTTTGCATAGCAAAAGAATAAATGACTACAGGGATTTTGGTCACCTGGCTGGTTAGGCATGCTTACAGCAGTTTTTGTGCGACCCAATGTTTAGGGCTGTACAAGCACTAACTTGGGTAAAAACACCCAGCCAATAAGAAAGCTGGACCTCTCTTACAGGTAGGAAGAGGGGCATAGCAAAGAGGCTTAAATCTTTGTAAGGGGAAGTAGGCCGACACAAAAAGGTACTATTAGTTCACACACTTCTAGAAAATACACCACCCGAAAATACTGAAATATATATACATTTATTACATTACACGTAACTATCAGTTCAAGTAATACTTCAGCAAGTATAACATGGTATACAAATATACCGTATATTATGAAAACATTAAAGTCAAGTATGGCACTTCTCACCTCTATACTTAAACGTGTTTCCACTGAGGATAGGCAGAAAACATAGGATGTGGGGGGAGGCAGAGAAAAAGTAAATCATACATCGCTAACAGTTAAAAATATCTAGTGCCTATGCACAACCCACTCGCATATAATTTTGTATGTCAACTACCTGGTGGCAGGGACATACAAGAAACACTACAGGTGTTAAGACAAGGGATCTAGATATGAACACACAGTTAAAAAAGTCACAATAGGATTCTTAGGCCCACAGCAACAATTCACAATATTTTTGACCCTCTTTGTCAGGGGCATGCAACATACGGCTCAGCAGACGTTTTAAACTAGGATCGCATGATGCTCCACCATCGACTATGCTGGGTGGCCCCGATGGTAGTTATAATTCCAAACCATCTAGAGAGCCAAATGTTGCAGACACCTGCTCTATGGCACAGTATCTGTAAAATACAAATGCACACATCACAGTCAAATACAGGGCTAGAGGGTAGAAAGTAATTCTAAAACACAAGCAGAGGCCACCAAAAAAAATCTATATACACATTAGCACTGTAAATGCAGAAACACTTGATGGAAATATAGTGTTATTAAAAAGGCTGAGTAAATATGTATTCTCATTTCAAGAATCTCAGAGCAGAACTTTAAAAATGCATTAAAAAAAGAAATCACTGGTAATTGAAATTCTAGTTCTTAGCCTACAACTTCTTTAATCCCACATGAGTATAGAAAAAATGTCCAGGTGCAATAAGTACCCCAGAATCGCGTCAATAGAGTTCCAAAGCAAGTTGAAAAGGTAAAAAAAAAAAAAGAAAAAAGAAACCAAGAAAAACCAATCGATAGTCAGCAGGCGATCAGCATGAATGGGGAAAATGAAGGCAAAACTCTTCTACGCCACAGATGTGGGTTTCGCGCTACAACCCCAGGAGACCTCAAGGAAAGGATAGAGGTCTATTTAAGAAACAGGAGCCACAGGAGAATTTGCAGCACAGTAGGTAGACCCCCAATGTTATTGAATGGTAAAACGAAGCAAAGACTTGCTTTTGCAAACTCATCATCCTGGACAAGATGAACCACCCCGACGGTAACAATAAGAACCGAACACCTCAGGACCCAGTGATAGGCCCCACAGTGTTTAGGCCCAGAAAGTAGTTTCCCAGAAGAAGAAACAACCTGTTCAGTAAAAGGCTTCTTTTCCTAGCTGCAGTATTACAGGATACAGAAGGAAGAACAAGCTGCCATCCCACAATGGAGCCCCTGAAGCCAGCAGAGAAAGCAATTGCGAGGAAGACTCTAGGTTGGTGGGCGAACCCCACTAGATTCTGGCAGCTAGGCAGGCGAAAGGAGGGAGGAACCCAGCAGAAGATGTTCCCAGCCTGGAGACTAGTGGGACAAGGGTGGAAACCACCCAGGGCAGACCATGGAGAAGATGATGTGGGGGTTTGGTGCCCCAATACCCTTTCTAGGCGATGGCAGTGGTCAGCGCCAAAGCAGGAGCACCTGGGGTCAAGCAGCCGTTCAATGGATTGGTGCCAGCATGGAAGTGGAGTTAGCAAAACGAAGCAGGTAGAGCAGGATACACGCCCATCAGCAGAAAACCCAAATTGATAATTGCACAAGCCACTGTTTTCAGCCAATATGGCCAAATGTAGTCCGAAAACTGCAGCAATGGAGGAAAAACCACCAGAAGACTGTTCGGTAAGAATTTGTGCAGTCCAACTGGTGTGGGACTACACAAGACTTATCTCTTGGTATTAGGTAACGCACCTTTTAATATAGGCCTGCACTACACAATTTGGCAGTGTGACTGAGCAGCCAGGCTTATCTTGAGCTGTACAATGAAATCGGCAAGCAAAAAAAAGGTATCCAATTAAACACTTGCATATTTATTATATAACTTTAAGTGTGTATTTATTTATACAGATATTTAAAGCATTCTTTAAAAAGCAGTAACTACCAGTAACATTAATCCCAAGTTAAAATTCAATTCAAAAAGTGAACAATAAAGCAGGTGAGGAATTCATTCATATGTTACACATTTTCCAGGACCCAGAGGGGATGTCATTTGAGGTCAGTATAACACTTATTTTGTATCACCTTTGCAGTATTGAGTTATTAAAGGAGGGAAAGGTTATTGTTAGATCAGAACTGACTGGAATTCTATAAAAACAGTTAGATTCTTCCAAAGGGATGCAGGCAGTCTTTTATCCCAGCTTTAGGAGTACTCAACAATTAAAACCTGTAAGGGAACAAGCACTGCCAAAGCCAATGGGTTAAAGAAGGCCCAATTCCTTTCTCTGCTCAAACTTCAGGGCTACGCTGACGACACCCAACTCCTCTTCAGGTTTCCCTCAAACACCTCCTCTCTTTCCCTCATCTCAGATTGCCTTATCGTCATTTAAAATTGGTGTGCCGTCAACGATCTTTGTCTAAATGCCAACAAGACTGAGAACCTCCTCATTGGTGCACCGTCACCATCTTTTCCCCTCGCTCTCTAGCCTGCCTCCCTTGGCCCTCCTTCTACCCCCCTACTTGCAAGGCTAAGAATCTCAGGGTCATCTTTGACTCCACACTTTCCTTCTCTGCACACATCTCTGACACCTCTAAAAAGTCAAACTTCTTACTGCACCTCCTTAGAGGTACTCTGCCTTTCCTCTCCTTCCCTCAGAAAGTCACTGTCTCCCAAGCTCTGGTTCTCTCAAGGTTGGACTAACAGCCTCTTTCTAAATCTACCTGCCTTCACTCTCCGCCCTTTACAACTAATCCAGAATAGGACTGCAAGGCTTGTCCTTGGACTCAAGTCCTGGGAGCGTATCTCTCCAGCTCTGAAATCCTTTCATTGGCTCCCAGTGGATACAAGGATTACATTTAAAACCCTCTGCATTGTCCACAAGGCTTTCTGGCACCTGGGTCCAAAATATCTTCAACTATCCCTCCGTAAATACATCCCCTCTCGAGCCCTTCGCTCCTCTACCTCCAACTCCCTCAGGGTCAGTCTTTTTCAAAGAAACAAGCTGGGAGGGAATAGCTGTGTCTTCGGCTGGGGCCTCCCTTTGGAACAGCCTCCCAGCTACCCTGAAACTTGAGAACCATCTCCTATTCCAGAAGCATCTTAAGACCTTCCTCTTCGCATATGCCTTTGCCCCTCTTCTCCCCTGCTGATCAGTTTCTTCACTTATCAGATATACTCCGACTAATATTGCACTTGCCGGCTGCACTACCACTTTTCACTGCCTTTATTTATTTTCTGTTCTCTCCTCTGTTCCGCACTTTCCACTTCTCCCCCTTCCACGCACGTTCCCCTTTTTCCATGTACTTGCGCGTTGCAAGTGTCACTAGGCCTAGTAAGATCGTTGTTTGTTCTCCCTTGTTCCCCTCCCTTTGCTTGGTCGCGCTCTGAAACACTTGTGTGTGAACGCGATATAAATAAAACATATCAAAGTCAATTGGCAAAGTCAGATGCTCTTCGAAACATTTTCCTAAATAGTCAGCTTTCAAAAAGAAATCACAGCAACTCAAGAGGAGTCATCTTCAAGAAGCACGAGCTGAAAGGTCAGTGCAAGTGAGTTGATGTGTAGCATTCTGGTTATGCTTTTATGGGTGTGTGGAATGCAGAACGTGTAAGGGTGGAATGAGTATTTTGGAAGAAGTCCAGTCAGTTGGAAGGAGCTGTGGACAAGGCCGGTGGGGCGTACATAAGATCTTATTTGTACCAATAAAAAATAAATAAAATAAACCAACACTTACTTGTGTGAGAGGAATCATTTCACTGGCGATAAGGATTTCTAGCTGCAGTGGCACCACGAGTAACGGCAGCACCAGACCGAGCGAACGTTGGGAGCAGCTGTTTGGAAGCAGGCAGAGTCAACCAAGCGAGCATATAACAGGTCAGAGAACAGAGTACCACTTAAGCCTGCGAACAGATGCTGAGTGGGAGGCGATGTACTGTATGGGAGCAGAGTGGATCTTTACTAAATTGGAGATCTAGCGCGAGTGCTCCTTTGGCCCTCTCAATAAGGCGCACGCATGCACGTCCTGTGGTTGCCCAGCAACGTTCCTTCCAAAGAAATAACAATTGTATTCAAAGACCCACCACATGTTCCGTGACTTCTCCAGCTATTGGCGTGTTTGAGGAAAGTACCAAGCGGTGTCAGAAAATGTGACGCCATTTTGTGTTGCTAAGGCAAATTAAATAACAAAACCAATGGTTTCGCTACCCCATCTGGGCTTAAAGTCAGCACATAAAAAAGAGCAACGCCAGAACAGTTGCATTTTGAATTAATATATTAAAGCAAGACAGCTCAGTTATACAATATTAGTAATGCTACTTCTCACGTATTGCTACTTAACCCTTTGACAGCTGCAATATAATTAACGCTTAACCCAACAACTTTTGTAATAAATATACACAAAGTATATTTTCAAGTTCCTGCCAAGCAACAATGTTATAACCTATACACTAACATGTGCAGCAAAACACAGAACCTGCTCTATATGATTTAGCATTACTGTAACCAATATCAGTACAATTGTGTTTTGCCACCCAAATCAAGGCAATAAAAACATGTTACAAGTACATTTCTTTCTTCAAATAAAATTTAACTAAACCACCTCAACTCTCACAATCACCATGTGACCATCAATTGAACTGGTCTCTAAAGAACGCCAGAACCAAATTCCCTGTGAACACAATGGCCATGCAAGGTGTACCTCCACCAAATTACTTTCTGGAAATGCAAGGAGAAACAACCATACCCTGGAAGTGGTTCGACCATTATGACTTGGTTATGCATGGAGTTAATTTTTCTGGAGAGAGAGAGAAATGTCTGCTTATGCACTTTCTTGGGAACTACAACCAAGAGCAATTCAAAAATCTTCCCCCACTACCTAAAAAAGAATCTGGTAGTATATCAGAGTATGAGAAATGCATCAAGATGTTGGAAAAACACTATGAACAATGCATAAGCATCATTTTAGAAAGATACCACTTTGGAAAAAGTAAACAGAGGAAGGATTAATCTGTGGAACAGTGTATCACGCCATTGAGGGGACTCGCGGCTTCATGTGCATTTGGCTGCTTGTTAAATGAAAGGCTACAAGATCATTTTATGCTTGAATGTTGCAATGAAAAAGTAAGAGAAACACCATGTGCCAAAAACAACCCGTCCACTGACAGTCATAAGGGTAGCAGAGGAAGTGGAACATACCCACCAATGAGTTGAGTTGGAGAGTAGAATGAAGAAAAACAAGTTATGCAGATAGCTACCGTATTGACAAAGAAATATGACAACAAAAGGCAAAATGCTAGGAAGGATAATGGAAAAAGGAGAAATGTAAAGTACAGAGGCAGAAAGGATGAATTCGACAAGAAAAGATGTTTTCGCTGTGACAGTCCTCCTCACTTTGCAAGCAGTGACAAATGCCCAGCAATTAAAGCTCTGTGCAAAAGATGCAACAGGCGGGGACATTTTACCCAACTATGTGAGGATATGGAAGACTGCGCATGTCTCATTGACTTAACCTCTGATGCTATTACGGTTCAGGATGATTATGCCGACACCGAAAAGCCCATGGCCACCATCGAACTGCAAGCAATGAAACTTGACATGGTGATACTCAGGAGCAAAACACACATTGCTGCCCAAACATGTTTGAAAGGGGGTTACAAAAAGTCTATCCCTTAGTGTAGTCGATATACGACCAGTTGCTTATGGTGAAAGAAAATAGATTTAGAGGGATGGTTTTGGGCTGTGTTGAAATTCAAAGACAGGTTAGCTACAGGCAAAGTGTAGGTTTCTAAGAAAGGTACTCATCCATTACTAAGTTGGTCACATCAAAAACGACTCAAGATAAAGAAAGATCCGAATGCTGAAGAAACTATGTATGCCATAGAGGGGAATAATGGTTTAGCCCACCATGCAGTGTTTGAGATGATTTAGGCAGTCTCAAGGGTTTTATGCACAAAATCAGATTAAAACCAGGTTCTATTCTTGTTGTGCAAAAACTTAGGAGTATACCGTTAGCCATCAGGGATGCAGCTAAAGAAGAATTGTTAACCCTGAAGAAGAATGTCATTGAAAGAATAGAGGCAGCTCAATGGGTTTCTCCTTTGGTGGTGGTACATAAACTCAATGGCAAACACAGACTGTGTATTGATTTAAGGTCTGTAAATCAATGTACAATACCAGATAGACATCCCTTACTTAATATTTCTGAAATGTTGGGTACAATTAAAGAGGCAAAGATTATGAGCACTTTGGACTTGAAATCTGCTCATCACCAGATTGTACTTCACCCATCCTCGAGGAATATAACAGCATTTATTACGCCAGAAGGTTTGTTTCAATGCAAACACATGCCATTTGGATTAGTTTCAGCTTCTGCTGTTTTCCAACGTATTATGTATCAGCTATTTCATTACATGGAAGGTGTTTCGTGCTTCCAAGATGATGTGTTAGTTTATGGGAAAGATCACAAGGAACATGATAAGAGGTTGAAGGAAGTATTCAATATTCTTATGGAAGCAGGTTTAACCTTGAGTAAGGATAAATGTAAATTCAGTAAAACATCTATCCAATATTTGCGACACTATATCTAAACGAGGTTTGAACCTAAAGCTGAGAATGGATAATATTGTGAATTTTCCTACTTCTTCAGACAAGGAGAAAATAGTATCCTTTTTAGGCATGGCAGAATACTATTCCAAATTTGTGCTGGGTCTAGCTAGTAAGTCCACTCATACGAGAAACCTAATAAAAAAAAGGTGTGAGATTCCAATGGTCCAAACAGTGTGAAAGGGAATTCCAGGAGATTAAGTTAGCTCGCACAAAGGCACCCACATTGAAGAACTTTGATCCTAGAAGGAGCACTAAAATTACTACTGATGCTAGTTACCATGGTTTGGGAGCTGTTCTATCACAAAGGGGTGAGAAAGAGGAATACACCATTGCATTTGCATCTAGGGTTTTGAGAGTCGCAGAAAAATAATGACTCCACAATAGAGAAGGAACTACTAGCCATAAAATGGGCAATAGAGAAATTTCGCCCTTTTCTTTGGGGTATAAAGTTGATCATTAGATCAGATCATAAACCTTTGAGAGAGATTATCATAACATAGGGACTAGATAAAGTGCCATACAGAATCTGCAAGTGGGTAGCCAGTTTACAAGATTTTAATTGGGTAATTGAGTACCTAACAGGGTTTAAGAATAAGGCAGCAGATTGTTTATCCAGATGTGGTGGAGGATGGGATAAATGATAAGTAAAAAGATGAACAAACCTAGAGTATAGATCAAGCAGTGGTGACACAGGATGAATGGTGCGAAGCCATGTTAGCGGATAGTGTTCTCATTGATGTTAAAGATTGGAGTGTGGTATAAAAGGCTCTGAGATAAGAAAAGGGGTGATACCTGATCCCATTAAGCATATATTTGATGAACTATGGATGAAAGAGGATTTGATTTTAAGGGTTGACAAAATACTGCCTTCAACAGGTGTAAGAAAAAGAATTCTCAAAGTGGCACACGAAGGTCATCAGGGAATGACTAAAGCAAAACGATTGGTTAGGCTAGATTGTTGGTGGCCAGGAATTGACTTGCAGATGGAAAGAATGATCAGAGAGTGTGCTGTCTGTCAAAGAGCTGTCAAAGATTGTGTTTCCAGAGTAGAGCCAATAACTTCTATGTCTATTTCATTTGTTCCCTGGGAAAGGGTAGGTTTGGACATAAGACCAAGGAAGTCTGTAGGAACAAATAGATATTGCATAGTTTTGGTTGACATGCTTTCTCATTGGATGGAATTGTCGTGGGTCTAAAATGTGTGTGCAAAGGATGTGATCACATTTCTTGACAGTCTTTAGGAAGGAAGGTTATCCTACTTCTATTGTAACTGATAATGGTGTACAATATGTAGCAGGTGAAATGAAAGTATCTCAGGACGAATGGGATTGAGCATAAAACCAGTGGCATTTATCACCCTGAAACCAATGGGATACTCGGAAGATTTAATAGAGTGATTAAGGACAGTATATGAGTTGCTATCTCAGAAGGTGGTGATTGGGGAGGCGCTGTTGAGCAGCCTGCAAGATGGCTGCCTAGCGTAAGAGCTCTGTGCCTAGCCGCCTCTTATCCGTTGACATCTGCGGTTCTGCCTTGTATCCTGTGTACCTGCTACGATCCCTGCACTGTGGCCATCGAGCTCTATCCGCACGTCGAGTTCTGGGAGAAATCGGACTCTCGGAACTGGAGATCCTTGTCCCGTCGTGCCTCGCCGCCATTGGGCCTACACTGGGCCCTGCTCTCATCGTGACCTGACCGGGTGCCTCCCGCTGGACTCGCTGCTGGCTGATCTGCCCCTGGCACCTTGGGGCACACACTACATTTGTGGGCCGGCTCACTCCTGCCCCGGTCCCGCCGGACGGTCTTTTCCGCTAGGGGCCTAGGCCGCTGACGACCGAGGCGCGCCGGTGCCCCATCTGCGACCGCGGGGGGGCCTTGGCTGGGCTGCCTGGCGCAAGCCGGCGGGGATTGCTATCGTGCCCTCATGGGAGCTCTTCAATACCAGACTCGCTGGCTTCATCGACCGAGCTTTGTCGTGCCCTCTGGTTCTGGCCATGTCGAGTCGCTCTAAAGGGGGTGCTATGGACAAATTCACTAAGACGGTCCCTCGACCGGAGGTGGGCCACACGTCGCCTCCGCAGGAAGAACTTGACAACGACCCTAATCCGGGGGTGGCGGCGCCGGACCTCACTGCCATGATGGAATCGATGGCTAAGAACTTTGCCTCCTTTCATGAGAAGCTTGACGATATCAATGCGAATGTCGCCTCGCTCGAGACCCGGGTAGATCAGGCTGGATCGAGAATTACTGAGGCCGAAAGCCGGATCTCCACTAATGAAGATGCGATACACGTACTTTAGGACACAGTGGCCACCTTATCGTGCGACATGAAGAGTGTTAAAGCAAAATGCGATGACTTGGAGTCCCGCTCCCGCAGAAACAATCTTCGCATCATTGGGGTCCCTGAAACTGCCCTGAAGGGGCGCATGGAAGATGCAGTCGAACAACTAATCAAGGACTTGCTGGGGGATCCAGACCTTTCCCCTTATTTCACGGTGGAGCGGGCTCACCCGGCCCTCGCCCCGCGACCTGGAGACATCCCCAGACCCATTATAGCCAAGATTCTTAATTATCGTTACAGGGACCTCATTCTTCGCCTGTCACGGGAGAAAGGGGAGCTGCGACTGGAGTCATGTCATCGGGATCTTCCCAGACTTTTCTGTGGCGGTTCAGCAGCAGAGACGCCAATTTCTTGGCATCAAGAAAATGCTCAGGGAACGCAATGTACCGTATGCCATCTTATTCCCGGCTCGTCTCAAGCTCACTCATAATGGCAAATTGTACTTTTTCACAGTCCCGGACGAGGCGGTGAAATTCATCGAGATGCAAATACCGCTTAAGGGCTCTGGAGAAGGTTAAGCGGACGCTACTCAAATATGATTGGCACAGACTGTGGACACTTATTGAACTCGTTTACTCAATCTGCACTGTGGTACTGGTAAGGCTGCTCTGTTTACTGTGATGCTCTGCCCCTGCAGTCCGTGCGTGCTGCAGCGTTTGTGCACACATCCTTACTAAGCACTCCACAGAGCTGATCTCACATTGTTCTGTTGTCCTACCTCAATTTCTGTCCTTCTATTGTTCAGGTCCTTAATCTCTCAGTTATTTACCCCGTTCCCCGCATTTGAGAGCGGGGATGTACGATATTCAACTGTCGAAACTGTCTATTTCGGAACCGCGGGGGCTCGTGTGCGGTCCTCGATTACCCGCTTCGCGGGCGGGACCTGCGCCGCGAGTCCGCCACCACTGCTCGTTTTGCAACTGAGCCATTTGGCTCCAAGCGTGCTGGTGCACGGCAACGGCGCACCCCATTCCGATTGCACTGTTTTTTCTCAATTTTTTGGTGTGTGTTGTCCCCAATTGGGCCTCGGGGAAGATTGGGCCAGGTTGGGGACGGCCCAACTGTGCGTTGTTAGGGGTGGGTGATCTTTACACTGCTGATCCATGGTTAGTGGTGAGGGTGGGAAAGGGGTTGTTTTACAAAAAGGCACACGAGGTTTCGCGGCGCGCATGCTGAAGGGCCCCATGCCCACTTGCTGTTCCAACTCTGGGAGCTCATACCATCACGGGAGCTGGGATGTTCACTGATTCATGGGTACTGTGTCTGTAGATACCTACCTCTGAAATGGCTACAGTTATGTCCTGGAACATTCGGGGGCTGAGCAACCACACTAAGGCCCGCAAGATTGTTGCATATGCTAACAGACAGAATTGCAAGATATTGCTTTTACAAGAGACGCACTCCGATGGCCTCATTCCGAGGGCTCTTGCCCCATCATGGGGTTCTGCCAGGTTCTTTACTTCTTACTCCACACAATCTAGGGGCGTTCTCACAATGATCCACAAATCAATTAAGTTTGTGCTGCATAAAAGCTATGTTGATCCTGAGGGTCGTTATGTTATAATAGACTGCACACTGGTCAATAAAGGGTACTTGCTGGTTAACACTTACTGTCCCAATGTAGACTCTCTGGAATTCTTTGACACTAACTACCATACTGCTGGGCTTCGTGGGGGTGCAGATCATATGGGGGGGGGGGGGCCTGAACCTTATACTGGACACAGCCCTGGACAGAATTGCCACTACACCCAGAGCCCTGTCTGGAGCGGCGTGCAGGCTGCATGGCCACATGCAGTCGCTCAATATTTGTGACGCCTGGCGAACACTTTACCTCCCCCTCCCCAGCAGCGGGACTACACGTATTACTCTTCTGTACACGATAGTTCGTCCAGGGTAGATCTGTTTTTGGTCTCGAGAGAGGTTATGGGTAAGGTGGAGGATACACGCATTTTGCCCCGCACATTCTCGGATCATTCTCCAATCATACTGTCCTTGGGGCTGGGAATTCCCATCCCAACACTCTGCACCTGCCGCTTTAAGTCCGAAGCTCTTAAAGACATTGTGTTTAAATCTGAGATTCAAGCAGACATTGAGTCCTTCTTTGAGCTTAACTCTCTTCAAGACACGACCGCTGCGGTCAGATGGGAGGCTTTCAAGGCTTACATTAGGGGCATGTCTATTTCCCGAGATGCAGGGGTGTTGAAAGCTATTAGAGCCGCCCTCGGGCGATCTGAGGCCAAACTGAAAAGGTTGGAGCAATGTTGCTCCTCCGGGTCTGACCCCACTACTCTGGCCCAAATCTCTGACGAGCTCCAGGTGTTTAATACTTTAGCGACCAGCGAAGTTCATTATTTCAGCCGCCCGCAGGCCGCTGGGAAATATGAAGAGGGGGACAGACGCGGCATGACACTTGCGACACTTGTGAGGTGGGAACTGGGCCGCACGCAGATCACTTCCATAAAAGATCAGAACGGTGACGCTCAATGGGCGGACCATCGAATACTTGATATATTTACTGAGTTCTATAGATCCCTTTATTCCCAGCCCGTAGAGCACACTGAACAACATATGCGAGAACTCCTTGACCAGATCCCCACCACGGAAATTTCCCCACAGACCCGAGACCAGCTGGATACCTCGTTCACGCTAGGAGATAGTATCGGCTATCTCAGACTTGGCATAGGCAAGGCGCCGGGACCCGACTGCCTCACGGCGGACTTCTATCGTGAGCACGTGGCTATTCTGGCCCCCCAGCTGTTGGAGGTATGGAATGAAGCACTCCGAGCCGCTATCCTTCCCCGTTCCATGCGGGAAGCGGCCATCACGGTATTGCTCAAACCAGGTAAACCTGAGGACGAGTGCGGGTCCTATAGACCTCTCTCCCTCATGAACCTAGACACAAAGATCTTTGCTAAGATCATTGCTAACCGCTTTCTGCCCATTATGACGCACTTGGTACAAGAGGACCAAGCAGGCTTTGTCCCCGGCAGGTCCACCTCACATAACATCAGGCGACTATTCAATGTCATGTCCCGTATAGACCAGGACGTCCAGGCCGTAGCGGTTACGCTGGACGCTCAGAAGGCCTTCGACATGGTCTCCTGGAAAAATATGTGGCTGGTCGTCGAAACAATGGGCGTCAGCCCCAACATGATAGGTTTCATTAAACTCTTGTACACTTCCCCCGTTGCGCGGGTACGAGTCAACTCACTAACATCCGAGATGTTCACTCTATTCAGAGGCACCAGACAGGGCTGTCCCTTCTCTCCGATCCTCTTCGCATTGGTGATAGAACCGATGGTGGACTTTATCAGAGCACGGCACGCGCGTAAAGGAGTACGATTGGTTGACGATCCTGAAATAATATCCCTATATGCTGCCGATGTCCTATTATACGTCAGAGATCCCACAACCCATCTGGATCCCATACTGAGAGACATTACCCGGATCGGCACCCACTTAATTATTCCAATTCGGAGATTTTCCCGCTCACTAAAGTTACCCTGCAGCCCACCACCGAGTATCCCCTGCACTGGGCCCATGAGGGTGCGAGATACCTTGGGGTGCAGATGTCCCTCACTAAGCCCACCCTGGTTGCCGATAGCTACTCAGCTGTAGCACGAACAGTTGAGACCAAAATTTCACGTTGGCGCACCCTCCCGTTGTCCGTCGCTGGTCGTCTATCCCTTATTAAAATGATCTTGCTCTCCAAGCTCTTATACACCTTTTGCAACATTCCTATATGGCCCGGGAGGGCTTACTTCACTAGATTGCATACGCTCTGTGCGCAATTTCTCTGGCACTCCGGTGCGGTGCCCAAGAAGTGGACTGACATGGCACTTACGTACAAACGGGGTGGTATTGCTGCTCCGGACCTAGAGCTATACTGGATCGTGGCCCAGGCCCAGGATGCTACTCATTGGTACCCAGGTTCCCCAGTGCGCCCACATGTCAAACTGGAACGGCTTGTCTCCGCCGGTATCAACTTAATGTCCCTGATATTACATCGACGTTACACATCTGATTTCCCCCGTTGACCCCATTGCTGCGACCCTGTATGCCTGGTCACGTCTGCTACACTCGACAAGTGGGCCCTCCCCATATTACAAATGGCTTCCCGTGTGGGCCTTTCCGGGCCTGGAGCCCACGCTTGATACAGCTTTGGCTCTGCACTGGGGTGCAGGTATCGGGCCCTGTCCGACTTCTATCCCGAGGGCAAATTCATAGGCCCCCAGACCTGGAGACCGGGGCACACCATATCTCACCTAGAGACTCTCCAATACTACAGGCTTCGCGCCGCGTTCCGCACCATGTGGCTTTCCTTTCTGGATGAGCCCCCAGACAACCCGGCGATAGCCTACATCGCCAACTCGGGCGGTGCACGTGGCGTCGTCTCTTCACTCTATCAAATCCTACTAGATATCATCCCCATTCCTACTCTTGGGGCGCGCGACGGATGGTCGGCTGAACTGGGTCTAGAAATTTGATGAATTATGGGAGGATATGTGCTGCCACACACAAAGTGTCTCTCAATTTCCGTTTTCGGGCCATGCAATACAAGCTCCTCAATAGGCTTTACTATACATCACGCAGGACATCGGGGTTTGCTCGCTCTGAGGTGCACCTCTGCCCGCGCTGTAGGGCGCTGGATGCTGATCACTTGCATATGTTCTGGACCTGTAACAAATTGTCCGGTTTCTGGGACAGTGTCCGCCATACACTAAGTGCGGTAACTGAAACTGTAATTGATCCCGATCCTTTGGCGGTTCTGTTTGGGGTCTGGGGGTCTGACGAAACTAAGCACTTGAAAAAGTTTTTGAATATAAGCTACATGATTGCCAAAAAATGCATACTTCAGAACTGGAAGCGCTCCTCCCCACCGGCCTCTCAGAAATGGCCGGGTATGCTCACATGGTTGCGGAACTGTGAGGAGGAATACCTGACAATGCTGCCCGCCCAATCTCGCCCCAGGAACATCTGGAGCAAATTTAATACATATCTCAACAATCAAAGTGAGAACACGCCCGGTTCTGGCTTATCTCCGGTCTCTACCCATGCACCGTGATTTTTGCTGTGTACTTCTGTATTGTTGATGCTCTATATCCACTGTTGGAACTGTATTCTGTAACCATTACGATGTTCTATGCTTGATTTAATTGTTTGTTGCCTTGACGTATGTGCCTTGTGAACCTCTGCCGACAAAAATAAAAATTTAAAAAAAGAAGGTGGTGATTGGAAGCAGGCTGCAAAGGATACTGTAATAGTGTACAGATTCACTCATGTGACAACGGGTATCTCTCCTTTCGAAATGTTAAGGGGAAGGAAGCCCAACGCAAGTGTTTTCCCAGGGTGGTTGGGTAGAACGTGTCAGAAGAATATTGACATGGATACTGTCAAGGAGAGAACAACTGTTAGACAACTAAGCAACAAATCAAAAACGACGGGGCAGGCGGAAACGCATCCAGGAGTGGAAATTCCCAGTCCACTACGAACGCGTCTCATAGAGCTCCTCTTTGGGGAAATTCCCTGGAGCAGAACAGCTTGCACTTCCAGTTGACATTGGTCACGAACAGAGACACTTGAGGGGTTCCACAAAGGGCGAAGATCGCTTGAAGGACTTCCTGAGCTAGTTCCCACTGGTAGGAAATTGTGCTCTGCCTGCTCTGAGCGTTCTCCACCGTGTTCTTTTCTCCGGCTAGATGAACTTCCAGAAGTGTTATTCCTTCTCTTAGTGCCCAGAACCAGAGCTGCATTGCCTCTCGGCACAGGGGCAGTGACCCTACACCCCCATTTCTTGTTGAGGTAATGCATGGCCCCTGTGTTGTCCGTCATTATCAGGACACTTTTCCCGTATAAAGAGGGCTGGAAGACCATCAGCACAAGCCTGATTGCCCTCGGCTCCAAAAGGTTGATATGGAGTCTGGACTCCGACTGAGACCAGTGTCCGCTTATTGAAAGCTCTCATGTTTGCTCCTCATCCTGAGAGGGCGTCATCTGTCACAACGGTCGGCTCCGGCCATCGTTGCCACACGGGTTCTCATCACATTCTCTCGTAAGGCCCACCACAGGAGATCATGGACGATCTTTGTCAGGGCCTGGAGAAGGTCTGTCATTCTGCCAGAGAATTGAGACCAGAGGAATACGAGAGCCCACAGAAGGAAGCTCCTTCTCAGACAGGCTTCTGGCAACAGAAAAATCCAGTATGCCATGAGGCGGAGCAACCTTAGGAAGTCATAGGCTGGAAGACGTTGGGCACTCACAATTTTTGGACCCTCTGCAAAAGATGTTGAGCCTGTAACTCGGGTGGCGAAGCTTTTCACAAGGCTGAATCCAGTACTGCTCCAATAAATTGAAGCTTCTGAAAGGGTGTCAACTGGGACATCTTGACGTTTAGGGAGAAGCCCAGCTTATGGAGGAGGCGGCAGGTCCAACTGAGATGATCCTGACACTGTTCCGGAGAAACAGCTCTGAACAGCCAGTCATCCAGGTAGGGGGAAGATGTGAACCTCCCCCCTCCGTAGACTTGCTCCCACCACTGCCATAAACTTGGTGAAAAACTCAGGCGGAGGTGAGCCCGAATGGCAGAACTCGAAACTGATCATGAGAACTGCCAACCGTGAACCTCGGGTACTCTGATTCTGATGTATCGGCACATGAAAGTAAGCATCTTGGAGGTCCGATGACACCAACCAATCCTGGAGTCGAAGGGCCTGAAGGATCTGCAAAAAAGTTACCATCTTGAACTTGTCTTTCCTGAGGAACTTGTTCAAGCATCTTAAATCTAAGATGGGTCGCACTCCTCAGTCCTCCTTTGGGATTAGAAAGTAAGGAGAAAACCAACCTTGGTTCCTCTTTGCTACAGGTACCAATTCGATCGCACCCTTCTCCAAAAGAGTGAAAATCTCCTGTTGGAGGAGAGGATCTGGAACAAAGGTTGATTTTGTTCTTGTGCGGGGTGGGGGAGGGGCAATCGTGATGTCTTTTCGGGAATGATAGGCAGTATCCGTATACTACTGCTTGGAGGGCCCATGTATCCGAAGTTATGCTTCACCAACTCTGGACATGGTAAGACAGTCTGCCCCCTACCACAGTTTTGTGGCTGAAGGAGTCATTTAGCTGTTCCACCTGCAGCAGAGGGTAACTCTGCAGGTGTGACCAGGGAGTTCTTCCTCTTCTACCTCTTCCATGTTAAGGTATTCTTTGACCTCTTAGTGAAAACTGACCTCTTCCTCTAGATATGGAGGAATAGAAACAAACAGAACGACCTCTCCATCCTTGACCTGTAGATTGAGGTTGTCTTATCGCTGCTCCTAAAGATTTTACTGCAGCTCTAGAAGCTTGCATTTTTTCTAGACTGCCATCGGCCTTCTCGTCAAAGTAGAAGTTAATTTTCATATCTGGTAACGTTCTTTTGATGGGATGCTCTTCCGACATATTCCACATCTATGACGGGTAATCCCCACAGCTGTGGTGCTTCGGAAAATTTTCAGCAGAGGGTGTCCTGCGTCGATCCATTGTCCCTCGAGGGCCTCTGTCGAGGGTCGACGTCACCGGATGTTATATATAGGACGCACGGCACCCGTAGCCTCGGTTGTAGTTTTTTCCCAGAATGTGTGGCACCAATCTCCTGCCAGTATGAATGCAGATAGCCTTGCGGAAACGTAAGCTGCAATCGCACAGGAAATTCAGTAGAGGGGCAGGCTGGGAGGGCGATGTGGAATACGTCGGAGGAACATCCCATCGAAAGAACGTTACAAGTTATGGTAAGAAACTTGTTCTGCGAGGGGATTGTGTCCTCCGACGTATTCCACATCTATGACAGACTCCCAAAGCAGTACCAATTTATGAAGGTGGGAAAAGAATTTACAATTTTAGAATGCCCAATCAAATGGCTGAATAAAGGACTGCCTCACCAAAGGCCAAATCCTGCCCATAGATGGAGTCCAAGGAATATTGTCTCACAAAAGTATGGATAAAGGCCCATGTGGCTGCTTCACAAATATTGCAAATAGGAACACCCCTCTGTAGAGCAGTGGAGGCAGCCACATCCCTAGTAGAGTGAGCCCGTAAGCCTACTAGAGGGTCCTTTCCCACCAAACGGTAACACTCGGAGATCGTCAAAATGATCCATCTGGACAAGGTCCGCTTGGAAACAGCCTGACACAAGCTCCTTACAGCTTAACCAACAAAGAGCCGATTGTCCACTCTGACCCAGGACATCCGTGAGAGATAAAAACTCAAAGCTCTCCTAGGAACCAACCTATGGAGCCCCTCCTCTTCCTTATCAGGATGTGGAGGAGGATAAAACGCCGGAAGAATCACCTGGCTCAAATGGAATTCCGACACAACCTTCGGAAGAAAAGAAGGCCGCACCCACAGGACAACCCTGTGGAAAACAGTAAAGGGTGGCTTGGCGTAAAGTGCCTGCAACTCACTCACTCTGCATGCGGAAGTAACAGCAACTAAAAACACAGTTTTAAAAAATAACAGTCGCAACGGACAAGAATCTAAGGGCTCAAACGGAGCTCCCATTAGGAACATTAAAACCAAATTCAAATCCCATCCCGGGACCTGGAAAGGAGACGGTGGAAACACATTGATTTCCCAGTTTCTAAAAGGGCTAACTAAAGGAATCTTAAAATAAGGACATTGTTGAGACGAGCGCTTAAATATGGACAGCGCCGCCATGTAACCCTTAATGGTATCCACTTGCAGGCCCTTGTGGGCTAAAGAAAGCAAAAAAGACAAATCCAAAAGGAATGGAACATTGGAAAGGATCCACATTCTGTACCCTACATCAGTCAGAGAACTTTATCCAACGTCAACAGAACAAGGATTTCGTTGCGGGTCTTCTGGCCGAAAGCAACACCTCCATCACGTCTTCGGGGAGGTCCCAATCCTTATACCTCAACCTTTCAGATACCTAGCATGAAAGCTGAGAGACTGGACCTCTGGACGGAGAACCCGACCCCCCTCCCGTGAGAGCAGATCGTCTCGGTAGGGAAGACGACGTGGAGGGCAGATGGACATGTCTAGAAGGTCCAGGTACCACACTCTCCTGGCCCATGCCGGAGCAATGAGGATCATTCGGGCACCGAACCTCTAACACTTGCGGAATGACGGGGACTTGAGAAAACTCGTACAGCAGTGGGAAGGACCACTCCACTACGAACACGTCCCCCAAGGGTCCTCTTGGGGGTAATTCCCGCAAGCAGAATCTCTCGCACTTCCGTTTGACACTGGTGGCAAAGAGATCCACTTGTGGGGTTCACCAAAGGGCGAAGATCTCCAAAAGAACTTCCTGAGCCAGCTCCCACTCGCGAGACCATGCTCTGCCTGCTCAGAGTGTCCGCCGCTGCATTTTCGTCTATGGCCAGATGAACTGCCGAGATAGAAATTTCCTGATGGATGGCCAGAACCAGAGCTGCATCGCCTCCCTGCACAACGGGAGTGACCCTGCCCCCCTTTTCTGTAGAGGTATTGCATGGCCACTGTATTGTCCGTCATAATCGGGACATTCTTCCCCCGCACAGACGGCAGAAAAGACTTCAGGGCTAGCCTGATGGCCCTCAGCTCTAACAGATTGATGTGGCGTCTGGACTCAGACGGAGACCAACGTCCGCTGCCTGTCAACTCGTTGGCATGAGCGCCCCAATCTGTGAGGGATGCATCCGTCACGATCGTCACCTCCGGCCATGGTTGCCAAAATGGTGCTCCCTTCATCAGATTGCCTTCGTCGACCCACCATAGAAGATCATGGACAACCGAGGCCGGAATCTGAACGGGATCCGACATCCTGCCGGAGAACTGAGACCACTGCATATTGAGAGCCCCCTGCAGGGATCTCATCCGAAGCCTGGCCTCTGGCACCAGGAAAATTCAGGATGCCATGAGGCAGAGAAACCTCAAGCATTTGAACGCTGGGAGACTTTGGGCACGTTGAAACTTGTCCACCATCTGCAGAATGTGATGAGCCCACATCTGGGGAGGTGAACACTGCCCCAGGGATGTGTCGAGCACTGCTACGATGTATTGGAGCCGTTGGGTAGGTGTCAAATGTGACTTCTTTAAATTGAGGGAGAAGCCCAGCTTGTGAAGGGAGTGGCAGGTGACGGACAGATGATCCAGCGCTTGCTCGGGAGAGCGCACCCTGATCAACCAATCGTCCAGGTAGGGGTAGACGTGAATCCCCCCCTTTCCTGAGATACGCTGCCACCACCACCATCAGCTTGGTGAAGACCCTCGGGCGGAGGTCAATCCGAACAGCAGGACCCGAAACTGAAAACGTGAGTCGTCAACCGCGAACCTCAGGTACTTCCTGTGCCTGGGATTAATCAGCACATGAAAGTAAGCATCCTTGAGGTCTAGAGACACCAACCAATCCTGAAGTTGAAGGGCCTGGAGGACCTGAGAAAGAGTTACCATCTTGAACTTGTCCTTCCTGAGGAGCTTGTTCAACCAACGCAAGTCCATGTTGGGTCTCAATCCACTGTCTTTTCAAGATCAAAAAGGGGAATGTTCCTCTACGCTACAGGCACCAGTTCTATGACGCCTTTCTCCAGCATCGATAGCATTTCCTGTTCAAGGAAATTGTCCGGACGCGTCAAAGAGCTTCCCCGGTTTATTGTCGAGAGGCCTCTGCCGGAAGCGAAGACAGTAGCCGTGGGCTATGATCTCCAGAACCCACACATCTGAAGTAACGGCCTGCCATTCTCCAAGATGCGGCGCAAGTCTGCCCCCAACCAGCGAACCATGGGACATGGCCTCATGACTGAGCGGACGCGGCTGTAGCAGTGCCTGAGGGCAAAGAGGCAACTGCCCGAGCGGCTTTGGCACCCTGTGTTCCTTGCTTTCCACCCCGGGTACTCCTACGGTGGCCCCTTTGACTGGCAGCTCATCTCTATCTACCAAAGGAAGCGTAGTACCGAAAGGAACCTCCCCTCCACTGCTGTCCCCTAAGACGAAAAGGCGGAAGTTGACATACTCCAGCGCTCAAAGACTTCAGTGCAGCTTTGGAGGTCTGCAACCTCTCAAGGCTCTAGTCAGCCTTGCTGCCAAACAGATGAACACCATTAAAGGGCATGTTCAGAAGACGGGATTGCACATCAAGAGCAAACCCCGACTTCCGCAACCACGCAAACCTGCGTATCACGGTGCTCGCAGCCATGGACCGGCTGACACAGTCTACCATGTCCAAACCCGACTGAAGGGATTCACACATGGCATCCTTGCCGTCTTGCACGAGGGCTAGAAAACCATCCCTTCGGGAATATGCTCAGCCGCCAAAGACGCACAGTTCCACAGAGTGTGTGTAAATCTTGCTAAAGCACAAGTGGAGTTGGCTGACTTCAACGCCATACCCCCTGCCGAAGATTTCTCCTTTGCCCAACCATCAAAGCGCTTATCGTCCCTATCGGGAGGGATGGTAGGGTACGCAGCCTGCTTCGAGGCGGCCGTAGCCGCCAGCACCACCAAACTCTCCGGAGTAGGGTGCGTCGATAAGTAGCAGGGGTCACGACTGGATGGGCGGTATTTCTTCTGAAGCGACTTACTAACCGCCGGTAAACTCTCTGGAGCAGTCCAAGCCGCCGCCACCCTCCTTTTCAAAGCCATGTGAAACAGCAACACCGGGTCAGTGGGCGGTCCTTGATCCAGGATGTCCATCAAATCATCCTGAGCAAATTCAACAGGTGGAGCAGACCACCCCAAGTATTCGGTCACCCTTCACATTAGACGCCGATAGGAGGAATCCGCATGCGCCCCAGGCTCAGGCAGCCTAAACTCCACCTCCGGAGAGGTGTCGAGGCCACTAGCGTCATGCACTGACTGAGTTCTTCCATCTGACTATGCCCAGACAAAAGGTCATCAGGGACATCAGGAGGCACAGGCAAGGCAGTCTCCTCATCAGACAGTTCCTCAACCTCTGAAATATCCTGTAAAGGTTGGAAAAACTCCATTCTAGGAAGAGAAACAGAATAGGGCTCAAAAACAGGCGTCAGACTTACTGGCAGCCTTCCTCGGAGGTTCCACAGCCCTCAGGCTTACCTCTGTCAAATCCTCCACAAAATGCATTGAGGGCGCCGAAGTAATCTGCGTCAACCGAGGCGCCAACGGCATCGAAGACTTCGAGGCCGGAGCCTCGAGAGAGCCCGGCGACGGACACGGCGCCGATGGTGTCGACGCCTTCTTGGAAGGCTTCACAGGTTCCGACAGTCTCGATGGCGTTGAGGACGGGACCTGGATCTGGCACGTCTATGGCGATCTCCCTTGTCCGAGCAGGACCTCGACGACTCCCGATCGCGCCGCCCGCCCGAGCCCAAAGGCATGAGAGGTGGACTTAGCCCGTTCCCCACCGGCTCCTTTCGATGGCACGGCTGAAACTGTGCCTTGCGACTCGAAAATCGCTATCATCTGCTGGTGGAATGCATCCCATTCGGCCGGCGACGAAGATTTGGTAGGACAAGTCAACCGTCTGGCAGAGTCCTCCTCCGACGAGGACGGGGAATGCGACCAGTGACAGTGCTTCCTAGATTGCCTCGACGAGGCAGAGGAATGGCGGGAACCACTCCTAGACCGAGACCCCCTGGATTTTCGTTGACGCGGAGAGTCGCCCCTCGAGTCATCGGTCGAAAGACCAGCGGACTTTGGTTTACGGGGCTTAGACACCCTGCCTACCTTCAATTTCCCTTTATGTTCCCGCAAGGCCTTAGACGTCGGGGACTGGCAATCGTTAGCCTAGGGAGCGAGGCACTCTTGGCAAGAGTGGATGATTGCCTGGAGTCATGCGGCGATCTCGATCGCCCAGAGGACACCGATTCGGACCGTTCTGTTTGTGCCTCTTTCCGAGCACTCGACGTTGTCGAGTCTCGGTTGGACTTCGTGTGTTTATTGTGGGTGGTGTGTGAAGCACCTGTGTCGCCGGTGGTCTTCCCCATAGCCGCCCTGTCGGACGACCTTCCGAGGTCGGGGACCTGCGCTCGGCTGTCTTTCGACACCGTAATGCCCTCGCCGTCCGAAAGCAAGGTGTCGCTGCCATCGCTGAAGTCACCCTCCGCTGCCATGGCCGCCTGCCTGGTGTGGTGGGCCCAACCCTTCGTTGAACGGTCCTTAAGTGTCTTAGGTTTAAACCTACCAAAGGAAACAATTCAAAAATAACGGTATCAAGGATTTTATTAAACCTGATACTAATTTAATATATCAAACAAATCATGATTAAATCTGCACTTGTAATAACAATTTACATAGCAGGAAACAACTTTTATTAAAAAAGACACATCTATATAATAAAAATCATCTTATTCAATCATCCAAGCATACAACCTCATCCATCCATTTAGACAAACCATTCATACTAAACACCAATCAATGTACGACATAAAATCTATAAGAAAATTCATCATAATTAATTCATCTGAAAGATTTATAGAAAGAACATGAAATCAATTTGACGGGCCACAGCAGATGACATCAGTGGCCTAGGCAATTAAGATGGGTCCCAGAGTTTTCTAACCACGACCTCATCTTAGTCCAAACTCGACCGGTTTCGACGTATATACTTTAGTGTAGTGACGTCTTCATCAGGAGTAACAAAAGTATATTCTAACATCAAGAAAGAAAGAAAATCAAAGATAATACATATCAATGTGTGAAGCCCTTGTACTTGGACAAAAAACATATAACATCCATAATAAAAATATCTATAGTGGAACAATAGGTAATAATATACAAGAGCCTGCTACCAACCCGGGAAAAGTTCCAGGATGGACCTGAGGTGTCTGGCAGAAAGTAGTGCTACCCTCTTGTATTGGTGTCTCCGAGAGGCAGATAAGAGCCAGGCCATAGACAGAATCAATGCTACAGATATACAAATGTACACATAAATATCACAAGGTCAATATGTCACATACTTAAGATAAACCTAAAGAATATTAACTAACCTTCATTCATGAATGTTTCTTTAGGTTTATCTTAAGTATGTGACTCTCGTGTCCTGCCCGTGGGCCGCTGTAGTGGAGGATTGACATATTGACCTTGTGATATTTATGTGTACATTTGTATATCTGTCCAAGTACAAGGGCTTCACACATTGATATGTATTATCTTTGATTTTCTTTCTTTCTTGATGTTAGAATATACTTTTGTTACTCCTGATGAAGACGTCACTACACTAAAGTATATACGTCGAAACCGGTCGAGTTTGGACTAAGATGAGGTCGTGGTTAGAAAACTCTGGGACCCATCTTAATTGCCTAGGCCACTGATGTCATCTGCTGTGGCCCGTCAAATTGATTTCATGTTCTTTCTATAAATCTTTCAGATGAATTAATTATGATGAATTTTCTTATAGATTTTATGTCGTACATTGATTGGTGTTTAGTATGAATGGTTTGTCTAAATGGATGGATGAGGTTGTATGCTTGGATGATTGAATAAGATGATTTTTATTATATAGATGTGTCTTTTTTAATAAAAGTTGTTTCCTGCTATGTAAATTGTTATTACAAGTGCAGATTTAATCATGATTTGTTTGATATATTAAATTAGTATCAGGTTTAATAAAATCCTTGATACCGTTATTTTTGAATTGTTTCCTTTGGATGTCTTTCCGCTATCTAAATCTTAATTAATACTCCAATCCAAAGCGTGGGGTTTCCTGTGTCTTTCAGAGAATACTTAGGTTTAAACCTACTACACGCTCTACAGTTCGCTTCGGGGTGGTCCCTCGGCAAGCAGAGATTGCACGTGGCGTGCCTGTCGACCCAAGGGTATTTGCGATTGCACTTGGGGCAGAATTGAAAAGGGGTACCCTCCATACGCACCTTGAGGCAGCGGGCTGTTAAGTGTAGGAAATGTATAAGGTGTACCTATATACCAAGAGTGTAGAGTATGTCCAACCCCCACTCTCCCTACTTGCAGGGCCGAGGCCAGAGGCCTTCCAAGGCCCGGGCCGAGACCAGAGGCCTTCCGAGGCCCAAATCCGTCGGGCAGCAGCCGACGGTCGATTTCTTCTCCAGCCGGCGTCGAGTGTCGAAGTTAGACGTTGGGATGGGGAAGGATGTCAATAAATCAATATTTTAGCAAAAGTATGGCTAAGGCCAGGGGACTCCGCAAAACGCTTCCGACCAGTATGGCGGAAAAAAACAATGAGGATCCTAGACGCGTGAGGGATCTTGGGTACAGTGGACGTCACACTAGGGATAGTATTACTGGCACGCCCTGTGACGACGCCCATTTTCGAGTTTCGAAAAACAAACTGTAATACTCCGTAGCTTCCACTAGATGTCGGCCTATGCACAGCATGTGATCTAAGAAGATTCCACAAGCCTCAGAAATTTATATATATATATATATATATATATATATATACACACACACACACACACACACACACACACACACACACACATCCTTACTATTTGTTTATTTTCTCTTGGTTTTCAAACTTTGATGTAACCTTTGATGATGATGATCCACCCATATACCATCTCCATGATACATATTTGGTAACGTACATTTCTTAACGTTACATGCTTGTTTATGGTTGATTTGTTTCATTGTATACATTGATCTTCTTTTGTAATATGGAAACTGTTTTATCACTTGCTAATTGTTGATAATACATAAATTATGTAAGTAGATTTGACCACAAGGCAGATCAATGCTATATGTTCACAGGCCCTGATGAAGGGTGTTTAACCCGAAATGCATAGGCCTTTAATGTGACATTTCAGCCTCAACATCATAATACCCAAAAAGGGTTCTAGAGCTTATGAAACTAATAAGCAATGAATAAAAATATATTTTCGAGTCACGATTACAGTGAATAATTATTGAAAGCCGAACATTTGAATTTAACCACTTTGAGTGGTCTACGGGTGTGCAGCCCACACCGCTGGCTTCACGGCCAAGGTCTCTTTTTTCCACAATCTATATAGTGCTAACCACAGAGGCATTTTTTCCAGTGGGTTTGCACCCCAAGTTTTTGAAGAATCTTTTTTCATTGTGCATACAATCATTTTTAAGCATACAACATAGTGCAAAGCTCACCACCATTTCAGTTGTACCTGCTTACATTCACATGCTGTGCATACAGTCCGACATCTAGCGTTAATCGCAGATTATTGGTTCTTTCTTTCGAGGATCGAAAGGGGACGCCGACATGGACGTGCTTGTAACACTATCCCCAACGTGACGTGTAGTGTACCCAAAATCCCTCAAGCGTCGAGGTTACTGTGTTTTTTCTGCTGTGAGTGAGCACAAAGAGTGGTTTAAGATGTCTACGTTCCTGCTACTCAAAGAGTATGTGAAAATAGGCAGATAAAATCTTCAGAAATGCTATTACGGTAAGTAATGCATGTCTTCTGATGCTTGTTAACCTGCTTAGAATCACAAGCAGTATCCAGAGATGATGGTGGGATGTGTGAAGGAACAGTAGCAAAGATATGTCTTAGCACCGCATGTCCCACATGAGAATCAGGCCTAGAATGTGTAACCAGGCAGTAGTGTCTTGTAAAGGTGTGTACAGAACTTGCGGTTACAGCTTTACAAATGCACTCAAGAGGAACATTTGCAATGAATGCTATGGAAGCCCCAGTGCCCGAGTAGAGTGTGCTCTAGGT
The DNA here is from genome assembly GCF_040938575.1 of Ambystoma mexicanum. Lineage (NCBI taxonomy): Eukaryota > Metazoa > Chordata > Amphibia > Caudata > Ambystomatidae > Ambystoma > Ambystoma mexicanum. The sequence continues at coordinate 990,493,770 of NC_090926.1, read as the reverse complement.
TTGAAGGGCAGATCTCTGTTGGCAAGAGTATAACAGTGTGATGCAGTTTATGATCCACTTTGAAATAGCTTATTTTGAGACAGAGTCCCCTTCTCAACCAGCTGCCACTAAAACGAAAAACTGGTATGTCTTCCTTAGTGGTCTTGTCTTTTCCAGATAATAGATTACTGCTCTCCTCACATCAAGTGTGTGGAGACTTCTTTCTGTCACGTTAGTGGGGTTTTGGAAAAAGGTGGGTAATTTTATTGACTGGTTCACATGGAACTTTGAAATAAATTCAGGCGCAAATCGCAGGTGAGTGCGCAGGACCACCTCATCTTTGCGAATCGTGGCAAATGGGTCTTGAAGTGGAAGGGCCTGCAGTTCACCAACTCTCCTTATTGATGTCACTGCCACCAGGAAGGCGGTCTTGTAAGCGAGTGCCTGAAGTCTAGCCTTATTCATCAGTTCAAAGGGAGGCCCCATTAGTCTGATCAGTACAACCTTCAGGTCCCATCCCGGAGTTGGGTTGGAAATAGGAGGATGAAGTCTTTTAACCCCCTCCTTAAAAGCCTTGATTACTGGAATTTTCCACCACAAAACCTTCTTCTGGGACGTGGTGTAAGCAGAAAGTGCAGCTAAGTAATTGAAGACCAGGCCTGAAGCTAGTAGGCGAGTTAGGTACAGGACAATATGTGTTGGTGAACATTCAATAGAATTTATGCTCTTGGCATTGCACCAGATGACACATCGTTTCCATTTACTGGAGTAGCGATGTCTGGTGTTGGGTTTTCGTGCTTCTTTAAGTAGGTCTGTTGGGTAAGATTTTCACAGAACTGGTAACTTTTCCTGACCTGGGTCAACCCCAGAACGTTTTGCTTTACTAGTGGAATCTTTTTCCTTAATACCTCAGTTAGTAGGTATCTTTTTCCACACTCACAGAATCTTTTACTCTTTATGGGTGTCATTTTTTTGACTCTCCATAGTGTCTTTTAAATTCATCCTCTTCAACAACTTATTGGCAATAAGTGCCTGTTGTTGCTGGGTTGCCCTAGGGGCTCCCCTTTTAACTTTCCTTTGCTACCCTTGAGAGAACTACAGTTCCCAAGGGTAGAAAGGATCTTTGGATCCCTTTTACATTTTGTTAGGTGAAACCAGCACACCCCACCTTATGTGGAGTGCTGGGGAGATGCAATGAATCCCCTTTCACACTAAAACTGTAACAATTCGGTTACAGTGACAAGCTTACCTTTAATGGCTGGTGGCAGTGATACCTTGTATTAATTTGTTGCACCTTTACAGCGGGCTGTGTTCACAGCTGCAGTAAAGGCACCGAAGGGTGCTCATTTTACCAAAAAGGACCCCCATCTTCTTTTTTCGCCATTTTAGCGTTTGTCCTTGCTTGTTCCTTTCCCCGACATCCAGGGTGGGAAATTCCTTTGGGTGATTTTTATCTTCGGCAGGAGTCCCCTAGACTCCCCGCCCAGGTTCCAGTCTGTCTGTGAGGGCAGGGAGTGAGGGAGGAGTCAAAAACTCCACAACCCTTCGTCTTCCTCCTGGCCTGAATGGGGACAAATCCCAGTGAGGGGCTGTCTGTTGTGATTGGACAACCAGACCGCCCCTTGTTGTAAAATGCAGGGAAAGAATGCAGAAATTGTGCTGTAGTTCCCGATAAATACTGCAAACCTGGAAGCTGAAGAAAAGTCTACCACTGGAACTGAAACTGAAGAGGATGATGAAGGAAATGTGGCAGAGACTATTTCCAGCGACCGGGGAGCCAGCAGTGTAACTCGAGCCTGCTGTAGTCTTTATTCCAGTCAACCTGGGGACACCAAAAACGACGACCCTAATCCATAGTCTGGTGCAGCCCACTAGACTTAAAAAGACCTGCATTTTGAGCCATCCCACGTGTTGCTGCGATCTTGCATTGCTGCAATACCCCAATACCCTGGGACCTCGAGCCATTGTGCGGTGCATGGTCTTCCGAATTCCGAACCTCGCTGAAACTTCATGGGCATCCTGGTGGATCTCCAGAGACACAAATCGAGTCCAAAACATCCCCTCACCAGAGTGCTGGACCATTAAAACGACCAGAACTCAACCCCGATTTTCTGTCTTATTCTGTGCTCCTTGAAAAGGCGCCAAATCCACAGAACCACATTCAGCCGCAAAATAAACCTTGCCTAGAGCCTTCTACATCGATCCCTGCCGCAAAGTACGTCCTGTTTTCAGTCACCATGACAAGGAATCCATTGACTGGGTTTTTGCCAGTAGATCCTGAAGATGTACTGCTGCAAAATCTTCAATGCTGAGGTACTGTGTTGGCTTGGGAATGTACTTACCTTAAGTCTCTTAAGAATTCTGTGTAGCTGTGGGGTGTTTTCTGTGATGGGGAGGCCTCTCGACCAGTGCACCCAGTCCCATTGCTAGAATCCTGCTAGGGTGCCTTCTGTGAAGCCCCTGGATTCTCCTCTAACCCTAGAAGTAAAGTACTCACCTATTTGCCCAGTCTTCCTAAGGAACTCTGATTTTTGCTACTTAAGAACCTATTCGGACACTGTCTGTTGGTCACTCGATCCCAGTGATCCCCATTCTGCCACTGAGACCACTCATGCTCCAAGAACCAGGTAAAGACTTCGAAGGGATTGGGCCTTTTGCCTAGAAAAGAAAATAAGTGTTTAAACGTTACTTACTTGTAAAAAAGAGTTGGTTGGTAACTGTAACTAAGAGCGAACAGTTACAAAAGTTCTTACTTATCTTGGATGTGTGATGCACTATTCCCAAAGTATGGTTAACATCTTTCTTTCCTTAGAAACCGTTTTGCCATTCTAAATAGAAAGTAGATGTGAAGGTTTATTACTCACCTGTTATTAGGTTGTGCCTCTTCCCAAAAGTAATGTGTTGGTTTCACCAGATTATTCCTGCAGGTTAATTGTACGAGTGTCCCCCAACTGGGTCTTGCTTCCCCCGACTTGCTGCTAGCCTGTCCAGAATAAATCTGTATTAGGTTGTTGCCTACCTAGAATAAATTTGAGTCATTCAGTAAAGTGTAACATTAGGGTTTACTTTCCCTATGCTATCTAAACAAGAGTCTGTGGGTGCCAACTGTCCCTTATAAATCATACATAAGTTACTTGTATAGCTGGGAAGATCTAAACTGAACTACTTGCGAGATTGAAAAAAGTATATGGGTTTTACTTACCTTGAGCTAGCTGTGTGCCATCCAAAAATAAGTTACGCAAGTTACTGCTTATCTCAACCTGTGTTTCACTGGCCTAAAAAGCACCTGTAATTGAATATTACAGCCTTAGGATGTACTCACCTAGTGTAACTGCTATCACAAAAGTAGTTGTAGGTTTTTACTGTACCTGGAATAAGTGTTCAACTATTCATAAAAAGTATATTGTCCAACTGACCGATTATGTGATTTGTACTGAGAGTCACTGTACAACTGGTAGGGACTGCTGCCCTTTCATTACTGAATGTAATTGTGAAAGTAACCATTGGTTTTTACTCCCCAAGAGTAGGTGGGACCTATACTGAATGTGTATGAAAAGGTTGGACTTCCCTAGAACTACTGTTAGGTGTTTTAAATAAGGTTTATACTTTGGTCTGTGTACCTTCAAGTATAGTGTGTTTTTATAATTGTGATTACATATAATGTGTGATAGTACTTACTTACCCCTATATTTATCTGGGTCTACTTTATTTGTACATGCATAGTGTTTCTTTGGACCATTTGTATTACAATTTCATTTGTACTGATTCTACAGCCCTCTCACCCTCCTAAGATATGTCCTGGCTACTGCATCTATGCTACCATGTATTCAGGTGTTACAGCCTTATACTAAAACGGGAGCCTTGTACTGCCTCAGTTGAATGGTTTTACTAAGCCCTTAGTTATTCTTCAGAAAAACTGTCCTAACAATGTCCATGCATCTTTTAGGGAGATGGAGGTGTCCAAACTATGACCTCAGGAGCCAGGCTGCGAGTTGAAAGTTTGCGGGCATGGATGTTGTGTCCCTCCCTGATCTTGTGATAGCATGTTGTACGGCAAAGGCAGCTTCCTCGCAGGGGAGAATAACACTGCCATCAGATGAGAACCAGGGTTGGTGGGCCCACATCTAGGCCACCAGAATCATAGTTACTGGTTCCTGGTGCATCTTGTGCACTATCTTGTTTAGTAGGGGAGTCGGTGGAAAAGCATTCACAAATTTCCCTGACCATGTTATCCAAGTCCGTTCCCCTTGAAGCGTTCTGCAGGTACCTGGAGGCGTAATCTGGGCATTAAGCGTTCTCCAGAGTTGCAAACAAGTCGATCTGGAAGCCCCAGTCTGCGAAGACTTTGAGAACAAAGTCTTCATGCAAATGCCACTCGTACTCTATGTAGTGAAATTGTTTTACTTCACTAGGGAGTAGACTGAATTTTTTCTCGTACATGGAGAATCCCAGACTGAACAGAAGGTCTACGGTCTTCTAAGTGTTTAAAAAGCATGTGTCGTAAGAGTCCCCTGTTATGAGCCAGTCGTCGAGGTAAGGGTAAACCGGGACGGACAGTCAGCGCAGTTGTGCCGCTGCTACTGCCAGGACCTTTGTAAACAACCTTGGCGGCGAGGCGATGCCGAAGGGGAGCACTTTGAATTGGTAATGCCTGTCCTCTATCATGAACCTTAGATATTTCCTGTGCGCTGGCAACATTGAAATATGAAAGTATGCATCTTTCATGTCCGATGTTGCCATGTGGTCCCCGTTTCAACAGTGGGATCACCTCCTGAAGCATTACCATACAAAACCTTTGAGGTTTTATAAATTTGTTCGCTGGGCGCAGGTCTAGAACAGGGCGCATGGTGAGGTCCTTTTGGGTACAAGGATGTACACTGAATAAATACCCTTGTTTACCGGAAGAATAGGGACTGCTTCTATGGCGTCCTTTCCCAGCAGCGCTTCCACCTCTTGATTCAGGATATGCATATGGTCCGGTGAGAGGCGCCGTAAGCATGGCGGTCTGAACTGTGGTAGTCGGGCGAATTCCACACAGTACCCGTGGGCGACCGTCTTTATAACCCACTGGTCTGAAGTTATCCCCTTCCATACCGCAAGGAAAGATGTTAAATGCCCTCCGGCCGGGGTGACATGGGAGGAGACCTGGATCTGTAGGTCATTTCTGACCAGAGGCTGCAGCTCCTCTGGAATTGAGGCCTCTGCCTCATCGCAGATAGGTAGTAGGCAGGGCTTCCTGATGTTTGTCCAGAGTTATAGTTTCCCATGCTGTAGTTCTGGCTTGCACAGGACTTCCCTCGAAAGGACCGACGAGAACCACCTCGCCTTTGGGGGGGAAGGTTTCTGAGTTATTTGTTGCAAGGAGTCTCATGCTCTTTCTTGGCCGTCTCCAGGGCACAGTCGACTGCTTTCCTGAAGAGATTGGTCTCTTCTATGGGTTTGTTGATAAGCGCGGCCTGTGTTTCAGGCCTGAACCCTGAGTTGCAAAGCCAAGCGTGCCACTTCAGTAGAGTGCCATGGGCCAGAGACCTGCCTGCTGTCTCAGCAGTGTCCAGAGTGTTCTTGATTATATTCCGATTTACCTGCCTGCCCTCGGCCACGATGGTGAGCAGCCTGGACCTAGGGGGTTCAGGAACCTTCTGGAGATCTTCTTGTACAAGGTTCCATTCTGCGTCTGCATAACTGGCCAGCAGCGTGGTGTTATTCGCTATGCGTGTGTTATTTGCAGCTGCTGAGTTAACACGCTTACCTAGGGTGTACAACCTTTTGGATTCCTTATCCGGAGGTCCCTCCCCCGTAGCAAGGGGTACCCCTGCCCATTTCCGGGTGGAAGTAACCATCAATGAGTCGGGGTGGCGTGGCCTTTAATATATTGTGTCCGAAGGAGCTGGCCGAAATAGTTTTTTCCACTCTTGGGTCCACTGCCAAGGTCTGAGCTGGCGTGACCTGGGAGTGGGCCAATCTTCTTTTAACAGAATTTAGTAGGGGAATGGCTTGGCTTGAGGGGGGTTTCTTCTTGAGAATGTCCTCCACAAAGTCTTTTTCGGGTACCGCCTCCTGAGTAGTGATCTGAAAGTGGTCTGCTGCCTTCCTTAAGATGGCACTGAATGCCATTTGGTCGTCTACAGGCGAGGCATGGCGAGTTGGGGTGGATGGAGGAGAATCCAGGCATAGAACATCAGTGTCCTGATCTTGCGTGGGGAGCATCCATGGCTCTGTTTCCACTTGCTGGGTTTCCTCCCAGTTGCCCATGGCATCCACCTGGTCCTCAGTGTAGTCCTGCAGGAAGGAAGGGTCTTCTTCGCTGTATATGTCCTGGTAAGTGTCATCTGTTTCACATCTTCATGGTGGACAGAAACCGAGGGCTGAGTCTCAAAATGTTCTTGGAAACGTGAAGCTAATCTTAAAAGAGGGTCCTCACAAGATCGCTTAGGGGAAGGATGCTCAGAAAGCGAGACAATCCTTTCAAGACGATCCATGAACCCTTTGAATTTCTTCCTTGTCCACTTAAAGGAACCAGAAGGGCCTAAAGGTGGAAAAACGTTTTCCGCCCTTTAGCGTTGAAATTTGTCTCCAAGGGTGTTGGACAGAGGCTCCTGACTGTTCTCGTAAGTTTTGCGAGTATCAGGGCATAATGGCGTGTCTTTAGACTTGTCCGCGGCCTGCCCCATGCGTTTCGACGGTGTAGGTACCAGCCCAACTGCCAAAGTAATTCTCGCAATACTGTCTTCAATCTCTGCCGAATCGGCGCGAGTTAACAGGTTAGAAGGCCCATCGGTAGATTTACCGCCTACCGCGGTGTTAGAGGGCCTAGCAGTAGATTTTTCGCCTGGAGGCCTAGTAGTAGGTTTTGGGCCTACCGGCCTTTAGGGACCATCAGAGCGTCGAATGGATGCACTTCGATGTGTAAACCCGATTTAGGGGTAAGCGCCCTTGTTTTTGGAGTGCCCAGTCGCAAGACGCAGATGCGGGGAAGGCTGCTGATCTACCCGATAAGAGGAATCCTCCAAAATCTTCGACGGCCCTGTTGGTGCTTTCACTTTTTTCAACGGAACCGTCGAAATCGGTGGTGGGGTTGTGTGCTTAATGTTTCGTGGTTTTTGTACGCCGCGGTTGCCGGGTGTTGTCCCTGAAGCGAGACTTGCGTCAGGCGTTGAGGGGTGGGGGACAGATGTGGCAGACCTCGAAGTGTCCGCCTCAAGGTCTATGACATTCGATACAGATGTTTGGTCATCGGAGGTGCCCCCGTCACTTTCAGTGGGTGCGGCGGTGGGGCAAGAGGGTTCAGCCCACGACATGCCGTACGCGGCCCACTGCTTTACACGGCGCTCCTTAAGGGTCTTAGGCCTTAGGAGCTTACAAGTCGCATACCGCTTATCTTCGTGATCTAAGGGGAGACCAGAATTACACATTCTGTTCTCGTCCTTCCACGGGTATCTGACCCTACACTTAGGTCAGAACCTAAATGGAGTCCTTTCCATGGCGAAAGGTATAAACAAAGATGATCAGACCTAGAGGGCAAAGAGGGGAAAAGAGGAAAGACATAACGAAATATAGCCACCCGACCCCACTCTCCCTACTGCGTAGGCCGACGAGAGGGCCCGGCCATGTGGATGCCTCAGCCGCCGGATCTTAGGCGCCGAAATCCACTGCCGTAGAAACTTTCTGCACTCTTCGAAGTTCTTAATCGCTGTCAAAGTGACTTATGGGGGGGAATAACCGACAAAGTCAGTATAAGGATAAACGATGTCTCTTATGTAAGAGCTCCGCTATAGGGCGAACAGTTATCTGGGTGGAAAAAACAATCCAAGGGACCTCGGCACATGGGGGATATTTGGTACACTACACGTCACGATAGGAATAGTGTTACAGACATGCCTATGCCGACTTCCCTTTTCGGCCCCCAAAAGACAAGATGCAATTACCACTGGATGTCGGACCATATGCAGAGCATGTGATTCGGAGCACAGCATGTGATTCTAAACAGACTAACAAGCATCAGAAATATATATATATATATATATATATATATATATATATATATATATATATATAATACATTACTCACCATAATTTGATGCTTGTACCTGGTTAGATTCACATTCTGTGCGTAGGCCGACATCTAGTGGAAGCTGCAGGGTATTACAGTTGTTTTCGAAGCTCAAAAAGGGGATGTCGACAGGGCATGCCAGTAATACTATCCCTAGCGTGACGTCCAGTGTACCCATGATCCCTCACGCGTCGAGGTCACTCAGATTATTTTTCTGACATGAGGTGTAGCGCGAGTACAGTTGTATCTTAGGATGGGTACGTAAAACCAGTTTGTCTTTGTGCACAACAAAAAAAGGGTTGTGCACTGACAATGCTTGTATTTCACTAACTCTTCTTATGGAAATGATAGCCACTAAGAAGGCAGTTTTGTAAGCAGGTGTTTGAGACTAGACTTATGCATTGGCTCGAAAGGAGGTCTCATGAGCTTAGCGAGTACAACACTGAGATCCCATCCTGGCGGCGGGTTTTAAATAGGAGGATGGAGTCTCTTTACTCTTTCCATGAATTCTTTGATGACAGGTACTTAGCACCATAAAACCTTATTATGGGAAGTGGTGTACGCTGACAAAGTCGCCAGATGGACTTTTAAGGAGTTGAATACTAACCCTGCATCTAGCAAATGGAGCATAAGTTAGAATGTGTGAAGGAGTACATTCTATGGGGGTTAATTTGTTTAGTCTGGCACCAAATTACAAAGCTCCTTCATTTGTCAAACTAACAGTCACTAGTGTTTGGTTGTCTTGACTCTTAAGATATCCATGCATCTCTGTGGTAGATTAAGATGTCCGAACTCTATGACCTCAGGAGCCTTGCTGCCAAGTTCACTCCGAGGCTGTGGGTGCACCGTTAGCCTCTCGTGCTGAGTGAGTAGATTGTATGGGCACGGGAGTTTGATGGGATCGCACATAGCCAGTTTGCGCAGATGTGGATACCTAGGTTGTCTTGCCCTCATAGGAGCAACTAGGATAAGCGTCATCAGTTCCTTGTGGATCTTGTTAATCACTTTCCTCATGAGAGGTGTTGGGGGTTGGGTGGGTGGTTGCATAAGCAAATTTCCCAGGCCAGTTCATCCATAGGGTGTTCTCCTTGGAGCCTGGTTGGGGGAACCTGGACGCAAAGTCTGGGCATCGACTGTTTTCGCTCGTAGCGAACAAGTCTATTGTGGGGAAACCAAACTGAGAGAAGAGGTGTTCTACGACTCCTTCGAGTAAACGCTACTTGTGTTCCTCTGTTAGTGGATCTCTGCTCAATGAGTCTGCTAGCGAGTGGAGTTCCCCTGGAACATGCAGTGACGCTAGGAACATCTTCCGTTTGAGTGCCCATTTCCAGATTTGATGCGCATGTCTGGACAGATTTGGAGAACGGGTACGCTCCTGTTTGTTGATATAAAACATTGCTGTGGTGCCGTCTGTCAGGACTTGCACAGATTGGTTTGTTAAGTGGGATTCATAAGCCCGAAGGGCCTTGAACGCTGCAAGAAGCTCTAGCAGATTGATGTGGTTCTGCGCTGCCGTGCGAGACCACAGACCCTGAGCTGTGTGGTGAAGGTAGTGAGCCCCCCCCCCACCCACACCCTGCTAGAGAGGCGTCCATTGTGACAATCGCCTGTATCTCTGGATCGTAGATGAGTTTCCCCTTCAGCAGATTTTACCTTGCCCAAGAGCGAAGATTTTGTACAAGTGTTGGCGAAGCGACCACTAGATCGTCCCACTGACCACTTGTCTGAGACCACTGTTTCGCCAACCACTCCTGCAGGGGTCGCAGGCGCGCATGAAGAACCAGGTAAATGCAAGATGCCATCATGCCTAGCAAACGCATAGCTTTGCGCACCCTTATCTGTTGGCCAGCCTGATAATGCAGTATTTGCAGTAACATATTTTGGACTCTTTCCTCTGACGGAAAGACCAACCTCTCTTGTGCGTTTAAGACGGCTCCTAAAAACTGTTTTTAAGTGCTTGGCACCATGCTTGACATTTTCTCGTTGATGAAGAAGCCTAATTGAAAGAGAAGGTTGATAGTTCTTTGAATTTTTTGTCTGCAAATTAGGGGGGACTCCCCTGTAATGAGCAAGTCGTCCAGGTAAGGGTACACTGGGGTTGCCTCCCTGCGTAAGTGCGCTGCCACCGCCGCCAGTACCTTTGTGAATACCCTTGGAGCAGATGCTATTCCAAAGGGCAGCACTTTGGATTGGTAGTGCTGGTTCGCTATCTTGAAATGCAAGAATCTTCTGTGCGCTGGGACCATTGAAATATGAAAATAGGCATCTTTCAAATCCAGTGTTGTCATGAAATCCCCCTTTTTTAGTAGAGGGATTACCTCTTGTAGCGTAGTCATGCAGAACTTTTGTGGCTCGACATACTTGTTTGCAGGGTGCAAATCTAATACTGAGCACATTGTTAGATCTTTCTTTAACACAAGGCAGTAAGTTGAATAAATACCCTTGTTTATCTGGTTGGCCGGGACGGCTTTGATGGCATCCCGTAGTAGAAGGGTGGCCATCTCCTCGAGGAGGATGTGCTGGTGTTCTTTTGAATGGATCTTTTGTCGAGGGGGGTGGTTGTGCAGTCGTTGGAGGAGCTCTATACAGTATCCGCCTGCTACTGGTGACAGCACCCATCTGTCTGAGGTGATTCCCTTCCATGCGTGGGTGAAGCTGGAAATGCGCCCTCCTACTGGAGAGGCATGGGTGGGCACCTGAAGCGGAATGTCACTGCTTCTGAGGTGGGGTGCCACCTCGAGAGGGGTTTCCCCCAACATGACCACAACCTCTGTGCGGTCCTCTAGAATAGTTCTGGAGGACTGATCCCGATTGATTCCCCATGAAGAACCTCGGCTCCGGTTGTAATTGGAACCTTGTTAAGAATTTTGACCGCGAAAACAGCGAAAATTACCATTTCCCCTCTGTCCAGATGGTTTATTGGTCAGTTGACCCAAATATTTAACAGCATCATACTCTTCCTTGGCTGTTTTGAGATTTTTTCTACAAAATCTTTACCCTCCAGTTCTTCTTGAGTGCTTATTTGAAAGTACTCCGCCGCCTTGACTAGTACCTCATTTAACAAGGATTGGTTGTTAATAGGGAGTCTGACTGGGGGTCCTGATCAACCGGCGAGTCTTTGTTATACATATTTGTCTCGGAGATTAAATCAGGGTCCTCTTCCCCGTAATCTGCTGCAGTGACTCCATAGAAAGGGTCTGCTGCATGTATATAGAAATCATCCTGATCTGAATCTGGGTCATGTAGATCAACCACTGTGTCTTGCACTGGATTTTCAAGGCAAGGCCTTTTACTGGGGGGCTGAGCAGGGATCCGAGATCCAGAGGGTGAGAGGGGTGGAGTGGAAGCTTTCGAAATAGTCAGGGTCCCTTTCGTAGAAGTTGGCCATAAAGGTAATTCTCCTCATTACCCTGTCTATGTTGTCAGAAGGCCATTGGGAGGAACTAGGGATGACCATTGGAGGAGGAGTGAGTCCTAAATCATCATCTGTGAGAGGAATTATGGTAGAAGAGGAATTCTTTTTTTTTTTTAGGGCAGAGGACAGAGACTCAAGTGATACAGGGTCCTTACTCTTTTGAGTGGGTCTACCATCATGAGATTTTTCCCTAAGAGGGGTTTTATACCTATGGGTGGTTTTCTCCTTATGAGGGATCTTTGAGGACTTTTTCTAGGACTCCCTGTTCTTACTCTGGCCCCCTGAATCGTGTTTTTCTGACTGTCTGCGATCGTGTACCTGGCCAGGAACAGAAGGGCGAATTTCAGGTGTGGGTTGATCCGAAGCCACGACTGCGGACTATCAGCCTTTGTGGAAGTTTTCTGCGCGCCGCTTGTACCGTCCTTCGACGGCCAGGATCAGCCATGGGGCAATCCCGAACTAGAGTGCCCAGAGGACAGATTCCACGGACCTTTTCCCTGGACGCTGCGCGTTGCCGTTTGTTCGACACGTGCGTCGAGTCTCGGTTATGGGGTTTGTGCTTAGTGGAGGATGTAGTGGTAGCGCTTCTGCCGCTGAGTGTCTTCCCCATAACAGGGCCACCGGCCTGTCTTCCCGGGTCGGGGGCCTGAGCTTGGGTAACTAACGTCACCCCATCGCCTTCGCCGACGGAAACCGCAGCATTGCTGCAGCCACTGAGGGTGCCCTCTGCGTCTATGGCCTTGAGCTGCCTGGCGCAGTGGGCCCAGCGCTTAGTGGATCGGTCCTTCAAAGTCTTGGGCTTGCAGAGCCTACACACTCGACAAGATGCCTCAACGTGGTCTCGTAGGAGACAGGTTACACACGAGGTGTTTATCTACCCAAGGGAATTTCCTATAGCACTTGAGGCAGAATTTAAAGGGGGTCTTGTCCATTACGGAACAATACGGCAGCTAGGCGAATGTAGCGGAAATGTAGGGCAAGGAGCATATACATTCTAGAATGACAGCCCCCCTCTCTCCCTACTGCGTTGACCGAAGCCCGAAGTGGCCTTCCAAGGCCAAAACGATCTGTCGACGGGACCTCTCGACGGTCGTTCTTCTTGTCCATCACCGGCATCTGATGTTTCGAAGTCGGTAACATAAAGAACAGTAAGATGTAACTATCGATCATTTCATAAATGTCAATGGCGATAAGCCGAAAGAGGAACTCCGCTATAAGCGTCCATCTAGAATGGCGGAAAAAAACAATCTGAGGTACCTCAGCGTGTGAGGGATCATGGGTAAAGTGTACGTCACACTAGGGATAGTATTACAGGGACACCCTGTCGACGTTGCTTGCAGAGTTTCGAAAACAACTGTAATACCCTGCAGCTTCCACTAGATGTCGGCCTATGCACAGCATGTGATCTAAGCAAATTCCACAAGCCTCAGAACAGAAACACTAAAGCACGAGAGCAGTAAGCATCGGTCTTCAGACATATCAGGAGGTGCGAGGTCAGCAAGAAGGAAGAGGAACACAGTCCGATGCTTACGTATGCTCTCGAAGTCAGACTGCCATCTCTCTCGCAGTCATCAACTGAATTCTAGTTCACAGACAGGCCTGGTTTTCTCCTCCAAACTTACTGCCTAGACTAAGCCTTGGGTAATGAGGGCCATGCATGGAGACAATGTCAATTCATAGAGTGAGATTAGAGCCAAACAGAATTAAATAACATAAGCACTACTGATCTGAAAGGGAGAAAAAAATTGGCTCTCAACTTACTTTAGCTGAGCAATAAATAAGCCTGCGATTGTTTTTCTCTTCTTAACTGATAAATCTGCCCCAATTGTTACTAAACACAGGAGGTAGCAAAGAATTTACAGAGGGAGAAAAAGGGATTTACAGAATTTATAGAGGGAGAAAAAAGTTTCACTGTGCATGACAGGCAAGTAAGTGGAAAGTCTTACCTGTGGTGGTTCGTATATTGCTGCCACCTCTGCCCGGATACCCAAGGGGATGTCTTTATGCTCTGTATACCGTCCATACAGATAACCAATGTGCTGGTTCCCTGTCTTGCGCCAGAAGTCCAGGAAGCGGTCAGCGATTGTGTGGTTCTCAAACATGATGTTATCAACGTGCCTGTATTTCTACATGAGAGGGGTCAGGACATCAGTGCAAATTGAATCAAGTATAAAAGAGATCATCAGGCTCCATTAGACCCTCGCCCTCAAAAATATCAAGAATGCATTGACACCAAGTTTTTTTCTTTACTCACATTTCGAGAAGACAAATATGAAGCCTCCTTAAAGATCAGAATAAAAATTAAAACATTTAATCTAGATGTGACCACTTTATTATAGTTTTAAAAAAATATATATACATTGGTATGCTGCTCCTAAGCACTAAAGAGTTTAGCGGAATATGCCAATAGGTCATCCTAAACCCATAAAAGTATAATGTGTGGCACCCAAAGTCCCAGAACCTATAAGTAATCAATGGAGCAGTGTATATGAATAGAAAAGCCTGACATCTAAAAAACCTCAAAGGAAACGGAAATATAAACAGCCTATTAGCTACAAAAAGTGCATAGGAGACTGACTGTTCAATTGATGTTTGTTTTAAAGTTCAAAATTAAAGGGATTAAAACAGTGTCATTTTTAAATTGCATTAAGTCACAATGAGTGCATCACTTTACCATGCTGAGAGTGTACACTACATTGATGTACAAACACAATTGCCAAGCATGCAGGCACATACCAAGTGTTCAACAGATAGGGGAATACACAAGTTTGATTGGCTTAGGAATCACTTGTTCTAACCAATCCTTTAAAATGCATCGGAGGACATGTTTCATGCAGACCTTGATTAGCGTCACAAAAGGCTCTACAGTTTGCTTTTTTAACAGGGTGTTAGGAGTAGCCCGAAGAACACCTGTGTCTCACGGCTGCGGTCAGCACTCATCAGATTACAAAATACTATATTATGCTCAACACCCATTTCTATCCCCCCAGCAACCCCACGTTTTGGCACATTAATGTACTGAGGAATAATAATACAATGATCAAGGATCCCACAATTTGTTCAAGCAATGTAGCTGTGATTAGATTTCTGTATTCCACTGTCAGCACAAACACAAGAGTATGGCTCCTCAGTGATTCTAAATCTAAAATGGATGAGATAGTACCAAATGCTGCTATTTACAGGTAAATATATGGTAGTCCATGGAGGAGCAGAATAATCTCGGCTTGTCTGCAATAGGGTATAATCTGCTATCCAAGAGGTGTTCGAGTAGTTAGAGTCTGACCCACATTCAGATATCGCCAATCGCCCATGAGGAGCTAGGATGGCTCACCTGTCTGTTTAGTGTGATTGCACTTGGCTGACACTTAGTACAAATTCCTTCAGGCCATGGTGGATGCCCCTCACATCCCGATTTTATCTTGCAGCTGATGTTCTCAAGAGCAGCAAACTTTCCCCTACAAACAAACAAAAGATTGGGAGAAAAATTAAAGCCTTTGCAGCAAAACGCTATTCCTATGGTATGGCGCAAAATAATACGCACTAGCTACCGATATGCAACACTTGTCAAGGAAGAAATTAGGTGCTCTGTGTATGGACATAATTGAGCTGGTGAGTGACTTATGGCTAGCTAGTAAATTGCAAACTGAATATTTGCAATATGCCTACGGCTAATCTATGTTAAGCAAGAGGATAATTTGACAACTTCGCAACCAGCACACTGTATAACTACCCAGATCATACCACACTTCTACATATTGGAACTATGCTGGCTGGCTCTTCATGCATAGACAAATCCTTTCAAGTCTTTTCTCCTAGTGTACAAAGCTATCAATAGTCTTGCTCCTCAGTATCTGACTGACAGTATCTCTTCTATGGCTCCTCACCATCTCATTTCCTCTGCTCCTCTTCTGCACTATACATCACTGTCCCATGCCTCCCTTCACTGGAACCTGCTGCCAATCACAATCAGAGCCAGACTGTGGATCTATTCAAAGCTCAGCTTAAACTTCACCTTCTTGCAGAAGAGGGAGCTCCCATCACCCTCTCATCTATCCTCTGTATCTTCACCCAACACTCTCCCAAGTACTGCATAGCAGGGTCATTTTGTATAGTTGTACAGTACTCCTCTCTAGTCTGAAGTACTCCCTAGATACGGCATCTTTCCAAATCATCTGTTTAAATTACCTTTTTGTTTTGTCCACATCTATGTGCCACTTAGTTTACACCCTCAAACTGCACCCATAAGGTGAAAACCTTGACCAGCTGTAAATGAGTTACTGCAAGTCATTTCAGATTGAAAGTTGTATTTGTTCTTCAAATAAATACAAATAAAATGGGAAAGTAAAAAAAGTGCAGGGCTAATGACTGCTGGTGCCATTTCTAGTTTTACCCTGCACATGCACATACTGGAACAAGGTAACGTTAGTTACTATTTTAACTAGTGTTCTAAACCATGCAAGGCCTTCAAAAAGGAGCAGAATCTAGATATACAGAATAAATCATAAGCAATGCCAGGTGATTAAAACATGCATGCTGCCCCCACACAGCCTTCAGAACCAGATATAGTGCCGGAATAAGCATGGACGCAACACTCCAGCATCACCAAACCAGATGAAACAGCACAGGAAGTTGTAGCCAATTCCTTTGTCCCTAGCCTGCTACTCAAAAGTATAATTTAAAAGGATTTGAATAGGTTTGCAAAATCTTTATCAAAACTGGTGGTGGTAACTGTGCAGCGTACCAGGACTAAAAAGGAAAATATCAAAAATAAAATCATGACCATGCAGTTGCAAAACTTGCTATGGCAGACGCAAGTGCCCCCCTGTGACATTACTTTATACATGGGGGATTTCCTTAGCTCTGCCTAGCCATTCTCATTGGGAGTGTGATAAGTAGCTGTGGTCAACATGCTTATATTTATACCTAGGAACTGGAAATTACATGTGATGGCGCTTTACACGTCTTACATGGCATGGTGGACCCCTAGGCACAAATCAGCACACTGTTGGGAAATAATAATGAATCAGGAGACCACTAGCTTAAGATAACAGCTTTGACAGTTGAACAGAATAAAATGTATTGCCATGAGAGAAATGGGTTCACCCTTGCACACTGGCAAAAGCACATGAACACCATCAGAACCCGATTGCATACTACGGTAATGAGCTGGATCCAGTAGAAGCAGGAATGCTCCCTTAATTGCGGTCAATAGTTGTGAAGCAGATTTGTGTTACGATCACCCATGAAAATACCCGTCTACCACCAAGTAGTGGCATTGTTGTTCAAAACCAAAAGACATGCCCATTTCCTGTGCCAATAAGTATGAGATTCTACTGTTAAATTCGTCATACGTTTAAAACCATGTCGTGTGCTGAAGAATCCCTAGGATTCGAATCACATGAAACAGAACCCCCATGACTGTGTTGCTAGTACGGATTACCTCTCAGCTCCTTTGAATAAACCAGATCCGATATATTTTGTGTTATCGAGATTAAAATGGCCGATTGGTGGTGGGATATGGCATAAGTGTCCATGGAGAGGCGAAAGAAAGTTGCAATAGCCCAATGTTAACCCGGCACAGGTGACTGCATTTTTTGCACTCACACTGATTTGTAGGCTGGCGGAACAACAAACTGATTCAAGGTATGAGTTTGGTGTGGCCCACGACTTTGGACAGTTGTGGTGACAAAGGATTTTGAATTTCTTCTGGGTTCCCTATAAAAACATCAATATGTGAGAGCACTCCTGGATGCTCTTATACTTCCTAAATAAATGGCAATCAAACGTGCAGCACATCAGCCACTGGACAGTGAAGCCAGTTGCTGCAACAATTTTACGGACTGCACAACAAAGCTGCAGACGGTTGCACCCTCGGGATGAATATACTCTTCCAATGAGGAAGATGTCAGAGCCGTCTCCTTTTTAGACTTGAGTAATTTGAACACGATAAAGCTCCTTCAGTTGAGAACAGCGATATGATATGATATTTGTCATTTATAACGCGCATGTACACAAGTGTTCCTAGGCATGACAAGACAAGGAAGGGAAGAGAGTGTTAAGTAAGATTGTCATAGTAATGATAAATCTTCCTGACCTGCGTCGTCAACAGAACATTTTTTATTTTACTGGTGGATTATTTTTCCTTATACCTCTGAGTGGGAACCTTTTCCCACACTCACAGAATCTTTTACTCTTTATGGGTGACATTTTTAAGACTCTCCGTAGAGTCTTTTAAAAGTTATCCTCAATGATAACTTTTGCAAATAAGTGCCTAGTGCTGCTGGGTTGCCCTAGGGGCTCCCCTTTTAACTTTCTGTGGCTAACGTTGTGAGAACTACAGTTCCCAAGGGTAAAAAGGATCTTTGGATCACTTACATTTTATTAGGTTAGACCAGCATATGTGGACTGCTGGGGAGATACTGAGCATCTCCTGTCTCATTTTAAATGTAAGATTTATGTTACAAGGACATACATACCTTTAATGGCTGGTGGCATTGAACCTTTTTATGAATTCGGTGCACCTTTACAGCGGGCTGTGTGAACAGGCCCGGTAAAGGCACCCATGGGTGCTCATTTTACCAAAACGGCCCCAGTCTTGTTTAACGCCATTTTAGTGTTCCTTGTCCTTTCTTGTTCCTTCTCCCGACATCCAGAGTGGGAAATTCATTTGTGTGATTTTCATCTTTGGCGAGAGTCCTGTAGACTCCACGCCCAGGCTCCAGAGGGTCTGTGAAGGCAGGAAGCGATGGAGGATTACAAAACTCTGCAGCCCTTTGTCTTCCAGCCTGAGTGCGAAATTCCTGTTCAAACTGGAAGGCTGGCTGTCCTGAAAGGATTGCCAAGCTCCCCCCCCCCAAAGTTTGAATGTCGACCACTGAGCCAAAACCAAAGAAGATGAATAAGAATTTGCGGCTGAAACGATTTCCAGCTACCGGAAAGCCTGCTGTGTAACCGGAGCCTGCTGTAGTGTCATGATGCCTACCCCCAGGCATCCGGACCAAGCCCATCAGCCCCGGGAGCAGGCATCTAGACATTTAGTAAAACCTCAGAAGCCCCGGTGCGCCAGGATCATAGTAGAAATCAGTCCGGGCGCCTAAGGCGCCAGGCTCATAGTCATTACTTACCGCAGGCAGACCATGCTTCAAATGACTCCAATCCAACTCGGGTGTGGTTCTAGGGACTTCTTTCCTGGGACTTTTTTTTGAGGCTATTTAAACCACGCCCGACCAGCAACACATGCTTCGCGTTATTCTGCATCCAGCAGCGTAAAGCTCACTGTGCCTGCAGCCTGCATCCAGTCTTCTGCCATGCCCGCCTCGAATCCAGAGCTCCTAAAACAAAGAGGAAAGAAAGGGACAAGGTTAGAAAACAAACTTATTTCTATTCCACACCTGATTCTGGATCTATCTCGTCTCCGGACCTGTAAAGAACATCATTTCTGCACGCGCCGCACCTCCAGCTGCAGCGCCGCGCCATACTCAGTCTTCACAGAATCCTTCGAGTCGGCGCTTCCTCCATCATTTCTTCGCCGAACTTCGACACCTAGGAGACAAAAGAAAACCACAAGGTGAGCAGAGGGAGCCAACAAATATAATTCTTACCACCATAGACTTACCTGATTTACCACCGGAGGCATCCTTTTGTGACTCTCCATATTTTCACGTGCCGCATCTGTAAAGAGAGACAAAACACGTTTTCCACGTGCAACATTTACCGGACAGCGCCGGGTAATACAGACTCTTACCTGAGCATCACCAGCTGCCACAAGAACATCTTTTCACCAGCCAGCTGCAAGACAAGAAAGGAAGGGGGGGGGGAACAAGAGTGAACATCGGACATATTGAACTCTATGAACTTAATACTTACTGGTCCTCACCAGGAACCTCAGAGTCAATACTCTCCGGAACGCTCCTGAGCCTTCAAACCAGTGAAGTAACTGGAATCGATGCACCCCTGCAAACCACGCAGGATGGAGAGCTCATCTTTCAAGAATATAAGGTGAGATTGCTGTGAGGGCATTTCGGAGGTGATTAGTTGGGGAGGACTGTGAGGGTGTCATCACTTGAATCCACAAGTGGCTAAATCCATCTCTCCACTTGCAGGAGAATATTTCTATGGGTTAAGCAGACAAGATTAGGAGGGCAGATCCAGTCAGTCATCGCTGCACTACGCATCACGTGGGTGGAGACCGCAGCTGTCCGGGTCCGACCGACGCCCCTGTGGGAGCCAGGTGAGCGTAACATGTAGCCCTTCCTTCCAAACGACCTTGGGACTCTGAAAAACGACGACCTTGACGCAGAGTCTGGCGAGACAAAACTAGACTCAAGACGACCTGCATTTTGAGGCATCCCACACCATGCTGCGATCTTGCGGGCGGTAAATACCCCCAATACCCTGGGACCTCGAGCCATTGTGCGGTGCACGATCTTTCGAATTACGAATCTCGCTTAAACTTCGCAGGCATCGTGCTGGATCTCCAGAGGCACGATTACAGTCCAAAAAGTCCCCTCACCAGAGTGCTGGACCTTGCAAACGACGAGAATCCGACCAGCGATTTTCTGTCCTCTTCTGTGCTCCTGAAAAAGGCACAAAATCCTCAGAGGCGCACCCAGCCGCGATGAAAACCTTGCCTAGAGCCTTTCCCGTGATCCTTGCTGCAAAAGTCCTTCCACTGTCCTGTCTTCAGTCTTCTGAATGAAGGAATTCAACGACCAGTTTATTAGCTGCATATCCTGAAGTCCTGCTGCAAAATCTTCTGTGCTGAGGTACTGTGCTGCCTTGGGCATTTACCTACCTTCAGTCTCTCGAGATTCCTGTGTTATTTTTGGGGCGTTTTCTGTGATTGCGAGTCATCTCGTCCAGTGTACCCAGGCTACCTGCTGGAATCCTACTATGGTGTCTTCTGTGCAGTCCCTGGTCCCTCAACTAACTCTAAAGTAAAATACTCACCTTTTTCAACAGTCTTCCTTAGGAACTCTGACTTTTGCTACTTAAGAAGCTATCCTGACCGGGCCTGTTGGACACTAGACCCCAGTGACTCCCCAACCCCCCCACCTCCCCACACTGCCACTGAGAGCACTCATGCTCCAAGACTAATGGAAACACTAAGGATTGGGCCTTTTGCCTATAAAAGAGAACAAGTTTAAAATGACTTACTTGTAAAGGAGTTGGTTATGTGGGATACACTGACCCACTCGGCAGAACTCACATCCATAACCAAACTGCACTTCAGCAGTTAACAGCAAAATGGCTGTGCTGGCTCCTTGGAGCACCATTGCCCCACATCAAAACTGCGTTTTGCAGCTACAAAATGATGGCTGCACTGGTTTGCCAAGCACCATTGGGCAAGTTGGAACAGGGAGCACCAGAGAAAGGCTGCCAGGGTGTGTTCCTGTGTGTACTAAAGAAGCGTAGTGAAAAGCCGCGCTGCTCTGCTGCTTATGAAAAAGTTACCATTGAAAAGGGAATATTTCACATTGAAAAGGATGCTGCCCTGACACTCTTTTCCTCTGTTCAACATCACACTGCTTTTATCAGTGAGGCCCTGCCATGCCCACCGGCTGAACCACACCTGTGAAATCACTGAGACGGAGGGGCTGGTTTCCGAAAAAGAGGCACAATTTCTGGAATCGGGGGATGCGGCCTCAATGGAGGCCCTGGAAACAGCGCAGGTGACCCTCAGTAATTTGGCTTTAGACAATGCTCGGGCCGCCCGTTGGTCGTTCCGGACCCAAATCTATGAGCGTGGGGACAAGGCGGGAAAAACACTAGCCTGGTTGGAGAGGAGGGAAATACGCAAGGGGTATGTTCAAACGATCCAAGCATCGAACGGGGACCTATTGACAGAGGACTCCGAAATAGCGGATGCCTTCGCCAATTACTACGAGCGCCTCTATTCCCCTCCGGGCGTGAACACTGAGATCTGTCGCCCGAACTTCCTCGACACGGTTGAACTCCCACGTCTTACTCCACAACAGAAGGAAACACTGGACCGGGAACCGACGAAGACCAACTACAAGCCGCGCTTACACAACTCCAAACCGGAAAAACACCGAGACCCAACGGGTTCCCAGTGGAAGCCAGGAAACGCCTTGGCGGTTCGCCCATTGCATACATGCACCGCATGTTTCTCCGGAGTTGGGAAATAGGCTCCCTCCCCCCAGACCTCCGGGAAACCTGCACTGTAGTACTGCCCAAACCGGGAAAACCCCCTGAGCAGTATGCTTCATATAGGCCCATCTCATTGATAAACGGGGAGGCCAAAATTCTAGCCCGAGCACTAGCCAACAGACTACTGGGAGTAATCGAATCTCTGGTTCACCCCGACCAGTGCGGTTTCATGCCGAATAAGACTACATGCATGAACATTCGCAGACTCCAACTAGCCCTGGATCGCACCCCAGTGATACCCGATCCGCTAGCACTACTAGCGGTCGACTTTGAGAAAGCATTCCATTCGGTGGGATGGGAGGCTTTGTGGGACATTTTGAAGCGAATGAACTTTGGGCACGGTTTCATCTCCTGGACCAAACTCCTATATGCATCCCCTGTCGCAAAAGTCAGGGTGAACGGCAGACAATCGAAATCATTCCCATTGAGGCGAGGGACTAGGCAGGGCTGCCCCTTCTCCCCCGTTTCTCCTCGCATTAGAGCCACTTGCGATCAGGCTCCGGGGGGGCGGTGGATGGTCAGGGTTCGCATGGCCAGGGGGGAGAGAAGACCGGGTCTCGCTGTATGCTGACGATCTCCTAATCTATCTCGGCAGACTGTGGGCCTCATGCCCAGTGGTGTCTGAATCCTGTCGTTCTCCGGCCTCAGAGTTAATACCCAGAAAACAGTTTTTCCCAATCCAGGGGGGAGAGGACGCGATTCCTGATCCCTGCCCATACTCCGTTTCGGTTCGTGGTTTCCTGCACTTGGGTATACGGATTAGCTCCTCGCTGGAAGAGTTCACCCAACTGAATCTGCAACCGGTCCTCGCGAGGATCGCAGCAGGCATCTCACTTGCAAACACTACCATTGTCTCTAATGGGAAGGGCCACATTATTTAAGATGCTGGCTCTCCCGAGGTGGTTATATGTTCTACAGAATGCCCCACTGTCCATTCCCGCTGGACACTTCAAATCAATTGACGGACACATACGAAGCCTCCTTTTGGGGGTGCGGGGGCAACCAAGAATTGCTCTTGCAACACTAAACCGCTCCATCTGGGAGGGAGGGATTGGGCTGCCATGTGTCCGCACATATTACCTAGCAGCACAGAATGGGGTGGTAAACTACTGGCTGCATGGTGACAACGCACTCCCCCACATTAGCCTGGAACTATCCGGCATGCACCCGCTCTCCCCCCCTCGAGGTGCTGTATGCCCCCCGGGACAGAACGGCCAAAGCCCTACGCATGTCACTCCACATCCACTGCACATGGGAGGAAGCACACAAACACGTAGGCTGGGGCTCTAGGCCTACTCTGGCCCAACCTATCTGGCATAATACCCATCTTCCCGAAATGTGTAAAATGGGTCCTCTGGGAAACTGGGAAGGACTTGGGATACACACACTGGAACAGGTGATCCAGGGGGGAAGCATGGTTGAGTTTGACACTCTCGGGGAGCGTTTTAACCTGGGCCCGGGGGACCGCTTCAGATACATGCAACTGACCCATGCCACAAACGCACAATTCCGGACCTGGGGGAGGTCCCGGCCTGCTCCCCTCTGGAAGCCAAAATCCTCACAGAATGCATCCACTGCAGAGTTACCTCCACGCTATACCAGGTCCTCAACTCCTTTCTCAACAAAGAGCTCACTACTCTGAAAGGGAAATGGGAAAGGGACATGGGCGTGTTGGAGCGGGAGGAATGGGTGGAGGCCCTGATGTTCCCTCACGAGATCGGTATTGAGGCAAAACTTTGCCTGATCCAGCTCAGGATCCTGCATCGGTCCTACTACTCTCGCACAACACTGGCTAGATGGAGTGGAGAGGAGAGGAGGAAGAAGCCTGTCTCCGGTGCCAACGCGAAAAGGGGCACCTTTTTCCATACAATCTGGGAGTGCCAAGTTGTACAGTCCTTCTGGGTGGGGTGTACGCGCACAATCTCTGCAACAATAGGATCCCAAATACCACTGGACCCAAAGTTGATACTGCTTGGGATATGGGGAGAACTGGGACTCACTAAGCATGAGAAACTGTTCACAGCAGTGGCACTGGGGGCGGGCAAGAGACTAATCGCTGCAAACTGGGGATCGGTGGCAACACTGAGCCTAGTCCGATGGTCAAATGAGGTCACTAGGTGCGCCTCTTTGGAGCGGCAAATTTATACAGCAAGTGGCTGCCCATGCAAGTTTGAAAAGGTCTGGGGTAAATGGTCAGACGAACAATGAGGATCCCCTCCCCCCCACCTGGTACCGACAGTGGTGACTCCCCCACCCCCCCCCAGCCTACTGCCAGCAGGGACTCGACTGAAAAGCAAATGTATGCACCATTGATTTAATTGCCTTCAGCTTCATTAATGTATGTATGATCTATGCGCTTGTTAAAACAAAATGTGTTTTTTAAAAAAAGTAGGCAAGGCATTCTTGGTCTCAACTTTTCAAAAAGGGCCAGCCTCTTTGCCACTCGTGTCTGTCTGCCACACTAACAACCTGGTATTGCCTTTACAAGCCACTTCTCTACGTCCTCCACACTCTCTGGCACTACAGGTTGTCTGAACTCCAAAATAGTCTTTACAAGCAGCCAGTTTTCCCTTCCCCAACATTACCTGCAACTTTCTGCCAGTTATCAGCCCAAGTAATTACAGAGAAGCCTTGGTGCCGCTCTTAGCTTAAGGTAATGCCTGCACACTTGTATCTTAGGCCAATTTAACATAGCAATTTTACGGTACAATTAGGTTGCTTTTGAAATCTGAGAAAGGCTGGTTTCAGTGTTAATATGGGGAGATTCATGGCTTGGGCAATGCTTGCTCGCTTATTCAATACAAATACACTTTCTGATAAATGTAAGGTATGCTGTGTTAAAATAAAGAATAGGGTTCAGGCTTTCTTTAGGAACACAATTAGGCACAAGTGACCCCTTCTCAACTTAGTTTTTAAAGGTTTCAACAATGACGTTATCTAATTTGGGCATTCGGTAATTGTCTTTGTAACGTTCACTCCTAACAATTAATGACACGACCACTCCTTCAGGCAGTATCAGTCTTTTATAGCATTAGCTTCTCACACGAGTAAAAGGACTTCAACGTTATACGCGAGTGCTACATTTCCATTGTTCGGGTATTTCAGCTTCAACAAATCACCTCTACTCAATTTAAATCTTGCGCGAGTGAACACGGAACTGGATACTGTAGCTAGCAATGCTCGTGCAAGGTGTTAGAATGCTGTGCTTCACTCACCGGCTTCTTTGACCCTTGATCTGCAGGTTGCACTGCTTCCATGCCTTCTGCCACAACTTCTACTGCTTCTGGCTCCTTAAATACCCACACCCTTCCTATGAATGTGTGTCTGGTCCACCCACATGTTTTCAGAGCCCCTCTCGCTCCTAAGAACCACAGCTTGACAATTACTCCTCGCCTCAGTCCCCAGCACGTTCTCTGCGTGGCAATCAGGCTCACATGGGGAAAGACAGCCCTCCTGCATGGCTTCCTCTGCGCAGGCCATGCACTGCAGAGTTTGGGGTAAGAGGACCCTCTCAGTACAAGCAGGTCCCTCTTGTTCTCCCACTTCTGCTTGGTTTGCCAGCCTTGTGCCCTCTTCCTTCTGCTACTAATGCTACAATTTGCATTCCAGTAACAGCTCCAACTCCTTCCTCTCCTTCCAGTTGCCTGCTCATGAGGGGGGCTTTTATGCCTCCCAGGCCCCTTCAGGTAAGGTCCGATGGGCTTAATTGCCCGACTACTGCAACAGCATGCCTCTTCAGTCCTCTTCCTTGTCCAAGTACTTCTGGGATTATGGGACTTGTAGTCCCCTTCAACAAAGTTAGTTTGCTTGAGAATGGAGTTAATTTTAAAAGGTAGATTTATTTCCCTTCAACTCATTGAAAGATGGATTGTTAGAGTTGGCTGTTAGAGGAAGATATTTAATTTAAGACATTTTCTGTAGATCCTTTTACATTATACCTTTGGGAGTAAGCAAGGGGCTTATTTAGAAATATCCTGAAAGGTCTTCCTGTTAATAATGCTAGCTTGGCTTCAACAGAACTTGTACTTGTTACAGATCTTATATGGTGGCAAGTGACATAATAATGACAATATGCCATTACCTTTGTTGGCAACCCAGAAAGACACTTCCTTTCAGTGGACAAATACTGTATCTCATCCCACAGGATCTCCTCACCACCCTGGGCCCCATTTCCCCCAAGTGATCCTCCCGTAGTACACCACCCCCAGGGTCAGGAAGCATCTGCCTTTCCCTGGCCGCCTGGGAAGAGATTTTAGGCAGGGATTGAGTGAGGGATCCGCAAGATTGTTCACAGGGTGCAGGTCGAAACATCTTCTCAATGTGCAGATTCACCGCCAGAGTAAGGTGCGAAGAGGGGGCAATAAGTTTCCTAATGGAGCTAAGAAGTTGGATAGCCTGACTGGAACCTTTTCTTTGAGGTCATCTTCCACAAAATCGGAGTCAGGTACCGCCTCCTGAGGAACAATTTTAAAATGGTCTGCCGTTTTCCAAAGATTATTATTGGAAAGCAGTTGGTCATCAATAGGAGAAGCCTCCCTGCGTTGGAAGGCAGGAGGGGCGTCCAAAAATATCAGGCTCAGCCTCATGAACAGGGTGTGGTAGGCCAATTCTCCTGGTCATCTGCAGTAAGCCAAGCATATGGGTTGTGGGAAATAGGGTCTTGGGAGACATCATCACGATCCGGAATATAGAAGACGATTATCTCCCCGATCATACTGAAAAATATTTTTGCAAGGATCAGAAGCTGGGCGAGCCACATGAGACCGAAGACTTGGAGACTTACAGGGCCTAGGACCTTCATCAAAGGAATGGGACCTTAAGAATTTCAGCAAATTTATCTCAAAACCCAATACATTCAGATACCTTATCCATGCACTGTTCAAATCTTTTCCTAGTGCAGGAATAAGTGGCTGGGGCTTCTGAAAGTGGAAAAGCTAACTCAGCCTGAGCAGGGCCCTTAGGCTCCTGAACCATGTGAAAGGGCCTTAGCATGCTTCTCACTCAATTTAGGGTGAGTTTTGCCTAAAAAAACTTATTTTAATGCATCAGAAATGGGTGTCGGCTTTAGGGGAGGCACCCTGAGAAGCAGAAGACTTGGTAATATGCACCATAACGTGACGGTGGAGGCACAGCAGGCCCTGAATACTCAGGTTCAGCAGGCCCTGCCGAAACCTTTGACGGGCCTGCGGGTGCCAGAACTTTTTTTCAAATATACCATCAAAGAAGGCTGAGGGGTTGTGCGTTTAGCATTTGTGTGAGAATGTGTGCCCTCGTCACCAGGGGTTGGTTTCGCCATAGCAGTGCGTTCAGGATGCCAGTGGGGCTGAAACTGGGCACGTGGGAGTCAGCCGACCCCACAACAATGTCTTCGGCCTCCGAACTGGAGCTGTTGGCTGCTAGAGAAATCCTCATCCGAGGCAACAGCGCGAGAATCGACTCGACCTGCATGGCATAGGGCATCCACTGCTTTGTGCGCCTTTCTTTAAGCATCTTGGGTTTAAAGAGTCGAAAGGCTTTGCAACTCTTCCCGTCGAGGTCCCGAGGTAAACAGTCATTACACTCCCTAGGGTGTCCTTCCACGGAATGGAGTTCTCTCCATTGTAAAGTGGAAAAAGAGCAGACAGGCAATGGAAGGAAGAGGAGGAAAAGGAAAGAAAAGACATTGTCTAAAGAGAAATGCTGAGAATAAGGGTCCCAGACTCTCCCTACTGTAAGGCTGAAGGCAAGGCCGGCAGCAGCTGTCAAAAAGTGAATTGAAGATTTATGGGACTAAAAACGGGAACAGTCGTCAAAGGATGCATCGAAGACGTGTGAACAGCAATAATTCTTGCTAAACCGGGCTCCATATGAATTCTACCGACTAGAATTGTGGAAAAAAACAATCCGGGGGAACCTCGACGCATGGGGGGATCGTGGGTACACTACACATCACAATAGGGATAGTGTTACAGGCACCCCAGGTCAACGTCCCTTTTCGAACTTAAAAAAAAAGATGCAATACTCTGATTACCATACAGCATGTGATTCTAAGCAGATTTAAAAGCATCAGAAGTTAAGTTACTATCAGTATTTGCCCCTCTTGAATCTGCACAGAATGAACCCTGCCCTGGTGCTAGCGAGGGTTTTGCCTCCGTGGAAGATACTTACACATGTGGTGGTCTTGCCAGGTGATTCAATCCTATTCGGGGTCTACTGTGGATTTAATTAAAGAAACCTCTGGGGTGAACCCACCAGCTGATCCTTTAGTTGTCCTCCTAGGATGCTCGGTGGATGTGTACCCTATATGTCAGGGTCCACCATGCAGCTGGTCACACAGTTTTTGCTTGCTGCCAGAATTACGATTGTCCATGCTTGGAAGCGTGCTGAGGGACCATTGCAAGCCTATTGATAGATCAATGTGTGGGAGATTTTAATAGCAGAGAATGTGATGTGCCTATATGGATAACCAATTGACTAAACACCTGAATGTTTGTCTGCCATTTATTGTCCAGCTTACCCATCCCCAACGTTTAGACCCTCCCTTTCGTCGAACTACTCCCTGATGTAAACTCTTGGTGGACTATGTTGTGGGCTTGTTTCGTGTCAATGAAGGTGGGTACTTTGCTGCAGGATTTCTGCTCCTTTGTTTTTCCTAGCTGTTATGGAAGCTGCTGAAACAGCTAACCTTAGTTTGTATGAATCAAATCCATGTTTAAATAAAGGTTTGAGGAAGAAAAACAAAAGCTTTGAAAAGATCTTGAGCAAGTTAACTGAATGGGCAGGTAGGATTGCATCTGCCATAAGAAAATTCAGTATCATACAAAATTTAGGGATTTGCAACATTTAAATAGTTTTAATTTGTTTAAACATAGCTGCCAAGTTGCCCAGTATCATAGCCAGACTTGGTGTTTGCAATTGCTTACGGATATATGATTTAATAGGTAATTTATAACGTGCTTAATACCCAGAGGTTTCTAAGCGCAGACCCGGGGCTCGAACGAGTGTACTCTGTCGTCTTGCTTCCAAGGCGAGTGTGTTGCCCCTGAGCTATCGTCTGAGACCGGGTGCTTGCAGTTTCAGGATTCCCATTGTATATATGGGTCTCCAAATCCCAATATCCAACAGGGAAAACTAATCACACGCGATACAGGGCAACTTAGCTACGTTTAAAATGCCTTATCTGATCAGCAGTGAGACAAGATAGCTCACCTGCACACCAACACAACAGTATAATCTGTAGCATTTGTCTGTAGACCATTATTAGAGAAGCACTGCAGAGTAGAATCAGACCAAATGCAAATTGATGGTGGCTGCCTGTGTTTCTGCAATACAGGTATCCCTCAATGTATTTGACGCACATATAAAGGCTTTATTGTACTGATCAATTGCCTGAAATTAGGGCAATCCTTTTTGACCCACGCACCCAGACCTATAACCATAAGATGTATTATGGTAGAGCATGTTTGTGTGCAGTATTAGATAAATGAAAGACATGCAGTCTATATCAGTAAATCAGTTTGGGTGACAACTGCAAGAAGAGATTGTCTGGTGCCATTACTCAAGAGACAGGGGTAAACTCTATCGCCTTGGCCAGTCCTTTGCCTTCACTTCAAGCTTTCTAACAATCGCCATCTTGAGGATTGATGTAACATCTGCATACTACGCTGCAAAAATATCTTAAAGGAAAGAAGAAAAAAAAATTCCCAATCCAGGTTTTCGCCCCTTCAAAATAAAATTTTGCACCCTAAACACTACAATGCGTAGGTGCAAGATGAAACATCTGGTATGAGCAGAAACCTTTCTTGAATAAAAGGCTAGGTTATAACAGATCATAGACGAATAGGATCGGCTGCTTCAGGGGGCAAAATCCCCCACTTTCGCCAACTCACAGCCAATGTCTTACTTGTCAGCCCCTCCGGTCAGTTTTCTGATATAGGCGTGGAAGGACATGTGCTTGACTGGAGGCTCCAGATGATTCAGGTAATCCTCATCAAATGGCTACAGAGAAACAGTAAGGGAAGGATCAGTCTATGAACCTTTGACATTAAACAGACAACTAAGCCAGTTTTAAAATATTGCAGACCATATCATACAAGTGGTTTCCCGTTCAGTAACAATATAAAAAAGTCTTACATCCTAAGAGCTTCGTTCAACGCAGTGACACTGTTTTCTAAACCTTTAACAAGAGGGTGGGTGGGTGTGTAAAGTCCCAGGAAGTAAACTTAATGGGGCACAATTATTACTAAACTGGGGTTCAATTCATCAAAAGAAACAAAGTTGAAATAACGTCAAGGAAAATGGGTAATAGTAAAATGTACAGTGGAGAAATGGATCCTTCATTATTTAGGTAGTTGCAGACTACCTCCATCATTAAGAGTGTGTGAAAATATATTATATATATATATATATATATATATATATATATATATATATATATATATATATATATATATATATATATATATATTCAGTAAAAAAACTTTGTTAAAAGGGACATTATGGTTAAGTTGCACTACTAAAAACCTGTGAAATTCAGTAAAAAAAACTTTGTTAAATGGACGTTATGGTACCAAGTAAAACCGAAAAATCCCTGAAATTCACCAGTTATGGTAAACTGATTTTTACAGGTTTTTAATAGGGCAACTTAAACATACCGTCACTTTAACAACGTTTTTTTGCTAAAGGCCATCGTTTTGTAGTAGTGGTACGTAACTATAACGTAAAGTAACTTCTGACTTAATTGCACACCTTGCAGAGAATGCCACATGACCATATGCTGGCGTACAGGACAGTGACGTGTCCGAGAATCCGTACACACTTAACAATAAGATGTATGCCTCGTTGACAGTGTGGAAATACATTTTATATTGATGTAGGAACATCCACCTTCAACATTTCCCTTGCCCAGCTCCAACACTTATTCGTAGTCAGCCATTAGCAATGTAGTACACATTACATAATTTTAGCAAAAGTTCTAGTTATCTGAAAATGACATGAGCTAAGCCCATCCCTCCTCCCCAAAAAACAGCACCACTGCTGTAATAAAGGAGCATGAGAAACACTGCCCCTACCTTACAAATAACAAACACACTACATTTTCCCCCCTCCACCTACCCCCCCATATTACTGTTTGGTGCCTCTTTCCTCATTCCTTATTAGCTGTTCTTTAAAAAAAAAAAAAAGCCATCCGTAAACAAAGTAAATTTTCCTGTAAGAACCACCTTTCACAGTGTAAACATATTTTTTGAAAAAAGAGTCCCATACACTCCATCTACTTTAAATTTCTCAGTAAAGGACAGACGCAATAAGATTTGTAATTAACAATCTAGATTTGCAAAGCAGTAACGTGTGCTACTAAAAAATAGGATTTCGTGTTATAATTCGGGAAGCCTGTGGCTTCCCGTATTACAAAACAAAATCCTTTTCCAAGATGGTCACCATAGAAAGGGAAGGCGGCTGTTCCATACATGGCCCCTCTTCGCTTTCCATGGCAGCCTGCAAAAAGCAAAACTACGTGCCGTGAAGCAGAACCTAAAATGAACACAGCGACGTACAACGTAGCACATTACATTTTTAAATAATAAATTGCTTTGTAAAAAAACATTAACATTTTAGATTTTGTAAAGCACTTTTATTTAACAATAAACTGTTCGACACCATCCGACTATTCCCATTTTCAATCAATTAACTTTGTTTCTTGGGTCGTCTTCGAAAAGGTTAATCGTGATGCACACGTTGTTCTTTGCGCATATGCAAAGTTTTTGCTTTCGATAAAGCAACCGCTTCGGTCGCACAGTGATTTCCAAGACGTCGGCATGCACTTCGGCCTACACCACCATAAAACATGTTATGTTACTCCTAATGACCACTACAGCGTATGGACAAATGGGTCCGGGTCTGTCGTCCCACAAAACCGTAACAGTTAGGCAGCCGGTCACGAGTACGTGCATCTGGCGTGGAAAGAAACCATCACTTGGCATTTGTAATCCATGGCAATCACAGTACGGCAGAATGTAGCTGGTCGGAAAACGCAATAGAAAATGCATATCAATACCCAACCTTCATCATACAATTGCAAAATAGACAAAAACAACGTGGAAACTGCTACACAAATCGATGTGGTCATACATGACATTTTAAAGAAATAATAGCGGTGAACATGGATTAACCTAGTGATAGACTACAAAGGGCGAGAATCTGCACTCTCCATAAGTAACAAAAAAGAAATGCCAACTACACAGAAAGATGGTACCTCTGTTACAATGCCAAATTATTCTTGTGGTAATAAACAATTAAAACTTGCTCCAGTTTAGAGTCGTCAAAAATAAACTTGCACACTATTTACTGTCTCCATTGTCTTCGTTAAACCCAGACAGTAATATACGTGCACCAAAGAATCTTTTTAGAACTGGTATTACATGAGTCTTACAATCGTTTTCAATACGCAACCTTGGTATTTTTTCCAAACTTTCACTCCCTGCATTCTTACTGAATTTTCCCTCTGGCTCAAGGTCAGAAAACAATTGACCCTTATGGGTTCAGTCGCATGTGTGGGCCCACTGAGCTCGCAACCAAAAAAGCAGACCTTCACTCAGAATGAAAATACATTCTGATTTTGCAACAATATATCTGAATGCATGCATGCATGCATGAGAACTGGTACTCCCATACACTTGCAGACCCGCTGTTTCCATCAAACAGTGCAGGTGGCTGCCTCAGATTTCAAACTCTAAGACGCCAGTCTGTCTGCAATATTATTTTAAATACATTGTACAAATAAATAAATAAATAAAAAATAAATAAATTGCACCACAGACGCATTTAAATACATTGTAACAAATAAATAAATAAATAAAAAATAAATAAATTGCACCACAGACGCAGTAATCCTTCGCCTGTACTTAGTGGACACTATATGGAACAGCAACTTCCAATTTACCGTACGATTATAGTGACAATAAACCCCACTTTTTGACTTCCTGCTGCCACATCCCATCCCAGCGTCATTAATCCTCACCTTCTGAAGCAGTATTTCCTATGGTTAACAAGTGCAATAGTGTGTTGTTTTATATGCGTTAGCGGCGATGTCGGCGTACACCAAGACACGAATAAAAGATGGCAGGCGTAGCAAAAGAATCTGACGCACTTCATACCGTTCAACATCCAATCAGTGAAGGCGCCACATGTCAGCGGACATGACGCTACGGATTAGCCAATTGGTATCTTGTCCGCAGAGCGAACAGGAAAGTGTGTCCGGGGAGAGGACATAGAAACCACTAATTTTTTGAGACACACTCTGTTCGTTTTAAAGATAAAAACTGGACGGATTGGCACCAAATTTACAAAAGCACGCTTTCGGGACCGAGTCGCTGCTCCTGCCGCAAATGTGGTGAAAATCCGTCCAGCGTTTTGGGCTGTAGGCGTGCGCAAAGTTTTTCCCCCATTCAGTCTATGGGGAAAAAAAAACGTTTTGGGACCCACCCCCCCTCAGACCAAACATCACTAAACTTTGCATTCACAGTGGGCCATATACTTTTTTTGCAAAGTTTGGTGTGGATTCGTCCAGGGGGAACAGAGTTATAAGCCACCCAAAAAGTGCTCTTCCTATGGAAACAGCAACTTAACCATAACTACACACACAGATATATATATATATGAAAAAGGGATAAGAACTTCGGCGTTGGACCTGGGCAAACATGTATGGGCACACTCCCAAACACGCAAATTGGCACCCCAGCAACATGGGAGCAGCAGAGCAACTCTAGGTAACCTCTACCTTGAGTCTCAGTACCATATAAGAAGAATAAATGCAGCACAACACCTCCATGATGATGCAGCAGCAGACACGGTCGCCAGATTCCTAGTCAGGCAGATGAAAGAAGGGACACTGGAATGGATCTTGCAGCAGCAGTCTAGTGAAGAGGCTCTCATCAACGGATTCTTCTCAGTTCTGTAATTTTATTTATTTTTTCTTTTTTGGTGCCTTTTGGGAAGCACTAGTGAATAACTATTTCTGCTTGGTCAATTTGTCTTGCTATCTCGGTTCTGCACTTTGGTGAAGGGACTTCGAGGAGGGGAATCTTGCCTCTGGAGAGATCCAGAAGGTGTCCACCAAAGTTTCGGCAGGACACGATCTTGGCAAGACGATGCATTGCAGTGGCCATAGGTCACAAGTTATTGGCTGTTTGAAGAGAGAGAGTGGTCATCTTAGGAGTTCTCCTGATGCTTCGAAGGAGGGGTCGCACAGCAGCAGTTACAGGCAGCATCCCTGGTAGTCTGGAAGTGGCTGGGGGCACTTATGGATAACCCTGGGGGCAGGTGGCTGATCAGGGAAGGGGGCAAAATAAAAAAAATGAAATGCAACAGGGATGGGGTGTCACTAGGCACCAGGGATTTTCTTTTACCCCCGAAAGGGTGGTGGCCCTCTCCCCTCCAACAACATGTGGAAAGGCGGGCCACCCCTTGTAGCCCCCCCACCCCTTATCTGACCATAGGCAGTGCTACATGAGATGCGCCGCCCCTCCATGGGGGGCAGGGAGAGGTGCAACCTTCCTTCACATTACAAAATTCTCTGGCGGTTTAGGGTGCCCCTCAGCCCCCCCCTAAAGTGCAGTCTGCCATTTTCAATTCTTTTCTTTGTTTACCAAAGTTGCCTTGGCGCAGATGGGCACATTGGTGTGCCAATCTGCCCCAGGGTGCCCAAACCCTACTGCCCCATCCATTGGGGGGCCTGTCCGACATTTTGGGGTGGGCTTCTCCCTCCACCACAAATGGAGCGTGGGGGGCATCTCATGCAGCCCTCCCTGGGAGCAGATATCTGCCCGTAGGAAGGGGCAAATGTATTTTCACTGGCGGGCTGGGGGGGAGGTTCAGTAGACCACCAGGAATGGCTTGCAAGGTGGGGCATGCTTGTAAAGTAGGAGTGTAGATTTGTTTTTCGGGGGTGACCGTAGCCAACATGTTTTTTGTTTACAACTTTTTCTACGCAAGCAGCTGCAACGTTATGCGAGTAGCGTTTTTTATTATTCTATGGTTAGGGCCCACTGTCAGTGGGGTGGGTGAGACTGGGGTTGGATTGTTGGTGGCGTGGGTGGGAATTGGCAACGTGAAATTTAGTTGTTGGAAAAGACTTGGGGTTAGCCGGGTTTTAGGCTTTCCCCTTGGCGCCCAGGTAGGTGCACCCACATATGCAAGGTACCGTTTTCATCGGGACACGTGTGGGAACGCAGGAAGGTAGGCCATGTGTTGTTGGCTGCGTGTTTCAGTGGGTGAGCCGAGTGAAATATGCGGAAATTGTTTTTTTTTCCACCACATTTTAGACTTTGCCAGGGTTTCTGGGTAATAAATTCTGGGCCGATTTGCGCAAGTCAGACCTCTGCGGATTCCCATGGGTATACTCTATACGGAAAAGCATGGGGTTTCCTGTTTTCTTTGGTGGCTTGGACACGCTAGGACCATATCTGTATGGTGTGCCCGTCTGAATAAATCGTGAAATTCAGCTGTCGGAAAAGACTTGGGGTTAGCCTTGTTTTAGACTTTCCCCTTGGCGTCTAGGTAGGTGCACCCACACAACATGTGAGGTACCGTTTTCATCGGGACACGTGTGGGAACGCGGGAATGTATGACATTTGTTGTGTTTGTGTGGTTATCATAACGTTTCGACCCATTTTCTGGTGCCCTTCTTCACACAACCCTTTCATTTCCCAAATGTGCCCTGCATTTAGTCGCTGCTTTAGGCATCATACACTTTTTTAACCTGCTCAAGTCACCTACCGTTGAAAAGGTCTGCCTGTGCTCTTTCAAAAAGTGTATGCTTGCCGTTCCTCACCACATTGTTTTTCTTGATTTACACATGCTAAGTACGTCTGTTCAAGCTGTAAGCATAAAACTCCTGTGTGCTATGGCTCAGTGTTTGGCTTGTAGTATTGCTTGTACCCACTACAGAAAATGTGTCATTTCATAACTGCAAGAGTCTAAAGTTGGAATTTTGTCTACTTTTCAGAAATGTATGCCTTTCTGTCCTCCAATTTGGCTTTCCTACCCTTTTTGTCCATGCATGTCCAATTGGCAAAAATTGCCAAAATGGCCTACCGCTCACAAAACAGTCGATAACCACATCAAAATATTTTTTTTCGTTTCTACTTAACCTGTTCTTGAAAGCCAGGAAATTGGGGAATTCAGCACAGCAAACCATTTGTTCCTAGCTCTTACAAGGAAAAAAAAAAACACAGGCTTCTTTGTACACCATTTTATTGGCATTTTTTTTTTTTAAAAAACCCAACATTTTCCCCCTTTTTGGTTATTTTCTCTCACCCTCCCCCCCCACCCCCAAAGCAACGTAGGATTGCTGGGTGGCGTTACGACTGCCTACATGTGGGAAAAAAAGGGGCCAAATTTGTCCGGGATATCTCATGTAACGAGAAAGTTACAAGGCATTGAATGTCGACATACCGAAATCACCAAAAAAGGCCTTGGCACTGGAGGGAAAACCCATGGCACGTAAAGGGTTAATATCTTACTTTTTAAGAATATTCTGAATGCCAACAGTAAGTAAAAGGCAAAGGTTATTAGAACACAAGAATTTACAATTATTCATAAGCAGGGCAAATACTTTCAGATAGCACAAAAGAGTCATTCAATTCAATAGGCTAAGCCAAAGTCAATAAGCCAATGTCTTTGTATAGGATGCAGCACTTCAGATAAGTAAACAGAAAAGTCTTTGCACAAGTTCTTAGGAGTCTTTGATAAAGATAATAATCAAATGTAGAATCACAAGCCAATTAGAGCTGTGAGTTGCAGAAGTTACAAGCACTTCCACAGTAAGAGGTAAGTTCTCTTAGACTTGTTTTACAGTGCCTTGGGTAAAGAAGAAAAGATGCAGCTGAAGACTTCTGTTCCTGTGCAGCTCTGCAGATCTCACTGTTCCTGGGCCTCAGTCGTGGGGACAAGAGGGAGGACGTCTGGGGACTCCTGCACCGCACTGGCACAGTCAAAGCTGGCAACTGGCAAACTACTTTCAATGGCTGTTTCGCGTTTCAGCTCCTTGCGGTACAGCAAATAAATAGCAATAAGCGCAGTACCCGGCTGTCAAGGTGGACTTTACTCACATCTGAGGTCTCGTACTCAACTGAGGGGGGTCAGGCTTGGTCAGTCCTGCTTCGTGGGAGTCTGGAGGATCTTCCAAAAGCTTTAGGGCAGCTTACAAGCAACACGCACAATCTGGTGTCCCTCTCCCTGGCTCTATGGTTTCTTGCAGCAACTCTGAGGAAATTCAACCAGCTACGAGATGGGTGTCCAGGTGGCTTAATTGAGAGTTGATTGGTCCCACCAACTCAAAGGGAGAATTCATCCTTGCAGGGCTTCTCTGTCGATGCGAACTTGGCGATTCTGACCTACAGCAGGGCTTCACCGGGCAAACCAATGGGTCCAGGAGTAATGAATACAAAAGCCAGAAGAGACTGGGCACGTTGAAGTTTGTTGACCATCTGTACAATGTGATGAGCCCTCACTATGGGAGGCGAGCACTTCCAAGGACGTGACAAACACAGCCCCGATGTACTGGAGCTGTTGGGAAGGTGTCATATGCGACTTTTTGAAATTGAGTGAGAAACGCAGCTTGTGGAGGGAGTGGCAGGTGAGGCTGAGATGATCCAAATCTTGTTTGGGAGAACGCGCTCGGATCAGCCAGTCGTCCAGGAAGGGGTAGACGTGAACCCCGCCTCTCCCGAGATACGCTGCCACCACCATTAGCTTGGTGAAGACCCTCGGGCAGAGGTCAATCCGAATGGCAGGACCCGAAACTGAAAGTGCTAGTTGCCAGCCGCAAACCTCAGGTATTTTCTGTGCTTTGGATGAATTGGCACACGAAAATAAGTATCCTGTAGGTCCAGAGACACCAACCAATCCTGAGGTCAAAGGGCCTGAAAGACCTGAGAAAGAGTGACCATCTTGAACTTGTCCTTCCTGAGGAACTTGTTTAACCAACACAAGTCCAAGATGGATCTCAGTCCTCAGTCTTTCTTTGGAATCAAAAAATATGGGGAATACCATCCTTTGTTTCTCTGCGCCACAGGCACTAGTTGTATAGCACCTTCCTCCAGCAGGGTCAAGATTTACTGCACAAGGAGTGGATCTGGAAGCTTCAAAGAGAGATTCCCCAGTGGATAGTCGTGAGGCCGCTTTAGGAAGGGAAGGTAGAAGCCATGTTTTATTGTTTCCAGAAACCAGTCATCCGAAGTAATAGCTCGCCATTCTTCGAGATGCTGAGGTAGTCTGCCCCCAACCGGCGAACAATGGAACCTGGCCTCATAACTGTTTAGGAGCGGCTGTGGCAGCGCCTGAAGGCAAGGAGGTAACTGCCTGAGCGGCTTTGGCACCTCTATTTTCCCGTCCACCACGGGTATCTTTACGGTGTCCCCTTTGATTAGCGGCTCCTCTCGTTCTACCAAAAGAGGAGTAGTAACGAAAGGAACCCCCCCTCCACTGCTGTCCCCTAGGACGAAAAGGCAGAGGTTGACGCTCAGCTGCAACTTTGGAGGTCTGCAACCTCTCAAGGCTTTCTGCCAAACAAATGATAGCCATCAAAGGGCATGTTCAAAAGACTGGCTTGCACATCTGGAGCAAACCCTGACTTCCGTAACCACGCAAACCTGCGTATCACGGTGCTCGCAGCCATGGACCGGCTAACACTATCAGCCATGTCCAACCCAGACTGAAGAGATTCTTTTTTTTTTTTTTTTTTTTTTTTTATTGTGATATAACCTCATTTGGGTTTTTTTTCACATTCAAAACAATACATATATCTAAATTACATTTAAAATCAATTTGTCACAATTTTATAAAAATTAGCATTTTAAAATTAAATTCATCACATCAATATCTAATTGCTTTTCCCTTATTTGGCAACAAGTCAGCAATGTTCTGGCGGAATAAAACCTGTCTTTTGCAAGACCCTTAGGATGTTTAAGGTTAGTTTTGTTTCGTGACCCACAATCATTCTTTCCCAGAAGGCATCAGAAGATAATCTATCCAATGACCCAACTAAATCCCCTAAATGTTCCACCCTGATTTTCCAAGTGCCTTTACAGAAGCTTAGCAGGTGCTCTAGCGTTTGTTTACTTGGATCTGAGCATTCCATGCATAAACTACGAGTCCCTTCAATGACTCCCCATTTGGTTAACACTGACCCAGTTTTAATCAAATTTAATCGTACCCTCATAAAATTGTGTCTTCCTTTTGGATTAGGGAACATCATCAAGTATCTCGGTACTACACCCTGTTTTTTCCCGTACTTGAAGAACCCTTCAGGAATGGAGGATGATCTCACCATGTCCCCTGTCGAGATCCAATCTCTCAAGGATAAGAGCTTCTTAACTTTCAGCGGGTTTGAACTCAAGAGTTATTTTATCAGTTTCACAATAAGTCAGCAGATTTTCTGCTATCTTTTTGAGTTCTGTCAAGACAAGTGAGGAATCTAAATTCATGCTTTCTAGGAGATTTTCATATAATGTATTATTCATTGGCGAAATAATTGACCTGTACAAGGACAGAAGTTTCCAGTCAACTACATATTTTAAAGATTTTAATCCAAGCTCGTATCTGAGAGTTATCGTGTGTAATCCTTTAGGCAATCCTAATACCGGTTTCCAAATGTATCCTTCTATTTTTTGCCAGTCTATTGACCACAACAAAGGTTTAGATTCAATTCCATACAATAGTACTGGGATTACTTTGGCCACATAAAAGTTTATGACAGGTATGATTGAAAATTTGCCATAAAGGCTGGCGATCTTCTTCATCTGGGCTATGAGTTGTGTCCCTTTAGCCAGGATTTCACCATACTGTTTCCCAACTGTAGGGGCCGCATGCACAGTGATACCCAGATACATTACTTCTTTCACAACCGGTATCTGATTACTGCCAATTGACCACCGATATTTTGTTTCTTTGCAGCCTTTCTGCTCAAATATTACGATCTTAGATTTATCTGGATTTACGACCAAGTCGTTTAATTTCATGTATTTGTCAAGAGCATTCAACAATCTTTGTAGACCGATGGGAGTTCTATCAAGGAGGACTATGTCGTCCGCATACATAAGCCATCTTACGACCAAAGACCCGACCTTAGGGCTTATTAGTGATGAGGATTCTAGGGCATCTTCAAAATCACTCAAGTAAAACTTAAAAAGAAATGGCGCAACCATACAACCCTGTCTAACCCCCCTATCTATGCTTATGTATTCTGACAAATAACCATCTAGGTTTAGTCTTACTCTAGCTGTGTTTCTTTCGTGAAGTTTTACTAGTATGTTAGAGTTTTGGGTGCTCCTTGTTGTTCCAACTTGCTCCACAATTTATCTCGATTTACCATGTCAAAAGCACTTGACAAATCGATAAATGCTCCATAAAGTCTACCTTTATTGTTTCTATCTTTCAGGTTTGATAATGAAGCTAATATTATACCATTCAATGAGGTTGAATGGCCTTTTCTAAATCCAGTCTGCTGTTTAGGGACTATGTTTTTTTGTTTTGCCCAATTTTCAAGTTCTCTTAATATCAGACTAGTGAACAACTTACTTTCTACATCAAGCAGTGTAATCGGCCTGTAGCTGATGGGATTTTTTCGATCCCCCTTCTTAAAGATCGGGATTATAATTGCTGTCTTCCAAGAAGGTGGAATTATTTCATTTGCGATTACTTTCTTGTACAGGGTATAAAGGATTTCATCCCACAGAGTCCTGTTTCCTTTAAGGACTTGATAAGTTAGTCCATTTGGGCCCGCAGATCTCGACGCCGAGGATTTTAGGATCAAATTTAAAATATCCTCTTTGTCAAAATTTAGGCCCCAATTTCCATTTTCACTGCTATATTTTTGTCCTCCCATTGGTTCCTGATATTTTATGCTGAAATGAGTTATCCAATTAGCTTCCGACACATTATTCGTCTGAGCAGTAGTTTGATGTGATAGAGGAGCATTTATTAGTGACCAGAAATTTCTCGAGGAGTTATTTTGTAATGCACGCAGCATCTCTTCCCCATCTTTCTGCCATAATTTTCCTCTATATTGTCTAGTCCAACTCTTCAAATCATTTTTAATTTTTTTTGATACTATCTCTAGTTCTAGTGGACTTTTAGCCTGTTTCTTGGCGAGTCTTAATTGTTTTTGCGTCTCGCGTTTTTTTACCCATACTTCTTCATCAAAAAAGTGTTTGTGTACTCGCTGCGGGCCCTTTTGGGTGCTTGACGGAGGATCAATTACCATAAGAATTCATGAAACCGTGATGGGTCACAGTGCTGGTACAAAATATTTTGTTCTCCTAAATTGGCGAATCCATTCAGGGCTTTATTTAACCGCTCTCCTTCCCTCTTGTATTTTGTCAACCGGTTTTCCTGCGCATTAATTTCTACTCTTTGGTCCCAGATATCTATTTTTTCCTCACTAGACCAATTTAAATGGGCGACTAATCGCTTATGATCACTTGTTCCACCCTCGGCCACAGGAAAATATATACAAGTATCAAAACATTCGGTTGATAGAAGCATGTAATCCAATGTCGATTCCGAGGAACCCCTCTCCCACGTTGTGACTGATGGAACATCACCTTCTATGGAGCCATTTAGGAATTTTAAATTCCAGTCCTCAAAGAATTTCGACCATTTTCTCCCATTATTCGTAGCTTCTTTCATTTTCCCTGTATGGCTTTTAGATTTAATACATTGCGAATTTAAGTCGCCTGCCACCAATAAATGTGCCCCGGAGTACGTTATGTTGATATCACAAAGAGTTGCTGCAATTGACTCTTGAAACTCAGAGTTTTTCCCTCACAGGGTTCCAGTACAAGTTAACAATTATTATCTCCCTACCTAGGGAACTTTTGGGGGCAGTAACCACTCTCACTACCAGTATTCCTTCCTGTTTGCAAGGTAACATTGTTATTT
Source organism: Ambystoma mexicanum (assembly GCF_040938575.1). Taxonomy (NCBI): domain Eukaryota; kingdom Metazoa; phylum Chordata; class Amphibia; order Caudata; family Ambystomatidae; genus Ambystoma; species Ambystoma mexicanum. The sequence goes on along the minus strand of NC_090926.1, from coordinate 990,452,239 downwards.
CTTTAAACAGGGTCTTTCTACAGGCGATCAGCAAACCTCCCGTCGGTCTTCCCTTGGTCTTGCAGTTAGCAGGTTGTGCTATCAGTGCAAAGCCTTCAAGTTCCGGGGTGTTTACTAACCATGTTTCCTGTAGTAAGATCAAATAATTTCCCCCAAACAGCAACGCTCTCATTTTGTTATTTTTAAATGAACTGGATCCCCGGGAGTTCCAACTAGTGATTCTCAATTTATCACTATTAAAGAGACCTCTGTGATACACCCAACTTCTGGCAGACCTGCATGATTATCTCTGGTAGCATTGACCAAGATGTTGTTTGTGACCCGTCATTAATAATATTTTCGATTTTTTCCCGATTGATTTCATGCAATGAGGAAGTGTTTCCCTTGGTTAACTCGTATTCCTCAGTTTCAATCGTTTCTATTACATAAGATGGCAATTGGTCATATACTTCCAAACCCACCTCCCTTAATCTTTCTTGTAGGTTTAAAAAGGCTTTTACCCCCAATTTGGAAACAAATCCAACTTCAATTAAACTGGTACATTCTGGTTCCGGAAAACGAACATATTCAATATCTTTTGTTGAAAATAAATATAGTTCTGGGAGTTTTTTTACCAGTGATAGAATCGCGCTCCTATTCAATGGTTTACCAGACTTACGATTTTCCTCATTTGTAAACCACAGTCTCGGAATTGCATATGGATTCGGATCCTCTTGGGGATTTGTTATTCTTTCAGTTTCCATTTCTGAGGATGAGTCTCCCACTGGGATGTTGATCGTCTCTTCTCTTCTTACCTCTTTGATTTGGTCGTTGTCATTCGTATTCGATGTTGATGTTTGAGTGCGTATTGTATCTTCTGCATGACCCGTCGTAGAATCCTGAGTGACTATCAAATCTCCGGTCTTTATTTTTGTTTGGTTGAATATTGGAGCGATTCTTAGTCCGATCTGGGTCTGCATTGGTACTTTGAAAGCCTTTTTTTGTTTTTGAAGAAATATAGGAGCTATTTTTAACAGCTTCCCTGTAATCTCTGATCTCGTCAAATCGTTTCGGGGGTCGATTTCTATCCGGGTCCACTGTTTTCTCTTCTGTTTGAGTGCTCATTGATTTCTTTACCAAGTGTACTTCTCCTTCTACTTCGGGGATTCTATCAGTCTGATGTCTTTTCCTTTGTTTTTTGGGTTTGTTTACCCCGACGATTCTTTCTTGTTGTAGAGAGTCGTTACCTTTACTCCTATCTTCTTTATCCAAGCTGTTTTGATTCTCCTTAATTTCAGCAGGATCTGAAATCCCCTTAACAAAGCTATTTACCTTTGATTTTTTTGATCTAATATTCTTCACGTTTTTTGTTTTCTTGTCGACCTCGTGACTTTGAGTCTATGTTATTTTGTTTTTGGTTCTTCCGCCTTTCTCTCCTCCTTCTCTTGTAAGATTGTTGTGAACTCTTCTTCCACATAGAGTTGTTCTCAGCATCGTCTTCTTGATTCTCTATTGTTTCCCGTCGATCTTCCTTCAGCTGTTCCATCGTTGACTCAGCAATCTGTGCCAGTCGACAGAATTCTTCCATTGTTGATTCTGATAAGGGAGTATCATCCCCGAAGGTGTTCAATTCGAGAACTGAGTCTTTTGTTTTAAAAGCTTGGTTTTGGTTTAATGAAGAAATCGGTACATTTCTTTCGTTAATTTGCAGTAACAGATCCTTACTCTCCTTAGTCTCACTCCTAATAGAAGTCATTTGATGCTTAATTTCCATTAAATCTCCACTATGCTTTGTGTAACCATCTTCCATCTTTATCATCAAGGGTAGAACTGAACAGTTTATTACATTGTTTTGGCCTACGACTGAAAATTCGAGTTGTTCGATATCTTTTGTCATTTCCATTAAAATCCCTGTATGGGTCTGCACATCTCTTTTTAGAAGGTCAAAGACTTTCACCAAGGAGTTTAAAACAAAATTTAAAGCCGGGAGAGAGGAGTCACCATCGTTTAGGTCTTGGTTCTTGTTTCCATGTGTAGTACTTGGTTTTTGCACTGGTAAATTCAGTAAAATTCCATCAGCCGCGACCATGTCCCCTCTTGAAGCCACTGTTGAGTTTAATCTTTCCTCATACAGGTGAGTATTCTGCACCGAATTCAACAGATGATTTGGGGTCCTTGAGAATTCCATAACTGGGATGGATGGTTCAGATCTACTGGTCTCCGTTTGTAAGTTGGTGTTTTGATATGAGGGTTTTAGGGCATGGGACATAAGGTCATTTAAATTTTCTTGTGCAGATTTCTGGAAGTAGTAATCAATTGTCCCTTTTATGTTAGTTGATGTAAGAGTAAAGTCTTTCACCTGGCTAAAAGGGGTGTTCCTAATTGGGTCCCTTGAAATGTCTCCCTCCGTTAAATTATCCGCTTGAAGTTCGTGATGGATTTGTGCCTCTATTATGTTGTTATTTTTTGTCGAGGCAGTCGGAGTTTGAGAATTTACGGGGTTCACATCCTCATGCAGGGACTTTTCAACATAGGAACCATCCCATTCTGGAGCTCTTAAATCGTCAACGTGTTGTCCACTCCTTAGATTGTAACGGGCCATTTCTTACCTTTTCGTTGGCTGAGAATTAGGCCAAAGAAAAATGGGGGATCAAAGGAGTAAGTTCTCCCGCAGTCTCCCCCTTTTTAGTTTATATAGCCTAGATCCGGCCCAGTCACTTCCTTTCCGCTGACCGCTCCAAAGTTTCTATTAGTGAGCTGCAAATTATCTCAGAGTAACCTCTGGTGCTCTTGTTTAAGGAGACTTATTAAGAGCTTGTAAAAGGGACTTGCGGCCCGAGATCACTGCTGTCTAAAAGTAAATGACAACAGCCCACCCTTTGTCGATACCTGTATCGATGTTTATGTACTAGCACAGGCCCAATACTAATGTTAATGCGCTAATACGTGGCCCACCGGACTTGATATCTATGGGTATGGCGGATATGGCAGGGGTCACCACCGCAGGCTACTTCAGGCCGCCGTGTGCACTCACCTCGGTAACTCTGTGCCCCTATGTCTCTGTGCCTCTATACCTCTATGCCTTGGCCGGCGCCTCGCGGGTCCCCGCGGATTGTGAATACTGTAAATACTACTACTACTATTACTGTGAGTATCACAAGAGAACGCTAGGCGGGGCTCGGCGGGGCTCGGCGGGGCTTGTAACCAAAGACAATTGCAGGCTACTGCAGGCTAATCAGGTCACCGGACCGCCGCCGGACCGCGGATCTGCAGCGGGCACCCACCTCTGAGTCTCTGAAACCTCCGCTGAAACCTCCGCTGCCTTCGTCTCAGCCGCACAGGTGCGCTTGATCCACAAATTCACAGGTGCACCCGATCCACAAAATCTACGGTCTAGGATCCGTCGAGGCCCCTGAGCTCCCCGAGCTCGATCTCCACCGTCGCCGCGCGCTGCTCAATCCAGGGAGGGTCCTACTGCTGCTAGAGGAAAGGACCCACTCCCGTGCACACACGCTTCACGCTACACCGTCGCACCGTCACAGTCAAGCCGCACTGAGGATCTGCACCAACGAGTACTGCGTACAGAATGTCAGCCGCTTCCGACTTCTCACAGAGAAGAGATTCACACATGGCGTCCTTGCCATCCTGCAAAAGAGCAAGGAACCCATCCCTTTCTCCCCCCTCGGGAATATGCTCCGCCGCTAGAGAGACAATTCCACAGAGTGTGCGAAAACCTTGCCATGGCAAAGGTGGAGTTGGCCGACTTCAGCGCCATACTCTCAGCTGAAAATACCTTGCATGCCCAACCATCGAAGCACTTGTTGTCCCCATCAGGAGGGGTGGTAGGGTACGCCGCCTGCCTCGAGGTGGCCGTGGCCACCTGAACTACCAAACTCTCCGGAGTGGGGTGAGTGGAAAGATAGCCGGGGTTGCTACTGGATGGGTGGTATTTCTTAGTCAACGACTTGTTGACCGCCCAAAGAGATTCCGGGGTCTGCCAAGCAGCCGCCACCCTTTTCTGCAATGCCAAATGAAAAGGCAACACTGGGTCAGTGGAAGGACCATGATCTAAAATGTCCGTCAGGTCATCCTGATCGAAATCAACTTGAGGGCTGGACCACCCCAAGTACTCGGTGACCCTCGACATTAACCTCCTATAGGAGGATTCAGCATGAGCACCAGGCTCTTGTCGCCCAAACTCATCTCAGGAGATGTGTCTAGGCCACAGGCATGTAACGACTGAGTCCAATCCTCCAACTGTCTTCAGAAAAGACCATGTCAGGAGCCTCAGGAGTTTCAACAGGCTCCAACTCCATATCCAACCTCTCCTCATCCTCATAAATATCATGCAGAGAATGGAAAAACTCCTTCCTAGGGACAGGAGCGGCCCTGGAGTCAACAACAGGCCTCACAGTCTTGGACAAAGCCTTTCTCAGTACCAGGGGCCTCCACCGGCAAATTCTGGCAAAAAGGCCCCGAAGTCGTTGAGGGCACTGATGGCTTTGGCGTCGACAACAGCGCCGAAGGCTCTGAGGGCTGGATCGAAGACAAAGGTCCGGCAGCCGCACTCAGCGGACGCGGCGCTGATGGAGTTTACACCGACCTCGAGCCCTTTCCAGACTTCTGCGGTTTCGCTGGTGATGAAGACCGAGATCTGGATCCGGCATGTCTCTGGTGATCTACCAGAGCCTTGTCCGAACGGGACCTCGACTGTTCACAATGTTTATCGCGCCGACTGCCCGGGCCCGAAGGCGCGAAAACAGCGGACCAAGACCATTCCCTGACGGCTTCTTCCAAAGGCGCGGCTGGAACTGTGCCCTGGGATTGGAAAATCACCAGCATTTGCTCCCTGAATGCCTCCCATTCCTCAGGAGTCGGGGATTTAGTGGGACAAGCCACTAACCTCGCGGAACCATCATCCGACGGGGAAGGCGACTGGTGACGCCACTTCCGGGAGTGCTGAGACAAGGACGACGAGTGACAGGACCCACTCCGGGATCAAGATCCCCGGGACTCCTGACGAGGAGAGTCGGACCTCGGATCGTCTATGGAAATACCAGTAGTTTTCGAGGTTTAAAAACCCTGACCTACCTGCAACTTCCCCTTACGCTCCCGCAAGGCCTTGGCAGTCAACGACTGCCACTTCGAGCAGTCGTCGGTATCATGACGTTCGCCCAAACACCACAAGCAGATGCGGTGCGGGTCTGTAAACGACATTTTTGGACTTACAGTCCCGGCATGTCTTAAAGCCATACCGCGGAGTTGGAGGGGTAGACAATGAAGACATTTTCTTCGAAGAAGATCACACAAGGCGCGCCGAGTTCTCAAAGCAAACACGTTTGAGGAAAAAATGGAACTGAGGCTACGGGCACCGGGCGTCCTACTTTTAACATCCGGTGATGTCAACCTCGACGGAGGACCTCGAGGGACATCGATCTGACGCCATCGATGCAGGACGCCCTCTGCCGAAAAGTTTCCGAAGCAGCACAGCTGTGGACATTACATGTCATAGATGTCTAATACGTTGGAGGACACAATCCATTCTAAAAATGTGTTCTGCCTCCCACTTGCAAATCATAATGTAGTCAACTTCACATTTGCATTTTGATTCCAAATCATTATTTAATGTTCTGGATTCCAATTAAGTATTCAATTTCTTCAAGGTTGCTTGTATTGCTTCCTTAATGTCAAAAAGTAAAGTTTATGTGTGCAATATCTGTGCAACCTCTAGTTGCAAAGAAAATTGTTTTACTGAACACTTAATTGGATTCACACAAGCACCAGACATTTTCCTCAATCTACAACATTCTTGGATTGGGGTGGATGCTGGGCTCAGAGCTTCGTTCAACCTATACAACATAGTTTCACAAAGGTCTGCTGTGGGCCTTTAAACTAGTCTTCTCAGATGTAGAGCTGGTAGATTTAAAGTCATGGATTAGAGTACTTTCTCTCCCAGCACAAGCCACGGCTGGACAATTAATAGTTCAGAGGGTTTTTAAGACTTTCACAGCATGCAGCATTGTAACACAAAGGACGGTGCTTAGCTTGGAGACTTTTTTTCTCAGTAAGTAATGTTACTCAAAATACAAAAAAAAAATACATTAAAGGCCATTCAGTCTTTTGCTCTAGGCTTTTGTCACACTTTCCCCATCTAGCAGTAGTCTGACCAAAAAGAATTGGTCTGGTCTTTTCTCCTGGGACTTCCCTTGACATCATGGCCCGTTTGTATACGCCACACATTAGGGCTTGGTATTTCTCACAAGTAATGCAGAGAGTAAACATTGCCCAACAATGTTTGACAAACCTTCCAATGCCTCACTGTATCCTGTCAGGTCAAGCAACTTGGGTTTTTCCAATTCCAAAACACAGATTTACTTCATTGACATCCAGAGTGTTAGGGAGAATTTTCATTTCTGTGCCAATTCCCTCAACCTTATAGACCCAAGCTCTTTTGTTGGACTCTGGGCTTTTTAAAGTTCACTCGTGAATGAGTGGGACCTTTTTCCTCACTCACGTGTTTTCCTGACTTTGATTTTCTAGGTTTCTTACTTTTTTATGGAGTCTGGTAAACTGCATAGGCATCTACTTTTGCTACAAATAAACAATCAAACATCAATGCGACACACAGCATCTTTTGTGCAGTGCCACTGAGAAGTCCCTTGGCCTTCTCTCAATGTTTAACTAAATTTTGTCTTTCTTTTCTTGGGTGAACTACTGTTTCCAAGAATACTAAGAGGACCCGTTACTTTATGGGTCCAGCACACACCACCCTATGTGGAGTGTTGGGGGTGGGGGGAATTACCTAGTAATTCCAGTTTATGGTCTTTTCAACAAAGGGGGTAATTCATAGAATATTGCGCACGTGGCTGGCGCACAGTGTGCGCGTGCGAATCTCTGCGCCAGCAGCGTGCGCTAAAATCCATTTCGGCGCACAGCGTATTCATGGATTTTAGCTACCAAAACCAGCCGTGGCGCACAGTGGCGCAGTAACCCTGCAGCAGCGCCAGTTACGCCACCAAGTACGCCCCTAGCGCAAGGAAAAGCCATCAAAATCCCCAATCCAGTGCAAAGGGCTGCGCTAACCCTGGACCAGTTTACAGGGCTGCCAAACTGCAAACGCCAAGCGGGGAACGTGTATTACTGGGGTTCGCGTGAAGTTTCACACGCGATTGGATCCGTGTACGTGTATTCCGGGGGTGCGCGGGAAGTATCAAACGCAATTCGCCCTGTGCGAGTGGGGTACGTGTATAACTGGGGTTCGTGTGAAGTCTCACACGCGATTGGATCCGTGTACGTGTATTTCGGGGGTGCGCGGGAAGTTTCACACGTGAATGGCCCTGTGCGAGTGGGGTACGTGTACAACTGGGGTTCGCGGGAAGTTTCATGCGCAAATGACCCTGTGCGAGCGGGGTACGTGTATAACTGGGGTTCGCGTGAAGTCTCACACGCGATTTGAGCAGGGTACGTGCATTTCTGGGGTGCGCGGGGAGTCCTACACGTGAATTGGCAGTGTGGGTCCTCCCAGGTGTTCCATCTACACCCTCCACGGCCCCTGCAGGCAGCCCACACCACAGGGGACTACCCTGCACCCCTGGTCATGTCCTGCAGGCAGCCCATCCACCATGGGCATGCCCCTCAGCCAAGCCACATGTCAGCTTGCATTACTGATCACCAACTCATGTCCCCCTGCACCCCCACCCCCCAGCAGTGCGGGGCACCTGCCAGCAGGCCCCCGCTCATGTCCCCCTGCACCCCCACCCTCCAGCAGTGCAGGGCACCGGCCAGCAGGCCCCTACTAATGTCCCACTCATGTGCCCCTGCAATCCCACCCCCCAGCAGTCCGGCACACCTGCCAGCAGGCCCCCACTCATGTCCCCCCCCTACACGAAATAAAGATGCACAATCATGGCCCACTTCTACACCAAAAAACCATATGCCGCCACCCCATTCTTGAGACGCAATGATTTCCCAATCCACCCCACACTGACATGCCCATCTCAAGACACAAACCAAAACTCAACTATGTACATCACACACATACACTGGTTGGCATTGCTTGTGTAAACCCACATTTTCACATGCATCAACCCAATGAGCGAATCCCACACATGGAACTAACATATGAAAATGTATTATGTACATAAATAAATGAAATGAAAGCATACCAAAATATCAAACATGAAATGAAAAGCATGTGAAAAAGATGAGTGAATGAAAATAACAAATCCAAAAAAATTTCAAAGAAAAACAGTCATAACTCTCCCTCCACCAACGCAAATCCAAAGGAAAGGTAAAAAAATGATATCCATTGTTTCATGTTCATAATGAAAACTAAAAAAGATAAATCAATCCATAGTCCAACTATTTACAATACATTGTCCAAAAAAAAAAAAACAATTTCTCCATGTCCATAATGAAAAAAAAATCCAAATTAATCCATGATCAAACTATATACAATCCATGGTCCAAAATAAAAATCCATTAATCCATGTGCAGAATTCCAAAAAAGATATCAAATGAATCCATTGTCCAACGATGTAAAGGGTCCATGAGCCCAACCAAACAAATGAAACCTACCTAAGAAACTACCCAAAAATAAAACTATATACAAATGTGTGTGGCATTGTCCATTAACCACAAATAAAAGGAAAAGGAAACCTAACTCTAAAAACTATTTACAATGGCAGCGGGCTAGTCCGACGGCTCACTTTTGGATGTCCCGGGCCAGGGCATCATCGAACTCCCGCTCAATGTCCTGGAGGCGGTCCTCTTCCATGGCCCCAAGGTTCGCAGGGACGACAAAATGTTCTCCTCCAACTCCCTGCGAATTGCCTCGAGGCACTCGGCCCGCCTCAGGGCCCTCCGCATGGTGTTCTCCGCCCTGACCATTGTGAGCCGTGCCTCTTCCGCCCGCTGCCGCTCCGCATCTATGGCGTGGCCCGACCGCTGCCACACGGAAGACACTTGAAATCCAGGGTCCTCCTGCCCTATGGCCGATGCCTGCCCCTCAGATTTTGAAGGCCCCGAGCCAACAAGGCTCCCACCTTGTTGCTGCTGCTGCTGTGCCTCTGCCTGTGCCCTGGCTCTTGCTGCCTGCACATCCTCCTCCGGCTGGGGTGCAGTTGTTGAGGTGGCCACCTCTGCTAGACGTCCGACTGCCGACTGTGGCAGGGATGTGTCTTCCACCAGCCTGGCCGCAGGGTCAGAGGCAGCTCCACAGGGTACCCAGGTGATACATGGGTGGGAAGATGGCATGGAGGACGACTGGCGCATAGGGCGTTCAGGTGAGGAGGGTGTCGGAACAAGGTCCAGCAAACAGAGGAATCCTGCCCTGGTGAGCTGTCCCAGTAGGTCAACGCGGTCAACGAGCCATTCGAGATGACGTGCAGTCTCCACATAAAAAGACTGCAGGTCACCTCGCATGGACCGTTGACGCAACGCCACCCCACCCAGGACAGGCTCAACCCGGTCCCGGATAGCAACATCCGCAGGGAGAGGAAGGCCAGTTGTTGTGCGCTCATCCCCTCCCTGAAAAGGGGTCTGGACGTAGGAATCCCTGCTGGGGCCAGATGATGCAGTCACAGGATCAGGGACAGGATTGCACACAGGCACCTCTGCGGCGGCCTGCGCTGCCTCCTGTCCCTGGTCCTGCACTGCACCACTAGCACCAGTGGAATCCCCACCTCCAGACCCTGTGCGTCCCTTCCAAGGCCTCCTCCTCCACCAAACCCCCCACCAACCTGGATGACTCCATGCCATCTTCCTCCGTCGGACCCTGTGGGGTCTCAGCTGCCCTTTCTGCTGCTGAGGAGTCCACCTCCAACCTCCGCCTCTTGGACCTACCCTCGGCAGCTACGGCCTGGGACACAGCACCAGACTCCTCACTCCCCGACGAGATGACAATCTGGGAGGGGAGCCGGGACTTGCGTCTCTGGCTGGTGGTGCGATCCCTGCCGTTGTGCTCCACAGCACCCTCTCCGCCCTCTTCATCAGTCGACGCTGCAGACAGGGAGAGATAAAACACAGGCATCAGGGCACAGTACATTGGACTGATACACACAAGACAGTTGTACATGAGTGTCAGTCAAAATTCAGACACGGCATCACACTCCACGACACATGTCATTTCTACTCACACACATAAGCATTTCCACAGCAATATTGCACCAGACAGCAGCATCCATACCCATTCAACAGCATGAAAGTCAAAGGTGAGCCGGACATCACATGAAACAATGGGAGTGCACTAGACATGCACACACGCCACCACACTTACATGCATGTGTACAAATCCAACTGTCGCAGTGATGAGATCGCCATACATGTCACATCTGACTTCAGCCTTCTACATATCAGTGTCACGTGCATCCATGTTGCATCACAGTTGCACACTTGTCAAATACACATACATGCACATGTACACAGTGCAGATACATGCATAATGAACCAACATCCATGCCAATGTACATACACAGAAATTCAAACATGTGTGCTCCCACACCTGCATTTGCCCAGCATGCTTACCAACACATACACCATTGATGTGTCTCACACCTGAGAGGACTCACATGTGGCAGACTCACGCCCATGTTAATACACATCCCTACATGGCCCTACAAAAATACATGTGCAACCAGCACACTACAGGCACACCACGACACGCACATCGTCCAATCACCATGCATGTACACTTACCGCTCGACTCCAGACAGGTCTGCCTCTCACACATCATTGGTTGTGTTTAAGTAGGTAGGGATGCACACAATGTAGCACTTCCAGGTGACCAATCTCAGGCTGGTATGGTAGTGACAGTTGACTGTCCCTTATGTCATCATCATTGATTGTCAGCTGGTAAGGCCAGGGCTGTGATTTTAGGTGAAGTAATTGGCCATCAGCTGCGTACGGGCTGCCTCACCACGTGCCCTTTCCCCTCCCTTGCGCAGCGGGTGTGCATGTGGTTGGGGATGTGGAGGCACCGGCAGGCCCCGGGGTGTTGCAACGTTGTGCAGGACACAAGCTGCCACTATGATCCTGCACACTACTGGAGGAGCGTATAGTAGCTGCCCACCAGAACGGTCAAGGGAGCGAAAGCAGAGCACTCCTAATGTGCGCTCCACTATGCCCCGAGTTGCAATATGGGCTGTGTTGTATCTTACCTCGGGTGGCGTGGTTCCAAATTGGCGTCATCATGTGGGTTCTCAGAGGGTAGGCAATGTCCCCTGGGAGGTGATGATGGGTATCATTAGTGGGGTTGACACATTACTCAGTATCTGACATGCATGCATGTGCAGAGGCATTTATACTCACCGAGCAGCCATGTATAGCCATGCCGCCCAGCTTCTAGGTCCCGGTTTTGGGTTGACATTCTGTAAATGAAACTGTCATGGGTGGACCCTGGATAGTTGGCATATACTGAGGTGATGATTCCCTTGGCATCACATACTACCTGGACTTGGATGGAATGCCAGTGCTTGAGGTTTCTGTAGATGTGCTCTGATGCCCTGGGGGGGACATAGAGCCACATGGGTGCAATCAATGGCACCTAGCTCTTTGGGGAATTGTGCCACCCCGTAAAAATCCTGGACGGCAGCCTGCCTTTCTGCAGGTGTTCTGGGCAGGTATATGTGCCTGCGGACTGATTGGCGTGCAATCATGATGGCCAACACCTGGTGTAGGCAGCGTGACTGCGTGGCCTGTGACCCCCCCCCCCACTATAGCAGTTGTCCGCTGAAATGATCCAGTGGCCAAGAAGTGCAGTACATTGAGGACCTTCTCCAGGGGGCTGAGTGCTTGGGAGCACAGGGTGGGTGATGTGAGGTCATCCTCCCACTCACTCACCAGGTCGAGTATTGTGAGGTGGAAACCTGTACCTCCCATACACCTGGTCATCAGGCATCCCAAAAAGGCTGGTTCTGGGTGTAAACATTCTAGGCCTGACTATCCTCCTCCTCCTCCTCGTCGTCGTCCTCCTCCTCCTCCTCCTCCTCTTGCGGTATCCCACGACCACTGCTGCTAGGAATGGTATATTCATCCTGGCGTCTGAGCTTATTGTTTGCGTGCACTTTTATGCTGCGCGGGTCCATGTACGCCTGCTTCCTGCTGGCATACGTGTTTCCGGATTAGCACATATTTTTTGGCGCACGTGTTAGCCCCGTTCGATGCTATGAATACGTGTTTTGAATGTGCGTGTGGGCGTTCCGCGCATTTGCCTCCTGTACTTCCCCCGTGACGCCCACATTTTCACACGTTGTTCCCCATTCTGCGTGTCACGCCCCCTGTTCCGCCTACTTTTGTTGTGTGCACCGCGCTGTGTGTGATTTCGCTTTGCGCGTGGCCCACGCTCTTTGGAGATGTGGGCGCCAGTGTGCGCCACGCAGAATTTTGGCGCACATCCTGAGATTTACACACGCGGACTTCCACGAATCGCTGTGCGTGGGTTTTGCTGCGATTTTCACACTTGCGCTGCGATTCGCATGCTTTCGCCGAAAAGTTCAGCGCACATTAATTCCATGAGTCGGCCTGAAAATATTTTCCACCGAAAAGCTATCTTTTACATGTAAAAGTACATATCCATCGATACTTGTCCATCGAATATAGGAATGGACAAGTTTCAATGGATATGTACTTTTAAATGTAAAAAATAGCAGTTCGATGCATTTATTTTTCACGTCAAAAAATTACATGGAGCTGTCCAGAGCTGAAATCTTCAAAGTATTTTGCCACTGGCCAGCTTCATGTAACTTTTTTTTTTTTATTGGTTGGGTGGTGTTCCCCCTAAACTCCCTCCCCAACCTCCAAGGGCACCAACCAACCCTAACTCTAACCCTTGCCCTTGCCCTTGCCCTTGCCCCAATTCTAACCCTTGCCCCAATTCTAACCCTTGCCCTTACCCCAATTCTAACCCTTGCCCTAACCCTAATTCTAACCCTTGCCCTAACCCTAATTCTAACCCTTGCCCTAACCCCAATTCTAACCCTTGCCCTAACCCTAATTCTAACCCTTGCCCTAACCCTAATTCTAACCCTTGCCCTAACCCTAATTCCAACCCTTGCCCTAACCCTAAAATCCATCAAAATTCATTCAATGAATATGCTTTTCGATGGAAAAGCATTTCAATTAATACATTTCAATGGCTATAAATTCGATGGAAACACCAGATACCGTAATTCCTTTAACCCATTCTTCATGTAACATTTTGTTACACTAACTCACTTGAATAGCTGGTGGCAGTGGTTTCTTTTTTACTACCTAGTGACATCTCGCAAGGCGAATACCTCAGCTGCAGTGCTTCACACAAGGGTGACAATTTTCCCAAAATGACCCCAGTCTTTTTTCCACCATTTTTTGTTGTTTCTTCTAGCATTTGTTTGCATCAGGTGTGAGCCTGTTGTATAGTTTGCCTTTGGCGGGCTCAGCCCGGAAATCCCGCCCAGGTTCCAGTGTGTCTGGAAAGGAAAGAAGTGAGGGAGGGTACCGAATCCTCCCTGTCATTTGTCTCTAGATGTGCTTGAGTGAAACGAGTTCCTATTGGCTGTCCTCAGAGGACAGCCACCCTGCTGTGCGATTGACAGCCTTGGGCTGTAAGTGAATGGGAACTTGCATAAAAAGCGATGATTTTTGGACTAAGAGCAGAGACGACCACTGGAGAACAGAATCCAAAGCAGAGGACAAGAAAAAATGCCAGCAGCACTCTCCTAGAATGCGAAGTGCCCGATGAAGCCCTGCAGCTGTGCTGACCCCGTTTTCGAATCGACAGGGAAGACCCGCAAAGTACGAATTCCTACCATAGGCTGGTGGGACAAACTAGCCTTGAGACAAACACTATTTTGGCACAACCCAACTTGCTGCGACTTTCCAAGGCTGCAGAAGCCCAATACCAGGGGTACCTCGACCACTAGTGAGAGCATGGTCTTCTGAATCTGGCCAGATCTTTGTAGACATCCAGAGGACCCTGCAGAAGCAAGAAATCTGCGTCCCGAGTCCCCTCGCCAGAGTTCAGGACCAAGGGATCAAGGAAATCCTAATCAGAGCTTTTCGTTCTTCGTTGGCGCTGACAAAAAGGCACCAAAACCACAGATATCGACTGAAAAATCCATTGCTGCCAAGTCCCTCTAGAGTGCTGCCACAGAAGTCCGCCAGACAACCTCCCTTTCATCACCACAACCAAGAACCAGGAACAAGGGTCTACGGCATCGCATTGTGAAGGCAACCAGCTGGAACACTTTGTTTTCAAGGTACTGCAGGGCTTGGGGTATTTTATCCTTTTGCCATTTGGGTGCTTCCTACCTTTGGGAGTGCGATTTAACCCAATTTCAAGTTGACATCAACTTTCCTGCATTGGCCTTACAGCTTGTGCTTTCTAAAGGAGACTCCTCGAGTTGCTGCGATTTCTCTTTTGAACACTGACTATTTAATAAAATGTTTCTAAGAAGAGCATCAGAACTTTGACTTTCGATGTCTGGGCTCCCAAAAGGCAACCTTCTGAACCCATTGGCTTTGGCAGTGTGTGTTCCCTTAAAGGTCTTAAATGCTGAACACTTTAATGCTGGGATAATGGACTGCCTGCATCCCTTTGTGAGAATCTAACTGCTCTTTTAACCTGTTCTGATCGAACCATAACCTTTCCTTCATGAAAAACTCAATATTGCAAAAGTTGATACTATATAAAAGGTTATACTGACCTCAAATGACATCACCTCCGGGTGAGGGAACATGTGTAACATATGAAAGAATTATTAACCTGCTTTATTGTTCACTTTTTTTTTTAATTGAACCCTAACTTGGAATTAATGTTACAGCTAATTACTGCTTTTTAAATAATGATTTAAATATCTTTGTGTATCAATAAATGCATGATAACTAAGTGTGTAAGTGTTTACTTGGATATCAGTATTTACTGGTTTCATCGCAGCTCACATTACCCCTCATAAGATGAGCCTGGCTGCTTAGTCACATCACCAACTTGTGTAGTACAGGCCTATATTAAAATGTGGGTCTAATACCAAGGAGATCAGTCTTGTGTAGTCCAACACTCGTTGGACTGCACTAATTCTTACCCAACACTGGTGGCAGTCGGGGGGATTGGTATAGAGTGGTTGTAGTGACTACTGGTTGACCTTGTGCCCAAATAAAGGATCCACCAGGCTAGCTCCACCAAACTGAAAGCAATCTTGTAACAGAAAATAATTCTAGGAATGGATAATTTTAATGAACAGTCCCTTACTGCACATACATTGTAATATTGAAATTGGTTATTTATAACACGCTTAATACCCAGAGGTTTCTAAGCGCGGACACGGGGATTGAAACTGTGTTGCTACGCATCATCTTGCTTCCAAGACGAGCATGTTGCCCTTGAGTTATCTTCCCGAGACAATGGAAGAATTATGTAGGACATGGTGATTGTGTTTAAAGGGTGGAAAAAATTAGCTGATTGCAAAGTTGTTAAATCACCAAAACCCTGGGAGTAGGCCCATAACCCCTACTCACAACCGCGATATGTAAATTGATTAAACTGATAGTTTAGAGCTAAGCTCTAATATCCCAAATGGGTCACAGGGTGATGAGGATCCTCAAGGAGTGATTAACTCCCCACTTCAGCCTGTCCCTGTACTTCAAGAAGCTCCTATCACAACCCCTATTGGTCACAATCTAAGCCCAGAAATCTCTTGAAACAATGAGACTGGAACTAGAATTCAAGAAACTTGCAGTGCAATTTGAAGACAAAGAGAGGAGGCTAAGAGAGAAGGAAATGCAGCACGAGTACGATATGAAAAAGAGGTCCATTGCTTCTGCTTCCTTCACAGGGTCCTCTCGGTCTACTAGTTCCAAGAGACCTTGCTTACCAAAAGAGGCTATAAGTATGTACAATCCTAAACTTGGTGTGTTGGATTGGTTGAGTACATTTGAATTTACTTATGGTTTACAGAATATTTGTGGGAATTATTTAGTTGCATGGATCATGTCTAGGTTCCCCAAGAATGGGTGTGATGCCATTATGGAATTGAGTGCTACAGACAGAATAGATTATGAACTAGTCAAACAAGCACTTGTTGCCAGATTTGGGAAAACTCAATACCTTGAAAGGTTTACAGACCATAAAAAGAAAGATGGTAACCTTTGGGCTACTTGGGTTTGTGAATGCCTTAAAAACCTAGATGGTTGGGTAAAATGATAAAATGTAAACTCCTGTGAAGGAATGAGGAATTTGTTTTTACTAGAGAATAATTTTTATGTTTGCTCTACTGTCTGAAGTACCTAGGAAAGTTCTGTGGGGTAATTACTTTAACTCTTTAAGTAGTCTCCAGTACCTAGACAAAATACTAGACAGAGTGACTTACCTACAGATCCAAAAATACCTGGAGCTGCATCAACTATTAGGTACCAGACAATCAGGCTTCAGGCCTCAACATGGTACCGAAACTGCGCTTATCGATCTCAAAACCCAAGTCAACGAGCTGAGAGATCTTGGAAAAACTGCCCTACTCCTATTGGATCTCTCAGCGGCATTTGACCTGGTGTACCATGATTTGCTCTGTACCCAACTGGAATCTGCGGCCCACTTCTCCACACATGCCATTGCATGGATCAAGTCGTTCTTAAGTGGCAGAACCATGAGGGCTTTCTCTACTTCTGCAGCAGCTGACCCAGTACCCACATGTGGCGTTCCCCAGGGCTCCTGCATCTCTCTACCATGTAGAACATTTTCACGAAGCCCCCGTTTGTTGATCTGGACCTTCTGGGTGTCACCTGCACAAACTATGCAGATGACACTCAGATTCTCATCCCACTTTCGGGGGATTACGAACAGGATTTGGCTTTGGTGAACAAGATATACCTCATCATCCAGGCATGGATGGCCCGTCATGGTCTATGCCTGAATGATGACAAAACAGAACTCATCATACTGGGGAACACAAAATATCAAAAGACTGAACAATGACTACTCATTTGTTATAGATGGCAACACCATCAAAGTAGCAAAAGAGGTAAAAACATTAGGTTTTTACCTAGACTCTTGCCTCTCCCCAACAAAGCATGTGAGTGCGATGGCCTCTAGCAACGCATACACCTGTAAACTGATTAGAGCTGCTAAACCATACTTGTCCACTACCAGCTGCCTCACCCTATCAAGAGCTCTGGTATTATCCAAATTGGACTATTACAACGCACTATACATAGGGTCTAATAAACACACGCTGCAAAAAATCCAAACCTTGCAGAACAATGCCCTTAGAGCCGCACTAGGAATCCCAAGAAGAGAGCATATATCAGATATCAGAAGACAATCTAACTGGCTCTCTACAGCTGACAAAATCAAACTCAAAACAGTATCACTAACTTTCAAAAGCATCAATGATTTAGCCCCCAAATACCTAACAGAAAGATTCAAAACAAGAACTTCTAATAGACCCACCAGAGAAGCATACAACAACCAGCTAGTTGAACCCCCATTTAAATTAAGCACAGCCGGAGGCAACAGCTTCCCTGTCAAAGCGGCCCAGTTGTGGAACTCCCTCCCATCTTCCTTAAGGTCGGACCAATCCCATCCACACTTCAGACTCAACTGTATTAAATGGCTCAAAGAAATGACCTATAATTGACCGACACTAGGACTACTCACACCTGACCCACCTGTTAACCTGCAACTAAACGTATACGGACATTCTGTTTTAACTTTCAATATCTACTGTGTATACACACCTGTGTACAAATACTTGTGTATATAACCATGTATATTGTCATCATTGCATCATGTAACTACTTGGAATGTGTAAATGTGTGTAACTGTAACCCGTCGGCTTAATGTATTCTTGAACACACACCCAGACAAGATTGGCCAGAGAGGAAACCTTTAGAGACTCAGTTTGAGGTCAGGGAGGAATCCAGCACCACAAACCAGCAGACAGGCCGACCTTCCATTTCTAGAAAGAAGAATAGGACCCAGGGGAAATCCAGAGTCTCTGGAAAGATAAAGGGTCCCCAAACCTGCTGTGAAAACAAGGACTTCCCAGAGGGGACAGTCCCAGGTCACCCCAGTGACCCCATCCCCAGCAGAGGCTGAGTGGATGGATGAACCAACTCCTGAAACCCCAGCTACTGGTGAAACAGTACTGGAGGAGATCCTTCCCTGCTTGGAAGATCTGGATCCTACAGACCATCCTGAGCTGCAGACTTTGCTTGCAGATGGTGGACCCTTTAGGGCAGATTTCAGCAGAGGACAGAGTGTTCCTCTCTAGAAGGTCTGTGACAACAGACAGCTTCCCAGCTGGAAGGCAAGAGCCAGGGATGCACAGACTCGACTGGGAGGATGGACTCCTCGACAGTGAGCCTACAGAATCTACACCAGGGGACTTTAGGTGACTTGTATTATCCGAGGAGGTGAGATCTAAGATACTACAACTAGCACATGAGATAGCTCTGGCTGGTCACTTGAGCTCCAAGAAGACAAAAGAGGCTTTCTCTGTACTTTAACTGGCCCAAGATGGGTGGAGATGTTGACAAACATTGTAGAAGCTGCCACACATGCCAGACCCCTGGCAAAAGTGGTTCCGATAATGTGGCACCTTTAGTGCATCTCCCAGTGGTGGGAGCTCCTTTTGAGACGGTGGGGATGGACACTGTTGGTTCCCTAGACTCTTCTACTCAGGAAATTGATTTATATTGGTTGTGGTAGACTATGCTACCAGGTGCCCTGAGGCTATACCTACGAGGACTGTTGATGCCCAAGCAGTGGCTAAGGCTCTCCTTGGTATTTATAACAGGGTTGGGTTTCCTAAGGAAGTTCTCCGACAGGGGATCTAATTTTATGTCCCACTACATGCAGACCATGTGGAAGGACTGGAGTAGCTTACAAGTTCTCAACTGACTACCAGCCTCAAACAAATGGATTGGTAGAGAGGTTTAACAGAACAACGAAGAGCATGATTGGTGCCTTAGAAGAACTCGGAGAAGAAAATGGGACCTTCTACTGCCATGCCTTCCATTTGCTTTCACAGAGGTGCCTCAAGCTGGAGTGGGTTTCAGCCCCTTTGAGCTCCTCTATGGTCATCCAGTCAGAGGTCCCTGGGCGAGTCCTCCATCCCTGAAGCTAGTCTGTGTCAATGACTATCTGCTAGGCCTCAGGAGGAGGATGGTAAATTTGATGACAGAAGCAACAGAAAACCTGAAAGCTGGTCAAGATCTGGTCAAACATTGGCATGACCAGAAGTCCAACATGGTGGAGTCTAATCCAGACCAGTTAGTATTTGTTATGGTTCATACAAGGCAGAGGGCCTTACAGGACAAATGGATAGGAGCCTTCAAGGTTGTAGGCAAACTTGGAGAGGTTAACTATTTAGGGAACTTGGGCAACCCCAAGGAGGCACCTAGGGTCTTTCACACTAACCGTCTATAGGCCTATGTCTCTAGACCAGAACTGGGAGCTTTGCTTCTAGCGTCTGATCAAGAGGAGGAGGAGAAGAGAGAGCCTCTCCCTGATCTCCTCAGGGGACACCCTTCAGATGAGACAAATGAAGGAGTCAAACTCTCTTCCGATCGGACTCTGCAGCAACACGAGTGCAAAGCTCTGTTAAGTCAGTTTGCCTCCCTGTTTTCTCAGACACCATGCTTGGCCCATTGGGGTCAGCATGATATCCTCACCGGTGACAGTCTGCCTGTCTAAAAAAAGCAGAGGTTACAGAATGTGCGACCATGTCAGAACTCATAAAGGAAAGCGGCTAACAGGAGGCTTGACCTCAGGGTTACCAAGCCATCTACAAGTCCATGAGCTAGTCCAGCTGTGCTAGTGCCAAAGGCAGGAACCAAATAATAGAGATTATGTGTGGACTATAGAGCTCTAAATGCAGTTGCAAAGGCTGATGTCCATCCTTTACCAAGGACAGATGAGCTGGTGGACAAACTTGGATCTTCCAAGTTCCACAGCACATTTGACTTGATCTCAGGCTATTGGCAAATCGCACTGACAGACCATGCCAAGGAGAAAACTACATTTTCCACCCCAGGAGGCTACAATATAAAGGTTCTGAATGGGTTAGAGGACATCACCTTGGATATGTATTTGCAGACTCTTGAACAGGCCCATCTGACCATCAAGTCAAAAAAATGTCTAATAATTGGTCAGAGCAAAGTGGTCTACCTTGGACATGAGGTAGGGGATGGACCAAGTTACTTGCCTATAACTGTTGTTCTCCAGAATGGGTCTGGCATTGAATCACACGCTCATGAATATTCCGTCAGGCCAGGAATCCTCTGTAAAAGAAAACACAGTTTCACTTTTGTTTACAAACTTCTCCTATAAACCAATCACTGAGCTCTGGGTCATACTGCCCCCAGCCAATGACTGCCCTCTGCCTAAACCCATCCTCAGGCAGCCATCTTCAGATTTGGTAGCACGTAAAGTGGCAGTATGACCAAGAAGAGCTGCAGAGAGGTCAGAGGGAGGGTTTGCATGTGAATCTATGCCAGACCTATGCTGGAGAACAACAGCTACAGGTAAGTAACTTGTTCCTTCTCCAGCATGGGGTTGGCATGGAGTCACATGCTCATGAATAAAGAATACATAGCAGTACATACACAACCACAGAGGTGGCAAGGCTCAACAGAAGCAATTACTCTAACCTCCTCACCAGGTTCATCTTCAAGCGAACGGGTTACATAGCACTGCTTGGCCGACTCTGGATTCCTCTCTGGAATCCATGCAGACGCAGTAAAATTTGTTTTGTAAATTTATAACGCGCGCCGGACGAATTCAATCGTAATTGGGCGCAGATCTATCAATTGCTGTTAGATTGTGCCTTCATCCACTTAATCATATGAGATTCAGTTACACCAACTCAAGTCCGAGACTTCTAGCAAAATAAATGAATCTTCAGGGCCCGACAGAAATCCGGGAGGGTTTCAATCTCACGGATTTCTCTGGGTAATTTGTTCCATGCTCTTGGATCGCAGACTCCAAATCTACAGTCCCCTTTACTCACATACCTAGTGCGTGGTATCTAAAGCAAATTGTGATCTGCTGAGCGCAGCTGTCGGGTAGTAACATGCCTCCTGATTTTATCTGATAGATATCTTGGCCCTTTCTTGTTAGCACACTTATAAACCAGGCAAATAACCTTCAACTCCATTCTCTCCTTTACTGCCAACCAATGTAAAGCTCTTCTTAGATTAGAGGTTGGGGCTGATTTTGTTTACCTTATACGCTAGCCTGACCGCAGCTGATAGGCTGGTATACCCGACAGCAATGCATTTCCATAATCTAGTCTCGAGTTGACCAGAGTACCAATAACCACCGCTCGGTCATCATTTGCAATGAATGGCAGGATATTTTTCAGTAGGCATAATGAGTGGAATGCCGCTTGCACCTTCACACTAACCTGAGCTCCACTTCCTATGTTATCTTCCCAGACACAGCCTTAGAGAACGTCAGCTGTGTCCCCAGAAAGCATGGGGAGTGTAAATGCTCCCTCTGCAGATGGTATTTTGAGGCGAATAGAGCCACTTCCGTTATACTGGCATTCAGCAATAACTGATCGCACACATCCAAGACTGGATTTCTTGTAGGCACCGTTCCACTTTCTCGTACGTCTCCTCTAAATTATGTATCCTCATGAACACCCGAGTCGTCTGCATATGAATGGAAAATGTATGCCATGCTTCCTCAGGATGTCCACGAGTAATTTAACATATAAATTAAAGAGCAGTGGGGAAAGGAAGGATCCCTGCGGGACTCCACAATTTCGTAGCACTGAATCCGACAGGCGGTCTCTAAGTTGAACTCTTGTGAAAGTGTATGTAGACCTCCACTAGCAGCCCTGCAGATGTCTAGCAGCGATCGCTCTGGTAGAATGGGCTCTCGGACGGTCAGGCAGCGGTCGGTTTGCGAACCAGTGACAATGAGTGATGCAGCCGGAAAGCCACCTGGAGCTGGAAACCTGAGACAAGGCCGTCCCATGGTTCACAGGACCAAAGTTCACAAAAAGCTGAGAAGTCTTCCGGAAATTCTTCGTGCCGGCCACATAAAACTTCACCGATCGAGCCACCTCCAGCAAGTGTAAAGTCCTTTCAGCCTGCGACAAAGGCGTTGGAAAAAACACAGGCAACACCAAGGGTTCGTAGAGATGAAATTCCGACAGACCCTTGGGAATGAAGGGGGCGTGCATCCGCAGCACCAACCTCGTCTCGTGGAAAGTCGGATAGGGCTGCTTACAGGGCAGGACCTGGATCTCACCCACTCTCCTGGCAGAGGTGATGGCCACAATGAAAGCGGTCTTCCAAGAAAGGAGCGTGATGCACAGGCTTGAAGAGGCCACCACCCCCTTGAGCCTAGTCAGCACCACGTTGAGTTCCCACGCTGGGGCAGGCACCTTCACTGGCGGGAACGAACGGAAGTGTCCTTTAATGAACTCCTTAACTAGAATGTCTGACCAAAGAGAAGACCGTCCCGGAGACCTGGTGTAGCGGAAGATAGCCGCCAGATGCACCTTGATGGAGGCGTGCACCAGCCCAGACTTTGCCAACAACAATAAGTACGGAAGGAGGCTGGGGAGTGGGAGGGGATAAATGGGGTTTTCCATGACCCTCAGAGGGTTAATCTTCTGCGACAGACACCAAGTTGTGAAACGTTTCCATTTATGCCTGTAGAACTTAGTCGATGACACCCTGGTCCTCGCTAGGACCTCCCCGCAATCCGCCGGCAGCTCGTAACCACTGCAATCTAATGCAGGAGCCAGGCCTTGAGGTTCAGAGATCCTGGGCCGTGGTGCAGGATTGCGCCCCCTTCCCTGGCGAAGAGATCTGTGACCACTGGTAGCTTGACTGGGAGTGACATTAAAATGCTGAGACGGTCCGGGACCAGATCAGCCTCGGCCATGCTAGTGCGACGAGGATCATCCTGCACAGACACCGTCTGAGTTGACCGATGACTCGTATTAGCAGTGGCAACACGTACAGAAACAGGCCTTCCCTATGAAAAGGAGAATGCGTCTACACTCCCCTGCTGGGGGAACCTGCTGGCGAACCTCTGGCACTTGGTGTTCATCGCCATCGCAAATAGATGGATCTGGATCTGGGGACTGCCCCACCTGCGGAAGAGGCTGTCCACTTGATCCTGCCGAAGCACCCACTTGTGGCGAGAGCGCAGCTCCCTGTTGAGAGTCGGCGACTTTTTTAATCCCGCCAGATGAAAAGGAACAAGAAACATCCCCTGGGCGACGGCTGGAGAGTGCTGGGGACCTGGTACCCCCCCTCCCGTTTCCTGATGTGAAACATTGTGGTGGTATGGTCCGTGAAGACCCTCACCACTTTACCCTTGAGGGATGGAAGGAAAGACTTGAGGGCTCAAAACACTGCCCGTAGTTCCAGGACGTTTATGTGTAGCTCCTTCTCCTTCGGCAACCACAGGCCTCTGGTGTGGAGACGTCCCGTGTGAGCTCCCCAGCCCTCCAGGGAAGTGTCAGTCGTGACCGTCTCCTGTAATGGGGAATCTGGAAGTCTGTGCCTCCGGCATTGTTGGGGCACACACCCCACCACATTATCGATCGACGGAACATGTCAAGCACAGTCCTGTCCTTGAAGCTTCCGGACAACTGGCTCCAATGGGCGTCCAGGAATTCTTTGAGGGGGGTTGCATCCGCAACCTGCAGAGCCTGATCAGGCAGATAAACTATGACATCATGCAGAGCAGCAACTTGATGGTCCTCACTGTGGTGATCCCGAGTGCTAACAGCTGTTGCACTTTGTCCAAAATGGCTGCGACCCTCTCTTCAGGGGGGGCCGTCAGGCGGGATACTGTATTGAGCCTGGCCCCTAGGAACAGCGTATCCTGCGATGGAATCAAGCAGGACTTTGGATAGTTCACCGAGAACCTCAGATCTGTCAGCAGTCAAACGGTCCTCTCAGTGTGATCGACGGCGATGTGCCTTGACTTGGGCCGGATGAGCCAGTCATTGAGGTATGGGTACACATGTATTCCCTGCAGGCGCAGATGGGCCACCACAGGAGCCAGGCACTTCGTAAAGACTCTGGGCACCGACTTCAGTCCGAAGGGGAGAGCCTTAAACTGGTAGGGTTTCACTTGTACCACGAAGCGCAGGAACTGGCAATGTTTTACGTGAATGGGGACGTGGAGTACGTGTCCTCTAGATCAAGCAACATCAGGAAGTCTCCCTCCTCCAGTTGGCCGAGCACGTGCTGCAACGTGATCATCCTGAATTTCTGGCACTTGATGTACATGTTGAGTCGTTTTAGATCGAGAATGGGCCTCAAGACCCCGATCTTTTTTTGCTTAGAAGTATCTGGAGTAAACTTCGGAGCCCCAGAGTCGCTTCGCAACCAGCTCTATTGCCCCTTTTTTTAACATGGCCCGAACCTCCAATCGCAGCCGACTGTTGTGTTGTTCCTGCCGGGCCACCGGCGGACACTTTCGCAGAACCTCTGTGGCCGAGAGCATCCAACACTCATCGGTGGAGAGGTTTTCCCACACGCTGACAAAGTTCGGCAGCAGGCCTCCCACTGGAGTGGAGGGGTGGGGTCCCGACATCTCGGCTGGTTCAGTCCTGCTTGGAGGCCAGCATGCCGCCTTAGGAGCCTGGACGATGACGATGGCCACCTCCGAAGGCCTTTGAACGCCCCCTGTAGGCTTCCTGGGCCGTGGAACAGGAGGACGATCCTCTGCCGAAGCCCTTCGAAGATCTGCCCGACTTCCCTTCCGATGTCGGTCTTGATTGCCTGAACAGATTCATCGACAGTCTTCCTGAAGAGATTGTCTGTCGAACGGCAAGTCCTGGACCATCGTCAGAACTTCCTGCCTAAAGTTGGTGGCCTTCAGCCAACCTCAACGACAGAGGCAAACCCTGTTACCCATCTGGCGGAACTCTGTTTCTGCAATGTCCAGGGCCACAGTGATGGCGTGGTCCGGCGCCATCTCGCCCTCCTTAAGGATCTCCATCGCCTCAGTTTGTCATCAGGGAGGAAGTCCAGTATCGGGCTATCTTGTACAATAACTCCCAGTTGTACCTGGCCAGGATAGCTCAAGCGTTTGCCGCCTCAAACGTCGTCACTGCTGAGTAGATGACCCTTCTACCCACGGCATTCAACTTCTTCCCCTCGCTGTTCGGGAGAACGGAGGCTGAGGACGACGGGTTGGAAGACTTCTTCTGTGCAGCCGCCGAGACCAATGAGTTTGGCGATGGCTGTGACGGCAGGCACTTAGGTCGCGACTCCAGCACCCAGTATTTTTTTTTCTAGTCGGTCTCTTTTCACAGAGGCAGATGCAGGGTTCTTCAGCAGCACCAGACCCTCATCCCAGGAGTTGTCTAGGACGGGCACTGCCGGTGTTGATAAAGGAAGCCCTCCTTTGTCTCCTCTGGGGCGAGCTGAAAGAGTTCTGATGCGCAGGCGACCATGGAGTGGAAGGAGCCCACTTCGTCCGGGGGAGATGCCCTTGGAAGCGGAGAGATGACGCCGTCATCTGTGTCTCATCGCTGTGTCCGTCCTTGTATCCCGAGGGGGTGGGAGGAGGGCCCTGGCAGCTGGAGGGGAGGCATAGGGGGCCTCTTCCTTTTCTTCGGCAGTGGTGGCCCCGGTGTAAATGGGGGCATCACAGGTGGTGCCGTCGGCATCCTCTTCTGTATCTCAGACACCAGCATGTGGAGGGTTGAGAGAATGTCCTGCGACAGATCTCTGGGAGGTGCCTGGGGAGTGGGGTCGCTGGGCCCAATGCCTATGTCGTCGTCGCCCCCTCCGAGGTGGGACCTACCTCCTCCACATTCCCTTCGTCGTCTTCTCCAACGTCTTCCGGGATGGTGTGGACGGAATCCTCATCCTCCTTGGAAGAAGAAATATCCGTGCCGTGGAGTCCCCCCCCCCCCTTTTTGGGTCCTGAGAGGTCGGTCTCTGGCTAAGGGACGGCATTCTCCATTCCGGGGTCTTTTCCACTGGTTTGGCCAAAGCCTCCCGTCTGGGAGGAAGAGCCACCCTGGCCACCGTAGGGGTCCCCTGGACCGGGTCAGTCTCTTGCTTTTGAAAGGGCAGCCGCCACCAGCTCGATGAATGAGGACGATTTAGCTTGCATCACCTGGGCCTTAATGGACAGGTCGGACATCTTGTCCCGTTGTCTGGCCTTCTCCAGTTTCTCCCACAGCTTCCCTGGGGTAGACTACTTTCTCTTAGACGAAGAACTGGAGTGATGGCTAGAGACGGAGGCCGATGGAGATGAGCGCGCACTGGCCGTCGTGGGACCCGCTTTCATGGCGACCCAGACGGAAAAGGACTCTGAGCTTGGCCTTGTCGTGGGCCACCACGGTTGGAGCACCCTCAAAGGACTTCGAAGACCACTGACTGGCTGAATCCAGATGAGGCTTGCCCCTGCGAATCACACTGGCTAGGCGCCTTGGCTTTGAGCCACGTTGCCAGCCTGTTGTGCCAATCCTTCATAGTGCATTAGGTAAAGCCACGACAGATCTCGCAATCCTCCTCCTTGTGCGTCGGCTGAAGACAATACAGGCACTGGGAATGCTTGTCCTCCATGAAAACATTCCGCAAACAGCAGCTGGTAACAGAGCTTGAAGAGAGAAGCCCCGTCCTCCTCCGAAATGGTCCGGCGTGCAGTGTAGGCCCGATGGCCTTTTGGAAACTTTGAAGAAGAAACACTCGAAGACTCCGCCCTTGAGGGCCGATGGAAGATGCCGAAAAACGGATCCTTGTTAGTCGGATGAAGAAACGATGGCGCACACAGTCTCTTTTCCTATAAAAAAAAGCGTGAAAACACAGAAAGCTCCAAGAGCGAAACACAAGGACTCCAAACACTTGGACGTGCTGTAAAAATAATTTGAAGATGGCTGCCAGAGGAGGGGTTTAGGGAGAGGGCAGTCATTGGCTGGGGGCAGTATGACCCAGAGCTCAATGATTGGTTTATAGGCGAAAGACAGTCTGTAAACTAAAGTGAAACTGTTTTTTCTTTTACAGAGGATTCCCGGCCTGACGACAGGGAATATTCATGAGCATGTGAATCCATGCCAGACCCCATGCTGGAGAAGGTGAGATTAGGCCCTTGCCTAGCAAAATACAGACTGTACAAGACTGGGCCACTCCCACTACTCAAACCCAGGTGAGAGCCTTTCTAGGTCTCACTGGGTACTACAGAAATTTCAGTGAGAACTATGGGACCATAGCTTCTCCCCTGAATGTCATCTCCTCTCCAGAATTCCTAAGAAGGTCAGATGGAATGAGGAGTGTGCCGCAGCATTCGCAGGGCTGAAACAAGCCAGCTGCAAAGCTCTGGTCTTAAGAGCTCCTGATTACAACCAATCCTTTATAGTACAAACAGATGCTTCTAACACAGGGATAGGTGCAGTCTTAAGTAAACTGGATGCGCAAGGAAGAGAACACCCTATTTGCTTCATCAGCAGGAAACAAAGTGGGTAACTACAGAACGTGAATGTTTTGCCATTGTGCGGTCATTTAAGTTTAGGCCATACTTGTATGGTTCTACTTTCCTTATTCAAACAGACCACCAACCCTTGAGATTGTTAATGCAAATGAAGGGGGAAAATACTAAATTACTTAGATGGTCTATCAGCCTCCAAGGGTTTGATTTTACCATTGATCATAGGTTAGGTCAGGAAGCACAGGAAGCAATCACCAAAATGCTCATGGTCTCTCCAGAAAGTATGAACGACTGGAACAAGAGATTCATCCAGGATTGGATTAAATCCTCCTGTCCCTTAGTCTGGGTGGGACGAGTGTTGGGGAGAATTTTAATTTCTGTACCAATTCCCTTTTCCCTTAGAGACTCCCATCAATATTGCAAAGGCGATACTATATAAATGTTATACTGACCGCAAATTACGTCACCTCCAGGTGCTGTGTAACATATGAATTAATTATTCACCTGCTTTATAATTCACTTTTTGAATTTAATCCCTACTTGGAATTAATTTTACAGCTTCTTAAAGAATGCTTTAAATATCTTTCTGTATAAATAAGGGAATAGTTTCTTACCTGTAACTTCATTTCTCCAGCATTGGTATCTTTCATGGATTCACATGCTTAGAATATTCCCCGTCGACAGACTGGGAACCCTTGGTAAGCTTATAAAGCCTTTTCCAGTAGGAAAATGTTCGACACTTTTGTGTCCTATCTACGTCGTTTTGGGCCGCGCACGCACGCCGCGCTAAGACGTAGTGGTATAAATGCCCCACCCCCGCGGCTCCCTTCAGATTTCAACCCCTCCAAAGTGGAACAGGGTGAAACAAAAATTACAAGATGATTGCATTTTGGGGAGGCCGGAGGGCACATGTGAATCCATGAAAGATACCAGTGCTGGAGAAATGGAGTTACAGGTAGGAAACTATTCCCTTCTCCAGCATTGGATCTTTCATGGATTCACATGCTTAGAATAGAATGCACAGCAGTGAACTTGAAACAATGGAGGAGGTGTAAATGCATTCCAGCACCCACCCCATCCTGCAAAAGGCGAATCATAATCAAAATAGGATTCAAAACTAACAAAATGCCACAGTACTGCACCGAGTAACATTTATTTAAGCCAAAAAAGCATACATAAAACACATGCGTTTACCTCCATGCTTATATTCGTACATATCTCTATATAGATATTTAGATCTATATAGATATATATGGGATACATTACTCACCGTAATCGTATTTCTGATGCTTGTATCTGCTTAGATTCACATGCTGTGCATAGGCCGACATCTAGTGGAAGCTGCGGAGTATTACAGTTTGTTTTTCAAAACTCGAAAATGGGCGTCGACACAGGGCGTGCCAGTAATACTATCCCTAGTGTGACGTCCACTGTATCCAAGATCTCTCACGCGTCTAGGATCTTCAGATTGTATTTTTTTTCTGACATGGGGTAGCATGAGGAGTAGCGCGAGTACAGATAATCCAAGCAGATAGAAAGGTAAGACCACAAGCAACCATGAGAGAAGGCGCAGAGGGGAGGAAGGGTGGGTCGCATGTGAATCTAAGCAGATACAAGCATCAGAAATACGATTACGGTGAGTAATGTATCCCTTCTGAGGCTTGTGGAATCTGCTTAGATCACATGCTGTGCATAGATTAGCGAGCAGTACCTGAAGGAGGTGGGATGTGAAGGGTCATGAGCAAATACATTTCTTAGAACCGCTTGTCCCACTTGTTTATCTGCCTTGGAATGGGTGTCAATGCAGTAATGCCGAGTAAAAGTGTGAATAGAGCTCCAAGTAGCTGCTTTGCAAATGGTGTCAAGGGGTACATTTGCAATGAAAGCCAGAGTGGCCCCAATGCCTCTAGTAGAGTGGGCTCTTGGCGTGAAAGGCAGAGTTCTTTCAGAGAGTGAGTAACACAGCTGGATACAGTTAATAATCCACTTCGAGATGGCACCTTTAGAGACGCAATCCCCCCTCTCTGCCTGTAGCTACGGAGACAAACAGTTGATCTGTTTTCCTTAGCGGTCTGGTTTTATTTACATAGTAGAGGACCGCCCTACGCACATCTAGGGTGTGTAGTTTCACCTCAGCCGAGCTTTCAGGGTCCTGGAAGAAAGCCGGAAGCTCGATGGACTGGTTTACGTGGAATTTAGATATTAACTTGGGTGAGAACCTAGGGTGTCTGCGTAAAACCAGTTTGTCTTTATGGACAGTAAAGAAGGGATCCTGCACTGACAGAGCCTGAATTTCACTGACCCTTTTTATGGAAGTAATATCTACTAAGAAGGCCGTTTTATAAGTCAGGTGTTTGAGACTGCTTTTATGCATGGGCTCGAAAGGGGGGCCCATGAGCTTAGATAGCACCACATTAAGGTCCCACCCTGGTGGTGGGTTTGAAATAGGAGGGTGAAGTCTCTTTACTCCTTCCATGAAGGCTTTAACTACTGGTACTTTCCACCACGAGACCTTGTTATGGGAAGTGGTGTATGCCGACAGGGCTGCCAGGTGTACTTTCAGTGAGTTAAAAAACAATCCTGCATCTAGCAGGTGGAGCATTTATGTAACAATAGTGGAAGGAGTGCAATCAACTGGGTGATTTGTCTACTCTGGCACCAGATAACGAATCTCTTCCACTTGTCAAAGTAACAGTGCCTTATGTTTGGTTTCCTAGATTCCTTTAGGATGTCCATACACCTCTGTGGTAAATTGAGATGTCCAAACTCTATGACCTCAGGAGCCATGCTGCCAGGTTCATTGAGTTGGGTTGCTGATGCACTGTTTGACCTTGGTGCTGGGACAGTAGGTTGTACCGGGCTGGAAGTTTGATGGGCTCGCACACCGCCATCCTGCGTAGGTGTGGGAACCACGGTTGTCTTGCCCACATGGGAGCAACTAGGACGAGAGTTGTAAATGTCCAAATTCTATGATCTCAGGAGCCAGGCTGCTAAGTTCATGGTCTGAGGGCATGGATGCAGTGTCCTGCCCTTGTCCTGTGACAGCATGTTGTACGGGCAGGGAAGTTTCATTGGGGGAGATAGGGACATCTCCATCAAGTGAGCGAACCATGGCTGCCGGGCCCACATTGGGGCCACTAGTATCATGGTAACCTGCTCCTGGTGCATCTTCTGCACCACTTTGTTGAGGAGGGGAGTCGGGGGGAAAGGCGTAAACAAATTTCCCTGACCATTGAATCGACAGACCGTTCCCCTTGGACTGGTTCTGGGGGTACCTGGAGGTGTAACTTTGGCATTGTGAGTTCTCCAGGGTTGCGAACAGGTCTATTTCCGGGAATCCCCATTGCGTGAAGACGTCTAAGACGATGTCTTCGTGC
The DNA here is from genome assembly GCF_040938575.1 of Ambystoma mexicanum. Lineage (NCBI taxonomy): Eukaryota > Metazoa > Chordata > Amphibia > Caudata > Ambystomatidae > Ambystoma > Ambystoma mexicanum. The sequence goes on along the minus strand of NC_090926.1, from coordinate 990,421,498 downwards.
AATTGCCATTCGTACTCTTCGGGCAGGGGGAAGTCTCTGCTGAGTTTGTCTGCTAGCAGATGTTCCCCTGGTACATGTTGTGACAGTAGGAACATGTTGTGTTTGAGGGCCCACTTCCATATATTCTGGGACAGCGTGGACAGTCCTGGAGAGTGAGTGCCCCCTTGCTTGTTGAGGTAGTACATGGCTGTGGTGCTGTCTGTGAGGACCATCACTGTCTTTCCTTGTAAGTGTTCCTGAAAGGCTTTCAGTGCTTTGAACACCGCTAGTAGTTCCAGCAGGTTTATATGCTTGGATGCTAAGCTCGGAGTCCACACTCCGTGAGCAGTCTGATGGGATAGGTGAGCCCCCCCATCCTGTAAGGGATGCGTCTGTGGTTAGAGTGGCTTCCACTGCGGGTGTGGCAAAGGTTTTCCCTAATAACAGGTTTTCTTTTGTCCACCACCATAGCGAGAGAACCAAGGCCTGCGAGACCACCACTAGATCGTCCCATTGTCCTCTGGCCTGACACCACTGGCTGTAGAGCCACTCTTGCATTGGGCGCATGCGGTACCAAATAAATACATGACGCCATCATCCCTAGCAAGCGCATTGCTTTGCGTACCGTCACCTCTCGACCTGCCACATACTGGGGGATCTGAAACAGCATGTTTTGGACCCTCTCGTTGGAGGGGAAGACGAGGCCGTCCTTTGTTCGAATTAGAGCCCCTAGGAACTGTTTGATTTGACTGGGCTCGAAGCTGGACTTCTTTTCGTTGATGGAGAAGCCCAGTTGGGACAAAAAGTCTACGGTCTTTTGGGTATTGGAGAAGCATGTTTCGTAAGAATCCCCTGTTATGAGCCAGTCGTCGAGGTAAGGGTATACCGGGATGGATAACCTGCGCAGGTGGGCCGCTGCCACTGCCAGTACTTTCGTGAATACCCTTGGTGCAGATGCTATCCCGAAGGGTAGTACTCTGAACTGGTAGTGTTTGTTCTCTATCTAGAACCTGAGGTATTTTCTGTGCGCTGGCAACATTAAAATATGAAAGTATGCATCTTTCATGTCCAGTGTTGTCATGTAATCCCCCTGTGATAACAGTGGGATTACTTCCTGCAAGGTCACCATACAAAACTTTTGGGGTTTGACAAACTTGTTCGCTGGGCGCAGATCTAATACAGGGCGCATGGTTAAGTCCTTTTTGGGTACAAGGAAGTACACTGAATAAATATCTTCTGTTACCTGAGATAGGGGGACAGCCTATCGCTTCTTTTTTCAGTAGCTCTTCTACTTCTTGAAGAAGAATAGTGAGGTGTTCCGGTGACATGCGTCGGTTCCGTGGGGGTCTGTACTTCGGGGAACCGTTGAATTCAATGCAGTATCCGTGGGTTATGGTGGATAATACCCAGCGGTCTGACGATATTCCCTCCCATGCTGAAAGGAACGATGTTAGCCGGCCCCCGACCGGTGATGCATGGGAGGGGACCCGAATCTTCGGGTCATTTGTTGGTATTGGGCGTGGAACCTTTGGGGCTGGAGCCGCAACCTCTTCCTTTGCCACGCCGTTGGCCTCTTTAACTGAACTGGGTGTTGCTACCCTGGTTAGAGGGCCAGTTGGTAGCAGAGTAAAATTGCTGTTGGTTTTGCTGCTGGCGTTGGCCACGAAAGGAGCGTCTATTGCCATAGCTGCGTCTGTTAGGGGGCCTAGAAATTTGGTCAAGAGTCTTGATGGTATCAAACTCTTTCTTCGCATGTTCTAGGGCTTCATCAACTGCTTTCCCAAACAGATGTGTTTGTTCTATGGGCTTATTTATCAGGGAAGCCTGGGTTTCCGGCTTAAATCCCGAATTGCGCAGCCAGACATGGCGTTTGAGAAGTATTCCCTGAACCAGGGAACGGCCAGCCGTCTCTGCAGCATCTAAGGAGTTCTTTACGATGCCCTGGTTTACAAGAGTTCCCTCTGAGACTATAGCTAACAGGCGTGAACGCAGGGGTTCTGGTGCGTCCTCTGCTTCGCTGCGCAGCTTGCTCCACTGTGCATCTGCGTAGCTAGCTAGTAGGGAATTGTTATTCGCAACCCTAGTAGAGAAGGCGGCGGAGGTCGTGATTCTCTTCCCAAGTGCGTAGAGCTTCTTGCCCTCCTTGTCAGGTGGTGCCTCACTAGTGGATAGTGGTACCCCCGCCCTCTTTCTTGTATTAGTAACTACGAGGGAGTCCGGAATAGAATGTCCTCTGATGTACAAAGGGTCAGAGGACGAAGGGCTGAATAGCTTTTCTATCCGAGGGTTGACTCCTCTGACTAAGGCCGGATTGGAAAGGGAAGAAGTTATTCTTCTCTTTCTAGAAGCCAGGAGCGGAATAGACTGACTAACAGGGGCTTTTTCTTTAATAACTCTCTCTACAAAGTCTATGTCAGGAAGAGTCTCCCCTGTGTCTATTTCAAAATGCGCTGCTGCCTTGCGCAATAGTGCATTAAGAGAAGGTTGGTCATCTATGGGAGAGGTGTTTCCAATGGGTGAATCCTTGGGAGGAGAAGGGTGAAAGACATCGGGGTCTGAATGCACTGATGGGGATTGCCAGGGCTGCGAGGTAGCCATATCTTCTTCAAAAGCTCCTGCACTAGTGTAAGGATCTTCTTCAAACCCCTCCTCCTCATGTTCTTCCTCTCCACCCAAACACTCCTCATCTTCCTGGAGGTATTGCTCCTCTTCAGTGAGGTCATATGCGTCTGTAGAAGGGGGAAACAGCCTAGGAATCTTGACCCTAGGGTCATCCTGGGGCCATTCTCTTGGTCTTTTGGGTGTGGGTGGGTTTTGGCTTCCCAAAAACCTTTCCATCTTCTCCATACAAGAGTGGAGTCTTTCAAGGGTCTCATGGGGGACCCCTGAATAGTCTAGAGGGGGGAAATCAGTGTTTTCACCTTCAAAACGCTTAGAACGCTCCCACAACGTCGAAGAAAGGTTTCCGTCGCCCTCTGAAAAGCCTTCCGGTAGTTCAGAAGTGCCCTTAGATGAAGGGGGCAGTTCCTGGCTACTTTTGCGCTTTTTCGGCGTTTCCATAGCTTTTTGTGCGGTATTCGACGTTTGTTTCGTCGTCCGCTTACGCTTGTCTTCAGAAATAATTCTCGCCAGGCTCTCGACAACGAGTTCGTCAGTAGAGGGCTCTGGTGTCGACGTTGCCTGCGTTACGCATTGTTCCTCGACAGCCGCTCTATGGAGCGTTACGTCGGATGATTTTGAGGTAGCGCCTGTGTTCGATGAAAGCCCAATCGCTGGTCGCGGCTGCGTTTGCGGGTGGGGCTTGAGACCCTTACGGTCTGAGGTAGACGCCGGAGTCCCCTTCGGCGCTGATGGATCCTTCGTCTTCGACGAAGAAGAGCCGTGGGTTGTGTGCTTAGGCCTATGGGGTCTGTGTGCGTCCTTGTCGCCAGGGTGTTCATCCCCATAAGCAGGGCGTGAGCCGAGCCCGTCGGGGCCGGGGACGGACGTCGAGGAGCGCGAGCGCTCCTTCTGGGGATTAATGACTTCCTTAACGGACGTCGAGTTATCACCCTCCTCGTCACTTTCTGTAACAGCGGCGGCGGGTGAGGAAACTGACTTCGACATAGCGTAGTCCGCCCACCTCTTAACTTTGCGTTCTTTAAGAGTTCTTGGTTTCAAGAGCTTACAGGCCACGCAGCTGTCCTCCTTATGATCGAGGGGCAAGCAACGATTACAGAGCTTGCGTTTGTCCTTCCAAGTGTATTTGCCCCTACAGCGTGGGCAAAACTTAAAAGGTGTCCTCTCCATAGCTGAGGCAATAATAACTGGTGATAACAACCCCAAGGGAAAGATAGGGGAGAAAGAAAGACATTCCCAAAGAGAAGATAAAGTTCGAACCCCCACTCTCCCTACTGTATGTTGGCCGGCGAGGCCAGGCCACGTGTTTGGCAGCACCGAAGGATCTCCTCCGTCTCTTCCCCTCTGTCGAAAACTTGCTCGGCGGAGAAACAGCTTCACAGCTAACGTCGAGGGGAGGGATCTTTAACAATATAATCAGTATAATTAAGGACTGAGGTCCGTAGTAAGTATTAGCAATGTCTCTCTAGGAGCTCCGCATAAAGCGACCAGAAGCTGGGCGGAAAAAAACAATCTGAGGGACCTCGACGCGTGAGGGATTATGGGTACAACGCACGTCACTATAGGGATAGTGTTACAGACACGCCTTGTCGACGTCCCCTTTTCGACTACGAAAAACAAAATGCAATACTCCGCAGTGACCACTGGATGTCGGACCTATGCACAGCATGTGATTCTAAGCAGATTAACAAACATCAGAAATATATATACACAAATACATATCCAAACCAGCATAGACCCTCCTCAAAGCGAAGGGCTTACCTTATTGAAAAAGATGTCGCAAGACAGCTCGTCCCATTTGAATCTCGTCCGCATGCTGTCGGTCGAGGCAGTAGTGGCGGGTGTATGGGGCACGGACCATGCTGCCGCTCTGCAAATGTCTGTCAGTGGAACCCCCCGCCCAAAATGCCGTTGACGAAGTCGCCTTGGTCGAATGAGCTCTCGGACGTCTTGTAGCGGTTTCCCCGCTTTTGAGTGACAGAAGGCAATCGTCGACGAGACCCATCGGGCAAGTCCTTGTTTTGAAATTGCCTTCCCCTTTGTCGAAGGCCCATATGCAACGAAGGGTTGCTGCGTAGATCGAAGTTCAGTTCGATGAAGGTAAAATTTCAGAGCTCTCTTGACATCCAGGGTATGCAAGACCTTGTCCGCAGCTAATGAGGGAGTCGCGAAGAAGGTGGGCAGGACAATAGATGAATTTTTTATGATAAGTCGTAGGAACTTTCGGGATGAAACGAGGACTCGTTGACATGATCACTTTGTCTTTGAAAAATCTGAGATATGGAGGGTCTATGACCAATGCCTGTAACTCTGAGATCTGTCTAGCCGATGTTATGGCAATTAGAAAAGCCACTTTCCATGATAAAAACTTCATCAACGACGTGGCCATCAGCTCAAAGGGTGGTTTCATTAACCCTGCAAGTACCATGTTAAGGCTCCACGTCGGTGGAAACCGCTTAACCGGGGGAAACGTCCGGAATAAACCTCTCATGAATAAACCTCTCATGAAGTGTTTCACTAACCTGTCACTAAACAAGGGCGTCGATTTCCTCCCTCTTGTGAACCTGGAGATGGCCGCCAGATGTACCTTTAGTGATGAAAAAGACAAACCACTCTTCGCCTAATGTAGTAGATACGGGAGAATCTGTTCCGGAGTAACCCTCAGAGGTTCCACTCCTGCCTGTCCTTGGCACCACGTACAGAATCTCCTCGACTTACACCTGTAAGACTTGTTGGTGGACGGGGCCCGCGCAGCCTGTAATATCTTCCGACAGTCTGAGGGAATGTTCAAGGCACCAAACTCTGAAAAGTCAGGAGCCAAGCTGTGAGGTTGAGGCTGCTCGGGTTGTGATGCCACACCGTTCCTTCGTCCCTTCGGGAACACTATCGGCCGATCCGCTGACAGATTAAGCAGGTCAGAAAACCATGGTTGCCTCGGCCAACACGGCGCTATCAAGATGACTCGGCACCTGTATCTGCATATCCACTGCAGAGTTCTCCGTATCAGAGGGAACGGAGGTAAGGCGTAGAGGAACTTGCCCGTCCACGGGAAGGAAAACGCTTCTCCCACCAAATCTTCCTGTGGCCACCTGCTGGCGTACATATCGCACTTCCCGTTTGCCTTCCTGGTGAAGAGATCCAGTTGAGGTCGCCCCCATTTTTCGAAGACCTTCGACAATTGATCGGTGTCTATTTCCCACTTGTGAATCTGGTCCATATTTCTGCTGAGCGAGTCCTCCTGCTCGTTCCTCACTCCTGGCAGGTGATGAGCTACGATGGATATATCGTGTTTTAGAGCCCAGTGCCACACTTTCTGTGCCTCGATGGAGAGGGTTCTGGATCATGTGCCGCCTTGTTTCCTTAACTAAAAGATTGCCGTGGTGTTGTCCGTCAGAACTCTCACTGTGGATCCCTTGATGTGAGGCAGGAACGCCCTCAGGGCCCAGCGACCGCTCTCAAATCCAGAACGTTGATGTGCAGGAGAGATTCCTCCTGAGACCAACGGCCTTGTGTCTGCAGAGTGCCCATGTGCACTCCCCAGCCAGTTAGGGACGCGTCTGTCACCACAGTGAATCGGAATTCCGGCTCCTGTAGGGGTACCCCTTTGGAAATATTCTGAACTTTCTTCCACCGCCGAAGAGTTGATAGGAGCTTGTCGTCGACGGTCAGCCTGTCTGACCAGAGGCCCTGAACCTGCGTCCAACGGTCCACCAAAAACTGTTGCACTGGCCTCATGAAAAGGCGGCAGTTGGGCACCAGAGGAATGCAGGATGCCATACCTCCCAGGATTGATGTACATTTTCTCACCAACAGCCTGGAATTGATTTTCAACTGACTTGCCAACCGACTGAGCCTGGTGATCCTGTCGAAGGATGGTCTGACTAACCCCGACTAGGTCTCGAACTTTGCACCCAGAAACACCAAGTTTTTGGACGGCGTTAACGAGGATTTTTCAAAGTTTATTGCAAACCCCAATTGTTGCAAGAGGCTCATGGTGTCCTGTAGAATCCTGTGCGTCGACGCCGGGGAGGACCCCCTCACCAACCAGTCGTCGAGATACGGGTATACATGGTGGCCTTGCCTTCTCAGCCAGGCTGCCACCGGAGCCAGGCATTTCGTGAACCTTCTGGGGGAAGATGTCAGTCCAAAGAGAAGAACTGTGAACTGGTAGTGAGTCCGCCCGACCACAAACCTTAGGTACTTCGTGTCGCCGACACATCGGTATGTGGAAGTACGCGTCCTGCAGGTCCAGAGACGCCAGAAAATCCCCTTCTTGAACTGACCTAATCACCACCTGGAGGGTGAGCATCTTGAACTTTGTGTTTTTCAGCGACTTGTTTAGTTCGCGCAGGTCTAGGATGGGACGCCACTTTCCATTTGGCTTTTTCACCACAAAGTATCGGGAATAAACCCCTTGACCTCTTTGTGACGACGGGACCAGTTCTATAGCCCCTTTTTGTAGCATAAGTGCTACTTCCTGCAGCAACACGCTCAGATGGGATTGAGCTACACACGCCGGTGGAATAAGCGGAGGGTTGCTCTTGAATTGCAGGGAATGACCGTATTTTACAGTGTCCAACACACATTGATCTGTTGTCATCAGCTCCCATTCGTTGATGTAACATGATACTCTGCCCCCCAGAACGTTCCGATGCCCGTCATTGCTGGTCCTTACTCTGTTTATCCCTCGTCGACGAGTAACTTGCTCTCTACTTGGGGACCTGGTAGTCCCAGCGACGTTTAGCCGCTTGCGAAGCTCACCTGTATCCCTGAGAGGAATATGCTGGCCTACCGAAGGGTTGGTCCCTCAATGAAAATCTGGAATTCCCCGATGCTCCTCTGAAGGGACGAAAAGTCCAGAAACTCCGACCACTCTGGAGGGCCCCCAAGGAACGCGCCGTGTCCAAGTCCTCCTTCATGCCCTTCAGGGCTTCGTCGACCTCCTTGCCGAAGAGGAGGTCTCCTTCAAACGGCATATCCAGTACCTTGTACTGTACCTCCAGTCGAACGTTGGTGCATTTTAGCCATGCCTGTCGTCGGAGAACTACGCCGTTGTTCACTTGCTTAAACCCCAACTCTGCAAGGTCCACCGCGATGTTAATGGCGTGATTTGAAGCCTCCTCACCTTCCTGACCAGCAACATAGCTGCTTTTCGATGTTCATCTGGAAGGTGTCCGAGTATGGGCACCAACCGATACCACATCTCCCTGTCGTATCTAGCAACTATGGCGAGCAAATTGGCCGCCTTCACTGTGGTAGCACCTACCGACAGGACTTTTTTGCCGAACGCATCCTGGCGTCTAGCATCACTTTCCAGAGGGGTCGTACACTTGTGTTGAGCCCTTGCCTTTCTCGCCGCCGCCGATACCACAGAGTCAGGTGTTGGTTGAGAGGAAAGGCACTTGGGAGTAGCGTCCGGGGCTTTGAATTTTTTCTCTAGGCGACCCTTCATCGCTGGCTCTGAGAAAGGGTGACGCATGGTCTGAAGACCTTCCTTCCACACATGATCTAGGATGGGCACTGAAAACACCGACCTCCTCCTTTCACCCATGTGGTCGAAAAGAAAACCGTCCTTCTTTTCTTCCTCTTGGGCCAGGCCAAATTCCGTGCAAGCCCTGGCCATCATGTTGTGGAATGACCCGATATCATCGGGGGGAGACGGCTGAGCCTCCCCGGGGTTTCCAATTCCGCATCGGACTCCCAAGTCGGATCCCTGGAGGGGGAAAGGGAGACCACCGACGACGCTCTGCTGCCTGATTCCGAATCCAACAGTTCCCCTTCCTCGCGGAGTGGGGCAGAGAGATTTGCCACAAGAGGCTCTGGCGCGGGGGTTGAAGGTGGAGGGCGGCGAGACGGGCCCGGGTCGACGACCGACCTGGCCGGAGTTGTTCAGGGCAGTCTGTCATCCAGTGTCTTCAGCAGTGTTTGCAGCGTGGACAAAACCTCCAATGACATAAATGACTGTGGATTGAGCAGGGGGAGGGGTTGAACCCGGAATGCTCCCGGGGAAAGGTGTGGCAAGTTGTAACCCCAGGTCTGCAGGGGCAGCTACCCTTTCACCCTCGCCTCCCGAGGATACCGACAAAGCCTCCTGCTGTAGAAGAGTGTCCGGCAAAATTGGGTCGTAGACCTCTGGACGCCAGGCCTCTTGAGGGGTGTCAGTTAACAAAGCAATAGTTGGCCCTGTCGTCGACGTAGTCTGCAATCCAGGACCGGTTGATGTTAACTGAGACAGCGGCAGAGAAGTAGATGACGACTTCCCAACCGTCGACGACGGTGGTGGTGGTGGTTGCGCAGGCTTATGCGTTGCTCCTGCCTTTTCCGAACTCGACCTGCGTTTCTCTGTCTCTCGACTCAAGGTCGATCTATGACGATCGCCCGAGGAGGATTTAGATTTTTCTTTGTCTTTCCTTGCTGAAGATGAGAAAGAAGAGGCCTTCTTCGAAGAAGAGTCTCTGGAATGGCCTACTGACGATTCCTTGTCCACCGGTCGTGATTTCTTTACCGGTGGTTCCGATGACGATGAGCAGCGCGGGGCCCCTGAAGATTTTGACACCGAGGCCGCGCTGCGTGTGGAGCCCACTTCCAAAGGCGGGTACGCCCCTGCTCCGGAATCAACCATGCAGCAAGTCTATGACTCCGATCCTTAAGTGTCTTCTGGGAGAAGCCCTTAAATATGTCGCACTGGTCAGCCGAGTGATGAGGGTGCAGACAGTAAATGCAGTCCATATGTCCGTGAAAGGGGCCCTTAGGGGTCCCTCGCGATATGGAAACAAGGCAATAACCATACACGAAAGGATGCGCCAGACACAAGGTTCAAATTCCCAATGCTAGGGTTTATTGCAAGCAAAATAGTCCCAATTGGCCAACTGTGGTCTCACGCCCCACGACATGTATTCTCTAGACCTCGAGGGACGCAAGAGAGCGAATTACGTACATCAGTTACATATATACAAAATGCATATCATACAATCAGCTATGTCATGTTTAACACCCCCCTTTTATTGAGTTTCTTTGAACTCGGGATGATGATGGACATTCCCGACAAGTATGACAATTAAGACACTTTCGATGTCTATTCTAGTAACAATGTGCAATTTAGAAAGTGCGGAGGCATCTTCTAGTTGTTGAACAGAACACAGTGCTTCTGTTCTTGGAAGCAAGCTGCACACGGGGGAAGAGTCACATTCCAAGCTTTGCTATCTATGGGGTGCTATTTGTGTCCTGGGAGCCGACACGCTCTAAAGGGTTTTGTAAAGGGGGCCGTAAGAAGAGCATAATTCAAGCCATTAGCTGCTTTATTCTAACATATTCTACCACAGTACGAGACTGGCTGGCAGCTGTGAAATGATTAAATGCCCTGCAGCTCTCCCTCAAGGCTACAGAGAGGGAGCGTGGGCATTCCTTTCTGGGCTGCTCATGAGAAGTTTCAACGAACTCCTCAGTCCCGCGGCCTTGCCCTTTCATATTCAGACAATGTTAACAGTTGAGCAGAGTAAGCAGAATTCGCAAGAATTGCAAGCTGCAAAGCAGTTTAAACAGAAAGCAATGAGCAATGGTTACCAAGCAAAATGGCGATTCTTGCTACATTTAAAATGGCCGCTTGTTTATCAAGCATAGCAGTCTGTATTTCTATAATTCTGTGCGTAAGACGGTTGGCCTTCGGCCATCAAGATACGTTTATCATCCAAATGAAGGGTATTCATTTTTCCAGATTGACATCCGTCCCCCTCGTAGACCTTCTTTAGTCCGCACGTAGCGCACGGGCGGAACAGTGCTTTCCCCGACATTAGGAGAAAAAAAAAACGCAAAACAGCACAACCTAACCAAGTAGAAAATACACAAGGTGTTCCCACTTTGGAGACGGTTGAAATCTGAAGGGAGCCGCAGGGGCGGGGCATTTATACCACTACATCCTAGTGAGGCGTACGTGCGCGGGCCAAAACGACATAGATAGGACACAAAAGTGTTGAACGTTTTCCTAAGGGAAAAGGCTCTATAAGCTTACCGAGGGTTCCTAGTCTGTCGATGGGGAATATTCTAAGCATGTGAATCCATGAAAGATCCAATGCTGGAGAAATTATTTATTTATTGTAAATTTAAGTAAGTGTTTACTTGGATATCTGAGTTTACTGGTTTCAATGTACAGACCTACAGCTCACATTAACCCTCTTAAGATAAGCCTGGCTGCTCAGTCACACTACCAACTTGTGTAGTACAGGCCTATATTAAAAGATGGGTCTAATACTAAGGAGGTCAATCTTGTGTAGTCCCACACCAGTTGGCCTGCACTCATTTTTACCCAACACAAGGGAGACCGTCTCGTTGCCTCCTTTCATCCATTATTGCATTCTTAGTTACACTCTCCCCCTCTCCCCCACCCCACCCATCTCATCCTCGCCCAGCCTTAGCCGCTCTCTGGTTTCCTACTTATCCTAAACTTGGCATTCATGTGGTGTTGCTTTCTCCGCCAGTTGCCACAGCAGCTATGTGGATTGTCTGATCGTCATTAACTCTCTGAGATTCGCTCCCTTGTGTCCTCGCTGGATAACAACCAATGTATATTAGTCATAAAGCTGCCTTTCTACATCTGCTTCCCAGATCCTCTTTGGGACTCATGGAAATCTCTCGACAGACACCCCTGGTTCTCCAGTGTCTCTGACTCGCACCCCTTAGCCAACCTCTTAAAAAGTGATGGAATGGCCCTGTATCACTTTTCCTCTGTGTTTTCTGAAATGGCTGGAGTGCTGCTCCAGAGGCAGCCTGATCACCAAATGTGAAGAAAGACTAATCTGAGTTACTACATTTGGCAGCTATCTGCGATTCACCACAATGGGCAACTATGATGAACTCTCTCAAAAACGTACAAAATGTCTACGTCATGGCACAGTAAAATTCAATTATATAGGTGGGTGAACAAATGATTTACCACCTTCTGGGTACCAGTATAGTTCATACATATGGAATAGTAAGGAGACTGCTAAAACATTTCAAAACTATTTACATCCATGCTGAGGACATTGAACCTTGATAACTCAGAATTCCATCAATTTAAGGTCAGTCTCATGACCAACGCCGTTTCAGAAAATAATTTTAAGCCAGACTGTAGCTAAATTATTTGTGAGGAATGTCACATGAACCTCTAGCAGTCCAAAGGAGGAAGGATTTTCTGCATTAAAAAAACAAATTAGTAAAACTGCTATGCAGACAACTTGTCCCCTCAGGGGGGTTTAGAAAAACATGCACATGGGAAGCAACATTTCGAGCTACTGACACACGGATCATCAATAGGTTTAGCTAACACTAGGAAGGCTTGCATAGCTCATAATCACAGTGAATAGAGTAATCTGGATGGGATCCAAAACTCTTGAGACTTCGCAAATTACACAGCCTCCAGGAGCTTAAAGGCTCACTAAAATGCCCAAGAGAAAAAGTAGGAGACTGGTGTCAGATACCAGCACAAACCTTTAGGATGGGGATTGTTAGGTAAGAATTGGTGCAGTCCAACTGGTGTGGGACTACACAAGACTTATCTCTTGGTATTATGTAACCCACCTTTTAATAGAGGCCTGTACAACACAAATTGGTAGTGGGACTGAGCAGCCGGGCTTATCTTAAGAGGGGTAATGCGAGCTGTAGAGCTGCACAATGACATCAGTAAATACAAGTATCCAATGAAACACTTACCATGTAAAGTTATATCATACATTCTTTATACACAAGGATATTTAAAGCATTCTTTAAATAGCAGTAATTAGCTGTAACATTAATCTCAAGTTAGCATTCAATTAAAAAAGTGAACAATAAAGCAGGCGAGTAATACATTCATATGTTACACATGTTCCAGCACCCGGAGGTGACGTCAGTTGAGGTCAGTATAGTATCAACTTTGCAGTATTTCGTTATTTAAGGAAGGAAAGGTTAGGGTTGGATCTGAACAGGCTGATAGGTTATAAGAACAGTTAGATTCTACCAAAGGGATGCAGGCAGTCTATTATCCCAGCATTAAAGTGTTCAACATTTAAAACCTGTAAGGGAACAAGCACTGCCAAAGCCAATAGGTTCAGAATGAGGCCTTTAGGGAGCCAGGACTGCCAAAGTCAATGGGCAAAGTCAAAGTTCTGATGCTCTTCTTATTATGAAAAATGTTTTTAAATAAATAGTGAGTGTTCAAAAGAGAAATCACAGCAACTCAAGAGGAGTCATCTTTAGAAAGCACAAACTTTAAGGCCAATGCAGCTAAATTGAGGTCAAGTTAGTGTAGGGTTAAATTGCACTCCCAAGAAAAGGAAGCACCCCAAATGGCAAAAGGATAATGTACCCCAAAGCCCCAGAGTACCTTTGAAATGAAGAAGTTGTTCCAACTGGATGCCTTCTGGATGCGATGCAGCAGACCCTTGTTCCTGGTCATGGTGACGAAAGGGAGGATGTCTGGCGGGCTCCTGCAGCAGCACTCGAGAGAGGGACTCGGCAGCAATGTATTTCAGTAGATTCAGCGGATCTGCATGATTTTTTCGTCGCTGAAAAGTCAGCGACAGAAAAGTTTGCATGAGAAATGTGCGAACCACAAAAAGTTTGCACATTTCCCATGCGAACACGCATTCAAAACCCCTACATACCCACAACACACTCACACCCACACCCCCCTAGACCCCCAAAATAACCAAAGCCTACTTACCTTTCCCTCACGCTGTGTCCCTGCAGCGCCAGTTCCCTTTGACTTCCGTGATCGGGATCCGGCACCACAGGGTCCTTTACTTTTTTTTTTCCCTCTTCCGCTCGGGAGTAGCAGGGGTTATCCCCGCAACCCTCGCTCACTTTAGTGAGCGGGTGTTGCGGGGGACAACCCCCAGCCCGAAGTCTGACCCCACCAAAAGGCCTAAACACACACCACTAAAAGTTCTGACTTTTGGTAGTCCGAACTTTGCGTGGTGTTTGTTTTAGGTCTTTTGGTGGGGTCGGACTTTTATAGTCGGACAAAAATGTACAATACCGATTCCGCAGCTCTTTGTGGTTTTGGTACCTTTTCTCAGCGCCAAAGAAGAACAAAAAGCTCTGGTTAGGATTTCCTGGATACCTCGGTTCTGGACATGAAGGGAATCTGAACGTGGATTTCTTGCTTCTGGTCCTCTGGATGCCCACGATGATCTGGCCGTATTCGGACTGCGGAAGACCATGCAATCGCAGGTGGTCGAGGTACCCCGGGTATTGGGATTCTACAGCCTTGGAAAGTCGCAGCAAGTCGGGGGTGCGCCAAAATAGAGTGTGTCTCAAGGCTAGATGGTCCCACAAGCCTAGAGGAAGTCGTCCTTTACGGGGTCTTCCCTGTCGATTCGAAAACAGCTGCAGGGCTTCAACTGGCACTTCGTGGCCTAAAAGGGTGCTGCTGGTATCTTCTTTCGTCTTCTGCTTTGGATGTTGTCCTCCAGTGGTCGACTCTGCCCTTAGTCCCAAAAACCTCACTTTTTATGCAAGTTCCTATTCATTCACAGCCAGAGGCTGTCAATCACACAGCAGGGTGTCCAGCAGGTGGCCAGCCGGCCAATAGGAACTGGTTTCACTCAGATGCATGTCATTAGGTAGTAAAAAGGAAACCACTGCCCCCAGCCATTCAAGTGAGTTAGTGTAACAAAATGTTATACGAGGAATGGGTTAAAGGAGTCACTATGTAACCCAAAACCCGCCCCCCGCCCTCCCAAGTACTCCATAATGGGCGGTGTGTGCTGGACCCATAAAATAGAAGTAAAAAGTAAAACAGGGGTCATCTTACTATTCTTGGGAACAGTAGTTCACCCAAGAAAATGTAGTTAAACATTAAGAGAAGTTCAAGGGACTTCATGGCACTGCACAAAAGGTGTTGTGTGTCACAATGCAAAAGCAGATGCCTATGGAGATTACCAGACTCCATAAATCAGTAGGGTACATAGAAAATCAGTCAGGAAAACATGAGTGAGGAAAAAGGTCCCGCTCACCCAGGAGTACAAATTAAAAAGCCTTGCGTCCAGCAAAAGAGCTGGGAGTCTAAGGGTTAAAGGGAATATCATCCAATTACAATTCAAGGCAATGGCACTCTGGGCAAGGCAGGGGCTCCTTCCTCAGCCCTAAACTACGAAATGCTAAGCTAAATGGAACTGGCACAGAAATGACAATTCTCCCTAACAGGGATACAGACTGGTAACTAGCTGCAGGGTATGATGCATTCTTACCTCTAAAGGCACGCAGTGCACGCATTTTCCTAGAAGACCATGTCTGCATCTGTGGAAAGAAAGAGACAAGTTAGTGATAAACATTCTGAGAAACCTAAAGATCAGTAACACTTTAATGCACACGTAATAACAGTCACCAGCAGTAAACGGCATGAATAAAATATAAATAAAGTAACTGAGTTAACAACATGTTCTTGCTCCTCAGATCAAAGACCCTCTTTTTAAATGCCCTCAAATGTAAGAACAGGGGACCTCCAGGTAACGGATTTCGGCTATCAGAGCATTACCCCAATGAGAAATTGTTGCAAACAAACGTGAGATTGTTTGGAAATTAATTGCTCATCGCAATCCAATTTCCATTAGGAGGATTTTCCCAAAAACTTGGAGTATAGTAATAAAAGCCAGACCCACACCCAAGTTGCAGGGCTTCTCCTCTGGCACCCACACCCTGCCAGGGAGAAATGTAGCAAAGCAGACAAAGCTTTATCCTTATGAAAAGGTCAAAAAAGTACAGTATAATTACAACCAAAGAAAGTCCATACAATGCATTTATGAAAAGATGCTGTTTGTATAGATACAGTGCATAGGTCAAGAATGTAAACGGTAAGAAACATTATTAAATTTAGGGTGATAACTTCCACAGAAGCCACTCAAATGTTTATGGTTTCTTTAAACAATGTTTTCTGTTTTATTATTGAGGAGGTTCTTCTATTTCTATGTAACTTTTTTTAAAGGGAATTAGTTATACATGTATACTGTATGTACATGTTCTATCTTTTATAATGTGTAATGTAAATTGTGACAGATTTAAAATAAACCAAACAATAATAGAAAATGTTTTAAAAAAATGTTCATCGTCTCAGTTCTTGAGTACAAAAACAGTGCCAGAGATAGGGTTTTTAAAAGGTAGCATACCAAAGGTTAGACAAAGTTCTGAACCCAAAAAACCTTCATGGTTACATGAACAGGCAAAGGGGGTGAGTGGTGTGCAATTTTCTAGAGTAATCAGAACTGGTTCAGATACAAATTGCGCTTAATGTTGATCCACGGGCTAAGAACAGCTGGAAGGTCTTAAGTTATGGAGAAAAGGAGCCATCAAGGTTTCCAATGTCACAAAACAAGGGAGAAGGTGTGGGGTATGCAGGTTAAGAACCTCACACAGACAGGGTGAATGGCCCAAGACAATGTTGGAGAACCATGAGAAGGCAAAAAAAGGTAGCCAAGGATGCAGTCTAAGCAGACCAATGATGGAAACTGATTAAGAAAAGCCTATGAAGCAAAAAGCTCATGAACGTATATGTCCATGTCCACACGTATATGTCCATATGTTTCCATGCTCAGTGGTGATTGAGACTGATTTGTTATTTAGTATGTCACTATACGCAAGTTCAAGCGACAACCGGGCAAGGGAGAGGGGAAAAAGGGAGGACAAGACAACCATCTTACTAGGCCTTGTGATATTGAGAGTGTGCAAGTGTGCAACAAGAGGTGCAGGGGGAGGGTACAGGAATAAGTGCTCGCAGAGCAGCAGGACCCCGAGTTAAGTGTAATTAAGGCAGGACGACAAGGACTTTCTACTACAACCACGTTTTAAACTGAAGAAATATGGTAGGGACCAAGCGTCTGGAACGATCTTCCCCTTAATCCCCCTATTAGGCAGCTGCCGTCGTCCGCCCAGTTCAGGAGAGCCCTCAAAACCCACCTGATCGATGGAGGAGGAATTTAGGTTCTCTTTCTCCTCTCAACTCATGGACCGGACTGTAACCTCACTGTAATCTTGCAGTCTCTGGCTTTATGTTCTCGGTCTGTATTGTCTGTTAAGCGCTCTGAGGCCTGCGGGCGAGTTGGCGCCTTGTAAAAATTCAACAGAATAAAATAGGGTATTCAGTAGTTCAGTTTCCGTGTCTCTGAAGCCAGACTGATGGTCATGGAGACAACCAACAGATTCAGTGTGAAGGGTTAGCTGGGAGATGGCAAACTGACGATACACAACTCTTTCATTTCCACATTTCACTGATGACTTTCATCATAAACTTTGTGCTTGTTTACTGGCTATCCAATCATGGATGTCAGACCATTTCTTAGTTCTCAACGGGGCAAAAACTGAGGTTATTTTCTTTCCTTCTACTACTATTTCTTCTTATCCATTACCTTCTTCTAATTTATTTCCTCCCGCTCAATTATCCATTTCATCAGTAGCCCATAACCTAGGTCTTTTCTTTGACTCAGATCTTTCTTTCAGTCATCATATTTCACCATCTGCTCGTTCCTGTCAATTTCATCTGTACAACATTCGCAAAGCCCGTTTGTTTACGACTTTTAAAGTTACTGGTGTCTGCCTTAAACTTGTCACGCCTTTTCTACTGTTCCTATGCACTCTTTGGACTTCCTATATTTCGTTTAGCTCCGCTGAAATCTGTACTTCATGCTTCTATTCGTGTTCTTTGTCTATTGGCTCCTCGTGATTCTATTTCCTCTTCTTTGGCTCAACTTGGATGGCTCGCTTTTCATCACTGTTTAAAGTAAAAAATGTTGTGTTTAGGTTTTAAAACGCTCTATGATCTTGCTCCTCCCTATCTTTCTTCGCTTGTCTTTTTATCTTCCCACTCGCTCCGTACAGGCTGCTACTTACAATCTTCTTGTAATTCCCCGTACCCCCTGTACTCGATCTGGTTTTCGGACTTTCTCTCTTCTAGCATCCTTAAACTGGAATGCACGCCCTCTCTTTCTACTTTCCATTACTGTCTATTCATCATTGCGGTTCTCTCTACAATCGCACTTCTCTTATCTGGTTAATAAGGATTTTTTGCAATTTCTGAAATACTTTGTGTTTTAAATATTGATTTCATTATTTGTACTGTTTCTGTTCTTGTGTACAGCACTCTGGCATAAGGCGCTATATAAAAAAAAGTACAAACACAAAAAATACACACTTCTCCAGGAATTTGCCCTGGAAAGGAGTTATAGAGATGGGGCGATAGTTTGCTGGAATAGAGGGGTCGGCAGAAGGCTTTTTTAGTATGGGGTGTACAAGGGAGTGCTTGAGAAGAGAGGGGAAGGATCCAGTGGCGAAGGAGCCATTACAGAAATCTGCCAAGGCTGGAGCGAGGGAACCAGTTTTGTCCTTCATGGTTCTGGAGGAGCAGGGGCGGGTGGGGTCACCTGATTGGATGAGACTTTCATAGATCAGACTTGTCTGGAAATATCAGGTGTTACAGGAGAGAGGAAGGAGAGGAGGGGGGCAGCCAAGGAGTGTCTGAGAGGTGCGGGGAGAAGGAAGAGGAAGAGAGTGCAGACAGGATGTCCTGGGTTTTAGTGGGGAAATGAGAGGCCAGAGCCATGTAGAGGGCCTGGGTATGTGCAGAAGAGGTAGTTACTGCAGGAGGATTGGCCAGCTGCTTGCACATTTTGAAAATGTTTGGCCGTAATGTTAGCGGCTGCAGAGATGCTGGCTTGAATGTGGACCCCCTTATTAGATGAGTCTGTATTGCCTTTGGAGCAGGCGGAAGGTTAGTTCGTCAGAGGGTGCACTCCGTTCAGATATTCTGCACTTGCTTTTCAGAGCAGCCAGATCAGAGTCATACCAAGGATTTTACTTGGTGGCAGGCTTCAGGCGAATCCTCATAACAGAGGCAAGGATATCCAGAGTGTTAGAGATGGATAAATGATGGTTGGAAAGGGCTGTGTCAGGGTGGAAGTCAGCCGCAGGAGTAGGAGGGGAAGAGAAAGTGGAGGGAAAGGCGTCCACCGACACTCGCTTCATAGGTCGGAAGACCGAGAAGGAAAGTGGCAGTGCTGGGTGGGCCTTTGTCAAGTGAACGGGAAGCTTCAAGTGAGAAGAAAGAAGAAAGTGGTCAGTCCAGGAGAGAGGAGTAGTGAGAGGATTAGAGTGGGGGATGTCTGAAGAGATGAGAACATCCAAGGTGCAGCTGGCAGAATGAGTCGGATCAGAGAGTAGAATGGAGAGAGAGAGAATTGCATAGGTTGCGAAAGAGCCCAGACGAGTCTGGGGAGGCCAGGTGGATGTTGAGATCCCCAGGCAGGAGAATCTGGGAGGTAGAGGAAAGGAGAGAGGAGGCGAGGTTAGCCCATTCAGAGAGGTAGAAGGTGGCCTGTAGATGGTGGCCATGGTCAGAGGCGCCAGAAGAACTAGAGCCTGCAAGACCAGGCATTCAAAGGAGGTATAGGTCTGAGTGAGGATGATGGAAGCAGGGATACACTCGGGAAAGATCAGGACCACTCCGCCTCTGGTCCTAGGCTCTGAGAGGATCTTGCAACCCTCAGGGAAGAGTGTGTCAACACTCGTGACAGAGCTGGCCTTGACCCATGTCTCGGTAAGGGCGAGAACATCCAGGTTCAAGAAGGTGGCAGATGTCAAGAGTATTTGACAGCAGAGCTTGATTTGAGAGTAGCCACGTGAAGCAGGTTGCCACTTTTGAAAGACTTCCTGGGGGGGGGGTTAAAGGGGAGAGGAGTACCCATCGGAAGTGGCAGAGGAGCCAGAGGTGGAAGGAGGAAGCAGCAGAGGTCTGGTGAGCTCAAGGTTTTACGTTTTTTACTTGCAGCTGAAAAATTGACAACTCTGCAAGGTGTGGTGTAGATGCTGAGACAGTTACCCACTTCCTATTGTTTTGCATACGTTTTATTGACTTTTGAGAAACCGGTACCTGCTGCCATTGTTTAAGAAAGCATGCGTTTGCAATGTAGCAGAAGTCTTGATACTGTATGTGCTAACGACACCTATTTTGAAGCAAAGTTTATTCATCTTGCATGGATTCGTAGGCAATCCCTGGCCGTAAGTCATTTTGTATGCCCTTTTAGCATTTTATAAAATTGTATTATTTTGTATTGGGCTTGGGTATGAAATTGTCATCTTTTTATAATTGTATGGGATATTGACGTATATGAAGTGGGTGTGCTGAAGACAAAAATGTTGAATAAAGCAATATACAGCAACAGTTTTGATACATACAATTGTGCGTCACGATTCCTGTAAATCTTGCCATCCTGCTTGATAAGGAACTGATCAATATCATCTTCTACCACTTGGGGCGCACTGAAAGGTCGTGGCAGGGAGACCAAAGAGGATGTCCCTGCCGAGGTGTCCATTATCTCGGAAGAGGATCCAGCATGACCAGAGGGGTACAGGAAAAGCATGTCGCCATGTCTGCAGAAAATAAGGAAGAGAATAAGGCGCATATTCACACATAAGCGTTAATTTTAAGGCAAACAAGGAAAAAGATCTGCAGGACCAGCGCATCTCAATATATAGCAATAAAACACATGACAAATCGAAATGTGTTACTGACCAACAGGAGAGAGGGGGGATCAGAAAATCAATCCCTCCATTTCTTTTGTTCAGGGATTTCAGTCTTACAGCAACATGAAAGTATTTAAAGCAACAGGAATGTAATATCAAGTTGCAAAGTGCGAGTAGATTTTCCAGTACAGGTGTTTTCCTTTTCATTCTTATAGCACAGCATTTTTTTTTTTAAACTGAGAAGTTAAACCAAATGCATCAAAGAAAAGAACAGCAATGTATCGGGAGCCCACACCACACATGGACAACTTCAGGAGCTGGTATGCAACTTACATGCTTTTTTAAAATGACTTTCAAAAGCAGTTGAAGTTTTACAGTTATTGCAAAGCCATTCGAGTAGTCCAACAACTACTATGAACATACCCATTAGATAGGTGTGAAAATCTGTTGTGGCTTATAAACTAAAGTAGGAGTTTTCAAAAAGAAGAATAAGCTAACTGGGAATTGTGGAGATTTGGCCATTCCATGGAAGTTGATCTGACGAAAATCAAAACCTGTCCCCTATGTTGGTCACTGTTAAAATGGAATTTCAGAATCAGCGATGTGGACAGATTCTAAGAGGCCACTGTATTTAATCCAACTGAGACATCACCGATTTCCCAGCGTAGACCTCCTCCCATGTGGCCAGGGGACAGCAGCCGCCGACTGATCCGAACCCTGGGGATGGCAATGTGAGGGAGGACCACAGGGGAGCGAGACAACTACCAGGGAGCTGTCATGACTTCATTGGACGAGACTCCGTTTCCCCCACTCTTTCACATGAAGACCCTCTAATGCCTAGGACCTTAATGGCCTATTGCTGTGTGTATTTGTTCCAGCATGTATAGGAAGTAAAGAGACCTCGTCCCAACATTCTTTTGGTCAAACACATCCATACCCCCCGCTTCCGCTGTGCCGCCCCATCTATGATCTGAAGAATGAAAGCGCCAACAACACCTTTTGTGCTTCCGGCGCACCTTTACGTGAAAGTGTTCGCTCATGTAAAACCACTGAAAAAGGCTCAATCCTGTAGGTCCAATGACAACCATGCAACTCCTATAACCACCTAAATACTAAGACTAGGAGAACCAAGGAGTTGGTACAAGATAACAGGAGAGCTCAATGTGCAGACTAGTTCTACGAAACCACCTGCGCGAGGGACATGTAAAGATGGCAATCGCACTACAGAGTGCGAGAACGCAGGCGAAGACGTCTGTTCCTCTGCAGAGGCTTACAACGCTGGAGACCAGCAATGGTGTGGCAGAGCAGTGGAGTCTGCCGAGACAGAAGGAGGGACGCAGTGCGCAAGCAGAATGTGCCGTGGAGACGCCATGAGCCACAAGAATTCCCGGGTGCTCGGCAGCTGAAAAAGGGAGCGTTCTCCGTACCGGTACTGGAAGAGAAAGTTGTGTGACCGCCGAGCTGCGCTAGAAGGACGTCTGCACAATACAGAATGGGAAGCGAGCGGCAGAGTCACGCCACAAAGGCGCGAACAGGACCAGAGACTCTGGAGAGAACCGGTGAGTCGACCCAAAGCAACTGGGGACCCCAGGCCTTCCAGTGACCGCGGCAACAATTTGAATGTTATGAGATTGCCAATACAGAAACTACAAGAAGATTGTTTGAAAGAAGAAAAGGCAATACAGATTCAAACCCCAATAGAATGCTAATGCATGAGATGCAACTGGGGGCAACATTTTATCGAACATTAAAGCAGACAAATATACAGAGCCAAGAACGGTATATGCAATTTTGGTGCTACAGAGGAACTGTAAAAACACATAAGTAGTCCTGGCAAGTGAACAATACCAAGCAATTGAAATTAAGAGACGTCCTGGCAGGAGTGTTCACCAGGCAGTTGGAAATGCATAGAGTCCTGGCAGAGGAGTATAACAGGTGATTGGCAAAGCTGCAAGAAAGGACAGTGTTTGCTAGATAAAGGAGAAACTTGTGTTAAAGAAAGACTTTTGCAAGCCTAACAGGAGGTATTGTGAATCAAGGAGACACAAAAGGAACTGTTAGTAAAGAGAAGTTGCCATCCCATTTAAGAATCCAGGGCAAGGGAACCACCCTCTAGATCCAAGGTCTTTTTACCTTGGGGAACATTTTCGTTGGAGCCATTCTAATTTTCATTAAGACTTCCTGTTTGCCAATTATAAGGTTAAAGACATTTCATTGCACAATTTATGGTTTCGTTTGTTGTGCCAGGGTCGGTTTTTCACATTTGGATGGTTTTTCAGCTATTGACATCCAGACATAGCCTTAGTTATGCGTTTTTAGGTAGGGACATTCCTCTTCAGAATAGGGCCATAGAGGCATTTTCCCCCAACCCATTTTCATTTAAATAAAAGTCTTAACCACAATCATGACAACTTTGCGTCCGGCTTTCATTTCTGGCCCCTCACGCCACCACCTGATGATGAACAGAAGAAACACTAATGTCTAGTTTCGATAGTGTGACTAAACTGCAAAGCTTAGACTTCGGAAGCGTGACTATGGTGAGGGGTCCAGTAAAGCACCCTCAGATCTCTTACTAATTCAAGTTAGGCAGAATGAATACAAATGGTTATTTAGGCCTTAGACAAACTCCACAGTTAACACAAAGTATTCACCAAGATATTCACATTCACTTTGGTGTGCTCTGCTAATATCACTAGCCCTTGACTTTTAGAATACTGATAAAGCAGTTCCAGAACACTGTAGTTCAGTAAACAAGTGAATAAAAAGAACTAGGTAAGTAACCATCAGTTAGAGAATGAATATGTTGAAAACAAAGAAACACCATACAAAATACAACTTAAAAACTTACTTTCCTTGTTATAAGAGCGGTACCAGTGCATTTCTCTTCAAAAGGATAGGAGTGTGAACAAGTGTTGGCAACATGCAGTTTATAAATGTGAACTAGTTGGATAATCAAAAGAACGTTTTTAGTAGACCCTCGCCAAATCCTTGAAGCCCGCAGAAAAATACTTAACCAGAGCACCACCTCTCATGGTCAGAACAGGGAGAGATCAGGGAAGGACTTTATGCACCGATGTGTTTACTCACCCCCTGCACTCATTCACTCAAGGACCATCGCAGAAGTTCCTGAAATTGCTGGGTCCCCTTTTCTCATGCCTTGGTTCCTTTGAAGCAAATTCTGGGGTCTCTGGTGCAAAGGTCACTTTTGCTGTTGGGTTTTGGTTCCGGCTAGTTGACGGATCCGGGCTACAATGGACAGTTATCAACACTGGATACCTCTAATGGACTGAAGAAAGGACCACCAGTCTGGCAATGGCCTCATGAGGATTTCCGGGACAGACTACTCTTGTGTCGGAAACAAACAAGTCCCGCAACACCGCTCTGCTTGTTGGAGAGCTGCAACTTCAGAGAAATGCTTACTGTTTCCTAAATCAAGGATCTGCAGAGACCCAAAGCTCAACTCGTGACAGCGACCGATGCAGCAGAGAAGGAAACTGGCCAGCCCACAGGTTGTTCTGGGACCCTTTCAAAGGCTTCTGTGGGCTGGATCTTCGAGCAGGGGTTGAGACTAGCAAACACATCTACCCTGCAACCAAAACTAATGAAAGAACAAAGTATGGTGCATGCTGGAAAGTCGGATAAAGTCTAAAAACCATTGGTAAGTGTGAACACAAGCAATAGCTATAGGATTTCAAAATAATTAATTTACTTTGGCAGGATGATAAAGAAAATCTATAGTTCCAAGAAGCTAGAAATAACAGTGGTTACTATAGTAAGGGAAAAGGGATGAGTTAACAGAACTTTGCTCAAATGTCTAATTATGGCAATACTGATCCTTCCCAGGATTGCTTAACAGTCACAGGTCAACGGATAATGCCGACTGCTTGGTTCTTGGCAGTCCTCAGTCTTACAAATATAGAGCATTGGATGCTTCTTGGTAATCCTCAGGGATCAAGCTATAGGCCCAGTTTGTTTCTTGACATTCCTACCAGCAAGTACCTTTTCGCCCCTTGATCTGGGGCTATTGTAAGGCCTACATATTCTCCTACTCCAGCCGTGGGTACATCTCTTGAGCCAATTTCAATAACTTTAAAACATACTACTCTTCACAAGCATTTCTTCCCCTTTGCTTAGGTTTTTTTCTCGGGATGCAATATCAATGGTTGCTCTTAGGCCACATGTACAGTTTTTTCTGACCTCAATCGGACTTGGGTGGCTAACAAGTACAAGGCTAAAGGCAACAGAGGGCGTCCCCTCTTTCCTTCACCTGCTGCATTGGGCCTGAATTCAACAGTCAATAAATGCCCGCTCCTAAAGCAAGATTCCTGAGGGACAAAGGACAAGTACAACAAATTCAGTCAGAGTCTCAGGGATTTAGTATCCCAGGACACTGCTTTATCCGAAAGTGGTCTGTTCCTCCGTTTCCCTGGTTGTTGCTCCATGTCCTTGCTTTGGCTGTGTCACCGCTTGGGCTGGCGAGATGGCCACTGGCGATGGTTGGACCCCTTGTGGTCTCTAGGATCTTGTGGTCCCTCAAGTGGATCAGGATATAGTTTTTCCCCTTCTGCTCTATTTGTCTTATGTATGGTGGTTCTCCCTCGACAACTCTTCGGTATTTTCCACCACCCCTACATGTGTACTTCCTGTTGTATTATCTCCCCTCTACCAATATGCCAACTTTAATAATATTGCCGTTTTACTGGTGGCCTAACAAATGCTACCCTAGTCTGAGATCCAACATGGTTAACTTTTTGGTCATCGGGTAATAATGCGGCCACTCACAATGCCACCGTTTAGTGGAAAGTGCCCCTGACTCCCTTTATCACCATAACCACATCTGCCACTCTATGAATGATCATTATCATCCTCCTCTTCCTCATTATGATCCTCCTCCTATCGCCTCTGGGAGGGGTGTGCGGGTCATATCAAACAGTAAGCGTCTCCTCCTCAACCCCACATTTCCCAGTCTCCCTACTTCTGGTGCGACTCAAGGGGTCATGTATAATGTAAAAAGAGACATGTGTTAAAGTTATATTTGCAATTTTCAATGTATAAGCACCTCATTCCCCAGAAGTAACTCCTGCTTACTGGGTGATGCTGGATATCCAGCAACTGCTTTATTCTGATCTAGAAAAATCCTTCTAACATTTGGAATTTTGATAAAACATTAAATGGCACAACTTGTTCTCCTGTAAAGACTAAATAGCATCATTTAAACAATTATCTGCACTGTGTGAATATGTTTTGACAGAAATGACAGCAGTTCAGAATGGCACGACAATCCATGCCTATGATCACAATGGCCACTTTCCAGAGATTCCCTTGGATTCTTCCATTATACACTTACTTTATTTTCAGCACATTGAGTGACTTGTTTGGGGAAGCAGAGATCTCGCCAGTTTTGTTTCTATTCAAATACACAGAAAACCCGTTATGTCCAAATCCAAATTCCGAAGCAACCTGAAACAAACAGAATACCAAACAATAAAGACGCGAACATGAGACAATAACATAACCTAGTACAACTTCAGACAACCGCTGCAACAAGACACTCATGCCAACAAATTTGCATAAAAGCAGTAAAGAAAAAAGTGCACAAGTACAACTCAATAACTTATTTAATAAACACTGCAATTAGTTATCCTTTGAGTTGTATGCTGTGTAGGATCTCTACTGCAGCTGAACTAGTCGACTGAGCCACATACTAGATTGTATACTGAAAGAATGCAAAGTGAATTGGGAAGAAGATGGAGCTGTGTGACAAGGAGTTTACAAGATGTCGGTTCTCCTCCAACTTAATAGTTTGGCAAAACCCCTTCTGCATGATCGGCACCCAATTACCCCAATTAGCTCGTCATAGCACACACGTTGCATATGTATTTGGAAACCCTAACCTACCTTTCTTCTGGCTCTCCTGCTAGCAGGAAGGCCTGCCATAAAGATCAATTAACTGGTAGGCCAGGTTCCTTTCCAATAACTGACACCAAGTAACCAGTTGGGAAAGTGATTACTTAGTATTGTCTTGTTTAAATTGTTGCTGGGCTTTGTTGAGTTAACCCAAATATTTTCGTGTTCTATTTCAATCTATTTTACGGTTGTTTTGGGCTGGACATTGTTAATTACCCTCATAGTATTTCATTTTATTTGGCTTGTTTACGTTGGTTACCCCTTTCTTATAGGTTTGATTTTTTCTAGGCCTACTTCAAGTTCATTGCCATCGTTGTGCAATGTCTTGCATGCGTCCTTTTCAACATCTAGCTCCTAAACTATGGAATTTTCGTTCCTCACAGGAAACTCGAACTTTTTCTACTCCCCAAAAGCATGCAAAGGCCTATGGCTGTAAAAGTGTCAGAGTTTGGACCTATTCAACTTCGAGCGGCATGAGCTGAGATGAATTCTTGTTCCCGGGCCTCCTACATGAGCACAGCCTCCAACACTACATCACTAGCATAAGTGGTCAGAACAGAGGATTCACTGGTGTCAAACTTCCCAAGTAGTTCTGCCAAGTTAATTTCCTGCCTTAGCTTCTTGAATGCCATCTCGCACTCTGAACTCCATTCATTTTATTTATTTAATATATTGGAAATTTGTATGGCGCCTATACACAGGTCTTTCCAGGCGCCACAAGAAAAGTGAGAGGTGGGTTTGCGGGGGAGGGTGGGGACATGGGAATCAAACTGTAGAACAAAAAACAATTAGATTGGCCTTGTGACAATCCTACCGTGCAAATGCATGACAAGGTGATAAGTGCAAGGGGAGGAAGAAGTGCAGAAGTGGGGTACCCCCAAGGGTAGGAGCGGGAAAGTGCCATGGGAAGAGGGCGGGGGTGAGTGCGGTGAACAAGGTGGACCAAGTTGAACTAGTCTGGGGAAGGGAGCCTGAGGGCA
Source organism: Ambystoma mexicanum (assembly GCF_040938575.1). Lineage (NCBI taxonomy): Eukaryota > Metazoa > Chordata > Amphibia > Caudata > Ambystomatidae > Ambystoma > Ambystoma mexicanum. The sequence goes on along the minus strand of NC_090926.1, from coordinate 990,394,547 downwards.
AGTGCTGTCAAAGGATGCTAGTGGAAAATGTACGGGGTGGTTGGGCCCGTGTATGACTGTAGGGACCAGGCCCCAGTCACAGCAGCCAATGGAGTTTAGCACGGGAGGTGTGAGAGGAAAGAAAGAAGTCTGAGGGGGGTGGTTCCAAATGTAGGGGCTAGCCGAGGAAAGGGATCTACCTCCCACTCTCTGCTTGGAGAAACGTTTGACCTGCAGAGAGTTGAAGCCAGAGGACTGAAGAACTCTGGCCGGGAGGGAAAGCTGGATGTAAAGCTGTCCCAGGCCCCAGACAGCCTTGTGGCTTGAATTTGATCCTTGCGGTCAACTCAAGGAATGTATTGTGCCCTTGCGTAGCAGTTCTCTCAACTTCTTTTTCTCAAAACGTGGAATACATTTTTGTTAGAATTCCATTGCTAGGAAGGAGGGGAGTTTATCGTTGTTCATTAGTCTCTCTGCAGTTTAAACAGCTATCACTTGTTGCTTGGATCGTACAACCCACCTGATATTCAATGTCCCCTGTGACCTGAACACACATTTCTCCTTCCTTAATGTTAGGACACGCGTTAACAACATTCAACACCTTCCCAAATTCTCATTGTGCTTCCTTGTATCTAGACCACCTATCAAGAGTCATACTGAAAGGATTGAACCCCATTGCAGTCCCCCCTGTACATGTTGCATAATATTCTATAATACTGCAAATGAGGATACCAGACTGAACGGCATGCGTCTGAATTGGAAAATCGCATAAAGCGTTATAAAAGCAGTCAGCTTGCTTGGCATAGGGTGCAGGCACCCTTGGTGGTACGCCGATGTGAGGTCAAGTTTGGTGAAGTACTGACACTTAACTGAAGTGGATACCAGTTCATTCATATTGAGAGGTGTTGCTCTACAATGAAGCACTTAACCAATGCAAATCTACGCTTAAGTGCACCTCTCCATTTGCCTTTCTTACTACCAATGGAGACACCCACTCCACCGACCTGTATCGCTCTCCGTTACACTTCCTGGCCTGGCCAATTCATTGTGTACTGAACTGCTCATTGCCAAGGACACCAAGTGATTGTGCCACCGCTGACTTACCACTCTACTTTAAACTCAATTTTGTGAACCCTACTATTGTGACATTCCTTTAAAGATAGGATAGCATGAGCAAAACTGACTAGTTAAATTGGCTCTTTATTGTAATATACTGGAACGAGGCCCGGCGATGACAGTTGCTCAAGGGCTGCACCACCAATTATACCATCATCATGGTCTCCACACCATCCACACACATGGATGGCTAGGGGCATTCACAATTCTCCTCCTCTTCGCCACTCACAGATCCTATTGGGGAGATATTGGAGATCTTTTTGAGACCCCGTGTTCCTGCTAACATCACGTAATTGTCTTATTCAGAAAACCTTCCATCCTTAATTTCTTTGACCTGTCATGAGAGTTCATCATCCAATGCAGGGTTCGAAATTGAGGGGAAGCTGGGAGCAAGGAGCTTTTTAGCTCCTGGATAGGGCCTAAAAAAGACTCAACACCAACAGCTACGTTTGGCTCCCCAGGCCAACTGATGCTGAACAAACAAACCTATGTGAATTTAACTCTGCATTTAAAGCATAAGGGATCAAATAATGGACAACTTGATTTGCATTTTATGTGGAAGTGAGACTTGCGGAACTATGTACTAGCTCCACGTTCCCCAGTGGTAGCTCCTAGGGAACGTGGAGTAAACAGTAAACAGATGCTAACCTTGCGAACCTAGGGACCAATACCTAGCAATTTGCATATCAAACTTCCACATGAGAGGCAAAGATACGTTTTTGTCCAACATACATGACCCATTATGGTTTCAATGTCTTATGGATATGTCTCAATACTTCTTTAGACACGTTCCCAGACACCCAGAGCTAATGTTAGATAGTTATGTTTGTATGGCACTTGGTAGCAGGAGTGCGGGGGGAGCAGGTCGGGGTTAAAAGTAGCACCTGGCAGGATTTGGTGCCAAGCAACAATGCTTATTTAAGCTACAAGGAGGAGCTAAATAGCTCCCAACTCCCAGCAATTCTGAAACCTGCGCTACTATGGAGATACTTAAGACACCGTAAGGAGGTAAGACACTACAGTGAGCTTTATTTTAAGATGCAGCTTTTTGTTGAGCATGACGCAAATGAATTGTTTTCTGTAGAGATCTGTTCTCATTTTTCTATGAATACACCCTCACTAGCAAATTTCCCATGTAGGGGTGAATCTGAAGTCGCTGCCAACCTATGTGTGCCGCTACTACAGCAAGGCACTGGAAAATACCATTTCTGTCCTTGTTTTCAGCTGACTGGAAGAACCCATTTAATGAGCTTTGTTCCTCCAGTGTGAATCATAGAAAACATTGATAACTATCTGAAAGGGATAAATATGGACAGGTGATTAACCTTCTCCAGTTTTACCATTTTTAAACTTTAATAGAGTACATGATAGCACATGTCCTTCCTTTCCCTCAATTGTCATGTACCAGGAAACTTATCTGTAGACTATTTTCCAAATTTCCACAGGTGGTACTATATTGCAAAAAATGTTTCTCAAGAAACTGCTGTTCTCTCTACATCTTCCTTGCATGCGGTTTATCTGGTGGGGACTGAGTAAATTGTAGACTGCCTTCACTATACTAACCTTTCAGGTTTTCCAACCTCCACCAAGGGAGAAATTGTCAGACACGGACTCCCACTAAGATGCGACACGGTAGGGGATTCTGTAAGAAATCATTACTTGGAGAGAGATTGCTTGGGAATGCAGCAGTAGCCAGTGAAGGGTTTCCTCTGCCCATTGGCCCACTAAAACATCTCACCACCATCCCCTGCATGGCTTCCCCACAGGAGGCCCCCGCTAAGCTCCCATTCTAATCCCAATCACCAGTCCTTCCCACCATTAGATGACATTACTATACTATGCCCCATCAGAACAAATAGGCTCTCCTCATGCACCACATCTGTTTCAGTCCACCAGCAGTCAGGCGAACCCCCACACCCCCTCCGCCACTTCAACACCGGCCATCCTTCCCTGTGACCCCATACCACCCGCAATAACTTTGCCCCTACAACCCACCACCTCCCACACAATTAAAATGGGACCTTGTTAACGCTTGCTCAGTATGCGCCCAGTCAACAAACATACACAATCTTATAATAGAACATAGTTTAGACATCCTAGCCATTACAGAAACATGGCTCCACAATGCTACAGACCCTTCCCCCTCATTCTATCAGGATTCACCATTATCAGAACAGACCTCACTGTTCAACCTGGAAGGGGGATGTCGCAAGCATCCACAAATCCACACTTCCCATCATAGAGTTACTGATAATCCCGCTACCAGGTTTACAACCTTCTATTTACCAAACTTACTTACAATCCTCATAACTCTCAACATTATACTCCTATACCGACACCCCAACAACTCAACCACATCGGAATCCGATATTCCCTTCCTCCTAGCACCCATAATTAAACCCAACACCAAACTCATCCTGATAGGCAAATTCAATATGGGATACCCTCAAGACAAGAACCGTGGTTCTACCCACTGCTTTATTCAAAATGAACCTATGCAAATCGTTAGAACACCTACCCGCATCAAGGCCGCCTACTTGACTGGATCCTCTACCACAACATCATCCCTTCACTCACAGATATTTATTTATTTTGGATTTGTAAAGCACACTGCAGCCCTCTAGGCAACGAGGCGCTATAAGTATACATAAGGAGGCTTGCTTGTGGGTTACAATAAGCGGCCCAATGTGTTAGGCTTGACAACATACAGTTATTTATACAGTTGAGTTACAGTGTACAATGTTCTACAATACAAGGTGTGTCGAGTTGAAATTATAGCAGTAGTAGAAACATTATACAGGAGGAGGAATAGGCTCTTTAGACAAAGCCTAGTCTTTAGGGCCTTGCGTAAGGCGGCATGGGACTCTATAGATCTAATCTGGTCTGGGAGTTTGTTCCAAAGAGTGGCGGCCATAGTTGGGAAGCTAGATCCTCTAGCACGCACTCTGCGTGAGTGGGGTACTGTGATGCGGTTAGCATATGCAGTTCTTGCAGGTCTGGAGGCTGTTTGTCTGGAGATCCTTTGCGTAAGGTATCTGGGGGCGAGGCCGTGAATACATTTGTGGGTTAGGGCTAGTGTTTTGAAGATGACCCTTTCCTTAATAGGTAGCCAGTGTGCCTGTCTTCTGATCGTGGAGATGTGTTCCCTGCGTGAAAGGCCAGTGGCTACCCTTAAGGCGTTGTTCTGTGCTATCTGAGGTTTGCCCAGGTTCTTTTGAGATGTGCCAATGAAGAGGGCATTGCAGTAATCCAGTCTAGAGCCGATGAGGGCTCCAACTATGGTGATACAGTTCTGTTGGGTTAGGAATGGTCTGACAGCGTTAATCAGTTTGGCGTGGTATGCTGCAGAGGATGCGATGGCGTTGACCTGCATGTCCATGGTGAGGCTTGGTTCAAGGTACACGCCAAGTGTTTTGATCGTTTGTGATACTGTGATAGGGATGTTATCAATTGTGAATGTATGGTATTCTTTGGCAAGTTAAGAGTGAAGGGGGATCCTATCAGCAGGAGTTCCGTTTTGTCACTGTTTAAGCAAAGCCAATTATCTGCCATCCAGGATTGTATGGTAAAGTAGATGAGGTTGAGGGTGTTAGAGTCAACTAGATCGTCTCCTGTGAGAGGTATGAGCACCTGGGTATCATCTGCATAATTAATATATGAGATGCCCAGCGAGTCTAAGATTTTGAATAAGGGTCTGGTGAAAAGGTTATACAGCGTAGGGGCTATGCATGAGCCCTGTGGGACCCCACACTTGATAGGGCTCGGGGTGGCACTGGCCGATTCGGAAAAGACCTTCATTACTCTCTCCTGAAGGAAAGAGTTGATCCAGTCGCAGGCCTTAGGAGAGAAGTTTGCTGTGGAGGTGAGATGGTGACATGGAGTTTTGTGCTCAACGAGTTTGAAGGCAGCGGAGAGGTCTAGTAGCAGGAGGAGAGCAGGTTTGCCTACATCTCTAAGGTCATCTATTTGGTTTTTCAAATATAGTAGTGCCGTTTCTGTGCCATGGCGAGGACGAAAGCCAGATTGGCGAAGTCCAAGAAGGTGATTGTCCTCAATGTATTTTTGAACTTGCAGGTAGGCCGCTTTGTCCAGGATTTTTAATCGAAACGGAACCGTGGTGATGGGTCTATAGTTCCCTGGTGTCGTTGGATCGAGAGAGGGTTTCTTCAGTAGGGGTCTCACCCAGACTTCTTTAAGGGATGTAGGTACATGGGCTGTTTGGAAGGACGAATTGATGACAGCAGTAACAAATGGTGCAAGTGCTGGTGAACATTCTTGGATTATGTGAGCCGGGCATGCGCCCCCTTTGCAGTTGGAGGGCTTGATGGATTTTGAGGGCTGTGACCTATGTCTCGTTCATGGCAGTGAATTCAAATTTGGGTGTCCGGTTGTCATCATTGTACGTGGGGGGTGCTGTGTGGGAGGATATGAGGGAGGCGAGAGCTTCTTGATGGGCAAGAATTTTGGTGTGCAAAGTGTCCAGTTTGTCAAGCATGGCAGATTGGATTTGGTTGCACCATGATTGATCTTTAACAATTGTGGTGGGTGGAGATGAGGGTGATTCCAGTTCCCTAAAAATCGCGAATATTTCTTTGGTCATTATTGATCCTAGTATTGTAGGAATCAGCTTTGGCATGAATGATGGCTGTTTTATATTCCCTCGCAATCGTCTTGAATGCGGTTTTGTTCAGTTCAGTAGGGTTGCTTTTCCATGTGGAAAGTGATACCCTTTTTTGGCTCGGAGATCCATGAGTGCTTGGGAGAACCAGGCATTCGAATGCTTGGTTTTCTTGGCTTTTTTGGCTGTAAGGGGGGCAGATATGGACTGACCACCACTTGATAGTTCTCACTCTCAGCCTCACACACCCTGGCTCTCCACACCACCACCGCCAATCCCCAACATACAGAAGCTCACTTAAGAAACACTCCCTCCCATGTTATGCAAGATTTTGGCCACTCCCTGTCACTTTGGCCCATAATCCATTGGCAATCACTACAACTCAGTGCTACTCAAAGCACTCGACCTGCATCAGGGTTTGCAATTAAAGCGGCTGGGAGGCATTTAGCTCCTGCTTGTAGCCTAGAAGAACATGGTTAGCTTGACACCAACAGTTACCAGGAGATACTTTTAGCTCCCCAGACCAACCAATGCCGAACAAAGAAGGCTATATGAATTTGGGCCAATCTATAAATAAACATTAGGACACATCTAAACGGCTTTTAAAGCACACACTGTCATAATTAAAGAAGAAAATGATAAGTTACATATTTTATAGGAATTATATTTACAGAACACTATACACAAACTCCTCGTTCCCCAGTGGTAGCTAGGTCCACTCTCTGGGGAAGGAATGTAGCGCAGGTGAACATGTCTAGAAGGTCCAGGTACCATGTCCTCTTTGCCTAATTCAGAGCATTTAGGATCATGATTTTTCCCAAACTTCCTCAACCTCTTGACGACGTGAGGAATTACAGGGACTGCCTGCAAACTCCCAGTCTACTACGAATGCCTCCTCCAGAGCTCCTCTCCGACAACATTCCCTGGAGCAGAACGGGGTGCACTTCCTGCTGATAAGGGACAAAAACAGATGCACTTTAGGGGGTTTCCCAAAGGGCAAAGATCTCTAAAATGACTTCCTGAGCCAAAAAATAAAAAGAAATTGCTGAGGTATCATCCCACAAGAAACCGCTGGTTGGAAAATCAAATCCTACTGAAAATACATACATTTTGTTGCAAGCGCTTGGGGTGGTCGAGCCTTCTCAGTACTGGCTCCCACCCTATGGAATGCCCTGCCATTCCATTTGAGAGTCCAGACTGCATACCTTCCCTTTAGGAAGCTCTTAAAGACCCATCTTTTTGGTTCCCTTACTGCTAGCTAGGCTGTGGTTTCTTGTTTTGTTACACTGCCCCACCCCCTCTCAGCGCCTTGATGCCTTCGTGCCATAGTTCGCCCTCTATAAATCATAATTAAATAAACTCTGACCTGTGTGTTCTCTTCCCCGGCCAGGTGAACAGCTGACAGAGGTATTGTTTTGTAGAGCCCAAAACCAGAGCTGCATTGCCTCCCTGCACAGTGTTAGTGGTCCTAAACCACCTCTCTTGTTGAGGTAATGCATGGTTACGGTGTTGTACGTTATCAGGATATTCTTTCCCTGGATGGAAGGCAAAAGGCCATCATTGCCAGTCTGATCGCCATCAGCTTGAAAAGGTTTATGTGTAGTCTTGATTCCGATGCGAAACAATGTCTACTGAAAGTCAGATCGCTCATGTTAGCTCCTCATCCCGTGAGGGAAGCATCCGTGACGACAGTCCTCTCCGGCCAGGGTTGCCAAAAGTTTCCCTTATCACATTCTCCTCGCAGGCCCACCCACCACAGTAGGATCCTGTGCGACTTTGCTTGGGACCTGAAGAAGGTCTGTCATCCTGCCGGAGAACTGTGACGATGAGGGCCCACTGGAGGGACCTCATATCCTTAGGCGGCCTTCTGGCACCAGGAAAATGCAGGATGCCATGAGGCTCAGAATGTCAAATGCTGGCAGATATTGGGTGTTCTGAAGAACAAATACCTTACCTTGTGGTAACTTTCTTTACGATGGATGTTCCTGCCACGGATTCCTCATCCATAATATTCCGATCCCAGCGTAGCTGTTCTCTGGAAACTTTTCCGCCGCCAGGGAGCACTATGCGGCTCAGCATAGGCTCCGTCAGATGCCTCTACACATCGGATATGGCAATCGGGGTAAGCATAGAAAGCGGCGCAACTCCCCTCAGTTCCACCCTTTTTCCCTAGCAGTCTGAAGCCAAGGGACTTGTAGAACATATGATGTACTAGCTTCCCGCAACAGAGGCAGGTAGGATGGGCAATGAGGAATCCGTGGCAGGAACATTCATCGGGAAAAACATTTCCGAGAGGGAAGTCATTTTTTTCTCCTAATGCATGCTTTCCTGCCACAGATTCCTCATCTATGATAGACTCCCAAGGCAGTACGTAAACCTGGAGGAGGTATGAAGCAAGGACACACCTAGAAAACTCTGGATGGCTGGCCTACCAAAACAGGCATTCTGGCCCGCAAAGGAATCTAAGCAGCAATGCTTAGCGAGCGTGTGCAGCAATGCCATCGTAGCCACCTGGCAAATGGCCACAACCAGGACCCCTCTTGCAGGGCAGAAGTGACAGCCACTCTTCTGATAAGTCAGGCACATCCTTCCTAGCGAGATCATAACTTCCTGAGATGCGGAGAACGATCCACTGTGACAGGGTCTGTTTGATCACAGCCCTGCCAGGACGAGCATCAGCATATCAAACGAAAAGCTGGTCATCCTTCCTAGCCTCTCTATTACAAGACGGGTAGATCTTAAAGGCCTGTACCGGGCCCAGCCGATCGACTCATTCCTGTGTCTTGCAAAGGCGAGGCGGAGCAAAAACACAGGAACATGCATCTTCTGGGAGATAAAATCCGAGACCACATTCAGCAGCAAGGCGGGCCTCACTCTCATTGTCACTTTCTCTTTGGAAAAAAAAAAAATAGGGGAGGTAAAACAAACAATTCCTGGAGCTCACTCACCAATCTTGCGGAAGGGATGGCAACTAGGAAAATCACCTTAAGGGTGAGCAATCTAATAGAACAGGAATGAAGGGGCTCAGATGGAGCACCCATAAACAGTAAAACTGAATTCAAATCCCGGAACCACAAACTGGCGGGAAAGAAAATTGTTACACAAATTCCTCAAGAACTGCACAACAGTGGGGTTGGGGAAAACAAACCCTCTTCTGCGGACCTCTTGAACACAAATAGCAACAAGGTATCCCTTCACAGTGCCAATCTGCAGACCGGTTTAGGGTAAGGAAAGTAGAAATCCAGTACAGGGGACAAAGGACAGGATAAATGATCCAGGTCCCTCTCCCATGACCAAATAGAAAATGTACACCACCTGCAGGCATGCATGGATTTTGTAACAAGCCTCTGAGCTGAAAGGATTACACCGAAGACGTTGTTAGACAAGACCCACTCCTTGTATCGCAGCCTCTTGGTAGCCAAGCATGAAGGTTTAGGCTGCTGAGGTTCAAATGGAGGGCCAGCACCTCCGATAAGGAGAGAAACTCCACTCTCCTCAGAAGGCGCCAGGGAGGGCAGATGGACATGTTCAGAAACCCCATGCCCACTATGGCGCAATCAAGATCGCGGTTCCGAACAGGCGCCATTTCCTGAGACCCAGCGGATGGACAAGGATCGGCGAGAACACAAAGGAGGTTGAGTCCACCTGGCCGTCAGTGTGTCCCACAAAGCTCAGAGATGAGGAAATTCCCTGGAGCAGAACAACTCGCACTTCCTTTTGGCACTGAAAGCAAAGAGGTCCACTTGAGTTCACCCCAAAAGAGAACATCTCCTCCAGAACCTCCCGACAGAGCGCTCACTCGTGGAAGGCCGACGTCTGTCTGCTCAAGGCAGACACTGACATTCTCTCGTCTGGTCAGATAAGCTGCCGTCAGAGAGACACTGTTCTCCAGAGAAGGATAACCAATTCACAGGTGAGAAAAAATAACCTTACATACACTTTTGAAAATGGCACAACACATTCAAGGTAAGTCAAAAGGGCAATCCCCCCAGCATTCCACATAAGGAGGGGGGGGGGGGGGTGGGGGTGCTGGCTCACTAATATAAAAAGTAAAGGAGAAGAAAATCCCCCTTTACTACTTGGGAACTAGTTCACCAAAGTACATTTAAGAGAAATTAACAGGGGAGCCTAGAAGCACAACCCAGCCTAAGCCCAAAGGTTGTAGGAAAGGAACAAGTTACTTACCTGTAACTGTTGTTCTCCAGCATGGGTCTGGCATGGATTCACATGCTCATGAATATTCCCCGTCGTCAGGCTGGGAATCCTCGGTAAAGAAAAAACCAGTATCAGTTTTGTTTCTGATCTGTCTTTCGTAGTAATAACCAATCACTGGTCTCTGCGTCATACTGACCACAGCCAATGACTGCCCTCTACCTAAGCACCGCCTCTGGCAGCCATCTTCAGATTTGGAAGCACGTGAAGTGGCAGTATGACCAAGTGAAGAGCCGCAGAGGGGTAGGCGGGAGGGTTCGCATGTGAATCCATGCCAGACCCATGCTGGAGAACAACAGTTACAGGTAAGTAACTTGTTCCTTCTCCAGCATGGGGTCTGGCATGGATTCACATGCTCATGAATAAAGAATACATAGCAGTACACACATGCACAACCACGGGAGGTGGCAAAGGCTCAACATTAAGCATCACATCAACTCAACGTTAAGCATCTTACCTCCTCACCAGGCTCACCTCAGGCGAACAGGTTGCGCAGCACTGCTTGGCCGACCCTGGACTCCTCCCTGGAATCCCGGTCGACGCAGTAGAATTTCGTGAAGGTGCGCGTCGACCTCCACGTAGCAGCCCTGCATATGTCCAGCAGGGGCACACCAGATAGGAACGCCGTGGTAGCTGCGATCGCTCTGGTGGAATGGGCTCTCGGACGGCCAGGCAGCGGTCGGTTTGCCAACCGGTGACAGCACATGATACAGCCGGAGAGCCATCTGGAGATGGAAGCCTTCGAGAGAGCCTTCCCCTGATTGACAGGTCCAAAGTTCACAAAGAGTTGTGACGTCTTCCGAAAACCCTTCGTGCGGTCCACGTAGAACTTCAGCGCTCTAGCTACATCCAGCGAGTGCAAAGTCCTCTCAGCCGGCGACGAAGGCGACGGGAAGAACACAGGTAACACCAAGGGTTCGTTGAGATGGAAGTCCGACGGTACCTTGGGCATGAAGGAGGGGTGCGTCCTGAGCACTACCCTCGTGTCGTGGAAAGTCAAGTACGGGGCCTTGCAGGAAAGGGCCTGGATCTCTCCCACTCGTCGTGCGGAGGTGATGGCCACAAGAAAAGCTGTTTTCCACGATAGAAACTTCAACGGGGCCGAGCGCAGAGGCTCGAACGGAGGTCCCATGAGCTTGGTCAGCACCACGTTGAGCTCCCACGCCGGGGCCGGAGCCTTCACCGGCGGGAACGATCTGAACAGTCCCTTCATGAACTCTTTCACCAGACGATGAGACCACAAGGACGTCCGGCCCGTGGTTCTGGTGTATCGGGAGATCGCAGCAAGATGAATCTTGATGGACGCATGTGCCAGACCAGCTTTGGCCAGCGTCAGCAGGTACGGCAGTACTTGGGGAGCCGTAATCCGTAGAGGGTTAATCTTCTGTGCGTGGCACCAGACAGAGAACCTCTTCCATTTGTGTCCGTAGCATTTAAGAGTCGAGGACGCCCTGGCCTTTGCAAGAACCTCTCTGCAATCGGCCGGTATGTCGTATCCTCCAAACTCTAGTGCTGCAGGAGCCAGGCCTGCAAGTTCAGCGACTTCGGGTCGTGGTGGAGGATGGCGCCTCCTTCCCTGGAGAGTAGATCCGCGTCCGCCGGCAGCTTGATCGGCGGGGACGCTGACAAGTCCAGAAGGTCCGGGAACCATATCTGCCTCGGCCACGCAGGTGCGACGAGGATCATCCTGCACCGTGACCTCTTGAGCTGGTTGACGAGCCGGATTAGCAGAGGCAAGGGAGGGAACGCGTAGAGGAACAGGCCCTCCCAGGGGAACGAGAAAGCATCGCCCATGCTCCTCGTCTGGGGAAACCTGCTGGCGAACCTCCGGCACTTGGTGTTCGTCGCCGTCGCGAACAGGTCGATCTGGGGTGTGCCCCACCGTCGGAAGAGGCGATCCACCAGATCCTGCCGTAGTTCCCACTCGTGGCACGAGCGCAGCTCCCTGCTGAGTGAGTCGGCGATGGTGTTTTTTATCCCTGCCAGATGAAACGGCACCAGAAAAATCCCTTGGGCGACGGCCCAATGCCACAGGTCCTGCGCCTCCTTGGACAGCGCTGGGGACCTGGTTCCGCCCTGTTTCCTGATGTAAAACATGGTGGTGGTGTTGTCGGTGAAGATCCTCACCACCTTGCCCTTGAGGGACGGAAGGAAGGACCTGAGGGCCCAAAACACTGCACGGAGCTCCAGGACGTTGATATGTAGGGACTTCTCCGTCGGGAGCCAGAGTCCCCTTGCGTGCAGATTTTCGGTGTGCGCTCCCCACCCTTCCAGGGAGGCATCCGTGGTCACAGTCTCCTGGTGGGCTGGGGTCTGGAAGTCCATGCCCGCTGTCAGATGCGCGCGGGTGCCCCACCACCGTATCGCTCGTCGGAAACTCTCGTCGAGCTTGATCCTTTCCTCGAAGCTGCCCGTCGTCTGGATCCAGCGCGCATCCAGGAATTCTTGCAACGGGCGCATCCGGAGCCTGCACATGGGAATGAGGTAGATGCAGGAAGACATCATCCCGAGGAGGGACTTGATGGACCTCACTTTGGCCGCGTCGGCCACCAACATCCGTTGCACCTTGCCCAAGATGGTCCTGGTCCTCTCCTCCGACGGGGAGGCCAGAAGGGACACTGTGTCGAGCCTCGCTCCCAGAAACAGTGCGACTTGCGCGGGCACCAGGTGGGATTTGGCGTAGTTCACGGAGAATCCCAGGTCCGTGAGGAGTTGGACGGTCCTTGCCGTGTGGACCACGGCGAGCTCCCTCGTCTTGGCGCGGATGAGCCAGTCGTCCAGGTAGGGGTAGACGTGGATCCCCTCGCGGCGCAGCTGCGCCGCCACCGGTGCAAGGCACTTGGTGAATACCCTGGGTGCCGACCGTAGTCCGAAGGGAAGGGCTTTGAACTGGTAATGACGCCCTTGGACCACGAATCTGAGGAATTTGCGGTGCCCCTTTAGGATGGGAATGTGGAAGTAGGCATCCTCCAAATCCAAAGACGATAGGAAGTCTCCTTCCTCCAGCTGACCCAGGACGTGCTGGAGGGTGACCATCCGGAACTTCTGCGCCTTGATGAACTTGTTCAGACGTCGCAGGTCCAGGATGGGGCGCCATCCTCCCGTCTTCTTCTTCACGAGGAAGTATCTCGAGTAGACTCCGGAGCCCCGAAGCCTCTTTGGGACGAGTTCGATGGCGCCCTTTCTGAGCATCGCCTTTACCTCCAGGAGAAGTTGAGGGACGTGAAGTTCTTTCCTGGCCACGGGGGGGACGCGCGGGCACCTTCTTTGAAACTCGAGCGCGTGGCCCCGGGCCAGGGCGTCCAGCACCCAACGGTCGGTGGAGATGGACTCCCACACGCTGACGAAGCCCGCCAGCCGGCCTCCCACCGGGGTGCTTCGGTGGGGGCCCGACCCCAAGGCCGGTTCAATCCTGCTTGGACGCGGCCTTGCCGCCTTGACCTCCTTGGCGACGACGGCGGGGTCCGCTAGACTTGCCTCGTCCTCTGTAGGCCTCTTGCGACGACGAGCGGGCCGCTTGACGGTAGGAAGCGAAACCGCCGCCGGAACCTTTGGAGGCGCCCTTGCCTCCGCCGCTCCGAAAGGGCGTCCGTCGTTGCAGGACTCCAAGGGCCCGGGCCGTCTCAGTATCCGCCTTGATGGCCTGAAGGGAATCGTCCACTGTCTTCCCAAACAGGTTGTTCCCGTCGAAGGGCATGTCCAGGACTCTGGTCTGGACGTCCTGCCGGAAGTCCGTAGCTTTGAGCCATCCACGACGTCGAAGGCAAACACCGTTGCCCAGCTGGCGGAATCCAGTGTCGGCGATGTCCGTCGCCACGGTGATGGCGTGGTCCGAGGCCACCTCACCTTCCTGCAGGATCTCAAGGGCCTCCGCCCTCTTGTCGTCCGGCAGAAAATCCAGCAGGGGAGCCATCTTGTACCAGAGCTCCCTGTCGTAGCGGGCCACGATAGCCAAGGCGTTGGCCGCTTTAATCGTCGTCGCTGCCGACGAGATGACTCTACGCCCCATAGTATCCAATTTCTTTCCCTCGCCGTCCGGCGGGGAAGTCGATGTGGAGGCCGCACCCCCCCGCTTTCTTCCTGGCTGCCGCGGAGACGACGGAGTCCGGGGTAGGCTGCGCCCGGAGGCATAGGGGGGCCGTGTCCGGGACCCGGTACTTTTTCTCGTACCGGTCTCTTCTAGCTGGCGTCGTGGAAGGGTTCTTGAGGAGGGAAAGGCCCTCATCCCAAATGTCGTCCAACAGAGGCACTGCGAGGACCGTCTTCCTCTTGGCCTCGCGCCGCTGATAAAGGAAGCCTTCCTTTTTCTTCTCCTCAGGGCAGAGTTGGAAAAGCTCGGAAGCCCTGGAGATCATGGAGTGGAAAGATCCGATCTCGTCGGGCGGAGAGGCCCTGGTGGGAGGCGACGACGGAAAATCCTCGTCGTATGCCTCGTCGTCCGTACCCGTCGCTGCCGTGTCAGTCCCCGTATCATCCCCTCGGGTGGACGGGGAGGAGGGCTGGAAGGGGCGCGACGGTTGAAAAGGAGGTGGTGGATGGATCCTTCTTTTCTTGGTAGGGGGAACACCAGAAGGTCCCGGTTCTGGATCCCCCGACGGGAGAGGTTCCTCCGTCGGTAACGGTAGCCTCGTCCTTATCTCGGAGCATAAGGACTGTATGGCCAACAAAATGGCCACCGAGTTGTCTTGCGGCGCTGGCAGAGGGGAATCCGACGGGCGAGCAGGGGCCCCGTCGGTATCCTCGACGATGTCGTCGTCGTCACCTGCGTCGGGGTCCATTCCGACGGGCTGGCCTTCTTCCACGCCTAGGCCGTGGCTTAAGACCTCGATCAGTTCCTCTTCTGAGGTTGAGGCCGACTCTACGACGACGCCCTGCCCCCCCTTCTTCCCCACGGAGGGTTTCACGGGGGTCCTATCGATGGGCACAAAGGAAGACTCCCTCCGAGGAGGCAGGGAGATTCTGGGCCCTGAGGTCGCCACCACTGGTGCAGCCACCACAGGCTGAGCCAGGGCCGCCGCGACCGTTTCGATAGAGGGCTTGGTCAGATGGATCAAGGCCTTCACCACCTTAGGTGCGCTCACCGCCTTATCCTTGAGGGAGGGGGCACTGCCACGCTCCTCCTCTGCCTTAGAGCTCGACCGGGGCCTCTCCAGGAGCTTCGCCGGGTGCTCGGCCTTCCTCTTACCCGACCCAGAGCGTTGGCTCGTGGTTGATGGTGCCGGGGAGGGTGCGCCCTGCCTGGCGCCCGCAGAGCCCGACCGTTCGGCGCTCCCGGTGCCAGCGGACTCGCGGTGCTTGGCCTTATGTTGGGCCCCCGTCGCCGGGGCGCCCTCAAAGGTCTTAGAAGACCGCTCGGATTTCTTCTTCTTCTCACCAGACGGGCTCTTACCCTCCAGCCAGTTGGCGAGACGTTGATGGCGATCCTTCATGGTCCGTTCCGACATGTTGCCGCAAAACGCACAGTCCTTCTCCACGTGCGTCTTGTCCTCATGAAGGCAGTAAAGGCAGAAAGAGTGTTCGTCCTCCTTGAAGACGTTCTGCAGCTGGCATCCAGGGCAGACCCTGAACAGCTTTCCGGGCGTCGAGCTTCCCTTCTCCAGGGCCATCTCCGAGACAGGGCCTGAGAAGCTTCTGGAGTCCTCCGAAGTGTAGCTCGACGAAATCTTCACCCTTGAGGGGCACAGATGAATCCGACACGGGTCCCCGTTGATCGGATGTAGGATCGGTGGAGCTTGAGGCTCTTTTGACCGAAAGAATCGAAGTTTTTTGTAAAAAGCGCGAAAAAATAGCACTAACGCTCGAGAGCAATAGCACGAGGATCCCAACACATGAACGTGCGGTAAAAATCTGAAGATGGCTGCCAGAGGCGGTGCTTAGGTAGAGGGCAGTCATTGGCTGTGGTCAGTATGACGCAGAGACCAGTGATTGGTTATTACTACGAAAGACAGATCAGAAACGAAACTGATACTGGTTTTTTCTTTACCGAGGATTCCCAGCCTGACGACGGGGAATATTCATGAGCATGTGAATCCATGCCAGACCCCATGCTGGAGAACTATAACTTCAACTATAGATTATGGATAGACATAAGGTCACCCATAAAAAGAGTAAAATACTAGGTGAGAGGGGAAAAAAGATTTCCAATCACGTAAGGACAAGGTAAAATAGATACCTAGTCAAAGCAAAAGGTTCTGGGGTTGACACGGGTCAGGAAGATTTATAATAGATATGAAAATCTTACCCAACAGTAACCAATGGGAGTTTTCTGGTAATATATGTTAATTTTAGAGAACGTTTTCTCAGTTACACTGGTGAAAGGTACTAGTTGCCCAGTGATTAACTGCATCAAACTTGTCCACAAGTGGGCAACCAGGTTTAGATGCAGAGGTGTTCAGGGTTATTCGTGATGAGCAGGAATTCTGTCTTGGCTTCAGTTCGAGGTAGGCAATGGACCTCTATGTCCCCATTAGGGGGGGGGGGGTGCAGGCTTTTGGTTTCTGGATGTCTTTGATGGATATTTCCAGGTATAGTAGTGTATTGCCACTGTATTGTGGATGTGGATGTGGATAATGTGCCTGGCAAGGAGGGTTCCTAGTGGCTCCATTCAGAAATTCATATATCTTTAATGCCAGATCATCCCTCCTGTGGACATGGGCGGACGGTCGGTCGGGTCCACGCACTAGACAGTTTGTTGCATTGTTGCTTGCTTACTCTGCTATTGTGTATCCTCCCTCTGCAGCTCCCATTCTCCACTTACCTTCAGTGCTTTGAGACTTCTGTCTTGAGTTGTAAAGCACCATCATGACTCCATCCATGGCTTATGAAGCCAGCACCCTTGTTAAAATGCATTTGGTATCTACATTATTTTTGTCTGCTTCAGTATGTAATTGGTATTTTCAAATGTTTACGTTTATGCACTTTTTGTACTCCTGCACGTAATGTCACCAGGGTTAAGAGGAACTGATGCCATCTGGGTCAAAGGTCAAGGGACATCACTTCCTGTGATATCAGGTCTGTGATGTCACTTCAGCTACCTCTGGCATTTTGGTGAATCGAGGTCCCTGCAATGAAGCCATCTCATGCGCAGCTTCGCTTCTGGCACCAGTAGGATGCAGGAGGCCATGAGGCCCAGATGGCACAGGAAAGACAAGGCACTTGTTCCTGTGATTTGAGGGCATTAGTCTTCCGAAAGATGTTCGCTACTCGATCCTCTGGTGGGAAAGCAGGGCCCAGGCGAGCATCCACGACTGCCCCAATAAAATCAGAGAGACTGGGAAAAGCAGAACCTGAGACTTTTTGAAGTTCAGTGAAAAGCAAACTGTGCTAAAAGGTGCATGTGTGGAGCAGATGCTCAGACACTAGCTCCGGCGAGCGAGTGTGGACGAACCAGTCGTCCAGGTAGGGAAAGACATGGATGTCCTCCCTCCTCAGATGAGCCGCTTCCACTGCCAGCAGTGGTGAAAACCCTGGGTGTCAACGATAGACTGAACCTGAGGACCTTGAACTTGTAATGCTGTTGGCCCACTACGAACCTCAGCTTCTTTGTGTGCTTTAGATGAATCAGCACATGGAAGTAGGCATCCTGAAGATCCAGGGAAACCAGCCATTCCTGCAGAACTAAGGATTGCAGGATCTGAGCTAGAGTAACCATCTTGCACTTGTCCTTGCGTAGGAACAAGCTCAGCAGACTCTGATCCAGAATGGGGCACAAGCCTGCGCCCTTCTTCGGCACTAGAAAATAGGTTGAGTACCACGCCCTTCCTCATTCTAAGTGCATAACCAGTTTGATCATGCTTTTTGCCAGGAGCTGACAGACTTTCTCTAGGAGGATGGGATCTGGAGACCAGGTGGTGGCCAAAGGACTGTGGTATGGTGGGCGCTGGAGAAACGCAAGGCAATAACAATGTCAAATAACCTGTAAGGCCCAAGTGACTGACATTCTGAACAAGGAAAGTCTCCCTCCAACCAGTGACTAGTGATGAAGCCAATCACTGAGGTTTGGCGCCCCGTGGAGCTGAGGGAACAGCAGTCGCTGCAACGCCTCCCCACCGAGTATCTCTTCCTCTGCCTCTCGGGAAGCGCCTGCCCAAGCCCCTTCCCGGGGATGTTTGTTAACGGCCCCTATGGGCAAAGGCGGGAAAAGGTGGAACACCCCTGCCCCGAATAGGGGACTACGTGGAAGGCTGCTGGACTGCAAGCCCTAAAGACTTAGCAGCAACCTTTGACAACTGAACCTTGTGGGGGGAAACGTCAGCCTTAGCTCCAAAAAGAAGTTGTCCGTCCAAAAGCAAATCTAATAGCCTTGTCTGAACATTGGCTGCAAAACCTGACCTTTATAGCCAAGAATGGCACCTGACCACCGTGCTAGCGGCCATGGACCTGCCCATGCAATCCGCCATGTTCAGTCAGATTGAAGCATCCATCGTGCCGCCTCCTTACCGTCCGAGACCGAAGACAGACACCCATCCCTCATCTCTCCCTCCGTTATGTACTTCGCCACATTGGCTACTGACGACCAGAGGTTAAAGAGGCATTTAACCATGGCACAAGAGGTGTTCACGGCCAGCAGTGCTAGACTGCCTGACACAAACACCTTTTTGCCCCATGTGTAAAACCTCTTACTCTCCCTGTCCGGTGGAAGGGATGGAAAAGTAGAGGTCTTCAGGCTGGTGGTCACGGCCTGAACCACCAGGCTTTTAGCTGAAGCATAGGAGGAAAGGAAAGCCCAGTCTGACAGAGCGGACAGTGCTTCCTCGCAAAGTCCCTGCCCACTGCCAAAACAGATGCATGTTTTTCCCCACACTTCGAATACAGGGGCCTGCACAGCTACATTCAAGGGCAGGAGCGTTTCCTTTTTTGGGGCATCATCCAGAATCTCACAGAGTTTGTATTGACCTCTGGACCTGGAAGGAGCAGTGAGCCCCAGAGTGTCAGCCACCTTAGCCATCAGGCGCTGGAAGACGGCCCGACTTACCCAGGGTGGGAGCTGGTAAGATGTCCAACTCGGACTTGTACCCAGAAGCCGTGAACTGAGTCGGCATGGCATTTTCAAAAATAAGAAGCTCAATGAGCATGTTCCCGATTAGCAAACAGAGTGCCTGGAAAAAAGGAACTAAAGTCAGGGGGCACTGCGCCACTATAAATGCTGGCTCCGATGTCATATCCAGCGCGGAACCGCTTGGCAGCGGAAAGCTTTCCAGAGAATAGATGCGCTGAGATGGGGAGCCAGGAAGGAATCCATTAGAAATCTTGTTACCAGCTGCAAGATATGTTGAGCCCTCAAAACTCCAGAGAGAAAGCCTTCCCCAGGGAAGAGTCCAGGACTGCTCCAATGAATTGTAGCTTTTGAGAAGGCGTTACCTGGGAATTCTTTAAGGGAGAAGCCCAGTTTGTGAAGAGAGTGGCAAGTACTGCTGAGATGTTCCAGAGTCTGTTCGGGGAATGATTTGTGATCAGCCAGTCGTCTATGTAGGGAAAGATGTGAATCCCTCCCCTCCTTAAATTTGCTTCCAGCACTGCCATCAACTTGGTAAAGACCCTTGGGGCGGAGGTGAGCCAGAAAGGCACAACTCAAAATGGATGGTAAGGTATGCCAATGGTGAACCTCAGTTACTCTGTGCTTACCAAATGAAAGTATCCTGAAGATCGAGTGGCACCATCAAGCCCTGGAGCCAAAGGGCCTGGAAGATCTGTGGAAGAGTCACCATCTTGAATTTGTCTTTCCTTAGGAACTTGTTCAAGCGCTTCAGGTGTAGGATGGGTCACAGTCCCCAGTCTTTCTTGCAAACCAGGTGGTGGCATACCAACCCTGGTATTGTTCTGCTACAGGTACCTTTTGCACAACACCTTTCTCCAACAGGGAAATAAACTCCTGTAGAGGGAGTGGATCTCGTTCCCAAAGAGAATGCTTGCTCGAGGGACAATCTGGGCGTCTTTGTAAAAAATGGGTGACATCTGTCTGTAGTGGCCATGCTTCTGAAGTAATGATATGCCATTCCTGCAGATGCTGGGTCAACCTGCCTCCCACCGGGTTCTATGAGCAAAATGCTCCGAGAGTTTGTGGCTATGGCAGAGGGCAGTGAGGGGGTTGCTTCCTGAGCAGACTTCCCTCTATGGCCTTGGGGGCACGTGTGACCCTCCTTTGGCCTCTGAGTCGCTTGCCCTCTTCCTCTTGGTCCAAAAGAGGAGTACAAACAAAAGTGAAGTCCTCTCCAAGCCCGAGTAGGCAGCCGGCGATTGGCTGCCCCCAAGGATTTCGCTGCAGCCTGTGAAGAGTGTAGTTTTTCTAGGCTGTCCAAAAAGGCATATACTGCAGTCTTGGCTGGACCTCAGGGAAAACCCAGACATGCGTAGACACGTAAATCTTCCGATCACTGCACTGGATCTCATACACCGGCCTATGCAGTCCGACGCATCTTGGCTTGACTGAAGGAACTGGCAAGAGGGCTTCTTACCATCATTGATGATATTAATGAATCATTCCTCTCTCTCCTTCAGGAATGTTTTCTGCAGTCTGATAAATAGCATTCCACAATGTGTATGAGTATTTTGCTAAAGCACAAGATGGATTAATGGCTTTTAATTTCATGTTTCCAGCAAAGAACACTCTTAGCCAGCGAATCGTATCTCTTTTCGTCCCTATCCGGGGTGGATGGTCAGATAAGCTGCAGTCTTTGATGTAGAAGTAGCCCTCTGCACCACCAAACTCTCTGATGAAGGGTGTCTGGAAAGGAAGTCAGGGTCCACAGAAGAAAATCTATTTCTGCACCAACGCCTTGTTGGGAGCAGGAGTGGTATCAGGTTTTTTTCCAGTCTTCCCAAAGTTCTTTTTAAGTGCTGTATGAAAGGGCAGCACAGGCTCCGTCACCCTGGGTAATGTACTTAGCAGCACTCCCATAACCCAAATACTCAATTCATGACCTTTCTATAGGCATTTGGGTGAGAATGCATATCTGGCGTGTCAAAGTCCATTTCAGGAGAGGTATCCAGACCACTGACTTCTTTCAAAGTATTTAGGTCTTCTAACCAGGATTAATCTGAGACCAATTCTTCTGGAACATTAAGACTCCCTAAAAGTTCATACCCAAAGGGTGGGACATGGTCTTCAAAAATTGGACACAAAAGGATTTGAAGAAATCAGACTTCAATTTTGGCTTAAAGCTCGAAGTTTGGTTGACAAAGGGCCCTTTTACTTTGACTCTTTCGGGGAGGAAGCCGCAGAAGCTTTTTGCTTCAATGCCGTTTCCATGGTCGACACTAAGTGAAACATTTGGAGTCTTTAGACTGGCGCTTACGGGCATGCGGGTTGAATCCTTACTTGATTCCCTGCCAGTCTTGGAGGACACAGTGGGATCGACAGCCTCTTCTGGCTCTTTCAAGGGACCAGGAAGGGCCGCCTTCGAAAGGCATCAACATTTTTACTAAAAACATTTCCCATTCAGCCGCTGAAGCGGTCTTATAGGGAAACCATATCCAACATTTGTCATGCGAGGAGTCGGAAGATGTGAAACTAACGATGACGTAGTTTCTTCGACTTCTTCCGTGCCAATGACGAGAAAGTGTGTCGGGAACCGCTCCTGTATGTTGACTGATTTGAGTGTCTAGACTGTTTTTTGGGACATTCTGGAGACTTGCCTCCAGTGGAGCTTCTACCTTTGGAAGATTTTCTCTTCAAAAGGTCTGGAAGACAAAGACTTGGAAACCGACCAACACTAGAGCGAGTTTAGATCTCTCCTTAAAGGCTTTGCTGGCCATAAACTGCCAGTAGCCACACTCTAGGACTTTGTGTTGTTCGCTAAGGCACCAGAAACAAATCCTGTGCAGAGCAGTGATTGACATCTTCAAGACACAGTCCACACATCTTTTAAAACCGGTTTTCAGTGAAGACACTGAAGATTTAGGAAAAAGCATTACGATGTTAGTGGAAAAGATTCTAGTCGCACCTTTCCAAAAGCATGCTGAGCATATGGAAAAATCAGAACAGGCGCAGTCCGTGCTATTTATACAGTCATCGAAGTCTCATCCAGAAACGGGAAAGGTAACCATCAAGGGACATTGACTCAATGCTGCACAGCGTCCTCTGCTGCGGAAAATAAGACTACAAAGCAGGATATCAATACATCAAAGATGAGGAATCTGTGGGGACACAATCCATTAGAACCATTTTTTACTATTGGATCAGTTAGATTGCCCTTCCACTACTTACAAACAAGAAGGGGGGGGTTCTGGAAGACTCTCTGCCAGACATGAGTTCTGGTAACAAAAGCCTTAACCAGAGTCTTTAGCTCACGATCTTTCACAGAGGAGAAATATCCCAAAACATATCAGTCTTTGTTCTGCCCTGGGGCAGTCCAGCACCGAAATGGTAGGCAATTCTCCTCAGTACCAACAGCAACCCCAGACACGTGTTTCGGTCTGGTTGAACCTCATCAGTAGGGTGTAGCTGTGCCTCTCTAAGAATAGTGAGCAAGGGGTCCACGTCTGGATTCCCCTAGTAATTTAGGGTGAGACCCAAAGTTACTTGAAATATACAAATAACAAGGGGGGTCCTGGGAGACTCTTCCAGACATGAGCCCTTCCACTACTTAGCCATGCTTTGACGCAACACCACGCTCGCAGTGGAGATAGAGTGCACTATAATGGCCTGTTGCTGGGACTGGTCTTTCAGACAGTATGGGTGGCATGGTGAGAGAGCTTTTAGTGTTGGTCCTGTTGAGCCCTCTAGACTACTTCTCTGGATGTGATGCAGTCAACCCCAGGAGTGTGCAGAACATTTATTGAATGACCAGGATTAGGCTACTGAAGGAACAACTCATTAAAATCCCTTGCAATTTTTAGGATTGTGAGGCACTCTAGGGTGGGCCCTGGTAGAGCTCACCTTGAGGCACAAAGAAAGCTTTGTGAGCACCTCCCGATTCAAGAACACACTGGAAACAGGCCATTGGAAAGGGGGACTTATCACCATCTTTGAACAGACGTTGTACAAAGGCCGATGTTACCAGGAGTCGCAAAACTGCAGAGATCTCAGCTGTGATATGGCCCGAGAAAGAGAAGGACATAGGCAAAAGACAGAGAGAGAGAGAGAAAGAGACAATGTGGGAGGCTGGTCTTTTTATCCATTGCTTTAATATCATGGCTGCTGTGCATCCCATAAGAATGGAAGAAAAAGTGACAAAACGTAGGTTACTCGCATGTTCTAAGAATGTCTTATCCTCATAGAGCTTCCTGTCTAACTCACTCATCTTACCCTTCATGAATACTGGATTTAGATTCTATGTCAAGACCAGAGACAAGCATTATGCTTCAACTTCTTTACTTCTACTCTTCAGCAAATAAAACTGAAAATGGCACAAAACATCCTTTTTTTTAAACTACATTACCCTTTATCCCTCCAGTCCTCTGTAGTGCTTCCCATTTCCGGATTTTGGCTTGTAACCTCATCCCGTTACTATGCCCCGCCTCTTCTATTCCTGCTCTTCAGCAAGTTAAGTACCCATTCTTACTTTAGAGCGTTCATGCACTACAAAACCGAGTATATTTTAAAGTATTAGCCTCAATATGCAGGTTTTTATAAATGTTTTGTTATCACAGCGAAGTACAAGCGCAACGTGTACTTTATTTCATTTTAGCTTACACGGCCGGCATTCAATCCTAATTGGAGTACAGAGCTTGCGCAAGCCGTGGGAAGCCGCCGCACCTCACTAGAGCCGAACGGAGTCGGTGCTTAACAGCAAGCAATATCGGGGGTCCTGTTCGGCTCAGTAGTACAGAGCAGCAGCATCACAGCGCTACAGCCACCACCTGCGCATTATTACAAGTCGGCTGCGAGGATCAGGCGGGCAAACAAAAAAAATTGCAGCCCTGCAACAAGAGCGCTACCATCACGTCAGAGTAAGCAAGTGGTTCAAATGGCCGACGGACCAAGCACAAGTTAATCCGTTCTGAAACAAGGCTACTGCCCAAGTGCTTGCTATCCAACATGAAACTGATGCAGCAAACAGATCCAAGCACCAACGCACAGAAAGGTGCCAGCTACTTAAGAGATATATACACACAAAAAATGAATGTTAAAAGTCAAGCCACAAAAGAGCAGTGGACGTACAATTACACCTGCTAATAGGTTTTTGGCACACAACACCCAGAATCCCTAAAAATGTCAGAACAGGAGTGCAGAAAGGAAGAGCAGGCGCAGGATCTGGCGCTTCGCTTCAGGAAAGTGCCGAGTAGCTCTCTGGTTGATGCAGTGGCGGAAGGGCTTAGGCCCTTACAAGAAAGGCTGGCCACATTGGAGTTCAGAAACAAACTAGCACCAAACCCAGGCAAGGGAGCAAGACCACAAAGGCGACTGATAATCAAAGCCCTCAGGGGAGTAACAAGACCCGGAAGAGAAAAGCCTCTTCGACTCCCCTGGGTCACCAACATCACGCAGACTTGAAGGCCCCAGAGACAACCAATCCATTTAGTAAACTGTGACAAAACTTCTGACAGCAGTCTGCAGTGCCATGTCTCCTGACCTCCCCCCCCCTCCCCAGGGGAAGATAATATGGGTGATATTGATGAGGACTCACCAGAAGGGTCATCCGAGGCCACAACCTCCTCACAAGAAAAAGGACAACAAGCCAATAGAAAAGTGAGTAGAACCCACGGGTGGCAAGAGAGTCCGGATGAGGTACAATTGTCAGATATGTTCAAACCAGACGAAATCAGGAATCCCAGGTCATCAGACTGGAAACCATCGCCCGGGGTAGTAAAGTATGCAGCACAGAGAATAAGAAAAGCGCTAGATAAATAAACGAGATTGCGCATGAGAGCAGATTGCCCACGCCCAGATCTAGCAGTGAAGGTGGAGGAAGCTCCAGAGCTAGACCCCAAGATGCTGGCATTCGTCACCAAGTCTCCCAAGGACCTATGGAAGGGTATGGAGAGGTCTTGGAAAAGCTGCTAAGAAAAGGTGCTGGATCTTAAGGGGCCTTTGGCCAAAATAATAGATCTAGCAGAAAGAGTTGCAGCCACTGGCGAAGAAATCAACGCAGACATCCTAGCCAACTGGGCTCAGAGGGCAGTTTGTCTATTAGGAAATGCCAATTGCACAATTTCCTCTGAAAGGAAAAAAGGACTCCTCCTAAAGATTGAAGCAAAGTTGAGCGACCTCGTCAATTATGGGGCAGGCAAAGCAGATCCGGGCCTGTTCTTCGGAGAGGCATTCAGGAAGGAAATAGGGATATTTGTAA
This sequence comes from Ambystoma mexicanum, assembly GCF_040938575.1. Classification (NCBI taxonomy): domain Eukaryota; kingdom Metazoa; phylum Chordata; class Amphibia; order Caudata; family Ambystomatidae; genus Ambystoma; species Ambystoma mexicanum. The sequence continues at coordinate 990,369,392 of NC_090926.1, read as the reverse complement.
GGAACCTACACCTCCCAGGAGAAGGCACAAGACTCAAATCAAGATGATTTTCCAGAGTAGAGTTTTTGCCAGGAATGGTCGCTATCGAGGTCGAGGAAATCAGAGCACAGTACTGGGAAGTGAGACAACAGGACTCCTTTCCGACCAGAGGAAGATTTCCCAGAGGACACAGGAGCATGGGAGCCGGAAGAGCACAAAGGTCTAGCACAGGTGAGAACCAGCGCCTATCCGCCAGTAGGGAGTGGGGGGTGGTGAAGGGGGAGCAGCAGTTCTGGTAGAACCGGCGCAAGCTTTGCAGCAATGCTTGGGTGTTGCAGATTACATTAGGGTTACAGATAGAGTTTGTGCAGGATCCAATGCAAGAGACATACCCATGCCCTATTGACATGACAAGCAAACATGATGCAAGCAGAGCGGGAACTCCTTCACAGCGAGCTAAAGCAGCCTGAAAAGAAGAGCCAATCGAATCCTGCACCCAAGCTCCCAGATTTGTGAGCAATATGTTCCTGGTCCACAGAAAAGAGAAAGCGAGACCGGACATAAACCTAAAAGAGCTAAACAGTTGGGTGAAATACAAGCATTTTAGGATGGAAGGTATCCAACAGATGACACACACTTTTGAGAAGGGGACTGGTTATCGAGATTTACCTAAAAGACGTCCACCTCACCATACCCGTAGAAGCCACATATCATATGTTTATCGTATTCAGCTGGGAAGGGCGATTATGGCAGTTCAAGATGCCCTTCGGTCTTGCATCGGCGCTGTGGGCATTTACTAAACCCATGATACCAATGGCAGCTGCCGTCAGAGAAAGGGATTTGTATAATTATATACCAAGACAATACCCTGCTATTAGCAGACAACAGGGTCAAGCTAAAACATCCTGGGTGAGGGACTGCTTGACGTCGCTAGGGTTCTTAATCAACCCACAGAAGACAGGACTCAGACGAGACGACTCAACTTCTTGGGGCTCGTAGTAGACACGGAAAAAGGCGACGAGAGAGACCTGAGATATCAAGAAGGAAATAAGAGCATGTCTCGACCAATGTTCCCTCTAAGCTGTGCGCATGTGCGCTTGCCCAACTTCCTTCTGGGTGCCGCTCAGAAGAATTTTAGCAGCACACACTGACCATTCCCACCTAATCAATAAGATGTAATAATGCACAAGGCACAGCAGGTACCTAATATTTGCTTTCTCTCAAAATGAAGCTAAATTATATGGACTAGTACTGATATTCTGGTCTAGCATATTTACATTGCCCTACTATGCAAGCTTCACCTTAAAACACCTCAAACCCTAAAAGTAGAAAACATCCACAATAGGTTAAAACTAATATGAAAAAGTTACTGCATGAACAGAAGATATAATTAAGAGCTGTTTGCACACATTAACCAAATTATATCCCCTGCCGAGCCATGACTCCTATACTTAACTACCACACGTATACCTTAGACTTGATCTTCCGCCCCAGGCCTCGTACAGTTATGTTACCAGACAACCTTGACTCTGCCTACCTTGGCTCTGCAAAATGTTGCCAGACTTGTACCTACATCCACTTGTTTAATGTTTCTAATATGAATAACTTAATAAGCACAAGTATTGCTGTTACTCAGGGCGCCTCAGCACACGCGTAACCCAGACTATGTAGCATAATTGTAAGCTCAAATATCAGATACTGAGGGCAAGTAACCAGGCTACTTGAATGTTTAACCTCATCCCACGATTCCTATTCTTTGTACGTATGTCACACAAGCCCTTTGAAGCAGCCCCCCCTTGCAAGTTAATGCCTTCTAAAACTCAAATATTTATTTGCCTTCTAAAGATTTTGAGTAGTCAAATGTCATGTCTACTTTATAAGTGGAGAGCTTGCAATATCATTTACCTGGCCTGCAGAGGATAATGGGTATGGACTATGCCTGCCATTATTTCTATATAGTATTAGGGCAACAGATATTCAAATTACTAGAATGCTTTTCACACAATCTGTGTTTGTTTTCTGATGGATAGGATACTGTAGGAACAGTCTAGGAAACTGTGCCTTCAGTTTCTTTCTCTGCTCAGCTGCTGAGGGCTTTTCGATATGATGTGTTTGCATTTATTGCCTCTAGCATCCCCATTTATCTTGTCCAACTGATAACAGCGAATTTCATAAGAAGGGTCCCTAGTTAAAGAAGAAAGCACTGAATCTGTTGTACCTATGAACATTGCTGCTATTGACTTAAAAGGCAAATATATGTGTTTTTCTTCAACAGTGCTCCAGACAAAACCTCAGACTCTAGTGGAATTGTGTCTAGACTGTGGTGCGAAATGGTGGGCAAAACTAAGCTGTATTATGTATCCTGTCATATCACTTCCTATGTCAGGGTTACAAGGAGGGCTCTGATATTATGTTACTCCCTACTGCGAATCAAATTATTTTTCAGGGAGTAAGAAAGTAATTAGCGTTGCCAGTAGGGCAATTTCATGTTTATTAAAATATGTGCTTTCCCCTTAAAATTCCTCTTGAGATTGGGCAGTAGTATTATTTGAGTTTCTACCAACGGCACTGCTCTGCAGGTCACGGATTCAAAAGAATATTAGTGGAACTTTGTAGGTAGAAGCAGGGGGTAGGTTCTTATATGTTCATAGTTTCCTGTTTTTGTTGGGCACATTTTCCTGTTTTTAGAGAGTAACAATGGATCGTGTATATGTCTCTTAGCTGTACGGCTGGTTTTGGGAAAATGTCACAACTCACAGGACCATGTAATGTGTATAGCAAGCAGAGGCATTCTGTGGTGCAGTTATTCAAATGCAATTATCGTCCTTACACAAATTTAAAGGCATATTCTCATGGGCCTTGAATTACTTTATTAAAGTTGGACATGAATTCCTATTTGCAGGTTTTCTGACACATTCCTTTTAGTTGCCATTATTTCATTTGCAAAAATGTTATTCTGTCTGGATTTTTTGACAGTCACATCAGTGATAAGTGATACTTGCTTTTTTGTAATAAACAAGTAATTTTCTCAAATGGTTTTACACACTTTCTGCATGGTCTCTAAGCAGTGTCGAAAAATGAATAGCCACAATTAAACCTATTGTTTAACCCGACCTCACAAAGCTTTTTTGTGCTTACAAATTATTTTATCTGCACATGAGTAATTTTGGTAAGGAAACATGGCATATTTTGAAGTCTTGGACTGGTTGATGAGCTCTCCTTATAACCACAAAAGATTTGGTTTTTTTAAGCCTATATGTTTGGAAAAAGTGTTTCAAGATACACCTTTCACACTGACTCGTAAGAATTGCAGTGGTTGGGAAGGAGAAATTCCATGCCAAACTCTTTCGAGATGGTAGCTCACCAACTATGCATGCTCACAAAGTAGCAAAGTAGCCTCGTAATTTAGTTGCACACATGGAAAATAAATTGCGCACGAAAGCCAAGTATTTCCGCACTTACGGAAAAATAATTAGAGGGAACATTGGTCTCGGCAAACAAATTATCTCACTTCGAGTACTGCAGAGAATAGTAGGACTGTAAGCGTCCTCCACTCAAGCATTATTCCAAGGACCCCTTCATTACAGGGTGTTGCAAAGGTTGAATATCAAACACCTTCAGCAGGGCCTGAGGGACCAGCAGACAATACCACTAAACCAAGATTCAAACACAGAGTTACAGTGGTAGCTACAGAATATGGAAGCGTTGCCCGGGCGTGCCCTTTTCGGGGACCGGCCAGACCTACTAGTGGAATCAGAGGCCAGCAAAGCAGGCTGGGGGGTGCGCAGTGGCGAGTTAGGGACAGGGGGAGATGCAGCACAAAGGCATTTCTGCTGCATATACACTGTTTAGTACTGTTATCTGGGTAATTCGTGATAAAAGCTTGTATGAAAGGCAAAGCGAGCTGTTGCATCCTGCTGAAGATGGACAACATCTCAGCAGTCAGATATATAAATCAACTGGGAGGGACGATGTCCATCCAGGCTCCTGGCAGAACTAGCGAAAGATTTCTGGTATTATTGCCTGCAGACGCGGATCTCTGCGACAAGCAAGCATCTTCCGGGAAACTCTGCATGTGAGAGCAGACTGGCATTCGCGGCACTTGACGGATTCCAGCGACTGGAAGCTCGACGCAAAGGTTTTCAAGCAAGTGGAACAACTATGGGGTCCCATAGACACAGACTTGTTTGCCTCAGGGCTGAACGCACAAAAGAATCGGTATTTCAGCTGGAGAGGATGGGCACGAGAAGCTGCGCTATGAGTTTACCTCATTCATGATGTTGAGCATTGTGCTGGCGAAGGTTCGCAGGGAGAGAGCGACCATAATAGTCCTGGCACCCATATGGATATGGAAGTCACAAGTGTGGTTTCCAGCTCGGATGGAACTTTCCTTGGATTTCCCACAGATTCTCCCATCAGAAGAGCACCTGCTCACGGTCCCAACTGGGTCATTTCATCCTCAAAGAGTGAAGGGGACACTTCCCCGGAAGGCATGCAAGGTATAAGGCAAAGATGGACACTTCTATGAATTTAGGAACAGGCTTCAGGGCTCATTGCAGACTTGTGGGCTCCCTTCACTCGTAGGAGCTATGACGCAGCACGGAGCCGATGGGCGGCCTGCTGCATTAGGAGAGATCTTCATCCTTTTTCTGCCCCTGTAATAGCAGTACTTATTTTCTGGCTACCCTTCTAGGAGAGGGCAAAGCCTTCAGGACCATCAGAGTATATAGGTCAGTGATATCAGCAGGTCATTAGCAGGTGGACGGTGCACCACTAGGGGACCATCCATAAGTAGTTAATCGCATGAAAGGGGCTTGTTTCCGAATTGCGCCAGGGGTGAAATACTCGCAGCTATGTGACGTGAACATAGTGCTGCAATTCCTAGCAAGCTGGCCGGCATTTAAATACTGGTCCCTGAAGCAATTGTCAGGCAAACCCGCTATGCTGTTATGCTTCATGTCGTGAAGGCGAGTTTCAGACAAAGCATTAGAGGTAGTTAAGACGACGTATGTCCCAATGGGATTACCTTCACGCTCACTAGGAGGACAAAGACCAACTCCTCTTCAATCTCAAATCCTTATCCGACCGGTCAGCCACAGCTGTGCGTAGCACCGTTTATCTGGGAATACGATAGGACAGTGGAAATGCACCCGGCAGGGGTGTCTCAACTGCTAATAGCGAGTAAGAAACTGCATAAAGCAGTGGCTACAGGCACCATAGCCAGATGGGTCCACGAGGTCATGCATAAATGCCCCATCAGAGCTAGCGGGGATTGATCCAACACGATTTGGACTGCATTCAGTGAGGGGCTATGGCGTCCAAGGCATTCACAGCAGGAGTAGCTCTGGTGAGATTTTGCGCACAGCAGACTGGGCTAGCGATAGTGCTTAAGACTTTTTACTTTAAGCCAGTGACGTCAATGACAGGGGAGCAATGATCTTTAAACAAGCATAATGCTAGTCTCTGGTCTCGAAATAGAATGGAGATTACCCCTGCATAAGGCACAGGGAGTCTTGATTCTATTAAAGACACAGAGGCGACCATTACTTTCCCACCCAGTGCAGGCCTTGCATATGACGGACATGTTAATATGTTACATTTCTGTCCAGTATATCTGGCAATACAAGCCCCACCCTGAACAGTGTTATTGTCCGTTTTGCAGGAGATGACCGGAAGACGTCTTGAGCGAGTGGGAAGGAGCGGCCGATTGCCAGGGCGCCGGTGGCAAAACAGAGCGTCTCTGGGAATGGGGTACAAGGTTCAGAAGACCCACGTTCAAGTTTGTTTTTCGTTTGAACATACTTTGCAGTTCCAATTGGGACGTGGTTAAGGATCAGTTCAGCGTATCCAAAGAGGAGGCAGAGCACAGAAACAGGATGTGGATACTAGCCAGAAATAGGAAGGTCTACAGAGGACTGAAGGGATAAAGGGAAATGTAGTCGACACATTTTTTTTTTTTTTAAATCTGAGATGTGTGGCATTTTCTGTTTTATTTTTTGAAACTGCTGAAGAGTAGAAGTAAAGAATTTAAGCATAATGCTCGCCTGTGTCTTTAATAGAATCAAGACTCCCTACACAGTATGCAGGGGTAATATTCATTCTCCTGCTCAAAATGTACTTGTCTAATTATGTCCCAAGCCCAATTTCAAGACTGCACACTGGAGGCGAGATGTACTACTAGTTGGCTATTTACAATAAACGGCCACATACATGTTGATCAGAAACTCCCCATCTCAAAGTCAACATTGCTGAAAGAAGCGTTCAACAAAAAGCACACCAAGACTAAAAGGGTCAAGAAAAAGAGAAAACCAAGACCATCAGAAACCTAGTTTTAGAACATTTTTAGTAGAAAATTAGCAGTGGCAATTCTAAGAGTTGGCCCGCTATTGCCGTAGATAGGCTAGTGATGATGATGCTTGCTTCTCTTTTTTACATACCAGGTACTACAGTCATTCAGCTAAACTGGTACTACAAGACCTGCACCTAAAGAATGAACCCAGAAGAGATATATGAGCCCCAAGCCCGTGGGACCCTTTAGCTCAGACTTATTAAATGAAGACCCTACATTTAAAAAATGTTTTTACGTTCCAAAGTTGGTGCTTTTCTGATTGCCAAAGGAGGGGCACACAGCACAAACCTGACAAACATCCAACACGTACATTCAGATTTTGTATTCAGATTTCCAAAAGCAGCAAATTCCAGGAAGCCAGTTCAACAAATATTCTGCTAGTACCGGTGGTTTAGAAGCCTAGTAATACCACTACCACTAGGTTCTGTAGCATAAGAAACCATACTTTGAACGTCCATTTCATTCTGAATATCCTGGATCAGATTAGGTGTTCAGAAAGATTTTGGCACTGTGATGTTTCAAAGGAGAGAAATGCCTGCATTCAAATATGAATGCCTCCATCAAAACATACAGAACGCTAGTCATTTTAGAACGCCCCTTCTCCAAACTCAGGCACAAAAGAAACCTCCAATTGTTTCTGCGTTGTGTGTCTCACCACATTTGTACAATCTTGTGTTAAAGCGCTTGGATGGAGAGTTCCACAAGATGTGCTATACAACTGAATTCAAATAGATGGCCAGAAGGGTGACCAAAACCAGAAACAGGCAATTTGGAAACGTATGGTTGTTATTAAAGCTGCTTTAAAGCCACCCCTTCAGAATCTTCGAGGGCACAGTGCACCTCCAATTCTAGATTTGCATGATCATCTAATTAACAAAAATCACACATCCTTTAAAATCAAATACATATTCAAAACATAAACTGCAATTATAGCCCAAGGGATAGCATTCATGCCAAAACCTTTACAACATTCCTCGTTTTGCATAACACACACAAGAAAGAAGTCCAATACATCACCATCATAAAGGTATGGAGAGTATATGTTCCACAATAAAAGACTAAGGAGCAACAGGAGAACAAACAAATGACACAAGCAGGTTCAATAATACAGACTGTAATCAGAGATTTAATGTATAACTCAAATGGTAACATCACTGCTTGGAACCCTAGCCCATAAACCCAATACAAGCACATAGCTATGAAAACCGTGGGTGGAAATACAGAGCTCTGAGTCACTGGACAACTCTAGCTAAGCCCATGGTCACGCTGCCTCTGAAGGCAGCATTCTTAAGGCTTAGCCGAGTAGGGTATCACTACACAACATTATCACAAGATAAACCTTTGAACCAACAAGGATGTTCTTTGAAGCCTCAATCTGCTAGGGAGCCAACTGGTATTCCATCCCAGAACTATATTTGAGGATTTGTGATTAGAAGAGATGTAAATCAAGGACTTTAAGCAGTTTATGGGGGCTGATTGAAATGATTAGTTTAAAGATTCCACAATTTCTGAAATTACACATATAATAGCAAAAGAGCATTCTATGTTTTCCACTAGAAAATGTGAATGCTGTGGAGCTGTTCTCTTTGTTAAGGTGGCTAAAGAAGTCTGCATAGACCACAACATTTGTAACACACAAAAGTGCATATTTCAGTTTTTATTTACACCCTCAACTCCCCACTTATCCTTAGACTGGGTGATCTGCACCTCCCTGTAGCCCTCCACTCCCACTTGTTCCTTGTAGATACCTTCCTGCCAGATTGCTCGGCCTTCACCTCCCGTTCGCTCCCTTGCATCTGTGCTTGCCTCACTGTGTACTTCTGCCCAGGACTTGTAAAGCGCTCCGTTGCTTCCTGTAGCTAGGTCCGCGCTCAATTGATAGCCTAATAATAATAGTTCATTTTTATTGCACACTGACACCCCAAGGGGCACATTGTTGCTTTACAATCTTCAATAAAAGAAATATATATTATATACATACACAATGCATACCAAATAAAGTTACAATGCATAGAAAAAGAAAAGTTGCAAGCATAGACCAAAAAAACATGTTTAAGGATTTCATATAAGGCAGCCATCTAGAAGAATATTGGGAGGTACAGAGTACCAAGGGCAGGCCGCAGCTACTGCAAACATCGCTATATGTGGCCGCTTAACTGAATCTTGACGCTTAGGAAAGCAGAGCTGAGCGGACTGAAAGCAGCCAACTTCTGAGCTTATCAAGCCACAGCAACCTTGGGAAACGAATAGCTATAAAACGTTAGAATTTATTTTTTCACTTTCAATATGGTAAATGGTGAAGTGTACCCCAGAAAATACTCAAATGCAAATTCATTCCTAATCATGCGTGGAATTCGGTCAGAAGTGAAGCGTACAGGGATTAAATATGCACACAAAAGGAAACAAATGGTAATTATTACACAGTTATTTCCATTTAAAAATAGAGAACAGAGTCCAAGCAGAAGCAAATAAACGTACCCCTTCATTCCTAGTTTGTACTGAGACATGCGACAACCCGCTTACAAGTGTTCAGCTAAAAGTGTGCACAATAGCAAACACCGATAAAGAGGGTAATAATGAGGCATCAGCTCCTTTTCATGTTACAACCAAGTTTGATGTGGCAAGTTATTCCTACCGTTTAAAACAAAAGTTTACATTTTCCAACACCAAAAACTATTGCAGGCACTTTTAACATTTGACTCGCCTGATGTTTTTGGGCTACAACTCACATCAGCCATAGCCAGCATAGTCACTGACAAGGAATCATAGAAGTCATAGTCCAAAACATCCGGTAGGTACAGTTTGCAGAACCATTCCCTACCACCTTCCGGCTATGCACACCATTTAAATTCACCACTTCAGGCATCTGCGTCTCTCACCAACCCAATGCCCTCGACGCCCATCCCATTACTCTCGTTAGCCACATCATACTACTGGAAAATTCATAATATGCGGCTAGTACAACCACTCCTTGATCAAACCCACATCCCTGCATCCATATTCGTCCTCCAAAAACAACACCCCACAAGAATAAACCACATTATACCACTGCTCAAAAAAATCGCCATCATGAAATACACTTCTGCGTCATCAGTCGCGAATAACGTTACCTCATTTGATCAAGACTTCCATTTAAACACTGCCAATACCGCCACACCACGTCCACCCTCCGATCAACAATACAAAATGCAGACATTGCCATCACTAAAGGCCAAAGTCGAACCGCCTAGTTTAGGCCTAATAACTGAATGCAAAAACTTGTTCATAGACCTCCATCAGGTCAACCAATGTGAAAGAAATAATTGTCTAATGAAATCCACTTTCCTTGACCGCTGTAAGGGTGTCCAAGTAGGATGCTGACACAAGGGTGGGGTTTTGGTTGGCAAAGATTTGTATTTATAAGAAAAGAAACCCTCACTATCCCAGTCTTCTAAAAGGGGTTTCCCTGACTCAAACTAATACTTAAGGATCTGTCAGAATGTCTGTCGAAATCAAACTCTACCGTCCTGTGTCAGAACGTACTTCTAACACTACAACTAAAGACTAAGTCAACAGAAAAGTTCCTTCTCCCAGTAGTTGGGTGGTATTCTCAGAACGGTTCTTTGCCAAAAAAGGATGCCAGGGGTAATGACACCCTTCTCTGGTGGTCCGTGGGCTTATTGCTGCCACTCCCAGGGAGGGGGGGGGGGGTTTGGAGTTCTCCTCTGATGCTCAAGGTGCCCTTCCCAGTAATTTGACTGTAACTACTCGGTCGGCGGAGAGCCTCTTGATCCTGCCTCTCTTCCACCCCAGTGTGTCTCTCGTACCTCCAGTTGGCTTCTTTCAGGCGTCGGTACACCACTGGGGCTTACTGGGACTGGAGCGCATCTCCCCATAGCTTCTGCAGAAGCTTGGCAGCTTTGTGCTCTCCTGGGCCCAGAGAAAATTCCCTCATCACCTCGCCAGCATCCTCCGCTCTTCAGTTTCTCCGGTCAGCCGACATGATTCGAAACTCCTGCTCTAGATGGTTTCCACACCTGCTGCCTCTAGCAGCTGTGCTTGACCAAGTCTTCAGTCCTTATCTTCATATAATACTGCCAGCCTCGTTTTGGCGGACTTCAAAGTTTTTTGTTGTTCTTGATGAAATGATCTTCATGCAATCTTGGGGCCACCTCGGACCAATACTAGGGCAGTTAGTAATCTTCATGTCTTCTGTGCTCTTCTTCGTCCTGGTACTTTGTTGTGGTCATTTCTCCTACACTACAGAAATAAATGGATATACTCTCAAAGAAGTTGTTTGGCATGAAGGTGGAGTTAGGGAAGGTTGGAGTGTGATGCTGGCCAACGGGCTGTACCCTAGGTGATCGTTCTTATCCCCAGAGAGGGAGTCCCTTCCCACGAGGTCCTCCCGCATTATACCACCACTAGGGGGACTATTGGGTAGCAGCTGCAACACCCTAGCCTCATAGGAAAGGGAAGTGAAGATACCTTGCAAATAGTCACACCGCACAAATGAACATTCAGTCATACAAAGGTTGCAGGAGGACCAACAGGGGTGTGACAAAAGATCAAACAACTCTTAAGTACTGTCTGCCAAATTGAAAGCACCAAGGGAATAAAATGAATGCTACACTTTATGATTACCAGCTTTCTGCACTTCAGTGCAAACTTCCCTGACTGGAATTCAAAATGCGCCTTCATCCATCTAAAGAGGGGTAGGTAGTGTGACGAATCCTTGGATGTCGTCCCGCCTCCCCTTCCCGTGAGGCCACTACCCGATAGTTCCCCTCGGGCTAATACTCAGTGGGGAGATCTCTTGGGGAGGGATCCACCCTATGGGACTAGGGATGACTGTCCAGAAAGAACGCAATATGCGCAAAACATATCCCCACCTTCCTCATCCTCGTACTCTATAAAGAGTTGCATAATCCCACACACTTCCATGTACATTTGTAGGGTATATGATCTTAACTCCATGAAAAATACTTGGACGAGGAAGAGTGGCGACTACCTCAGAGTCATATGCAAAACTGACGAAGATGGCCACATGAAACCCATTTGAGAGTGAGATCATCAATACTGAGACGAGGAGGAGAGGTTGAGCAATGCAGAGTGCCTCGCGGAACCAACATGAGGTGCCCAGACAATGTGGAACAAGCAAGTTCAAGCCGATGTTAAAAAGGAAATAAAGACTTGTCAGACCCTTGCTGGAGGAGATGGGAAATTCGAATCAAGCTGTAGGAATGGAGATGCCGGGACTGCAGAGCCTGACACACTTGGCCGTCGGCAGAGGCGTCACTAGTAGCTCTGCTGTGGTTGGACCAGAGAAGGAGGCAGTGGGCAGGACAGCCAGCCAATTTGAAGGGCGGACATGCAAGGAGAGTTGGAACTGTGCAGCCCAGGAGCAGAGGAACGTGGTGAGGATGCCGTGATCCCTGGAGAGAACGCGTGAGACCCGAGGAGGGAGAAGACCAGAGACAACCAGAGGTCGCCGGGACTGTTGGTGGGAACCCCGAGGGGCCGCAAGGAACAGGTCTGCGACTCACACCAAAAAAACTAACTGCCTCCAAACGAATCTTCATACTGACAGTAGAAAAAGAAGGTCAGGCGCGCACTCTGGTTCCAAGTCATTTAATCCTGATGTAAGTAATAACAGGGTTGAATCCCAATACAGTTCAAAAAATAATAACAGGGCTGAATCCCAGATGCAAATAGTCCCAACAATGTTAAAAAATTACCAGGGTTAAATCCCAACTGCTACAGTTTCAAAGCACAATAGTTAGTTCTACTCCTCCAAGTACTTTCAAGTCTCAAACTCTAATCAGGGAGGCTGTGTTAGCTGTGTTCCTTTTCAGGTGTTGCTAATTACTTTTTTTCAATTTCAGTCTCAAAGGATTCTGGTTATTGTAGTGATGGCACAAGTGTTTCATTCAGGAGACCAGGAACCAACGCCCCTCTGGAACTGTAGCATCTGGGATTCAGCCCCGTTATTATTTTTTGAACTGTGTTGGGATTCAACCCTGTTATTACTTACATCAGGATTAAATGACTTGGAACCAGAGTGCGCGCCTGACCTTTTTCTACTTAATGTTACAGGAGACCCGGGCTCCAGAGGCAGCAGCACCGGGGCTATTATGCCCCCACTTTGGAGAGCCATATTCATGGTTTTCCTCCCTCCCCCAATTGTGGGTAAGATTTGTGTTTGGAGGGGAGTTGGTTCCTGGTTTCCTGAATGAAACACTTGTGCCATCACTACAATAACCAGAATCCTTTGAGACTGAAATTGAAAAAAGTAATTAGCAACACCTGAAAAGGAACACAGCTAACACAGCCTCCCTGATGAGAGTTTGAGACTTGAAAGTACTTGGAGGAGTAGAACTAACTATTGTGCTTTGGAACTGTAGCAGTTGGGATTTAACCCTGGTAATCTTTGAACATTGTTGGGACTATTTGCATCTGGGATTCAGCCCTGTTATTTTTTGAACTGTGTTGGGATTCAACCCTGTTATTACTTACATCAGGATTAAATTACTTGGAACCAGAGTGCGCGCCTGACCACCTTTTTCATACTGACAGTACCTGGCAGGATAGTGAACCAGGTCTGCAGCTTCAAGAGAAGAGAATCTCCCAGGTTGAAGTAACCCAAGTCATCTTCATAGTCACAGTACCTGGAAGGGTACTGAACCAGGTGGGCTCTGAGGGAAAGGCCAGGGGAAGGGCTGCATACCCCCTGGCATTGTGACCTGTGCAAATCTGACAAAGGCCAGGGGAAGGGAGTCATTCCTGGTGTTTGTCAACATTGTAAAACACAGTGGGAAGCTACAGGATTGCACTGCGAGGTCAGGGTTGCCAAAAAGGTTCACAGCATCAGAAATAATTACTCAGACAGAAGGTCTAACGTGACCATTTTGTGCTATGAAGTGCTTGATATACTAATCACGCGTACAGATCCTTAAATGCATCCCATATTCTTTTCGTTGATAAGTGACTTTCTTGGAGACAATAAAACCAAACTATTCACCCAATTGTCACGAGAAGGTTTTGCTGCAGCTTTCTAAAACCTTAATATTTGTTTTTTCGCCACAATCGGAGCTAGATATATCCACTTTCTTAAATTCAGTATATAAATTGTATGTTAGGGATCCTCTTACTCCCCTTGTGGGATCCCTAGTCCTGGGACATTTTAAAGCACTTTTCTGCCTGAAACAAGCGTCTTCTCAACCTCCTCTCCTCATCTACTCCTGAGACACCATCTATCGGATCTCAATTGTCAAATCGTCATTTGGGCATTGGTCCTCTCTGTTGTCACTCATCTATCAATGTGTTTTCCACTGTTAAGCAAGCACAGGAAGCATACTGCCTTCTATGGACTGAAAGCATCCTTAACAACCATCCAAGCAGCCTGCTCTCTGCCCCAAGTTCCCAGAAATCAGCAGGACTCAAATACTCCTATAAAACCCATTAGACCAGTAGGGCGAGTTCCTTAATTTACATACTCGACCTAAGAAAAATGCACTCGCCTATGGTAACAGGTGAAAAAATATTTACCTCCGGTTTCTATAAAGCGTTGCGTGTCACCAAAATCACACTTCAATTTCAGTATGATGCTGCCACCCAAAGGCTAGCCATGCACAGTGAAGCCTTTGCCATTTACTACAAACACATTTTGTTTTCAGTAAATGTCAAAAAAAGTTTCAACCACCCTATACTCGCCAGCAAGGTAGCGGACCCTGCAAATGGTACTCATCCTTCAAAAAATCTCCTTTCCAACGCGAGTGGGCTAGTAGATTTTGCAAGCTCTAATCAGGAAGGGTTAACTAGGGCCATCCAGTCCAGAGCTCACCCATTACAAGCTTTAAAAGACAAGGACAGAATGTGACTGGCAACAAAAATTACAAAGGGGGAGGGGGGTACATGCATTAACATTACATAACAAAACAGTCATCATAATGACACAGAGAATACAGGGATGTACTAGAGACAAACAGCAATGAATAAATGGGAGATACTCAAACTCACAAAGCTCAAAGGACATTTAAGGGACTCCTAAAAATGAGCATCGTTCAAACCAAGGTCAAAAGTATTTTCTGCATAGGCAAAATGGGATTGTCACAGTAAACAGTCAAAATTGCACTTCCTGAGACTTGAATTTACATATATTGCCTGAGAAAGGCAGGGTGCTGCACCGAAATAGTAAAAACGATCAGTGCAGCATTTTCAATTGAGTAAAGAACAATGCTAGAAACAAGCCAGTGTACCTTCTTCAGAAACGTGGCAGCAGTTTCCCGCTTTGTCGCAGTGATGCGTCGAACCCCATCTGGAGACTGGACACGGACTGTCTGCAAAAAGATCAAGTACATGGTTACACACACAACAATTCCAATGATTATTATGGACACTGCATGTTCACATTTTTGTTGATGGATATAAAGTGCTGCACACCCGTTTCTAACGCTAGCTTCCACACCCGTTTTTAACACTAGCTTCAAGCAATGACGCATTGAAGCATCACTCTTCTATTTAGCGGCGCCTTAAAGCTGCCATTAAATATAATGCAGCTCTGGAAAGAGTTGAAGCCCCTATTACTAGGAATTTCAGTGTTCTAATTAAGATCACAAGGAAACAATCTCCAACTTATTTTCAATAAGCACGTGTTGGTTGGTATAGCACATTGGAGTAGACAAGATGGAATCATTACGGCCATCACTAGAATGTTGCAGGAGGAACTTGGCGTAGCCTGTAATATTGAAATGTTGCACTGTCATGCTATATCCTTACTCGATAAATAGGGCGAGGTGGAGAGAGCAGAAGGGGGAGGCAAGACTAACAGACATACCATTTTTGCCAGTTTGCAATGTCTCTAGGCACAAACGAAAATAGATGCGGTGGAAAAATACTGCAAATCCCAGATTTACATTGGTAGCAAATATGTTTATACCTTGAGCCTTACTGCTTGTGTCGTCCACTGATATGGTAATG
The DNA here is from genome assembly GCF_040938575.1 of Ambystoma mexicanum. Classification (NCBI taxonomy): domain Eukaryota; kingdom Metazoa; phylum Chordata; class Amphibia; order Caudata; family Ambystomatidae; genus Ambystoma; species Ambystoma mexicanum. The sequence continues at coordinate 990,354,106 of NC_090926.1, read as the reverse complement.
TCCCAAAAATTAATGTCCTTGTTAAAGTTAATTGTAAATATCCATCTTGGACATTTAACCAGTCTACGAACACCCTGGCTTCATTCTCATTACCTGTCCAAACAATTAAAATATTGTCTATATAACACATCCACAATCTGAGGTTTATTTCTATATTGATTACATTCTGTATAGACCCTGCTCTCTTCTAACTACTTCACATAAAGATTTGCCACACTATTTTCTAGAGTAGCTCTCATAGCTCTGCCATGGATCTTGCTGTAGACGTCCTTATTGAACCTAGCCCTTCTAATATATAGCCTAGTGTCTCTAAAAGTGTTATGTATAAGAATATGATATACATGCTTTGATACAAATGTTGCAGGCCTCCGTGCATTACAGCTAGATGGAAGATGACATGTATGAATGTACCCAACATATTTAATTTATACAACAATGTCTGGTCATCCTACAATGAACTCTATGCGTAATTCTCTCATAATAGGACAAACAAAACATGTTGGTCTGTATGGCAAGGTCTAAAATAATTCTTGTGACTGGCACATAAAGAAGCACGTTTCTGGTTGTAAGATATTGCAAGTAATGAAGTTCGATGCAGGGATGTATTACCTATAGGAAATGTAAATTCTGTTCTGTCATTTTCAGGGATAGCTACTGCGCACTGTATAATGTGAATTAGTTGAAATTGCATATTCTACTGTCAGCTTTCAGGTACAAGGCATTTTCATACTTTTTCAAAACCCACCATATCACCGATATACATATATACACTTACAGGTTTATGTTTTGTTCCTACCCAAAATAGTACCATCAAGGATATTGAAATGCTTATTTAGTTACGCAAAATGAAAGATTTACTTTTATTAACACCAAAATGTACAACCACCAGATAACACTGGTTTGAGAATTAACTCAAAATAAAAATATTCAAACATTAATGTGTGTGGTATAATCGGGTTTAGTGTAAGTACATAACATTTCCACATACATACCATAAAATGTTACTAGCGCAGAATGGAGCGTTACTTGACCCAACAGTGATTATTAAGCCAGAAGACAAAGGGGTGGTATCACTATCACTGGGAAGAAATGCATAACCAGTTGGTATTTTACGATGTAAACAGAAATGATATGGTTATGTTATGTTAAAGGTTCTTATGCTGCGCACTGTCGATACTTGCGTCATTCCTTGGCACTGTTGTGTCTTTAAAGCAAGAAGGTGAGGATAAGTTAGCGGGTCTACGCAGGAAAAAGTAGCAAGAGAGCTGTGATGTGCTGTTGGCAGCTTTTGTTTGGTTGACACCATTCGTTGAACGTAGATGTGTTTTTTGGATGTTGGCCGTCATGTGGTGTTGTGCGAGGCTATATGTGGTTTGTTTAGTAGTTGTAGTGAAGTGTGTGCGGTTTGTTGTGCTGTAGAGGTATGGTTGTTTAGTTAATAGTTTGAGAGGTGTATGCAGAAGGATGAAGTTTTTTTTTGTAGAGATGGTTAGAGGAGGCGTGTATCCTACACCATCTGTTCTGATTGACTGTTGCATGTATCCCTTCCCCTGTCATGTATTCCGGTGCGATACACTTACCATCCATATGAGTGTGCAGAATAGTGGGTCCTCAGAGGGCTGTATCTTCCCCACCAGAATATTTTCGATCCGTCGCAATTACCACCCACATGGGTTCCTGGAGGTTGGGATGTGTTCCCTGTGTCCCACGGTCCATCAGCTCCGATCTGAACGCCCCTCTCCCCCCACCTTTAATCAGACACGCCACGAGTGGTCTAACCAGCTCGGACCCATCTTTGTACCCCACTTCCTGTTTGACCCCCCACCGCCAAAAGGTAATGGATCTATGTGATCATTGTGCCACCCCTGATAAGAAACAAGATGGCCCCTGTGGCCTCTTGCTTTCTATTGCCCGTTACCTTTTTTTCCCCAAAGACCTGGGAAGCCCAGACTCTGTCCATTCCCCCTGACTCGCTGTTGGGTGGAAGTTCCATATATAGCATTGTGGGGAAGTCCAGGCCAGACTGGCAGGAGCCTTCCCAATGACTGTATGTTGTGGGTACACCCTTGGGGTGGGACCTGGATGAATGGAGTGTTTTACCAAATATGCACTTCATGTTACGGGTGTCTGGTTTCTGGTATGAAACACAATGATTGAGACAGCCCTGCCCGAAACTGGTATGAATGCAGTGTGGAGTGCTGAATGGCTACATACTTGTCCCAATACACATTCTTTGTTGTCTGTGCCTTGAGGGAGGAGAATGGCCTGAATGCAGTGTGAGCCTGATTGGCTGCCTGCCTGCCTGAATGCCCTTCTGAGTGATTGGTTGCCCGAGTGTGACCCAGCAGAGTGAATGAGAGTCCAAACAGTTTATCTGGCGGCCTCTCACTGTTGGAAATTGTTCAGAAGCTGAAGTCGAAACTATATGCTTGATCTCGAACGCTGAGCCCGAAGGAGAAGGTTGACTGCTGTTACCTTCACCGCAATCTGAAAGCCGCCGTGCCGTTGAGACTGATGAGAGGACCTGGCTAGGAGACCTCTCCCTGAGCTGCGAGGGACCATCGTGCACTGCTAACCTTCGCCAAAGCGACCTGGAAGCCACCCTTCGAAAGACTGTCAACCGGAGACGGGGACCACCGAGGAGAATGAAGTAAGGAACCGGACAGCCGTCCACCGTCGTTGACCAGGGTACGGAGGAACGCCACAACCGCTGGAGGCCCGTCGAAGCCGTGTTTCCCAGAAGCGGGGACAGCTTGACACCATGCCACCGCCGACCTGAACCGCAACGCTCCATTGATTAAGACACTGAATTCAAAGCCGCTCTTGCCAGCACTGCCGACCGATTTGTCTCGCCGGAGCAAGTCAAGGCCGTCGACGAGCTGAGGAGCATCCGCTGGTGGGTTTCCCGCCACCCAGAGACTACGGACACGCCGACGACTCAACGCCCTTGCTGGGCCAAAGACTTCATAGACTCTTTTGCGGCAATGAACTATCGTCGTCGAGGTGTATCGCAAGCCTAGTCTTCGCAGGACGTGTACAACCAACCATCGACGAGCACCACCAGGACCGAAGCTACTGCCTCGACTCCTTTTTTCACCCATCCTTCGAGGGACCGCGACGATCCGTGGCTCCTGCCTTAAAGGGAGCAGCTCAAGAAGGATCGGTCAACAACCCGACATCGAACTCTGCTATTCCAGGTACATTGGGGTGGTAGAACCATTATAGAAGGAAATAAGACTCTAATAAACAATATATGGAGTGGGCTTGTATTATATTTTTATTTACAGGTTGCTCAGGTGGGGGGATCCTCACACAGAGCTGTGTCCATTTGTAGGGGCCAGTACTCTGCCTATTGTTTTAACCAACCTGCTTTCCTCCTAGGTCTATTGTTGGTTCACTCCATTCACTGATTATGACATTTGAACAGAGGACAGTTAATGCATGTTAATGGAATCAAAGTATAATTGTGGTACCACATGGAAACTGTATATATTTCCCATTTTAGATTAACTTGAGCACAAAGTGTGTTATTCTGATTGTGTACATAACTTGAGCACAATTATATAAAGAACTGTGTTTTCATTAATAGTGTGTGGACATTCCTTTGTGGGTGCTTGGGGACTACACTGTACTTAAGAACCAGCCTGCATCACCTCCTGAGAGCTTAAGCCTCGATTGCTCTACCTTCGCTATCCTATAGAGAATCTTGGCTGGCATGCTGTATGCTTCCACTCTGCAATATAGAGAGCAGGAGCACAGATACCCCCTTCCAGTCTTTACAGCAGAGGGGAGGGGAGTTACTCCGACTAACTGGAGCAGGGGACACCCCTACAACCCCGGCTTCCATTAGTCCGAGCAATGGGGGGGTATTCAGTATAGGCAACATTTTTAAGTCTCAGTATTTGTAGGTTTCCAAGGGAAGGGAACACCTAGGTCTCCCTCCCATTCGGACTGCTCTCCACCTCCCCGCACTCCGGTCTGGCATACCCTCCAGTCTTTCTGCATCGTGGGTTAATTTCACGGTGAGACAAAGTTGTTCATTCATTTTCACCCCTTTCAGAGATGAAGAGCCAGGTTCTTAAACGTTTTCGGAATTTTAGGTGGTCCCACGTAGTTCTTATTTCTTTGGGGAGGGAGTTCCAAAGTTTTACAGCTAAGCAGGAGAATGCTGATCCACTACATTTTTTTTCTTGTGTACGGTTTAGGTTCTAGGCGAATGACGTTGCTGGATCGGAGTGTTCTAGTATGCTTGTAGATGGTGATTTTCTTGTGTGAATTCTGCTCCTAGGACGTGGATAGCTCTGTGTGTTATGCGCATTGTTTTCAAGGTGATTCGTTTTTGGACTGGGAGCCAATTTTGCACCCTTAGCGCTGGAGTGATGTGGTCCATTCATTAGTGTTTTGGAGTGGTCTAGCAGCCGAGTTCTCTGTATACATTGCAGTTTCTTCAGTAAACCGTTAGTCATTCCTAGGTATAAGCTGTTGGCGTAGTCTATCCTGGACAGGATGGCCAACGTTTCGTAGATGAAGGAGACACATGGTACAATCTTTTTGATTGTGTGTAGATGGAAGAAGCATTTCAAAGTATTGTGTTTAATTTGTGGTTCTAAGGTTGTCTGGGTTGAGTTTGAGGTTGTTAGCGTTCATCCATTGTTCTTTGAGACAGTCTATTAGCGTTATCATCTGCGTAGTTGTAGCAGGTGAAGCGGTGTATTTTGATGGGGGTGGATAAGTGGCATCATATAGATGTTAAAGAGGAGCAGGGATAACGAGGATCTTTGTGGTACTCCACAGATGGCATCCCACGATGCAGATTTGAATCACAATGTCTTTATGTACAAGCACCATACAAATGCACAATAAATAAATACATGGTTTTATCCATATTGTTTGTTCTTTCAGACAAGAAAGATTGAATTCAGTGCAACACCGTGTCAGTGATCCCCATTTCTTCTAGTCTCTTTATGAACATGTTATGGTCGACTGACAAATGCTGCAGAGAAGTATCAGTGCCGAGTTCATGTTGTAGTCTGCTCTATATGGAACGATCTAAAAACCAACAAAGTGCCACCTCGGTCCGCCTCATTGGTCTGAAGCCGACCTGTGCCTGGTCCAGTAGTTTGTTTTCTACGTATTCCACTGTTTGTAAACATAGGTCTCTAGTAGTTTTGCAGGATAGGGGATGTTAGAGATCAGTCTGTAGTTTGAGAGGCCTTCCACATTGCCCGTTGTGTCCTTGAGGAGCGGTTTTATGTAAACCGATTTGAATGCCTGCGGTACTCTGCCCGTTAAGAGCGATAGGTTGAAGAGCGATAGGTTGAAGAGGTTTAGGTAGCATTCCAATGGCGTACCCTGCGGAAGGATTGATCTAAAGATGTCTGGCGGGCAGGATTCCATTGGAGAGCTTGCTGTGTTGCTTTTTTTCCATTCATTTGAGTTCTCCTCCCCTTGACATTTGTGTGAAACTGCCCAGCCCGTTTTGTGGTCCTGGGATAGGTAGGTGAGGGTGCATGGTCTGGTTGATTGGTCTACTTTGTATGATCTGGTGTATATTGTTCATTTTGTTCTTAAAAAGCTATCTACAAGAACACTGCATAGTTTTTGTTAAGGCACTGGTGTATTATTGCATCTGGCAAGGATTTCTTATCTGGTTTATGATACTGAAAAGTTCTTTTTGAGTGTTGGTGGCTTTTGTGATCCGGTCGGCATAGTATTTTATTCACTTTAAGGATTTCTTTTGTATACTCTTTGTTTTTGATAAAATTATTCTTTTGGCTTGGTCAGTTTCTCCTCGATTCTTGTTCTAGTTTCCACTTTTTTTTCTCCATTGCTGTTACGCTCACCTGGCTCCCACAGGGGCGTCGATCTGAACCGGACAGCTGCGGTCTCCACCAATGTGACGCGTAGTGCCGAGATGACGGACTGGCCCACCTAGCTTCGTTTGCTTGGCCTGTAGGAATATTCTTCTGATGGTTTGGAAAGATGAGCTCTCCATCCTGCATTGAGCGCAGGGGCGCGTAGAGAACCAGTTGCTTCACTGGCTCGAAGGAATTGGGGAGTTCCAGAACAATATTGACTCTGAGATTACCGGCAAGACGGCGTATGTAGTTCGTAAGAGTGCAAATATCTGACTTTCACTCTGTCCGATTCCTTGCAGGTTGCAGCTTGACCCTAGCGAAGAGTTCCTCGTGGCAACCGGTAATATTCAGGTAAGGATTTGTATTATCCAACACAGTTCGATAAAATAATTTCTTACTTTTCAGGCGCTGAGAGAAAGTATGAAGTCTCGGGGAATAATGCCTCCGGCGGTAAAATCGGGTAAGTCTATTGTGGTGAGGAGGTTTCCCCTTAATTGTCCCTTTGTTTCACCTTGCTGTCCTTTTGTTTCCCCTTCGGGGCCGGGGTTCGGCGAGGATGCAGTGGAAGCTGCGCCGACCCATGAAGAGGAATAGTACCCCCTGTGGTAAAATCAGGTAAGTCTATGGGAGGTAACTAATATTGCCTCTGTGTATTCCCTTTGCTCACCTTGCAGTTCTTGTCTTCCCCTCAGGTTCCGGAGTGCGGCGGGAACATGCAGAAGGATGCGGTGGAATGTGAAGATGCTGCGAAGGCCGGTGAGTTCAGCGCGGCAGGCGAGTCGACGCGCATAAAATAACTTTTCTTCTAGCTCGAACGCGCGATGGATCGGGAATTCAGGTAAGGATCAAAGGTATTGCTCTTGTTCTAACCTTTTCTCCTTCTTTCTCCCTTTTTTTTTTTTTTGGAGCTCCAGACTAGAGGCGGGCGTGGCAGAAGACTGGATGCAGACTTGCAGGCACGGTGAGCGTTACGCTGCTGGATGCAGAATAACGCGAAGCATGTGCTGCTCTTTGGGCGTGGTTTAAATAGCCTCCCAAGTAGTCCCAGGTAAGTATTCCTCCCCAGCCCCACCCGAGTAAAAAATAGTCCCTAGGTAAAGTAGTCCCTTCCAAGCCTCTTTTGGCTTGGAGCTCTTGCAGCATGGTCTGCAGTCCTATGGCGCCAGGACTGACTCTCCATATGAGACAGGCACCATAGACGCCAGGACTGCACCCAAATAGCCCACAGCAGGGGTTGTTGGGCTTGCTTGGAATAACTTGATGCCTGCTTCCGGGGTTGCTGGACTTGGTCTGGGTCCCCGGGGGTAGGCATCATGACAATTGCCTTGAGGTGTGGCGTGAACCATCTCCCCACTGCTATCTTTCGTGATGGGGTGAGAGTTTTTTCTGGGGCAATGCTGCTGATTGTTTCAGCGATACATTTATGGATTAGGTCCACTTTCTTGTGTAGGTCTCTTGCTTCCAATGTTGCAATCAATGGTTTTGAGGATTCTAGTTCTTCCAAGTTGCCGTTTTGGACAGTCTTCCAATTTCTTATCAAGATCGGCAGGGGTACTTTAAGGGCAGCATTGATGGTTTTGATGGCAGTTGGATCACAAACAGTATAATGAGGTGATCACTCCACAGTATTTGTATTGGTGGAGCAGTTGAGATCAGTTTTTTATTGGTGAACATTACGTCAAGAGTGTGTTCGGCCGAGTGTGTTGCTTCTTTCATCATCTGTCGCAGACTTATTGTCTCAAGCTGCTTAGTAATTTCTGCGAGTTTACCTTTTTTTCTTCAAACCATATGTTGAAGTCCCAGAGGATGATCATGTGGCTTTTGGTGAAATTAAAATAAATGTTGGATGGCCAGACAGCTTCTATGAAGGAGTCTATGACGTTTGCGTCGTAAGTGGTTGGTTTACAGACGAGTACGAATGGGAGGTTTGTTTGTGGGTCCGATGTCAGGTGAAAGACGAAGGATTTGCAGTTCAGGATGTTCAGCGGGCCCGCTTTTATTTTTAGGTGTTCTTTGTAGGGTACTGCAGGTCCTTCTTCTCTTTTTCCTTTACCTGTATACATTAGAAGTTGTTGGGTAGACAGCTGTGTAGCGCGACTTTGTGGCTATCATCTAGCCAGGTTTCTGTGCCTAATAGGATGTCCATTCCACAATCGTTCAATAGATCATAGATCTCTATAGTGCGATTGCAACCTAATAAACCCAGGATCGATGTTCAATGTATTTTTTTTACTTAATATAGTGTTCTGCTTTGTTCTTGCATTCATCTGTGTGTGGCCTTGTAGGGAAGTTTACTAATTCTCAGAATGTGGGATGCGTTATGTTGGGTCAGATTCATCATTGAGTAGATCGGTTAGGTTTCATATTGGGACCATGACTTCTTTTGGCTCCTCTTCTATGTCTAGTTGCTGTTGCTACAGCCCCTTTGGGTTCTGGTGTTGTACAAGTTGATATTGTTTCTCATCTTTCTCCTTCAGTATGTTTGTGCCTTTTTCCTGCGCGGTCCTGGTATCCTTTTGGGGTGTCTAACATTTCCGGTGGTCGTTTTCTGTCCTGTAGAGTGGTCCGTAGAGGAGGTATGGTGTTAGGTATAATTATTAGCTTGGTCCAATGGTCATGATGATGATAACCTGTTGTCTCTGCCATGCTTTCAAAAATCCACACAGAAATGCAGTTCAGTCTTCTCTGATGTCGCAGTCGGTGGCAGCGCTGGCAGCTCCAGTTCCTGCGAGTTTAGTCATTGTAGAGCTGGTAATGCCTCTTGGTGTTGTTGGCTGATGGGGAGTGGTCCATCTACCAAGGCCCTCGGTAGATCCTGAATTGGCTTTTGAGGGGGACACAGTGTCTTGGACAATGGGGCTGTCTTTAGTGGCTGTGGGTTATTGTACGTCTTCATCTTCTTCAGAGGACAAAGGTTTTCCCCACTTTTTGAAGGCATGTCCACTGTCAGTGCTCCCCAACCCACTGCCACCGATGTACTGCCGCCCACTTGAGATGGAAGGTCTACTCACAAGCATCTCATAACCATTCCAAGAGGCTCTTCTTGGGTTCAGGATCCGTGGTGGCGTTTCCTTCAGACAGGTGAGATGTTGTGGGTGGTCTAGATTGGCAGCATCTAGGGTATCATCTTACCCTTTTGGTTCTTGATCTAGGATTGAGAATTCCAAACCTGCTCAAATCTCCCAGACAACTCGGTCCCAAAGTGCAGAACTAGTGGCTACCCAGGATTCTCTGGTTTCAGTGGTGTCATTAGTCTTCGCACGACATAGGTCAACCTCGATGTGTGGGTCTTTGAAGCCCACTTCTAACATGTGTAAAGAGCACCTCAAAATGTAAGGGTTTTCAGGGGTTTTTATTGAAATCTTTGTGAGTCATGGGGAGGTCCATCTCCCATTGCGCCTCTTGTGCTAACCCTTCTCCCTAACCCAGGCATCCCTGACCCCCAGGTTAGAATATACAGGTTGACCCCTTACTGTCCAACTCCATCTTCTCCTAGTTGGGAGGACCTAGAGGCAGAATGCTTTACGGTCTCAACTCTCTCAAGAACTTCCCAACTTTCCTTACTCCATCCAGTTAAGTTTACTACTGGTACAGATGGTGCCTTACAGGTACCCTGTAGGATTCACTCCCATCAAGCTCACTCTCACCTCTCCTACTCTATCTCCCCATTCCTTTTGTCCCACTCCTCCCACCAATCTTCTATCCCTCTAAGGTTTTCCACTCCCTCTCTCCCTCCCTCCCTCCCTCCAGGTCTCACCTCCATCCTTTGCTGATATTCCTACTTATTCCCTGTCCCCTCCGCCACACTCATATTCTCGCCCCCTCCCATCCCCGCCCCCCCCCCCCAACTAATCCATTCAACATCCACTTCACAACCACTCCTTAAACTAATCTTGGTAAATGTTGGTTCATGTTAGCAGGCCCCATTTGGGGTGCCACAAAGTTAAGTGCTGATCCATTGAGGGTCCTGGCTATCACACAAATGCCTGGTTTCCAGCCACCACACTTCCAAGTCATCGTTCTTTGGTGCGTATTTCCCCAAGAACAGGCTTCTTTGGGATCTCAACAAACATTCGATGACCAGGTGTTTAACTGATTCCACAGCATTTGCACAGGATCGACAGTTATTGTTTTGGGTCTCAGCTTTACGTCTAATGAATAACATTTCCTTTGCAGGATAAAGATTTAAACGCAGCCACAGATATTGGTCTCGATGATACCTACATGGAAATCTTTCCAGATACTTTACAGTCGTATTTACACCCCTAGCCTCACTACCCAGATCTAATGTAGTGGTATATTTCGCCCTTTTATTATGAGTTGCGATCCAATCACTGTATGACAGTTTTTTCTTTGCAGCACAGGGGTTATTTAATAATGTTTCTATGTCAATATTGGCATAGGTCAGTTGGACCATAAAAGCTGGTGGCAGCTGTCTCTTTGCCACCATCACCCGGCTGCACTGAAGCTTTTTTTGGCTGCAACACGCAGGCTTCGCGGGTCCGTTACTCTTCGTTGGTTTCTCCCGGCCAGATGGACCTCACAGAACAGTGGGGAAACTGCTGTTGGGTGGGTTGATGGTTCTCTTTATTTAGCGGTTGTCACAACATTTGGAAGTACCTGTGTCAAAGCCAGTAATTTTGTGGTTTCTTCAACAACCAGTGTCAAATTGTGTTGTCTTCGCAACTGCACGATACCTGCATAGGGCTCGTGTGCAAAGAAAGATGGCTTTGAAATAGACTCTGAAGTCGAGTGTTTTCATTTTTTGTACTCTGGTTTTGTAACACATTTGACAATGAAACCGCCTAGGCCAGACGCACGATTATCAGAATGGTACGAGGCTGCGAGCAATGCTCTCTGTTATGCGGTCTTATTTTTTTTAACATCATGCGTTTTTATTTTTTATTACTAGTTGTTAAGCCCCAAATTGCCACCTATTTCACACAGGACACGCATGCATTCCTCATAAAAGGAGGTTTAAAGTAATACTTCTCTTTTAGAGAACATCATTCCTAACCCCTTATACTAAAGAGCTAGCAGTGTCGGCTTCTGCGTCACAGTCCCCACACTCTGGAACTCTCATCAGAAACAAACAATCCCATAACACCTTTAAAAAACGAGTAAAAACTTTTCGTTCAATAAATATGAGTACAACTTTTTTTTTGTTACCTACGACTTCTACAACTCACCTTTTGCCTTCTTGTACCAAACGCTGTGATACACTTGGGTATGGGCATTACAAAATGTTTAAAATAAAATGGAACCTTCAGGGGCGTTTAGTGATAAATGTCATACATTTCTTTAGAAACACATAGGAATATAGCTATTGGCTACCTAATTCTGCCCAGGTAGACAATTAGGTAGGTTTAGCTAGTTTTCAAATTATACTTTCCTCAGCTTTACCCACAATCAATTATGGTCCACTATCAAAAGAGGAGTGACAGTCAGGATAAGCCACATACAGAGGGCGAAAGCCTTTCTTCAAAGCCTGTTATCCCAGAAATCTGAGGCATTTATGAATGGTAGACATGCCTGATCAAAATCAAAGAGTCCAGCAGCTAGTCCAGTCTACCCCTGCTTACCTGCTGGATACTGCGTTTCTTTGCTTCTCTGTTGGAGTTCCTGAAGTGTGCTTGCACCTTTAATTTGTGAAGGACATCTTATTTAGCCACCAGGTGACACACAGCACCGGCGCGCAGAGTCCGGCAGCGAGTCCAGTCTGCCCCAGTCTGCCCCATGCAGCCGTAGCAGTCGCAGCAGCTGAGTTGAGACGAACATCGTGCTTTCAAAAAGGTAAGCAACGTTCGAAAAGCGACTTTGAATATACAAGCGTATAGGAGCGGCTACTTGATATTGCCGACATTGACATTGTGAAGTGCGCAAAGTTGAAATGAAGGAACTGCCTGAGAAAGGTCCAATCACGTGTCAGAAGCTACTGCACTGCCGGGCGAAATCGGATGTACAATGGGTGGACTTGCATGTGGCCCGATGGAGGGGAAAGCGGTCGAGGAATTGCCTGCGAGGAGCGCGAGGCTCCGATAGTGTCTCCCGCTTCCCCCTCTGCTCCGCCTACGATGTGTGTTTCGGTGGCAGCATGCCTCCTATCCACCCTCATTCGAAGAGTGTCTTGTCAACCCGACCCGTCTGATATGTCGGATACTGTGAGCGGCTTTCAGCCCGGAAGAAATAAAAGCATCCATCCCTACTAGCTAAGTAGAAGCTAATTTGTACTTTGATGTTACAGATGTAGAAATGTTGGAAACTTATACACTTAATGTCGGCAACAACGAAATACTTGGGGGTTTGCTGGATAATGGAAATGAGGAATGTGTGATAGCCGTGAAAGAGAGACCAGACATTGCCATTGTTCTGAGTGTTTGTGACCCTGCTACAACAAGCTATGCGACGACCGATGGAACGGTCTGCAGCGCCATTACACTGAACGCTTTGCCATCAGGCCAAGTGGAGTCATTCGAGCGCCGTCCTCCGCATCAACTCATGAGTCTGTTGTGCCCAAATGAACTTACATGACTTGGGCCATGCTGGCTCGATTTTTGGAAATACTGATCACATTGGTAGGGATAGATCTGGGTCCGTACTCAGGGCCAGTGAGCTGCAGGGCAGTGACGCACATGTGAGCGTCGGCCCTGATAATATCCACCCTCGGTCTGATCCCCAGCAATCCCTTAAAACTCCACTGAAGTGTTGGTTTGCCCTCAATGACCAACTCAATGATTTCGGCTGGTATGATAGGATAGGTTATTTATAACGTGCTTAATACCCAGAGGTTTCCAAGCATGGACCGAACCTGTCTTGCTCCATGTCGTCTTGCTTCCAAGGCGAGATCATTGCCCCCAAACTAACCTGCTGAGGCTAGATCAATGTCTGGCATTAAGGGAGACCTGCCTGACAGAGCATCTCATGGCCGACTTCCCAAAGTTAAGAGACGGGCTTAACGGCAGTAGCGAAATCGGTGCAGCCTTGATGCCTGGCGTCGCCACCCCTGTGGTCTCCAACTGCAACAAAATAGAAATAAACCTGCTTCTTTTATGCTACATGACACAAGGCTAGCAATGCACAGTCTCTCAAAAGATCGGACAAGTACTCTGCAGTTGGTGAAATCTAACTCTATACTGAAAATAGTGGCTAGAGAAGAAGCAAACTTTTGCAATGGCTAGAACACACAATTGTGTTATGCGGTTGTTGAGTGTTCGATGCATGCAAGCTCCACCCGGCTATCCTCCTCAAATAAGCCGACTGGTCAACTTCTGAAGCAGACGACCATGCTCCCAACAAAAAAGGCCACATTTTTTGTAGCTGCAGGTCTTCAGATCCATAACAATGTTCTGGCCGCTACCAGAATTGCAATGGTGCCCTTCATAAAACTGTATGAATCGCTAAACGACCCTCTAAAAGGTCAGGGATCCCTACTTGCGATGATAAATTCAAAGCTCAGCTCTTTAGAAATCTTCACTGAGCAAATTCAAAGAAGGCTTGATTGTGAAGCAGAAACATCAAAATGGCATAATAGGTTAAGTGACTTAGCAAGACACGAGATAGCAGGCAAAACCGAACTGATGGAGGCTCTGATTGACAGCACAAAATGGATGCAGCATAATTTGTATTAAATGGCTGCAAATGAAGAAGTGTAGGCCTGCAAGTTCAAGAAAGCTGCAGTATTTAACGCTGGGCGGAGCTCTTCTTCCGCTAGTATAAACTTGGCCCCCCTCGGTAAATGGAGCCAAGGTGGAGACATTAAACATCGATAATCTTGGGACTACTCCACAAATTCAGAATAAGTCACTGAGTAGCCATGGTTGTTCAATGCAGCCGCCGAGTGAGTCACAAACTAGTGTGCCAGCAAGTACGAACACCTCAAATGGCAATGCTGCTATATTTAATATCTCAAATATGGCACACGTAAATGCTGGTTCCGGGGCTCCTGGCTCAAGTGTTGCCTCCCAAGCAGCCACGAGGGGTTCAAGTCGTCATGCTCAAGGCAACTTGCAAAAGTTAAGTCTTCCAAAGGCTACAAATGGAAACTTAACGTTTGAAAACTTTTCTAAATCATCCAAGCCTTTACCTGCAAGTGTGCCTACTAAGAAGACCTGTATCTCTGGGATTGTTGGTGGAACAACATCAAAAGGAAAGAAAGCTAATGCCACGAAAAGCAAATCCAACAGCTCGAAGAGCTTTATTAGGAACCTAACAACCCCTCCACCGGTGCCTCTGTTAGAGCGCGGGACTAAACAAAAGACAAATGTCAATCATGCACTGTTGAAGATGTTTCCATCGCCTGAGCTCATCAATCCAAGAAAAAGATCGACAATGATTCAGTCAGTAACCATTCAAACGTGACTGATGACCTATAAATGTAACTTTTGTATGCAATTTAAGAATCAAAGCATTTAAGCATTCTGTAACAAGCGCAACGATGCCCAAGGGCGGCCCGGCGCTATACAAAAATAAAATAAATAAAAATAATTGATGATGCTGAATGGATTAGTCCTGTGGTCGACCGCCCACAGGGTGTCGAACTCAGAGGAACATCGGAAGCTGCAACATGTGGGCAAGTTGAAATGGCAAAGGTGAGGTGCCTCAAAATGTGATAAATCCCGTGAAAATATTTAACGGTTTAGCTTCTCTACCAAAGGAAAGTGGCTGAGGATGTATACACCCCAGACCAACAGAAATCGGCCGTCAGTACCAGATCAAAACACAACGGTCCAACTTCTCCAACGTATCAGAGGAAAGTGAAATGGGATCTTGTTGAAACCCCAGAGAGTGCTCCTCTAATGAAGCTGAAGCCTAAATTTACCTCTGCACAAGTGGAACGTCAAGGCGGGAGACCCGATAACAACTGTGGTCCAAGAGCTATGCAACAGAAGTAAATCTAAACAGGCATAACATAATGAAACTGCAGCACTGTATACCCTCGTTAAGAAATATAGCGTCGGAAGACATCGCAATAGTGGAGTATGTTTCTGAATGTAGGTCAGATTACGGGATCTTACATGTTGACTCAAAACTGATTGGGAATACCTTGATCTCTGCAGGCAACATATGGTCTTTTGGTCACGAAATAACGATGCACACTGAGACCGTCTCCAAACCAAACAAAAGCTGACAGTTGGAGGAGGCTTATCGTGAAACTAATCCTTGAGATGTGCCTCGCTGCGAGAAAAGTTTGAAGGAGATGTGTGTAGAAATGATGAGGCAAAATATAAAGAGGACTCTGCCAAAAGAAGAAGACCGGACACAAGGAACAGGTGATGAGTAGGAAAAAAAAAAAAAAAAAACATACACGCTCATAACACTGGTTCCCCAATATCATGGAACACTCATGGCTTTATGCACTTTTTTTCTGAGACCGGGCTAAGTAAAGAATGTTACTCAATAATATGCTTAAAAGAGACTTCGTTACGCGAACTTCCGAAATGTGACGGTTATATGATCCTTCTGAATGCTTCTGGAAAAAAATAAGATTGGCCGTCCATTTTCAGGTCTCTTAACGATGATTAAAAATACTGAGCTTGGAAATTAATAAGATCTTCGAACCCCAAACTGTTTGTACAAGAAACTGTGCTATGGTCAGTCCAACAAAAATAATTGGAATTGAACACCACCTCCTCATCATCATCATCAATATCTATGGGAATCCGGCTATGATATCATCCAAGAAGTTTATTGTCTCCGTAATGCTGTTGGTTGATGAGTGTATTTTGGAGTTCCAGAAAATCCACATTTTAGTGTGCAGTGACTTCAACCTTTCATGGTGGAAGTCAAATGGTGTAAGGAAAGTAATGAAATCAACGCAATGTAAATCGAGCATATAAGCGTGGCAAATGCTGGAAAGATGAAATGGCCACAAGGAACTGCGATATGTTAAACGGTCAGATCTCAGGTGACATCCCAGCAAGTTCTACGTGGAATAGAAATGGGTGCCATAAAACGCTCGATTATATCTGGGCGTCAAGGAACTCGACCACAAACATAGTGACCATGACACTATAAATGTGACCTGGCAAACAGAAACAGTACATCTAGGTCATCGACATGTATGCAACCTGATAACCAGGGCCTGAACCATCTATGGTTGAACAAAAAGAGATTGAAGAGATGTCAGATAAATTCTCCTCACAAAGTGTATTTGAACCTAGTTGTCTGGACTATGAGTCCCTTTTAGTACAATACAAAACAAGCCAAAGTGGATTCAGGCAAGCGCATCATTGTAAAAAAAAATCCATTTAATCTCAAAGAGGCGGAAGAAAAGAAGAAAATAAAAAGAGACATCCGAAAACTAAAAGCCAGCAATATGCTAGATCGTGGGTTAGCTATAAAGAAGCGCCGACAAAAATATAATTGGCTAATCTCGTTCAAGTTGATCCACGATCAAGACAGAGCGGAAGAAATGTTGAAGTAAATTTATGCACATCACAGCAGAGACACCTGGACCATTATTAATGAAGGTTTCCCATCTCAGAAATAGATGATGTGCACTAGTGTAAGTGCGGATGTATGGTTCAAGCACTACTCAGCTGTTTTTAAACTCAGCTCGTTGGCTGATGTTGACGAAGGAGAAGGAAAGTCCCTTGGAACCTTCAATTTGATAAAGACGAGATCTTGAATGCAACCATAAAATTGAAGAATTCGGGTGCAGGTGGTCCAAATGGCCTATCCAACATTGCCTTAAAAAAGTATTGGGCGATCTTTATCGAAACACTCTTTTCCGAGATCTCTATGAAGATGATAATTCCAACATCATTGCAATCGGCAGTAGTTGTACCAATCTTCAAAAAAGGAGATTGCACAGACCCGAACAACTACCGTCCGATTGCGCTTCTCGATTTCTACAGCAAATATTGTCCAAATGGGCAGAAGAAGCTGGCATGCTAGACTGCAGACAAACTGGGTTTACTAAAGGTGTAGGTGTGGAAGTGAACCTTATAATGTTAAATCTGCTAAAGCAATCAAAAGGGGGGAAAATGGGTTTCTCGCTTTTATTGATTTGCGTCAGGCTTTCAACACTGAATAGAGCTACTATGGAAGAAACTCGAGAAATGGAATTGCCCGTTAGAGCTCCTTCAACCAATCAGAGTGCTGCACTCCAATAAGTCTACAAGAATCAGGTTAAATGCGGAAGATGATTTTACCGAAAGAATACCAACAGAAAAAGGAGTCAAGCAAGGCTGCCCACTTGTTGCCTTACTATTTAAGCTATACAAGGCAGATCTATCAACAGCCTTCTCAAAGTGTAACTCCTTCCCTCCGAAATGAAACGGTCATCAGTTAATTTGGGCAATCTACGCTGACAATCTGGTACCCTGACACTACACAAATAGGTCTTCAGCGACTATTGAATAACCTGGTAGTGTACTTGAGAAACAACGATCTGCAGTTAAATGCTAGTAAGTCAAAAGTCATGGCACTTGGTGCCAATCTTGGGAAAAGAGGAAATCACTTTAAATGGCATGCAGCTGATGAACAACTAGAAAGTTAAAAAAAAAAATCGAGTATATTCGATATTTGGGTATAATGTTCAACAAATCCATTAGAGAACAGCAATAGAACCGTGATTTAAAAAAACAGAATCAAAAACTTGACGCTTCAGGGCATAAAACTGCACGCTGAGTACGGGAAATGTACGCTTAAACCCGTTTTAATGTTTTATCGTCAGAAGGTGCTGGACACAATCACGTTTGGGAGCAAAGCTAGCCTAAATATCAGCAGAGCATTGTGGGATGCCCTGGAAGACCAATTTTGGTGCAATGTTTTACACTTACCAAGATGGGTGCCAATTGTGGCCATTTGTTACGAACTCGGGCTGCAGTCTATGTTCGCAACTGTTTTGTGGAAATCGATCGCTATGAGAAAAATGTTTATGAAGATGTCAGCCCCTTCGTACAAGATTTTCAGTGTCACAGCCGAGAGGCCATTTTATGGAATGGATCGCGAAGATACACGTCCAACTGATCTATGCCAATACTGATATAGAAACATTATTAAATAACCCCTGTGCTGCAAAGAAAAAACTGTCATACAGTGATTGGATCGCAACTCATAATAAAAGAGTGAAATATACCACTACATTAGATCTGGGTAGTGAGGCTAGAGGTGTGAATATGACTGTAAAGTATCTGGAGAGATTTCCATGTAGGTATCATAGAGACCAATACCTGTGGCTGCGTTTAAATCCTTATCCTACAAAGGAGATTTATTCATTAGACATCAAGCTGAGACCCAAAACAATCACTGTCTATTCTGTGCAAATGCTGGGGAATCAGTTAAACACCTGGTCAAATGTTTAATGTTGAGATCCCAAAGAAGCCCGTCTTTGGGGAAATACGCACCAAAGAATGATGACTTGGAAGTGTGGTGGCTGGAAATCCTGTCTGGACATAATTTTATGCTAGTCTGTGCAGTAAGAGACAAGATTCTGATAAATTAAGGAGTTGTTTCACAATGTTGATAGATCATGATATTTGGAATAGAGGACTAATGAGAGTATGTACATGTAAAGTGAAGTTTGTAATAAACTAAGAAATTTACAATAAAAATAAAAAATTTAAGAAAAAAAAAAAAATCGGATTTCCAGATCACTCCATCCTTTTTCCAATCAGCCCTAGTGGCAGGAATGTATAACTATAATAAACACAAAATGTATCAGCGGAAAAATCAAGTTAAGGAGGAGTCCGGCAAAAGGACGGAGAGGGACACCCAAATTCGGAACCACAGATCAGACCATACAAAAACCAAATTAATTAGAATATTTTCTTTGCATTTCATGGTTTGTTTAAAACATACATATTAAATCATGCTTTGAGCTCACTTGGACATAGCTCCTAAGCCGGCATACTGACGTTTCCAAAGTTTGGGAAACCGCTAGCCATCATGTTCTATGCTGCTTTATATTACGCTCTGCAATGTTGCCATCCACATGGGCGTTATAATAATTTTACTGTCTCAGCCACTTGTTGAAAATGTTTCGAAACATTAAGGAATGTTTTCCATTCTTGTTTCGCAATGCCGCCATTTCCATGGGCATGGCGGCAATTGCATCGCCTCAGCAATTTGTTGAAGTGGTTTGAAACATTTAGGAATACAACTCGATTAGCATTAGGCTGATCGCCATAATACAAGCATAATCTGTTATGAAACTCCAATACATTGGTGGTATATCGCTTATTTATTTATTCATTCATGCTGTTTCAGTTTCCGGTGTGTCCACTACATCATGTCGAACATCATTCCGTCCGGGCAGGACACCCTTTCCAGACGCTCTAACGCCATCTGTGACACAATGTCAAGATTAACTTTTTTCTTTGCTCTGTCTATTCTTACTCAGGTGAGCATAACTTTTTGATCCAATGGTCACATTGGGAAGGAATGCAGCCCGGTGGTTTTTCACTGTTTTTTGGGGAGGTTTTTAGTTACTTACTACCCCCCCCTGGATTATAACATGTTCCTGCTTTTGTTTTCTGGTTTTTTGCAGTTCTACTTGGTAGAGAACATGCCCTGTTGGTCTACATTTACTTCTCAGGATTTATATTCGGGAATAGGTGACCAGTTTAAAGGTTGAGATAATGGTAAATTGAGAATTGAATTGCTAAACCTTTTTCTCCTGTTAATAAGTATGGAGGATTTTCTGCCGGAACATTTTGGAGGGAGGCGGCCATCCTGTTCGCTATTCACAAGATCATGCTTATCAAAACCATATTTTTAGTTTATTGTGTTAGTATTCAAGTTTTGTTTTATATTTATTGTACAATTCATTTATGAATTTGTTTGATTGTGGTTTGTGTTTTTCTATTTTGTCGGATGTTTTAGGCAAAATTATGGATTCAGCCCCAACAAATCTCCACAGCTGAATGCACTATCGCTCCATATATGCATTTTTCCACATTATAAATTCCAGTGGCATGTATTTTGATGGGAGTGCACTGTCCTGACGAAGATGGGCATCAATCGTGAAACAGCTTAGATGCGCTGTACCATCAAAACTACTGTTTGTTTGCATGTCCGACCTAGTGTATAAAGTAGGTCATGACAGTATAGTAGTTGACGTACGGCACCCATTTTTAGTTCCAACTTTAGAAGTAACCAATATTGCCTTGTTTATGTATTTGTGGTTGTTCTTACATTATTAAATGTGGCCGTAGCCTCTGACCACCAGCCGGATGATCCCCTTCAACCAGCTTGATGTTCAGATTGCTTGGCTACATTAAGCCAGTACTGACTGAATTATCAGCCGTGTTTTTAGATATGCACTTTGCTTGATTGTATATTCTACTTTCTAATTAAATGTTGCTACTTAGATAATGAGCTGGAAACATGATTTAATATGTATGTTTTAAACAAACAATGAAATACAAATAAAATATTTATTTTTTCTAATTAATTTGGTTTTTGTATGGTCTGATCTGCGGTTCTGTATTTGGGTGTCCCACTCCATATCCTTTTGCCGGACTCCTCCTTAACTTGATTTTTCCGCTGACACATTTTGTGTATATTATAGTTGTTCTTCCTCTTTGTCAGCGAAGTAGAGGTCTACCCATCTCCCGTGAAGAATGTATAACTAACTTCAGATATATTTCTATCAACTCCATAAGATAGTTGTTTGAATATATTTGGATATTTCATTTACACTTGGTAGATTTAGAAAAATACTCATGAAATGTCTTTCTGCATATGGTATATGACCTACGCTCTCAGCCAATCATTTGAATTTCTTTTGAGTTTTTTCAATATGTATAATAGTTATGCAAGACACTGTTTCTGTCTTATTAACAGATTAAAGAGACTGCTCCTGAAGAAGGGCTTGGACTCCGGAAACGGATAGCTTTTTTTTGGTCTCTCTAATGGAATATATATTGCTACAGAGATTAACTTTAAACCATAAGGCTGATTAATTATACACAGCCTTACGTTTAATGGACATGCACAACTGTACTAAGATCTTTTGTAATTGATATGCTATAAGACACTGTTTGAAACTGATAATGTGTCTCTAATTGTTTATCCAGTAACCAAGGTGTTCGGGGGCTAAGGATGCCTTCCTAGAGATACCACAGTTTACTGTATTGCATTTTCCCCTTATGTGCCTATGGGGGGGGGGCATACCACACCTGCACCCAAAAACTGTGAAACATCTTTACAGATTATTATAAATATTCATTGACATACATGAAATGCTGGTGTACAATTAAGAGTTTATACCTTTTTGTTGCTATAAAATCCGGTTTGATAACAGGACATAATCCCCATCATAGGCCCAAGTAAACACTCCTGATAGCAACAACGCACAGATCTTACTAGATGTGTCTAAAAGGGCGATAAGCCTTTAATTTCGAAGAGTTTCCTTGAGACCCTTTTGGTAAATGTGAAGCATGAATTACAGGACTTTGCCCATTGCTGCACCCCATTAAACAGAGGTTGTCAGAACTAAGCTTACAATATGGGATCAGAGTCAAATCACTCAGCCCAGCAGGACTGGCAGCACAAGACGCCATAAATGTGCAAAGCGGGGTTATAATGTTCGATATCATCACCGAGTTTGACCTGTACCTAAGATCTTTAAAGTAAATATTTTCCAAAGCCAAACCAGAAAGCGTATGCATCATGTTTAATAAAAGGCATCTAAATCACCCATTGCTATAGAAATAGGTTGAGCAATTGAAGACAACTCGATTATTAAGTAGGGAATTGTTTTTGTTTTTATTTTCCAATACGGTAATCATTTCCTGCCTTTACTTTATAATTGTGTACAGTACATCACCCCACTCCCTATTTGCAAACAAGGTCTGTACTACAGAATACATTTAAATAAACAACAACTACAGAGATCTCTAACATATCCACATGCCACACCCTGGCAATGAATACCACGATGCACCGAGTCCCCTGCCTGGGATGAACACCAACCCATTAGGAATTGGACTCGGTGGATTGCGTTCCTCTTGTACTACTCACAATCTGTGGCTCTCTGTTATTCACCATAATCACAAGGGACTCTTTTTAATTGTGGTTTGATACTGCCATCTCAATGCTGCTAGACTGTGCCGGGTTCTCATCACATATCTCGTTACTGGTCGACCTTTAATATTCTTCCCATTAAAATGTTAAGAGACGTCGTCCTGGGCGCAGCCAGATACGTGTGTGTCCTTTGCAGTACTGGAATTGGCACAGTCCACAATAAGCATTCAGAAGCCCTAGTATACACCGTCCCCTCTCACCGTCATCTGCCTGCCACTAGTAGCTGGTAGCCAATCCCACACTAAAACTGCAACACCTACGATTCGTCCTTCTGTAGGACAATGGTTAATTTCACAAAGAACACCACACAGGCTAAAAAGAATTGAAATATTGCCATCTAGTGGTCAAAGAGAAAAACAATAGAGTTAAAGAACAAAGTGGCAACAGAGCAGTACAGGTATACATAATAATGCTTCACTTTTGAATTAATTGCACAGTGTAGTATAGGCGTGATTTTAGAGTAAGGGGACTGGCGGATGGATCATAACGCAGTCTTGGTGGCAAGCCGTTAGGAGACCACCTCGGTCAAATAAGACGGGCTTGGACACCCGAAACGCATAGAGTTTTTTGTCAAGAAAGAGCGGAAAAATGAAACTTTTTTTTTTTAACCTTTTGTTTTTAGTTGGCATAAGTAGGAAGGCCAAGCACGGAACAGTCAGTTACATGCAATGTACAGAACATCTTGCATATCAGTATATAATGGTGCATTAAACATAATAGAGCACACACCATGAGCCAGATACAATGGCACATCATCCAACATCTGATCCAGTTGACAAGGGGGAAGAAAGGGACAAATCTTCATCATTACATTTGTGTAACTACAGAATGCCGACCATACGTTCTTTGAGCGAGATGACATAGGCCATGATGTAATGTACTCTTCACATATTTGTGTCCAAGTGAGCGCGTGCTACCACAGTGACATTGGGCGGCGCAGCGCACTTACAGTTCAATAATATACACTTTTTGGCTACCATGGTACTTATATTCAAAAATGTGGTCAGTTTTTTAACATTTCCATTCTCCCACACCCCGAATAGTACACCCAACGGAGTAGGAACTAGTACCGTCTCCGCTATTTCGGAAAGCACCCTCAGGATTCCACTTCAATATACATTCAGCCTCGGGCAGGACCAAAACATATGTACGTCTTCCAGATGACATCTAGGGCAAGCATGAGACTTGTCTGGAGATCTTATTTAATTTGTGTGGCGTGTAGTATACCCTATTGAGAAGTTTATACTGCATGCAACGGAGTCTGAAATTTATGGATACTCTGCGAGTATGTTCACACATCCTCTTCCAGAGGTCATCTGAAGATATCAATGCTGAGTTCACGTGCCGATTCACCTCTGGCATAAGCTAGTGTATGTGGAGATTTTGCCAATTACATTTTATATATGTAGGATACCCGCCCACCACTCACTAGAATTAGCCAGGTATTGCAGCCCAGGCGTCTCGGGGGGCTCATCTGGGCATGAAGGCCACATGGCACTAACCTCAGCCCAAAGCCTATGATCTTGCAGCAAATCCAAAGCAGAGCCCGCGTCGCAGGTCCGCCACGTTTGTGGTGTAATAAATTTGCCCCTAGGGAACAGATCAGCCAAAGCCTGGTAATCTAGCTTCTGCCAACGACAGGACAAGGATGTGTCGTGCGTGGGTTCAAGCCCCGGGAATCTCCAAAGCGGAAGCCACTTATAATATGGGCGCGGATCTGACAATATGACTATAAAATGATGGCACGCTTTCAGAGTGGAGGCGACAGGGTCCACAGAAGCCCCGGCTACATAGCTCTTGTAGAGGATCAGGGACATGATATGCACCCCAGACATTGCCAATTCTTCAAGTCTGACATGTGGTGGAGCAGTTGGGTGCTTACACCAATAGGCCGCATATTGGGCTTGGGCAGCATACCAGTCAGTACAGGGCTAAGTCAGGTGCAGCAAGGCCACATTTTTCATAAGGCAACGTGATGTACTACATTTTTTCCGGAGTGCCAGAGGAATTGTGCACATTTCTTATGTAGGTCATCGAAGTAATTTTTCCCAGGCCAAATCGGAACATTGGCGAAAATGTATAACAACTTAGGGACAAGTATCATTTTAATCAAGTATAATTTCCCGGCAAGTGAAAAAGGTAAAGCTCGCCATTTTAGAGTCGAGGTGCTTTGAAACAGCAACATAGTTATCGGCTAATAGGGATGATTTGGATATTGAAACCTGCACACCCAGGTATTTAATAGAGTTGGGAGACCAGCGGAGGGGGTATACGCATGTAGGCTGTTGCTTGGAGGTGGTTAGCGGGAACACTTCTGATTTAGAATAGTTAATAGTAAACCCTGAGAACGTGCCAATTTTAGTTATATCTCGAAGGATAGGGTCCAGATTAATGTCCTGGTCTCCAAGGTACAGCAACACATCATCAGCATTTAACAATATCATTTCTGGAGCCTTAGTTAGCCGTATCGCCTTCCCAGAGTGTCTAGCTCTAATATAGTCTGCCATGGGCTCAATGACCATAGCAAACAGGATGGGGGAGAAGGGGCAACCCCGACGGGTGCCTGGCAGTAAAGTTATACCCAAAGAGGTCATGGAATTGACTAACACTCTAGCCGTCGGGCAAGTATACAATAGCTTAATATATTGTAGCATAGAGGGGCCCACTCCCATAGTCTCAAGGACCTGCCACATGTAGCGCCACGCCACCATGTCAAACGCCTTTTGGGCGTCAAGTGTGACTGCCACCACAGAGACCCCCTGATCGATCCTTGCGATAAAGTTGAAGAGGCGCCGTATATTTAATGAGGTCGATCTTCCGGGCACAAATCCGTTTTGGTCTTCATGTACCAAGTACGGCATGATCGGAAGAAATCTGTATGCAATAGTTTGAGAATATTTTGGTGTCAATATTCATGAGTGACAGTGGTCTATACGACCCACACTCGTCGTCAGGCTTAAGCAAAACCATAATTATAACCTTGCGCAGTGACGGAGGCAGTATGGAGTCGACTAAAGATTCAGACCATACCTCAAGAAGAGTAGGTGCCAGCAGCAGCACGTACTCCTGATAAAATCAGAAGTGAGCCCATCCGGACCCGGGGATTTCCCCTTAGGGAGATCTGTTATGGCTGTGACAATCTCATCAAGCGTAATTGGCATGTCAAGTTGCTCTCGGGTAGCTTGGGAGATGTATGTCATAGGGATCTGGTCTAAGAGCTCTTGGATGTCACAGGTGTCATGTTCAATGGACGGTGTATAGAGCTTAATATAGAAATCAAAGAATCTCTCCAATATTTTTTGATCAGACCATTGTCAGACACCTTGTTCATCTTTAATACAATCTATCTGGGGTCTGCC
Source organism: Ambystoma mexicanum (assembly GCF_040938575.1). Lineage (NCBI taxonomy): Eukaryota > Metazoa > Chordata > Amphibia > Caudata > Ambystomatidae > Ambystoma > Ambystoma mexicanum. Next base: position 990,328,857 of record NC_090926.1, on the reverse strand, counting down.
ACCCTCCGCCCGCACCAGCCTTGCAAGAGTCCTACTGGGGCGGTCACCTTCCCCGTACATCCTAGCCGCATGAGGGTGGGCAAGGTAAGGCACTTCCCATTCAGCATGCGTCTCATACAACTCGAGTTCCTCCCTGATCCGCGCCAACCCAAGGGGACTTGCTTCCGCCAAGTAATCAGCCTCCAGAGCCTTGAGTTTGGACTCTGAACACTGTAGATCCCTCCTAATTCCTGCCTCCCGAGAAATGGACATGCCTCTAATATACACCTTAAATAACTCCCAACAAACCCCAATGGTGGTGTCCTTCTCGGTGTTACATTCAAAAAAGTCCAGGAGAGCCTCCGATTTGAAACGCCAGGTGGGATAGGATGGGCGTGCTTGACCCACATCGATTAAGGCCATCACCGGGACATGATCAGACAAGGTGCGTGCAAGTATTTGCGTGCCTGCCATTACTTTCAGCAGACTACCCGATACCAGAAACAAATCTATTCTAGAAAAGCTATCATACACCAAGGAGTAGTAGGTGTATTCACGGTCGAAAGGGTGAAGGGACCTCCATGCATCGTGTAAACCAAGTTGCTGAATGTGCATTTGTAGACGTCTAGCAGACGGAGATAATACCCTAGGTGCCACACCAGTCCTGTCTAGGTCTGTGTTCAGGATCGGATTCATAACTCCCCCCCCCCAAATAATACTAACCCCAATGTATCCCATCAACAGGGTGCCACACCAGTCCTGTCTAGGTCTGTGTTCAGGATCAGATTCATAACTCCCCCCCCCCCAAATAATAGTAACCCCAATGTATCTCATCAACAGGAAGGCCACAGTATCGAAAACTTCAGGTGTATCCACATTGGGACCATATGTATTTACCAGCATATACTCCACACCAAACACCTCACAATGTAAAATAACATATCTCCCGTCTGTATCTATATGGCTCCTCTTAAGTGTAAATTTAATTGACTCATTTACTAGAGTTAAAACTCCTCTAGATTGCGTAGAATAATTGGTGTAGAATCTACATGACCCCCACAAGGGAGCAATATGTGAAGCCAATCGGTCGCAGGCATGAATTTCTTGTAGCAATACAATTGTCACCCCGTGTCTTTGGGCATATGCCGTGATCCTATGAGCTTTAGCATAATTCCCTATCCCCCTAACATTCCAGGTCATTATTCGCAGCATCATGGTCTCAGGTCAATGTACATCCCAGCTTATCCGGGGCCCGGGGAACAACTCATCACCCCCCAGCACCCGAGCTGACACTGTAGGCAAAACAGTACCAATAAGTTCCGCTCTCCATACGCTCGTAGAGCGCAGTGCCACCTCACCCATGCCATTTAGTAAATAACCCCCAACTCCCCCACCCCCCCCCCTCACCGCCCATCTCCGGCCAGCGGTGTTGATCCCCACCCATATAGAGAACAACTCAACCTCTGATTCCGCCCAACAGGGGCAACAATACAATACCAACACAAGAGAAATGTTGGGATCGCAGTGGGGTGTACTGCTACCGCGTGACCACCTTGTGTGGGAACCAGAGTTCCCAGATCAAATAGAGTACATTTGTGGCAGTCCTCCTCGCCCCCTATCGGCATCTAGAATAACAAACTTGCAACACTGTAACCAGCCGGCCCACAGCCAACAAGGCACACCGAGACCCGGGAACTGCATCCCAAGGCGCCCAGCCATCCGCAGAGCCGCCAGTACACCAGAACACGAGGATGCAGGAACCAACAGGTCACGAAAAACTATCACCAATTCCGTGGGCCAAACACCACACAAATCTTCATCAACAGTGCTTATGTTAACTTGTAGAACATTGCTATGTCAAAAAAGTATTGTAGGATACAGAGCCGTGTAAGGTACTACCAACACATAGAATTCCACACAGAGCTCAGTTCTCAACCATCGCATCGCCGCCAGCAACGGCAGGTACAGGGATATGTGCTTCAATAAACTTTACCGCCTCCTCCAGGACCGTAAAGAAGTACAATTTGTTGTTATAGTTGAATTTAAGTCGGGCAGGGAATAGCATAGAATAGGCGATGCTCCTCTCCCTGAGCAGTTTTTTTACTCCAAGAAATTGCTGTCGCTCCTGTTGTACACCAAAAGAAAAATCTGGAAATATTCTAAATGACCTGCTTATCTAGCCTGAGCTCCCGCTTTTCGTGAGCAAGTCTAAGTATCTGGTCTATATCTCTGTAGCTTAGAATCTTAGCTACGATTGGTCTTGGGAAGTCGCCCGGCTTAGGGCGCGGAGCCAGCGCACGGTGGGTGCACTAAACAGCAAAGAAGGGGGACAAGCCAGAGACACCAAGCAAATCTTTAGGTTTTCCGTAGCCAATTCCAGTCTGCCCTGGAGTGCATTTTCAGGAACTCCTATAATTCAGATATTGTTTCTCCTTGACCTCAAGTCATCACACTTGGACTTGGTTGCTTTCATGTCTCGGACCAGGGTCGAGACCGTATCTTGAAGAGTCATAATATTGTCTTCATTTGTACTAATTCTGGCCTCAGCCTCAGTTATTCTAGTGCCCTGCTGATCAAGCTTGGACCTTAGGGACGCAACATTGGCATTTATATCATCGAGCTTCTCATGAAAGGAGGCAAAAATGTTTGTCATGGATTCCATCAATGCCGCTATGTTCAGACCCAATTGCTCCCCCTGCTGTTCAGAGTCATCATGGGCAGAGGGATGCTACGCCTGTTCCAGTCTGGGAGTTGTTTTGGTGAATTTGTCCATGGCGCCGGATTTACCGGTACCGCAAGATCTATCTGACATCACCCTTATTCCAGCAAGGGAGTATCGCCCCCCCCCTGCTGTCCCAGCACTCTTCTGTTAAGGCCTGCACCAAGATCCCAATGCTATGGCACTATCTAGTCTATATCATTGAAGCCAAGACCTCACACCAGCACAGACGTGGCACTGGGAGGCTTAAAACAGAATTGAGAGCGCCTCTGCAGTGCCCCTCCCCTGTGCAGACAGCTCTCCTCCCAAATACCTGTGCCCAGATTGAAGGTTTGCAGTGTAGGGGATCGGCCCAGAATACAAAAGGCACAGACAGCCTGAAGATACACAGTCAGGCACAGGCACCATCAAATGTCCTATGGTAGACAGGGGCCCCACACAGCAGATCAACAGGGATACAAATTACCGCTCCGCAATGTCGTGTCTCTTGGATAAGAGGAAAAAAAATTAAAAAAAATAAACCGGTCCTCAATAGCGCAGCTGTAGATGGTAGAACCCAAAAATTGTCCAGTATGAGCCAGTATCCTCACCACCCTCGTGGGTCTCAGCAGTGCGTGGTCAACTCATACATAAAAAACGCTGCAGTGTATGGCCCTGGGCAAGACCATTGGCATTTAGCAGCAAAAGAAGGGTGCCAGTGCTGAACGGCCACTCCTCCCCCCCGCAGGGAGGGCCAGAAGCACTGCACCTCTCACAGCCCAGGGAGAAGAGCCAACCCCACACTCCTGCTGTGCTAACAAAGGATTCTTGAACAGCACTGCCGCACAAGGCCACTGCACTAGGCTGGGTGGGGGTTGTTGTCAGCCTTCCAAGAAAGCGGAGTGCAAATGAGCAGCTCTGTTATTGATGGGTTAGGTGGCTCTTAAAATAGCTTTTGGGCTTGTGCGCTGATGCAACGGCAGGTAAGTAGGTAGGTAGATAGATAAGTAGGTTGGTGTTCCTCAACCCCCAGCCCCCCATCCCTCCCATTTCCCCCCCTCCACCCCCCAAGTCCATAGAGTGCGCGTCCCTGGCACTTCGGGGCATACACCCCATCCATAGCGGTGACCGTCTTCCTCTTGGGGCGCTCAGTGTAGGTGACGACGTCCCGGATCACGTTATCCAGACAGACATTGAGCACACTGCAGGTCTCCTCAGAGATGAGGCTGGAGTTGCGCTTGACTCCACCACGGCGGGCCGAGAGCCCACCCCCCGGCTCACAGGCACACAAGTCCCAGTTGGCCCACTCACACGTCTGCAGCGCAACGCTGGGAAAAGGGCAGGGGGGGGGCCACAGGCACCAGTCGGCCTCCAGGCCAGAAACAGCAACTCCTCACCCGGGCGCACGTATGGGCTCCAGCAGTCCACAGCTGCAGGCCGAGCCTCTGCCACTGCCGCGCCGCCTCCCACTGCGGCCCCGAGCGGCTGCACGGCCATTAGTCCCCACACAATCCCGGCCCGGGGACAGCCCCCAGCAACTCCCAGATGAATCCCGGCTTCCTCCACACCAATTCCGTCAGCGCCGAGGACCCACCAGGCAGCTGCAGCGAGAGCCGGGCCCGCGGCCAGCACAGGCACTTCTAATGCGGAGTGAGCAGTCACAGTATTAGGCGGCCGTATCAAGCGATATGTCCTCCGGTTTCAGCTCATTTCCAGACCGGTAGTCACACGCACCCATGTCAGCATATACATGTAACTTCAGGGGTCGAAGAGCAAAGAATCCGCCTATGTCGAAGGATTCCAGTCGGTGTCACACGGAGCATCAAGCTTAAGCAGCCATTTTAACAGCTGCCCAACAGCGCCCCCCTCCCACGACAACTGAAATTTAACACAAACTATAACGTAAAATCCCCAAGGGCTTCCTATACAGATTCAGAGAAATCGATTCAGCCCGGAAAGAGGCAAACATTTTGCAGTACAAGGCAATCAGCAATGCCCACACTCCTCATAAAAATCCACAATTAAGCCAACCATCTGACTGACCTTAGCAAAAAAGCTAAAAACAATTTCCTCCCTCCATCTGCTATGAATAGCACCGTTGTACTTGCTTTGTCGGATAGGTGCTATTTAAGGCCATTTAATTATCTTTCAGCAAAGCGTTCAGTGTTATATGAGGTATTTCTTTGGCATCATCCCTCCTACAATCCATCCTGATCACAGCCTGCAGAACACCAAAATCTCGACAACACAAATAACCTCCCAAGGATAAACTCTGAGGGATGGGAATCACCTGAGTCAGAGTCCGCATTGCACTAGCGACTGCACACACAGTACTCACTGTGCTGTACTGAACGGCAAAATTAGTCCTCTCTTACCTGCAGTTTTCCCGTCATAGATCAGAGGCAGACCAGCAGCAGTGACAAGCTTGCTGCACCACTCTAACCCCTTCTACACCTGCTAGTACCACATACAGGCAATATGCATTCTAGACGCGATTCATGCAGATTCTGTGCAATCGTGGACGAGTAAACAGTGCTGCGAAGTCATGCCAATGGTAGATGTGCACATACAAAACATTTGACAATGAACGACATTTTCAGATCTGATGATGATGGTTACCCTAGCATGATTGATTTATCGGTGGCTTTCGACAGTCGACTTCCACATACTTATATATAGACTGACCTGTGTAGCTTTGGTATGCGAAGAATCCGTTTTTTACATCCTTTCTATCGAATCGGACCCAACAGATGAAAACGGGAGCCTATTATTCGGACTCGCTTTGTTCCACAGGGTTCTTCTCCTTTGTTGTTTAATATTTTTATCCGGACACTAATGGATATTGCTTGGTCCAAAGCATGTGTTGACAGACTCGCATTTTTGTATCCTCAGCCCTGGCCTTTTTGCTGTACCCACCGGTTTGTCCTCTAAGGTAAAGAAGCAAGGTTGCATTTGGCAGTCAAACCTGAACTGCAATTTACAGGTTAGAGAGATTAGAAAGTCAATATATTGTTGACAAACTTCTGCGGCCCGTTCTCCCCCTTATTGCGAGAAAGACCGTACAACTGTTTTTGGAACATTGATTAACTAAAAACTGGACTATTGCAATGCCATCCTTGCAAGCCAGCTGCACTGTCTTCAAGTTGCTCAAAACACAAAACACAACAAAAACTCCTTTTTAATCTATCCAGAACTGCTTCTGTATCTTCCTTGTGTCCCCACCACTGGCTCACAGTACAACAGAGGATACTCTTTAGGATCCTATGTCTTGTATTTAAGTGCCTTTGCAGCCTAGCCCCCAATTATCTAGTTTCCAAGATCTCCCCCCCCCCATTTTCAAGCTCGACCTTCAAGATCCCCCACTCCAAATCTCTTGACAGTCCCTCCTCCCATCTTATACATTGTGGAGACATGTGGTTATCTGTTTTTGGCACCCAAGCATGGAACTTGCTGCCACCTGACCTTTGTAAACTTGACTCTTAGTCACTATTTAGGAAGAAGTTAAAAACTCACCTTTTTCAATAAATTATCATTGTGATATGATATGGCATTTATAATGCGCCTATACACAAGTGTTTCAAGGCCCGAAAATGTACACAATTTTCATACCTCTTTTCATTTACACTAACCTCAGTGCATAGATACAGTTCTCCCTCAGTCAAGTTCCCTCAGAGGATCTGCGCATTACAAATACATCAAGGAAAGAATTGGGAGATCCAGAGATCTCAACTAGAGTTGACAGGGCGAGAAGGACGTTCATTGGAAGAAAATGTCAGATTTTAACGGCACATCCAGAGTACTCATATAGGGACTTCATTCTTTTCAAGTGTGTGAAGTGCGTCAGCAGGACGTTTTGCTCTTATTGTGCACAATCAGATGTTTCAGCTTTATTACAAAGCAGAGGCTAAATTAGGTACATTTCCTTTAAGCTCAGTCCAAGTATCTGAAAACATGAACAGGCCTTTAGGTGCATATTAAGCATTTTTAAAAACTAGACTGCAAGTTACTAGCTCCTCTTAGATTATTTAAAAATCGGAATAAGCGTAAAACACATGTCCAAAGTAAGTGAACTGTGATCAGGGAGGTTGCAGGTATGGGGTGTATCCAGTATATGCAGCAGTAGAAGCTGAGATCCACGAACAGAATCAATTCTTGCAGCAGGCTGAAGTAACACTCACACTGGATCACCCAAACATAAACCATGCGCTGTTGCACATCCACTGACTGAACACAGTGTGACACAACTGATCACCAGTAGGGGGTCAGCACACCTCACTTCGTCCCTTTAAACGGGGTCCCTTAATTGCTTTAAGAACTGGTGCTGGGAAAGATCAAGGACTGGCGACAAGGTTAGTAACCGTGATGCTTGGACTGTGGTAGGTATTGGGGGACAGTTGGAGGTCCTGAAAATCAGGAGAGCTTTGAGACCGAGTGAGTTGGGGTGATGGTACTAGCAAGTTGCATGCCATGATACAAGGTACAGTGAATATTCCTGACGCTACAAGTCTGGCAATGGATGTGTGGTGTTACATTTCTGATTCTGCACTTTCTTTTGGTTTCTTTGAGATTCATCAGATGCAACTGGACTGGCTTACAGGCTTGCCAAAGAGAATGGCCTAAAAGCTGAACAACTATGCCAAGCGATGTCGCACAGCACAGCTGAGCTGTGGAATGCTGTGATGCCTCAGACTTCCGGGCATGAATAGTCCCTCCTGAGAAGTACACAGTGATGAAGCTGCTGGCTCAAATCCCAAGACTGCCAGAGCCTACCTCGGAGAAACAGCCTGCATTTGCGAAATGTACTTTCTTCCCCCTGTTTGGCGAAATAACCTGTTTGTTATCATACATGCATTATACATGCTGTTTTATGGGTGGAGAATAGATTTAGCTACTCCATTGTACATAACGATGAGCCAGGCCTGGGAGGGGCAGAGCAGAACGCAGCCCTCCTATGCACTGGTGTGTGTTTTCCATTACAGCCCTTTACTCTACTTCTGGTCGCCTGCGTATGATTTGTGTCCAAGTTCCGAGTGTCTGCTGTGCCCGAGGTGGCGTGGGGGAGCTGGATGAGCACCGGTATCGTGGGGAGAAGGAAGAGCCTGTAAGGTGGTGTGGCCCTGATTCTAAGGTGTAGTTGGAGGTCCTCGAACGTTTAGGGGGCTTGTTGTGAAGTACAATCGAACGTTAAGATGCTGGGATGGTTTTAGAGTATATTTGGGATCGCAATCGGTTAAACGAATTGAATGGCAATCAACCCCCATAACCCCAATGTAGTCCTACGGAAGGGTACTTAAGTCCCCCTAAACATCAGTATTGTAGCCTAAGGAGACGTGAGCTGGGGGTCCTAATGTGGCATAGACAACTTGAGGAGTTAACCCACCATCCCAAAGGATTTAGCTGCAACCATGAAGCTTATCAGTGGTCCGTGTATACCGAAGGGACCCGGTGTTGGTGGAATCCAAGAGAGGGGTATGGTCCCGATGCTGAGAGGATTCTAGGGCTTTAAGTCCTTATCCCTACATGATTTTCTGGTAAACCTGGAGAACTCATGGTGAGAGAGTTTTAGTCATCAAATCACTCACCATGCTCTCCGCCATGTTGCCTTCTCCGCCCCGCCGGGCCCCTCCGCTCGCTGCCCGTGTCCCAGCCGTGACTCTGCAGCTTCTTCCTTCACTTCCAACCGCTGTGTCAGCGGCAGACCGGCCTCTGCGTCCAAGACTCCCCTTGATGGAACTCCGGGTCAGGCACGCACAGGAGGAAACTATGCGCTAAGGTTCCGCTTAAAGGAAAGTGACCCACGGTACCCACAAGAGCCAACCAACAACGTGCAAAATGCCTGTGAGCCAACTAGCGGCGATCATCGTAGAGGCTGGTCTCACCGCCAAACTATTCCCCGAAAACACTCTCTGAACCCAATGCGTAGAAACCAAGGACAGACTAACACCAACTGTCAAACGTGTTCATAGGAAGAAAAACATTGACAAAAAGATGCCTTATACATTGAAGAAATACTGCACTGACAGCTGCAGAGTTCTAATGAGGGACTTGAAGGCTGTTCTTGATTACTCTTAGTCCTACTCATCCTCGTCATAGTACTTATATTCGAGGGCGTCCACCTGAGGAATCCTGCTTCCTAAGCGTTTTCTATTAGCGTCTCCCATCTTTAAGAGGTATATTGGTTTGAAAAAAAAACCTTCACAAATATTGCACGTAAACAATACATTTTCATACATCTTATTACAGGTAAACAATGCAAAAATAGCTTCCCCATACATTATTACAATTCATCATATTCAAAATCTTAAAACATTAATGCTACAAATAAAATTAGTCAAGGTCAGCTAGAAATAAAAGAAAAGAGAGAAAATAGTTTGAAACTAATTCGACTCCTTACTACTCCAAGACATTCAAATGTCACAAAAACTTTAATACCGTGATGTTTAATGAAACTAATTGTCCTAAGAAGCAGCCTTACCAGAAAAGGTCCACATTTCGTGGGTATGTAGTGGTGCAGTGCCAGTACTCCCCCAAAAAACAAGTGTCAACAGGGGCTAATGCTGGACAAATTGATAACAGATTCTATGTCAAGACCGGAGGCTCGGATTATGCTTCTCTCTCTTTACTTAGAACCCAAGCAGAATATAGCACTTCATAGCTCCCAACCTTTTTTGTCTCCAAGGCGGGTGAAAACACCCGATTTTCTTTTTGGCGGGTGAGAGGCCCATAGAAGTGAATGGGCCCCTCAGGGACTTGGCGGGTGATTCATCTGCTTTCAAGGCGGGTGACACCCGCTAAAAGCGGGTGAGTTGAGAGCTATGGCACTTACAAACTCATAAAAAAAGAAATAATACAATCAAAAACTACATTTCCCAGAATAATTGTCTTTTTGTGTAGTCCATTTTTTCATGTCTATGAAAAACCATGTGACACTTTCCACCAGTCACGACATACTATGTTCCTTATCTTCCTCTACATTTGTGTTCTTCCTCTTTCTTTGCAGTTCAGACAGCCAGATAAGTACTTTTACATTACCTCCAAATCCACTCTTCCTCGTCCCAGTACTTACCTTATGAGGCCCCTGCCTCCGACACAGGACCTTCTTTTATTTCTTTTTATTCCTATAACTCCTCCCCCACACCCACGTCACTCAGTTAAATTTTTCCTGCCTCTGGCAGGTTGGGCTTGTTTTTTGCTTCCCGGAGCGGGGCGCTGGGGAGCTCCGATTGCTGGCCCCTGGTGGGGCTGTGTGGCGGGGCCTTCGGCTCCCTCAGGTGCGGCAAGACTCCTGGGTTCCCGGCGGTGCTTGGGACCCGGTCGAGTCAGGCTGCCTTGCCTGGTTTCTGCTGGGCTATGGCCAGCCCAGGCCATCGAAATGGACCCGGGTTAAGGTAAGGAGTTTGGGGGCATGTTTTTCCTGTTGTATGGCCGTGCTGCATGGGCGACTGTGCGCGGCTTGACGGCTCCTTTTTTGTTTGATCCACGTGCTCCGGAGGTGGGTGGGCTCCACCTCTGTTGCAAGCAGTGTTGCCATAGGAATTAATTGTTGTTATTCTATTGGTTGTTGTTCTTTCTGGCCTCTATTTGAATGTGGGAGAGGCAGGTTGGCAATTGTTTGTATGTGGAGCTTCGGTTCAGTGTACAGAGGGCTTTGGTGGTGTAGCTTCTTCTTCTTCTTCTTCTTCTTCTTCTTCTTCTTCTTCTTCTTCTTCTTCTTCTTCTTCTTCTTCTTCTTCTCGTATTTTCCTGACCAGAAAGGAGTTGAAGAAGCTACTTAAGCATCATAGAGGGAGTCACACACATACTCATGGACACAAGAGCAGGCATCTGTTTTCCTCATCCTCCTCTTCTTCTGGCACTAAGTCATTGGCCTCTTCATGTGCATCATCGGCTGATGCTGAAGGGAAGTATCTGGACAGAGAGGGAGTGGAGGAGGTGCTTGCTCAAGTTGGGGATTGCATGGGATATTCAGAGCCCCTGGTACCGGTGGAGGGGGCTGACCCTTCTATTTGCCAATATAGGCATACCCCTGCTATTGGTTTCCGATATCTGGGATAAAATCCTTCGGGAATGGCATGACCCGGAGAAGATTGCAATGATCCACTTCATGCCCAACTTTACCAATTGAAGGGCGAGACTTTGCTGTCTGATCCACTTGAGGTCGATGATATCCTCGCCAGCCTGGTGGGTAGCTCCTCTATGTCGGCCGAGGAGGTGGCAGTCTGGGATCCAATGGACGCCGAGTTAATTCCGGCCTTAAAAAGTTTCATGCAGGGGCGCATCTGGCCCTTCGAGCGAATATCTACGGTTCCTACACGGCTGAAATGGTGCTGAATGGTTTCAGGAAGTTGAAGAAGGCTGTCAATGAAGGCTCTGATTGTGCCCCTTTGCTTACAGACATGCAGAGACAGGTTGCACTTTTGGCCAATCTGGCTTTTGATGGGGTGTGTGGTTCAGCCCTGGCCATGGAGGCTGGTGTATCTGCCTGGAGGCATTTGCACATGAGGGACTGGAAGACTGATGGGTCTCAGAAGGTGGCTGCCCTGAAACTTCATTTCACTGGGTCCAGGATTTTTGGAGATTCCCTTGAGGAGAAGTTGCACAAAGTTTTTAGGGTGGACAAACATGCTGACAAACTTCGACGCAAGCCTCCTTAACAGCCAAGAAGTCTTCTTCTGTTGCTGGTCCAGTGACCAGCAGGTCTTTCCCTGGCTCCTCATCACATTCTTTTCAGAGAGTTAGAGGGTGTCGGGGTCCTCCATGCTCTTTGTGTCCTGGGTCGGCACCTAAGTCCTGACGGTTTGGAATTGCCGGTGAGCGGGCGGCTCCAGCAGTTTTTTTCTAGTATGGGAAAGGTGGTGTTCCGACTCATGGGTTCTGGACACAGTGCAAAGGGGTCATCAAGTGCATTTCCTGTCTCCTCCTGTCCAGCATTGCATGGTTCGGACTGTGGATCCCAGGTCTCAGCTCAAGAGGTTGGCCATGGACGCTGCTCTCTCTGAATTAGTGTTAAAGGCGGCCAACATGCCCGTTCCTCTCCCTCTTCAGGGTCAGGGGTTTTACTCGGGGATGTTCCTGGTCCCTAAACCTTTGGGGAAGTATCGTCTAATTCTGGACCTCAAAGCCCTGAACTGCTTCGTCCAGAAGGAACACTTCAAAATGGAGACTTTACAGAACATTCTTCCAATGTTATTCAAGGGGGATTGGATGACATCTCTGGATCTCCAGGATGCTTATTACTGTTAAGACGGATTTCTGAACTCTGTCCTGGTGGCGCAGAAGTTCAGAAGGCCAACCTAATTACTTGGAACAGGGTAACCTCTGGACGAGCCAGACCAATCAAGGTAGCGATCGCGGAGGTCAAGACTAGGTCTCAAGAGGGGTGAGGGTGACTGAAAGCCCGCAATGAGCACACAAAGCAAGAGCGCTTACAAACTACTCCAAACAGTTGTTATATCAAAAATATATACACATTTATTTTAAGGCCTTTAAAATAATGACCGTAGCGAGAAAATCACAATATCACAATATTAAGCCAACACATACCATACCAATACAATATATATACAAATACGACAGTCGCAAGCGTTATATGCACGAAATGTGTAGTCCACCTGCAAGGGAAGGAAAACAGGCAGTGCGATAATGCTTTAGACTCAGTTCGCCTTCAGAGGCACCTAACTAGATGGAAGTCCGAGCCCTGCGAAGAGTGGAGCCTTGTGCTCAAAGTACCTGCACACGCTGGTGCCAACGGGCAAAAGGAGAAGCTCTTCGGAGGAAGTCAGGCTGTTCGGGTTAGTGCACAACAGAAGAAGAACAGGTTCCGCGACTCAAGCGCAGCCTCCACAGTGAGCAGAAGCAGAGCGCGAGTACGGACAAAAGGGTGCTGTTCTTACACAGCGGGGAAAAGCAATGGGCTACTGCAGGAGGGCGACCAGATCCTAGCTATACTACTCACCGGTCCCCGATGCAAGCAGACCCAGGCTTCTCCACGTTAGTTTCAGCAGCTGGCAGGTTCAGAAGAGCCGGGAATGCCTCGTCGTCGTGTAGAGAAAAAAGACGTCCCAATCGAAGAAACCTGCACAGTTTTGTCACCACAGCAGGGCAACGGAGCGGCCGTGTGTATCTGAGCCAAATGTACACTACTCACTTCAGACTTGGGAACGCCAAGTGTACTAAGCGTGTGAGAGTGACAAGGACTCGAAATACAACACAACCCGGCGGCGGTTACAGAGCAAGACTCCCTTGTAAGCTGGTCAGTCAACTGGATGGCCCAGAGACGCTTCCGAAGGCTTACTTGCAGGAGATGATGAAGATGCCGAGAATAGCTGTTCCTGCTATTCCAAAGGTCGAAGCACCAGTACAGGCCTTCTGGTTCGATCAAAGGAGGAAAGGGTTTCACAGGACGACAGCAGTGCAAAGGAGGAGTCCTTCAGCGGGCCACCAGCGATTCCTCGGTCCAGCCTCTTGGTTGCAGGATACTTGGCTCCTGTATTCCTTCGTTCGTGAGAACTCAGGAGATCGACATGGTAGTGGTGTTTCCAGCCCCCTCTTATCCACGGTTCCCTTCGCGCCAAAACGGAGGGGAGCCAATGGGAGATCCGCTCATCAACACACACACCATTCGTGGACCAATCACGGACCACGGTGGTCCAAGGCATTCACACTACCCTAGACTCTCTGGCACCCAGGATGTGTATTGGGACCAGACATCCCAGCCCACACCCTGGAGGCACACAAAAGACATGTAGAAGCCCGCGAAAGCATCCGTGTTTCGCGGGAAAGTACATGCCCAAATAAGGAAGGCCCCGGGTCGCTCGACCTGGGGAAGGTGAAGGGAGCAAGACGGTCAGTGGACAGGACAAAGGAGCCTCGTGGTCTGGCCATTTTGGGAGCCAGGCCACCATTTTGGGTTAAGCGCAGAAAACGTGCTTAGAACGCCAAAAGGAGCTCAAAATATAAAGAAACGATCGCTGCCACCATTCCCGTCCCTGAATTACTTGCACCGATCAAATACCATCCTAAACGAGTATCTAGGGCCTGTAGAAGGCTAGAGACCCAAGAGAGCTGTAACTTAGCTTACAGTGCCCTCTTGTGTCATGTTGCACTAAAGCCGCAACATGATAAAAGAAACTACGGGAAACAGCGTTCCCCGGTACTGACTGTCTTAAGGGCATGTCAGTTTCCCCATAAGAAAAGGAGCGAAAGCCCAGAGGAGTGCGGCAGAAGGCTGCACTTCTCTGGCAAAGTCAAGAACAAGGTGAAAAACAACAGCAAAAAGTTTAGGGGTTGCCACACCACGTGGCTCTCCGTCCCGGCACAAGTTCTTCCTCTTTGCAACGGGGTCCTAACATTTTCAGTTCATAGTGCTCCCGTTCGGACTGCGATCAGCCCCCAGAGTAGTCACCAAGCTGGTGGCTCCCCTGGTGGCGCTCTTACATCTGCGGGGCATTCAGATTTTTCCCTACCTGGATGATTGGTTGATCAAAGCGTCCTGCTGGCAGACTGTCATGTCTCATCTCCGATTGGTCTGCCAGGCATTGCAGGACTGATGTTTCCTGGTGAACTGGCAGAAGTCTCAACTGGAGGCTTCACAGAATCTAGTTTTCATTGGTGCACAGGTTTGCACCAGGATGGGGAGGGTGTTCCTGTCCCTGGAGAGGGTCCGTAGCTTGCTGGCTGTTCTGGGCATGGTTCTCAGGAGGCAGTATGTCCCGGCTCGCCTATCGCTGAAATTGCAGGGGCACATGGCTTCTTGCGTGTTTCTAGTTCCCTGGGCCCGTCTTCATTTACGCCCCCTGGTGTCTTACCTTCTCTCCCACTGGCTCCCAACATCTCAAGCATTCGAGGCTTTGATTCCGGTGTCCCCAGCGCTGCGGGTCTCCCTGCAGTGGTGGTTGGGGGTTCTGAAACTACGGGCTGGGGTGTCCCTGATCATTGCTCCCAGGGCCATCTTAACAGTTTTGGGGGCCCGGGGCACAGACAGCCTTGGGGCCCCCCCGAAACCCATGTTGTCCCCCGAAACCATGTCCTACTCCCACCCCCTCAAAACTCATGTCACCCCCCGAGACACGACACCCATGCCCCCTCCATATCTCAAGTCTAATTCAACAGATACTCCTCTAAGCTTTAAATGGATTATCTAGTTGTTAATAAAATATAAACATTATACATCTGTGATCTGTTTCCCCAAGAGGATGCTATATTAAGGACATTTCACTTTGTTTTTGTTTTGAATAATATATTTTGTAATAAAATAAAGGAAAAGGATTGTAATCAAACATTTATTAAACAAAATGAAAACCTAACAGTTCAACATGAACTTTTTTGCCTGTATGAATGTGTCCAAAGCACAAGCACTTGGAAAAACATGAAATAAATAAGGCAGTACAGAAATGACAAAAGCATGTAACAAAACATCAAAATTCACTTGGCATTTCAGTTCATGCCCGCACGACAAACAAATTCAAGTAATCCCAGAAAGAATGAGATGACAGCGAGAATGTGCTTTCTACACCACCAACATTAAACTATGTGTTTCCTTCTAGATTTGCGTATTGCAAAATCCTTAATTAGGGCTTGTGTATAAATATTAGGCATTTGCCAGGCACTGCTATTAGATGCCGAGGTAGTACCTCGGAGGTACTCACACCATTTTGCACCTGCTACCTTCAATGACCAGTTAATACCATTCCAGCTGAGCCTGGCAAGTGTCTTTCCCATGCCTACTACAAAGCTGAAACTGTTAGCATTGCCAATGATTGTTTTACTAAGCCATTAAGCACGTGCAAAAGGACAGCACAGGACAGTTGCAATAAGCATAGTGTGATTATGTGGGCTCATCCTTTCATAAAGGTATTTTGGGCTGAGAGTGGAGGGTACAGAGGCTCCATCACTGCTGACATTTTCTAATATCAGCGGATCATTTGCATATCTTTGGTATTTAACAAATGTGACATACAAACTGTTCTGACAAATAGCATAATGGTGCAGATAGCAATACTATATACACAAACGTGCTCAAATGACACCTGCAAACATTTCCAAACTATTCCTTTGCGCCATTTGCAGGGGCGTAGGAGACCCATCAAATCTGGGGGGATAGGGGACACCCTGGAACTTTTCTTTTTTTATTTATTTATTGTTTTTTAGTCAAAGAACTAAGGCTATTAGGTGGTGTTGTATGCACTGCCCATAAACCAAAACTATTGGCATGGCAGGTGGACATGCGAGACAGATGGGGTGTGATGAGAGACACACAGCCTGTGGGTCTTATTGGTCATGTTCCATACCCACTGAATGTCCGTGGTCATGCTAGTCCATATGGCAATGGGCAAGCACTCCTGACCCACCGTACCCAAAACACCCCCTCCACTGGGATCGCTTTGAATTAGCTCTGTGCTTTTCAGAGGACTCCATTGTTATTTCTAAGCAGTCGTCTGACAGGTAATGGCTTAATCACAGCTGTAAACAGCTCCTCGTGCAATAAACATGATTAATCCACTTTATCTTCAGCCACTTGATTTGTAAGCAGTATATGTTGGTGCCCTCTGTAGCATTCCACCGACTCACCCTTCCATTCTATCCCTGTTGCGCCATTCGGATCAGCGCCCGAACACAATTGGTTTCTCTCCGGCCCTGTTACTCCTCCAGCCCCATCTCCATCCCAAGCTCCCTCACTCGGTGCCAGTGCTCCACTCTCACAGTGCCATTGTGGTATCCAGCCCTCCCCGCCCACTCCCAGAGAAGTTGGGCTCCCTACGCATACGCTGCCATTCAAACCCTGGCCCCGCAGTCCCATCCCTCTGTTTCTCGGCTCATACCCCATCTCCTCACGCCCTTGCCAGGTGTGTGAACAATTAAGCAACATGCAAGAAGTTGCAAAGAGACACAACTTTGTGGTGGGCAGTGCAAGAATGGTCCTGTTTTATAGATGGTTGGTACTGTCACAGCAGCACCACAGTCTAGTGAACCATCCATGAGCGAGGCTTTGTTTCATAACCTAAGCCGCAAACTGAACCACTTCTAGGGACACCTATTTTGTCAGATCAGATGGTGAGTTTAAATGATTTGCCCAGGATCACACACTGTGGTTAAATGTGAACTAGGGTTGTGATCCCAGTCTGTGATTTAGACGCTATTGTATATCTTCCCAACACTAGCTCTAGTTTGTACAAATACGTGTGTGATTGGCATAATGTGCCACCCGGTGTTTACGCAGCTCTGCGTGTGTTTAGCCCTCAGAGCTAGACAAGACCCTCCCCCCAGCTTTGGTCCTACTCATCAACTCCCTGGTTCGCCAGCTCAAAAAATGCCTTTCCATTGGGCAGTGTAGTTGGGACAGAGGAATACCCCATTGGCCATATCTCTCCATCAGCAAACTGGAATGATATCACACATGTCCAACGGTGGACACTGGTTCTATCCTGCACACTGCTATTGAACCTGCTGTCAACTACGAGCAGTTAAGATCAGAGTTGAGGAAACCCAATGCCTGCAGGGGAGGGCTGGTGCACTGCCAAGCTGTCTTGAGTGTATATATATTTATGCATACACTTTCATACTTGTTTGTTGTGATTTGCAGGGCACCAGGGTACAGTACATGCCTCTCCATACTTTATCACATGGGACATCATTCTGAATATTTTATATACATGACAGACAGATATGCGTGGAGAGCTAGATAAACTACAAGCAGAAATGTCTATTTGCAGAGGCAGCAGTCGTTTTTAGTGTTTTACCGAGACGCTGGCAGTATTTATTGCAGGTCTGTCCTACAACGGATCTGTCCGTGAGCGGGGCGGGAGTGGGGGCGAGAGAGCCAGAGAAAATGGGGGCACATGCTAGAAGTGGGAACATGCTCCAAATAAAGTGATGAAACAAGCGGCACCATTTAATGTGCAGAGTCCTACAAGCTCCAAGGGGCATCGCCCACAGAGGCACGACTTTCCAAAGCCTGCATAGCCACGCACTGAACGCACATAGTTTTGCTTAACGGATACAACGCATTAGCACACTCATGCATTGGTGCGTTTGCGTGTGTGCAGGCCAGTAGCTACACTGTTAACATAAGAATGACAATTCACACTTTCATTTCCCCATAATTTCTACAAGAACTAAATAAGACACATACAACGTAACGTGCCTGTGCAAACTCCTGAGCAACATGTACAGTGTAGAATAATAAAGTCCTACCTCCTCTTTGATAATGTTATAAAATAAAAAATAAACCGCCGGCTTGCCAAATATATGGTGCTTGATATGATATGATAGTTTATTTATATAGCGCCTATACACAATGTGTTTCAAAGCGCTTCAAGGAGGGAGGGGACATAGAAAAATACAGTTACATTCAGTAAAAAGTCCTTGAAACAATACAGAATGTGAAAAAAAAACTATCATAATAGGCCTGTCGACATTTCTGATAGTGCAAGTGCATAAAACAAGTAAGGCAAATGGTAATGGATAGGAAGGAGAACAAAGCAAGCAGTAACATTACTATGTCTGATGACAATTTACGCAGTGCAGGTGGTAACAAGAGGAGGGGTGGGAGATGGGGCAAGGGGATGGAGGGGGAACGAGAATAAGGCACGATACTGAGCAAAAATGTCGGTGACAAATTTGATAAGTAGGGGAGGGGGGAGGGAGAGAACAAGGGGGGAGGAGGGGGACAGACAAGCTGCTATCAAGAGTCACGGAACAGATGATAGGAGTAAGTGTTAGGAGGGGGAAGACTGAGAGGAGGGAGAATAAAGAAGGGGGGAGTAGGAAGGTAGTAGAAGAGGATGGAAGTGGGGAGGGGAAGGGAAGGAGGCAAGAAGGGGGGTGGAACGCAGAGCAAAAGAGACACTTACGGAGGGGCAGGGGGGCACACAGAGGCACACAGACACTCACGGGGGGCAGAAGGGCACACAGACACTCACGGGGGCCAGGGGGGCACACAGACACTCACGGGGGGCAGAAGGGCACACAGACACTCACGGGGGGCAGAGGGGCACACAGACACTCACGGGGGGGCAGGGGGGCACACAGACACTCACGGGGAGCAGGGGGGCACACAGACACTCACGGGGGTCAGGGGGGCACACAGACACTCACGGGGGGCAGAGGGGCACACAGACACTCACGGGGGGCAGGGGTGCACACAGACACTCACGGGGGGCAGGGGGGCACACAGACACTCACGGGGGGCAGAGGGGCACAGGGTCACACAGATACTCACGGGGGGCAGGGGGGCAGACAGATACTCACGGGGGGCCCGCGATCTGGCGTACCGCGGGGGACAACGGTAGACAGGGCCTTCGTTGTGGGCCTTAGGTGGTGTGGCCGGCTCGCGCCTCCCGGCTTCAGCCACTGGCTAAAGGGGCCATGGCAGCCAATGGGAGGGGGGCAGGGGCTGGCCCACAACAGGACAACAGAATGCAGGCAGGCAGGAAAAAACGACGGCCATCTTTGAGGGCCTCAAAGCATGGAGGCAGCATACCAACACAAAGCAATTCGAAATGTAAACCAAGTGGGTTTCACGCAGAACGCGCCATGCAGGGCACGCCAGACCCAGAGGAGGCAAGCACAATGATCCGGTGCAATATAGAGGCAGATAGTACATTTTTTTTGCCGTGATTCAAAAAGTCTGCATTACAGTCAATCCTTACCCCCAGCAGTGCGCGATTCGATGGGGAGTCCAGCGCGATGGTGTCCGGTGCTGGGAGGCAGAGGGAAAGGGGCTCCATCAGGGTTGAGGGAAGACAGAAGGACGAGAGGAAATGGATAGGAATCTTGAGTGAGATACTTTGAGCATGCCAACTGGCGTGTACTTTGCTATAGCCCTGGGGCAACAGCAAAAAGGCTAGCTAGCCCCGAGCCCCGAAACCCCCGAAGTTAGTAGCCCAGGATCTTTTGGAGACCTAGTAACACCCCTGCCTGCATGAATTGTATATGTCACGAGCAGACACAGAGCTTCAGCAACACAAGCATGCACCCTCTCTTTTCTTTTCAAATGAAACAGAGCTAAACAACAGCAATATAATCCCAGCAGTCTAATCCCGGTTTCCTAATCCAAACACAAAGTGCCACATTTCCTAAGACCCATAAGCACTCAACTATGTGGTTTAACACCTATCTAAAGCTATACAGAATGTTCACAATTTCTGCAGGCAGAGACAGGGAGGGGCGTGGAATCGGATAACCGTTTCCACTGTGCATACGCCCTGCCTGCAAAACCTGAACGGTTTTACGACAACATGATATTTTCACACGGCAAATCATTGGATCACTAAGGAATCCATCTGTTTCTAGCACCTGCTAAAAGCTGGAAGTTTCAGGAATACATTGTAAATGCTTCCCTGGCAGCTTCAATCCAGAAATCATTTACACTTGTTGCTCTATGAAGGGCAAACAAGCGTGTTAACCTTTTATTTGCCACGTTTCACCCTTTTTTGAAATGCATAGTGCAGATCATGAAAATTGTGCAGAGGCGCCGAAAATCCAGTCCAACGGAGGCGGTCCCATCCATGCAATTTAATAGTTTTTATAAAATGGGGACTACTACGTAAGTCTGGACAGTCGTTGTATTGCCTTAAATCACAACTTGTGAAAAAGCAAACACTGTGAGAGTTTAGAAACAGCTCAAACGTCAGCAATCTGTGCCATATCAAACAAAACCGGTTAGGTTCCAACCCTGGATGCTTCTTTCCCTCCACTTGGATCCCAGGGCTGAGAAGCAAGGCAATGAAGCCCTTTCACAGCGCTTAGGCACACAGGAATGCCTGTGGTTGTGCATAAACAAACGGTGGCAGGGGCAAACCCGGTGCCTAGCTTGTCATTGTTCATTGGTATGGAAAGGGTGTTTACACAGACAGGTGCAGCTCTGAAGGCCAGTGCATCCTGGGCACATGGTCTGCAGAGGAGCATGGTGTGGGCCACCCACACAGCTTAGACATGGGTGCGCAGACTCTATGACAGAGTGCTGCAGGGGCGCTTTGTTCTGTTCAGGCTGTCGGAATTTAACCGTGGCTTGCAACAGTCTAACTTAGTTGAAACGACACTTAACGCTGTCAAAATGTTGGCACGGATGGACTGGGAAATGCACCTTTCCGACTCCATGCGCTAGACACGTAATGGGGGGCTTCAAGTGCTCCCCGGTAAACGTCGCAAGAAACCAGAAAGGGTGGAGGCCCTGGGGCGGGTGTCAAATTGTTGGAGCCATTTCTTTACCAATAATTGTTTTTAAGTGACAATGTCAGCGTGCACTCCTGTAATGGGGATTTCACTGTCTTTCTTAAATAGAATGTTGAGAGCAGGATTTCAAAATAGGGTGTCTCACTGACTCACTCACTGCCGTCCAACTCCCAAGCCTCGGAAGCCTAACAGCATGCATCGCCTGCTGCTGCTGGCTTGTTCTGACGGTGAGGAGGAGGCTGCATGCTGCGCAGCAGTGCACTGCGCACTCCAGCCCAGTGGGCTGGCACGTGCCGTATTCCCTGGGGGTGGAGGAGGGGAACGCACAAGCAAGAGTTGTTCTCAACAACTCTTGCTCATGGTCCTGCATCGTTCTCCTCCCCCTCCCCCCACTGTTGTTCAGTCAGAATCATCATTGGGTATCGAAACCACGGCCCGTGTGTCAAGATTCAGGAACAGGGGCTGGGGCTGCACGCACACACAGACATTTTAAAAAAACACACACAACTTAACTTCAGCACTTCTGGGGGCCCCCTCCAGGGCCACCAGGATGGGGGGCCCCGGGCACGTGCCCCATTTGCCCCCCATAGCGATGTCCCTGATTTCTCCTGTGACCACACTTACTGCCAATGCCAGTGGAAGGGGTTGGGGGGCTACGTTGGGGGTCCTCTCTGTTCAGGGGTTGTGGGATCCGGAGGAGAGCCATCTAACATCCAATTGGCGAGAGTTGTGCGCCATTCTCCGGGCTCTGGTGTACTTCAGGAGGTTCCTGGTAGGCCGGGCAGTTTTGGTCCAGACAGACAATACGACAGCTTTGGCTTATGTCAACCACCAAGGGGGTTCCAGCCGCTCCTTGAATGCCCTAGCAGCTCAGATAGGCGCATGGGGGGAATCACATCTTGTGCCCCTGGTGGCTTTGCATATCAGGGGGGTGGACAATGTTCAAGCGGATCTTCTCAGCCGCCGGTTTTCCTCCTCGGTGGAACTGGTCCTGTCGACCCAGGTCTTTGCAGAGATCTGTGTCAGGTTCGGGACCCCTGTTCTGGACCTGTTTGCATCTCCGGCCTCAGCGAAAGTTCCCCTCTTCTGCTCTCGTTTTCAGGCCGAGGGTGCGTGAGGGGTGGACGCCCTCTCTGTGCAGTGGCCTCAGGGTCTCCTTTATGCTTTTCCACCTATTCCCCTTCTTCCCCGGGTAGTTCAGCGCATCAGAGTGTCCAGGGTAACTGTATTGTTGTTGGCTCCGTTCCGGCTCTGCCGGAGCTGGTTCCCCTCTCTGTTGGAGCTTCGGTCCCAGGAGACCTTGGCTGGTTTCGAAGTGGCCTTGTCCCCTTCTAGGGGATGTGTGGTTGGCGGTCCACCAGTTGCAATGGGCACTGTGGCTATTGCGCAAGCTAGGCTGATATCTCAGGGGTTCTCTGGTCCTGTGGTAGAGTCCATAATGAATGTTCCTAGACCCTCCACTCTGAAGGCTTACGGCAGGCATTGGAGCCATTTCCAGGACTGGTGTGGGCGGTGTGGGATCCCTCCCCTATGTTCTGGCCTCCCCGCTATCCTTCAATTCCTCCGGGTTGGGTTTGACAAGGGCCTGGCGGTTTCCACGCTTCAATCTCAGTGGGCCTCCATAAAATTCCTCTTTTGGGGGACTCTGATGGGCACTTGGATGGGGAGGTGTTGGTGGGGAAGTTGCTCAGGGGTTATTCTTCTTCCCGTCCCTGTACTTATAAGGGGCTTCCACCTTGGGATCTCCCTCTTGTCTTAAAGTTCCTTCAAGAGCCTCCTTTTGTGCCCCTTTTCGAGGTTGATATGAAACATCTGAAACTGAAGACTGTCTTTCTGATTGCCATAACTTCTGCCCGTAGGCTTGGGGAGATTGGGGCTCTGTTATGTCACCCCACTTTTCTGAGGGTTCTGCCGGACTTGGTGGTGCTGAGGTGTGATCCGAAGTTTCTCCCTAAAGTTGTTTCTCCGTTTCACACCTCTCAGGATCTGGTTCTCCCTGCCTTTTTACAGAATCGGCAAACGCCAGAGGAAGTGGCTTGGCATAACATTGAAGTGCGGCGGGTGCTGTTGGAGTATTTGGCTAGGACTGCCCCTTTCCACCACTCTGACAGTCTTCTGATTACTTTTGGCCCGGCTGTGGCTGGGCGTAAGGCATCTGTGGTGTCCATTAGCCGGGGGATCCTTGTTGTGGTCTCCATGGCCTTTGTGGCTTCTGGCCTGCCTGTGCCTGCGCACGTTCAGGGGCGGTCCACCAGAGGTTTGGCAGCCTCATGGGCCGATGCAAGGGGGGTTTCTCTACAGGAGATTTGTAGGGCTGCCACTTGGGCTGATCAGAGCACCTTCATCAACCACTATAGGTTGAATTTCTCCCACTCGGAGGTTGGTTCCTTCGGGGTTGGAGTTTTGTCTGTGGGGATGTAAATTTGGAGTTAATTAAAGGTGTGTTTCTGCACTATTTTGACTATGTGTCTCATTGGGACCTTTTCCCGTTGCTGCTTTGGTATACCTCATGAGGTAAGTACTAGGATGAAGAAGAGTGGACGTGGAGGTAATGCTCTGATTACTTGCTGGTAATCATCATTACTCCTAGTCCTACTCTTCCTCGTCACAGTACTGACGACCCTCCTCACCCTCCCTCCGGGGACGGTCCCATGCTACGGCTTGGTAATATGAAACTAAGTGACGTGGTGAGTACTGTGACGAGGAAGGGTAGGACTAGCAGTAATGAAGATTGGCAGTAAGTAATCAGAGCATTATACCTAATATTGGGTGTCGTGAGGGACACAATTGTTTAGAGATATTTATGTGTATGGGAGCGCGCGCGTAAGGTAAAACTGATTTGGCAGAGCATATCTGCATAAAATAGAATGTTGGAAAATACGAAAAGAACCTGCGCCGGGGTCTAGGGCTCTGGCGGGCACAACGTCCTCCTCAGCTGAGAGGGGGCACACTTATATGGAAAGGACACTGAGCGCAACTGGACCCTTGAGGTTCCAGCGCTCAGTAGTCGTAGTGAAGGTAAAGAAGGAATGAGTTAGCAGACGCCGCTAGGAAACCGAGATCAATATCTCCTGACACCAGGGTGGGTAAGGCATCAGGAAACACGTGGCAGCAGAACGGAGCGTACACAGCTCCTAGCGGACACAAATAGTCAGCAAGAATTGTACACGCATGCCACCTAGTGGCAGATAAAAATACTGACAAAAGAACTTGTAGGTGGAGCAGTTACAGAGATTGCTAAACACTGATATACGGCACAGAACAAGGTTAAACTGACACATTGATTGCCCAGACCCACTTAGGTGCAACTGTGAGACGGGAGCAGGCCCAAGATCCCTGCAAATAACCCACCAGCATTACTATGCACAGCTCCAGTGAAGAATGTGAAGAGCCCCATACCAACAGGCAGTGGACAGCATCCAACAAAGCCTGAGCAGTACAGTGTGTACTAGGGACAGGTCTAGGGGGATTATCGCAAGGTAGGAGCTTGGTGTAAGACCTTATTACTTTCTCCCAAGGGATGGAGGCCCTAAGAGGAGAAGCCCCAGAGAGGTACCGAGAGGAGCAAGGGGGAAGAAAGAAGGCCTGAGAGGTCTGCAGCAACCGAACCCCCTCGGGCACACCACGCAAGAAGAAAGGTGTTAAAATGAGAGTGAAGTCATGGGAGAGGAGAGGCACTGGGTACACAGATGATGAGTCCTACTCGGAGGACGTAGAGGAGGAGGAAAGGGACAGAACGTCCGAGGCAAGCTCAGAAGAGCATAGTACCATACATGCCAACCCTCCCGATTTAGGCGGGAGACTCCCGATTTTTAGGGGAAAATTATTGCTATTTTTCAGTCTCCCGCCTAAAATAACTGTAGCCCCAATGCATTCCTATGGGATAATATGCGTCTCCTGATTTCCCTGTGGAAATCTCCCTCCCAAGTGCATCTGAATGTTAGCATGTATGTAGTACATCCTCCCCAAGCCCTTCCGACAAGCCTAAGCCTGCTAAAAAAAAAGAAAAGGCAGAGAGAGGAAGAGGAAATGTGTGAGGTATTCGACTTAGACTCCCTTATTTATCCCAGTTCAGCGGAGTGGGAGCCCCCCGCCAAGATCGCTAATCTAAAAAAGAGAATACATATCTCCCTGTCTAAAGAAACCAGGAGCAAATTGTGGAAGAACATTGCGTAAACGCCAGAAATCGATTAAAACAGGATGTAATTCATGGGTCGCTACGGCAGGGACATCAAGAAGGGAATAGATAGATCCTGGAGGTCATGCCTGGATAGACTACTAGATGTCCTGGGCCCGTTAGCAAAAATCTGGCAGATGGCAGAGGAAGCTAGACAACCGGAGCAGAAAGTAGACCCGGAAATCTTAGCGGGCTTGGTGCAAAGAGCAATATGCCTGCTCGACAATGCTAACACCCTAACAGCGGAAAGAGGAAGGTCCATCCTCGTCAAGAATGAGCGAACTAGCAATGGCAGAGTCAACATTCAGCAGTTGTCATGCATTTGGACACAGACATACCTGACAGACCTGCATTCGGAATCTTGGGGCCTGGGGGTTCCTCTCTGTTGCGGCGTGAACCGTGTTCTTCTACCACCGCCGCTCATGCCCATCAAAGCGTCGGAAACCACGTACCGCAGCTCCCCTGGCGCTGGTGGCCTCAGGTGCGTTGGGGGTTGCTGTGGCGCTTGCCGTCGCAGGTTCTATCTCGCTCCCCGGCCCCATGCTAAGCAGTATGTGCCCATGAAAAGCCGATCACGTGTCCATTCTGATACCTCCGCTCACATGATTCCAACACGGAGGTCACGTGATCAGGAAGTGCCGACATAAAGACAGCCCTCACCAGTCTTCCGGCGCTTCTCAGCTGTTCCGATAGCGTTTGGCGACCTCTTGCTTCGGACCTTGTTCTTTTTTGGATTTTTTGGACTTTGGACCTTGTTCTTTGGAAACCATTAAGCCCTGGATTTGCCCTTATTGGATTTGGTGCCTGGATTTTCTGAACTGCCTTGTTGAACTGCTACCTCAGATTCAGTTTTTTGGACTTCTTTTCTCTCAACCCTTGGCTTGTTGTTTTGGACTAAGTATTGTGTAAGCCCCCAACATCTTTGCTTACACTACCCAGGTGAACCTTGTTGTTTTGAGATATCCTTCCAGTATTCATCCATCTCAGCAACCACCAGAGGGAACAGCTAGGTCAAGAGCTGACATCGGCCATTTCCATAGCCCTTGGGTATAATCATAACTTGTAGGATAGTTGAGTATCAGCGTACTTAACCCTGTATTTTCCAGTGCAGCCAACCGGGACCCGGTGTTCTCTGTTCCTGCCACCTGCGGCCCCAATAATCGGTCAGCAAGTTGTTTTCTTTCTTTCTGACTGGTACTTGGGGACGGAGGTATTCATAATCCCAGTGGACTCAGATAGTGACAGCACTAAGGGAAGACTGTTGGGATGCATTTATTAAAGAAATGGTGAAATTGAGAATACTTACGCCGCAATAGATAAGGCACAAGCATTGCTGAGGAGAGTCTTTGGCCACAAGGTTTTTGGTTGGGCTGGCAGAGGAAGGGGCCGCTCCGCCAGCCGATTCTACTCTTATAGGCCCAGCTTCAATACTAGAAACGACTAGAGAAACCAAGAGGAGTGCCGACCCAACCCCTTCTTCCAGTCGAGGGGTAGGGGTAGAGGCAGAGGCTGGAGAGGCAGCAACAGAGGCCAGCAGGCCAGGTGAGACGGGATACAGACTTGCACACACACCTGGTGATAACAGGGACCCCAGTGGTAGGGGGGAGAATGGCACAGTTCTTAGAACGGTGGAGAGAATTATCATGAGATGCATGGATCGAGGAAACAGTACAGGGTTTCCACCTAGAACTCTGTCAAGAACCGGTACAAACAGAAGGCCTGAGGCCCATAAAGTTCACACGGGAAGACAAAGAGTTGCTAGACAAGGAGATAGTGTAGCTAGAATTGAAACGGGCCATCACTCGGGTGCCTGACTCCTTGAACGGGTTTGTGAGCAATATGTTCCTAGTCAAGGGCAAAAAGAAACACAGACCTGTGAAACTTGAGGAACCTGAACAAATTCATAGTATACAGGCACTTCAAGATGGAGGGCATCCATCTTCTAAGAGATTTATTACAGAGGGAAGACTGGTTAGTCAGGATAGACCGCAAAGATGCATATCTGATGGCCCCAGTATTACAGTGTGATCGGACAATCCTATGGTTTTGGTGGGGAGTCCTGAAATGGCAGTTCACATGCCTCCCATTCGGCCTAGCATCAGCCCCCTGGGCCTTTACGAAGTTAATGCGGACTGTAGTGGGTTACCTCAAGGAGCAGGGCATCAGACTGATAATATTTATTTATTTATGTATTCACATTTGTTGAGCGCACAGCAGCCCAGGGGCATCATGGCACTTGTTACAGATAGTGATCATTGCTTAGTTACATACAAAAAATGCAGACAATGCATGCCAGCATACTGGTACTAGATATATGCCAACATACTAGTAATAGATAGCATAGATAGCATGCGTAGCGGAAAGGACATGCAGATAGATAGGGTGTATGTGATTGAGGTCAGTTAGTTGAAGAGGGCAGTTTTCAAGAGTTTTGTGGAAGGCATGGAGAGACGTTTCAGCTCTGAGATCTGTAGGTAGAGCATTCCAAAGCTTGGAGGAAAGGTAAGGGAAGCCTATCCAACCTGCCTTAGCTCTATTGATACGTGGTACCATGAGTTGGTTAGAGTAGCAAAGTCTGACGGGCCTAGTTGAGTGAGATCTAGATAGTGTATTTGATAGGTATGATGGTGGTGAGAAGTTGATGCATTTGTGAGTAGTGGTGAGAATTTTGAATGTGATGCGGTCTTTGACTGGTAGCCAGTGTACAGTCTTTCTCGCTTGTGTAATGTGGTCTCTTTTTGGTATTCTAAGTGCTGCTCTGAGTGAGTTACTTTGGGTAGTTTGGAGTCTCGTAAGATTTTTATTGGAGGTGCCAGCTAGGAGTGCGTTGCAGTAATCCAACTTGGCTCCTATAGTAGCTCTGGCAATGGACAGGCAGTTGTCCTTGGTTAAGAATGGCTTTATGGCGTTGATAAGTTTGGTGCTCATGGCGGAGGCAGAGACAATGGCGGTGACTTGTTTGTCCATTGAAAGTGTGGCATCAATGTGGACCCTTAGAGTTTTAACAGAGGATAAGACTGGGATGACACAGTTGTTGATATGGAAGTTAGAGTAGCACACATCAAGATTGGCTAGAGTAGACATTTGACCAAGAACAAGGATTTCAGTCTTGTCCCCATTAAAGCACAAGCCATTTGTAGCCATCCAGGCTTGGATGGTGGAGTATATTTGCTGTAGTGTTGTGACATCTTGGTGATAAATCCCTGTAAAAGGAAGGAGCACTTGGGTGTCATCAGCATAGTTAGTGTATGTGATCCCAAGTGCATCCAATTTATCAGAAATCGGTTTAGTGAAGAGATTATAGATTGTGGGGGCAGTACAGGATCCCTAGGGAACACTGCAGTTAATGATGGTAGGCTCTGCATTAGCTATATTAGAAAACGCTTTCATAGCTCTGCCTTCTAAGAAGGAAGTGACCCAAGTAGCTGCGTGATTGGAGAAATGCGCAGCCTGTGTGAGATGACTGGTAAGGGTGTTGTGATCAACCAGATCAAAGGCTGCTGAAAGGTCTAATACGAGGAGGAGTGCAGACTTACCTTTGTCGAGGATATGTGTGATTTGGTTTTTTAAGTCTAATAGGGCTGTTTCAGTTCCGTGTCCTTTGCGAAAACCAGACTGTCTTTTACCTAAAATAGAGTGGGTTTCAAGGTACAGTTGGATTTGTCTGTGGGTGACCTTATCTAGTATTTTAAGAAGGAACAGGACAGTCGTTATGGGTCGGTAGTTATTGGGTTGTGAAGGGTCTAGCGTTGGTTTTTTTAAGAGCGGGCGCAGCCAAGCTTCTTTAAGGCTCTCAGGGACTATGCCTGTTCTGAAAGAGGCGTTAATGAAGGCGGCAATGAGGGGAGCGAGTGGCTCAGCACAATCCTTTATGATTTTGGGGGGCACACATCGCCCTTGCATAGTGACGGTTTGAGATGCTTAAGAATGTCTATGACATCTGTTTCTGTAATTTCCATGAATGAGAATTTGGGAAGGTTGTTTTTATTGTAATTAGGCAGTGTCAAGGTCGGATGGTTCTGCTTTTATATATGTATATAATATAATATATATACTATATACTACACTATATACATATAATATATGTAGAAGACTTTTGTCTGATGGGACAGGACAGGAAGAGACTTGTAGAACAGGCGGAGAAGACAACCCAATTATTACAGGAACTAGGTTTTTTAATAAATTGGGAGAAATCTGTGTTGGAACCAGTGCAGAGAATCGCGTTCCTAGGTTTCGTAGTGGACACGAAGATGGCCACGCTCAGTCTACCGATGGACAAAGTGAATGCGATCAAGAAAGAGATCAGCTCAATAATAACGAAGGGAGAATTGTCAGTCAGAGAGTTAGCCAGGCTAGTGGGAAGGCTAGCATTGTCCATTCAGGCGATCTTCCTGGGGCCGCTGCATTACAGGGCTCTTCACACCTGTAGATCCAACACCTCAGGAAAGAGTTATCGTACGAACAAAGGGTGCCGATCTCCACCGAGACGAGAACGGAACTACGGTTGTGGTTCAAACACATGGAGGCCTGGAACGGGAGAGTAATATTTGGCTCATCCCCTGACCTCATCATAGAATCGGATGCCAGCCGCTGGGGCTAGAGAGCCCGTTGTGGAGAGATGTCAACGGGAGGCAGGTGGTCAGGAAAGGAGCTGGAGCTCCACATAAATTGTCTGGAGCTACTAGCGGGGTCCTGCGCGGTGAGATGCTGGACCCAGGACAAGGTAAACTCTTGCATACTACTAAAGATGGACAATGTCTCAGCAGTACTATACATAAACAGACTAGGTAGGACAAAATCCAGGATGTTAGCAGAACTTGCAAAGGATTTCTGACACATGTGCCTGGTAAACAAGATCAGCATCACAGAAGAATGTCTCCCAGGTCTGCAGAACGTAATAACAGTGACTGGCAACTGGGCAGGGACGTTTTTGAGTCCTTGATGGAAATGAGAGGTCCATGCAGGACAGATCTGTTTGCATCCAGACTGAACACGCAGCTGGAGCGATTTTTCAGCTGAAGGCCTGATCGAGCAGCTGTGGCAACAGATGCATTTTTAGAAGTGTGGGGGCTGGACAGGGAATACGCCTTTCCCCCATTCGCATTCATTCTGAGGACGATAGCACAGGTCAGGAGACAGCAGGGGATGGCAATTCTAATATCACCAGACTGGAGGAGTCAGGTGTGGTTCCCTGACCTGCTAGAATTATCACTCGAGAATCCTTTGGTGTTACCGAAGTTCAGGGTACTGATTCAGAATCCAGTGGGAGAGTATCACCCACTGAACCAGAAAGGAGAGTTGAGACTGATCACGTGGTCGATTTCCGGACAGCCTGGCAGAAGCCAGGACTTTCGGGAGATTCTGCAAAATGTATTGAGGAAGCGTGGGCACCATGTACCAGAAAGGCCTACAGATTGGACTGGGAAAGGTGGACTAGCTGGCATATATATCCCAATAGAGCAGATGTCATGCAGATTATAAATTTCTTAGCAGCTTTGGCAGCGCAAGGGAAGACATATAGAACTGAAAATACATGTAGATCAGCCATATTGGCCGGCCACCCAAAAACAGAGAACATGGCAGTGGGAGAACACCCTCTCATATGTAGACTACTTAGAGGGGTAAGACTATTGAGACCGACACTGCTCAAATACACTCGGACATGGGACGTGAATTTAGCCCTGAATATGTTTATCAACTGGCCTGATAATGAAAAATTTTCAAGGAAGGCAATATCGGCAAAGCTCACCACACTGCTCTGCCTCATATCCTGCAAGAGAGTATCAGACGTAAGAGCACTTGATATAGATAAGAAGTCCTTCAACCCCTCTGGGGTCACATTAGCCTGAGAACTAAGACAGGTATCAAAACAGCCTCATACTCAGCTTTTCCAGACCAGCCTTAGTTATGCCCAGTTCGGTGTCTAAAGAAATATGAAGAAATGACGAGTACGCTTGGGACCGCAGGGGTGACACAACTGTTTATAACACTGAGGAAATCATTCAAGGAGGTTGCGGGGGCAACCCTAGCCAGATGGGTTAGATGGTGCACGCTACAGGCAGGCATTAACATTGGCGTGTACGGGGCGCTTTCCATTAAGGGAGCTATTGCATATAAGGCCTTTAACGCAGGAGCTAGGTTAGGGACATCCTTTGGACAGCAGACTGGTCTAAGGAGTTGACATTTAAACCATTTTATTTCAGACCAATAGAAGAGATGTCTGCTTTGGTGGCAGGTGAGCTTTAAACAAGCATAATCCGAGCCTCCGGTCTTGACACAGAATACTGATTTTCCATACTAACATTATAGAAAGTCAAGATTCTATTAAAGACACAGAGGCAAAGGATTATCCCACCTGAGTAATCATTATATGGAAATGTAATGTTGTTTGGTATAGTTGTTGGTAAATTGTGACAGAATTGTGATTTATATGGTATAAGACATAAGATAGTGGTGCAGGTTAATGAGGATGTAACAATTACCCACCCTACTACAGCTAGACTCAGCTTTTTTTTCTAAATTACTTTTCAGGAACAGAGGTGAAGAATACAGGAACATGAGGAGGAACAGAAAGTTAAGGATAAGGACAGCGCTTACCGGTTTAGGTGCAAAAGTTAAAGTTGGAGACAGACAAAGAAAGAGGAAGGACACAGAAACGTAGAAGAAGATAAGGAAAATAGTGTGTTGTGACTGGTGGAAAGTGTCACATGGTTTTTCATAGACATAAAAAATAGACTACACAAAAAGACATTTATTCTGGGAAATGTAGTTTTTGATTGTAATATTTTTATATGCGTTTGTAACTGTTATATTGTGCTCGAGGTCCAAGTGAAGAGATAGAAGCATAATCCTTTGCCTTTGTGTTTTTAATAGAATCTCAACTTTCTATAATGGTAGCATGGAAAATCTGTATGTTTCAGGGGTTCTCAAGTAGACTTTTCTTTACAGAATCTGTTTGAAGGACCTGCATAAAGTATGGGGTTTTGAATGTGGAAAATGTCACCCTTTAGGATTAAATTGAGCCGTACTTGCATAAACTATGATCTTAGACTTGTGTTTGGAAACCTTACCAGATAATCAGGCAAAACAACTAGCTTTTTATGGTTGATGGCCAGATCACAGTATAATTTATACCTAGATACCTCAGAACATGTTCTGATCCAGTCCAGTTCCCAGAGCTGATTCTTTACTAGTTGGGGTGTTTCAATGAGGTGAGCCTGGATACAACTCCATTTATCTAATAACTCATTACACCTCGAGACCCAAACTGACAGATATTCATCCTTTTTTTCCAATAGGTGTAACTTAATATTAGAAAAAAGGGAATCTGGGGAGGGGAAATAAGATTGTATTCAGTAGCTGTAGCAAATTCCACTCCTATCAGCACTGCGTGGACAGTAGGTCTAGCTCAAAACTGATCACCCCTAAAAGAATGCAATTCAGATTCTCAACACATTTCTTCCAGAAAGTCATAATTCTATTAAAGACACAGAGGTGAAGGATTATGCTTTCTCTTAAAATGTACTTCTCGAGCAGCTTTAAACAAATCAATAATAAAGAGTAACAAAGATAAAACTACAAGTCCCACTATCGATAAAGTCGTTGGAAGTCCAAGGTATTATTGGTCATGAAGAAAACCATGTGATCAACTTGGCCAATCCATAACTATATAATCCCATAAACACTGTAACTCCCCTGAAACGTCCTGTTTATTTTGATGATCCAGAACGCGCACCAACCGGTAAACGCGATCTGCGATGATGGTGAAACTCCGTCTCTTAGTTCCCAGCTGTCTTGTTATACACAACGGTACCTAATGTGCAAAAAACATATCTCAGTGAACGGAACCAAGAGGGTGGGGATAATCGTATCATAACATTATAACAATATCAGTACGATAATCATTCCAATATACATAACATGAATAACATTACATTCATTGAGCAACACAATTGCAAGGGTGGGATAATTCCTCGCCTCTGTGTCTTTAATAGAATTGTGTTGAAAATCTGAATTCTATGTCAGGACCGGAGGCTTGGATTATGCTTCTTCAAAGCTTACTCACCACCAACGTTGCCATATTCTCCATCAAATTGAAATAAAAGGTTTTAAATGTTGTCTCATTCTACCAATCCGCCAATCTCATTATATCTTCCAACCTGGCTCCTATATTGTAGGCCCATCTTCGCCATCTGCCCAGAGTCGCTGGTGTCACAGCTCTGTACGGGTTACATAAGGCTATGAGTAACTGTGATACCTCTAACGATCTCACGTCTCTCGTAATGTCCTTAGATGCTGCTAGGAATCTCACTGGACATAGTTTGGGTTGATTTGGAAATCCATCGGATGAAATAGATTTTAATCCTGTTTTAGTCCTTCTCGCAATTAAAAAGGTCACCCCATTCAGTGATAAAGATTTTTTGTTCACCTCTAACGCTTTGGCGTCTGAAGTTCTTTTACATGAAAGAAGGCAAAACAGCATAGTAAGTTTAGCAGATAATGCTTTCCGAGATAGATCTGCGTTATCTGGCCATGCTAGAAACAGTTTTAACACTGTATCTATGTCCCATAGCTGAGAGTAGTTCTCCTTGGGAGGCCTTGTCATCTTCACTCCTTTCATCAGTTTACATATAAGAGGGTGTTCCCCTTTGGTACTCCTTCGATGTTCAGGTGACCTATATGCCTTCCCTTGTGCTGCCATCTGGACTACAAAATTGACTATGTGGACCACATCTGTTCTATCGGGATGTATGTCCCTCTCCATACACCAGCTACTCCAGTTCTCCCAGACAGATTTATGTGCTCTATGGGTGCCTGGTGCCCAAAATGAATTCAGCCTCGCCAGATAGGCCTGGCCCAAACCAAGATCCCCTGAAATTGCACAGGCAACCGGGTTCAGTTTGCCTATCCACGCTAGCAGATGGCCGTCTCCCCTGTGGTCCTGCACAATTAATTCATGCCTGGGAAGAGCCACTGGGTTGCAGTGTGTCAACTCCAGGAGACTGGGGAACCACCCTTGACCCTTCCAGTCCAGAGTGACCAGAATCAGAGATGCCATCTGCCTCCTCACCTGAGCTAAGGTTCTCGCAATCATCGAGAAGGGGGGGGAGCCGTAACTCACACATTGATGCCATGATTGGACGAAGGCATCAGTTGCTTCCGCCTTCCGGGTCTGGGCTCCAACAGAAGAACCGAGGAAGTTGGTTGTTCAATCTTGATGCAAATAGATCGACCTGACATGGTCCCCAATGCCCCATCATGTCTAGGAATACCTCATCCAGCTTCCAATCACTGTCATCCCTGAGAAATCTGGAGTTCAAATTGGCTACCTCGTTCTGGCAGCCCGGTAGGTATTCCGCTGTCACCAAAACCTGTCTCTGTAGACAAAGGTGCCAAAACTCGTTTGCCAACTCCACTAACATTCTGGACATTGTGCCACCCAATCTGTTTATATACCTAACCACTGACACGTTGTTCATCTTGAGGAGTACACAACATTGTGCCCTCTCCTGAGTCCAACATCTCACCGCAAAGGATCCTGCCAGCAACTCTAGACAATTGATGTGTAATGCCGTCTCCTCACCCAACAACCTGCCCACTGTCGACAGGTCTCTGCATCGGGATCCCCAGGCCCATCTGCTGGCATTGGATTCTATAGTCACATCCAGGGATGAGCCAAATTTAGCTCTCCTGTTCCAAGCATCCTTTTGTTGGAGCCACTATTCTTATTTTCCCCTCCCTTCTTGGGAAATTGGGATGCTTGATTTATAAGATGTGCCCCTCTTGAGGTGTTGTTTTTTTAGCCTATGAAGGGCTCTGTAATGTAATGCCCCGGGAATATGGCTTGAATTGATGATGCTAGACGGCCCATCAGCCTGGTAATGTCTTGTAATGACATCTCTCTCTTCAACAGAGTGTGTCTGGTCTGTCTTTTGATGTCGTTCACCTTGGTAATTCTGGTAGTCTGAGTAAGCCCAGAACTGAGTCTATCACAAAGCCCAGGAATTACATGAATTGATCTGGTTGAACACTGGACTTCTCCCAGTTTATCATAAATCCCAGCCGTTGAAGTAGACTCTGATGTTGCCAACTTGATAAACTTCGGGTCTATCTTCACCAACAACAACCTTCTCCTTTCAGTTGTAATTGCGCAGTTGGCATTTCCCAATGTGCAAATGGCCCTTTGTGCCCATCCAGTTAATACCACCAGATCAAATGCCTCATTTTTCTCGTGGGCTTCCTCAGTCATCTGCAATATTTTCATGAGTGTACCCACGATATCCAACATCTTGTCTTGAAAAGATCGCCATGACCTATCCAGGCCCTTTCTTACATCCGTCCTGTATTTCCCCATAAATGTGACAATTTTCTCGTCGATCTCTCGGATGTCAGTGATTCCATCAGGAAGGTGTGGTCTTGGGTAGTCCACCCTTAACTTGTTAAGGCGCTTCTTGAGATAAGCCACTATCCTCTTAGGCGGCTCCCATTATGAAGATCGAGGGTGGATTAATGCCTTTGGGTCGAAGTCATCACCCTCTGCCTCATCTTCATTCTCAACTTTCTTTTTCTTTGGCACTTTCTGACGTTCTTCATATGACGATGATATTGACACCACCTCCTCTTCATCAGAACTACTGGAGGACCGGTCCTACCACCTGCAATGTCTTACTCTGGACCTCAATCTCTTTCTCTTGCAACCCTTCTTCTTTTGTGGCGTGCCGGGTTGCGGGGGGTCTGGGCTTCTCATGCCCTGCAGGCTGCATTTCTTCCCCCTTTTACTCTCCCATGTTCTCTTATCCCTTTGGTCTCTTCTAAGCCCTGGGAGAACTGCAGCCAATCCTCCATTAGAGTAATGTGTTGGAAACCATGTCCCAATGTAGCTCCCAGAGCTTTCTGCAACACCTGGCCCATGCCTGGGTGCATCCGCTTCTGGCTAATACTAGCCTTCCCTTCCTCAGTGGAGGAGCTCATGGCCAAAGATACAGGGAGATTATAATAGTAATTGTACAGAAAAAGGAGGATTGGGCCTGTTAACCGTCAGTGTATAACTTGTATACCACTAGTGAGGCTAGAAGCTGATCATTCAGCAACAGGTTTTTACCAGGGACTGTGCCCATCAATCAATGAGCTGCGATGGCTCTTGTGACCTGCAGGGGTACTGTGCGCACACCACGCACGATCCCGCTATGACCTGAGAGGTTTAGACTCTCATTGACTGTGTATTACCTGAGTATTCAGGTGCCTTTCTCACAGAGCAATGTTTCATTCAGCTGGTGCTCCTCAGTAATGGTCATGGAGGAGTAATTGAAGTGCCGGAACTACCAGGTCCCATCGCGCCACACTCTTCCATGATCAAAATGCCCCCCTGCGGCTTTCCTGCACTGTTGCGGTCGCCGGAGCTTCACCCCCGTCGCAACCGTAACAGCAGTGAACGAAACGTTCCTCACGCGGATAGGCTCTGCCACTGATAAACTCTGTGCAGGCACTACCTTTAAAATACACTTCTAACAATTGCTGCGCTCGCACTGCCTTAACAGTCTAAGTAAATATACACGCTCATAAAACGAACAAAGAGAATCAGGTACTTAACTCGATGCACCGAGCGGCAAATATAAAGGACGTTTCAGGGGAGTTACAGTGTTTATGGGACTATATAGTTGTGGGCCGGCCAAGTTGATCACATGGTTTTCTTCATGGACCAATAAAATACCTTGGACATGCAAAGACTTTATCTAAAGCTGGACTTGTAGTTTTGTCTTTATTGGTTTGTTTAAAGCTGCTCGAGAAGTAAAGTTTAAGAGAAAGCATAATCCGAGCCTCCGGTCTTGATTTAGATTTAGGAAGATGTAGTACCTTGCACCACAGTTTTGCCTCAAAGTAATTCAGAAAGTCTAAATTTAACAATAACAGTGTTTCCAAACCATAAATATGTTTTGTCATTACTTTCATTTTATAATATTTGATCCCTGGTATCATGTAAAATCTCCCATATTTAATGGTTGTTTTCCTCATTTTTGGAATGAAACACTCCACCTTCAACTGCAGAGCTGCGTCTACTGCAGCCATATTTCCACTGCTACTAATTTGAACCCCTAGATACATGAAGCAAACCGTGGTTGTAATTATTGTATTCTCTAGGGTCCAGGTACAACCAAGTTTTCCCTTTGTTCTGGAAAATGGCATGATTTTTCGTATTTACCTTATTTATTATTAGATCTTTTCTTTAGCACCCAATGCCTTTAACATTTTCTGGGGGCCGATCTGTGTATAATCCATTAGAAGGATATCATCGGCACCGGCTAGCCATTTAAGTTAAGCTTCTCCTAAACAAGGAGACCCCATAGAATGCTCTTCAATGGCTTCACCCACATCTGAAATGCCTCCATGTCACCATTCCTCATCCCTGTACTTACCTTTTAGAGATATTCAAGCTAATCAAACCAATCTGCCTTAACATACCTCTCAATATTTTGAGTCACCACGGCCAGTGAAAACAGACGATTTTGTTTTGGACAGGTGGCAGCCCAATGAAATGTTTGGATGGCTTGGTGGGTAAGTGAACTGTTTCCAGGGCGGACATACATGCTAATCCTCCCGAGTTTGGAGGGAGACTCCTGATTATTCAATTAACAATATTTCTGTGTTTTACTTTCTCCCACCTAAAATAATTTGAACCCCAGTGCAATCTTATGGAAAAATTCATTTCTTCCAATTTCTGTGTTGAAATCTTCCTCTCAGGTGCTCGAGAATGTTGGCATGTGAGGGCAGGGAAACACTTGCTAACAGCTTGTGAGTTGAGAGGTATGCCTCCGTCTACTTACAGCACCCCCATCACCAACATTATTTTATTTTAAGTCAAGTCTACAAATTCACCCCCTTTTCTTATTGCAGCACCCAATCCAAGGTGGTCCTAGGGTATTTCACATTCAACTTGTAGTGTCTGATAAAGGTATTCAGGCTTGTCCAAATGGCATTCCTATAGATCTCTTCTAGGGACACCCTTATTTGCCCTTTCCCACCCCCCTAAAAAATTCGATCAGCACATATGGTGTAATGTGCACGTTTAAAAGCCTGGCGATGTAACAGCAGGCGATGAAACAACGTCGTACCGCCAGGGGGATCCCATCATAGCTCAGCCATCTTGGAAACTAAGAGCCCGTAAGCATTCGTGACACTAATTTGTCTCCTTCTGCGGTAGGGTTTCAATGTTATTGGAAGGCCTTTATTGCTCCCTACTTCACCATCAAGGATGATACTGCAAAACCCTTCAGTGCCCCCTCGTTGGGAAATAGAGAATGTCCAAAACCCCACAATTTAAAGCCGGGATATTCTTCCTGCCACACCATGTCAATGTAATGTGTGAAGAATCCTACAGATCCCCAATGAAATCCTGCCTAAAGTCTCCTCCCCGGTGGCCAGGGAAAGGCAGACGCTTCCTGATCCTGACCGTGGGGGTGGTATACTGCAGGAGAATCACCTGGAGGAAACAGGGACAGGGTGGGGAGGAGATCCCGAGGAATGAGATGCAGGATTTGTCCTTCACAAGGAATTGCCTTTTTGAGTTGCCAAAACAGTTAATGGCATATTCTCATTATAATGTCCCTGACCTTAATATAAGATCTGTGACCTGTGGTACAAGTTCTGTTAAATCTGAGCAAGCCTTGTTAACAGAAATATCTTTTAAAGTGTTTCAGGATGAACGCCCTCCTTACTCCCAAAGGTATAGTGTAAAAGTATCTGACAAAAATACCTTAAGTCAAATATCTTCCTCTGTAACTACAAATTCTAAGAGTCCAACGTTTATTGAGTGTAAGGGAAATACATCTACCCTTATAATTAACTCAATTATTAAAAGAAACAACGTAGTTGAAGGGGACTATGTGTCCCATAATCCCATGAGTACTGGGACAAGGAAGAGGACTGAAGAGGCTTGCTGTAGCCATAGTCAGGTAATTAAGCCTAACAGCCTACACCAGAAGGTAACTGGGGGGCATAACAGGTGCCCTCAGGTTCAGGCAATTGGAAGCAGCTGGAACTGTGACTGCAGTGCAAGTTGTGGCAGTAGTAGCAGAAAGAAGACGACACAAAGCTGGCAAATCAAGCAGAAGTGGGAGAACCAGAGGGACGCCGTAAAGTGGAGACATCAGATTGTACCTGCTTGTTCTGAGGGTGTCCTGCTCCCCCAAACTCTGAATTGCAGATGCTGTGCAGAGGAAGGTAGGCTGGAGAGATGTTGTTCCCCATGTGAGCTTGATTGCCGTGGTTGCTGTGCAGCAAGCATGTTGGTGAATGAGG
Organism: Ambystoma mexicanum; assembly: GCF_040938575.1. Classification (NCBI taxonomy): domain Eukaryota; kingdom Metazoa; phylum Chordata; class Amphibia; order Caudata; family Ambystomatidae; genus Ambystoma; species Ambystoma mexicanum. Next base: position 990,289,534 of record NC_090926.1, on the reverse strand, counting down.
CGAGGAGCAGTTCTCAACCCGTGGTTCTAAGAAGTGAGAGGGGCTCCATAAACGTGTGGCCGTACCGAACACACCTTCAGAGAGGAAGGGTGCGGGTCCCTAAGAAGCCAGAAGCAGTAGAAGTTGTGGCAGAAGTCATGGAAGCGGTGAAATCCACAGAGCAGGTATTAAAGAATCCTGCTGATCTAACACTTTGCGCAAGCATTGCCGGCAACAGTATCCAGTTCCCATATCACTTGCATGTGATTTAAAGCGAGCTGAAGTTGTTAGTTGAAGTTATACTCCATGAACAATGGAAAAGTAGCACTCGCGTAAATAAGGAAAGTCTTTAATTCGCGTGAAGACCAAACTTTGCTGATACCCATTGTTAAACCCTTGACAGACTATATCTACATGAAGGAGTGGTCGCGTGTCATTAATTAAGAAAAGTGAACGCTGCGAAAACCATTGCTGACCACCTAACTTCGATAAAACAATTGTTGAAGTCTTTAACTTGTGGAATCTATATCTAAGAGCGGTCTTGTGTGCCTAATTGTGATTCCCAAAGGAAGACACAACTCTCTCCTTTACGTTCTCACTGGAATACAATTCAATAAAATTCTCTAGCCTTTGAAAACTTCCTTAAGAAGTAGTTGCGTGTGCCTAATTGTGTTTCCTAAAGAAAGACTGAACTCTATTCTTTACTTTAACGTGGCATACCTTTTCATATCTAAAAAAGTTAGAGTATTTACTATTGTAGAAGCGAACAAGCATTGCCAAGCCAAGAACCTCCCAATGTTAAAAGTGAAACTAGCCTTTTTCAGAGTTGAAAAGCATCCTGTTACTGTGAAATTAATAACTGTTCAGTTGGCATAAGATACATATGTGCAAGCATTACCTAAAGCTAAGAGAGTGACACCAAAGCTTCTAGGGAATTACTTGGGCTGATAAAGTTGGGGAAGGGAAACTGGCTGCTTGTAAAGACTATTTTGCAATTGACACAACTTGTAGTGCCAAAGACTGTGGAAGACCCAGACAATGAGTATTAACAGCAAACCCAGGTTGTAATTGTGGCAGACAGACAAAGGCAAAGAGGCTGCCCCTTTTGAAGAGAGATATTCAGAGGAAGAGTTCCTTTGCTACTCGTAGGTGTTGAAATACTTGAAAGTGAATCTTGTCGTGACCTATCTAGAAATACAAATCACTGAAGTTGTAGTACTAGTAGTCCAAAGTACTGAAGCTGTGGTGGTATATCTGGTTGTCAGTAGATGCAACATTGTAGTAGCCTAGTGGAGTACTGTGAGACAAAGTTGACTTTTTCTCATTCTGAATCAAGTAGAAGTGAAGTTGTTGAAGTGGAAGCAGCCGCACGGTAAAGTCATCCATGACAAATATACCATTGTACATTCAAAACCTGTAACTAAGGAAATAATAACTGTTAACCAAGAACTGTGTATCACTGATAGTTGTGGATATTGCATTTCCTTTGAACTGTGGCAAGTCTTCTTGAAGATTTGCTAAATCATTGTGGTTGGGATTACCATTGGTGCTATTTGGTGGAAGTGGAAAGTGGATATTTCACAAAGGAGACAAGACTTGTTATCATTGGACCTTTGGTTAACAAATCTTACTTTTACTTTCAAATACCAAACACTGATTTGAGCCCTTTCTGTTTTTGGTTGAACATTAGCAGAGTTGACCTTGAATCCTGGGAAAGGGAATGCCCCCAGGACATTGGAAGTTATTCAGAAACTGTGGATGTTGTTTGTTATATTGAATTGCCATATATATTATTTGTGTATTTGTTGCTGGGGCCGCCAGATATCCTGTGTTGGAGTGTTTTACCTTAGCATTAGTTAGGCAGGGAAATCCTCAGCAGGGTCGGAATAGTGAGGCATTTTGCTACATTTATTTTAAGAATAAAATGGCATGTTTTGATAAATCTTTAAACAGTGGCCCGCCTCGCATTACTGGCCCCTCACAATTGGCACAGCGGCAATCATATGACTTCATAGTGGAGGACCTTCTGGCCCATTGGACCGTCTCTGCTACTTGGATTTCTAAGCCTAATCTTTGTAATCCCTGCCTTCCAAGTTCCATACCACGCTACTTCCCCTTCTGAGGAGATTGCCATTTTGGAATCAGCCACATAATTTCAAATTGTGGTTTCATCAGTGTCGAGATCCACCCCCTTTGTGGTCAGAATGTAACTGCTATGATTACTGTGATTAGTTCTCCATGATTTTCTTTATGGCCCTTGGATTAGAGAGATGTGGGTAATGCATTTCTGGAGCCAGTCTGACAGCTTTAGGTCCACATATTCTGTTTATGACAAACTCAAGTGCAACCAACAATTGAAACAATATAGACTTGGAAAGTGTAAAAACATTATGGACTGGGATGAAGAAGAGGAGAGATGCCAATGTGGAACAGGAACAACCTTAAGCCAAAGGTGCAGACTAGTTGTCCTAACATTTATCAGCTGTCTCAGAGATTTAAAAATGGTGCACCTTACTATGCACAGGGGTATGGCAGGAGAGGAGGAGGTGGTCTCAGTCTGAAAGAAGAAGGAGCAGAAAATCACAGCAGACGTGGAGCGGGAGATGCGCTCTGAAGCAGACCACCGGAACGATCCGTTCTGGTGGAGGGAGATGCTCACAGGCACCTGCCTGGAGGCATTGCATGCCAGAGGAGAGAGACTCCGGTGGAAGGCAGCGGCTACAAGACCCGACGAGAAGCGGTCTTGCGGAAAGGCAGAGGTTCCATTGGCAGTGGCGCGAGAGACCTATGTGGGAACAACAAGATACTCTGTACAACTAGGGCAATCGCCCAAGTAATGGTGCTCCGTTACAGATACACGTTAACCTAGTGAGTCAACCAAAAGGAGTTGGGGGCCCTTGGATATGTTGTGAAACTAAAGGACACAAGGGAGGCAATTGGAACACTGACTAATTAGAACAAAAGGGCTTAAAGGATACAATCTATGTCAGTTTGGGGAAACCTGGAATCCGCATTTCCACCAGCCAAGAGAAATTGAAGAAGAGACAGAAGGGCTAAAAGACAGTTTGGGAAAACCTGGAACCTGCAATGCCAATCCACCAAGAGACTTTAAACAAGCGATCGAAGATCAAAGAGGGTACAATTCTCCTCACATGAAATGTCTGTTTGGAGAAACCAGGAAACCATATTACCACAAACAAAAATAGGCAAACATTGTACAATTCTCCTCATGTAATATGTTGGTGTGGAGAAACCTTGACCAAATATTGCCACATGCAGTGAAACATTAACAGTTCACAGAGAAACATTAACAGTTGTGTAAAAGTGAAACCATTCCTGACAGGCGAGTTAATCAGTAGAGGAACAGTTATGTAAAGGTGGAACCATTCCTGGCAGGCGAGTGAACTGGGAAACAAATAGGTTGTGTGAAGTAAAAACCATTCCTGGCAGGCGAATAAACCAGGAAAGGAGCCGTTGCTTTAAAGGAAAAACACTTTGTTGTCAGAAAGAGTGTGGTGGAAACAAAATGTTTTCTTCATCATTTTGACAAAGTATTGCACAACAAGAGAGATTTGCTTTGCCATTCTGGCAAGAGTATTCTATGAGAAAGACTGTTGCTATATCCTTTGGAGTAATCATTTTGGCATCTTGAAAGGAATATTTTGTGAGAGAAACAGTTGCTTTGGTCTTGAAGAAGTATTCTATTTGAAAGACTCTTATTGCATCCTACTGAGCATCCATTTTGACATCTTGGAAGGAGTACTTTGCGAATGAAACACTTGCTTTGGTTTTTAACCAGTGTTCTATGAAAGAGACATTTGTGTTGCCAATTTGAGAGATGTGTGGGATGAAAGAGACAATTTATATTGAACTGAATAGAAAATTGTTGGAATAGACCTCTTTCATAAGTTTTCCTGAATTGATCCAGGAGAAGGGACTCCAAGCATTGGCACAAGGATTACTTTATTTAAGTTACTATTTCGAATTGTTGCACATTTATGTTGAGCTGGAAACAGACACATTTTCCTTGCACACTTTGGTTGTATATGTTAGTGTGAGGTACGATATATTTTGGACGCAAGGTCAACTTTCTTTAGTTTAGTTTGCTAGGAAGGGGCATTCTTGTTAGGATTCGGACAGATAGGCCTTTATCCTAACCCTCTTATTTATTAATAAAAATGGCAAATGTTGAGAAAAGTACAACTTGGCGTACGTCTCTCATTTGTGGCACCTCAAAGAATCTGAGGACCTGCACTTTTCGAGGGGTAGCAAATAAGCCTATTTCAGGATCCAAAAATGTCCAGCATATTTCTAGAAAAAGGTGGGAATGTAATGTAATGTCATCTCCTCTGGATTGAGGAATTTCTTGCAGAATCTTTCTGCCTTTCAGCTGCCCATGATGTTAATGGCTTCTAATAAGGATTGACTTCTTTGCCCAAAGCCTCATTTTCATTTCTATGGACACAAGGTTCACACTCGCATTCCCCCTGCTGAATTACAAAGGACAGGGAGATAGAATTGTTTGTCCTCATCACCACTGATAGATCTTTCACTAACTCTTTGTAGACCCCCAGAACCCTGCTAATTGCTAAGAGTTCTTTCGAGTTGGATGACCAAATGAGCTCTCTCTGGGACCACCTTTCTTGATGACACTGATTTACCATTGTAGCGCCTCAACCAGTCTCGATGGTGTCCTTAGCAAGAATGATCTTCCTGGATTGTACCAGACTCACCCCTCTCCTGAGATTGGCCTATGAGCACCACTGCCTAATGGACTTCCTCAGGGTTCTGTCTATAAGGATCTTGCAATAGAATTTCAGGGATGCTGGGTCCCAGAACCTGTGGAGATGACTCAATACTGCTATTCGGTGAAGTCTTTCACATGGAACAACAAGACTCATGAGGCCATGTGCCCTGGGACTGTCAGCACCTCGCAGGTCATTATTGTTGCCCTCTTAAGCATTCTGGGTAACAGACTCTGTAATCAGATCGCTCTGCCCAGAGGGAAACGGACCTTAACCTTCGTTTTGCAAAATTGAGCCCCTATGAATTGCAATGATTGTGACAGCATAGATTGAGACTTGTCTAGCTTCACAAAACCACAGTTGTCTGAGCACTGACATACACTGTGTATATTGCTGAGAGTTGTGACCCTGCTTGTATCCTGGACCATTCAGTTGATCCAGGTTAGGGTAAACCTGCACCCCTTGCTGATGCAGAGCTGCCCGTAGGGGATCCAGAAGAATGGTGAGCACCTTGAGCGCCGATTTAAGGCCACATGTGAGGACTTGAACTGGAAGTGTTCCTCCCCAATCGTAAATCTCAGTAATTGTTGGTGACTTCTGAAGATGGGAACATGGTAATATACTGTGAACAAAAAGGAAAGAATGTTTGCTGTGCCAGAAAAGAGGGACTGGGTTAAATGAGTTAGAATAAACACTCAAAGTCGACCTCTTATTAGTCTAGAAAGCTAATTTGTGTTCTGGAATACAAATATTCATTAGTTGAGTTAGAACCACGCATATTCAAACCTACTGGCAAAGGAATCAAACTGACTCATGTGTTGGATAATTGAATTATTCAATTTGGTTTATCAAATAAAACGACAATCCTTTTGTGAAACAGAAAAAAATTACTTCAACTAAACTTAAACATATACAACTCAAGAACTAAATTAAGTACAATTACAAAAAGAAATTGAGCATTCATACAAATACAGTACAACCTGCAAATTCCGTTGTGCCAAAAAACATCGTCATAAAACATACATCTGAGATTGCCACTGATGAACGACAAGAAATGAAAACAAAGGGAAGGGGAAGAGGAGGGAACATGGGAAAATATAAAAAATGCAAACAATTACAGCATTCAAGAATTGAAAATCATATATATCAATAGAAGCTAAAAAGGAAAGGGAGAGGTGGGAAAACCTCACAGGGGATACATAGAACACTTGAGCTGAACCTTTTCAAGTGTGGCTCAACATGGTAGTTCTAAAAAAGCCACCATTTTCGGACTAGAAGCTATTTTCCGAGATGTTATCTGCCTGGTAATATACATCATGAAGTTCCACTGATGCCGACCAGTTCCTTTCAGAACCTCGGGAATGATTTTCTGCAGGTTTCTCTACTTAAAGCAGCTATTTTTGAGAAGCAGACCTGTTTGCCGTTACCCTCTGTTACCATGTCATCTACGAGCTTGTCTTCATTATCCTTCAATTTTATTGAGGTGACTGTGCCTAAGGTAGAAACAGTGATACAGGGCCTCATTACGACCCAGGCGGTAAGTTACCACCTGGGTCGTACCTTTACCACCATGGCGTAAACTACGTTTACGCCATGGTGGTTGGCGGACTTACCGCCCCATTCCGAGGTTGGCGGGGCGGTAAGTCCCCAATCCCCATTTACCCTTCCCCATTCCCATTTTTGCCCCATAGGGCATAATGGGAGTGGGGAAGGCATTAATTACGCCACCGTAAATTACGGTGGCGTAATTAACATCAAGGTCCCTTAGCGCCATGGATTTTAACACCTGCTAAAAGCAGGTGTTAAAACCTCCATGGCGCTAAGGGACCTCGGAATCAGGCGGTAAGGGTCGGCGCTGTTTACGCCGCCGTAAACCCCTTACCGCCTGAGTCGTAATGAGGCCCACAGTCTCTAAAACCTATGAATTTTCCTGGGGATCCATGCCTTGCCAGGATTATAAAGGCCTGTGGGACTGCTGTTGCATCTATGATTGCTGAATTTGTGAATGCCTCTTTTTGGACGGCTTCGTGCTTGCTTGTATTAAATGATCTTGAATCATGGCTCTGATCAAAGAAACCTCGCTGGCCCCAAACATTCCTACAAATTATAGACCTATTAGAAGTGTCCCATTTCTGCTAAAGATACTACACCACCTGGCATATCTACAGATACAAGCTCACCTGTAAGAGCGTGATGTACTTGGATCCAGACAATCTGGATTCAGAGCCCGTCACAGTACTGAATCCGAATTTCTGGATTTTAAAGCAAGTATGTCCCATATCATGGTCAATGAACACATTTCTCTTTTTTATCTTTTTGAATTTATCAGCTGCATTCGATCAAGTGGATTTTAATATTTTATATAAAAGAGTTCAGTGAACCGCCTACTTATCAAAACAATCATCCGATTGGGTTTTATCATTTTTATCGGGCAGATCAGCAAGAGGTTTTCACAAAACGTGTATGGCGCCCCGTGTTGAGCTCCTTTGTGGTGTCCCTCAGGGATCTTGTCTGTTGCCCACTCTTTTTTTAATCTTTGTATGAAACCTTTATTTGATATTTTAAACTACAAGGATATTTTTCATACAAATGATGCTGATGACACACACATTCTGATTCAGCTAACGGGTGACTGCTCTGCAGATTCTGCAAGAGTAAACAACATTTTCAACTTGATTCAAAGCTGGATGGCTCATAACTGTGTATCCCTAAATTATGCTAAGATTGAGCCCCCTCTAGTTAGCTCCCAGCAAAGACTTTCCAGACTTTCTGATTTGTATAGGAAATTGTTCATTGCTTGTTGTTGTATTCTAGTTCTTTCTAAGGTTAAAACCCTGGTGTTATCTTGGATTCCACCTCATCTTGGATTCCACCTTGTCTATGCACGATCAGGTTAATGCAGTCATTTCATCATCAGCTTATTACTTGAAGTTGCTTTGCCACATTAGGCCTTTTATCTCTAAGGAGAACTGTGCTAGCCTTGCCCGATTCATTATTGTCACTAACATTGATTACTGCAGCAACCTCCTTGTTGGTGTTATTTATTTTATTTTATTTATTTATATAACGCACCTGGTCCAGAGGCATCTAGGCGCATTTCTTGAGGTCGCAGTAACACCGTATGCATAGACGAGAGCAATAAAGCAATAATGGTACTGCTAAGAAAAATATTGCTAAGCTTCAAGTGCTACAGAATAGTGCGGTAAGAATAGCTTCCAACCTTAACAGAAGAGCACACATTACACCTGCTCGAAAGGCATTACATTAGTTACCTGTGAAAGAAAGCCTGAATTTTAGAATCCTTTCCATTACATGCAAATGCTTATTTGGCAACAGCCCAGACTATCTTGAAAGGGGGATTCAGGGAAGCAATATTCATGATTGGTGAGATCTAATCCGAGTAACCTATTGATGGTGCCACGGGTGAAACTGGAGAGAGACGGGAAATGCTTTTAAACTTTACTGACCCATTCCTGTGGAGCAGGCTGCCTTGCGTGTGACGATTGGACCCTTCATTTTCTTTCTTTAAGAAAGCCCTAAAGATCTACTTTCTCCATGTTAATTGCACAGCTTGGTCTGGGCTTGTCTTTTATTATGCTGATTTCACTGCCTTGCTTATTTGATGTGTTTTAATTGATTTTACTGTTTTTATTGTTTTTGTTTTGTTTTTGTAATTTGTGCGCCCATTCGCTTGTGAGCCTAAGGCACGTTACACATTTTTAAACATAAGCATAAATAGGTCCTCCATCTTGCAGGATCTTGCTGCTACAAATTTGGTCAGAGCCTTCGGGCCCAGGATCAACTTGAAGAAGAAGAAGAAGAAGAAGAAGAAGAAGAAGAAGAAGAAGAAGTGACAAAAGTACATTGTGAGTTGTGGTGAAATCATCCTGACAAATTAATATTGCTGTTGCAAGTATTTTGTGAACTATTGCAGAATCATCTTGACAGAAGCATTTTTGTTAATATTGATGAACTGTGGAAGTATACTTATTTGTTGAACAGCAATTGTGTGGAACTTTCTGCCACAAGTGGGGAGATAAAAGACTTGCTGAATATTTTGAACTGTTAGTCAAGTCCAAATGAGAGACTTAGTGGAGCATGCAGCAGTTGTGCAGAACTCTCTGTCACAAGTGGAGAGATGAAAGACTTGCTGAATATTATGAACTGTTGGTCAAGTCCAAATGAGAGACTTACTGAAGCAAGAGGAACTTTTTTGGAACTTTGTTGTAAGAAAGTATTTCCTTATTCTTTTGAATTGTTGATTGAAATTCCTTTTTAATCTGGGGAAGGGGAACTCACCCAGGTTACAAGGAGAACTAGTTACCAGGTTATGAATATAACTGTTATTTCTGTTATATCTGAATTGACAAATATTACTTTGTTATGTTTGCCATATGTACAAGTGTGAGGGACAGAATCCTTTTGTTAGAGTGTTTCCTTTAGTTCATTTTGATAGGCAAGGAAATCTTCGTCAGGGGAGGGATAGTGAGGCGTGCATCAAACCTTTTTGAGTTAATAAAATGGTATCTTATGAAACGCCTTCACAAAGTTACCTGCCTCACATTTCTGACCCCTCCAAAGTGTCCCTGACAGCCGCTTCGTCTGCTGACAAAGAAGATCTGTACACCAGGCTAGACAGTTTATTATCAATCATAATGTTTCTGGTAAATTAGACCACTTGCCTTTTAGAGGAATTGAAATATGTTCTAGTTCCTCCCATTCCTTCAAGATCATGACCTTTATGTCCGATATCATTGGAAGGCTCACGTTCAGTGTACATTTTGTATTGTCTGATTTTTGGGCCCCGAGCAGACCTGAAGTTGTCTGGTCGGAGAAACTCATGAACTCTTGAATTTGCTCAAGAACATTTTCTACCTACCCCTGTCGTGGTTTGTACCAGTGGATTCTTTACCTTCTTATGAATGTGATGGTGAAGTAGTAGAAGAAGAAGAAGAAGAAGAAGAAGAAGGGGAGTAGTAAGAACTAGATCTTGAAGATGAAAAGGATGATGAGGAAGGAGTCTTCATCTTTTATTTATTTATGGCCCACTTATGTTCCTGCAAGGCATGCTTATTAATGTCCTTTACCTTTTCTTTAGAGATTTGTTAATGAATGATGCCTTGACTGTTGCTCTTCATGAGCTTTCTTCCTCTTCTTTCCTACTCTCTGCTCTTGGACTCCTGGAAGAAGCCTTTGCTTATGTGTGTTTAGTATGCATCCTCTTTATCTTCCTTTTGGAGCTCATTTTAGCCTGTTGATCTACCGAACGCATCTGACTGAAGGTGTTGCCAAGCAACACTTTATCTCTGTGCTTTTGTTATGTAATCTTTTTTTGTTTTGATTTCGGGCAATGAGCAATGATCCAATATGACTGCCGTTACCTCTGCGCAAGCTCCATCCTTTGCATCCCTGGAGATTCCAGTAAGGGCAGGTTTGCTTCACAACAAATTGCATCAACCCCCGGGCTCCCTTTCCCGCAAACATGGTTCCCAGGATGCGCCATCCCTTAGCTTACTCCGGGGCACAGGCACCAAAAACTGTCCCCTGAGTGATGGCTCAAGGTGACGCCTGTCCCACCAGCCACCCAGACTGTGACTCATCCTTTTATTCCTCCAAAAAGAATCTTTGCCCAGCAAGGGAACTGGTGGGCATCTTCCAGTCTCCCAACCGCCTGCCCTGCAGAATGCCATTCCAAGACAATGGACAGTAACCATCAATGCCCCTTTGCCCCACACAGGCGGTATGCTTGAAGTCTGTTCTGCAAGACCCTTCCTCGAGGGGGAGCCCCTTCCCATGAGGACAGGGAGGTGAGACTGCTACCCGATAGTTCCGCTGGGGGTAGTACGCAGCAGGAGGATCTCATGGGGAGGGACGCCCCCTGTTGGACTGGGGACAATTATCCAGGGAAGAAGCATTATACTTCACCTCAATCCTCATTTCCTAACCCGCCTTTGCCTTGGCATCCCATGTGTCATGTCCATAGCAGCAACAGTACTGGAACGATGAAGAACATAATAGAGATATATGGTAAAGGTACTGGGACTAAGAAGAGTCAGATCTACCTTAGAGCTCTCAGGGAAGTACTGGGAGGAGGAGGAGGTGCGGATGTATGAAGAACGGCTCTCAAACCACTATGGAGCAGTCTAGTATTTCACTAATTCTTATTGGCCAAAGCCAATACAAAATAGAAAAGGGGAAAACCAAGCAGGGAGAGAAGCCCTCCCTGGAGGAACCGTGACCATGAGAGTTGGAAAGCAGAAGAATCCAAAGGCGGCGTCTAGGACACTTAGCGGCCTGCGAAGCAGCTCCCACTCCGTTCGCCAAGAGCAGGATACAGCCTCCAGAACCCGAAGGCTGCTGGCAGGAAGCAAAGGTATATGGATCCACCACGACAGATGGAAAAGCGAGCAAAGCCTAGTAGGACACAAGTTGAGACCCGACCAAGCTGCACACCACCAGTAGAGCGTTGCTAAGGCCCTAACGGGTACCAGGGTTGGCGGGACGATTTCAGGGTCTTTAGAAGGGTTTTAAAACTGTTAGGCAGAATCATATGCAGTACACTTTGGGAACACCACACACAATTAAGACTACAAGTGCAAGTACAAATTCACCTTTGGTACAAGCCTGTACTACATAGTAAAGTGGTAGCAATGGCTGAGCAGCCAGACTTATCTCAAGAGTAAAGTGAGCAGTATCAGAAGTTGCACAAAGGACAGCAATTACTATGGTTCAAATAAACACTGATTCAAGGTTTCTGAGTAAAGGAATGTACATGTATTTACACCATCAGTTATAAAACAGTTCACTAATATAAAGCAGCAGAAAATCACAATCTTAATACACAACACAACACCCAATCAATTCTGGACAAGTTTGAGCAAAATGGCACTCCAGCAATTTAAAAAGGAGGTAAATAACAAGGTTATCAAAAACCAACAACACCAACAAGTGATAGGCAGGGCAATCTAGAAAAGGCTTACTACAACTAGGATTCAAATCAATAGGCCTGGGCCAATGCTAACGCTTCAGAGTCTTTGCAGAGGATCACACAGTTCAGAGTAGTTTGCGGTTAAGTCTTTGCCAAGAGTTCAAAACGAAGTTGGTCGGAGGAAAAGTTATTCAAAAGAGTAGAGAAGGACAAGCCTTCGGAGAGGTGAAAGATTTAAAACACTTCCACCGCGGTCGGACAGAACGAGTGACCAGATTTGAACAGTACCTTAGAGGAAGAAAATGCTGTAGCTGAGGCAGTAGTTCCTGGCAGTTCCTGCAGGCTCACGGTTCCTGAAGCAACTGTTGGACTGGCAAGAAGGAGGAAGGCTGGAGGGTCCTGACCTGCCCAGTGAAGAAGACAGCAGCAGTACAAAGCGTTGAATAAAAGGTGCGCTCCTTAAAAGCAAAATAGACTCTCTCTCACTGCCTATCCGGTTTCATGTAGCACAGCAAATTCGACCAGGCTGACAAGGAGGTCCAAGGGCTTTGTGAGCTGGTTGGTCACACCAGGCTCAAGAGGAGAAGACTCCTTGCGGATCTCCTCTGTTGTCGAAGTTTCAGGCGATTCGGACCTGCAGCAGGGCTTCACCGGGATGTCCAGTAGTTGCAACAGTCGTCTTCCTTCAGCTCCTCATTGGTTCTCTCATTCCAGTGGCGACTCTGCCTTCCAAGTCCCAGAGATCTGCTTTTAAGCAGTTTTCCCCCATTCACACAGCATGGCTGTCAATCACACAGCAGGGTGGTGGCCCTGGCAGGACAGTCACCTAGCCAATCAAACTAGAGCGCGACTTGGGTCTCCAAGGAGGCCCTGTACAGGGGGCCTCAAACCACTCCCTCACATCCTGTCCACCCAGACACTCAGGCGCCTAAGGAGGGCTTCTGTGCAGAAGACCACCAAAGGACAGCGAACAAAGGAACCAAACCTGGTTTGGCGCGAAGAGTAAAACACGATAAAGACCTTTACAAAAAGAAAGGGCGAATAAACCCAACCAGAACCAAATACAATTAAAAGGAGTCCAGCGGATAACGTCAGAGGCTACCACCATAGCCTCTAACAGTACCGAGGCTATTTTCATAGCTCGCGGTAAAATAAAAATGGTAGATACCACTGCCACCAGCCAAATCTTAGAGAAAGGGGAACGAAATAATGTTCCATGAGAAAGAGACAAAAAGGATAACTATTAACCTTTCCAGTACTCTATTGGAAGATAGGTTGCACTGGGTCTGTAGATTTAAAAAGACTATTAAAGTCAATGGCAACTTTACATGTTCTGGGAGACAGTAGTCAGTCCCAGAAAATGGAGTTTAAAGTGGGAAGTCTAAAAAGACAACCCTGTGTCACTGCACTAAAGGTGCTGTGTGACACAGTAAAAATATGATTCCTATGGAGTAGGTGAGACTCCATAGTCTATGAGCACAACATGTACAACACACAGCAAAAACACATGTAAGAGTGGGAAAAAAAAGGCTCACACTCTTACCAGGTGAAAAAAATGTATACTAGAAATACAGCAAAGTTGCTGAGGGACTCAGTAGGTAAGGGAAATTAGCCATTCTGGAGAATTCTCCCTAACAAAAACCACAAAAGACGGGTCTAGGCCCGCATCTTCTCAGGAAGAGCATCAAAATCACTTTACCTCGTCACAGTACCTGGCCAGAAATACCCCAGGCCTGCTAACCCAAGTCTGAGACCCACACCTGAGAACAAGACCATACTTGGCAGGTTAGTCCAAGCCAGGGGAAGGGAGATATACTCCCTGCTACTGTGAACTGTATGATCAAGCCTGAGAAGGGCCTAGGGAATGGAGTAATTCCCCCAACCTTGGTGAACTTTGTTAAAGCACCTTAAAGGGGCCTGAGGAGGGGTCCATTCCCCCAACCTTTGTGAACTGTGATATAGAGCTTAAGAAGTGCCTGGGGAGGGACGTCATTCCCCTGGCTCTGTGGAAATACTGAGAGCAAGATATGTACTATGGGCAATAAGGAATGTTGATGTTTGAGCTGGAACTTTAACTTTTGAGTTTAAGCTGAGAACTTTACAGCACCACAATCTGGAACTTTGTTTTATATCTTGGAAAAGAACTGACACCTGGGGAAGGGAATCATTCTCTCAGGCGAAGTTCCACCTGCTAATTTGAACTTTGATCTGTTGTCCAGAAGAAGGGGGCCTTTCTTCTGGACCAAGAAGACCCACTTTAGCATTGTTACAAGTGTAAAGGACAGAAGTAGGCATTTTGACACACAATAGTGTACTCTTTTCTTTCATTTACTTGGACATTCTGACTTCATCCTTAGTTCCTTAATTGAGGCAGGGACACCCCTCTTAGAGTTAAGGAGAGTTAGGTTTGCTCTTTATTTTATCAATAAAAGTGTATGCCAACCAGCATGCCACCTGTGTGTCGATATCCTCCTCTGATCCCTTACATATGCTAGCCAGGAAAGGGAGGGACTAATGTGAGGTGTCAACATGGGAGACAAACACATAGGTGAAGTTTTCTAACAAGTCGCCATTTATTAAATAACAATGGTGAGACAAACGCCTGACTTGCACTACCCTAACAAACCAAGACTAAAGGAAAATGACCTACTGTCCAAAAATGTCTGTCCCTCTCAACAATAAGTACAACAAAACTCATACAGGAATTATATGATGGTTCAACTTCATAAAATAACATTTAAATTCAACAATAAAGAAAACAGGAATACTTGTGACCAGGGTTGGATCCCCTTCCCCTAGATCAATTCAGGGTGTGTCAAACCAAAGTTCAATTGTAAGAAAGTTATTTTCGCTAGCCAAGTTCCACTTCAAGTAGAACACAGTTATTTGTATCCAGTATGTCCTTCACTTGGCAACGTGAGTGCCACGTTTTCTTACTTTTAAGACAATTGTTAAAGTTTTCACAACCTTCAGCTTGGTGAACCACAAAAGTCTCTCTCTCCATATATCAAGTTGAAAATTCAATGTAAAGAGTTATTTTCTCAAAGACCAATCACTTTCTATGACATTGCCTTTCTTCTTCATGAGCAACATTGTAATCAAGATGGTTGATTCAGAAAGTTATACTTTAGTCAGGATGGTAATACAATAGTTAATCAAAACATTGTAGTGGAGTTGCCACCTCTTTTTCACCACAACCTTCACAATCTTCTACCTCAGTCACTGTACTTCAAATCTTCTTTTTCCCGGTCCACTTGCCTTCCAGGATTAACCATTATTTGTCCTTTTCCTGTTGTACTCGCCTGCCAGGATAAAGCTCTCACTACAATGATTTGTAGTCTGGGGTGAGGTTTGTTCTAAATTTTCTATACTTAAATCTTCAATCGGGAAAGTTGAACCAACAACAGCTTCTTGTTTAAGTCTTTTGACTTGTAGCACAATTGGACTACTTCTTTCACACACATGCTGTAGAAAAGGACAATGATTCTCACATTGATCTATTTACCTTAGGCAATGCAGGTCACAGTTTTCTCCATGTTGAATCCTTCTACAAGGTGGCTTTTCTCCTGCCATCTTTGATTTCTTTCTGCACAACCTACTGGCTGTTGGCAATATATGTTACAACTTTCTTCCAAAAGGTATCAGTGACTGCTACATTCAAATTGCCATGGTGCTACTTTCAGCTTTGTCTTTGGCAATGCAGGTTATAATGTCCCTTTATTGGATGTCCCTTTTTTTGAAAGTGGTGTTCACTGTGCTTGTTTATTGTCTCCTTTTGACTTGGACAATGTGGGTCAATGTAGCCTCTGATCCGATATCTCCCATCTGGGAGATTACATTCACTTTTCTCAGCTATTGCCCCATTTTCGCTTTGACAATGGATGTTACAATATTCTACTGTTTGCTTCAATTCAAAAGTTTGGTATTCAAATGGTCTATGTATGCCCAGCGGTCTATTTTTCGGAGTACCACAGGGTTACTTCTAATAGGTGTGAAGGCATCATGAAGAAAGACAAAGGCAACAGACTTAAAGTTCAAACAAAAGATATTCATTAACTTTCTGTTAGAAGGCCTAACTTGCCTTATGCTGAGGTGGGATTTCCCTACCTGAACGAAACTAAGGAAAGTCTGAGTCAAACTTAAAAGTCTGTCCAAAACCTATGCTTGCCTTTACAACTAAAGCCAAACAATGTGTAGGGATGTCAATAATCATAATGGTGATCAAAAAAAAGTTCTGAGCTTCTTCCTGCTCATAGCTTCCTTTTCAGCTCCGCTTCCCTGAGTTTGAGTCTCAGAATTACCTTTTTCATGTCCAAGGTAATACAGTTCCACACAATTCTCGAAGTTCCCATCCCCAAGTTCCAAGCAACACAGTTCAAAAGAAAAGGGTCGTTAGGCTTTGTTCTCAAGACTATACTTGCCGTTCTGCAAGTTTTAGGGTTCCCTTCCCCAAGATTTTAGCTGAGCCATTTCTACTTGTTTCAGTCTTTCAAAATGTTTAACACTACTCAAGGTCAGCCTGACCCTCTTTCTGGATTACATCATCAGATCACTTGCAGTGCTTCTCCTTGGTTTATTTCCCAATGTCTTTGGTTCTCCAAGTTCAAGGCTCACTGGTCTAGGCACAGTTGTCAGACCACACGGTCTACCCATCACAGGTCGTGCAACCAGGATCCCTAGGCACCTCGGCCCACACAGCTTCCTCTAGACTGGTCCCTGTGTACAGAGTTACGTTCCCTTAGTTTATCTTTGTTGGCCTCTTGGCTTTATGTGCAGTATTTGCACTCCACTGGTTTCTCCTGATTATCATCTTGGCTCTACCAATATGAATTACCTAATTACACTTACATTAAATATACTTGCATGAATGGCAAACAGATTAGAACTACATTGGCCTCAAGCATGGTATCACATCAATGATAGTGTTCTTGGACACATAGATTGCCAAACATGTATACTTAGCCAGAATTACCTAATCACACTTAGACTAAGCATATCTGCATGAATGACAAATCGATTAGAACTGTATTGGGTTCTGCAATACGATTTTAATTGACTATCAATGCTGATGGACAAAGCAAATTTGTATAGAGTATCTCACGTGTGGCAAATTAATGCACAAATAATAATGATGGCACACTTAGCTAATGCTCCTGTATAATTGGTATGGATTACGCGAGCGTTACCATTAAAAATGTCTCCAATAAAAACCAAAAAGGGACTGTAGCATACTGAGGCGAGTGAGTATAAAAGGTAAACTGTCACAATGCTGAGTGGCAAAGTGAATTGGTATAGAATCTCTGCTTTGTTTTGTGGCAAACCAGTGTACAAATAATGATGGCACATCTAGATAATGCTCCTGTATAAGCGGTATGCATTACGCGAGTGCCACCATTAAAAACGTCCCCAATAGAAACTAAAAAGGGACTGCAGAATAACGAGGCGAGTACAAAAGAGAAACTCTCCCAAAATGCGAAGGCAAACTACGCAGAAGATGGAAGGAGACGGACACAACAAGACACCATCCAATGAGGAGGTAAATTCAGCTCCCCATCCCTATACATGGTTCACCCTCATCATGTGTAACCCCTAAACTGCGAAATCCTAGATTTAAAAACCGCAGATCCGCACAGCACCGCCGCAATGGTAACAGCACTCGATACCGCACTGCGAAATATAGATATGCAGATATTGGGAAACGAAAGCGAATGTGCTAAGGAAAGGAAGACCTTGTATACATTGACTCTGATCCCTCTAGCCAAAAAGAGCAATTAGCTTTAATGCACCGGCAAGTCACGAGACGCAATCTTTAGAGAAAAATGCTTCAACTGACAATATTTCTTTATTTTAGGCACAGTCTGGTCACTACACAAGACAGCCTACCAGAAAAAGAAGGACATGAATATCCCTCACGCAACAAGGAAGTCCATTCTGAACATATAGGGTAAGTGTCCCACCACCTACCTACGCAAAGAGATCCTGAGACAAGATCTGTTACAATACAGTAGGATATAAACTGACTGGCGGTCACTTATTCCATAGGGGTCCAACAGATACACCATAGAGACCGGATTCACGCCTATACTATACAGGTCACAAGTTTCCGGTAAGACACATTAAGAATACTGAAGTATAGTAAACAATAGTCATAGAGATTCCAGTCCCCTGATTTGTATGTATTTTCCCTTTTAGGGAGTGGACGCAACAATGAAATGTCCCAACTATGTGGAGGATTCCCGCACCAGCAAAAGAAATTAGAAGACAGCCAAAATAAGAACTGTCCTTTTTATGATTGAACAAGTGTCCATATGGGGCACAATATAGGGTCCTGAAGAAAGCGGCAAACAAGTTACCATGCTGAAACCGGTCGACACTGGTTGGATTAGGCAGCTAATTCGACCCACCAGACTCACCATAATTATAAAGTGAACTGGAATATAGGACACACATAATCTTTTACCAAAATCCAGGGGAAACAGTTCCACTAGACGGTGGGTGCTCCACCGTATTTTAAGATAAGTCACATAAAGGGACTGCAACGCCATTAAAGACGATTGTTGACTGCCCTTACTGTGCAGCCTTTAGCATTAGGAAAGTAGTGAGCCAGGCTAGGGAGTGTTTTCTCACCTATCCCCTCTCCCAGATAGGCGATACATCAGCGCCACACTAGGGATATCACATTCCTAGGGACAGTGAGCTTTTTCTGTGTATAGGGACATTTAGTTATTTGTAGGAACTAATATTTATTAAAGTGACATAATTGATTCTGCTCATGATGTGTTAACCTGAATGGGGAAGGAGACAGAATCCGAACACCATTGTGACTTCAATTGTACTGAATTGTCTACCAATACGTGCCACACAGTTCTTTCCTCTTCATAGGTGAGCAGGCCAGCTTCTGCAAGCCCCGCTGCACACCCGGGCCTGTTTTGCAGACGCTAGTTACTCCACTGCCTCTGTATGGACACAGACAGCGTCCTGCTTTCTCCTGCACTTTATCCTCCTCCTGACCTGAATCTTCAATGGATGATGGAGCTGAGATGGTATCACAAGTATCGGAACTTGCACCTTTTATCACCAATCTCATCAACAACTCATTCGCCTCTAACACAGTACCTAATGACTTAAGAACAGCTTGGGTTCTACCCTTGCTTAGAAAACCTACGTTAGACCCGAACACCCCGACAAACTATCAACCTATAACAACCGTCCCTTTCCTGCTTAAAATATGAGATCGTGCAGCGTACCTGCAAATCCAAAAACACCTGGAGGACAATCGGCTCCTAGGCCTAAGACAATCCGGCTTCAGACCAGGTCATGGCACGGAAACTGCCTTGCTTGATTTGAAGATGCAAATGGATCACTACAAGGATAATGGAAAGTTGTGCATCCTCCTACTATTAGATATGTCCGCTGCATTTGATTTAGAAAACCACGATATCCTATGCCATCATTTGGACACTGCAGCTTTTTTTTCATCAGAATCGATTAAATGTATCGATCATTCTTATCCAACCGGACCATGAGTGTCTTTTCAGACGCCGCCTCAGCCCAACCGGTCCCGGTAACCTGCAGGGTACAACAAGGATCATGTGTCTCACTCTCTATAATGCATTCACCAAAATTCTATTTGATAAACTGACAATACGGGTATCTCGTATACAAACTATGTGGAAGATATCCAGATTCTCATACCAATTACCGGATGTTACGACACTGATTCCAAAATACTGAACAAATTATACCTTGCCATCCAAGTATGGATGGCAAGTAATGAACTATGCCTCAATGATGATAAGACGGAGTTTATCATAATTGGTAATAAAATGAAACTTAACAACCTCCCTCAACAGTACAAATCGTTTATCATCGACGGAAATACTATCCCAGTAGCTAGCAAAATAAAAACCCTGGGAGTTCTGAGCTCACGTTAAATAGAAAAATCTATTTAGACCTCCAAACAATTTTTCAACTAAAGGTTCACGTACGTTGCTTCTGTCGGGCTCAGATCTCTTCAAAACAAAGTTCACATAGATCCCCCTCTATCGGGCTCAGACCTATTCAGAACAAAGTTCAACAAGACTTGCAAGGGGGCTCCCTTCCCCAAGCTTATCACACTTCGGCTCTCCCTCAGTCAGGATCAGACCGCTTTTGGATTTCAAAAGACTTTCAAATGTGCGTGGCTTTCTTTACAGACCTTCCAGGACCACTTTGACTAAAAGTTCAAGATTCAACTTTGACTCTGCCCTTCTCTAGGAGTTAATATGCTTACTTCACTTTTGGAGTTCATTTACTTTATCGTTACAAATAATGCACCTTTCACAAAGACTTTCTAGTGGGTTACTTCCAATTGCCGGACCACTCTGTTACTCAGTATCACTGATTTCACAGCTGTCCTTACTTCAAAGTGCATTCACAGGTCTGCCTTTCAATCAATCAATCAATCAAATAAACGTTTATTCAGTATAAAAAAACCTTCACGTTATGCTGCAGCATAAATACAATACAGTTTTTGTGGTTAAGATTTATAAATATGCAGTTGGCTAAAATGTGCTAAAAAGATGGAACATCGTCTGATAAAAACCTTCATTCATAAAAAAGCAACAATAATTAAATACCAAATGCCAGCAAGATGAATAAAAACACAGACTAAGACTCACTTAAGGTGGGCCAGCAATCCTAACTCATCACCACTAGTCAAATAAGCAGGTGCTAGCAGGGAGAGTAAACTCGCAGCCCAGATAGTTGTACCATAAGGCTAAGCGGGCTAAACTCCTGCGACTGGAGTCTTTAGAGCTTTTAATCTGTGCAACCACAGAGACTCTCCCAGGAGCTTGACAGCATCACTTGTGCGGCGAATCCGCTGATCATTTAGTATTGGCTTCTGGTAACATCATCTCAGGTTGATTTTGCAGGGTGTGAGAAACCTGAGGCGTTTCTCCCAGGTTATGTCCGGTGATCCTTTGTTTAGGTGGCCAGGGGAGGCTCATCGCTCTTGGATTCCAACCCTGGGGGTGGGCAAGTGGGGGAGGATCACCTATGTGGGATATAATGACCCACTCGGTGTCCAGTCATTTTTTCAAATACAAAAGTTTTGAAAAGGCAAACTTTCAAATCTTTTTTTTTTAAATACAAAAGTTTCGAATGACAATTTAATTGAAAAAAATTAGAAAGTTTGTCTTTCGAATCTTGGGTTAGTGTTATGATCGGGGCTTGGGTTAGGGTTGGGAGGGTGGCGTGGGGGTTGGAGGGGCTGGTGGGAACCCCCCAATATACACTAAAACCTTAAAACGTTAGATTACAGGACTGGGCAGCAGCATGTAACGTTTCAAAGTTTAAAAAAGGCATTTTAATGCCAATATACACAAATAACTTTGAAATGTTACATGGAGCTGTCCAGTCCTGTAATTTCAGCACTGGACAGCTCCATGTAACGTTTCAATGTTGCAAACAAAACAGCATTGAAATACTACTTTTAACATGTAAAAGTGCATTTCAATTGAAACCAATCCATGACTATTGTCGACGGATTGGTTTAGAAAGAAATGCACTTTTGCATGTTAAAAATAGTGTGTTGAGCCTTTTGTTTTCGAAACCTTTGTTTCCAACCTTTTGTTTTTCGAATCTTTTGATTTGAAACTTTGACCATAAACCGACCCACTCAACAGCATTTCCCTACATCACCAAGCTGCAGTTGCGCAGAAACAGTCAAATGGCTGTGCTGGCTCCTGTGAGCGCCATGGCTCAAAACTGTGTTTAGCAACAACAAAGATGGCTGCACTGTCCTGCCAAGCACACAAAGGGCAGGATGGAACAAAGGGGGCACATTGAAGGCGATTGCCAGTGTGTTCCGACATAAATAAAAGGAAGAAAGTGGAAAAAGCAGCGTTGCTTGCTGCAAAAGCCAAAAACCCATAGAAAAGAAAGCCTTTTTCACCTTTAAAAAATGCGGCTTTGATGCTAAATCCCCTCTGTTCCTTAAAGCCACTGTGATTAATAACCCCTACCAAGCCCTTTGTGTCTCACTGTGCTTCAGAAAACCAAGACATGATTCTGAATTGACAAGCCCAGTCAAACCAACTCTAAAAAAAATCAACCAGGCACTTTACTTTTACACCTTCATTTTCTTTGCAAAAGTATCCAAAACTCAGCTGTTCAGAGAGAGCCTCTAACTAGCTAAGCCATGTCTTTTTCAATGTATCTGTGCTGCAGACCAACTCCAGCATTCAAGAGAATAACTATAGCTGCAAGACGGTGTGTCAGGCTGCTGGAGATGAAAAGTTGAATTTAAGAAGGAAGGCCAGCTGCACCACGTGTAAATAAATTGGCCCTTTGCAAATTAAAGAAAAAACAAATGCTTGTGTTTTGGAACAGTTCACTGGTGAATGAAAGCCTGCCAGTCTTTAGCAATATGAATGGGTTTGTTTATGGTGAGACTATATAACATGGGTAATCTTATGCAACCGGCTTGCTTCAATTCTGTATCTAAGATCAGAAATTAAAAGGTTAAAACTATGGTGAGTGGAGCTGCAAGTTGAAAAACAGGTTGTCTGCTTGGAGGGGTGGCACTAAAAGGAGGGCTCTCTCTCAGCAGATACTGACAACCCCCTGATAATTACGGGGTTGGACAGACTTTGTCTCTGCTGGGACCCTGACAATGAAGCTCCCAGGGAAGGAAGTCTGAAGTGTGAAGGGGCATTATAACTTCATCAGGGGAGAAACCCCCACCATGCGCGGGAGGAAATGGCAGTTGGCAGCAGTTGAAGGACAGGAAAAAAAATGGACCCAGGAACAAAGAGACTGCCATTTGTTCCCAAAGACTATTTCAGGAATAAACTTTAAAGACTTCTATCTTTGCAGCAAGACTTTGAAAAATTGTAAAAATGTTGCAGTTTAAAAGTGATTTATTTTTGTGCTTTCTTTAAAGACATGGTGGAATTCACTGACACCTTGGGGGCAGAAAGGGCAAAGTATTGAGGATAAATCTAAAAGTTATCAATGTTGCAAACATAACATTTTGTACATAGATCCCTGGGGATAATTCACATCTGTGTATAAAGTTATGGAATTTTAGGCTGAATTTTTCATGCTCAAAATTACCAAAATGTATCAGAAGGGCGAAACAAGGTCCCACAGACTGGAGGATTGGACTGATATGTGCTGCACATAATATGTAACCTGTGTATATAATTTACAAAGAGATTGCAATTGTATAAATGTCTGTTTTTGGCAAACTCAGATTTTAAGTAAAGTAAATGTGGAAGTTTTTGGACATTGTAGAACTCACCTCATAAATCTGACATCATTCCCTTGGAAATCAAACCAGTTGAGAGCAAGGCAGAGACTAGCACCCCAGCCCAATCCAAGTAGTTTAGGGGCGTGCTTAGTTAACCCTGCCAGGCCTATACTTAGATGATGTCATTATGCACTATAAATAAGGGTACTTGACAAGACTCTAGACACTCCTCCTTGATTTCCTGAGCTGCGTTCCTGTTCCCGTCATCCATCCAGACTCCAGATCCCAACTACAAGGCCAAAACATTGCTGACCCTACTCCAGGGCCCACTGCAAAACCCAAGCATTGCTGATCCTGCTCCAGCAAGGCCTAAAATCTAAAAACCACTAAACTTCCCAAATAACCAAAGGGGAAAGCTGTGGTGTTTTTGAGAAGCATCCTGATCCCACTAACTGCCTGCTTGCTGCAACCCTGCCATCCAGCTAACCTGTAGTATCCAGTGACCAGAATTGCCAGTCCAGAAGTGCTACCCGATGATGAGAAATGCCCAGCTGTTTTGCCAGGTGCCATGCCGTGTAGTGACTGAACCGTTGACTGCCCAAAATCCAAAAACTAAAAAGTGGACTGTGAGTATCGTTTGCCACCCCACCTAAACCCATAGCCTATCTTGTCTTTGTCCTCATCCCACTCTCTAAATTACCCTATCCTTATCCTGATAACTTGCTCAAACTGTCAGAATCATTCTTACAATCCTGCTCTTGATTTCTAGTGCTAGCGCCATCTCTTTAGTAATTTTGCCTTGTGTAAATCCTAAGTCACGACCCTCGTCCAAAACCCCCTCTGGCAAACCCATTGGCCAGGTGGAGTCAGGACTCGGGCCTCTAGAGCCTTGCATCCTCTTCAAAAGCCCTCATGGGGCCAGATCTGGCACTATGGTTGCCAGGCTCATAAACCATGAAAAACAATGTGCTTGGGAACCACTTTATTGTATTGTCAGCCAACATGGAGGCATCCACTGTTACGCTCACCTGGCTCCCACAGGGGCGTCGATCGGACCCGGACAGCTGCGGTCTCCTCCAACATGAAGCATAGTGCAGATATGACAGACTGGACTGGCCCGCCTAATCTCGTCTGC
The DNA here is from genome assembly GCF_040938575.1 of Ambystoma mexicanum. Taxonomy (NCBI): domain Eukaryota; kingdom Metazoa; phylum Chordata; class Amphibia; order Caudata; family Ambystomatidae; genus Ambystoma; species Ambystoma mexicanum. Next base: position 990,265,511 of record NC_090926.1, on the reverse strand, counting down.
TTGACCCGTAGAAGTATTCTCCTGCAAGTGGAGAAAGGGATTTAGCCACCGTGGATTCTACTAATGGCACCCCACTGTTCTCCCCACTAATCACCTCCGATATTCCCTTTCAGTAATCTCACTTTATGTTTTTGAAGGATGAGCTCTCCATCCTGCGTGGAATGCACGGGCGCGTAGATACCAGTTACTTTATTGGTTCGAAGGCGTTGGAAGAGTTCCGGATGAATATTGACCCCGAGGTTCCTGGCGAGAACCCGTAAGTATAAAGTCCAAAGAGTTCAATATGTCCGATGTTCACTCTTGTCCCATTCCCTTCTTGTGTTGCAGCCGGGTCCAAGAGAATATTGTCTTGTGGCAGCTGATGGCGTTCAGGTAAGAGTCTGTATTACCCAACACTGTCCGGTAAAAGATGCGTGTATTTAACTTGTTATTTTCTCTCTCCTTACAGGTGCGGCGTAAGAAGTTGCGGGATGTTAAAGAATAACGCCTCCGATGGTAAATCAGGTAAGTCTGCTGAAGAACACCGCGACCTACAAGGAAGGAAAACACAGGTTAGCAAAGGCAAGACATTGCAGCGCTGCGCATAGCGCTTACCTACCGCATCATAGCGCTCTTAATGCGCCATTATTTACCAGCGGGGCTCAACCAAGCCAGTTCGCTGCGCTGAAGCTCTGCATACCTAAGGGAGAAAAAAGAGACATTTTAAACAAAGAAAGGCATGCAGGATAGCAACAAACCTAAATAACAGCAATAAGACCTACCTGAACAATATCAAACGGGCCGGCGTCAGTGAAGTAACTGGACCGCACGGCGTCCTGCTCCTCTTGTTGTCTCTGGTCGGAACATGGAACAACCCCTCCACCCGCTTTCCCTTGGATCTTCTTTTCATGGTATGAAAAGAATCTGGGATGTGAGTTTGGTTACCACCCGTGACAGTCTAACACAGCAGACTAACCTGCAATGTAGTAATACTTTGCGTGGTTGGAATACTGTATTACACTGTACACGCGCCCCTGCAAAGAAGGCAGGACGGAGAGCATGCCTAATTCTACCACAAGGTGAGGAGAGGGCGCCAGAGGGACTGAAATCATACGGGGTGGAGGGAGCATACTTACCCCAGTCGGTCAGTCTTGAACACAGTCCTCCTGTATTTTCAGGCAGAACCTTCCCCGCAGACCACATCAGGGCAAAGCTGAGAAGCATACCAGCGAGTAACCCGGCTGGGTGGCGTCCCTGTGGATACCAGGTGAGCGTAACACTTAGTCCTATTTCGAGTGATCGGACTGGTTCTGCCAAGGTTGGGCGGTGGGGTGACAGCGTTGAACTCGCAAATCAACCCTGGAGCTTACTGTGTTCCTCTTTGGTGGCCTAGCCTGAATACTCTAGTGTAGAATAGAAACTGTTCATGTCAAAACTGATTTCCTTTCCTTTTTCACCGCTTCATTTTACTCAAAGTCTATGGTGGTAAAAAGAGATTGTATTTGTTGGCTCTCTCGGCTCACCTTATATTTCTTTTCTCCCCTAGATGCTGGAGTTCGGCGAGGAAAATGATGGAGGCAGCACCGAATTGAAAAATGCTGTGAGGACTGGTGAGTATGGCGCAGAGCTGTAGCTGGCGATGCAACGCATGCAGAAATAATGTCCTTTCCAAGTTCGAATACGTGATGGATCCGGAATCAGGTAAGGAATTAATATAAAGTCTGCGTTCTAACCTTTCCTTCTTCTTTCCTCTTTTTCTAGGAGCTCTGGATTCGAGGCAGGCGTGGCAGAAGACTGGATGCTGACTGCAGGCAAGGTGAGCGTTACGCTGCTGGATGCAGAATAACGCGAAGCATGTGCTGCTGTTCGGGCGTGGTTTAAATAGCCTTCAAAGTAGTCCCAGGTAAGAAGTTCCCGCAGAACCACACCCGAGTATAACATTGTCCCTGAAGTAAAGTAGTCCCATTCAGGCCTCACGTTGGCTTGACTTCACTGCAGCATGGTCTGCATGAGGTAAGTAATGTACATGAGCCTGGCGCCTATGGCACCAGGACTGATTTCCTCTATGAGCCTGGTGCCAATGGCGCCAGGACTGTACCCATACAGCCCTTAGCCGGGGCTGCTGGGTTTTTAGTAAGCACCTGGATGCCTGCTCCCGGGACTGATGGGCTTGGTTCGGATGCCCGGGGGTAGGCATCATGACAGCCACATAGCTTGGTTCCTAAGAACCAAGCTATGCAGTCTAGTGTTTTGGGTGTGGTAGCCTAGGGACTACTTTACCTGGACTATTTTGTTGGGGCTATTTAAACCACACCCGAGCAAGACAACACGATTTGCGTTACTTTGCAGCTTGCAATGTGACGCTCGCCGTGTCCAGCTATTTCCTCGAACCTTGGAGAAGCAGAACCTGCAAGGAGACAAAAGGAACATCATTAGCAGCAGCATCCTACCTGCAGTCTTCATCTTTAAACACTCGCAGCTACTGAGAACAGCTTCCTCGAATCTGCACGCCTCCCGGACAGAACGACCTGAAAGAGGAAGATAGAGGCAGCATTAAAGAAAGCAGTAGAGACATATACAAATTACAAACTGCTCAAAAGGCTTACCTGGCTGGTCGCCTCTCCGCTGGCACCACTCAGGACATTCCACTCATGCTGAAGAACACCGCGACCTACAAGGAAGGAAAACACAGGTTAGCAAAGGCAAGACATTGCAGCGCTGCGCATAGCGCTTACCTACCGCATCATAGCGCTCTTAATGCGCCATTATTTACCAGCGGGGCTCAACCAAGCCAGTTCGCTGCGCTGAAGCTCTGCATACCTAAGGGAGAAAAAAGAGACATTTTAAACAAAGAAAGGCATGCAGGATAGCAACAAACCTAAATAACAGCAATAAGACCTACCTGAACAATATCAAACGGGCCGGCGTCAGTGAAGTAACTGGACCGCACTGCGTCCTGCTCCTCTTGTTGTCTCTGGTCGGAACATGGAACAACCCCTCCACCCGCTTTCCCTTGGATCTTCTTTTCATGGTATGAAAAGAATCTGGGATGTGAGTTTGGTTACCACCCGTGACAGTCTAACACAGCAGACTAACCTGCAATGTAGTAATACTTTGCGTGGTTGGAATACTGTATTACACTGTACACGCGCCCCTGCAAAGAAGGCAGGACGGAGAGCATGCCTAATTCTACCACAAGGTGAGGAGAGGGCGCCAGAGGGACTGAAATCATACGGGGTGGAGGGAGCATACTTACCCCAGTCGGTCAGTCTTGAACACAGTCCTCCTGTATTTTCAGGCAGAACCTTCCCCGCAGACCACATCAGGGCAAAGCTGAGAAGCATACCAGCGAGTAACCCGGCTGGGTGGCGTCCCTGTGGATACCAGGTGAGCGTAACACTTAGTCCTATTTCGAGTGATCGGACTGGTTCTGCCAAGGTTGGGCGGTGGGGTGACAGCGTTGAACTCGCAAATCAACCCTGGAGCTTACTGTGTTCCTCTTTGGTGGCCTAGCCTGAATACTCTAGTGTAGAATAGAAACTGTTCATGTCAAAACTGATTTCCTTTCCTTTTTCACCGCTTCATTTTACTCAAAGTGCACCTTTCTAGATCTCGCATAACTCATTCAATTTACCAGCTAGAGACTTACTTTCACTTCCATATTGTACCTGTGATCTATAGCTATGTCCCAATCCTATTAAAAACCATTTGGATAATTTCAGGCGGGAATTGCAAAGTTTCCAACGTGTCATTTGCTGCAACATGTTTTAAACCCTGCCACTCATTTTCGAACTGTATGCTTTTGGTAATCCATTTTTTGTGATTGTTAGTTTCCTTGCATTGTTGCTTTAGTGAGGAATTATATTTGCTTCAAGGGTTTTCACACACATTCATTATTTAATTGTCCATTTCCGAGTGTCAATTTATAACATTGCCAGGGATTTCAGATCCGTTTTTCTCTCTTAGTTGGGGAGGGAAGGTCAGATTTGAATTTGGTGTCCTATTTTTTATTCCTGATTACCCGCTGCTTCTGTTTATCCACTCAGAATTGATTATTCTGCTGTGCTGTGTATCTGTTCCACTAGTAAGTTAAACCCTGTGCATTGCTCACATTCTCATTGTTATTATCACCCCACTGGTGATTGCTGACCTATATTAAAAAAGTATGATTTCATTTGAATTTTCAAATAAATAAATAAATATTGTATTTTACCAACCAGCCTGGTTTAGGGTCCACTGTGACCCGGGGTATTCGAAAAGGGGGTGTGATGTAAGTGGTGTACCATCTCAATATTGAATCTAACATAAAAAGATAAGCATTTCATTTGTGTGCTGCATACTAGGCTGAGTCCAAGGTGTGTCGCCTGGTTGAAATCCTTAACAAGTTTGGTGGCTCGAGTCTGGGATGTGAGTTTGGTTACCACCCGTGACAGTCTAACACAGCAGATTAACCTGCAAGGTAGTAATACTTTGCGTGGTTGGAATACTGTATTACACTGTACAAGCGCCTCCCAAAACAAATACTCTAAGCACCAGGCCTGTCTATAAACGGAAAAATTAAATCAACCCCGAAATAATAACGAAAGAACATTTTCAAAATGGCTGTTTCAGTAGAGATCAATATGGCTAGGGAGCACCTTCTGCATAAGCTATTTGTCAGAGGTGAGTGGCAGAACAGGATGAAAAAGTCTGGTTACAAGAAATAACCCAACAGGTCACCGCCATGGACCTGCATACATGGCAGGACGGTGGCCTATTACACCAAGCTCTAAGTGAGCTATATATGACCCCAAAAATTAAAGAGGAGCAAAGTAAAATTTCCAGAATCACGGCCTATCTATATCTCCACATTGGAGTGATGCGGGAAAAGCAGGAGGAAAATTACATTTTTGCGAGAATCAATCTGAACTGTTAAATAAAATCCAGATTGATTTAAGTTTAATCGAACAAACATTACAAAAGAGCCAAGAGTTGGAGGTAGAATCTGCAAACAACATCAGAAAATTAAAAGAGGATTTGGATCGCCAACAGCAAAATAAAGAAGATGAAGAGGCCCAACTCGAAGGAGCAAAAATAGAGTGTCAGGAAAAGGTTGACTCTCTAGAAGAGAGTCAACGGAAGCTGACTCAACAGTTAACCTATAACAGGGCATGCGCAGAGCGGATAGTTACTCTACAAAATCAGATAGATGAATTGAAAGAGGAAAATAATAAGTTAATCTTCAGAGACCTCCACTCTCAAAAATAATTTGAATAAGGGCGCCAGAAATTCAATATCATCAGGCAAAAAAGGGATGACCTGGCTCAACAGAGAGGCACCCTAAATCAGGAGAAATATGCCCTATGCCAGGAAATGAGCAAATTAAAAATAGAGTTACATGGGAGTGAGACAGCGCTCCAGGAACTCAATGAACTAAAAACAAAGTATGGGAATCTACTGGAGCACGCCAGACGGGTAGAAGGTGCTCTGGAAGAGAACACCCAGACCAAAGATGCTAAAACTTAGGAGGTGAGTCTCCTGCAGCAGAAATTGTCTCATTACTTCCAGACCATACAGGAAGTGCAGGGAGACAATGAGGCTCTCTGTGAAAAGAATGATGGGCTCAAAAACAAGTGGCAGCGAAAGAGTGGATCATAGAGGCCAGTAAAGCCTTGATAGCTGAACAAAAAATCTCCGATCTTTGCTTCTTATCTAGAAGCAGGGGCTGAAAAGGAAACTAGCAAGGTTGGAGAAAGAGCGTGCTAGAGTTAATCTTAACTGGAGAGACCCCAAATAGGTAGAGAGGGACAGGCTAACCCCTGATCATAGTATAAGGACCTTTATGCTAAGGGACTCCAACCCATTTAATACTGTGAACACTGCCAGCTTCATGTCTACCGGTTCACATGTGCCGGAAACCATGAGGCCGGCAGAATGCAATACACCAAGCATGATGGAAATAACAGATCAGCGCCCCCAGAAATTGATGGATGGGCGTCCCTGTCTAGATACCCAAACATTCCGGCTGAAGTCTCTGACAATGAAGTCTCCTATGAAGGGAGGGTCAGGGAATTAGATCCACCGAAATATTATTTTCCATGGGACCAGTGGGTCCAATTTAATGAAAAACCCAATAAGATGAGGCCCACAAAGAGTATCCTGAAGACCTCTACCCAATTAGGGCAATGGGGGGAATACTCTGCCAACCCTGAGAGTAAGGAGGTGTCAGAAGACTACTCTCCTGTGCCCCACACGAGAGGAGAAACTAGGCCCAACCATTCTGCGAGCCCCTCTAAAGCTCACAGAATCCGGGAGATCCTAGATGATCATGAGGGGACCTCAACTAGTAGCGCCTCTGAGTCTGAGGGCGAGTGGACTCGGGAGACTACACCAAAGAAAGCAAATAAACTCAAGCGAGTTATGACCAAAGACCCCATCAGACAGATTAAGGCCTTTAGGGGTGTCATAACCCCCTACCATAAAAATGCAAAATATTCTGTTTGGGAACACCTGGAGCTCTATGAGCAGATGATGGACACTTTTCATATGAAAGACAACCAAAACTGTATAGAGTATGTAAAATGGACATTCTCCACTGAGTACTCCAGTTTCTTTGCGGGACTGGAGGACCAGAACCATTCAAGATGGTCCACCTAGAGGGCGGCCATCTTGAAACACTTTTCCGCCCACAGAAACCCCCAATAGGCTTGCAAAGCGGCCTAAAATCTGCAGTGCGGGGAAGATCAGGCCCCACGAGAGTTTGTACAGGAGCTTAAACGTACCTTCGCACAAACCACTAGGAGGGTGCGCACGGATAACAGGGAGTTTGTAACCACCTTCTTTCATGCCCTCCCCAAGTATCTTATGACCCAGCTGGTGAGGGTACTTCCACGAGAAAGGAACTCTGGACTGGGTCATAGAGCAGGCGACCCACATTTATGAGGTCCAAAAACATGCAGAAAATAAAAATCTAAACAAAAACCACAAACCAGCCAACAACCCTGCTGCTGCTAAGGTGGCGGAGGTGAAGGTTGCCCCCATTTTAGACCTAGACATGGGGGAGCCTAATAATACACCTGCACAAAGTCAGCCAAATCACAATAAACATAAACATAAACAAAGACCCAGAAGGCCTTCTGGCCATTCACAAACCGGTGGTAGTTAGGGAGGTAATCCCACTAATGGGACCCCTAACTCCCCTGATTATATCAGCCACCGATACAAGGGCAACCAATCCTGGGGTATGTATGGACTCCCCCGGCCCAAGGGGGGAGTCGAACCAGGTAAGTGCTGCCCCGGGAAACGTCCCTCCTAACTTCACTCAGGAGGGCAGGGATTCCCCAAATGCTGGGTTAAGATTCTTTCCCCCGATACCCACAAAACCCCAACCTGCAGGACAACTCTCCTTTCATTCCCCGCTTTCAGGAACCCAGACAACCCAATCCGGGAGGGGGGAGGCCAAGGGTGGAGGGTTACCAAAATTCATCATCCAGGGTACTATAGGAGAAGGCATAGTTACCCTTCCCGTGATCCACCTAGGGTTGACCAGAGACCCCTGTACCAGCCGGAATGCGTGTCCCAACTGGAGACCAGGTCCAGAACCTAGCCCAGGATCTGGGCCGCATGTTGAAAGCTCAACAGAACCCTCAGATAAACATGGCGGCTAAGAATCCCACAAACCAAGGATCTGGCACCCCAGATCAATGATGGGGCGAGAACCCTGACAACTCGCTGGTTCCAGAGGAGGAGGCACGGGGGCAAGGGGGGTGTAAAGCCCTAGAGGAAGCTTCCTTCCTTACTCATGAAAAGCCCCTGGACACCCAGGAACTGGAACCAAAATCTCCTGCCCCCGAAAACCTGCCACCCAAGGAACAGAGGGTGGGTAGGAGAAATAAAGAACTCAGAAAGACCCATTTTGTGGAGGAAGTTAGTGTCCCCCAAGTTGAAGGGGAAAAATCCTTAGAGAATCCTGAGAAAGAAATGTTCTCCTTCAGGGACGGGGGAACTCCTCCCAAAGAAAAATGGGTCCCAAGAGATCTAGATGAAGACTGGGTGGGTGTAGGGACTGACTCTGAATCGCCCATCCTAGAACCCCAGAATAAGCACCAAGAAGACATAATATTGAAAGAGGATTCCCAAGCTTCCCAAAACAATTCTGGTGATTGTCTCCAAAAAGGGGGGAGGGGGCAGCCCAGAATCAGAAAAAGGAGGAGCCCGAGACTCCTTGAATCTCCGAGTGCAACATTTTTCTTTCAGATTCCCAAACTCCTACACAGAATTATGCCCAAACTACCCCTGTGACGGAGTCCAAAATAAGGAAATTGACCACCCAGTTCGCACAAAATGCATATTACCTTTGCCCATTGTAGGAGAAAGAAGGTAGATTCTACGTCTCCGTCCAAGTGCAGGGGGAATGTGCAATTGCAGCAGCACTGGTGGACACTGTATCCCAAGGCACTCTTCTGTCAAAAAGGGCCTTTGAGCAGCTAAATTCAGGAAGGGGGGAGAGATACCAGATCAATGTCACTGCTCTTCCTGGACAACTCCAGAATTTCGATGGGAATGAAATTCCTGTCGAGGGGACTGTAGAGCTGGAAATTAAAATAGGGTGACACAAGATGACGCACCCGGTCATAGTTGTGGCTCCAGAGGGATCACCCTGTCTATTAGGGAATGACATCCTTCGAAGGTTGTCTCCCCTAATAGACTGTGTGAATAAGGTACTCTGGACACAGACTCACAGGCCAATCAAATTAAAATAGCGTGTCAACCATGTTAGTCTAAATGGCACATGCCACATGGTTGAACAAAAACCAGATCAAATTAAGTTTCATCTTCAAAATAATGAAATACCCGATGTTACAATAATTGCTGTGGGACAACAAACTGATGGTAACTCCTCTCCATTCCTGAAAATCTACCTTTCTTCCAGTCTCAACTGGTATCACTGGAAGGAAACACAAAAAGAAATAATCAGGATGAAGAAGATCCTATAGATAAGCCAGTTGTTGCCGTGCATGTATATTTATTTTACATTAACACAGTCCTTTTTTGGTTGATTAAACAATTTATTTTACAGATCTTTCGATAAGCACGAAAGTTTTTAGCATCAAACGGACAAAAGTTATTGTGAACGGTGGTAACACGGGTTAAGTGTCAACCTCTGATGTATTGAGGTTGTAGCTCCACACTGAAATACATTCCCTGTATAAAATGTGATAGAGAAAGAACTATCAAGCAGGGAAAGTATACCTGAGGCTTAAAGATGGCCCCAGGGTTAGTTCACATAAGGTGTACACAACAAATATTGACATAACATACACAAAGGGGAAGATACAGTTGTGTCACAGGGATCGACACAGGTGTGGACACAGTTGTGTTTCGGCCAAAAACGTGGCTTGATAGAAGCCGGTCTGTATGCTGGCCTTCATCAGGAAAGGCACCATTGGTGGTGCTGTCCGTTGATTCTGTGGGTGTAAGAGAGGCAGTGAGGATCTTCAAAGAAAGGGGTGATTTAATTGATTTAGGATAGTATTAGATACAATGTTACATTTCATGGTGCAACTAAGAAGCGGCTTACCTGCTGCATCAGTGGCAGTGGCAAGCTGGGAACTATCCTCACATAGTTAAAGGATAGTATGTGCGTGATAGCACTTAGGAATCTGCCTGTGAATGTTTCAGGTCGACATCTCTCGGGTTCATACTGACTGTGAAAGACCACAGCGGGTCCCGGACCTGAGAGAAAAAGAATACAGGATCAGAACGCATGATCCTGGATCAGGATTAAGAGGATCGTAAAAGAATCCTACTTGGGGTAGATTACCCTCGAAAAGTATGGGGTGAGCGAGTGCGTGGCTATGGGGTGTGGACGTCTGGCCGGTGGTTCAGGTGGTCTGAAAGACTAAAGTTGAAGTAGTGAAACCGATTTGGGAAAAACAATTGATTTGGGGAAAAAATACTGGGGGTGTAGAGGACTTCGAGTGCCTAAAGATGCGTGCGTGAAGTGGCGCTGAGAGGTAGTGGGGAACACTATATTCCATGCAGTTAGATCTAGTTGGGAAAGTGCCATTTCCTAGCAAGCTTACCGTAGTGTGTCCGGCGTTCCTCCGTATACGGGGTCCTCAGCTCGAAATCAAACTGTGAGGAGAATGCTGGCTGCTAAGTAGATATGCATAGTGCAGGCTAGGCGGCAGCCAATCAAAAAAGCGCATTGGAAGTGCCCAATCGGTACAGGGAAAAGTTTGAACCAATCGCGTGTTGTCAGGAAGGTGAAGCATACTAGAACAACTCAAACAGTGGAGCATCATGGGAAGTGTGGTCCTTAGAGCGGTGCTAACAGGCTAAAGCAATGCTGAATGGGATGTACTGAATGCAAAATGTAGAAAGGATGTGTTGGACAAAGGCAAAACGGTTGGCTCTGAGTCTGGTAACATTTCATAATGGTTCCATGGAGACACCTAATGTTTATTTAATTGTTACCAGTGGGAGGTGCGTTGAGAATATACATTTTGCAGGCTAGGAGGTAGCCAATCAAAACGAATTGTGAATGCCCAATGGGTATAGGAAGGAGTGTGAACCAATCGCATCCTGAAAATGGAGCACGATTGAACTGCTCAAATGGTGGAGCATCATGGGAGGTGTGGTCCCAGAGGCGGTGTTTGTAGGCTGAAGCAATGTTGAATGGGAATAAGTAGTAATTGCCAGATATCCAAACAATAGGTGAACAAACCACAGTCCATTTGAATACATGTGTACACTTGGTGTTACATAGATTATAATAGCCAGAAATTCAAACAATTTTAGACAGTAACACAGTTGTTCAAAAATGCAAGCTGAGATATCTATATAGCTAGCCCCTGGTGTCCCAAACTGGTAAAGGAGGGTGAGGGGGTTAGAAATGTTTCCATTCAACGCTTATATTTAAACCGTGACGTACGGTGTCCAATTTGTGAACCCATTTCTGTTCCAGTCTTGTCAGAGTCAAATTGATATCACCCCCACGACGTTGTGGTTGAAGCTGTTGTAGCACGGTCCATGAAAATTGTTCATGAGTATGGCCCTTTTTGGTGTAGTGTTCAACGAGTGGTTTGTCTTGGACTGAGTTCTTTATACAAGACCTGTGTTCATTAATCCTTTGTTTTACGGGCCTTATAGTTTTACCAATGTAAATCAAATCACAGGGACATTTGATGGCATAGATAACACATCTGCTCTCGCAGTTGGTGTGGCTGTTCATCTTCCATGTGAAGTCCTTGTGTGTGAAAGTCTTGCTGTTGGTGGTGTATTTGCAGGCGATACAGTGTCCACAACTAAAGTGCCCAGTAACTGGAGGGATACTCCATAAGGTTGCAGTCGTTCTCGTGGGTTCCAAAAATGTGTGTACCAGGGTATCTCTTAGGTTCCTGTTTTTCTTGAAAGCGAACAGTGGTTTATTCGCTAGGCTGCCCTCGTTCTTAATTAAATGCCAGTTTCTGTTGATGGTGCTCTTTATGAGATTGCTGACCGGGTTGAAGGTAGTTACACAGACAATCCTGTTAGTGGGATTTTTTTCTTTTGCTGTCAAACAAATAGAGCGGTCGGTGTTCTCTGCTCTCTTCCTGGCAGCCCTGATGGATTTTTTTGGGTAGCCTCGCTGTCTTAGGCGTATTTGAAGTTGTTTTGCATGATGGACGAATTTCTCTTTGTCGGTACAGTTTCGACGGATGCGAAGAAATTGGCCGTACGGAAGGTTGTATTTTAACCCTTCTGGGTGGTAACTCGTGAAATGTAGCAAGGTGTTTCTGTTGGTGGGCTTTCTGAAAAGTTCTGTTTTCAACATATCTCCAGATCGATAAATATGTAGATCGAGAAAGTTGATTGCTTGATAGTCCCACTCGATGGTGAATTTTATGTGGGTATTCTGTGTATTCAGCCACTGATGAAAAGCCAGAAGTGATTCTAGATTGCCCTCCCAGATCATGAGCACATCGTCAATGTAGCGGCGCCAAATTTTGATGTGTGATCTGTGGGGGTTGTTGTTATAAATGTTATCTTCCTCATATTGGGCCATGTAGAGGTTCGTGACGTCTGGTGCAAAGGTGGCCCCCATACTAACGCCTTTGATCTGTTGGTACATTTGTTGGCCGAATACAAAAAGTTTTCTCCCATAGCTATTCGGATACATTCTACAAGGAAGTTGGCCGGTATGGTGGTGGTGTCGGTTCTTCTTTCAAGGCAAGTTGCCAGTGCTTGTAGTCCTTCCATTTGTGGGATGGAGGTGTATAGTGCCTCTACGTCCATAGTGACGAGGATGGAATCAGCGGTAAGGTGTATGGCGTCCAGGATCTTAATAGTCTCCGTGCTGTCTTTTATGTAGGAGGCCATTTTTCCAACAAAAGGTTTCATGAAGAAATCTGTATACAACGAAAGGGGTTCCAGAAGAGAGTCACAAGCAGAGACAATAGGTCTTTCTGGTGGTGTTGTTGCATGCTTATGGATTTTGGGTAGTATGTAGAAGGCTGGGATTCTGGGGTGTGTCTTGTTTAAAAACGCTTGTTCATCCTGACAGATCCATCCTTCGTCTTCGGCGTGTTTTGTAAGGTTGCCGATTTCCTCTTTTAGGCGAGCTGTCGGGTCCGAGTTCAATTTCTTATATGCAGTCGTGTCACTGAGTACACGTAGGCACTCTTTGTTGTAGTCTTCGGTGTTCATAATCACAATACCTCCACCCTTGTCAGCTGGTTTTATGGTGATGGTGGGGTCTTGGTTAAGGTCCATTAGAGACTTTCTCTCGTCTCTGTTGAGGTTGTCTTGATAGAAGTTTTTTGTCGTGAGGCCGCTGGTGATGGTCTTCATCACGATTTTTTCGAACGTATCGAATTCACTTGGGATGGTGTGTGGAGGTGGAGTGAAGGTTGATTGGGGTTTGAAGCCTGTCACGTTATCTACTGGTCTCTCTAGTCCTCCGGTGGTGATGGTTTCGGAGTTTTGTTTCTCAGGTAGGTACACCTCAAAAAAATATTTTAGTCTTAAAGTGCGGAAGAATTTCCTGAGTTCAACTTCTGTGTTAAAAGGGTCCGCCTTAGTGGCTGGGACAAAGGATAGGCCTCTCTCCAGTAGAGTTTGTTCTGCTTTGACTAGGGTTCTGCTAGAGAGATTGAAGATAGGGATAGTGGCTATGGCTGGTTCGAGTACCACTGGCGCGTTCTCATGTATTGGCCCATTTGTTGTGGTCGTCTTTTCGGTCGGCCCCGTTGGGCCCCTCTCTGAAAAAAAGGATGTTGAGGAGGTGGTCCGGTGCTCTTGCTTCCTCCAGGTGGACTAGATGTGCTACCGCTCGAGGAGCCTGAGCTCCCTGAAAATTGCACCATGCGGTTGCGTCTATCGTAATGAGTTTTTTGTTGCTGTTGTAAGTCACTGTAGAACGTCTCTTTGAGGTAGGGATATGTTTTTTCCTCAGCATAGTTAGAGAGGTCCTTCCTGAATTTCTGCACCTTGTGTTCCACCGTTAGTTGGTGGAATTTCACTACTTCTTCCTCCATTTTTTCCAGTTTCTTCTTAGCGTCAATGATAGTTTTGTCTTCGGCAAATTTTTTCTCCAGACTCGTTAGATCTTCTCCCTGTTTTTTGCATTCTTCCTGTGCCGTGTCTATAATGAGAATGATCCAGTCTCGGCTGCATTTGTTGCCGACGCCGCTAAAGTTGGTTTTAAACTTAGGGTTGTCAGTGAACACCCGGGGAATATTTTTCACTTGTAATCCTTCGGGAATAATCCCGGCCTTAAGGTATTCCAGCATGAAGGTTCCGTGCATCTCTGTGCGTATCAGTTTCTTCCTTTTTTGGCGAATGGTGTCCAGTTCGTCTTTATTTGCGCCTTGTGCGATCGGTCCGCCTTCTGATCCTAGAGTGGACATTGTACCCATCAATTTTTGAAAATATTCGTCCGTGTAGGACACGATATTCACTTTATCCATGTCGGTGGGTAATAGGGGAAGGACTAGGTTCTATTGTCTGCTCCTATTTGTGAGATGGCCCTACAACCGTGGGTTGTGCTACATATAGCAAAAAATATAGGGCGCCTGGCGGAGTCCTGATTTGCCCAGGTGGGTATATGTACACAAAAAGAAATAATCAGGATGAAGAAGATCCTATAGATAAGCCAGTTGTTGCCGTGCATGTATATTTATTTTACATTAACACAGTCCTTTTTTGGTTGATTAAACAATTTATTTTACAGATCTTTCGATAAGCACGAAAGTTTTTAGCATCAAACGGACAAAAGGTATTGTGAACGGTGGTAACACGGGTTAAGTGTCAACCTCTGATGTATTGAGGTTGTAGCTCCACACTGAAATACATTCCCTGTATAAAATGTGATAGAGAAAGAACTATCAAGCAGGGAAAGTATACCTGAGGCTTAAAGATGGCCCCAGGGTTAGTTCACATAAGGTGTACACAACAAATATTGACATAACATACACAAAGGGGAAGATACAGTTGTGTCACAGGGATCGACACAGGTGTGGACACAGTTGTGTTTCGGCCAAAAACGTGGCTTGATAGAAGCCGGTCTGTATGCTGGCCTTCATCAGGAAAGGCACCATTGGTGGTGCTGTCCGTTGATTCTGTGGGTGTAAGAGAGGCAGTGAGGATCTTCAAAGAAAGGGGTGATTTAATTGATTTAGGATAGTATTAGATACAATGTTACATTTCATGGTGCAACTAAGAAGCGGCTTACCTGCTGCATCAGTGGCATACAAGACACACCCCAGAATCCCAGCCTTCTACATACTACCCAAAATCCATAAGCATGCAACAACACCACCAGGAAGACCTATTGTCTCTGCTTGTGACTCTCTTCTGGAACCCCTTTCGTTGTATACAGATTTCTTCATGAAACCTTTTGTTGGAAAAATGGCCTCCTACATAAAAGACAGCACGGAGACTATTAAGATCCTGGACGCCATACACCTTACCGCTGATTCCATCCTCGTCACTATGGACGTAGAGGCACTATACACCTCCATCCCACAAATGGAAGGACTACAAGCACTGGCAACTTGCCTTGAAAGAAGAACCGACACCACCACCATACCGACCAACTTCCTTGTAGAATGTATCCGAATAGCTATGGGAGAAAACTTTTTTCTATTCCGCCAACAAATGTACCAACAGATCAAAGGCGTTAGTATGGGGGCCACCTTTGCACCAGACGTCGCGAACCTCTACATGGCCCAATATGAGGAAGATAACATTTATAACAACAACCCCCACAGATCACACATCAAAATTTGGCGCCGCTACATTGACGATGTGCTCATGCTCTGGGAGGGCAATCTAGAATCACTTCTGGCTTTTCATCAGTGGCTGAATACACAGAATACCCACATAAAATTCACCATCGAGTGGGACTATCAAGCAATCAACTTTCTCGATCTACATATTTATCGATCTGGAGATATGTTGAAAACAGAACTTTTCAGAAAGCCCACCGACAGAAACACCTTGCTACATTTCACGAGTTACCACCCAGAAGGGTTAAAATACAACCTTCCGTACGGCCAATTTCTTCGCATCCCTCGAAACTGTACCGACAAAGAGAAATTCGTCCATCATGCAAAACAACTTCAAATACGCCTAAGACAGAGAGGCTACCCAAAAAAATCCATCAGGGCTGCCAGGAAGAGAGCAGAGAACACCGACCGCTCTATTTGTTTGACAGCAAAAGAAAAAAATCCCACTAACAGGATTGTCTGTGTAACTACCTTCAACCCGGTCAGCAATCTCATAAAGAGCACCATCAACAGAAACTGGCATTTAATTAAGAACGAGGGCAGCCTAGCGAAGAAACCACTGTTCGCTTTCAAGAAAAACAGGAACCTAAGAGATACCCTGGTACACACATTTTTGGAACCCACGAGAACGACTGCAACCTTATGGAGTATCCCTCCAGTTACTGGGCACTTTAGTTGTGGACACTGTATCGCCTGCAAATACACCACCAACAGCAAGACTTTCACACACAAGGACTTCACATGGAAGATGAACAGCCACACCAACTGCGAGAGCAGATGTGTTATCTATGCCATCAAATGTCCCTGTGATTTGATTTACATTGGTAAAACTATAAGGCCCGTAAAACAAAGGATTAATGAACACAGGTCTTGTATAAAGAACTCAGTCCAAGACAAACCACTCGTTGAACACTACACCAAAAAGGGCCATACTCATGAACAATTTTCATGGACCATGCTACAACAGCTTCAACCACAACGTCGTGGGGGGGATATCAATTTGACTCTGACAAGACTGGAACAGAAATGGGTTCACAAATTGGACACCGTACGTCACGGTTTAAATATAACCGTTGAATGGAAACATTTCTAACCCCCTCACCCTCCTTTACCAGTTTGGGACACCAGGGGCTAGCTATATAGATATCTCAGCTTGCATTTTTGAACAACTGTGTTACTGTCTAAAATTGTTTGAATTTCTGGCTATTATAATCTATGTAACACCAAGTGTACACATGTATTCAAATGGACTGTGGTTTGTTCACCTATTTTTTGGATATCTGGCAATTACTACTTATTCCCATTCAACATTGCTTCAGCCTACAAACACCGCCTCTGGGACCACACTTCCCATGATGCTCCACCATTTGAGCAGTTCAATCGTGCTCCATTTTCAGGATGCGATTGGTTCACACTCCTTCCTATACCCATTGGGCATTCACAATTCGTTTTGATTGGCTGCTTCCTAGCCTGCAAAATGTATATTCTCAACGCACCTCCCACTGGTAACAATTAAATAAACATTAGGTGTCTCCATGGAACCATTATGAAATGTTACCAGACTCAGAGCCAACCGTTTTGCCTTTGTCCAACACATCCTTTCTACATTTTGCATTCAGTACATCCCATTCAGCATTGCTTTAGCCTGTTAGCACCGCTCTAAGGACCACACTTCCCATGATGCTCCACTGCTTGAGTAGTTCTAGTATGCTTCACCTTCCTGACAACACGCGATTGGTTCAAACTTTTCCCTGTACCGATTGGGCACTTCCAATGCGCTTTTTTGATTGGCTGCCGCCTAGCCTGCACTATGCATATCTACTTAGCAGCCAGCATTCTCCTCACAGTTTGATTTCGAGCTGAGGACCCCGTATACGGAGGAACGCCGGACACACTACGGTAAGCTTGCTAGGAAATGGCATTTTCCCAACTAGATCTAACTGCATGGAATATAGTGTTCCCCACTACCTCTCAGCGCCACTTCATGCACGCATCTTTAGGCACTCAAAGTCCTCTACACCCCCAGTATTTTTTCCCCAAATCAATTGTTTTTCCCAAATCGGTTTCACTACTTCAACTTTAGTCTTTCAGACCACCTGAACCACCGGCCAGACGTCCACACCCCATAGCCACGCATTCGCTCACCCCCATGCTTTTCGAGGGTAATCTACCCCAAGTAGGATTCTTTTACGATCCTCTTAATCCTGATCCAGGATCATGCGTTCTGATCCTGTATTCTTTTTCTCTCAGGTCCGGGACCCGCTGTGGTCTTTCACAGTCAGTATGAACCCGACAGATGTTGACCTGAAACATTCACAGGCAGATTCCTAAGTGCTATCACGCACATACTATCCTTTAACTACGTGAGGATAGTTCCCAGCTTGCCACTGCCACTGATGCAGCAGGTAAGCCACTTCTTAGTTGCACCATGAAATGTAACATTGTATCTAATACTATCCTAAATCAATTAAATCACCCCTTTCTTTGAAGATCCTCACTGCCTCTCTTACACCCACAGAATCAACGGACAGCACCACCAATGGTGCCTTTCCTGTTGAAGGCCAGCATACAGACCGGCTTCTATCAAGCCACGTTTTTGGCCGAAACACAACTGTGTCCACACCTGTGTCGATCCCTGTGTCGATCCCTGTGACACAACTGTATCTTCCCCTTTGTGTATGTTATGTCAATATTTGTTGTGTACACCTTATGTGAACTAACCCTGGGGCCATCTTTAAGCCTCAGGTATACTTTCCCTGCTTGATAGTTCTTTCTCTATCACATTTTATACAGGGAATGTATTTCAGTGTGGAGCTACAACCTCAATACATCAGAGGTTAACACTTAACCCGTGTTACCACCGTTCACAATAACTTTTGTCCGTTTGATGCTAAAAACTTTCGTGCTTATCGAAAGATCTGTAAAATAAATTGTTTAATCAACCAAAAAAGGACTGTGTTAATGTAAAATAAATATACATGCACGGCAACAACTGGCTTATCTATAGGATCTTCTTCATCCTGATTATTTCTTTTTGTGTTCATATACCCACCTGGGCAAATCAGGACTCCGCCAGGCGCCCTATATTTTTTACTATCACTGGAAGGAAATACTTTGAAATTCTATACCAATTCACAATCTGAAAATCCCAATTCTATAGCCACAATTGACAACAAACCAGCACAAAGTGTAGCTGGCATTCAGATAAGGGCAAACAGCTCTTCTTCCCGATTCAGTTAAATGATGGGAAGGAGTCTTTCCTCGTCCGAGTTGACTTGAATAGCGAAGAAAGCTTCATCAGCGAAGTATTATTCAGGAAACTCCCAAAATACCAGAGCCTGCCCGCTGTGGAGTCAGTTCATCAATGGGTATGGGCTCTGGAAATTTCCTGTTCCAAACATCTTCTGCTTAGCAGTTCTATGATACAAATTTCTAGAGGTGACAAAAGCGTAGAACAGAATTTTTGGGTCGTGCAAGGTGTTCCTTCCGCCTTTTACATGGGCAGTCACATCCTCAACCAACTCGAGATTAATTTGGATCGCAGTTATTGCCAAGCCCTGTCCCAACTGGAGAGTAAATCACAGGGCCCTGGCAGTCCTCAAGAAAGCCTTCCGGTCAGCCCCAGTGCTACCGTAGGAAATTGAAGTTCAAAAATGGTGAAGAGGTCACCATCCCAGGTCGTCTACAGAATCCGCATCCCCAAAGTCGAATTGACGGAAGAGAAATGGGTCCATATTAATCAGCTAAAGAGTTGTCACCCTAGGCACACTTTGCAACAAATTGAGGAGCCCAGAGAGAATCAAACATAGGAGACATCGGAAACATGAGAATAAGGAAAAGAAGAACCAGAAGGGAGCCGATAGGATTTATAAACATGATTATGTAACAGGGAGTATTTTCTTCATTATCATTTCGTGATCATTGAATGCCTACGTATCCCACTGCTGTCAACCCGATTGGTGGGCTGTTAGTGGGAAATTTTCGTAACCGGTTTGTGTTCTCTTTCATAGATTCGTACTGGTTGCGCCTATCTAACGACCAAGGAGGACGTCCCTGGCAACCTGGAAGGGAGAAAACAAAGGAGATCCGAGAGTGTCGCTCCACACCATGAAAAGAAGATCCAAGGGAAAGCGGGTGGGGGGGGGTTGTTCCACTTTCCGACCAGAGACAACAAGAGGAGCAGGATGCCCCATTCTCGGATGGAAGAAGGACTCATACCGGCTTGATCCTGCTTGGTCCCATGAAGAAATCCCACTTTCCCGATTTTTCCTCGACTTGAAATCTCTAAGAGTTGGGGGGGGGGGTGTGTGGGATATATTGACCCACTCAACAGCATTTCCCCACATCACCAAGCTGCAATTGCGCAGAAACAGCCAGATGGCTGCGTTGGCTCCTGTGAGCTCCTGTGAGCTCCTGTGAGCACCATGGCTCAAAACTGCGTTTAGCAACAACAACAAAAATGGCTGCACCGTCCTGCCAAGCCCACATCGGCAGGATGGAGCAAAGGGGGCACATTGAAGGAGATTGCCAGTGTGTTCTGACATAAATAAAAGGAAGAAAGTGGAAAAAGCAGCGTTGATTGCTGCAAAAGCCAAAATCGCAATTGAAAAGAAACCCTTTTTCACCTTTAAAAAATTCAGCTTTGATGCTAAATTCCCTCTGTTCCTTAAAGCCACTGTGATTAATAAACCCTACCAAGCCCTGTGTGTTTCACTGTGCCTCAACAAACCTAGGCATGATTCTGAATTGACAAGCCCAGACAAACCAACTCTAGAAAAAATCAACAAGGAACTTTACTTTTACTTACACGGGAAACGCGATCATTTTCTTTGCAAAAGTATCCAAAGCTCAGCTGTTCAGAGCAAGACTCTAACTAGCTGAGTCATGTCTGTTTCAATGTCTCTGTGCTGCAGACCAACTCCAGCATTCTAGAGAATAACTATAGAAGCAAGACGGTGTGTCAGGCTGCTGCAGATGAAAAGTTGAATTTAAGAAGGAAGGCCAGCTGCACCAAGTGTAAATAAATTGGCCTTTTGCAAATTAAAGAAAAACAAATGCCTTTGTTTTCTAACAGTACACTAGTGAATGAAAGCCTGCCAGTCTTTAGCAATATGAAGGGGTTTGTTGATGGTGAGACTTTATAACTTGGGTCATTTTATGCAACCGGCTTGCAATCGGCTAGCTTTAATTCTGGATCTAAGATTTTCTGCTTGGAGGTGTGGAACCAAAAGGACGGCTCTCTCCCAGCAGACACTGACAGCCCCCTAGTAATTACGGGGTTGGACAGACCTTTGTCTCTGATGGGACCCTGACAATGAAGCTCCCAGGGAAGGAAGTCTTAAGTGTGAAGAGGCAATATAACTTCAATTAAGGGAGAAACCCCCTACATGCGCGGGAGGGATGACAGTTGGCAGCAGTTGAAGGACAGGAAACAAAAATGGACCCAGGAACAAAGAGACTGCCATTTGTTCCCAAAGACTATTTCAGGAATAAACTTTAAAGACTTCTATCTTTGCAGCAAGACTTTGAAAAATAGTAAACATTTCACAGTTTAAAAGTGATTTTTTTGTGCTTTCTTTAAAGACATTGTGGAACTCACTGATACCTTGGGGGCAGAAAGGGCAAAGTATTGTGGATAAATCAAAAAGTATCAATGTTGCAAACATAACATTTTGTACATAGATCCCTGGGGATAATTTGCATCTGTGTATGAAATTATGGAATTTTAGGCCGAATTTTTCATGCTCAAAATTACCACAATGTATCAGAAGGGCAAAACAATGTCCCACAGACTGGAGGATTGGACTGATATGTGCTGCACATAATATGTAACCTGTGTATATAATTTACTAAGAGATTGCAATTGTATCAATGTCTGTTTTTGCCAAAATCAGATTTTAAGTAAAGTAAATGTGGGAGTATTTGGACATTGTAAAACTCACCTCATAAATCTGACATCATTCCCCTGGAAATCCACCAAGTTGAGGGCAAGGGGGAGACTAGCACCCCTGCCCATTCCAAGTAGTTTAGGGGCATGCTTAGTTAACCCTGCCTGGCCTATACTTTGAGGATGTCATTATGCACTATAAATAAGGGTACTTGACAAGACTCTAGACACTCTTCCTGATTTCCTGAGCTGTGTTCCTGTTTCCGTCATCCATCCAGACTCCAGATCCCAACTACACTGCCAAAACATTGCTGACCCTACTCCAGGGACCAATGCAAAACCCAAGCATTGCTGATCCTGCTCCACAAGGCCTCAAATCTGAAAACTGCTGAAATTCCCAAATAACCAAAGGGGAAAGCTTTGGTGTTTTTGGGAAGCATCCTGCTCCCACTAACTGCCTGCTTACTGCAATCCTGCCATCCAGCTAATCTGTAGTATCCAGTGACCAGAATTGCCAGCCCAGAAGTGTTACCCGGTGACCAGAACTGCCCAGCTGTTTTGCCAGGTGCCCTGCCGTGTAGTGACCGAACCGTTGACTGTCCAAAATCCAAAAACTAAAAAGTGGACTGTGAGTATCAATTGCCACCCCACCTACACCCATTGCATATCTTGTCTTTGTCCTCATCCCACTCTCTAAGTCACCCTATCCTTATCCTAATACCTTGTTCAAACTGTCAGAATCATTCTTGCAATCCTGCTCTTGATTTCTAGTGCTAGCGCTATCTCTTCAGTAATTTTGCCTTGTGTAAATCCTAAACCCTTAGTCCTATTTCGATTGATCGGACTGGGTCCGCCAAGTTTGAGTGCTGGGGTGATAGGGTCTAACTCGCAAATCAACCCTGGAGCTTACTGTGTCCCTCTTTGGTGGCCTAGCCTGAATATTCTAGTTTAGAGTAAAACTGTTCTTGTCAAAACTGATTTCCTTTCCTTTTTCACTGCTTCATTTTTACTCAAAGTGCACCTTTCTAGATCTCTCATAACTCATTCAATTTACCAGCTAGAGACTTACTTTCACTTCCATATTTTACCTGTGATCTATAGCTATCCCGCAACCAAATAACCGCACTTCAAATCAGTGTATTTCACCCATTTTCATTAAAAACCGTTTGGGTAATTTCAGGCGGCCACTCATTTTCGAACTGTATGCTGTTGGTAATCAATTCTTTGTGATTGCAAGTGTCTTTGCAATGTTGCTTTAGTGAGGAATTATATTTGCTTCAAGGTTTTTCACATACATTCCTTATTTAATTGTGGATTTCTGAGTGTCAATTTATAACATTGCCAGGGGTTTCAGATCCGTTTTTCTCTCTTAGTTGGGGAGGGAAGGTCAGATTTGAATTTGGTGTCCTATGTTTCATTCCTGATTACCTGCTGCTTCTGTTTATCCACTCAGAATTGATTACTTGAGGGTTGAGGGAACATTGCAGGGGGAAATTTTAACTAAAGTGCTCTCTTACCTAAACCAAAAGTGCTCCTATTCTGCTGTGCTGTGTATATGTTCCACTAGTAAGTTAAACGCAGTGCATTGCTCACATTCCCATTGTTATTATCACCCTATTGGTGATTGGTATTGGTTATTATCACCCTATTGCTATTGGTGATTGCCCCATATTAAAAAGTGTATGATTTCTTTTGAATTTTAAAATAAATAAATAAATATTGTATTTTACTAACCAGCCTGGTTCAGGGTCCACTGTGACCCGGGGTATTTGAAAAGGGGGTGTGATATGAGTGGTGTACCATCTCAATATGGAATCTAACATAAAAAGATAAGCATTTCAGTCGTGTGCTGCATACTAGGCCGAGACCAAGGTTTGTTGCCTGATTAAAATCCTTAACACCTGGGCAGTGGGTCCTTGGAGACTGCGAGAGGATTGCCATTTTTTCCAATGCACCCCTACCCGATATCCCAGCAGTCTTTATAGGATGTTGTCACCAAAATACCATCCCCCAGCATTTTCCCTTATGGAAAAGATGGAGAAAACAACAGGGGGACTCCAAATTACCTATAAAACCCAATACGAATGTTAACTCTCCACAACACTACAACTCCCATAATCCCATTCCCCCATTGAAATCCACAAGGACTGGGACGATGAAGAGACAGATGGAAGTCATGGGGATTACCAGTGGGAGTCAATGGGCAATTCATTCCTATGAGCAGTCTCCATGTTGTCCCGATAACAAGGTCAGGCAGAGTAAGGCAGGGAGGGACAACTATTCACACCTGACTCCAATTAACTCTAGCTGAAGCAGCAGCCAGGAACAGGATTGTGAGCGAGTTGGGGATGCTAGAAGGACCCAGAGAGCAGGAGAGAGCCCTAGTGAGCTGGAGAGACCATGGGAGGCCTGGAGGAGGAGAAGAAAAGCGCCCAAACACTGGCCCTGCTACCAGAGAGGAGATTACAGTGTGGAGGAGGAAACTGTCCCTCCAGAAGGCAAGACCAGGGGCAGCTGGGGTTGCCTGGCAGTACCGACAGTTAACCTCCTCCCCTTGGCCAGGCAGGTGAACACAGATCTCTGAGGGGCAGAGGGAGAGACCCTGACCTCCTACAGACATCCCATGTTGTCTCCTGCAGCTCCTAAGGACAGAAAGTCCCATTTCAGGGAGATACGAAGTGGAAGCAAAATCGGCCCAATGCATTCTGGCACTAGTAGTCCCTTAAGCTTTTTTTGTTACAATTCTGACTTTTGGGATACAGGATCCATCCCCCGTAAAGGGAGAAGCTTGAAGGATTTCAAGAAGGTTCTGAGCCCGACAGAGGGAGACCCAGTGGTGAAGCTACAAGATGCAAATAAAACCTTCAAGAATAGCTGCAGAGTGTTCCAGCACCGGGTAGGTGCTCGTGTGAAAGTATCTGGCAGATCCCACTTTATTTTGCATTGAAACTACAATAATCAGAAGGCCACTCAAGAGCTGCAAGAAGAATGTCACACTGCTCCTACAGAGGTTGAGTAACATCTGCTGTACAGTCAAAAGTCTTTGACCGGCAAATAATTGAAAGCTAAGGGAAACGAATCCTGCATTGTGAGAGAGAAGATTGGCAAGAGTGAACCCGGCCGAGGGATGCCATCAAGAGGGGTCTGGGCCCGGAAGAGGAGGACCCACAGGTGAAGAACTATCACCTTAAAATTGTGTGAAAAGCCATAGTGAACCTGGCAGAGGGAGGCTGAGATTCGAGAAGGGTCTGCGCCTGGAAGAAGGGCACCCAGGGGTGAGGAAGCACACCCCAAAATTGTGTATAAAAGGGGCAGAGTCTGATGCCTTAATGAACAGTAGTGCTGATGAGGGTGAACCTAAGAAGGAGAGGCTCACCATGAACTAGTTAAAAGGACATTAAATATCGTGAAAGTAACGGAGAAGCCTGGTTACATAGCTATCTTGGAATACAAGCCAGAGTGTACCCAGCAGAGGGAGGCTGACATCCAAGATGGGTCTAAGCCTAGAAGAGGGGGACTCAGGGGTGACAAGGTACCTCCCCAAGTGTAATTGAGAAAGGCCTTTTGTTTTGTTGTATCAGACGCTCGGAATCTCCAGATATGTAAACCTTGAAGGTCCTGATACTGTTAGAAACTCGTCGTAGGTTTGCGCCCAGAAGAGGGGGACCCAGGGGTGAAGGCATCACCCACCGAACATTTGAACTGAACTTTTGTTTGTTATTTTTGGAACCCATCAGGTCCCTGGAGACAAGAGACTTTTTATAGAAAAGAGACTTACCCAAGGAAGAACCTGATACTTGCAAAGGAACTGTCAGCTCGTGCTGGGAAAGCTCGAGCGTGTGCTGTGCACAGGATTGCCGCCTTATCCCATGCTCCAAACATGAGGAAGGGAGACCCCTGGCCTAAGCCCAGCCTGACATGTTATTTGAGAACACTTCTTTCTTTATTGAAAACCCCACCCCACACTCTTTCTAAATTAGTTGTAAGGACTGGCAATAGTTTTTTTTAGTATAGGCCCTTTTACTTTGACCAGACGCCACAAGGACTGCCTTATTTTTCATTTGATGGTCAAAGCTTGCTCCCATCTTATATTTAGGTAAGATTAGGTGTTTTTCCAATCTGCATATTGTTTAAATAAACGCCCTTGAATCGTGATCACTTGTATCTGTCTTTACTGTTGCCACCATGAGTTACTTACATATGGTGTCATTAGTGGGATGTGACTGACTGTAATGTTTACCTGGACTCCTCGGGAGCGTAATACCCCTTCAGCCTGTGGACCTGATACCTGGAATCCTTTAGGATTATTTTTCTGTTAGGACAGACAGATAACAACAATAGATATGCTGTAAAAACTATTAACTGTGATAACTGCTAGATAAGGTGTGTATAAACCCCTAAAAATGACCCCCTCTCTTCTAACTCTGGTGCTAAATCCCTTCTCACCTGTGTTTTGTAATTGTGGAGCTCTCCATCCTGCTTTTAACAGGGGTGCGTTGAGATGGTGAAAACTGGTTACACTTGGCATACTGAAGAATTCAATAACTCTTTGAAGGAGAGTGTCCATCTTTGAAAGAGTGAGTCTTTAGGAAGGTAAGCAGATGAAGACTCTATAGTCCTTAGGAGTTTTAACTGATTCCTATGTTGGAGACTTCTCTCATGGTAATTTATGTTGTCTTTTTTCCATTTTTGTAGATTCTAGGGATTTGGAGCACTAACTACAAATGATGCACGCTTTAAAGGATGAGTTTTTTTAATGGAGAAGGAGCTATGAAAGCGGGATGGCTGCGACGTTACTCAGGATGAGAAAACATGAAAACGTAAGTTCGCCAATTCAGAGTAACTGCAACCTTCAAAAGTGGAGCGCGGTAATAACTGTGAGGCGATAACTTGAGGAGACTTCAGGTACGGAAGCACATTAAAAAAGTCTTCTCTTTTAGTCTGTAAAGTACATTTTTATCATTAAATACCTTTTGTGTTTTCTGTAGGGTTTCGGAACGCTGTGGGAAGACCTTTGGAAGATTCTGCGGCTGCGAGTGAAAACGCCTGACTCAAGATGCTGCGCCGGTGAGTAAAACTTCTGACTCAAGATGCTGCGGCTGTGAGTAAAACTTCTGATTTAGGAGATGCTGTGAACGGACAAATATTCTTCAACGATAATGACAGCGGCGGAGGAAGACTTCTGTCAGGTAAATCTTATCTGTGGTCTGTGATGCTCTGTAATTGTCACAAGAAATAATATTTCTCTTATCTTTGGTTTCTTTAGGTTCTGTGAGGGAAAACGCTAGTAGTTTTACACCACTGTCAGCGGAGCAGACGCGAAGCGGGCGTTCTGGCGAAGGCCGGGGGTTAAGTAGCCTCCAATGACAAATGAATAGTCCTGTGCTGCTGCTTGTAAATGGATCCTCGGGCGGCCATTTTAGGAGTATAGAATTACTATTGAAACCCATGGAAGTCTATGGGATTGGATGCTGTGAATGGTGTAAATGCCATATGTGCCAGGCTAACACCCACCTTTGACCTGCTGATTGCTATAATGTGTTCTGCCTAGCCTGAGTGTCTGAGTGAAGACTAGGTTGTCTGACTGGGATCATGACAGTTTTCCCCCCCAAAAGGATGGACCGTTCCGGCCCTGGCTTGGTTGGGTGATTTTGATGAAAGTTCTGAAGCAATTTGGGAGCATGAACATTCTGCCCCCACATAGTTCTTATGACTGTCCCATTGATCTAGTCCCTGGGGCTAAGGTTCCCTCAGGACGTATCTACTCCTTGACGGTAAAAGAAGACGCCATCCTAAAAGACTACATCGATAAGGCTCTGGCGAACGGCTTTATTCGACCTTCGCGTTCACCGGCGGCTTCTCCCATTTGCTTTGTGCCCAAAAAAGAGGGTGATCTTCTCCCATGTATTGACTATCGTGCCCTCAACTCAGTAACAATTCAAAACCAGTACCCCATTCCGCTCATATCAGTTCTTTTGGACCAACTGGGATCAGCTAAATTGTTTACCAAGCTAGATCTAAGAGGGGCAAACAACCTGATCCGTATGCGCCGGGGCGACGAATGGAAAACAGCATTCAAAACTAAGTAGGGCCTTTATGAGTACTGTGTAATGCTGTTTGGTCTATACAATGCCCCGGCAACATTTAAATATTTTATAAATGGTGTTTTCCGGGATAAGTTGGATCGTTTTCTTGTTATTTACCTGGATGACATCTTGTTGTATTCCCCCACGTACGAGTTCCATGTTATGCATATATCCCAGGTCTTACAACATCTGAGAGACAACCACCTGTATGCAAAACTGTAAAAATGCGTGTTCCACATAACCTAGGTCGAGTTCTTGGGTTACGATATCACTGATAAAGGCATACAAATGAGTAAGTCCAATGTCCAAGCAGTACTGGACTGGCCGGCTCCCAGTAACATCAAA
The DNA here is from genome assembly GCF_040938575.1 of Ambystoma mexicanum. Taxonomy (NCBI): domain Eukaryota; kingdom Metazoa; phylum Chordata; class Amphibia; order Caudata; family Ambystomatidae; genus Ambystoma; species Ambystoma mexicanum. Next base: position 990,237,963 of record NC_090926.1, on the reverse strand, counting down.
TCCTTGCAGTCCTTCTCTAAGATCGCCGCTCCTTTAACGGCGCTTACAAGTCCAAAGACACCTTTCGTCTGGAACCCATCTGCCCAGCAGGCTTTTGATACTTTGAAGTCGGCTTTTACATCAGCCCCAGTCTTGCTCCATCCGAATCCTGACCTATCATATGTAGTCGAGGCCGATGCTTCAGATACGACGGTTGGGGCCATCCTGACATAAAGATGCAGGGACACAGATGTCCTACATCCGGTGGTGTTTCACTCTCGGAAACTGACACCCTTTGAGGCAAATTACACCATTACCGAGAAAGAACTCCGGGCAGTATGGGATGCATTTCTTGTATGGAGACAACATCTTCTCGGTACCGCATTGCCAGTACATGTGTACACAGATCATCAAAACCGGCTGGCCCAGCAGTCGATCAAATGTACTACGGCCCGCCATGTACATTGGCATGAGATCTTCTCTATGTACCACTTCGAGATCACCTATCGGCCAGGTTCAAGATTCTCTAAAGCCGATGCCTTGTCACGTCTTCATGGTGTTCCGGGCCATCCCGAAACAGGCGGGCCCATCTTGTTACCCCAACATGTAATCTGTGCCTGTATGCTGCAAACTCCTTTACGTGATACGCTGTCCGAATGGGTACGGGCGCATCCAAAAGCGGTCAAGGACCACAACCTTCAGGTGATGCAGGGTCTACCTTACTATCAGGGTTCCATTTATTTGCCTGAAGGGGTCCCTCGTTCTATGGCCCTTAAATGGGTACACAATGCCAAATGCGTAGCCCACCCGGGGTTTAGGAAGACTCTGGAACTCTTGCACCGTTGGTGCTGGTGGCCCTGTATGGGCAAGGACGTGACGGAATACATAGCATCCTGTTCAGTATGTGCCCAGTGCAAGATTAATCCGGCCAAGCCTGTAGGCCTTCTCTGTCCCTTGGCCATTCCGGAACAACTCAGGGTCATGCTGACTATGGACTTCATAGTAGAGTTACCAGTTAACAAAGGTTTTGATTCCATCTGGGTGGTCATAGGCTCATTCACGAAAATAGCTTTGTTTGTTCCTTACAAAGGGCTTCCCACCGCTCCTGCCTTGACGATCTCTTCTTACATAACGTCTTCCGATTCTCTAGTCTCCCGGACAATATTATCTCTGATCGCGATTCCCAGTTCACGTCACGATTCTGGAGGGCTCTTACACTTTCTCTGGGGATTGAGGATCGTTTCTTATCCGCAGACAGACAGTCAGACTGAACGTTTGAACGCTACCCTTGAGCAATTCTTGCACTGTCTGGTTTTGCAACATCAAGATTCCTGGCTACCTCTCTTGACCCTGGCCGAGTTTGCATATGACAATTCACTTCATGCATCTACTGGCTCTTCTCCCTTCTTTGCTTTGTATGGCAGACATCTTCGTACCTTGCCGCTACAACTTCTCTCGTGGCCAACCAGTCTGGCGGCTGACACCTGTGTCCGTGATCTATCTAAGATAAGTGCATGAATAGCGGTCCCAGCTACATAGGGCAAAGGCCTGTGACAAGGCCTATACAGACACCCACAGGGACCCTGCACCTGTCTATACGGTGAGTTCCCGGGTCTAGCTCTCCACCCGTAACCTACGGATCCCTGGTCGTAGGTCATTGATCCCTCATTTTGTTGGGCCATATCCAGTTATGCATGTCATCAACCGTGTGGCAATGCGTCTAGGTCTACCCCCTTCATGGAAGATCCACCCTGTTTTTCAGGTCTCTCTTCTCAAACCTTTTCATCCCTCCACTCGGTTGGCTATCTCTTCCCCCCACCGCTCGTCCCGCAGGGTTCGGACGAGTACGAGGTCAGGGGTATCTTGGATACCCGAGTTCGCTGGGGTGTGCATACACCTTGTCAATTGGAAAGGTTATGGGCCAGAAGACAGGACTTGGAAACCCTGGGATAATATCCACACCCCTGCATTGCTGGCTAAATTTCTGGTCCTCGAGGGGTGTGAGGGATTCTTTAGGTGTGGGTACTGTCAGGATTCGACCCAGTATGGGAACTAGAACCTCCAGCACTCGGGCTGCAAGTACTCCTAAACCACATGGACATCCTCATTAACGTTCTGGACTCAATTCAGGAGTTTCTGATTCCATGCATCGCCAAAGAAAACCAAAGGTCACTGTGTTCCCACACACCGCTTCTACAACCACGCTACTGCCTGCCGCTTTTGTCTTCATTGTGACTTGCTCCTCAAACAGACTGTTACGCTACAGCAACGAGGGGCGAGTTTGTCACGATCAGGGATCTCGTTCTGGCAATGTTACAAGTTGCCTTGGAAACTCCTGAAGCTACGTTCACATTCCGCTCAGCTGATCCGAGGCGGACGTGCTTCAAGCCACGCCCCCTTGTTCGTTAAATCCTGCAGTCGCAGGAAGCTCGCTGCTGCTAATTAAAACGTTACTACATCTTTTGCTGGTGGCCCGCCTACGGCTTTACTTCCTCGGATTACCCTCTGCTGGAATTCTACTGTTTGACCCTCGTTACCAGACCCTGGATTTGTTCACTGGCCTTCGCTCGGATTTCCCAACGGAATCGTTTGCATTGGTGTTTTGTTTATAATCCGAACAGCGTTTCTTACCACTACACGCTCGGAGGAGCCCCTGCTCAGCACAGAAGTGTCTCTGACTCGGCAGCGCTTTTTTCTTACCTGGGTCCCTGCAGGCACCTTTTTCAGCTCTCCAGACTGAATCCCTGCAGGCACACTTTTCAGCTCTCCAGACTGAATGAAAGGCACACCAAGCGCCGCTACAGAACCATCTAGGAGCAGTTCAACTATTTGTGTGGTTGCTTTTCCAAACCCAACTGGCGTAAGTTACTCTGGTCCTCATTTTACATTCAGTATATATTTCAAGACTAAGAGACTCCTGTCTCTCCTCCCATTTCCTGCCTGGTTTGGTGCCTTCTTACCCTCATATCAATCACCTTTTACCTTTCCTGTTAGCTGAGCACTTTATCTCCAACTAAAGAACTGTCTCAACTACCTAAGAACTACCATCTACCTTATCACTGTTTCCACTACCTAAGAACTACCAACAAGAGATAAATTGTTCTTCTATTCATGAAAGTGCATTAACAAATGCTCTCCAGAGATGCATCAACTTGACTCTAGTGCGTCCCTCGTGCCGATCGGGTTGACATTCCTATACTAACCTTCCCGTTTATTATTTTCTCCTGTCGTTGTCTTCAACTCCTCAGGAACTTGCACTCTTCAGTTTCCACCTTTGGTCTGCCTGCATCCTCTTCCCCAGCTTGGTGAGTAATACAGACCCAGCCGCTGCATTCACTCTATCAAGCACACAGCCGGATAAGCCCCTCCATGTGTGTTTTCCCATCCAGCGCAGAAACTCAGACACTTCCCTCCCTAGCACTCAGGAACCGTTGGGCATCCTTGTTCCATCGTGACAGGTAGTCTCCTGGGACTAGAAACATTGACCACTACTGCAACAGGCGTCTTTGTGCTGTCGTGGTCAGGTGAGCTGGGCAAACACATTGGGTGCACATCCTGGATGGTTCCTCCTTGTCTCCTCGGATGGTAAGTGTTTCTCTGCTTCCTGTATGTTACTAGATCCTCATGCCTAGTTAGCAGTCTCATGGTCTTGTCTCCATATTCCAGGAAATCCTGTCTGCTTGAAACTAGGGACTGGATCTGAGAGGGGTCCTCTGCTTCGTACCGACTGGGAATAGTTGGAGCTCTATTCAGGTTAGCTTATTTGCCATCGTCCTTGAACAGTCTTGTATCCACGTTATATCTTGCACTGATTACCCTTGTCTTTGTTACAGGGTGCAAGTGGTTTCCTCTGCTGCCAAACAGTTCCTGGGTTCGATTGGTCTCCTTCTCTCTCAACTAATCGATCTCTCTCTCAACTAATTGATCTCTCTGCATGTGTATTTCATTCAGAGAGTTACATTGGTGGGGAGAATTATTCGCCTACACTATGAGAGGCAAGAACTCTCTCCTATGCCACGCGGCAATCTCAGGTATCTGACAGCCTTAATACTAATAAAGTCCATAGAAATGGCGTGCCTTGGTGCTAGTGGGATAGGTAAGGGTTGAAGGAGTTCTGCTGGTCTCTGCTTTGAACTTTAGTTTTGGGCACAAATACCACAAATTAGGATGAAATCTATGATATCCTTGTTCCATGTTGGCCACCAAAAATGTCTTTTGATCTTGGCGGTAATCTTAGCAATTCCAGGGTGGCCTTCTAGTATTGCTCAATTGTAATCTGCTATGACCTTCCTTTGTAGCTCCTGAGTTGGTAAAGACGACTGTGGAAATAAGGTAAACCTTCTTGAATGAGACACTTTGGTCCTTTTGACTCCCAGGCCTCTAACTTGAAGTGGTCATGCTAAGTAGAATCTGTGATTTTAGGTCTTCCTCTGAAAATCCAGTGACTCCTAGAATCTTTTCTTCCGGAACTATGCTCACTGGATCCGGGATACTTTGGACTTCCTCCTTTTCTCCTAAACGTGATGAAGCAGCCACTTTACCATTATGTACTCCTGGACGATAAGTTATGACAAAATCGTATTCCACACAAACAATGCCCAACAGAGTTGTCGGGATGACTGAGCCTTTGCATCGCGTAAATATTGCAGGTTTCTGTGGTCAGTGTGAACCGTGACAGTATGTCGGGAACCCAATAAATGGTGTCTCCATTCCTTTATTGCATTCTTTATTGCTAATAATTCTTTATCTGTGATACTGTAATTTAACTCTGCGGTTGAAAACTTCTTTGACCATTAGGCCACTGGATGCAATTGTCCGGTTCCGAATCTTTTTGAGATAATACAGCTCCCATTGCAGCACTGGACGCGTCAGTTTCTACCACAAACGGTAATTCAGGTTGTGTATGTCTCAAAATGGGAGCAGTGGCAAAGTGGTTCTATAGGTCTGGAAAGCCTCATCTGCTGGGTCCAAGAGAATGTCTTGTGCTTTTCGCAATAACAAAGTTATTAGATGGACTAGTTGGGAAAATCCTGCCACAAAGCGTCTACAAAAATTGGCGAACCCCAGAAAATGTTGGACTCCTTTCACTGACGTAGGTCTCACGATCCATGCCCCTGACCCCCTCAGGTATACAGCCGTCTGGCAGCAGTGGGGCTAAAGCCCTTCACACTGGTCCCAAGGGCCTTAAAATTCCATCAGAAACATACTTGGAGTCAGTCCTGGCGCCTTTGGCGCCAGGCTCATTATCAGGAATAAAGTAATACCAGTTTTGGACCTTAATCCAACATGGAGGCCTATTACACATCTCAGTTCTTTAGAACCAAGCCATGCGCTCTAGTGTTTTGGGTGTGGCTTGGCCTGGAACTACTTGGCCTGGAACTACTTGGCCTGAAACTAATTTACCTGGGCTTTTTAAACCAAACCCAAACAGCAGAAAATGCTTCGCGTTATTCTGCACTCCTGCAGCGTAACGCTCACTGTGTTCAGCTCCTGCTCATCTGCTTCTCCGGCAGACCCGATCCTGAGGCACTAGATCCAGATTCCATTAATAACCTGGAAGAGCATGAACAGCATTAGCGAGCAAAAACACTTACCTGTGAAGTAACTGATCTTGAATCCATCCTGCGCTTCGCTTACCTCGCCCATCTCCGGAGTTCGCCGCAACCTGCAAAAGTAAAGAAACAAGGACAGCATTAATAACAATTCTTACCTGGCAGCACCCTGCGCTTCTCTTACGTCGCCCATCTCTGGGTTTCACCGCAACCTGCAAGGGAGAAGGAACAAGGTCAGCATTAACAAAGCACTTACCTGGGCAAGCAGCGCTTCGATCGCTCATCACTCCGGAACATCACCGTAACCTGTACAAAGAGAAGAGAACACAGGTTACCAATTAACACCAATAAACAGCACAGCGCTCTGCGCATCAATAACTCACTGTGGTCTTCGCCATCGGTGCAGCAACACCGAGATTGCAACCATCCCTGTGAAAACAAAAAGAGACATTGTTAGGGAGCAGAGTAGTGGAGCAAGACGCAGAGAAGACAGAGAAAACTGAGGGAAAGAAAGATACAGAATAAAGACAGAAAAGACATTATAACTCACCTGGAAGACAGCAAGCAGAGTCGGAAACACAGCCGGTCTGGATCTGACATAAGGGCACACGGACCAGTGAAGCAACTAGGTCCATGGAACGCCTGCACCAACCACGCGCCCCTGCACAGAGACGCAGGACGGAGAGTTCAACGCACAAAAACCTAAGGTGGGCAAGAACCCCAAGGGAGGGAATTTGGACCAGTGGGAGGTGGGAGTCCACCCATCACAGAACCAATATCTTAATCCTCCATTCTCCTGTGTAGGCGCTACCCAACGTCGGGCACATAACCAAGCAGAGAGGGGGCCAGGATAGCGCTTCGTCCTCCATCCAGTATCGTGTGGTGCCCACGTGGATACCAGGTGAGCATAACAGTAGGAGAAGGCCAATTTAAAACTGCCTCAACTTTCCTGTTGTCCATTTGAATTCCCAATGGTGACAGGATGAATCTCAAAAATTCCACTGCGGTCACATGAAATTAGTATTTTTCCAGCTTCACAAATAACTTGTGCTGCAGTAGCTTCGTAACTACTGCCCTCACATGAGTTATATGATCCTGGGCCGAGCCTGAATAGATTAGAATGTCATCAAGATACACTACGGCACAAACATCTAGTAGTTCACGTAGAACAACATTCATAAAGTTCTGAAAAGCTGCTGGGGCTTGGCATAAGCCGAAAGGCATAACTTGATACTCGTATAAACCATATTTTGTGCGGATGGCAGTTTTCTATTCATCTATGATTCTCACTAAATGGTAAGCTCCTTGAAGGTCCAGTTTGATAAAAACTTTTGCATCTTTGACTTGGTCCATTTTATTTTCAAATTTCTTTATTGGCATTTCTTAAAGTTACAACATTAGCTTGATTTGGTCAAAATACGTCAACAATGAATGTTGCAGTTAACAATAAAACAAAAACAGAAACTTAAAATCAAACATTAACTGTCTCCATAGGGGTGATCATACAGTACAACATGTGTGAAGTGAGTGTAGTGAGGGCGCTTGAGGGGAGAGGGAGAATGGGAAACAGTGGCCCGACACAGGCCATGGGGGGAGTTGTGCTACAGATGATTCTGTGGGGGCTGAATTCCAGTGACAATCAGAGGGCTGTATTCAGGGGGGCTTGTCATCCGAAGGATGAAACATGCCCCACGTCCTATTTTCTCCAGTGTGTCTATAATTTCCTATGGGGGACCGGGGTGTCATGAGAGTACAACTGGGTGTAGAAGAGTCTGAAGGTTTCGTTAATGCCTTGTTGTGTCTGATGCAGGGTGCCATCGCCACCTTTCAGTTCAGTTGTCAGGTGTCTGGGGTGCTCCTTCTTGCAGAGCCATGGCAACAGGCGACCAGGTCTATCTGCCTCCGTGTGTGCTCTAATGGTTCTAGTGGTATAGTCGAACTTCGCCAGCCTGCCCCATGACTCCTTGCATTCGTCTCTAATCTGCCTCAGTGTGTCTTCCTCTTGTTGGGTGCCCTGGGTGGTGGATTCCAACCTTTCAATCTCTTTCTCCCGTTGTTCCAGTTCAATCCGCAAAAGTCTCCTAATACCCCCTGCTTTCGCTATAATTTCTCCCCGCATCACCACCTTTAGGGCGTCCCATACCATGCTCAAATAGTCAACACTACCTGTGTTTTCATTAATATACTTCTCTAGGAAATCTCTAAGGTCGATTCGAAATGCTAGGTCCTTCAACGGTTCGGTGGACATTCTCCATAATGGGATGGGGGGCCTAAGGCCTGTTATGTTCCATTCCACCATCAGGGGTGAGTGGTCCGAGATGGATCGCCCCAGATATTGTGCCATTTCCATCTGGGATAGGTGTTCCCTGCCAATAAAAACGTGATTTATCCTAGTGTAGAGGCCAATGTGGGGATGAAAAGTAAGAGTAGCCAGTTGACCTTGATGTAATTCCCGCCAAATATCTGCACGGTCCAATCGATCTAACATGTTGTTCAGTGCGGTGATGGTTGCTGATGAGCAGTTTAGGGGGTATGGATCTATCCAACTCTTGGTCATGTACACTGTTAAAATTGCCCATCAAATGAAAAAAACATTCCTATATTGTGTAATCTTGGCATATATCAGATTGAGGTGAGCTGTGATGTTACAGTTGGTGAAATAGGAGTTCACTATGGATACCTCTAACTGCTCGATATGGCCCCATAATATCACATACCTGCCCTCCGGGTCTGCTTCTGTCTTAATAAGTTTGAAAGGAACCTGGGGACTGAGCCAAGTGAACACCCCCCTTTGCATATTTAGAATAAGCCACCCCGTACCCTTGCCCGCCCCAGTGTTCTTGTAATTTGGCCATAGATTCCTTTGTCAGATGTGTTTCTTGTAGTGTAGTAGGGCTATTCCTACCTTTTTTCTGTGTAAGTAGGATTTAATTCTGTTTCTGCAAAGGTAAGTGCCTAACCCCTGCACATTCCACATTAGCACCTTAATACGTGTCGCCATGATAGTTTAAGGGGGAGTCCTAAGGTTACCTTCCATTGCCCCAGCCACATCCAGCAGCGATCAAACAACAAGGGCGCACTGTGCCCCAGGTACCCAGATCCAGCCAGCCTCACCCCCCCACCCCCGATCCCCCCAGATCTACCTCATCGTCTTCCGGAGACTTCCAAAGAACATAAACTTTCATTACCGTGAATGAAAAAAGAAACCGTAATAACAAAAAACTGCCCCCAGCAGCTGCCTTCAGTTGGTAGCGCTCAGGAGCTCCCGCGTCATCTATGCATGTCCAGGTCCTTTGACACGGGTGGTGTGCCGGCAACAGGCCTGCACTGGTTTTGGTAGGGTGGGTTTTAGCGGGTTACTCGTATGGCTCGGCAGACTCACCATCCACAACATCGAGCAATGACATTGCAGTGATCGATGGTTGTAGTGCTTTAATGTTTTGTCGTCACATGATATAACCACCAGTTCATGTGAACCCTCTGCCCTCCACCGTCTCACATCAGCTCATGTAATGGGCCCCTCATCTCCAGCTAGATTGTTGTGCTCCAGCCACATGTTGGCCGCAGCAGGAGTCTCCAGAAATATTGCTTTCCCTTTGAATAGCACCTTGAGGCGCGAAGGATATAACAGCATGTATTTAAGGTTGAGTTTCCGGGGCTTTGTCTTCACCGGTACAAAAGAGTTCCTTGCGCACTGCACTGTTGGTGTGTAGTCCCCGGATACATGACGATCCTGGAGTCGTTTAGCTGAATTACTTCCCCTTCTCTCGAGTATTTGAGTATTATCTCCCTGTCCCAAAAGTTTAGGATTTTAGCAATCTATGGGCCCTTTCCACCGAGAAGCCCTGAGAAAGTTTGCTGACACCAATTTCCTGCTGTAGCATGGTTTACACAAATTCCGCTGGGTTCGAGCCTTCCATGTCTTCTGGAATTCCTAATATACAAATGTTATTGCGGCAGACGCGGCCCTCTGCATCCTCAGACCTTGCCTCCAGTCTCGCTACCTTCTTCTCCAGTTCCAGAACCTTGGCTTTCAATTCAGTTGTGGTGTTGACGGTTTCCAACAGAGTTGTCTCTGCCGTGGTCACTCTTTCGGTTAGATTGCAAGCGTCTTGACGCATTAATTGCATATCGGACTTAACTTCATCAATTTTTATGTCGATAAATGATCCGAGTGCCACGATAGCCTGCAGCACCTGTGCGTCTTTAAAGGTGTCATCTGACGGAGGCGGTTCTTGTTGTGCTGACTCTGCCTGGTATGGTTGCTGTTTAGGTTTGGCCGCCGAAAAGGACTCCATTATTGACTTTTGGGTTTGCCTTTAGAGGGGGACATGTCATCTAGGCCCCTCAGAGATCAATGATGGTTCTCCAGTGAAATCCTGCTTCTGCTGTGGTTACAGAGCTGTGTGTAAGATTGGCAGGGGCACCTGGGTGTTCTTCCAGCCAGCTGGGCCCCGATTCGGGTTAGCAACACTCTAACAGGAAGTGGTATACGTTCAAACAGTATGTCAAGAGACCCCAGGGACGGGTGCCTGCCACTGCTGGTGCCAATGGGTTAGCTAGGTGTCCAATTACTTTTGCAGTGTGATTCAGGCGTCCCAGTGATGACTCTATAGCGAGAATGTGTTGATTCTGCCGCTGTGGTGGCTCCACAGATTGGCCTAGTCTAGCCTCGGCTGTGAGTAGGTTTGGAGCCCGTACGCACAATGTTGAAGCCCCTCCCGCAATGGATCGCACCAGTGCACCAGTGTAAGGGACATGCACTTCAGAGTTGCCCTCCTGTTAGGCCAGGCCTAGTACCAGATGTGGGTATCAGTGTCACCCCCTGCATGAGTAATAACGGTGGGGGTATGAGGGTTGAAGCCCCCGGGTGGCAACCCTCCGGGAACAGATAGGGCGGTTGATAACATTTGAGAGCTCCTCTGTTGGTTGCAGGGGGCTCTCGTTGTTTGAGAGTTCCTCTGTTGGTTGCAGGGGGGTGCCTGCATAATATGAGTCTTTTGGGGGGCCTGGTGCTCTTCAGTGCCCCTCACTTGCAGTATAGTAAATGCTCAAGTGGTATCATTGCTTGCATCTCGCGCTGCAATGCTTGCGTGGTGCGCTGCAGCCTGACTGGTCTGGGCGTTCCTGGTGGTGTTCCTGATGGCCCTTTTCTTGTGTGTGTCACAGCACACGGCAAACTCTGGCCCGCGCAGTCCTAAGGGGACAGGCTGTGTGGTTCCTATCCCAGTGGTCCGGAGTTCTAGTGCAGAGTCCTGGATGCCATGAAGGTAAGTGAGTGGGGTCGGATGGCAGCGTTAGCAGTAGCGGGACGTGGACCCAGGGGTGGGGCTAACAGTGCTGCAGTTATGCTTGAATAAGTAGCTGCAGTCTTGCATACCTGTCATGGGTTCCCGTCCAGCTCTGGTAGGTCCACGGCTCCGGGGGCAGTTGTTGCCTTCTTCTGTCGGCCTGCCGGCCTCCATCCACAGTTCAGTTCGCCAGATGGTTGGTGTTGTTCAATAGAAGGCGTGGGTGCCTCCCCCTTCCTGGTCAAGTCTGCATCTGTTGCCGGCAGCAAGGCAAACCGCACGGTAGTCCTGCCCACGGAGAAGGGAGAGCAGGCTCACACTCAGCCCCTATTTATTGCACGGTTCTGCGCTGCCAGGGAGTTTGTGGTTCTGTCTCCAGGCAAGTGCTGTAGGCACTCAGCAATATCTTGTGCATCGCAGGGGAGTCTTCCCGGGTGGCCGTCATGCAGTCTTCCTGGGGCCGATTTTCATAGGGAGATGCACCGGGAGGTAGAGGGGTGGTTCATTCAGGAGGTGCTGCAATCCGTTTGGTTGGATGTATATTATTTCAGCTGCAATAGGATAATATACATGATCCGGGACAAGAGCTCAGCGGAGCTGCTCCCTCATGCCATCCATGCTAGCCACCGGCCCAGCCTCTCGACTTGGTCCATTAACACTAGTATGAGTGGAAGGGGGTATCTGTTCTTAACTGTGTTCTGGTTTAAATCACAATAGTCTATTCAAGTACGAAGATCCCCTTCCTTCCTGGGCACGAAGAACAGAGGAGAGGCCATAGGGACTTGGATGGCTGAATAAACCATTGGCTAGGTAGTTATCCAAATATGTTTTCAAATGAATATGCTCTTGTTCGGTTAAGGCATAGATTCTACTACATTTTAGAACCAGGGATTAAATCAATTTGACAGTCATATGGCCGATGTGGAGGTAATACGTTGGCCTGTTCCTCTTCAAAAACCTTTTTAAAATCTTGATACTCAGGTGGTAGAATTCCTATTAATACTAAAGTGGGATTTTCTCTTGAGATCGCTTGAACTTCTTTTCCGAAGTTTTCGCCTTGAACATACCAGGAGTGTTTACATTCCTCAGTGAATGCTAAGGTTTTGGCACTCCAATCAATCTGTGGATTATATTTCTCTAACCAGGGAAAACCTAAGATTATTTTAAACTGTGGAGCACTTATTAGGTCAAACAAGATCTTTTCTCGATGTCCATCCTGGCAAGCAAGATACAGACTTCAGTACACTTCGTCACTGGTCTGGATATTAGCTGAGTACCATCTACTGCAGTGACATTTTCTACCATAGACTTTGGATGCATACCAATACCCATCATGCCTGCTAGTTCGTAATCCATATAGTTTCCAATCGCACTACTCTCCACATATGCTTCATGAGCATATACCTTGGAAGGTTGAAGGTCACTACTTAGGATAGCTCGAACAACGAAATGATAGATCTGAATTTCCTTCTTCTGGCTCGACAAGTCGGTCTCTACACTTTTCGGGCGTTGGAGTTTTCTGACAGTTCATTTTTTGTTATATTCTTGTGAGCCTTGTGGCTCCTACTGGTTTCCATGGAGGTTTCACTGGGCAATTACGAAGATGATGACCAGCTTAACCACAATAGAGGCACAAATTCTGCTGTCTTCTTTTTTTTCTTTCTTCTTTTGAAATTAGAGCTCGAACACCTCCCAACTGCATTGGTTCTGAATGACCTTCACTCACTTGACAAATTCCACTGTCCTTTGAACGGACATAGAGGGATCTATTTTCTGACCTGGCACACTCAGTTTGTCGATCTTACAACCGGTAATCCAATCGTATAGTAAGGTCAATGAATTCGGCACAACCCGTAGAAGGGTTCACTACCTGGGCCAATATGTCTTGAGTTCTCCTCGTAACCCGTGATAAAAGAGTGTTGTTTTCTTCTCCTCGGGCCAATTAGTCTCTGCTACTAATCGATTAAAAGAAGCTATGTAAGCCAACAATTCTTGATTACCTTGGCGTAAAGAGATTAGCTCATTATCCAAGGCCTGTCCCTGTGTGTGATGGGAAAAAAGTTTCTGTAAGTCCTGCTGAAAACCAGATAAGTTTCTTAATAATGGGTAATCTCGATTGACTAAGGGAATGGACCAATCTGAAGCATGTCTACCCAAATATGATAACACAAATGCCACCTTAGCCTGATCTGAAGGAAAGACCCCTGGTCGACCAGGAAATGTAAATTACATTTATTCATGAAATCTGCAAAACTATTCGGATTCCCCATAAACCTTTCTGGGGCTGCTAATGGAATGTTCCCCGGTAAGACCACCTGCAGAGGAAGACTTGGAGTGGAAACCTGATCCTGTGGGAGACCACCAGGAAGAGGCGCTTGTCCTGCTTCAGACTGTAATAATTAGCGGCCCAATTCATCAGTACGTTCCCTATTAACCACCAAATGTCTCCTAAGAGAGTTGGTTTGTGTCCTTTCTGCGTGGACTTTTGTCCTTAACTCCCCCAAAATATGGGACAAATTGTCTATTTCTGTGTTTTCCATTACGCTCAGGTTGAGTATTTAAAGTATTGGCTTTGCATTCTGTAACGCTTACCTGGACTCCTCAGGAGTGCAATACCCCTTTAGCCTGTGGACCTGATACCTGGAAGCCTTTAGGACTCTTTTTCTGTTAGGACAGACAGATAACAACAATAGATATACTATAAAAACTATTAACTGAGATAACTATTAAATAAGGTGTGTATAAACACCTACAAATTACCCCCTCCCTTCTAAATCTGGTGCGAAATCCCTTCTCACCTGTGTTTTGTAATTGTAGAGCTCTCCATCCTGCTTTCAACAGGGGGGCATTGAGATGGTGAAACACTGGTTAAACATGTCATACTGAAGAATTCAATAATTCTTTGAAGGAGAGTGTGTATCTTTAAAAGAGTGAGTCTTTAGAAAGGTAAGCAGATAAAGACACTATAGGCCTTAAGAGTTTTAAGTGATTCCTACGTTGGAGAGATCTCTCATGCTAATTTCTGTTGTCTTTTTCCCTTTTCACAGTTTCTAGGGATTTGGAGCACTGATTACAAATGATGTGTGCTTTAAAGGATGAGTTTTTCTTAATGAAGAAGGAGCTAGACTTCATGTACGTAAGCACATTATAAACGTCTTTCTCTTTTAGTCTATAAAGTTTGTTTTTATCATTAAAAACCTTTTGTTTTTTCTACAGGGTTTCAGAAGGCTGAGGGAAGACCTTCGGAAGATGCTGTGCCTGCGAGTGAAACTTCTGACTCAAGATGCTGCGAACTGACAAATATTCTTCAACGATAATGACAGCGGCAGAGGAAAACTTCTGTCAAGTAAGTATTATCTGTGGTCCATGATGCTCTGTAGTTGTCTCAAGAAATAATATTTCTCTTATCTTTGGTTTCTTTAGGTTCTGTGAGGAAAAACGCTGGTAGCGTTACACCGCTATCAGTGGAGCAGACACAAAGCGCACATTCCAGCGGAGGCGGGGCTTAAGTAGCCACCAATGACAAATTAATAGTCCTGTGCTGCTGCTTGTAAATGGATCCTCCGGGCGGCCATGTTAGGAGTATAGAATTACTATTGAAACCCATGGAAATCTATGGGATTGGATGCTGTGAATGGTGTAAAGGCCACCCTTTCCCTATCCCGACAAACTAACGCAGTCAGATCGGCCTCAGCTTACACCTGCAAACTCATTGCAGCTTGCAGGCCATTTCTGACAACCCCAAATACGGTCACATTGGCCAGAACCCTCATCATGGCAAAAATCGACTATGGGAGAGCCCTCTACCTAGAAACAAGCCAAGAGAACCTGAACAAACTGAAAATCGCCCAGAATAACGCCGTCAGAGCGGCCTTAAACATCCCGCGAAACCACCACATCTCTGATTTTAGATCCAACCTACACTGGCTACCGGTCAAACAGAGAATTTCATTGAAAGCCTTAAGCCTTACCCACAAATGCCTTGCCAACCAAGCCCCCCCGTACCTCTGCAGCCGGCTAGCCCGCCACGCGCCTACCCACTCCCATAGAACTGCCCAGACCCACTGCCTAACCATCCCTAGGTTCAAACCTCAAAAAGCGGGTGGATCTAGCTTCCCCGTCCTAGCTTCCAAACTTTGGAATGCCCTCCCCACCACCAGATCTGAAGAATGTTTTAGCGCCTTCAAATCCAAAACGAAAACCTGGCTCTTCAACCAGCCTGGAAACCTGGACTTCTTATGCTTCTGGGAGCCTGTCCCAGGAATACTGCCCCAACCTCTACGCTGTAAATATGTATATCATTGTATGCTTTGTATACTTGCACTGTCCTAAAAGCTGAATATATGTATTCCTATGTAACCATGTCTAAGTTGCGCCCAGATGCCTCCGGGCCTGAAGGTGCGCATTACAAATAAAACAGATACAAAATATGTGCCAGGATAACACCCACTTTTGACCTGCTGACTGCTGTAATGTCTTTGGCCTAGCCTGAGTGTCTGAGTGAAGACTAGGTTGTCGGACTGGGATCATGTGTTTGTCAACATCCACTTTGACAAACTTGCAAAAATTAAAAGAATTGGGCGCTCAACAGCACGATTCCTTCTTTTCAAAGACATGCATGTACGCAGAGAACAATTCTCTATGTCTCTTGCATATGCTCTAACTATTCACAAATCGCAAGATCTAACCCTAGATCAGGCATTGATTGACATTGGCAGCACAGTCTTTAAAGAAGGTATGAGTTATGTAGCATGTTCACGTCTATGTACGCTCGAAGGACTATTCTTAGTCAATTCTGATGCAAACAAAGTTAATGCTGACATTACTAGCATCCTAGAGCACAACAGACTACGCACACTCTACACACCCAATCTAGATATGTACCCTATTCCTCAAAAAGCTAAAGTTTTAAAATCAAAATGAATTCAAACAGAACTTGTAAAAGATCTTGCAACAATACCACCAAAGAAACAAAGAACAACTGCTACCTCATCAAGCAGTTCAACCACAAAACTGTCTATTGCAAACAGCACTGCACATCCATCAGAAGATAGAAAGAGAAATATTTCTCCTAAAAATAAGTGGAGGTCCAGAAAATGACACAGAGACAGACCTCTCTGATCCATTAAAGATTTCCAACTAAACTGGTGTGAATTTCTATGCAAATGTAGAAATCAATCTTCTCGTCCAATTGTTCAAAACATTTACTTGAACGGCTCAGACCAGTTGTGTTTGCAAATGTTCGTCTTTCATAGAAATGCCACAAATAATCCTGACAACACTTACAGTGTCTCTGGAATAAGGCAAGAATTTTACTATTTTACAGGAACAATTCAATTCACCATAAACGCACAGGAAGATCCACAAGAATGTCTAATGCACTTACTGCAAGTATTGGAAACCAAAAACATACCTATAAATGAAATTATAAAAAGATTTCATACAAATGGAAACATACATGCACTCTCTGCAACCATATTTCACAACAGCACATCCCTAATGAACAATTTCTGTATGTATCTGTTCCGAATTGTGAATCCAATCCATGTCCTCAGCTGTTGCAAAATGCAAATAATGCCATATTATGCAGTTTTTGCAATTCAGACAACCGTTCCACCATGCACATAAACTCACATAGCCAATATCTGATACTAATGCTTTTAAGGTACAACGAAGATGGTACCAAAACAACTGTAGGATTACTAGCTTCACAGCAGGGCAAGTATCTCTTAGCAAGAAAACCTTCACAACAGTAGGCGTGATCTACCACACTGGTGCCACAACCACTGCAGGTCGCTATACTGCATACATTAAAAAAAGGAGTGGTTGGTTTGAATGCAATGACACTTCTGTTACTAAAACAGAGAATACCAGCAAATCTAACAAATGCCTGCTTAATATTTCTTAAACCTAAATTTAGTCCCTGACCTATAAAACTATCAACAGTTAGAATAAGCCAAAAGGTATCTAACTACTTCAAAAATACCCTTCAGAACTATAAAACTATCAACAGTTAGAATACACCAACTGGTATCTAACTACATCTACAGTACTGCAATGCTGCTTTTAAAATGCAAAACAGTTTCAATATGCCAACAGGTATCTAAGTACTTCGAAAATACCTTTAAGAAAAATAGTACAATGTTACTTTTGAAAAGCGAAATAGTTAGAATACGCCAACAGGTGTCTAACTACTTCAAAGAAATACCCTTCATTGCACTTCAATTCAAATACACCTTTACGATTCTTCTTACACCAACACTGCTTGTAACAACAAATATACTTATCTGTGCACTTTCAACATTCCCAAACTTCAACCAAGCATACTGTGAAACATAAACTCACATAAATATAGTATTTTTGTTTTAATCCTGTATGGATTTTTTTTCCCAGTGGCCCAATGATTATGCAAACGGAAACAGCAACTGGGCAGAACACAGTAATGTTGTTGCAAACATGGTACTTTGAATGTACCGATTATGAGGGTCTAAAAAGTACATGAATATGTGAGATTGTATGAAATTAAACATTTTAACCTATCCTGCCTAATATTTTATACTGTGTTTTTTCCACAGAGAAAAAAGCAAAGATTTCTCCTTCATTATCATGTACAACAAACTCAACCTATACCCTCAATTGTACAGCAATCATAAGTACTACTTACACTTCAATGGTATTATGTCACCATGTTACAAACACTGTACACTGCCCCTACATTACCTAGAATTACTATAACCATATTATTATGATGGTTGTAGCCATTGCTCAGATTCAATTACTATACACACATTATGGTTGCAGCCAGTGGCCAGATTTAATTACGATGCACATATTATTATAATGGTTGTGGCCAGTGGCCAGATTACTGGGTACATGGCTAAGTACCCAAGAATCTGGCCACTGACCACAACCACCACAGCATAATTAAACCATACATAAGAAGGACATAGAATACATATTGGAATAACACAACTCACCCTGTACTCCCCTGTCCCAATTCAAATAACGTCTGTAGACATCGAAATGGACCGCCAACTCTATTTTTCACCTATGAAAATATCCCCATATCATCTATATTCCACTCCCCTACCCTGACCAAGCCCTCTTTCAGTCACCAAATAACCCCAAATGTGTTACTCAAGCTGCCCGACCAGGAGGCTATCCGCAGACTACTGCTGTGTCCGCGGACTACCGCACCACCCATACGCTCTTTTTCCACCTATATAAAGAGCCCCATATCATCTTTTTTCCACTCCCCCACCCTCCCCAGTCCCTCTTTCCATCACCAAATAACCTTAAATGTGTTTCCCAGGCCTTTTCCCTCGCTGCGATGCCGGCGAACAAGCGCTGTCCGCGGATCCAACATGGTGGGCGTTTCGGAAAATATGATATCCATCGCACTCTTCACTGTCCAATCAGTGAGCACGTCTAGTGTCCGCGGACAGCACGTCACGCCCTGGACCAATTAGAACTCAGAATAGGTAAGTGAGTCCACGGACCAAACCCAGATATCACTCATTTTATTCAACCTACTTTTGTGCCATTTTTAAAAGAAAACTACAAGGCAGATTAACGGCAAATTTACAAAAGCACGCTTTTGGGATAAATCCACTGTTACGCTCTGGCTCCGCGCAGAGGCAGAACGTTGTAGGCCTCTGAGGTAGGCCGCAGTGGCGCAGCTCCAGCCGGAGCAAAATGAAACACGCCACACGTTGTTGGAGTCCGTGCCCGGAACTACCTCCCTTTTCGCAGGGGCGGGGCTTTTATTCAGACGCCCTGCGTCACCGCGTAGCGGGGCACAGGGCGGATATAACATTCCTCCTTTATTATAAATAAACACAACAACTGAACACACCCACACGAATGGGCCTATGCTTATGAACACAACAATACAGGCGTTTTTCCACTTTCACAGTTCTCAGGGTGCAAACTACCACACATAGTCCTTGAGCCGAGCTGGCGGCTGGGTGGCGGTTCTCAGTCCATATCTACCACCCCAGGATGTGGGCTCTACCGTCTCATCTGATCTCTCACCTTCCACCTCCGGCTCACCCAGGTCCGGTTCACTCCACTGCTCCCACATTCTGTCACCTGCATTTTCTTTGCCCTGATGATTTTCAGGTTCGTCCTCGATCTGCGGGGAGTCCTCATCCTCATGGGGACAGTCCCCATCAGTCCAGAGGTTGCGCGGCACCGCCTTGAACCACGACGCGTTGCGCGTCACCTGACGGTTCCCCCTTTGTACGCTTATCATGGTCCCTTGTGTTTCGCGGACGGTCCATGGGAGAGTCTCATAGCGGGAGTCCATCTTGGACTTCGTCGGGCTCCGTAACATGACCACCTGGTCGCCCACCTGGAGGTTGGATGGTCTCGACCTCCTCTTGGCACTCATGTGGGCATTGGCGTCCCATCTCCTTCTTTCGGTGCGCCCATCGTCGAGCTTCTTCCGGTCTTCTGCTGGGGTGATGTGGAATGGACGACCTTATGACGGTGGCGAACATAAGATCAGCTGGGGGACACCAGTTGTGCAGTGCGGGGTGACCCTGTAGTTCCTCAGGAAATGATAGAGGTCGACTTTCCACGGACTGGCATTTGCTTTTGATAACCTCAACACTTTGTTGATTGTTCTCATGAACCGTTCCACGTCCCCATTCGCCTGGGGCCACCTTGGCATGATGTGGTGATACCGGAAGTTCAGATCTTGCAAGTATTGTTTGAACTCCACCCCTTGGAAGGGTGCGCCGTTGTCACTTTTGATCGTAGTGGGTAGTCCATGTGTTCCGAACATCTTCTCGATGGCCGGAATGACCACTTCCGGCGCTGTGGATTCGACCACCTCGACTTCGGGGTATCGGGAGTGATCATCGATGGCCACCAGGAGGTACAGGCGCTCTCGTAGTTTGCAGAAATCAATGCTTATTGCGTCCCACTTGCCAGAGCCTCGTTCCGCTGATAGGATAGGTTCTGGATCAGGTGGGGCTCCGGTTATCAGGCATGGTAGGCAGGTGTTGACTAGTTTTTCCACTTTTTCGTCTATCCATGGAAACCACACTTGGTGTCGAATTCGAGCCTTCGTTCGAGCCATCCCTTGGTGGCCCTCATGGGCGAGGGCCACTATTCGGTTGTGCAGGCCTGGCGGAATGACGATGCGATTACCGCGGAGCAGCAGACCCTGCTCTGTTATTGACAGATCGTGGCGGACGGTGAAAGTCCCTGTGAGGAACGCCTTTGCCTCTTCCATCCTGTTGTGCGTGTTTTTCATGAATTACCTCCAGTCACCCGAAATGATGGCATCTTTTACCAAATCGCAGCAGGGGTCATTGCCTGTTTCCTCCATGATGTCCTCAATGCTGACCGCCTTCGGCCTCATGGCCTGCACCCCCTGGCAGATGTGCTCTTCGGTCTCTTCGGCCACCTGAACCTCCTGTGGCGTCGCCGCCCGAGGGTGCCTTGAGAGGAAGTCCGGTCGGGTTGCCGCTTCCCGGCAGATACATCAACTCGAAATTGTACTGCTGGAGATGTAGCAGCCATTTGGCTATTCTGGCCGGCGGGTGCGAGGAGGTGCCCATGAAGATTGGTAGGAGGGGTTTGTGGTCCGTAATCGCCGTGAACCTGCGGCCGTACAGATAGAGGTGGAAATGGCAGTACCCCCACAGTACGGCGATTACCTCTTTCTCAATGTGAGAGTATCGCTGCTCCGTCGCCGTGAGAGCTCGCGTCGCATAGCCGATGGGTCTCTTCTCGCCCTCTTTGGTGACCTGCATGTGGATGGCCCCCAGGCCGACAGGGCTGGCGTCCATGTAGAGTTCAGTCGGAAGTGCTGTATCGTAGTACGCCATTCTCGTTTCCACGGACAGCGACTCTTTGATACTCTCGCAAGCATCCTGGCAAGCTTTCCCCCATTCCAACTTCGCGTTGATCTTTGTAAGTTCTCGAAGGGGTTCCAACAGAGTGGCCAGGTTCCGGATGAATCTCCCAAAGTACGTGGCCATCCCCAGGAAGCTGCGGATGTCGGTGGGTGTCCTGGGCGGACTCGCGGCCTGTATGTCAGCAACCTTCTGGGGGTCCGGTGAGATGCCAGTACTGCTGAACTTGTAGCCAAAGAACGGTATCTCTGTCTTGAAAAACTCACATTTTTCCTTATGAATGGTTAGGCCCGTATCCTCTAATCGGTCCAGAAGCATCTGTAGTCTTCTCGAGTGTTCAACTTTGTCCTGGGCATGGATCAGGATGTTGTCACTCACATTCAGGACACCTGGTATGTCCCGGATTACTTCTTGAATGGTCTGTTGGAAGACTTCGGCCGCCGAAGATATACCAAAGCTTAGCCGCTTGTATCTTTGCAGACCCAAATGTGTGGAAAATGTGGTTATGTACCGAGAGTCTTTGTGTAGCTTCAGCTGATGGTAACCTGCTTTCAAGTCAACCTTCGAGAAGACTCTCAATCCCGTGAGGTCAGCCACAATTTCGTCGAGGGTTGGCGTAATGTGGCGCTCCCTATTGATGCCGGTGTTCGGGAGGCGCATGTCTATGCAAATGCGGACCTTTCCCGGCTGTTTAGGTTTCCTTGTGACCACCATCGGGGACACCCATGGTGTCGGCCCCATCACCTCTTCGATAATGCCAGCTTCTTCCAACGCTTTAAGTTCTATCTCTACTTGTTTGCGCAAGTCGAATGGGGTCCTCCGGTGTCTGACGGCCCTTGGCTGGACCGACTTATCAATGTGAAGCTTGATCGTCTTTCCTTTCAGACACCCAATCCCGTTTAGCAGGTTGGGATACTGTGCAAGGATGTTCACGACCTCTTGGGCTTCCTTGACTTGACTGACGAACTGTACCAGCCCTAGATCCTCAGCTGCATCACCGCTCAGAAGGCATTCAATCCCCGCATTCACTACATATATTTTGGACGGTAGCCTGTTTTCACCATGGCTGAGGGTGGTGCGGAATCTGCCAACCACCGGTAACGGCTTTTTGCAGCCATACGCAAACAGGAGAGTGTCAGTGTTCTTGAGGGCTGGTCGTGGTTGCAATGTTTTGAAGGTGCCCGAGGGCATGACGTTCACCGAGGCTCCCGTGTCTGTGGTCATCCATACCGGCTGGTTTTGGAGGGTGACCTGGCATTTGCGCCTCCAGAGCCCTTTCTTCTGCGTAGCATGCCCACGATCCAGGGCTGACACTAGGTAGACTTTCCTTCCTTTGGTCCGCTGCTCTCTACCGGGGTCCAGTTGAGTCCCTGTAATGTACTTCCCGTCTTCCTCAGTCGACGAGTTGGTCGTTTCGACTAGCCTCGTGACTGCCTGCTTTTTCTTTGTTCCACTCCTCTCCTGGGGGTTCTGCGGAGGCGGTAGTGGAGCGCCCGAAGAACGGCACACCTTGGCATAGTGGTCCTTTCTGCCACATGCCCCACACGTTGTGCTTTGTTCCCGGGCAATTTCGCCGTCCATGACGCGATCCACCACACCATCCACACTCCGTGGGCCCCCGGGATCCGTGGCTGCCATCTGGCCGGTGCATAGTTGCCGCCAGATTCATCTCTAGTGGACTGTCTATTGGTGACATAGGCCCCCATGGATGACGCGAGGGCCGATTGTAGTTTTTGCAGCGTCATGCCCATGTTGGCCGCCCTTGCATGTGCCAGCTCCCTTTGACGACCCAGCTCCAGAATGCGCGTCAGGGAGACACCCCTCTCACGCAGCACCAACCTTCTTAGTTTCTCCGATTGGATGCTGTTAATGAGTTGTCTCTGGATTTCTTTCTCGACATCCGTGAACTCACACAACATCGCCAGCTTCCTGAGCCGGGTGTGATAGGCATCCAAGGTCTCCTCTTCTACCTGAAACGTGGTGCAGAATATGAAAATGTCATAATCAGTGTTGAGTTGCGGGAGAAAATGAGCCGTCAGAGCGTCTTTCGATAGTTGGTAAATGTCCTGGCCATCCGCAATGGTTAGCGAGTTGAAAATTCGTAGCACCTCGTCCCCCACATTCAATGGTAGGTGCGATCTCATCTTCCTGGAGGAGGTTACGTCTTTGCACTCCATTGCCATCTCGGATTTTTGGAGCCATAGCTGCCACCGGGGGCCAACCGAAGATGGATCCGTGAACGGGTCGAACGGCTGAATCATAGTAGAGGAGCTGCTTTGTGGGCGAGCTGGCGGTGGCGTAATGGACAGATTCGCAGCAAGTCTGGAGGGCGTGCCAGGCCCGGGGGTGGACGTACCGGTCGCCATGGTGGGATGTCGTCTTTTGATGGTCCTTGTAGAGGCCGGCCTATGAAGTGTTGTCGGATGGGGCCGCTGCCTCGCTCCAAGTGCCCGCTGCCGTGAACGCACGTGCGCACTGCATGTGTGGTAGGCTCACACGTCGAAGAGCGGTGCCAGTGGCCCGTGGATGCCGGTCGGTCGTGCGTTGCAGGAGGAATGAGATGGTCGGGCGCTGAGCGCGTGTGCTGGGACCCGTTTCCTTCGTCGCCAGTGCTACGTTCTGGCTCCACGCGGAGGCAGAACGTTGTAGGCCTCTGAGGTAGGCCGCAGTGGCGCAGCTCCAGCTGGAGCGAAATGAAACACGCCACTTGGAGTCTGTGCCCGGAACTACCTCCCTTGCGCAGGGGCGGGGCTTTTATTCAGACAGCCCTGCATCACTGCATAGCGGGGTGCAGGGCGGATATAACAGCCACTGCTCCTGCTGCCTATTTGGTGAAAATTCATCCAGCGGTTTGGGCTGTAGGCGTGAGCAACATTTATTTTCCATCATGTCTATGGAAAAAACACACCTTTTGGGACACCCCCTATAACTTTGCACCCCCTGCACGAACCCTCACTAAACTTTGCAGAATCAATCTGAAATGGGCATAAACAAGTTTTGTGTGGATTCGTCAAGGGGGAGGGTCAAAGTTATCAGCCACCAAAAAAGTGCTCTTCCTATGAGTTGAGGACCATAACCATAACTACAGGGCCACTACCGCAGGCCCTGTAATATCTTTATATATGGTATGTGTTATTTGTGCCATCAATGTGGCTAGGTCATATTTCTGTGTCTGTGTACTTTATAAAATAAAGTCTAAATAAATAATCAATTCGAGCACGCTGTCATCCATCCCGTGGCATTAAGTACGAGGTTGGCTTCTTCTTCTTCTAAATTATCGAAAGCGTGGGCGGACCCACGCAGGCGCTTCCCCATCCTAAAGGTTGATGTGCACCTAACCCACCAATCATTATTTAGCTCACATAAACTCACAGTTCCTCCCACCTCCCCGTCCGTCTCACAAAATCCAACAACACACTGCTCTTCTTCCTGCCACTCACCCCATCACCTCCCAACAAAGCCTTCCCACTCAACTCAGCCACGCCCAGCGCAGATAAACGAACCCTCATCAATTCTCTCTCTGCAACATGTTTCTCACATCCAAGTAGAAAATGTCCCACAGTGTCAGGCACCCCACACACCGCACAATCCCTCGACTCTCGCTTCCCCACTCGAAACAGACATTCATTCAGCCCCACATTCCCTATCCTCAATCGATTCAGCATCACCTCCTCCCCCCTCCTCCATTCCAAACTCCCCGCATCCACCTTCACTGACACTTTCCCACGAAGACCAAACATCCACCTGCCCTTCGCCCCACTCACCCACCTCTCCTGCCACTCATCCATGACCCGTCTCACCACCACCGCCTTCACCTCATCCACACTTAAAGGTAATCTCACATCAACCTCTCCCCTTCTCATACCCTCACCCGCCGCCAGATCCACTAACTCATTACCCAAAATACCACTATGGCTGGGGACCCACGCCAACTCCAAATCCATTCTCCCATGTACGCACCGATCAATCTTTTTCCTGATATCCATAATCACATCCTTCCTATCACCATAATCGCCTTCAACCCACTCAATGAATCTGAAAATATCACCACCTTATCTAACCCCAACTCGCACACCCTATCAATTGCTGATGCAATCGCTACCAACTCAGCCGTAAAAATGGACACATCATTCGTCAATCGTCCCACTTTATACTCCCCAGTGCTTTCCAGATAATACGCCATACCCACTCTCCCAGAGACAGGATCCTTCGAACCATCTGTAAACACCTTGCATCCTTCCTTTCCTGCCACATACGCCTGACCCAAAGCTTTGATCTCACTCCAGAATCCTCTCTTCTTCGACACCACATTCGCTAACTCCAAACACACCTTTGGAGACTCCATCATCCACCTTGGCCATCTCTCCAAATACGTATCCGTTACAGTCATCAAATCGCCCACACCCCCCTGCACTCCCTTTTCCCACATGTGAAACCCAAAAGTGCCCCCTTTCCTCCTCCATCGATCTTTATAATAATCAAACCTCCAATTATATTTCAAACATTCATGCACCGGATGAGCCACGCTCTTCGCACTGCACTTCACCCACCATCTCATATTCAACGCATCTCTCCTCAACCCCAACGGCATCTCTCCCACAAGCACCTGAACCGCATTCGCTGGAGAGGATCTCATCACACCCGAACATACCCTCAAAGCCCTTGCCTGAACCCTGTCCAACCACAACTTCTGACTTGCCGTAAAACCCACTGACACTTGACATCCGAAATCCATCACGCTCAAAATTAACCCTTTATACAACATTCGTAGACATTTCTGTTGAGCACCCCACTCTTTCCCAGTCACAGCTCGCAATAAATTCAACCTTCGTTTGCTCTTATCCACCATTCCATTCACCTGCAAGTTCCAATTTAACTTCCTATCCAAAATCACTCCTAAATACCGAAACTCTTCCACGCTTTTCACCCTCTCACCTTTCAGAACCAAGTCCAACCCTTGCTGCACTCTTCTCCTTGAAAAAACCATACTCACGCTTTTATCCACAGACATCGAAAAGCCCCATTTCCCACACCACTCCTCCATACGCACTATTGCAGCTTGCAACCGATTCTGCATCAACAAATAACTCTGTCCTCTTACCCATACCCCACCATCATCTGCAAAGAAATCCACCTGACATCCGAAACCCTCCAAAGCTCGAATCAAACCATCCACCATCACATTAAACAGCATCACACTAATCACACTCCCCTGCGGTGTCCCATTCTTCATCTTCCAAACCTCAGACAACACCCCCCTCACTCTTACCTGAAAGGTCCTGTCAGCCACGAGGTTGGTTTAGCAATTATTTCTGGGTATGCAAAATGGAGGACGATGGTACGGTCCGGTCCGCCAGTAGGGGCAGCTGGTGTGTCCTTGAGGTGTTTCCCTCTCAGGAGGTGTTGAGCCTCCCCTATGGGGAGGTGGGGGATGGACGGCCTCAAGGGAAGTGGAGACGAGTTTTGCAGGGAGCTGGAAAGTTCAGAGGAAACAGAGGTGCTGTGTGCATGACCTCGTGAGGCTGCGAGCCCTGGCAACACTGGGAGGTCGTTTTGGTGTGCGCTCACTCTAACTCCTCTTTGGAGTTGGTCGCGGCGGGGTTGCACTCCAGACCCTATGCTTACTGCATGTTAGCCGGTCAGTGCTGGAGCGGCTCTCCATTTCAGAGTGTCGTGTTAGTTCGCAAACAGTTTCCCCTTCCTTACGAAGGAACTGAGAGGTAGAATAACGGTATAAGCTAGGATGGGTATATGCCTTAGGGTGGGGGAAGGCTACCCCAGGGTCGGTTTACACAGATTCTTGTGATATTGTTTTCTGACAGGCAGTTAGTGAGGTTTTAATATTAGAGAAAAACAAAATACCTACCGGCATACTACCCTTTAGTTATATCAACAATGGGGAAGTGTCAAAGGCAGTGAGGGGTTGCCACCCTTAATATATTTTCCAGGTAATATACGTTTTTAGAATTGTGTGTCATCAAAGGATAATCTCTAGAAATACATTTCCTTTATTATATTCCCAAAAGAGGAGATAAGTTGAATTTCAGGGTCTGGGCTGTCTGAGCTCTAGTTAGGCTACAAGATTTATAGCACTGATTTAGGGCCTGCTTGGTGTCCCTTTTATATGTTTTTAGGCCTGGCAGGTTTCGGCTATGCAATCCTTATGTAAAGTTAATAAAGCAAACTGGTAGTGTGTAAATATTTTTTTTCCCCTTCGCTTCCTTAATTAAGAAACGGAGTGGATTTTTCTGAGCTTTTAAACCTCATTTAGATGAGGAAACCCCTTTCACTCTTTTCACAACAAGAAAATAATGCAGCGTTTAAGCAGTTTTGATTTGGTCTTGTTCTGTGTTCTGTGGTCCGTTATGTGAGTGGGAGCTGCCCGGTAAACCTCTCATCCTCTACCCTTTTTCTTTAAGCATGCACTGTGGTAAGGTTCTGTCAAGGATACACAGGGCCTCATTACGACCCTGCCGGTCCGGAAAGAACGGTGGTGGTAAAATGCTGCCACTGTTCTTTCCGGACCGGCTGATTAAGAGTCCTGCAGGCGGGAGGTGTCACTCCTGCCAGGTCTGACCTGGCGGGTTCAACACCATGCCTGCAGGCAGACATGGAAACACCGGCTCTGTCATAGACGGAACCAGTGTTTCCATTGTCCCCGTCCTCATGGAGTCCTATGGGGCTCCATGGTAATGGGGACTTACACAATTCCGCCTCCGGAATTCCCGGGTCACCGGGGTCGTAATGCCCCGGTAATTCCGGGAATCATGGAGGCAGAATGGTAATACGGGTCCGGTGGTAGCCTGTTGGTTTTCCGGCTCGGTTACCACCGGACTCGTAATGAGGCTCACAATCTTCTATATACTGTAAGGAACTCATGGTGGCAACAGAAAAGACAGATACAAGTGATCACAGTTCAAGGGTGTTTATTAAACTGTATGAATGGGTGAGAAAAACGCCTATTCTAAACCTAAATCTAAGATGGGAGAAAGCTACGACCATCAAATAATAATAAGGCAGTCCTAGCGGTGTCTTGTCAAATAATAGGCCTATACTAAAAAGAAATGATTGCAATCCTTACCTCTAAATTACAAAATAGTGTAGGATAATGATCATAAGAAAAGAAAGAAGTGTTCACAATAATATGTCAGGATGTTGTAGTCGGGGCCTACCTTCCCCACGTGTTTAGGGACAAGGTGGGTCTTTTGAGCACAACACACAACTGGGCTACCCCAGCACAAAGCCATTGTTCTCCTCAGCATATCAGTATCCTCAGTGGTCAAGTCTCTTACACACAGACAGGGTAATTCATAGAATTTCGCAGAAAAGTGTCGCAAGCGGCTGGCGCAGAGTGTCCGCGTGCGATTGACTGCGCCAGGCACGTGCGCTAAAACCGATTTCCGCGCACAGCGTATTCATGGATTTCATGCTCCCAAACCAGCCGTGGCGCAGAGTATCGCAGCGACCCTGCAGCAGCGCCAGTAACGCCCCCAAGAACGCCCTCGCGCAAGGAAAAGCCAGCAAAATCGCTAAATCATCGCAAAGGGCTGCGCTAACCCTGGACCAGTTTACAGGGCAGCCAAACAAGGAACGCAAAGCGGGTAACGTGCATATCAGGGGTACACGTGAAGTCATACACGCGATTAGCCAGGGTACGTGTATTACAGGGGTACGCGGGAAGTTTAACACGCGATTGGCCAGGGTACGTGTATTACAGGGGTACGCGGGAAGTTTAACACGCGATTAGCCAGGGTAAGTGTATTACAGGGGTACGCGGGAAGTTTAACACGCGATTAGCCAGGGTACGTGTATTACAGGGGTACGCGGGAAGTTTAACACGCGATTGGCCAGGGTACGTGTATTACAGGGGTACGCGGGAAGTTTAACACGCGATTGGCCAGGGTACGTGTATTACAGGGGTACGCGTGAAGTTATACATGCGATTAGCCAGGGTACGTATATTACAGGGGTACGCGGGAAGTTTAACACGCGATTGGCCAGGGTACGTGTATTACAGGGGTACGCGGGAAGTTCAACACGCGATTGGCCAGGGTACGTGTATTACAGGGGTATGCGGGAAGTTTCACATGCGATTTGGCCAGGTACGTGTATTACAGGGGTGCGTGGGAATTATCACACGCGATTTGGCTTGGTACGTGTATTACAGGGGTGTGCGGGAATTATCACACGCAATTAGGCTGGGTGGGTCCTCACAGGTGTTCCCTGTACACCCTCCACAGCCCCTGCAGGCAGCCCACAAAACAGGGGACTACCCTGCACACCTGCTCATGTCCCCCTGCACCCCCACCCCCCAGCAGTGCAGGGGCACCCTCCACCAGGCCCCCACTCATGTCTCCCACCACCCCCACCCCCCAGCCACCAGGGGCACCCTCCACCAGGCCCCCACTCATGTCCCCTATCACCCCCACCCCCCCGCCACCAGGGGCACCCTCCACCAGGCCCCCACATATGTCTCCCACCACCCACACCCCCCAGCAGTGCAGGGGCACCCTCCACC
Organism: Ambystoma mexicanum; assembly: GCF_040938575.1. Lineage (NCBI taxonomy): Eukaryota > Metazoa > Chordata > Amphibia > Caudata > Ambystomatidae > Ambystoma > Ambystoma mexicanum. The sequence continues at coordinate 990,208,757 of NC_090926.1, read as the reverse complement.
AGGCCCCCACTCATGTCTCCCACCACCCCCACCCCCCAGCCACCAGGGGCACCCTCCACCAGGCCCCCACTCATGTCTCCCACCACCCCCACCCCCCAGCCACCAGGGGCACCCTCCACCAGGCCCCCACTCATGTCTCCCACCACCCCCACCCCCCAGCAGTGCTGGGGCACCCTCCACCAGGCCCCCACTCATGTCTCCCACCACCCCCACCCCCCAGCCACCAGGGGCACCCTCCACCAGGCCCCCACTCATGTCTCCCACCACCCCCACCCCCCAGCAGTGCAGGGGCACCCTCCACCAGGCCCCCACTCATGTCTCCCACCACCCCCACCCCCCAGCAGTGCAGGGGCACCCTCCACCAGGCCCCCACTCATGTCTCCCACCACCCCCACCCCCCAGCCACCAGGGGCACCCTCCACCAGGCCCCCACTCATGTCTCCCACCACCCCCACCCCCCAGCAGTGCTGGGGCACCCTCCACCAGGCCCCCACTCATGTCTCCCACCACCCCCACCCCCCAGCCACCAGGGGCACCCTCCACCAGGCCCCCACTCATGTCTCCCACCACCCCCACCCCCCAGCAGTGCAGGGGCACCCTCCACCAGGCCCCCACTCATGTCTCCCACCACCCCCACCCTCCACCAGGCCCCCACTCATGTCTCCCACCACCCCCACCCCCCAGCCACCAGGGTCACCCTCCACCAGGCCCCCACTCATGTCTCCCACCACCCCCACCACCCAGCAGTGCAGGGGCAGCCTCCACCAGGCCCCCACTCATGTCCCCTATCACCCCCACCCCCCCGCCACCAGGGGCACCCTCCACCAGGCCCCCACATATGTCTCCCACCACCCACACCCCCCAGCAGTGCAGGGGCACCCTCCACCAGGCCCCCACTCATGTCTCCCACCACCCCCACCCCCCAGCCACCAGGGGCACCCTCCACCAGGCCCCCACTCATGTCTCCCACCACCCCCACCCCCCAGCAGTGCAGGGGCACCCTCCACCAGGCCCCCACTCATGTCTCCCACCACCCCCACCCCCCAGCCACCAGGGTCACCCTCCACCAGGACCCCACTCATGTCTCCGACCACCCCCACCCCCCAGCACTGTGGGGCACCTGCCAGCAGGCCCCCACCCATGTCCAACTCATGTCTCCCACCACCCCCACCCCCCAGCACTGTGGGGCACCTGCCAGTAGGCCCCCACCCATGTCCAACTCATGTCTCCCACCACCCCCACCCCCCAGCCACCAGGGTCACCCTCCACCAGGCCCCCACTCATGTCTCCCACCACCCCCACCCCCCAGCAGTGCAGGGGCACCCTCCACCAGGCCCCCACTCATGTCTCCCACCACCCCCACCCCCCAGCAGTGCAGGGGCACCCTCCACCAGGCCCCCACTCATGTCTCCCACCACCCCCACCCCCCAGCCACCAGGGTCACCCTCCACCAGGCCCCCACTCATGTCTCCCACCACCCCCACCACCCAGCAGTGCAGGGGCAGCCTCCACCAGGCCCCCACTCATGTCCCCTATCACCCCCACCCCCCCGCCACCAGGGGCACCCTCCACCAGGCCCCCACATATGTCTCCCACCACCCACACCCCCCAGCAGTGCAGGGGCACCCTCCACCAGGCCCCCACTCATGTCTCCCGCCACCCCCACCCCCCAGCCACCAGGGGCACCCTCCACCAGGCCCCCACTCATGTCTCCCACCACCCCCACCACCCAGCAGTGCAGGGGCAGCCTCCACCAGGCCCCCACTCATGTCCCCTATCACCCCCACCCCCCCGCCACCAGGGGCACCCTCCACCAGGCCCCCACATATGTCTCCCACCACCCCCACCCCCCAGCAGTGCAGGGGCACCCTCCACCAGGCCCCCACTCATGTCTCCCACCACCCCCACCCCCCAGCCACCAGGGGCACCCTCCACCAGGCCCCCACTCATGTCTCCCACCACCCCCACCCCCCAGCAGTGCTGGGGCACCCTCCACCAGGCCCCCACTCATGTCTCCCACCACCCCCACCCCCCAGCAGTGCAGGGCCACCCTCCACCAGGCCCCCACTCATGTCTCCCACCACCCCCACCCCCCAGCAGTGCAGGGGCACCCTCCACCAGGCCCCCACTCATGTCTCCCACCACCCCCACCCCCCAGCAGTGCAGGGGCACCCTCCACCAGGCCCCCACTCATGTCTCCCACCACCCCCACCCCCCAGCCACCAGGGTCACCCTCCACCAGGCCCCCACTCATGTCTCCCACCACCCCCACCACCCAGCAGTGCAGGGGCAGCCTCCACCAGGCCCCCACTCATGTCCCCTATCACCCCCACCCCCCCGCCACCAGGGGCACCCTCCACCAGGCCCCCACATATGTCTCCCACCACCCACACCCCCCAGCAGTGCAGGGGCACCCTCCACCAGGCCCCCACTCATGTCTCCCACCACCCCCACCCCCCAGCCACCAGGGGCACCCTCCACCAGGCCCCCACTCATGTCTCCCACCACCCCCACCCCCCAGCAGTGCAGGGGCACCCTCCACCAGGCCCCCACTCATGTCTCCCACCACCCCCACCCCCCAGCCACCAGGGTCACCCTCCACCAGGGCCCCACTCATGTCTCCGACCACCCCCACCCCCCAGCACTGTGGGGCACCTGCCAGCAGGCCCCCACCCATGTCCAACTCATGTCTCCCACCACCCCCACCCCCCAGCACTGTGGGGCACCTGCCAGTAGGCCCCCACCCATGTCCAACTCATGTCTCCCACCACCCCCACCCCCCAGCCACCAGGGTCACCCTCCACCAGGCCCCCACTCATGTCTCCCACCACCCCCACCCCCCAGCAGTGCAGGGGCACCCTCCACCAGGCCCCCACTCATGTCTCCCACCACCCCCACCCCCCAGCAGTGCAGGGGCACCCTCCACCAGGCCCCCACTCATGTCTCCCACCACCCCCACCCCCCAGCCACCAGGGTCACCCTCCACCAGGCCCCCACTCATGTCTCCCACCACCCCCACCACCCAGCAGTGCAGGGGCAGCCTCCACCAGGCCCCCACTCATGTCTCCCGCCACCCCCACCCCCCAGCCACCAGGGGCACCCTCCACCAGGCCCCCACTCATGTCTCCCACCACCCCCACCACCCAGCAGTGCAGGGGCAGCCTCCACCAGGCCCCCACTCATGTCCCCTATCACCCCACCCCCCCCGCCACCAGGGGCACCCTCCACCAGGCCCCCACATATGTCTCCCACCACCCCCACCCCCCAGCAGTGCAGGGGCACCCTCCACCAGGCCCCCACTCATGTCTCCCACCACCCCCACCCCCCAGCCACCAGGGGCACCCTCCACCAGGCCCCCACTCATGTCTCCCACCACCCCCACCCCCCAGCAGTGCTGGGGCACCCTCCACCAGGCCCCCACTCATGTCTCCCACCACCCCCACCCCCCAGCAGTGCAGGGTCACCCTCCACCAGGCCCCCACTCATGTCTCCCACCACCCCCACCCCCCAGCAGTGCAGGGGCACCCTCCACCAGGCCCCCACTCATGTCTCCCACCACCCCCACCCCCCAGCAGTGCAGGGGCACCCTCCACCAGGCCCCCACTCATGTCTCCCACCACCCCCACCCCCCAGCCACCAGGGTCACCCTCCACCAGGCCCCCACTCATGTCTCCCACCACCCCCACCACCCAGCAGTGCAGGGGCAGCCTCCACCAGGCCCCCACTCATGTCCCCTATCACCCCCACCCCCCCGCCACCAGGGGCACCCTCCACCAGGCCCCCACATATGTCTCCCACCACCCACACCCCCCAGCAGTGCAGGGGCACCCTCCACCAGGCCCCCACTCATGTCTCCCACCACCCCCACCCCCCAGCCACCAGGGGCACCCTCCACCAGGCCCCCACTCATGTCTCCCACCACCCCCACCCCCCAGCAGTGCAGGGGCACCCTCCACCAGGCCCCCACTCATGTCTCCCACCACCCCCACCCCCCAGCCACCAGGGTCACCCTCCACCAGGGCCCCACTCATGTCTCCGACCACCCCCACCCCCCAGCACTGTGGGGCACCTGCCAGCAGGCCCCCACCCATGTCCAACTCATGTCTCCCACCACCCCCACCCCCCAGCACTGTGGGGCACCTGCCAGTAGGCCCCCACCCATGTCCAACTCATGTCTCCCACCACCCCCACCCCCCAGCCACCAGGGTCACCCTCCACCAGGCCCCCACTCATGTCTCCCACCACCCCCACCCCCCAGCAGTGCAGGGGCACCCTCCACCAGGCCCCCACTCATGTCTCCCACCACCCCCACCCCCCAGCAGTGCAGGGGCACCCTCCACCAGGCCCCCACTCATGTCTCCCACCACCCCCACCCCCCAGCCACCAGGGTCACCCTCCACCAGGCCCCCACTCATGTCTCCCACCACCCCCACCACCCAGCAGTGCAGGGGCAGCCTCCACCAGGCCCCCACTCATGTCTCCCGCCACCCCCACCCCCCAGCCACCAGGGGCACCCTCCACCAGGCCCCCACTCATGTCTCCCACCACCCCCACCACCCAGCAGTGCAGGGGCAGCCTCCACCAGGCCCCCACTCATGTCCCCTATCACCCCCACCCCCCCCGCCACCAGGGGCACCCTCCACCAGGCCCCCACATATGTCTCCCACCACCCCCACCCCCCAGCAGTGCAGGGGCACCCTCCACCAGGCCCCCACTCATGTCTCCCACCACCCCCACCCCCCAGCCACCAGGGGCACCCTCCACCAGGCCCCCACTCATGTCTCCCACCACCCCCACCCCCCAGCAGTGCTGGGGCACCCTCCACCAGGCCCCCACTCATGTCTCCCACCACCCCCACCCCCCAGCAGTGCAGGGTCACCCTCCACCAGGCCCCCACTCATGTCTCCCACCACCCCCACCCCCCAGCAGTGCAGGGGCACCCTCCACCAGGCCCCCACTCATGTCTCCCACCACCCCCACCCCCCAGCAGTGCAGGGGCACCCTCCACCAGGCCCCCACTCATGTCTCCCACCACCCCCACCCCCCAGCCACCAGGGTCACCCTCCACCAGGCCCCCACTCATGTCTCCCACCACCCCCACCACCCAGCAGTGCAGGGGCAGCCTCCACCAGGCCCCCACTCATGTCCCCTATCACCCCCACCCCCCCGCCACCAGGGGCACCCTCCACCAGGCCCCCACATATGTCTCCCACCACCCACACCCCCCAGCAGTGCAGGGGCACCCTCCACCAGGCCCCCACTCATGTCTCCCACCACCCCCACCCCCCAGCCACCAGGGGCACCCTCCACCAGGCCCCCACTCATGTCTCCCACCACCCCCACCCCCCAGCAGTGCAGGGGCACCCTCCACCAGGCCCCCACTCATGTCTCCCACCACCCCCACCCCCCAGCCACCAGGGTCACCCTCCACCAGGGCCCCACTCATGTCTCCGACCACCCCCACCCCCCAGCACTGTGGGGCACCTGCCAGCAGGCCCCCACCCATGTCCAACTCATGTCTCCCACCACCCCCACCCCCCAGCCACCAGGGTCACCCTCCACCAGGCCCCCACTCATGTCTCCCACCACCCCCACCCCCCAGCAGTGCAGGGGCACCCTCCACCAGGCCCCCACTCATGTCTCCCACCACCCCCACCCCCCAGCAGTGCAGGGGCACCCTCCACCAGGCCCCCACTCATGTCTCCCACCACCCCCACCCCCCAGCCACCAGGGTCACCCTCCACCAGGCCCCCACTCATGTCTCCCACCACCCCCACCACCCAGCAGTGCAGGGGCAGCCTCCACCAGGCCCCCACTCATGTCCCCTATCACCCCCACCCCCCCGCCACCAGGGGCACCCTCCACCAGGCCCCCACATATGTCTCCCACCACCCACACCCCCCAGCAGTGCAGGGGCACCCTCCACCAGGCCCCCACTCATGTCTCCCGCCACCCCCACCCCCCAGCCACCAGGGGCACCCTCCACCAGGCCCCCACTCATGTCTCCCACCACCCCCACCACCCAGCAGTGCAGGGGCAGCCTCCACCAGGCCCCCACTCATGTCTCCCACCACCCCCACCCCCCAGCCACCAGGGGCACCCTCCACCAGGCCCCCACTCATGTCTCCCACCACCCCCACCCCCCAGCAGTGCAGGGGCACCCTCCACCAGGCCCCCACTCATGTCTCCCACCACCCCCACCCCCCAGCAGTGCAGGGGCACCCTCCACCAGGCCCCCACTCATGTCTCCCACCACCCCCACCCCCCAGCCACCAGGGTCACCCTCCACCAGGCCCCCACTCATGTCTCCCACCACCCCCACCCCCCTGCCACCATGTGCAGCCCCCACCAGGTCCTCACAATGTGCGTATTGGTCAGCCTCCACAGCCAAAAAGCCCTACCAAGTAACCCATTCACCCACATGGAAATGGAAATCACATGTTACACCCCCAATGTTCATGAAGCAAATGAACCCATGTCCGTCACACACATATTTTCCAATTGAATGGGAAAACACACAACATGACATGCATGAAACCAATGAGATGAAACCACACAGTGAACAATGTAAAAAAAAATGTATTAGAAAAAAATACAAATGCTAAAGAAAGAAAACTAACTACAATGTAAATGTGAAAAAAGAAGCTGCATGTCCGCATAAAAACACAAAACTAGAAAATCTAATCCAAAAAATGTTGTCCAAAGTGAAATGTCAAAACTCTCCGTGCAACAAAGAACTATGTACAAAAATAACAAGTGTCCATCATCACAACAGAACTAAGGAAACCTCCTAAAAAACCTACCTAAATATCAACTATATACAAAAAGTGGAGCAGTGTCCGTCGACTCCAAATCATAAGAAAAAACAAAGGAAACCTAAAACTAAAGAACTATGTACAAAGGCGGTGGGCAAGTCCAGCGGCTCACTCTGTGGTGTTCCGGGCCAGGGCATCATCGAACTCCTGTTCGATGTCCCGGAGGCGGTCCAGTTCCATGGCCCCGAGGGTCCGCAGGGACGACGCCGTGTCCTCCTCCAACCCCCTGCGGATTGCCTCGAGGCACTCGGCCCGCCTCAGGGCCCTCCGCATGGAGTTCTCCGCCCTGACCATTGTGAGCCGCGCCTCTTCCGCCCGCCGCCGCTCCGCACCTATGGCGTGGCCCAACCGCTGCCACACGGAAGACACTCTCTGTCCTGGGTCCTCCTGCCCTCCGGCCGATGCCTGCCCCTCCGATGTCGAAGGCCCCGAGCCTTCATGGCTCCCACCATCTTGCTGCTGCTGCTGCTCTGCCTCTGCCCGTGCACTGCCTCCTGCTGCCTGCACATCCTCCGCCGGCTGGGGTGCAGTTGTTGATGTGGCCACCCCTGCTGGACGTCCGACTCCCGACTGTGGCAGAGATGCCTCCTCCACCAGCCTGGCCGCACTGTCAGAGGCAGCTCCACAGGGCACCCAGGTGACTGATGGGTGGGAAGATGGCACAGAGGACGACTGGCGCGTAGGGGGTCCAGTTGAGGAGGGGGTCGGAACAAGCCCCATCAGACGGAGGAATCCGGTCTGGGTGACCTGTCCCAGCAGGCTGACGTGGTCAACGAGCCATTCGAGATGACGTGCAGTCTCTCCATGAAAAGACTGCAGGTCACCTCGCATGGCCCGTTGACGCAACGCCACACCAGCCAGGACAGGCTCAACCCGGACCTGGATAGCCACGTCCGCAGGCAGAGGAAGGCCAGTTGACGTCAGCTCATCCCCTGCCTGAAAACGGGTCTGGACGTAGGCATCCCTGCTGGTGCAAGATGATGCAGGGACAGGATCGGGGACAGGATTGCACACAGGCACCTCCGCGGCCGCCTGTGCTGCCTCCTGTCCCTGGTCCTGGACTGCACCACTAGCACCAGTGGGATCCCCACCTCCAGACCCCGTCTCTGGTGCTTGCACGGCCTCCTCCTCCACCAGACCCCCCACCAACCTGGATGACTCTGTGCCATCTTCCCCTGTTGGGCCCTGTGGGGTCCCAGCTGCCCCTTCTGCTGCCGAGGAGTCCAACTGCAACCTCCGCCTCTTGGACCTCCCCCCGGCAGCTGCGGCCTGGGACGCGGCACCGGACTCCTCACTCCCCGACGAGATGACAACACGGGAGGGGAGCCGGGCCTTGCGTCTCCGGCTGGCGGTCGGATCCCCGCCGCTGTGCTCCACAGCACCTTCTCCGCCCTCTTCATCAGTTGACGCTGCAGACAGGGAGAAACAAAACACAGGCATCAGGGCACTGTACAATGGACACATACACGCATGACAGTTGCACATGAGTGGCATTGGCAAACCTCAGACATGTCCTCACAATCCCCAACAGACATGTCATTGCAACTGGCACACATGAGCCATACCACAGCCATATCGCAACTGCCACCACCATCCCCACACATACAACAGCATCAGCAGCCAAAGGGGAGCCATACATCACATGCAACACAGGAAGTGCACCACACATGTACACACACCACCACACTTGCATGCATGTCTACACCTCTGCCAAGTGTCGCACTGTTCAGACGGGCATCCATGTCACATCTGCCAATCAGGCTTCCACATACCGCTGTCACATGCATCCATGTAGCATCACTGTTGCACCTTTGACAAATACACACACATGCACATGTACACAGTGCTCATACATGCAGCCGAAAACAACATACATGCCTGACATCACGGACATGTCTACTTACATACACATTCATCCAAACATGTGTGCACGCACAACTGCATTTGCCATGCAAGCCCACACACACAAGCACCATCCATGTCTCACACATTACAGCCCTCGCATGTGTCAGCCCCACGGCCCTGTACACCCCCACCCATACTCCACCCCATACAAACAGATGTGCAACTGGCACAATGGGGAATGATCACCACACGCCCTGCTCACAACCAGGATGCATGTACACTCACCGCTCGACTCCAGACGGCTCTGCTTCTCTAGGACCTGGACGTGGAGCGCTGGGGATATGCGTTCCAGGACCCCCATCTGTTCTTCCGACAAGTGGCCCCGGCGCCCCTTGGCATCCGCTGCCTTCAAGAGGCGCCGGGCCTTGTTCAGGGTCCTGGACCTGAAGTCCTCCCAGCGCTTCCTGACATGTTGTAAGTCCCGGACTGCCACCCCCTCCGCGTTGATGGCAGTCACGATGTCTGTCCAGATCCGAGTCCGTCCTTCCTTGTCGGCGCGGGAACTTCCAAAGAGGGCATCATACTGCCCCAGGACTTGCTCCACCAGGACACCAACTTCGGTGGCACTGAAGCTGGTGCCCCTCTGCCTCTCTGGCCGGGGGTTGTCAGTGGTCACAGATGGTGTTAGCCCCGACATGACAACCCCAGAGGCAGGAGTGGGTGGGCAACTGGGTCCTGGGGCTGGGCTGTGGAGCGATGGAATTCCAGTCGGGAGTCTTCTGTTCCAGCAGGGGTGGTCACAGCAACAGCACCCCTGGCTGATGTGCAGGCAGCAAATGGCAGTGCACGTGGGCAGCAGGCAGTCAGGCAGCAGCAGATAGCAGGTGGGAGCGTGCTCGGGGCTCTGGGGGGCAGTAATTCGGCCTTCTGGGCAGGAGCGTGGTCTCCCGTGTGCTCACGCGTGGCCAGCTTGGTACGGAGTGAATTGGCACGTGAAAATCCTGCACGTCAGCGTGAAAACCGAGGAAAGGCCCTTAGCGCGTAAGCGCGTCAGCACGCATACGCGATTCCATTGGACCAAAGGCCCTCAGCGCGTAAGCGCGTCTGTGACGTGACCCGCACGGGTGTTTCCCACACAGCACGTGATGACAGAGCACACGTGGAAAGACTGCACGTCAGAGTCTCATCGCGTGTGATTGGACAAAAGTGCGTGTACACGCGATTGGCCTATGTACGTGTATATGAGGTGTGCGCGGACACTTACACACGCAAGTACGTCAGCGCACCTGTATCCCGGTGTACGGCCATTTCCACCAATCACACGCAATGAGACTCTGACGTGCAGTCTTTCCACGTGTGCTCTGTCATCACGTGCTGTGTGGGAAACACCCGTGCGGGTCACGTCACAGACGCGCTTACGCGCTGAGGGCCTTTGGTCCAATGGAATCGCGTATGCGTGCTGACGCGCTTACGCGCTAAGGGCCTTTCCTCGGTTTTCACGCTGACGTGCAGGATTTTCACGTGCCAATTCACTCCGTACCAAGCTGGCCACGCGTGAGCACACGGGAGACCACGCTCCTGCCCAGAAGGCCGAATTACTGCCCCCCAGAGCCCCGAGCACGCTCCCACCTGCTATCTGCTGCTGCCTGACTGCCTGCTGCCCACGTGCACTGCCATTTGCTGCCTGCACATCAGCCAGGGGTGCTGTTGCTGTGACCACCCCTGCTGGAACAGAAGACTCCCGACTGGAATTCCATCGCTCCACAGCCCAGCCCCAGGACCCAGTTGCCCACCCACTCCTGCCTCTGGGGTTGTCATGTCGGGGCTAACACCATCTGTGACCACTGACAACCCCCGGCCAGAGAGGCAGAGGGGCACCAGCTTCAGTGCCACCGAAGTTGGTGTCCTGGTGGAGCAAGTCCTGGGGCAGTATGATGCCCTCTTTGGAAGTTCCCGCGCCGACAAGGAAGGACGGACTCGGATCTGGACAGACATCGTGACTGCCATCAACGCGGAGGGGGTGGCAGTCCGGGACTTACAACATGTCAGGAAGCGCTGGGAGGACTTCAGGTCCAGGACCCTGAACAAGGCCCGGCGCCTCTTGAAGGCAGCGGATGCAAAGGGGCGCCGGGGCCACTTGTCGGAAGAACAGATGGGGGTCCTGGAACGCATATCCCCAGCGCTCCACGTCCAGGTCCTAGAGAAGCAGAGCCGTCTGGAGTCGAGCGGTGAGTGTACATGCATCCTGGTTGTGAGCAGGGCGTGTGGTGATCATTCCCCATTGTGCCAGTTGCACATCTGTTTGTATGGGGTGGAGTATGGGTGGGGGTGTACAGGGCCGTGGGGCTGACACATGCGAGGGCTGTAATGTGTGAGACATGGATGGTGCTTGTGTGTGTGGGCTTGCATGGCAAATGCAGTTGTGCGTGCACACATGTTTGGATGAATGTGTATGTAAGTAGACATGTCCGTGATGTCAGGCATGTATGTTGTTTTCGGCTGCATGTATGAGCACTGTGTACATGTGCATGTGTGTGTATTTGTCAAAGGTGCAACAGTGATGCTACATGGATGCATGTGACAGCGGTATGTGGAAGCATGATTGGCAGATGTGACATGGATGCCCGTCTGAACAGTGCGACACTTGGCAGAGGTGTAGACATGCATGCAAGTGTGGTGGTGTGTGTACATGTGTGGTGCACTTCCTGTGTTGCATGTGATGTATGGCTCCCCTTTGGCTGCTGATGCTGTTGTATGTGTGGGGATCGTGGTGGCAGTTGCGATATGGCTGTGGTATGGCTCATGTGTGCCAGTTGCAATGACATGTCTGTTGGGGATTGTGATGACATGTCTGAGGTTTGCCAATGCCACTCATGTGCAACTGTCATGCGTGTATGTGTCCATTGTACAGTGCCCTGATGCCTGTGTTTTGTTTCTCCCTGTCTGCAGCGTCAACTGATGAAGAGGGCGGAGAAGGTGCTGTGGAGCACAGCGGCGGGGATCCGACCGCCAGCCGGAGACGCAAGGCCCGGCTCCCCTCCCGTGTTGTCATCTCGTCGGGGAGTGAGGAGTCCGGTGCCGCGTCCCAGGCCGCAGCTGCCGGGGGGAGGTCCAAGAGGCGGAGGTTGCAGTTGGACTCCTCGGCAGCAGAAGGGGCAGCTGGGACCCCACAGGGCCCAACAGGGGAAGATGGCACAGAGTCATCCAGGTTGGTGGGGGGTTTGGTGGAGGAGGGGGCCGCGCAAGCACCAGAGACAGGGTCTGGAGGTGGGGATCCCACTGGTGCTAGTGGTGCAGTGCAGGACCAGGGACAGGAGGCAGCACAGGCGGCCGCGGAGGTGCCTGTGTGCAATCCTGTCCCCGATCCTGTCCCTGCATCATCTTGCACCAGCAGGGATGCCTACGTCCAGACCCGTTTTCAGGCAGGGGATGAGCTGACGTCAACTGGCCTTCCTCTGCCTGCGGACGTGGCCATCCAGGACCGGGTTGAGCCTGTCCTGGCTGGTGTGGCGTTGCGTCAACGGGCCATGCGAGGTGACCTGCAGTCTTTTCATGGAGAGACTGCACGTCATCTCGAATGGCTCGTTGACCACGTCAGCCTGCTGGGACAGGTCACCCAGGCCGGATTCCGCTGTCTGATGGGGCTTGCTCCGACCCCCTCCTCAACTGGACCCCCTACGCGCCAGTCGTCCTCTGTGCCATCTTCCCACCCATCAGTCACCTGGGTGCCCTGTGGAGCTGCCTCTGACAGTGCGGCCAGGCTGGTGGAGGAGGCATCCCTGCCACAGTCGGGAGTCGGACGTCCAGCAGGGGTGGCCACATCAACAGGTGCACCCCAGCCGGCGGAGGATGTGCAGGCAGCAGGAGGCAGTGCACGGGCAGAGGCAGAGCAGCAGCAGCAGCAAGATGGTGGGAGCCATGAAGGCTCGGGGCCTTCGACATCGGAGGGGCAGGCATCGGCCGGAGGGCAGGAGGACCCAGGACAGAGAGTGTCTTCCGTGTGGCAGCGGTTGGGCCACGCCATAGGTGCGGAGCGGCGGCGGGCGGAAGAGGCGCGGCTCACAATGGTCAGGGCGGAGAACTCCATGCGGAGGGCCCTGAGGCGGGCCGAGTGCCTCGAGGCAATCCGCAGGGGGTTGGAGGAGGACACAGCGTCGTCCCTGCGGACCCTCGGGGCCATGGAACTGGACCGCCTCCGGGACATCGAACAGGAGTTCGATGATGCCCTGGCCCGGAACACCACAGAGTGAGCCGCTGGACTTGCCCGCCGCCTTTGTATATAGTTCTTTAGTTTTAGGTTTCCTTTCGTTCTTATTATTATTTGGAGTCGACGGACACTGCTCCACTTTTTGTATATAGTTGATATTTAGGTAGGTTTTTTAGGAGGTTTCCTTAGTTCAGTTGTGATGATGGACCCTTGTTATTTTTGTACATAGTTCTTTGTTGCATGGAGAGTTTTTACATTTCACTTTGGACATTATTTTTTTGATTTGATTTTCTAGTTTTGTGTTTTTATGCGGACATGCAGCTTATTTTTTCACATTTACATTGTAGTTAGTTTTCTTTCTTTGGCATTTGTATTTTTTTCAATACATTTTTTTTTACATTGTTCACTGTGTGGTTTCATGTCATTGGTTTCATGCATGTCATGTTGTGTGTTTTCCCATTCAATTTGAAAATATGTGTGTGACGGACATGGGTTCATTTGCTTCATGTACATTGGGGGTGTAACATGTGATTTCCATTTCCATGTGGGTGAATGGGTTACTTGGTAGGTCTTTTTGGCTGTGGAGGCTGACCATTACGCACATGATTGGGGATTGTGAGGACCTGGTGGGGGCTGCACATGGTGGCAGGGGGGTGGGGGTGCAGGGGGACATGAGTGGGGGCCTGGTGGAGGTTGAGCCTGCACTGCTGGGGGGTGGGGGTGGTGGGAGACATGAGTGGGGGCCTGGTGGAGGGTGACCCTGCACTGCTGGGGTGTGGGGGTGGTGGGAGACATGAGTGGGGCCCTGGTGGAGGGTGCCCCACAGTGCTGGGGTGTGGGGGTGGTGGGAGACATGAGTTGGACATGGGTGGGGGCCTGCTGGCAGGTGCCCCACAGTGCTGGGGTGTGGGGGTGGTGGGAGACATGAGTTGGACATGGGTGGGGGCCTGCTGGCAGGTGCCCCACAGTACTGGGGGGTGGGGGTGGTGGGAGACATGAGTGGGGCCCTGGTGGAGGGTGACCCTGCACTGCTGGGGGGTGGGGGTGGTGGGAGACATGAGTGGGGCCCTGGTGGAGGGTGACCCTGGTGGCTGGGGGGTGGGGGTGGTGGGAGACATGAGTTGGACATGGGTGGGGGCCTGCTGGCAGGTGCCCCACAGTGCTGGGGTGTGGGGGTGGTGGGAGACATGAGTTGGACATGGGTGGGGGCCTGCTGGCAGGTGCCCCACAGTGCTGGGGGGTGGGGGTGGTGGGAGACATGAGTGGGGCCCTGGTGGAGGGTGACCCTGCACTGCTGGGGGGTGGGGGTGGTGGGAGACATGAGTGGGGCCCTGGTGGAGGGTGACCCTGGTGGCTGGGGGGTGGGGGTGGTGGGAGACATGAGTTGGACATGGGTGGGGGCCTGCTGGCAGGTGCCCCACAGTGCTGGGGTGTGGGGGTGGTGGGAGACATGAGTTGGACATGGGTGGGGGCCTGCTGGCAGGTGCCCCACAGTGCTGGGGGGTGGGGGTGGTGGGAGACATGAGTGGGGCCCTGGTGGAGGGTGACCCTGCACTGCTGGGGGGTGGGGGTGGTGGGAGACATGAGTGGGGCCCTGGTGGAGGGTGACCCTGGTGGCTGGGGGGTGGGGGTGGTGGGAGACATGAGTTGGACATGGGTGGGGGCCTGCTGGCAGGTGCCCCACAGTGCTGGGGTGTGGGGGTGGTGGGAGACATGAGTTGGACATGGGTGGGGGCCTGCTGGCAGGTGCCCCACAGTGCTGGGGGGTGGGGGTGGTGGGAGACATGAGTGGGGCCCTGGTGGAGGGTGACCCTGCACTGCTGGGGGGTGGGGGTGGTGGGAGACATGAGTGGGGCCTTGGTGGAGGCTGACCCTGGTGGCTGGGGGGTGGGGGTGGTGGGAGACATGAGTTGGACATGGGTGGGGGCCTGCTGGCAGGTGCCCCACAGTGCTGGGGGGTGGGGGTGGTGGGAGACATGAGTTGGACATGGGTGGGGGCCTGCTGGCAGGTGCCCCACAGTGCTGGGGTGTGGGGGTGGTGGGAGACATGAGTTGGACATGGGTGGGGGCCTGCTGGCAGGTGCCCCACAGTGCTGGGGGGTGGGGGTGGTGGGAGACATGAGTGGGGCCCTGGTGGAGGGTGACCCTGCACTGCTGGGGGGTGGGGGTGGTGGGAGACATGAGTGGGGCCCTGGTGGAGGCTGACCCTGGTGGCTGGGGGGTGGGGGTGGTGGGAGACATGAGTTGGACATGGGTGGGGGCCTGCTGGCAGGTGCCCCACAGTGCTGGGGGGTGGGGGTGGTGGGAGACATGAGTTGGACATGGGTGGGGGCCTGCTGGCAGGTGCCCCACAGTGCTGGGGGGTGGGGGTGGTGGGAGACATGAGTTGGACATGGGTGGGGGCCTACTGGCAGGTGCCCCACAGTGCTGGGGGGTGGGGGTGGTGGGAGACATGAGTTGGACATGGGTGGGGGCCTGCTGGCAGGTGCCCTACAGTGCTGGGGGGTGGGGGTGGTCGGAGACATGAGTGGGGCCCTGGTGGAGGGTGACCCTGCACTGCTGGGGGGTGGGGGTGGTGGGAGACATGAGTGGGGCCCTGGTGGAGGGTGACCCTGCACTGCTGGGGGGTGGGGGTGGTGGGGGACATGAGTTGGACATGGGTGGGGGACTGCTGGCATGTGCCCCACAGTGCTGGGGGGTGGGGGTGCAAGGGGACATGTGTTGGTGTTCATTAGTTCAAGGAGACATGTGCCTTTGCTGGGGGGCATGCCCATGTTGGGTGGGCTGCCTGCGGGACATGACCAGGGATGCAGGGTAGTCCCCTGTGGTGTGGGCTGCCTGCAGGGGCCGTGGAGGGTGTACAGGGTACACCTGGGAGGACCCACACTGTCAAATCACATGTGGGACTCCCCGGCACCCCTGAAATACACGTACCGTGCAGAAATCGCGTGTAAAACTTCCCGCGCACCCCTGAAATACACGCGCCCAGGCTATTCGCGTGTAAAACTTCCCGCGCACCCCTGAAATACACGCGCCCAGGCTATTCGCGTGTAAAACTTCCCGCGCACCCCTGAAATACACGCGCCCAGGCTATTCGCGTGTAAAACTTCCCGCGCACCCCTGAAATACATGCGCCCAGGCTATTCGCGTGTAAAACTTCCCGCGCACCCCTGATATACACGCGCCCAGGCTATTCGCGTGTGGAACTTCCCGCGCACCCCTGAAATACACGGGCCCAGGCTATTCGCGTGTGGAACTCCCCGCGCACCCCTGAAATACACGCGCCCAGGCTATTCGCGTGTGGAACTCCCCGCGCACCCCTCAAATTCACGCGCCCAGGCTATTCGCGTGTGGAACTTCCCGCGAACCCCTGAAATACACGCGCCCAGGCTATTCGCGTGTGGAACTTCCCGCGAACCCCTGTAATACACGTAGCCCGCTCCCCCAGGCCCGATCGCGTGAGGAACTTCCCGCGCACCCCTCAAATTCACGCGCCCAGGCTATTCGCGTGTGGAACTTCCCGCGCACCCCTGAAATACACGCGCCCAGCCTATTCGCGTGTGGAACTTCCCGCGCACCCCTGAAATACACGCGCCCAGGCTATTCGCGTGTGGAACTTCCCGCGAACCCCTGAAATACACGCGCCCAGGCTATTCGCGTGTGGAACTTCCCGCGAACCCCTGTAATACACGTAGCCCGCTCCCCCAGGCCCGATCGCGTGAGGAACTTCCCGCGCACCCCTCAAATTCACGCGCCCAGGCTATTCGCGTGTGGAACTTCCCGCGCACCCCTGAAATACACGCGCCCAGCCTATTCGCGTGTGGAACTTCCCGCGCACCCCTGAAATACACGCGCCCAGGCTATTCGCGTGTGGAACTTCCCGCGAACCCCTGAAATACACGCGCCCAGGCTATTCGCGTGTGGAACTTCCCACGAACCCCTGTAATACACGTAGCCCGCTCCCCCAGGCCCGATCGCGTGAGGAACTTCCCGCGCACCCCTCAAATTCACGCGCCCAGGCTATTCGCGTGTGAAACTTCACGCGAACCCCTGAAATACACGTACCGTGCAGAAATCGCGTGTAAAACTTCCCGCGCACCCCTGAAATACACGCGCCCAGTCTATTCGCGTGTGAAACTTCACGCGAACCCCTGAAATACACGTACCGTGCAGAAATCGCGTGTAAAACTTTCCGTGCACCCCTGAAATACACGCGCCCAGGCTATTCGCGTGTGAAACTTCACGCGAACCCCTGAAATACACGTAGCACGCTCCCCCAGGCCCGATCGCGTGAGGAACTTCACGCGAACCCCTGTAATACACGTAGCCCGCTCCCCCAGGCCCGATCGCGTGTGGAACTTCACGCGAACCCCTGTAATACACGTAGTCCGCTCCCCCAGGCCCGATCGCGTGTGGAACTTCACGCGAACCCCTGAAATACACGTAGCCCGCTCCCCCAGGCCCGATCGCGTGAGGAACTTCACGCGAACCCCTGTAATACACGTAGCCCGCTCCCCCAGGCCCGATCGCGTGAGGAACTTCACGCGAACCCCTGTAATACACGTAGCCCGCTCCCCCAGGCCCGATCGCGTGAGGAACTTCACGCGAACCCCTGTAATACACGTAGCCCGCTCCCCCAGGCCCGATCGTGTGAATGACTTCACGCGAACCCCTGTGATGCACGTACCCTGCAAATCGCGTGTGACACTTCCCGCGCACCCCGGTATACATGCACACGTATTTTTTGTCAGCGGGTGTCCGTGTTTGTGGGTACCCCTTTGCACGTCATTTTTCCTGGAGGGCCACAGTATGGGACATTCATCATGGCAGTATATAGGTGCTATTTGTTGGCGCACCTTTTGGCGCACATTTCTTACAGCCGCAGAGACGCTACCGCCTCCTTTCTTGTGGCGGTCGTGTTTGTGCCTGTGCGCTGGTTTGAGCGTGCGCTTTTTTCCCCTATTCTATTCCATGAATACGTGTTGTAGGCGAGCGTGTGGGCGTTCCGCGCACTTGTGCCCTGTACTTCCCCCGTGACGCCCACGTTTTGGCAAGTTGTTCCCCATTCCGAGTGTTACGCCCGTGTTCCGCCTACTTTTATTGCGTGCGCCGCGCTATGTGCGAATTTCGCTGTGGCCTGTGCGATTTTCGCTGTGACCTGGCGCACGCTGTTAGATGGCCTGTGCGCCAACGTGCGCCAACGTGCGCCGCGCACTTTTTTTTCGCACATCCGCTGGTTTTCTCGCGCACGGCCTTCCATGAATCGACGTGCGCTGCTTTTCGTGCGATTTTCGCACGTTCACTGCGATTTTCGCTATTCCACTGCGATTCGCACGTTTTTGCCCACTTGCGCCACGGTAATTATTCCATGAATCGGCCTCAAAGTCTCTTGCTCCGAGGGCCTGATGTATCAAAATAACAAAACAAAAAGTTCCTTTCTGTATGCACGTTGGGTGATGACACTTCACCCTGGGATCCCCCTCTTCTGTGCTCAGATCCTTCTGCAATTTTAGCCTCCCTCCATCGGGTTCACTACGGCCTTTTCTCAGACTATTTCACTTGTTGTATTCACGAGTCTCAATGTCTTTTTAAACAATGTTTCATTGCGGACATCCCTCAGTCCGGTTCACTCTTATCACCACAATGTTAATGGGGTTATCGTGCCTCACCCTGTTCAGCAGGCATCCCTCAGCCGGGTTCACATTTGCCACAAATAAAGTTTGTCTTGCTTTACACAATGCAGGATTTGCTCCTCTCATCTTTCCTATGGGACAGAGTCAAATAATTTCGAGTGTGCAAGGGGTTTTACTCAACACTTGTATGACAAATTTGACTTCTTGCGTCGGCCCCCCTAGGGCCTTCTGGTATTGGTAGTTTCAACAAAAAGGGGACTAGTCAGTCCTTCGAATGAGCGCTCACATGGCGCCTGACCACTCTGCCGTTGGTCCTTCACTGGACTTTTTTTTAAGCTTTCAAACACAAGCTCTTTGTTCACAAGTTCATAGAATGTTGCCATTCGCAACGTTGGGCTCAACACAGTCCAGTTTGCTATCAGCTTTCTCTGACTCACCGGCTGTGCTGAACCCATCGGCTTGTCTTGCTTCCGGGGTCAAGGACTGTACCACGGTAGCAAGCATCGAGAAATAAAGTTGGTACCCTTTAGTGCGCTCCTTGGGAAGAATTACTCAATCACTTGGTTATGTTAATTCCAATTTGTTTATTCAGTATAGGTTCTGGATACTCCATACACTTAAAGTTTCAATAAACAAACTTTGTCTCCCAAATTGTCTCCCAACACGTGTTTCCCCATGACTTTAGCCACGGTTCCTCAGGGGAGATTCCTTGTCATGTTTCTCATAATTCTGATTCAGTATTGATTGGTATTCAATTTTCTCTCTCATCGGCTCTCTATTTGTCTTCCTTTTGTTCTTTTTCCCTTTTTTTTTTTCTTTTTTCCTTTTTTTTCTTTTTTTCCCTTGTGTGTAGATTCTTGTGGATTCAAAGATGTTCCTTTCTCTCGGTACGATTGCCTCTGTGCATCCGTGGTTCACGGTAGCAAGCATGCCTCCTCGTCTGGGTTATCAGTGCAGGAGGCCCCATGCACCGTTGACATCTGCTACTCCACACGCCAGCTGTGGTTTTATTTTTCCTTTTGCAGAGGCTTTGCGGGTCTGGGTTGAATAGGGCAAGGGCACTTCCCTCCTTGTCGTCCTTTAGGATCTTGTCGCCTCTTGTCTTGTCTCTGTTTGAACTGACGGTCCAGAATAGCTGCTTCATCGTGCAGTTGGCCTTGCACAAAGTGTGCTTTAGTGGTCTGCCTTTTATCCCTGTGGGGAAGAGAAAGTGCTGTCAGGTGTGCGTAATTATTTTCATCTGCCTGACTGTACCTGACCAGTGTGTTGGGACATGTCAGGTAAATGGCTCGGGTGTTAGTACGCTGTCTTTTGTGGTGTAAGAAAGTGTTTGTCTCAGAAAAAGGGGTGGGGGCAGGCATAATAGAGTTTCTAAATATCCTATAGGGTCGGATGGGGAAAAGGTGTTATAGGAAACCTGTCATCCCACCTGTCAGTGTCCCACTTCCACTCCCCTAGCACCCCCCATTCAGGAGATCCTCCCGCGCTGGTCCACCCCCAGGACCTGTATCCAATAGCGATGGCTGTGTCCTGGCCACCTGGACGACAGATCCCCAGGGACTAGCGGGTGAGACACCTTCATGTTTTTCACAATACCAACATTAAAGTTGGGGTTCAGCCGTAACTTAGAGAGCCTGTTGTGCATGGGTTAGTAAGAGGCCTCCTTATACTAGTTTTTGCACAGGCCCACTATCTGTGCACCTTATACACTCTTCACTAGTACCAGTTGGTCTACTGGGACGTTCTAGGTGTCAGGGGATATGTGACAGCGCTTTTGTTTGCTGCACTAGAGCCCTTTTTCGTATGTAACGTTTATCATACAATCTAAAAGCCAGATACTGACAATGTGGATTATTTTGTGTTTTATGTACCATTACTTGTCACATTGGTGGTGTCTCGTGAGTGTTTGAGCATCTTGTTGTGTGCACGTAATGCTTCTGCGTGGTAGACTACCATATGAGGTTAAAGGATTGGGTTTGACCATCAGTCATCTAATTGCCCATTGTTATTCTGAGATTGGGTACTGGAATAGCATGTTGGTACGCTGTGCAGTTGGTTTCATGCCCAAAATAAATGGCAGACACCTGCAGTTATAATGGTGCCAAGGAAAAACAGCAAATTACCGTTGATACGATATATACAAAATTGTGAATCTTTTCTGTTTATTTACTGCATAAATTAATGTAATGTTGGAGATTTAGTATATGTTGATATAGCGTGGGTATTGTCAGCAATTGACTAAGACAAATGTCTGGGAAACACTACTACTATGAATGTTCTTGTTCCCCAAGGCATCTGGTAACAGGGCCTTTCTGTTTCTGTAAGTAGGCGTGTGAAGGAACGAGGGACACATTTTGAGGTAGTAAACAAAACTTCCTTTATTCAGGTTAACAAGACTAGGACCCTGTTGAGTCTTGCTTCAGACTCCTTCAGCGATATTTCTTTTTTACATTTTTTTTAAAAATATCTTTATTTTAAACCAAGGCAAGGTAACAAAGCTTATGATAAGTGAAACATGTAGCATGACACATATTCATTCCCCACAACATCCCCCCACCCATCACCCTCCCCTGCCCCTGATTCATGTGTGCTTCCCACAAGTTTGTGCTTTGCTATGACCACCTCGATTATACTTCCCCTTTTAGGTGGCGTTGTGGTCCCCCAGGACTCGCCAATTGGGTTCGAGCGGGGTATCTCTGGTCATATTCCAGCACGGGGGCCCAGACGTTCTGGAAGCGGTGGAGGATTCTGGCTTTTGCCGCTGTCACCTTTTCAACGATCAAGATGTCCCATAGTTTCCCCCACCATTGGATCATCGAGGGACCTTCCGGAGCTTTCCAGAAGCGGGCAGTCACTATTTTCCCCACCAGGAGGCATTGGGTTAGTAGTTTGGCTTTGTTTCCAGAGCGTGGGTAGATCCCTGGGATCTGGGTCCCCAAGAGAACGGGTCCGGGCTCAAGGGGGAGTGGAGTCCGGGTAATTTGTTCGATGTCCGCTAGGCATAGTTTCCAAAAGTGTTGGACCTTCAGGTTCGCCCACTACATGTGGAAGAAAGAGCCCAGTCGGCCACATCCTCTCCAGCAAAGGGGGTCAAGGGAATGGTTCATGTGATGGAGCCTGAGGGGCCTGAGGGGGGAGTAGTACCAGGGCAGTAGTATTTTATACCCGCATTCTCTATTGGTAACGCAAGTGGATGCTGCGTGGGTTTGTGTCCAAATGTCCACCCAGGCCTGGTCATCCAGCGGGTGTCCCAAGTCCGCTTCCCATTGGGCCATAGTCTGGGTCTTTGTGGTCAAAAAGTCTCCCGAAAATCGTCTATATAGAGTGGATATTCTGCCTCGGGCTGAGAGGTCAGTGAGGGTCAGTTCTAGGGCTGTGAGGTGGCGCGTGGCTGCTTGGAGAGTTTGCGGGTGAGAGCACCAGTGGTGTAGCTGAAGATACGTGAACCTGTCCCTCTCCTGAAGTTGGAATCACTCCTTACAATGCTCAAATGTTCGGGAGAGGGCACCCTCATATAATTGGTCCAGTGTTTCGAGGCCTCCCGCTATCCAATTCTGGAAGTTTCACGGAAGTGTCCCGGGTGAGAAGGTTGGGTTGTGGAAAATTGGGGTTAGGGGGCTGAGTCCCCTCGGGATGCCCTTATGCCTCAGCGCCCAGTCCCAGGAGGTCAATGTGTGTTTAGTTGCCAGCAGGAGACCCTCCCCATGTTCTCTGAGGACGGGTGGAATGTGCGGAAGGAATGTGAGGGGGAGCGGGAGCCGTGATTGCTCAAGTTCCACCCATCTTGGGCGGTCGGAGGCTATTTACCAGGCGCGGACGTGAGCTAGTTGAGCTGCTACCCTGTAGGCCTGTAGGTCGGGGACCCCCAGACCGCTGAGTCTTGCGTCCCCTAATAGTGTCTTTGGGATTCTAGCTTTTTTGCCCTTCCAGATAAACCGGAGCATCTTCTTCTGTAACTCGTTTAAGTCGGGCATTGGGATTGCTACCGGGAGGGATGAGCAGGCGTAGAGGAATCTTGGTAGAAGGTTCATTTTACAGGCCGTTATACGACCCATCAGGGAAATTTCCTGAGATGCCCAGCGTTTCAAGTCATCCTCCAATTCTTTGAAGAGTTTAGGGGAATTAGCTTGAAACGTGTCCCTCGGGTTTGCGGGGTTCTGGACCCCCAGGTAGGGGATGGACTTTTTCTTACATACGATGGGGCACATTGGGTTCAGGTCCTCCCACTCCTCCGGGGAGAGACCAATGCTCAGGTCCACCGATTTGTAATGGTGAAGCCGGCGACCTCGCCATAGCTGGCTATTTCGGATAGGGCATGTTGTAATGAGGTGCAGGGTTCTGAGATCGTGAGCAGCACATCTTCTGCGTATAGGGCAATTTTGTGCTGCGACATGTTGGTGTGAGGGCCCCTAATATTGCTGTTCCGTCTGATCCTTTGGGCCAACGGTTCCATGATGAGCGTGAACAGCAATAGAGAGAGGGGGCAGCCTTTTCTAGTCCCGCAGGTCAGAGAGATCGGGCGCAGAATGAACCATTATTTCTGAGGAGTGTTTTTGGCGCTTTATAGTTAGCCAGGACCATTGTCTGGAACGCCGGGCCAAATCCAAAGGCCTCCAAAGTAAGATGCATAAAGGACCAGTCCACCTTGTCAAATGCTTTGGTGGCATCGAGAGCCATCAGCACCAGCCCCTGGGAGTTTCGCTTGGCTAGGCCCACTAGGTTCAGGGTTATACACACATTATCGCCTGCTGCTCTGTTTGAGATAAAGCCTGTCTGGTCCGGGTGAATTATATCAGGTAGGATGCGCGCCAGGCGATTAGCCAAGATCTTGGAATATAGATTGGTGTCGATGTTCAGAAGGGCTATTGGCCTATAGGAGGCCGGGTCTCTCAGATCTTTCCCTGGTTTAGGAAGGAGGATCATGGTGGATTCTTGCATTGAGGGGTTCACCGACCCGGTTTCCCTAAAGGAATTGAAGGGTGCCACCAAGGGGGGAACCAGCTGGGGTTTAAACATTTTGTGAAATCTTGCAGAGAAGCAATCAGGGTCTGGGGCCCGGCGTTTGAGGGACTTAATCGCTTCTTCAACCTCCTCACCTGTGATTGGGGATTCCAGGCTTTCTCTGGTCGAATCGTGTAGTTGGGGGAGGGCCGCCTCTCGTAGATACTCTTTTTGTTTGTTCTGGTCCCGTGAGGGTGCCGTCATTATCTGGGACAGATGTTCCACCGCCAATTGTAGTTTTTGGGATTCCGCATATTGGATTCTCCCCTGTGAGTCTCGGAGGCCGACGATGGTACTGTTACGTTTCGCTTTGGCTAGTTTGGCTACCAGCAGCTTATTAGCCTTATTGTTCTTGACATAGTAAAACTGTTTGGCTTTGGCCATGATGTGAGCCGTATGTTCGGCATAGTGAGCCTTTAGTTTTTACCTAGCGATGCGGATGGCTCGCTGCGTCTTGGGGGACCAGCATTTTTTCTTGTGCGTCTCTTCTGCTGTTTTGAGTTCCTCCTCCAAGACTAGTTGGGCTTGGCGTCTGTTGCGATGGAATGCCACCCCTTGTGCGATTAGTTCACCCGTGATCACCGCCTTTAGGGCGTCCCAGGTCTTTGCGGGGAGGTGTCTTCTACCGGATTTTCTCTGAGGAAGTTTTTGATCGCTTTTGCAGTCTTATCCCTGAGCGGCATTTCATTAAGGATTGGATCATAAAGTGACCATCTGGGAGGAGAATTGGGCTTTGGTATGTATGCTTGAATTTCCATGATTACTGGGGCATGGTCTGACAGAATCCGGGAGCCGATGGATACCTCTTCGGTGTAGGTGAGCTGCTGGGTGAACATCAGAAGGAGGTCTATCCTCGAGAAGGTCTGATGAACATAGAAGTGGAAGGAGTAGTCCTTTTCAGAAGGGTGGCGGATCTGCCACAAGTCTACCACTTCAAGCGTTCTAAACAGGCGAAGGAGGCTGAGCGCTTGAGTAAAGTCTCAGGGGTGGGGTGGTGGGATCTGTCCATCGTAGGGTCGGCACTCCATTGAAGTCTCCCCCAATTATAACTTGGCCTTCTATAAAGTGGGATAATGTGGCGCCCACAGAATCGTAGAAGGCTGATTGCCCGGTGTTGGGGACATATATTGAAGCAAATGTGTATATATCTCCCAGCAATCGACATTTGACTGCCACAAATCGGCCTTTCGAGCATGATATAGTATCCAGGATCTGGGGGTTCAGTCCCTTCCCGAAAAGGATCGCTGTGCCACTTTTCTTAGAGCTCCTGGAGACGAAAAGCTGAAGTAGGAAAAATCTAGAACGGAGCTATCCCCAATCTTCCGATAGTAGGTGGGTCTCCTGTATTAGAGCTACAGCTGCATCCTCGTCTTGACTCCAGCGGTATTTCAAATGGACTCCATGCAGGTAAGGATGTCATCGCCTAGCTGCGGTTCTCTCAGTCTTTGTTTGCCCAGGTCTCCTGTGGAATGGAGAACGATTAGCAACGGGTGCCAGACAGGAGTTGTATTTATAGAGAGAGCTCCCGAAATGGACCAACCAGGTGGGTCGATGGTACCAGGGCTCCAAGTACCGCTCCCTGCCCAGCCCCCTCCGCTTGCAGCGGGAGACCGCAACTGCATTCGTGTGCCGTTCCCAGCCCACACCCCTCGCATGAAGACCACCGACCGTCCCCAAAGTCATTGAGCGGAGGAAGGCGAGAAATGCATTTAGGTAGGAGCTCCTGGGCAAAATTTGTCTTCCTGGGAATCATTAGCACGATCAGCTCAGGTGACAGGTAGGGTTGCTGTGGATCAAGGGTTTCCTGGGCTGAAAGCTAAGTCCTGCAGCGCCGACCATCCCATAGGTGCGAAGTAGGGGTTGCGATAGATGAGAACCAGGCTGGTCGACCGAATCATGGGACGGTGTGGCTGCCCCATCACAAACCACCACCAAGGGACCAGGCTGCTTGGGTAGGTCGAAGTAACGGGACAAGTAATCAGCAACCAACTGGAAGGCAGCAGGGTTATGCACAGTCCGAAACACAAAGGGCTGTAAAGTCAGGAACTACCGCAAAACTTGGTGGGTGGTTGGAGTCCTTCTGTACGGCCAGCCACTGGAGGGGCACATGGTCCGCATGGTCCGTAAAGATGGTGAATGTTTGTCCCAGCAAATAGTATCGGAGAAACACTTTTTATTTTCATTTTTCATAAACAAGCAGACAAAAACAAGTCAAACGTTTCCCACCTCGCCCTGCACCCTCCCTTTGTTTTTCCTGGACCAGTTCTCATGAGACCTTTTTACCTTATCTCAGTCGTCTCATCCCTACCCGCCTTCCCCCTCTCTTATGGTAGTCGGCCTCCAATAGCAGCCTCCCCGAAGGGTTCACCCTTAACCCTGCCATATCCTGGGTCTTCCTTCCCCTTCTCTCCTCTTCTCGTCTCCTCCTTTTCCAGCACCTCATGGTGGTTTCAGGTCATTGGATATTGCCAGGGCATTCAACAATTGGCCCCAGTCTGCTGTTACTCCATCCCCCTCCACCCTAATCCCCGCTCTCTGCAGTGTTTTCAGTTCGGCTATCCCCCATCTACGGCCATCTGCCTGCCACAGTGTTACCGCTGGTCCTTGTGGTTGTTTCCACGCAATAGCCATGCAGCGTTTGGCTAATATCAGTAGGAATCGTGCCATACTAATCCGTATTTTGTGTCTCCTTCCCCCTGGAAGGATCCCCCTAATGCATATTCTCGGGTTGCACTCCAGTTTTGTTCCAAGTAACTCGGTCACCACTCTGATTACCTTGTCCCAGTATATTGCTATAACGCTACAGTCCCATATCATAGGCCAGAATCTGGCTGAGCCCCTGCCGCACCTAGCTTTATTCATAGCCCATAATCTGGTTGGGGGTCACATATGTTCTATGCATAATGTTAAATTGGATCAGGTGGAATCTGGCATTCCATGATGCCTTATGGACCTGTTCCCATATTCTTATCCACTCCTTCTCTGGTATCTGGTACCCCATGTCCACCTTCCATTTCTCTTTCACCTTCAGTTCCCCTCTAGGTTCCTCCTCCTGTAGGGCTTTATAGATACGTGAAACACTTGCCTTAGTCCCTGCCAGCTCAAACTTCACTCACCATTCTGCAAACATCAGAAGTGTCCCCCCTCAAACAGGTCCCCCACCACCTCACATCCCTTATCTTGGAGTCTCTGTATTTCCGCTCTCCCTATCGCTTGCTGCAGTTTCTGGTCTACCCCCCCAGGGTAAATCCCCTCCGTAGAGCCCCCCGGGTCCTTTCTTCTGAACATATTCCTCCATATTTCTCTGACTGGCTCGAGCCCAATTGTGGTCCATTTATTCCCACCGGGTTCCACAGCAATTCAACCCCCTTCCGGTGTGGTGGCGGACCTCCCACCAGCCCCTTGAGGACTTCACCCTTTGGTTGTCCCCATTCCAGTACCATTTGTAATTGCGCTGTTATGAAGTATTTCTCGTAGTCTGTGAGGCCCAGTCCACCGTCTGCCCTTGGTCTTCGCAGTATTGCAGTATCGCTAGGGACACCTTCCTTCTCCCTGTGTTCCATAGTAGATCCGCTATCCTGCTGTCTAGCATTTTAAAGAAGATTCTCTTTGCCACGTATGGTATGTTAGTGAATATGTAAAGCAATCTCAGTAGGATCACCATTTTGCATAGTGCTACTCTTCCCATCAGAGAGAGAGGTAGGCCCTTCCAAAACTGTACCGATAATGCCCTCCCCGTGTTATCTACGAAGCTTTCTTCTATCTTGTGGAACACATGTAGGCCCAAATACTTAAATGACTCTGTCTCCCATTTTATCCCCACCACTGGTAGGTCCCCGTGTGACATCCCCATAGTCCTCCCAGGGGAAATAACAATGATTTGTCCTCGTTAATTTGACAGCCCGACATATGCCGGATGTTTTTCAATACTTCTAGTAGCGCTGGGAGGTTCTCCTGCGGGTTGCTCACATACAGAAGTAGGTTATCAGCATATATTGATACTATATGCTTCACACACCCCGCATCGATCCCTGCTTCTATCATTTCCTTTCGTAGAAACCCTGTCAGGGGTTCCAAGGCCATATCAAACAGTATTGGGGACGCTGCACATCCCTGTCGTGTCCCCCTGCTTAGTTCCCATTTCCCGAGACCCAGCCATTGGTTCATACCATTGCTACTGGATTGTTATATAGTAGGCCTAATCATCTACAGATGCCCAAATTCTTTCACCACTCGGAATGGCCATTTCCACTCCAGCGAGTCAAATGGATTCATGACATCAAAGGAGGCAATCGCCATGTCCTGTTTCTGAGATTTTATATAATCCATGACGTGGTGGAGGCGACTGATGACTCTTGAGCACAGCACACCCCTGGGCTTCTCCAGCACAAGGTTACAGTTCCTTTTCTCAATATCAGGACCTCCTGGGTCCAACGTTTCTTGCTTCAGAGGGCCTGATGTGTCATAAACAACAAAAGAAAAGATTCTTCTATTTATCTTTACCTTGGGCGATTACTCTTCACCCTTGGATCCCCCTCAGCCGGGCTCTGATACTTCTCTTGACGTTAGCCTCCCTCAGTCGGGTTCAGACCAACCACTCACTGCGGACATCCGTCAGTCGGGTTCACTACCGCCTTTCAATAACGTGCCAAAGACCTTTGACTGTACAGGGAGCTTGGCTTGACCCTCGTATGACCACTTTGACACTTCACGTCAGTCTCCGCTAGGGCCTCTTGGTATTTGTAGTTTCTACAACAACCAAAGACTTTCGACTATGCACAGGATTTAACATGCAGGACCACTTCTGTTTATCAGTTCAACACATTCTCCTTGATCAGGGGCGAGGCACCAGTCAGAGTCCTTCGAATAAGAACCCACGTGGCGCCAGACCACTTTAACTCTGATACCAATTTGAGTTTACTAAGGACCTTTGTCCATTAGTCTTCATTCTTCATGTAATGATGCTCTTTGCAACCTTGAGCCCCACATAGTCTGGTTTATTACCAGTTCTTACCCACTCACCGGCTGTGCCAAGCTCTGTTAGTGTCTCCTGTCTCCGGAGTCAAGGACGGTGCCACGATAGCAACCCACTTCTTCCCTCCCTGGCTATCAGTGCGGGAAAGCCCTGTCATGGTGTGCAGTAAACACTCGACAGCTCCACCACATCATTGTGGGGGAGGGCCGCCGTTGCAGTCTTCCACTAAGGGAAGTGACGTTGTGGTTAGGGAGGGAGTTGTTGGGGGGTACGGGCAGTTCCTGATTATATGTAAATAAAGAAAGATGTAGGAACCTGCTCCCCGTGTCTGCGCCTTATTTGGGTGTATGGCCCGCGCGACACAAAAGAGAGCAAGAAGCCTGATGGGCAGCGGGGCCAGGGAGCCAGCTGCAGACACTACAGGTCCCATGTACCTCTGACATCCATCACACCATTCACCAGCTGCAATTCCTGGTCTTGTGTTTCACTTCTCGGAGGTTCTGCTGGTTTGGGTTTCACTGCCTTTCTCCTCCGTTTGAACTGCCGTCCTGGAATAGCTGGGTACTCATGTGTTTGAGCGTGCTTTCGTGCTCCGTCTTTTATCCCTATGGGGAAAGGGAAGGGAAGTCAGGTGTGTCTGATCAAGGTTAATTGCCTGATCTCGCCTGCCCTCAAAACTGGGACAACCTGGCGGCTTTCATAGGGAATTATATCCCTCGTATTCCCATGGGGATTCTTTCTACCTCCGAGTTTATCAACCCTCGTCCTAGGGGGGGTTGGTAAACTCTGAAGGGTGAGAATTGTATGGTCTCTGAAATGAATGGGAAAAATGTGTAAAATAATAATTTGGAGGTCTGAGAACCCGACTAAGGGAAGTGTGAAACTTGCGTTTGTACCCAGGTGAGGGGAACACTGTGTAAACTGTGATATTGTGAAGTACGCACTTGTCAGAGAATAACAGAGTGGCCCAGCGAGATGTGATCGCCCCTCAGAAGTCTTTGTTTGAACTAGCAAGTGCTTTAGAAGGCCGGTGAAGGAAGGTCTGAGCCTGGATGAGGGGGACCTAACTAAACTAGATGGTTGTTTAAAAAGACATTGAAACTTTTTAATACTACAAATGAAGAGATTGTGATTGAAAGGCGGTAGTGAACCCGACTGAGGGACGTCAAGCGAAAGGCTAAGGGAAGTGAATCCCACATTGTGAAAAAGCTAAGTGAACTACATTGTGGTCACAAACATGAATCCGACTGAGGGATGTCCACAGTGAGCGGTTGGTCTGAGCCCAACTGAGGGAGGCTAACGTTGAGAGAAGTATCGGAGCATGCTGCTAGACGGAGGTGGAAAAGTACTGATGGGGTTAGAAGCCAACCAGTTATAGAGGACCATGTAATTAAGGGTCCTATAGTTTGTGTAGCCAATGGGACATCATGTATTTAGTGACGTTCATAGTGACCTGTTTAAGGGGAGGGCTTAGCTGCCCTACCTGATGTTAATTATCCTATCACATTCCTCCACTGTTCTATACTGATATGGAACTTATTCTTAGATATTCACTTTGAACCAATCAAACCCTCCGTTAGGTTTTTGAAGTTTGCCACGTAGGATGACGTTGATAGCAACGCAGGCAACCCTACATCAGGATTTGCCCTACATCAACCCGTTCCCTATCAGCCAGAAATAGGTTTCAGGGCTTAAGACAATGCTTGCATAATAAAAGACCAGTGCTTGTACGGTCACCTAATGTCTCGCCTCATCTCCACCGCACCCTATTCCATAGGCTCAATGGACACGGGTTACCATGGCAACTCTGGCGACCACTACGCTCCCACTACAGTGTGTAACGCTAAAGGGATGGAGTTTAGGTTCCATGGCAACCTGTTAAATACTTCCAGGTTGCTCTTATTGCCGCTACTGATTTAGAAAGAATCGTGGCTTTGCTTTTGCTTCGTTTTTTGTCTCTTGCGATTTCCTGCCTTGCTCCTGTCCCCTTGCCTTGCCTGTGATCCTTCAAGACCCGGACCGTCATACCGACTACGCCAATGCTTGCCAATTTGGATTTGTTTGCTTTTCATGTGTGCCAAATTCGACCTGCCTCCTGACTTCCCGCTTGCCTGCCGATTCTATACGTATTGATTCTTACGTTAATGAACCTGGAACGTTATTTGGACTTCTCTTCTACCTACCGTTACGGGTTTGTTTCCTCCAGTAACCCGAACTCGGATTTGTTTATCATCAATAGGAACACTCACCACTCTGCGATGAACTGGATTGCCAAATCTTTTTCAAGTACTCCCATCCTGCAAGACCCCAACAACACCCCAGTGTATTCCTTTGAGCGCTTGAACTTGAGACTGTCCACTGCGCTTAAGCCGTTAGGCGTCCTCGTGCCAGCGGGGTAGAACTGGGACTAGAGACTTCCTCTGATCGATAAGCAGTCCTCATGCCGTTGGGTTAGAAGAAGAATACACTGGGTGCTCCGTTGGTACAGGGATACACTCCAAAACCCATGTTGGTAAGTCTCTGCACCTGTTTGCCCTCCTTTCTTGCTTCTAAGACTTCCCTTCCCTCATGTCCTTCCTTATGTCTTCCTAGAGTATCCTCTACAATCCAGTCTTGTACTCAGAAGTAGCCCAGAACAGATAGGAAGAGTTGTTAATACCTCTGGTCAGTGTTTTGTGTTTATTTCTTGGTCATTGCATACTTTGAGATTTACTCGCCAAGTAACTTGGCCTTGTTCCTTTACAGTGCCTGGTCCTTCGTGTGGTGTTCCTTATCTTTCGAATAATTGATTCCTCTGTACTTATCTTGTGTGTCCAGAGGGTTACATTGTTAGGAACAACTCGACGGCTACACTTCGGGTTCAACCTCGGGTTCAACTACCCTGGATTCTGACATAATCAGAAGCCTTACATAATAAGGATGCCAACGAGACCCTGGCTGCACTAATGCAACTTGTGGCAGAGCTACGTGTTGGCATGCAAGCGGCGCATGCTACCACACAGGCTCGGATTGATGAGCTTCAGGCAAGGGTTCTGGCAGGTGATCAGATACCTAATAAGGCCGTTGCTTCTGGTTCAGGTGAGCCTGCACCTCAAACTGCAGCCATAGCTCCAGTATATATGGCTACGAAGTTTCCTTTAGCACCACCAGAGCAATTCCATGAGGATCCTAGGGTCTATCGCAACTTTCTGAATCAGTGCTGATTGCACTTCCTGTGCCGCCCCAATGCCTTTCCAGATTCCACTATCAAGGCTGCTTTTGTCCTTTCCCATCTGGCTAGTACCGCAGCTGCCTGGGCAAATCCCTTGTTGTAGGCTGGTAGTCCTCTCTTGTTTGATTGCAACACCTTGTTGGAGGCTATGAGTTGGGTGTTTGACACACAATACAAAACCCAGGCTACCGAGTTGGAACTTCTGGGTTTGCAACAGGGAGTCACCCCTGTCCTTGCCTATGTTGCCAAGTTTAATCAACTTGTCGCTGAAACGGGGTGGCCCGAGGACAAAAATGCCTCACTATTCCATAAGGGTCTGTCGGACACACTCAAAGACACCCTTGCGACAGTCCTGGTAGTTCCGACAGCTTTCCATGAGCTCTTGGACCTCGTTCTACTGATCAATGCTCGAAGAGCAGAAAGAAAGGGAGAGAAGAGATCCCCAACACCGGTCTTAGTTTCACCAGCTCCTGTGTCTGCTAACCATCCTGAACCGATGCATTTCGGCACTATAAGGGGTCCTTTGACTCCTAATGAAAGGGAGAGGAGATGGGCAGACAATCTATGCTTCTATTGCGGCTCTGCGAAGCATTTCTTGAAGGTATGTCCAAAAAAGCCCAAGAAGTCGGGAAACACGAAAACTCGCTAGTGGATGGGTTCCAGATGCCGAGTTTTATGCATACGGACTCCACTATGGTATCTCCGATTACGATTCATGCATTGTTTCAAACCCTGACGGTTCCTCTCTGGTATGGCGAACCTGTACTGGATTCAGGAGCCACAGGAAAACAATGTGTCCCTTTTCCTAAAGGTCTGTCCGGAACTGGTAAATGCTGTGGACGGTAGCACACTGCTTTCTGGATTGGTTACCAAGCAAACCGTGCCTTTGGTTATGACCTCAGATTTAGGACACACAGGGCCTCATTACACGTTAGGTGGTAAGGGTTTACCGGTACCGGTAAGGGCACTGGTACCGGTAAACCCTTACCGCCTTACTACGAGTTCCCTTTGCGGGACCCAAACTTAATGGCTGGTTTTACCAACCGTTAAAGTAGGGTGCCGCAAAGGGACCTTGGAGCTAATTACGGTACCGCAATTTGCGGTACCGTAATTAGCGCCTTCCCCATTCCCATTATGCCCTATGGGGGCATAAATGGGAATGTGGAAGTGCCTTGGTGAATGAGGAATTACCGCCCCCGCTCACCTTGGAGTAAGGCGGTAATTCCGCCATCGACCAAGCCGGACACGGTAAAATACCAGCGGCAACCATGACGCTAATAGCGCCATGGTTACCGCCTACCGTGTAATGAGGCCCACATAAACTGTTTCCTTTGATGTAATAACTGCACCTCAGTTTAGAAGGATTCTGGGCTTGCCTTGGCAGAAATTACATAACCCGGCCATTGATTGGATGACAGGGGAACTCTGTTTTTTGTCTACATATTGTGAGAACCATTGCCTTATGTCCCAAACCAAGCTCATGAATCCCTGTCGATCCTTGTTGGGAATTGCTCCTACTGTAGGTGCAGTCTCCTCAGTGTTTTTGCCTCAGGTGTACACGGTTTACAAGGATGTCTTCGATGCTAAGGGCGCAGAAGTGCTTCACCTTATAGACCCTATGACTCTCCCATTTATCTCATTCCAGGTGCCAAAATTCCAAACGGAAGGGTTTATTCTCTAACACAGAAGGAGGATGGCATCCTTAAACAATACACTAATAAGTCATTGAGAATTGGCTTCATCCGTCCATCACGTTCCCCAGAGGCTTCACCCATTTTTTGTCCCCAAGAAGTAGGGGGATTTGCGTCCATGCATAGATTACCGGTGAACTCAATGCAATCACCATCCGTAACCAATATCCAATCCCTCTGATTTCAGTTTTACTCGACCAATTGAGTACATCTAAAATCTTTACTAAACTAGACCTCAGGGGAGCTTACAATCTGGTACGGATGCGCTCCAGTGATGAGTGGAAGACAGCGTTTAAAATCAAATATGGGTTGTTTGAATACTGTGTCATGCCATTTGGGCTGTGCAATGCTCTGGCTACCTTCCAACATTTCATCAATGATGTATTCAAGGACATGTTGGATATGTATGTCGTAGTATGTCTTGACAACATTCTCATCTACTCTCCTACTTACAAATCACATTTCTTACACGTATCCTCCATTTTTGCAACGACTCAGCGAGAACCCGCTATATGCCAAGTATGAAAAGTGTATTTTCCATGCCACCTCAGTGGAGTTTTTGGGCTATGATATCCCTGACCGATGCATACGAATAAGCACCGCCAAGGTCAAGGCCATTCTAGATTCGCCGATTCCCTCTACCTTGAAACAACTCCAATCTTTTCTTGGTTTTGCTAATTTTTACCAACGTTTTGTCAGGTTCTTGACCTCTATGGCGGCCCCCCTGCCTTCCCTTAAAAGTTCTAAGAATACTTTTGCTCGGAATCATGCAGCCCAAAATGCTTTTGACCACCTCAAGTCTGCCTTTACTATGGCCCCAGTATTGTTACATCCTAATCCTGCCTTCCCTTATGTTGTCGAAGCAGAGGACTCTGATGTTGCAGTTGGCGCAATCCTTTCACAAGAGTGCCCTGACACGGAAATATTACACCATTGCTGAAAAAGAATTGTTAGCTGTTCGCAATGCCGTTTTAGTCTGGCGACATCATCTCCTGGGTACTTCTGTCCTTGTACAGGTCATCACAGACCACTGTAATCTCCTCACTTTACAATCTGGGAAATGTACCACAGCCCGCCACGCTAGGTGGCATGAATTCTTTTCCATGTATCATTTTGAAATCACGAACAGGCCTGCGTCCAAGCATTCAAAGGCCGATGCTCTGTCTCGCATACATGGTGTTGCATCACGTGACCATGATGGTGATCCCCTCCTGCTTCCACAGCAGGTCGTTTGCGCCTGTGTAATGAAACCTCCCTTACGCACCTCCTTGTTGCAGTGGGTCGGTTCCAATCCCAAACTACTGCGTGAACTAGTGCTAACAGTCCTCAAGGGTTTACCATATCACCTTGGATTAACATACCTCCCGGATTTCAATACCCGCAGGACAGCATTACAATAGTGTCACAACTCCAGGTTTGCAGCTCATCTGGGGGTGCGGAAGGCGCTTGAACTGTTACAACGGTGGTGCTGGTGGTCTTCCATGAAGAAGGACGTACATGAGTACATCAGGTCCTGTGCGGTCTGTGCTCAGTGTAAAAATGTCGCCTCCAAACCCATAGGTTTGTTACATCCTTTGCCTATTCCTGATCAACCTTGGAAGATGTTGTCCAAGATGGCCCTGTGTGTACCCTGCAAAGGTCTTCATAACGCACCCATCCTGGCAGATTTATTCCTACGACAGGTGTATCAATTCTTTGGTCTCCCACACATTATCATATCAGACCGTGGAACGCAATTCACGTCTAAGTTTTGGAGGGCTCTCACGAAATCCTTGGGCATCGAGGATCGCTTTTCTAGCTTATCATACGCAGACTGAAGGCCAGACGGAGCGCCTGAATGCCACTCTTGAATAGTATCTGTGCTGTCTTATCCTTCAACACTAGGATACCTGGTTGTCTGTTTTTGTCATGGCGGAATTTGCATACAATAACTCGTTACACACTTCTACTGGTACTTCACCCTTTTTCGCAATGTATGGCAGACATCCCGTACCCTTCCTTTGGAGCCTGCCTTGTCCTCGAACAGTCCTGCCGCATTGGCCTGTGTGCGTGATCTGACTAGAGTTCCGAAAACTGTGTCCACCCATCTGCATGAGGCTAAGGTCCGTCAAAAGAAACACGCAGATGGCCACAGGTCTCCTGCTCCTTGCTATATGGTTGGTTCAAAGGTCTGGTTGTCTACACGTAACCTACGTATACCGGGGCATTGGTCTGTCTTGCCTTGTTTTGTGGGTCCCTATACGGTCACTGCTCTTGTGATTCCAGTCACGGTGCACCTAAATCTGCCTACCGCATGGTGCATCCATCTGGTGTTCCATGTCTCCCTCCTCAAGCCCTTCCATCCTGCCACCCGGTTGCCTGCTCGTCCACCCCTGGTTTCGGTACAGGGTTCGGACGAGTATGAAGTCTCTTGTATACTCGATACCAACGTCTCTCTTGGTGTACGTCTCTACCTAATGGACTGGAAGGGCTACGGTCCTTTGGACAGGACGTAGGAGCCTGCAAAGAACTTCCATGCTCCGATCTTGATATCTAGATTCTGGTCCGCCAGGAGGAAGACATCTTTGGGGAGGGGTACTGTCAGGATTTGCCCTACATCAACCTGTTCCCTATCAGCCAGAAATAGGTTTCAGGGCTTAAGACAATGCTTGCATAATAAAAGACCAGTGCTTGTACGGTCACCTAATGTCCCGCCTTGTCTCCACCGCACCTGATTCCATAGGCTCAATGGACACAAGTTACCATGGCGACTCTGGCGTGCACTACGCTCCCACTACAGTGCGTAACACTGAAGGGGTGGAGTTTAGGTTCCATGGCAACCTGTTAAATACTTCCGGGTTGCTCTCATCGCCATTTCTGGTTGCGAAAGAATTGCGGCTTTGCTTTTGCTTTGTTTTTTTGTCTCTTGTGATTTCCTGCCTTGCTCCTGTCCCCTTGCCTTGCCTGTGATCCTTCAAGACCTGGACCGTCATACTGACTATGCCACTGCTTGCCGATTTGGATTTGTTTGCTTTTCACATGTGCCAAACTCAACCTGCCTCCTAACTTCCTGCTTGCCTGCCGATTCCATACGCATTGATTCTTACTTTAACGAACCTGGAACGTTATTTGGACTTCTCTTCTGCCTACTGTTGCGGGTTTGTTTCTACCTGTAACCCGAATTCGGATTTGTTTATCATCAACAGGAACACTCAACACTCTTCGATTAACTGGATTGCCAACTCTCTTTCAAGTACTCCTATCCTACAAGACACCAACAACACCCCAGTGTATTCCTTTGAGCGCTTGAACTTGAGACTGTCCACTGCTTGCGCTTAAGCTGTTAGGCATCCTCGTGCCGGCAGGGTAGAACTGGGACTAGAGACTTCCACTGATCGGTAAGGCGTCCTCGTGCCATCGGGTTAAAAGCAGAATACACTGGGTGCTCCATTGGTACAGGGATACGCTCCAAATCCCATGTTGGTAAGTCTCTGCACTTGTTTGCCCTCATTTCTTGCTTCTAAAACTTCCCCTTGCCTCATGTCCTTCCTTATGTCTTCCTAGAGTATCCTCTACAATCCAGTCTTGCACTCAGAAGTAACCCAGAACATATAGGAAGAGTTGTTAATACCTCTGGTCAGTGCTTTGTGTTTATTTCTTGTTCATTGCATACTTTGAGATTGACTCTCCAAGTAACTTGCCCTTGTTCCTTTGCAGTGCCTGGTCCTTCGTGTGGTGTTCCTTATCTTTCAACTAATTGATCCCTCTGTATTTACCTTGCGTGTCCAGAGGGTTACATTGGTAGGAACAACTCGACGGCTACACTTCGGGTTCAACCTTGCGTTCAACTGCCTTGGATTCTGACAACACCCAGCTCACGCTCCCATACACAAGGCACGACAAGGCAAGGGAGGGGAAAAAGAGGGAAGACAGAGACAACGATCCTACTAGGCCAGGTGACATTAAGATTGCCCAAGTGCAGGGAAGGGGGGAAGGGAACCGGTGCTGGGGGAAGGGGAGGGGGCAGTGCAGTACATAGGATAACAGTAAAATAAATAAATAAAAAGTGCGGCCAGCTGGTGGCAAGTACAAGCCTAAGTGCAGACATCAGGGGTCAAGTGCTAGTAGGGGCTGTAGGGATTCAGAAACAGTACCCGAGTGCAAGGATTGCCAGGGGGGCAGTGCAGGTGTGCAACTGGCGGGGAGGGGACCTGGACCTGAAATCAGAGGGTAGCCAGGTAACCAGTGGAATTTCAGATTCAGCCAGGAGATCAACTGTCAGGATTCCGGTTCCAGTTCCCCCTTCTCCTCACCTGAATATTCGGAAGTATGTTCCTTAAGTGCTGTTTCAGGCTTCTTCTTGTCCTTCTTTCTTTCTTTGGGCAGACTTTCCTTTAGTCTCCATACTTTTCTTTCGTGTAAATAAGGTCTTGCCCCTTCAGAGGCCACCGTGACAGAGATGAGAACCTGCTCAAGCGGACCTCCAGGAGGGCCAGCCTCGCCCCAGGGAAAAAGCCGGAAGGCAGAAAAAACCCTGGTTCTGGTGCCTTGCAGGTGTGGGGAAAGTTGAGTTTCCAAAGACCAAAGTCCTGAGATGATCCAACGGAATGAGAAGGGCAAAAGAAATAAGAGGATGGAACCTAATAAAGAAAAGGAGGAAGTACCAAAAATACAGAGAGATAGCACTAGAGCCAACAAGGGAATTGCTATGGAAACTGAAAACCTATACAGATGGAATCATAAACAGGAATAAGTGGGAACGGACAGGCGCCGTGAGCCTATGCTGAGAATCACAATGAAAGTACACAAACACAAAGTAAACTCGTATGTAAAAAGAAATCAGCTATGCAGAATAGGCAAGCTCCGCGAATATACGGAGCAGAAATGAGAGTCGCGAGAGCAGCTCGCGTGTAGAACGAAGAAAGGAAGCAGTGCGGAACGGCAGGCGCCGTGAAGGTAGGAAGGAGAAATGAATTTGCGAGAGCAGTTCGCATGCAGAACGAAGAAAGTAAGCAGTGCGGAACGGCAGGTGCCGTGAAGGTAGGAAGGAGAAATGGAAGTCGCGAGAGCAGTTCGCGTGCGGAACGAAGAAAGTAAGCAGTGCGGAACGGCAGGCGCCGTGAAGGTAGAAAGGAGAAATGGAAGTCGCGAGAGCAGCTCGCGCGTAGAACAATGAGAGAAAGCAATGCAGAACGGCAGGCGCCGTGAATAGAGATATGGAGTCTAAGCTAGCGGAAAGAGGAAAACAAACAGGCGAACCGAAGTAGAGTAGCAGGGAAAATACAGCGAGTAGCCGTAGAGGTTAGAAAGGACTGATAGCAACGATACTATAGAATGACAGAATTGAAATCACGAGAGAAGGATTCAGAAAAGCGGAGCGCAGTAACGAGAGGTAAACAGATACAACGCACTGGCTGGAGGGGCGGAGCCGGAAGATATAGTGAGTGCTGCCATCTTGAATGAGGACTAGAACGTTACCCTGAAAAGGTCACTGCCTCCAACCCTTCCAAAGACTCCACCTGCCGATCCTGACATCAACAGGGGAGAGGAGGAGAGAAAGCAGAAGCAAAGACGACGGTCTTGAGGTGCTTCCGGAACCGGAGATGGTTCTCCTCAAGTTTCCGAGAGGCAGGGAGGCTGTTCCAGAGGGAGGCCCCAGCAGTAGAAAGAGATTGACCACCAACTTGCTGCTTGGAGAAGCGACTGATCCTGAGAGAGTTGGAGACGGATGAGCGAAGAGCTCGAGACGGAAGATATTTAGGAAGAGGGAGTTGAAGGTATTGAGGTAATGCAGAGGGATTTGAACTTAATCCTCGCCGCCTCTGGGAGCCAGTGCAGGGATTTCAGTCCTGGAGAGATATGATCCCTGGGCTTGATGCCAAGAAAAAGTCTTGCAGTCCTGTTTTGGATGAGTTGCAGAGTGAGGAGAGTTGAGGCAGGAAGATTTAGAAAGAGGCTGTTGCAGTAGTCTAGCCTAGAGAGAACCAGAGCTTTGGAGACAGTGAGCTTCTGGGGGAAGGAGAGGAATAATAGGAAAGGAAGAATACCTCTGAGGAGGTGCAGCTGGTAGTGTGACTTCTTAGAGATGTCAGAGATGTGTGGAGAGAACGAAAGGGTGGAGTCGAAGATGACCACAAGGTTTTTAGCCTCACAGGTGGGAGCCGGAGGAGGGCCAAGCGAGGCCTGCCAGAGGGTGACAAGAAAGGAGGGAGCAGGTGTAGCGATGAGGGGAATCTCGGTCTTACTGGCATTAAGGCAGAGATCATTGGCGGCACACCACTCCTGGATGGCGGACAGACAGTCAGAGATGAGAGAAGGAGAAGAGGTGGCAGAAGGGAGCCTGAAAATGAGTTGAGTGTCATCCACATAGCACTGAAAGTTGGGGCAGAGAGCGGCAATGCAGTGGGCAAGAAGTGCCAGGCATTGGTTGGCCAGCAAGGGAGAGAGGTTAGACCCCTGGGCAACACCACATGTAGAGATAGAAGAGAGGAAGGACCCAAGTTGGACCTGGTAGGGGCGATCGGAGTGGAAGGAGGTCAGCCAAGCCAGGGCCTGATCGGTGATACCCAGGTTATCACGGAGACGGTTGAGCAGGATGGCATGGTTGACCGTTTCAAAGGCAGAAGAGAGATCAAGTAAGATGAGGACACAGGGGTTGTTGGAATCAAGATTGGAGAGCAGGTCTTCACGGATGTTCAGGAGAGCCGTTTCTGTGCTTCTGGCAGCTTTGAAGTTTTTATTACATTTTTGAACAAACAAACAATAAAATCAAACAAACAGTGCATGTTCAACAGTTTCATTACACTTTTTAAAATCCCTAACCACTACTCTCCCTCCCCACCCCTCTTGCAAGTCTATCGCCTTGAATCATCAGATTCCACACCCTGTGGTTTGGTCTCCTCCTCAACCGGTTCAGTCGGGTCCTCTAACGACCCAAACAATCCGGCTATCAGTGATTTCCAGGCCATCAGGGACTCATTCTCCTCCTCCCCCACGTTGCTGCACGCCTCTTGCCATGCTATGGTTTCGGCTTCTGCCCATTTTTGCAATCTTTCCACCACACCTCTATCCTCGGCAAATTGCATGACTTCCAACCCATGGCAATCCTTTTCTTTGCAAGCACATACGCCAGGTCCCTTAGTTTGCTTACATGCCTGAGTTTCAGTGGTCTGGGGAACCCCACCAGCAGGCAGGCCCATACCGTGTCCACTACTATCTTGACCCCTCTTCCTTCTAGTTTCTCTTTTACACCCCTCCAGAACCTCTCTATGATCGGGCAAGACCAAAACATATGCACCATGCCTGCGTTCTCTTCGTCGCACTTGGGGCATGCTTGCCGACCTGCATTCTCGAACCTCAATATCCTCCAAGGCGTCATATAAGCCCTGTGTGTTATGTAAAGCTGTATCTGTTTCAGTCCCACGTTTCTAGACACCTTCTTATGATTCCTTTGCACCCTTTCCCACATCCCATCTCCCATTTGGGCCCCAACCTCCATTTCCCAGTCCAATCTCAGCTGCGTGACCTCCTTCCCCAGTTTAGACATCAACATCTCGTACAGTCTGGAGACCTCATGGCCCCCCTCAGCTATATCATATATAATGTCGATGGTGGCGTCCAGTTCTTCATCCAACAGTTTCGGGCCACATTCTCTTAATCCTCTGTACCATTCTGTGGTACGTGATGTACTGGCCTTTGTGCAACCCAGCCTCTTCCCGCAGCCCCTCAAAGGTAACGCAAGAGCCCCCCTGCCAAATATCCCCCATCGTTGCCACCCCAGCCGGCTCCCAGTGGGTCCGGAGTATCAGTCGCAGCTGAGCGTCTCCCCCTGTCAATACCACCAATGGCATCTGCGGCGAGCATGGGGACGGGTTCCCCATCAATTGGCATGCCCGGCGCCACACCTTCCACCCCAGCAACATCATTTTAGGGCGCCCCACGATCTCCGCCCTGGGTGCCCACATAACTTCTTTCAAATAAAAGGGTGCACAATCCCGCCCAAACAGCCTGAATTCGGAGGTCTCTTCATTGGATAGCCATTTGGCAACATATTGCAAATGGCTCGCCACACAGTACGCCTCGTAATTGGGCAGCTTTATACCCCATTTGTCATCGAAGTTCTGGAGCTTCCATAACGCCACTCTGTTTCGCGTGCCATGCCACAGAAAGTCCCTACACATGCTATTCAGTTTGGCAAAAAACCCTTTAGGAATCAGATACAGAATATTTTCCGAAGTGATGTAGGAGCCTTGGCAGGACCACCATCTTTAGCATCGCCCCGCACCCCATCATCGCCAAAGGCAGCTTCGCCCAAAACCGCATGCATTTCTCAATTTTTTGTATTGCCACCTCTGTATTACACCTATGCTCCTCCCCCACGGTGTGATATATATCTATCTCCAGGTACCGAAAAGTACTAACCGCCCACGGTACCTGTAAAACCGGTAGCCTCTCCGCTGGAACCCCTGTTTACCCCCCCAACGGGAACACACTAGACTTCTGGGGGTTCACCGCTATGCCTAATAGCACAGCGTATCTCCCAAGCACTTCCAAAATGTACTGGAGGTTCTCCTCCGGGTACCGCACATACAGCAACATGTCGTCCGTATATAGGGAGACCAAATGCCGCTCCCCGTTCACCTCGATGCCTATGGTGTCATATTGCTGCCTCAAATAGATCGCGAGAGGCTCCATGGCCAAAATGTAGAGCATAGGGGACCACGGGCATCCTTGTCTAGTACCCCTACTAAGCTGCCACCTCTCTGATATCACAGATCCCGTCTTTACTCTGGCCAGCGGTTCATTATACAAAATCTCCGCCCACCTTACATAGCCAGGCCCTAACCCATAGTGTTTCAGGGCCGCCAGCAGCCACGGCCACTTGACGGTGTCGAAGGCCTTGATCGCATCCAGGGACACAATTGCCATTTCCTTCTCACTTCCGCTGCCAAACTCAATGATCCTCTGAAGTCGCCTATGATTGTTGGTGATGTTTCTATGGGGGACATAGCCCGTTTGATCTCGATGTATTAACTTACCAATGACCTTTTTCAGTCTATTTGCCAAGACCACAGTTAATATCTTGCCGTCTTGGTTCAACATTGACACAGGTCTGAAGGAACCACAGCTGCGCCCTGGTTTATTTGGTTTAGGGAGAGGTACAATAACAGCCTCTCTCAGTGACTCCGGCAGGCGGCCCGTCTCGAACGCCTCATTTATCATCTCTAGCAGCGGGGGGGGACCTCTTCTGTATATACCTTGTAAAATTTGCTTGGGAGCCCGTCTGTCCCCGGGGTCTTACTAGTAGGCAACTGCCTCACCACCTCCCCCAGTTCTTCCAGGGTAATCGGGGAGTCCAATTCCTCTCTTTCCTCCTCACTTATCTTGGGCAACCCCATATCCTCAGGTGTTTCTTCTATCATTGCCCGGCTACTTTCCCTGTCTTCCCCGTATAGCACTTTATAGTACTCCACAAACGCTTGATTAACCCCCTCCTGGGTGTCCTCTACGCTACCATCTTCCCTCTCTATAGTTCTGATTGTGGCTCTGGGGGTCTCGCTCTTATATAACCACGCCAAAAGCCTCCCCGGTTTGTCACCTCCCGCATGCTGTCTCTCTATGTACCTTTTATAATTAAGGTTGCACAACCTCTCCCAACAATCCGAACATTTTTGTTGCAACTTAAGTATCAAATCTAGTTTCTCTGCTGTATCGTCACCGGCTTGTAAGGCCTCTTCCAATTTTGCTTCCATCTCCCTCAGTTCTGTTGAAACCCCACCCTGTAGGCCCTTGGATTTCGCCATGGCCGCCCCCCTCATAACAACTTTAAAGGCCTCCCATAGCGTCCCCACCGAGTCCACACTCCCAGTATTGGTTTCAAAATAGTTTACCATCTCCTCCCGTAAATCTTCTCTAAAGAAGGGGTCTCTCAACGCCTCCACCCGTAGGCGCCATGTCGGGATCCCCGCCCTCGGGGGGCAATATTGCCACGCAAGAATCAGGGGCGAGTGGTCCGAGAGGACCCTGGCCCTGTACTCTATATGCGCAATCTCGGCTATCATTTCTGGTGATGCGAAGACATAGTCCAGCCTTGTTGATAACTGCTGTGGGGCAGAATAATGCGAATATTGCCTATTCCCAGGGTGCCACACTGTCCATGCATCTTCCAACCCAAAGTCATAAAGCAGCGTCTGTAGCGCCCTGGCTGCAGGGGCCGGTCTATCCAATTTCCCGTCCGATCTATCCACCCTCGGGTTCAATACACAGTTGAAGTCCCCTCCCCAGATCACCGTGCTTCCCACACACACGCTCAGGTTCGCACTAAGTGTCCTAATGTATGCCACCGTGTTCTGGTTCGGGGCGTATGTGTTAACAATACTTATCTCCCTATTCTCTACCAATCCTCTCAGCATAACCATCCTCCCGTCTGTTTCAGCCACCACCTGCAACCGCTGAAACGGGACATGTGGCGCCACCCATATAAGTACTCCTCTTGCGTAGGCTCAGTACGAAGAGCCCACCAAACTTCCCACTCCCTCCCCCCCGCCTCCCAACCCTTCCCCAACACTCTCCCCCCCAACTGTTGCCCAGCTCCATCCCTGGATCTCAGGCTCCCCCGTATCTAGCTCTTTCCGGCTTTCGCCTGTACTCGAAGCTCCGCAGGGTGAGGCCGCCCTAGTGGCCAACCTACTATAACTACAACTACAATTCAGGGGGGTAGGGTGCTAACGCCCTGCCGCTCCAATAGCACATCAAGAACTACACATTGCTATACTGTTTAAACATATGTAACCGCCACTATATTCAAGTCCATCAAGTCTCTCACAATCCGCAATATGTTATCAAATATCAGCCTCCTACAGCCAGGCCCATCGTTCTCAGCCTTCGCCTAGGATGTTCGCTCGCTGCCATAGCAAAATGCATACCGTGTCTGAGTCACTTTTCACGTCCATTTGTGTCTCCTCCATGTCTTGATCCGGGCAGCCTTGCAGATCCAACCACGTTGTTGCTTCTTCCGGAGTGTCAAAAAAGTGCATTTTGCCCTTATACACGCCCTTCAATTTCGCAGGGTACAGCAGCATATATTTTATACCAGCCGCCCGCAGCCTCCTTTTGATGGTTACATAGCTGTACCGCTGCCTCTGGACCAGCATAGTGTAATTCGGTTATGCCGTGATAGTGCTCGAGGCCCTCTCGA
This sequence comes from Ambystoma mexicanum, assembly GCF_040938575.1. Lineage (NCBI taxonomy): Eukaryota > Metazoa > Chordata > Amphibia > Caudata > Ambystomatidae > Ambystoma > Ambystoma mexicanum. The sequence goes on along the minus strand of NC_090926.1, from coordinate 990,164,203 downwards.
TTGTACCGCCTTTCAGAAAATACTCCAATATTTTTTCCCGGTGTTTATAGTTCAGTATTTTGGCAATTATCGCTCGTGGAGGGTCCCCCGGTCTCGGCTTCCGCATGAGGGCTCTATGTGCACGCTCGACCACAAATCCTTGCGAGAGTATACCGGCCCCGATTCCTTGTAGGAGTAAGTTCTCGATATAATCAGTCGGGTCCTGGCCCTCCTCGCCTTCCGGCAGACCCACCACACGAATGTTGTTTCTCCTCGCTCTCCCTTCTGCTTCTTCTGCTCGAGACTCCAAGTTGGCCACATTTTGCTTGAGGACATGGATCTCTTTTGTATTGTTGGCATCGGTGTCCATATTAGATTTCACTGTGCCCTCCAGGCTGCTTGTGCGTTCCGCCAGTCCCCTGACATCCTGTCTCAGCAGGGAGACTTCGATGCCCACTGCTTCAATTTTAGCCTCCAGGGAAATGCGTAGGTCCATCATCGCAACCCCCCAAGATTCCTTGAGCTCCGTAATGGCCTCCAAAATCTGACGATTATCAGCCGCTGTCGCGCCCTCAGCCTGTGCCATCGGGCCTTTGGTTGAGGTGGCTGCAGGAGACAGGTGTGCTTTCGCAAAAATGTCCATCGTGGGTTGTTTGGTCTTATTCTTGCCCACGGACCCTCGCGCCGCCATTTTCTGGTCACCGTTGGGTATCCCTATCACGATTCAGCGACCGAGTGTCTCCCCAGCTGCAATTTCCGCTCTTTACCGACTGTCGCGGTGGTCTCCAGGCAGTCGCAACCTCCACCTCCTCTCACCGCTGCTAGTTCAATGCCGAGCGAGCGCTTCTCGTGCTGGTCGTGGTGCGGCCTGCATTTTCACACCTCGGGCCCCTGCCATCCAGGCCAGCGCCTAAGCTTTCACGACTCAAGACCTACGGCCCACAGATGGTTTTTGTATTCCACCTTCACCTCGCCATTGTCGTTCTTTCCCCATGGCCGCCGCCTCTATTCGTACTCTTCGGGTACCCTGGTTTTGTTTCTTTTGTTGTCGGCCATCTTGTGTGACAATGGACCGAGCGGCCGCCGTCGTTCGTCAAGCAATTCCTCCAGACTCCCGCTTACGATTTTTCTCGATCTTTATACAATGAGCGAAGCATCCATTCCCATGCGTGTGTGATCGATTCTGGAACCAGTGGCGCACTTTTAAAGGTAGTTTGTATGGATCATCTGTCGGATCCTCCGGAGTTCCACGGGAAGCACGTCCTACTCCATGGCTGCTCAAGCCACGCCCCCATAACATAATACATGATAATGCATAATGTCGGCATTTGTAGGCTGTCTGAAATTGAATATCCGAATACCTTCTTGGAGCTGGATTTCACTGCACCCCTTCACTAAAGGATGTTCGTTGCTGTTGCTACTTCTCTTCCATGGTAGAGTTTTTTGCATGTGGACAATAGCTGATCCTTTTGAAGACTGTGCTTGTGTATTTCCCAGCCTCGTGCCAACATCATCCTGTCAATTCGGGATATCAATCATAGTTTTAGCTTTACATTCTGGGACTCCTAGTTTAAGGGTTTATAATGAGGAAATCCGGGACTGCAAGCCCCAAAATGCAAAGTTTAGAACAGGACTGCCTCAAAGTCTCCCCAATGGAGTGGATATTGTTGACATTTATGTGATATTAACAGATGTTCTTCCGCAGTGCTGTCATATAGTCCCAAATCAGGTCTTAGTAGGTCATCCAGACCGTTTTTTTTCTTTGCATTCTGGGACTTGTGATCATACGTTTACTAAATAAAAGCTACAAGCGCCCCCACCCCTCCTCCAGTTCGCAAAGAAAAAAACAGCAATGAATGAGAGGCACACACCCGACAGGGAAAAGCGTGATCTTCCCAAAACGCATTTTGTGTAAACGTCTTTCAATTAATGAGCCCAGTGTCTGCCTTCAAAGCGGCTCTAATTGTTAAAGGCCGCTGCCCCTTCGCGCTCTTTGAGTCTCAGGAATGCGAGGCCTCTCACATGATGGGAGTGTGACTTGAGGAGCTGGCGGCTGAGCTTCCAGACGCGCTCTTCGGGACAGAAGAGAACACCTCAGCCCCCAGAGCGAAGCAACTTGGCGATGCTCGCGATGAAGAGAGCGTGGAGCGGCTTTTGGACGAGGCTTAGCCTTCTGGTTCCAGCGGTGCAGAGGGATGAAGGCTCCACGGAGGTCAGCCGCCTGCTGCCCAAGGTATGCGCAAGCCATCGTTGAGCACCCCTTGCCGGCCCCACCCACCTGCCGTATTTCATCAAACATTATTTTTCATCCCGGAACTTGTACTTTACTGTTTTTCATGCATGTGATGACTATTGACTTACCAATGCCAGCATTCAAAGTGCTGCGCAAGATGGACGTCTATTATGGGAAAGCGGCTATGTTTTTTTCTGGGCTATCCCGGTTCTCTGCCAGTTATTTTATTATCTCTCCCTTCCGCTTGAAGTTGCCCCAGCCATGTTGCTCTTCTTTGGAAATATATTTTCCAATGTTATTCCCCCATTAAACAGTGGTGGCAACACATGCGCAATGGGGTTTGTAGGCCATTGTACAGAATAGTGCACCCAAAACTGCAAGTTCTGATTTCCTAGTTCTGTCAAGTAAAAGGCATAGCGCTGACAGCCCACACCTGTGGCCCTAGTTCCCAGCATAGCACCCACAGTCATACGGCCCCACATCCACACTCCCCTTATCTTACACCTTCCCTTGTCTTATTTTATACACACATTTGTAACGCCAACCCCCTACATATGTTATACAATGTACAGTAGCCTCGGATAGTGAACTTCTGCAATTTTGGGGACCTCATAGGGAATGTTTTTTAAAAAAGAGTGGGGGGGGGAGGGGTGCCAGAAATCTGTGATGTTCATGAGTGCAGACTGGGGGAGAATCCAAGATATGTTGACTGCCAGCGCTGGAACACCAGGAGACCTGCAAGTATTGAGGGTTCAAAGACATTTCATGTGATATGGCTAAAGATGCCGCTGACCATGACATGAGCTCCGAGTGCCTCCACGTAGGTCTGTGGTTTCCCCAGGGACACCCCATGCCACACACTACCTGGCCAAGGTCCACCACATATAAAATGTCAAGAGACAGATGAATAAGTCATTCATGGCAACTTCCCCTCCCCCAATCCTATATTGTGTAGGTGAAAAACGCGATGCTTTATGGCGACCATATCAGAATGATCGCAAATACAAGAAGAAATGAACTTGATGTAACTAAAGATGGCGAGAGTAAGCAAACACACTGTTAACTGACACACGCACATGCAATAGTCACAAAGCAAATATGCACTCACCATGAAGAAACACGAACATTAGGTCAAACGTGCATTTAGACACAAAGAATCTTGCTTGCACCATAAAGACATGAAGAATATAACATAACTAATATATGCGCTGAAATGCAACAGGAATGATGCATGTATATAGCTAGTCTTATCCCGCATCAAACTAAATTGAAAGATCCGTGCCAGGCAGACAGTAGCTAAGCAGCCCCTTTCCAAGGCTACAGAGACACTGGGGAGTACATGGATGGTTCAGGGAGGAACACACGATAATAATTCCCAAGGCGTAAGACATATTTCTCTTAGATTAAGTGAGGAACAAATAGCCTTTGAATACCAGGTGCCGATGAATTACAAGCTCAAAACTGTATAAGGAATGGATGGACTAAGCCCCCAGTGGTTGAGGACGTAATAGCACTTGCGCTCAAATGAGCTAAATTCACAGTAAAGGCAAGGTAAAATAATTCAGAACATGGTCTTCTCACACCTGACCTACAATTGGAAGACACTGGGCCTCATTATAAGTGTGCCGGTCTGGAAATAACGGTGTTGGTAAGCTTACCGGCACCGTTGTGTCGGGATTGGCACACTACGGGTTTGCCTGGCAGAGCCACTGTGCCCAACAGGTCTGACCCTGCCGGGCACAGCGGCCACGGTAGGTAAGCTGTCATGGAAACACCGGCACCGTTAACAACGGTGCCGGTGCTTCCGTGGTCCCCATTCCCATAGAGTCTCATAGGACTCTAAGGGAATGGGGACTTACAATTTGCCGACACCTGACTTCCCGGACCGCCAGGGTTGTAATCCCCTGGTGTTACCGGGAAGCCGGGCCCCAGTAGATAATTACAGGCCCAGTGGCTACCTGCTGGTTGCACCAGCACGGTTACCGCTGGACCCGTAATGAGGCCCACTGCCTATTAATTAGCTCCAGACCCAGATAGGCACCTGCCTAGACTCCCACAAATTCTCAGAACCAAGGCAAGGCCAAGTACAAAGCTACAAACCCTGGCTCATGGCTTAGGAATAAGCAATGGTATCTTATTTAATTGGAAAGCCGTTTCTGGGTTTCTCTCCCCCTGCTGCCATTTCGGCTTGTGTGTTGATGACCTGTCAAATGCCCAAGGTTGGTAAGATCAATGTCAACCAATCAAAACTCTCAATATTATGTTGCCCAGTACATGTTGCCCTAGCCAATTACCTATTGCAGAGAAGATGTCTTTTTACTTTTATCATTTTAGGCATAGCCTCAGGTGGAGCCATCAGATAGTTGTACGCAATGAAAACACTAACCCCTATATTTTATGTATGCATACAATTCACCTAACCAATCCCTCCACCCCATAGGTTTTTGTAACTAAGATTGTAGTATGAAAAAATATTCATAGGTACCCCTCTGCGAGAATGAATCGCTGATAAGGCCCGGCTAGCCGAAACACGTGCCTGGGGTTGCTGTTGGTACTCTTGTTCAAAGGAGGATTGCCTAGCATTCCGGGGCTGGGCTGCTCAAGTTTGCCTTGTGAAAGGTACAGTGAGCTAAAATGTGTCTACAGACACTCGAGTGGGTACCTTCCCATAGAACAGGTCATTAGGCTGTGTTCGTTCTCGCAGAGGGGCGCCTGTACCTCTTTCTCTAAGATTGTAGTATGACATCAGCAATTAAATGTTTTTCAAGTATAATTTGTTGCTCTGTATTTGAACCTCTCGGAGCTTTTTGATGCTTATGCGCTTATCTGCTGCCCCTGCTTAATGTGTATTGTTAATAAAGTGGGCTCTGCCATTTACTTCTGTTATTGGGTGCAGGATTTCCCAGCCTGCCTGTTCCTCTTAGCCTGGGGCTTTACCGTCTACCTTTACAAAACTATGGATTGCATAGCAAAGAGTTTTCAGGAAATGACGTGGGTGAGGTGACTGTCTTGCTGTGCCATGGGCAGGGAATGAAGGGCATGTGCATTGCCTTATTTTCTTTCTGCTGTGCAGGCATTGCATATGGCTATAAAAAAGGCAAGGTATTTCTCCTCTACCCACTGCCACCAAAACTAATACCCCTCCAAGAAAGCCTGTATTTGACTTCTTCCTGATTTTATCCACAACCACCTGATAAATCTGTGCTCCTCATTTATGGGATGCAGACAGTGCCTTAAGTGGCATACGAAATTGAGCATAGGTCTGTTATGGCAGTTCTTCTAGGGTCCACCCAGGGGCTTCATAAAACTATACCTTGGGCAATACAGTAAACTCCAACTGTTAGTATTGACCTGTACTGTATAATTTGGTAGTGTGTACAGAGCAGTCAGGCTTATCTTAGGCGGCAGAGAGGGCTGCAAATAGGTACAAAGAACTTGTAGTACACATATGGTCCAAAGAATCACTGATACACATATGTATTGTAAAAATAATGGTTTATTTCATATATACACAGGCAGAGAGAATTCTCTAGAAAGGTAAGTACTATTATCATTCATAAACACACTTTTATAAAAACCAATACTATACTAATGGTATGCAAACCAAAGTGTAAACCTTATTTAGAATAGCAGTATACAGTTCAAGGTGTGTGTAAAACCTAGTGATACACATTTAGAATGGCATAGACATATTAGTAGACTATTAGAATGAACAGATGTAATTCAAGGTAAGCCAACCCTATTGGTAATAACCTACAGTGTTATTCTGTTTTAGGAATACTCTAGTTATACCAACACTGTTACAAGTGTACACCTTGCAACATATGTAACTTATTCTTCCTTCAGTATGGATACAGTTACACCCATATTACTTTTCAGAACACAGTTCAAAGGTAAGTAAATAACTTGTATACTATCAGAGGGACAATATGCACTTCAGCTATAAGTAAGAACTCTGGGTATACATTTAGAATGGCAACAAGCTATTCAGGGTGAGTAAAATCTATTGGCCATAAACCCATACACCATTTCTATTACAGGAATAGTTATATCAATGATACTTTTCAGAAGAGCGGAACATAATTCTAAGGTAAGCAAGAACTCGATCAGACTTCCCAGAAAGACAGTAAGCAGTTCAAGGTAAGTAAGAACCTAATGTTACACATATTGAATGGCATTAAGCAATTCAAGGTGAGTAAACCTTATTGGTAGACTTTTACACTTATTCAGTTTCAGGAATATTAAAGTAATGCCAACTGAGTTACTTTCTAGAAGAGTGGAACACAATTGAAAGGTAAGCAAATAACGTCTTATACTTTTCAGAGGGCAATAAGCACCTCAAAGGTAAGTAGGAACATAGCAACACTTTGTAACATATTCTGTTTCAGGAATCAAACTTACACACTAACACCTTTAATAAGTAGGTACTTTGCAACGCTTCTTATAGTTTCTAGTCAGAGGCCTTCTAATTAAAAGTCCTTCCCTATTCTAAGGCATGAGTGATCTCAGAGGAAGAAGAGGGACAATAGTAGGCTAGTTGCCAACAGTAGGTAGGGCTCAGATGTAGGAAAGTCAGAGCTCCAGAGGATATCTCGTCGAACAAGTAAGTGAATGGAGGATAGCACAGGGGTAATGCGCTGGTCTTGGAAGCAAGACCACGCAAAGCAACAGAGGTTAGAATCCCGGATCCAGGCTGAGAAACCGAACTCGAATATGGTACTAGGCACACTTTAAAAAATCAATGAAATAAGTAAGTGCAGACTTTAGAGTTAGTAGAAAGTGTTCAGGAACTTCATAGGATGCTCTCTAGATGCGTTCCAGCATTAGGACTGGACAAACGGTATGGGCGAACTCCCAAACACACGAATAACCCACTCAGCTACACAAGAGGGACACAAGACTTTAGATAAGTACTACCTTCAACCACACAGTCCCTCAGCAGTGAAGAAGAGCTCACAGATTGGCGCCTTCATGATACAGCAACACAGGACCTGGTCTCTGGATTCTTGGGCGTGGTGACGAAAGAATGGACACTGGATTGGATCTTGCAGCAGCAGTCGACAGACAAAAACTCCCACAAAGGATTTCTCTGTGCTTCTCGTAGCTTTGTGGATTTGGCTCCTTTTTCAAGGTACCAGATGACGAACGGTCTCAATATCTCGGTCCAGCACTCTGGTCAGGGGACTTCACATAGCCAATTAGTCTTGCTAGTACATAATCCTTTCCTGAAATGTCTTCTACTGTCATCTCATGTCCCTATAGAGTAGTTGCCGACTTCAGTATTCTACAGGATGTCCTCTAGACCTTTATTGCCAAACACCCCAACTAACAACTTGCAATCTGTTTTGATTAAGAAAACCTTTTCCCTACAAAAATGACTTTACTTAGTCACAATCCATACCAACGGCAGGGCCTCTCGATCTATAGCAGACTACTTATTTTCTTCTCCTCTCAACGTTTATGACGCAAATACAATTACTCTCTCTATTTTCTTTTCTGTAACAACACTGTCCAAGACCTTCTCACTGGCATCACTCATCACTATACAATTGTCCCCCACATCAAAAGATGCTAGCGCAGGGGCTTTCACTAGTTCACATTTTACAACTATGAATTCTTCCTCACAAAATTCCCTCCACTCATAATTTGCCCCATCCGTGCACATTCTCCTTAAGTTACTGAAATGGCTAGAAGAACCAGCTCCCGGCGGCCGCAGCCAATATCTTGCCATATCCTCATCCCAGGGAATTGTTTATGATATGATATGATATTTTATTTGTATTGCGCTCGTACACAAGTGTTTCAGAGCACGACTAGGCAAGCGAAGGGAACAAGGGAGAACACAACACAACATAAAAACGATCTTACTAGGCCCAGTGAAAGTGAGAACGCGCAAGTGCATGGGAAAGGGAACAGGGAAAAAGTGCATGGAAGGGGTAGAGTGGAAAGTGCAGAGCCGAGGAGCGCAGATAAATAAAATAAATAGAAAATGGAGGCAAACTGTGGTAGTGCAGCCAGCAAGTGGCAAGTGCTGTGTTTAAGGCAGCAGACTGGGTAAGTCTGAATAAGTGCAGAAAAAGAAGAAAAATGGGGGGGGCTGTATGGGTACAGATTCAGTCCCCAGTGCAAGGGGTGGTCAGGAGGCAGTGGCAGAGTGAGCATGTACCTGGGCCCAGGGGACAGAGGGTGACGAGGTGCACAGTACCAAGAGAGCAGATCAGCAGGGGAGAAGGGGAGCGAAGGCAGAAGCAAAGAGGAAGGTTTTGAGGTGCTTCCAGAACCGGAGATGGTTCTCCTCAACTTTTAGAGTGGCTGTTCCAGAGGGAGACCCCAGCCGAAGATAGAGATCTACCCCCAGCTCGTTTCTTTGAAAAACGATTGCCACGGAGGGAGTTAGAGGTGGAGGAGCGAAGAGCTCGAGAGGAGCCCAAAGGAGAAACGAGACAATACTGTGGTGGTACTGGCTGATTACTGCTTGCTGCAATTCTGATATAAATTGCAGCCCAGAAAGTGCAACACGGCAGAAGACCATCGGCGGGGCGACGGACGCCATCTTGGCCAAGCAGTGAAGTGGCAAGCTGCCCGCCCGCCTACAGGTCATAAGCGCCTGCAGTGCCTTGCCATCCAGGACCAGAGTGGCGGGCGGGAGAGCGTACCGCCACTGTGGGATCAGCTGCAGGAAACGGAGGCACTCAGATACAGCACCTGTGGCGGCCACTAAAACCGCTTGGAACCCCTTCTGCCTGATCAGAAGTCCCCCTGGCACCCACACAGGACCCGACACCGGCCACGGCAATCATCGGCCCGGGAGACCTCCCACAGTGCTGGCCCCGTGTACGGTGCACCACCAGATCGAGGTGGGGCACCCCGCAGCTCAGGACCTGCTCCCAGGGTCTGGGGAGCTACAGAGCCATACGCGCTCCCTGCGCACACGAAGCAGACCTCCAGGTCATTGCTGCCCAAGGCACCGGGGTGATGGCGGTAGAGCAGGACCCACGCTGAAGATACGTGCACCAACTGCTCTGCACCATAGGAGGGCACATGGGGGGACCAAAGCCTCTCGCGCCAGAGACAGCGCCTGCACACACGCCCACAAGCGCCTCCCAGAGGTTATGCGGCTGCAAAACCAGCAACATCTGCCCGGTCCCACGAGGGGGCCGTTTTCCTTTTCTCTCCCCTACCCCCCACTGGTTCTGGAATCAGACCACCAGCAGACCAGCGGCAGGGCACTCCATACGCCTAGACCTCGCCCTCGGACGCCCGCAACACCAGAGGATGAAGAGTGCCCTCCAACGTACACAACAGACCCCCAGTGCCCTGGACCCAAAGCCCAGCAGCGGGCGGGCGTCCCCACTTTGCAGGCCCACGCGCAGTGAACACAAAGGAGCACACAATAAAGGGCAGAACCACAGGCTCACGGCCCTGGCCCCGGATCCATTGCACCCCTCCCCTCACCCCTCAAGTGTATGAGGCACGGCTGGATGCTATAGCAGTTGGACCCCAGGTACGACGACACCTCCCAGGACACCGGCACTGGCACGCCTGATGGCCCGCCTCCCCCGCCTTCTATACAGGGGGAACGCTGTTGGCTGCCCAGGCTGCCCCATGAACTGTCCATCACTAACTAGGTGCTGCCAAGGAAGCCCCAGGATCCCCACAGTGCAAACCCTAGGAGCCAACGGCCCACGGAACACCCTCTTCTCCCTCTGACATTTTCGCTCAGGCACCTGGCGGCCCCTACGCCCACGTCACTGGCCTCCTGGACACCAGCCCTTTCTCGCGGGGCCTCTCCTGCCAGATCCCCGATAATACAGAACCCACCAGGATATAATGCACCACAGTACGTTCGGAGGCGGTAAGGAACCTATAGTGCCTACTGGTCTCCCAAGCCCCTGCGGCGGCAACGCTAAAGCCAAGGGCGTCATCATCCCACAGAGACCTGATTAATCAACCCCTGGTTTATGCCCACCTAAGGAGACTGGGCCCACACAGAGGGCACTGATTCCTGGACATTGCACCCCCCCCATGGGGTGCATAACACTCGATAACCTGTTACGCAATTCTTCCCAACACCATAGGGTGCACCCGATACCAGATATCTTACACGGTCGGGACCAGACTGGTAGGAAGTGCCAGTGTCACATCCTATCAACGACCTGCATACACTGAGGTGCATTGCTGGCACTGATCCAGGGACTGAAGCAGGCACACCAGCCGACACGCAACAAGCACAATGGGTAAGGACAAGAGCAAACGACAGACCTTGCAGAGCAAAATGGACTTCTTCACGGTCGGCATCCCCCCAAGCTCCACACTGCAACCCCAAGGCAGTGAAGACCCAGGAGAGGGAATTTAAGACACTGCCATTTCTCTCACGGACGTCATGAGGGCAATTGGCGACTCAAGGACATGCTTAGAACTAAAGATAGGAGGCCTGTCTGCAGATGTGTCCTTCCTCCTTCCTCCGCTAGGACTTCCACAACTTAGCGTCCAGAGTTGGGGAGTCGGAGCAAAGAATATCTGACACAGAAGACTCACTCATACAAATGGAAAAACATCTTGCCGCAATCTCCAAGAAGGTGAATCAGCTTCAATACTGCGCAGAAGATAGTGAAAGAAGGGCGCGACGAAACAACCTAAGGATTCTCTGGATTCCTGAAAAAGAGGAGGGCCCCATTGTAGAACTCTTTCTTGAGGACTGGCTCGCCCATATCTTTGCTCCCAAAAAGCTTTCTAAGTTTTTCTCGATTGAACGGGTGCACAGAGACCCCACCGGGCGGCATGTCCCGGGTGTCCCACCGCGGACATTTATTGCACGTCTCCTAAACTTCAGGGACAGGGAAGCCATCCTTCAGACGGCCCGCACCACGGCGCCCGTTACATACAATGGATACCACATTGGGTTCTATCCAGACTAAACCAAGGAGGTCCAGAAGGCCCGCCAGTCCTTTGACTCTGTGAAGAAAAATTGCACTCACTATCCTTCAAATATGCACTCTTTTTCCTGGCACTATTGAAAGTTCACCACAACGGGACCACCCACTTGTTTTACACACCGAAAGAGGTATGGGACACAAGGTGTGTGTCTCTGGAGCATCTCTTGTAACAAAAGAATATTTAACTTTTTCTCCGGCTTCTCAGAGGCAGCAGTCTGGGTTGGCCCCTTCCTGCGCCCCCTGAACCCCTGAGATATTTAGGGTTGCTCCCCAGGCAGTTGCCCACTCCAGGAAACAAGTCTGGGATGAGCAGTCTATATACTCATCCATTTAGACCGATCAGTAGTCATAGAATTATGGTTAATAGCCTCTAGAACTGTATGCTGTAGTGTTTGGCAGGAGGCGGACAACAAGGAAACCAGAGTCCCATCTTGCTGGTACTTTTTGAGCTCTGTGTATCCCATAAAACCGAGTCAATAGCTTTTCATTCAGGGGTGGCTAAGTCACCCCTAGATGCAAAAACAAGCAACGTGATGGACAGTTACATTTTTAGAGGTATATTGTAGTATCGCTACGAGGGAGGGTTCGAGATAGGGATGGAGTCAGCGGTTTGAGAGAGCAAAGTTGGAAAGAGAGGAGGCTGGGCACTTTACTGATGTGCTCATGACTACACAATAAATATTAATATAAGAATACCTCCGCCTGCAGTGTTCATTGTGAGGCAGACGCTACATCCATGCTTTTGTGAAGCTACCTTGAGAGTTGGAGGGTAGATCTCTCTCTTCCGCAGGAGCCTACCTCTGGAATGACCTCCCGCCCCTCTCAGACTTGAGCCAGATCTCCTTAAGTTCCAGAAGCTTCTCAAGACCCTCCTGTTCTCTTCTTCCTTCCCTTTCCCCTGCCAATGTCACCCTCTGCCTGCATTTACTGACTGCCTTGTTCCTACTGATTCATACTGGGACCATGCCCTCCTCGCCCAGTCTACTTCAGCACCGTTCTGACCGGCACTCTCCCCACTCCCCCACCCCTGCACTTCTTGTTACTGCACTTGCACGATCCGAATGAGACAAGACCTAGTAGGACCATTTTGTTATTTGCCATCCCTGTTCCCCCCCCATCTTTTGTCTTGTTGCGCCTTGAAACACCACTTGCTGTATTATAAATACCCAATAAATTAAAAATGAATACCTTAAATAATTTTACAATGCTGTGGAGTTGTCAGTGAAATTGTTTGTGAAAGCATCTCTCTTTCTCCCCTCCATCTCTCTTGTCAGTCATGATGTTACCCGCTCAATATCGTCCGTTCAATTTCTTTTCAAGTACATAAGATGCACCTATTGTAAGTGAATCAATTGTTGCTTGTGAAGTCAAGGGACTAGGCTTTTTATACTGGATTCCCACTTGTCAAATGTGTGATCTTTGGCAAATCAATTACGATAGTTATACCTTACTTTCATGTAATAGCATTTAGAAACCAGCCAATAAATCTAGGTTCCATTTATGCAAACAAACTTTAATTTGTATATTTGTTTTTATTTTATAACGTACCTAGGCATCCCAAATTGAAGATCCACCAGTGTCCTACCTTTCTGAAGGACCTTTTGAGAAGTGTTCTGGGAATGATTTGGAGACCAAGGATGTTCTGCATGCATCTGATTCACAAGAGGTTCTGCAAGCCTCTGATACAAAATCAAAGACTCCTTTCACTGCCTATGATGTTCTAGAGGGCAATCCAGAGAAGTGGTACCTCCTTCATCATGAGCAACTTTCTCTCGGCACATTTAATCCTGGCAACTGCTGTGCCAAGTACATTCTGTTCTTCTCCAACTTTATGTTCTCTGTCCTGGGCCTGTTGATCCTGGGAGTGGGTGTCTGGGGTCTCATTGACAAGGAGTCCCTGATCCGGGAGAGGATTCAGCACCTTGGCACTGATCCCATGCTCCTTGTGGTCCTGGTAGGCCTAGGGATGACCGCAGTCTCTGTCGCTGGTTGCATGGGATCCCTCCGAGAGAACTCCTGCCTGCTTAGGTTCTTCACTTTAGCGGTGGTGGCCTTTGTGGTTCTACAGGTTCTTGCCGGGATCATGCTGTATGCGTTAAGAGCTCTGATCACGGATTCCGTGGGCAGCGCCATGCGGCTGGCGATCGTGCGGTACCAGGACGATGTGGACATGAAATTTATCATTGATGAAATCCAACTGGGCCTAGAGTGCTGTGGAGAGGAGTCTTATCGTGACTGGAAACTCAATCTGTGAGTATACAGTTTTGGTCTTGCACTGTGTGGGGCAACGTGGCTGTTTTATTATTATTCTTTTTTTTTAAATGCTGCATAGCTGAAAAGCTAATGTCAGAATTCCTGGCGCTGTGCAAATCCAGCTGTGAGACATGGGAAGGACTTTGTCCTGTACCAGATGTACTAATTAAGGTGTCCATGACCTGCCTTCTTACTATTCATAAGGTTTTTACTTGTGTATCACTTTGTGCATTGCAGCCAGTTGAGGTACATAAGCCTGCAAGGACAGCACGCATCAGTACCCGTTTGCAAACGACTTGCATCGCTACCCAGGGATGTCATTTGCTAGTCACCCTGCAATCGCGCTTGCTATCCCTGTAATAAAATATTATTTTAAAATAAAAATATATGTATATATTTTCACTGAAAAAACTTTGTTAAAGGGTTGTTATGGTTAAGTTGCACTAATAAAAACCTATGATATTCAATGAAAAAACTCTGTCAAAGGGACGTTATGGTTACAAGTAAAACCGAAAACTCCCAGAAATTTGCCATTTATGGTAAACTAAGCAACCAAGACTAACACCCAGACCATCAAAGATGACATCACACATGTCATTGATGACATCACTGATGACATCACATATGTGGGCCACTTGTTTTTGTTTACTGACATATCTAGTCCAGTTGTTATTGTCCACTGAGAGTGAGAATTTAAAAATTTGAAAGGTAATATTTATGTAGACATTAACTTGTCCTATGTTGTTAAGGTACTTTACTTAGGTTTTGGTCTCAGCTCATGGTGCATATATTTGGGGCAATAAGCAGGCCTCAAACACACAATTCAGTTGTATACATAATAATTAACTTTATGTTATTGACATTTTCTGATGATGTTGTTTTTGTCTTCCCTACTTTAGTTTTCCTATGTGTGCCTCTGATTTGTATGCATTGTGGGTCTTCATATGTATTGTTTTTACTAACACAAGTATGTAGTAAGTCTTCAATTATTAGATATTGGTTCCATGTTTAACACTACTCAACACTGATAAAATAGCATTCATTATTTTACTATCCAAAATGGGCAGATTAAAAATGTTGTACTTCTATAGTGCATGCATGCTGCAGCCATCCATTGCCTGTGTGTATGTATGATTAGGTTTCTGTATTAACAACAGCACTCCAATATAATGTTTTGTTTGGATGACTACATTCTTTAATAGATTAAGTCGTTCATGATAGGTCTCCCGATCACCCTTGCCATGTTGTTACCAACATTATGAGCAGAACCCCTTGTAGGGACTTTTCATCAAAATGTATTTCATATGTGATGTCATCAGTGATGTCATCAATGCCATTTGTGATGTCATCTTTGATGTCCTGGGTGTTAGTAGTAGCAGTGCATGGTGGTGGCAAAGTTATGGTTACTTAGCTTACTATAACTGGCAAATTTCTGGTGTTTTTCGGTTTTACTTGTAACCATAAAGTCCCTTTTAACAACGTTTTTTCATTGAATTTCATAGGTTTTTATTAGTGCAAATTAACCATAACGTTCCTTTAACAAAGTTTTTTTAAGTGAATTTCATAGGGTTTTACCAGTGCACCCGTAATTTCCTACAACTTACTAATATCATACTTACCCCCAATATAGCAACATTTGTTGTCCAATTTACAACATTTAACCTTAAAACTCTGCCATTCCCCATCTTCTAGCATAATTTTTAACACTTCTATACACTTTTTGCAATTGTGTCTGTGTTCGTCGACGTCCGCGAACGTCTGAGGTCATCACGGACTAGCCAAATAGGGTTACGTGACCATGCACTTGCGCTTGGCATGATGATGATGTGTCCGCGATCACGTCCGCACTTCGCAATAAGGTCCGTGCTTCGTGCTTCGTGAACAGTCCAGAACTGCATTTTCTGCTGATAGTAATTTCAAGCTCAGAATTTACCCTTGCACAGCTCTTCCACTTATTCTTACTCATTATCCATTAACAATCTAGCACAGAGCACATACTTGGAAGAATATTAGCAACACTGCTATTCATCTTAAAAATGGCTATTCTCATCCCTCCTCCCCAAGAGCCACCACCACCACCAGCTGGAGGACCTACACAAAAAAATAGTGCAGTACTTCCAAGACAATGAATAGAAGCAAGAAGATGAGGTAGAGGAAGTGAATCCTGGGTGTGGCAGTTCTTTACCACTGTTGGGAATGTACCAAAGGCTAAAGCTACCAAAGTAAAATGCACTCAGTGCAACGTTGTACTCAGTCGTGGATTACCTGGACAATACTCCTATGGGACCTCCTCCCATGCACCGCCACACCAAATCCAACCACCGCAATGCTCTCAGAAAAGTTGTTCCTTTCTTAGCAAGTAATAGGCTGCCTTCCTTCACCTCATCTTCCTCAACCAATACTGTAATCACACAGCCTACTTCTGTGGGACACAAAATCCCACCAGCTACCTTGCAAGTGATAAATGAGGCTGTTGATCCATATCTTTCTAAGACAACAGTACTCTGTATATAGTGCAAAACACCACTCTGCAGGAGCAGCAATTTCCAAGTGCTTTTGAAGCTGTAATCAAGGAGCATGAGAAACACTGTCCCCTACCTTAGATGTAGTACACAAGCAACATCTTCCCCTGTCCACCTGCCCCTCTATATTAGTAGTTGGTCTCTCTTCCCTCATTTCCTGCCCACCTTACTTTTTGGCCTCTCCTGCAAACAAAAAGGAAAAAAAGGTTCCTTAAGGAACCACCTTTCACAGTTAAAAAATAGAAAAAAATAATAATCTTATAGACTCCATCTACTTTACATTTCTCAATATAGTAGATAGACTTGATAAGATTCTCCAACATTTCCATTAGCATTTTGTGTTATGCTAATGGGAATAATGTGGCATTCATCCCCCTTTCCAAGGGCTGGAATGCGGGATAACGGCCCGGCAACCCAAGTTATCGACCCAAGTGAAGCGAGGGCGGATAAGAAGGGCTCCGGGCCGTTAGCCCCCGTTCCACCCCCTGCAATGGGGGGATGGAGGCCATTAGTACCCAACCCAGGGTGCTAAAAACAAAAAAAAGGATTTTCTCTTCTACAGCCTTTTCCAAGATGGCCACCTTGGAAAGGGAAGGCGGGCTCCGTACAGAGCCCCTCTTCCCTTTCCATGGCGGCCTGCAGGAGGCGAAGAGAAGTAGTGAATGCGGCAGCGGCACCCGTCGCTGCCGAAATAAGGTACGTAGTGGGTGAAACAAATAATAAAAAAATAGGACGGAGGATGGGGGGAAGATGGCGGCAGGGAGAGCTGGCTATCAGGCGGCTTGAAACGCGGGCTTGCTGGCTGGCTCCTCTGCTAATTTGTATACTAGACAAAAATATTTTCTGTCCCAAATACTTTTATCTAGCATACAATAAGGACCATAATTGATGAACCTTTACAACTATCCACGGTCTCCACAGTCACCTTTCCAGGCCACGGATCATTAAAAGAACCGAATGGCAGGTGAACACCATCACACAGAGCAGCCCTTCTACTCTTTTTAATTTTATATTTGTAACACTCTCTCAATGCCTGCTTTCAAACAGTCACACATCCATCCACCAATCACTTACAAAAACTGTACATATAACCCTATGACCATACTAAGTTTTTCACACTGCAGCTGCCACTTAACAATCTCCTACAAATCTTTTGCATCTGCATTTTCCTTACTTATACAAATAAATTGTACACAATGCTCCTATAAATGCACATATGCAGTGTACAGTGAGAGAAGTGCATAAATAGAAGGGGCAGTACGAATGGGCAAGTGCTCATGAGAACCCAGGTTTTTATAAGTCAAAATGTTTCATGGTGTTACATCACTGTGTATAAGTTATTAATAATATCTCTTTTCACATATTATGAAAGAATAATAAACCTCCTTTATAAAAGATATTTTTTGCAACACATACTTATGTCTGTCATTATCAGCAGCGCATGCTGGGGACGGAAATCATTGTTCAATTGCCTATGGCATATGGCTCCACCATGACCCCAGCCAAACCAAACCACCCCTGTTATTCACTGCACCTACCCTGCATCCTAGCTCAGTGTCCACAAGACCCTAATAATGTAACCAATGGCCAGTGCTCATGGGTTGCAGCCCTGGCCAGTCTCCAAATCCACTGGACATAGGCTTCGGCCATGCTGCATTCCCCAATAAGCAAATCAGAG
Organism: Ambystoma mexicanum; assembly: GCF_040938575.1. Taxonomy (NCBI): domain Eukaryota; kingdom Metazoa; phylum Chordata; class Amphibia; order Caudata; family Ambystomatidae; genus Ambystoma; species Ambystoma mexicanum. Next base: position 990,146,602 of record NC_090926.1, on the reverse strand, counting down.
TACACATGTCCAGGTGTTTGCAGAACTCGGTGAGCGTTGCAGCTCTGCAAATGCAAATATGTAGCACCTATTGGCAAACACCGAAGCATTGTTCCCTGTCAAGTGATTTTCACACTAGGGATTCAGTTTTTCTGTTTCCCTGCATGGTTGGTCTTAAATTAGAAACAGTGTTCTGAAAGTGTACTGTAAGGAACTCATGGTGGCAACAGGAAAGACAGATACAAGTTATCACGATCCAAGGGTGTTTATTTAAACAATGTGCAGGTTGGAAAAACGCCTAATCTAACCTAAATCTAAGATGGGAGCAAGTGTCGATCATCAAATGAAAATTAAGGCAGTCATTGTGGTGTCTTGTCAAAGGAAAAAGGCCTATACTAAAGAAACCTATTGCCAACCTATTGCCAAATCCTTACAACTAATCATAGAAAGAGTGTGGACTAGGGTTTCAATAAAGAAAGAAGTGTTCTCAAATAATAAGTCAGGATGTGATTGCCAGGGGTCTCCCTTCTCACGTTTTCAGCACAGGACAAGGTGCGTCTCCTGAGCACAGCACACACTCAAGCTTTCCCAAGCACAAGACGACAGTTCCGCTCCAGCTATCAGGTTCTCTGATGGTTAAAGTCCCTTGCATTTGAGGGTCTGATACTCTCAATAAACAAACACAAACGTTCTGTTCCATGTATGGCTTTGGGTGATGGCTTCACCCCTGTGTCCCCCCTCTTCGGGAGCATACCTCTCACAGTCGTACTCGACTAATCAGACAGTTCCATTCTCAATGAGCTATGGGTGGTGACCTTTCACCCCTGAATCTCCATCGGCCGGGCTCGGACCCCAAATGACAATCGGGACAGTTCTTTGTCTTTAAATGTCTCTTGGTTTACTAAATCTTAATGCCCTTTTGAACAACCCTTCAGGGTTCACCCCTGCTAGTCGGCTTCCCTCTTCCAGGTTCACTCTGGCCACCTTTTGCACAACGGTTCACTGTAGGTGTCCCTCAGTAGGTTCACTCCTGTCCATACACCGTTCACAGGGACCTCAGGCCTCGCCCCTTCTCGTTAGCAACCCTCCGCTGGGTTCACTCCTGCCAACCATTATAACACACTGTTCATGCGCTCATTTCGTCAAGCAGGATTCATTTCCCTTTTGCTTCACGATCGTCTGCCGGTCAAAGGTTTTCGACTGTACCGAGGATTTGTACACGACCCCCGTATGACCTGTTTGACCCCTCTTCTCGCCTTTATTCCAAAGCTTTCTTGTACCTGTAGTTCAACAATAGGGTAATCACCACGAGTGTGCACCCACTTGCTGACTCTGCTGGTTTTTCCCTGTTCTTCAAACAATTCTTTGTTTTCAAAGTTCAATTAGCCTTTCGCTACTCCTGTTCAGCACAGTTCGGTTTATTTATCGATTCTCCCCTCGACTCACTGGTTGTGATGAACGGCTTTGCTTTCTTGTCTGTTAACAATTTCACCTGAAGCCAAGGCTGGTACTGCTAAAAAGCACTTCTGTAGACTTCTTGAGTTTAATTACAAGTTCTTTATTGTAAGTTAGATTAGGCTGTTATCTTAGGAGACCACCGGGTCCCATCACCCAGGCTCAACTGCCCAGGCTGGAACCTTGGAGCTGAGCTCATTACCAAACATTCTGCTGGCTCACACAGGATTCCATGCTAGCTCACATAAACATTCATTGCAGACATGCACTAACAACAAGTACATTATAACACATCTCCTCCCTTTCCAATGACAACTCAAACACGAGAAGTCCAACATAACACATACCCCTCCTTTGCAAGGACAACACTAAAGTGGAAAAACCAGACAAGGGAAACTCACAAAGCAGAGATATGCCGAGCAACTTTTAGAGAGATGGAACTCTAAAGAAATTACTGGGACGTTATGCCTACACATACTTCAAACTCTGGGATGAAATCCGTACACAGACTTCATACTCAAACGCACAGGGAAAGCACTACCCTACACAGACGTCATACTCAAATGCACAGGGAAAGCACTACCCTTCCCCTGCTACACAGACTTCAAACTCTGGGACGAAATCCCTACACAGACTTCATACTCAAACGCACAGGGAAAGCACTATCCTACACAGACTTCATACTCAAATGCACAGGGAAAGCACTACCCTTCCCCTGCTACACAGACTTCAAACTCTAGGACAGTATCCCTACATAGACTTCATACTCAAACGCACAGGGAAAGGACTACCCTTCTCCTGCTCTGGGACAGTATCCCTACACAGACTTCATACTCAAACGCACAGGGAAAGCACTACCCTTCTCCTGCTCTGGGACAGAATCCCTACACAGACTTCATACTCAAACGCACAGGGAAAGCACTACCCTTCTCCTGCTCTGGGACAGAATCCCTACACAGACTTCATACTCAAACACACTGGGAAAGCACTACCCTTCTCCTGCTCTGGGACAGAAACCCTACACAGACTTCATACTCAAACACACTGGGAAAGCACTACCCTTCTCCTGTTCTGGGACAGAATCCCTACACAGACTTCATACTCAAACACACTGGGAAAGCACTACCCTTCTCCTGCTCTGGAACAGAATCCCTACACAGACTTCATACTCAAACACACTGGGAAAGCACTACCCTTCGCCTGCTCTGGGACAGAATCCCTACACAGACTTCATACTCAAACACACTGGAAAAACGCTACCCTCCCAGAACACTAGGACACTAGGGCTAGCACTGGGAAGGCGCTACCTTCCGCTAAAATGAGGCAAATCTCAAATCACAAGTGACACTCTTCCACTTCCATCCATTGTGTGACACCAAAACCAGTATGTTCTTGACACTCACATTTAACGCTTATTCAGCTGTAAGTTCATGGGCATTCTATAAATCCGTGTTGCACCTGGGCAACTTCTATCCTACAAATCCTCAATTGGGCTATACTAGCACGTTCACCCTACTATACCTCATTCTTCAACATCATTGGTCATCTCATCTTACTTCATACTTTAAGCGTCCATAAGAAATGTAGTCCACATTAAGTGTCCATAAAAGGAGTGACCCTACGCTTATCAAAAGCCTTAACATGCCACATCAGCTGTGCCACAACACAAACTCTCTCCATACTGCTTCACGCGCACACTCCTTCCCCTCTCGCAGTGTTAACAATTTCTCCAAAACTCAGTAAAGGTTACACAGAATACTCTAGTTGCCCGCAACTCGGGAGCTTCGCTTCTCGATTGTCCCTCTGTTCTTTCGGATGGTGCAGCCTTTCGGATGGTTCTTCTTCTTCCATTCACAAAGACCCGCCCATTAATGCAGCCTTTCGGACGGTTCTTCTTTTTCCATTAACTTCTCCTTGCGGATGCCGGCGCGACTTGACATTGATGCGAGGAACCGCTTCCCTTCATGCTGTCACGTTCTCATAGGATCGTACAAGACCGCCTCCCTTCCTCTGTATAGCTGGACGTCAACTCGTTTTGACGGGTACTTTACTCTATTCTTTACTTCAATGCTCTCTATCTGCATTGCAAGCGTAGTTTCTTCGTAGGAGCATTCCACAAACCAACAGTTCCGAATGAATCTACGTTTGCTCGTCTCACTTCATCTGCTCACTTCATTACGTCACAATGTTCCTTTCTCCACCAACTCCTGCGGCGGAAACGCTACATCATCATTTTCAAATCAGTCCTGGGCAGTAACTGTACTCATTTCATTCATTCTCCTCTACTGCAACTACAAGGACTGACTAGCCGCGCTCCACAGCGTGACTGTGGTCGAATCTTCATATGCTGCAAAATCAGCTGATCCATGCTATTTTCAAGATGACATCTAGATTATTTTGCGTATCCTGTGTTGGATCTGCGGCGAGCCTCAAATAGGAAATTATGTTTTGTGTAAAATACCCATGCTTTACAAGATGATGAAAAAAACGGGGGAAAGCTAATTCAATATTTGATATGGACTGTAATAATGGACATTAACAAGAATGATGTTCCCTGCAGTATCCATTTTTGTGGACTGAATTCAGCCACTTCCTCTTCAATCAAGCAACCTACAGTGCGGCTTGACTGGTCCGGCCCACAAGGAGTGCCTGCCTCACAGTGAGATTCACCTCAAGGTTTCTGTGGGGCCACCCACTCGCCCTGATGAAGGCGGTTCACGTAGAACAAAATGTATCCCTCAGAAGCATTTCCAAATGGGATAATTTTTCCGCCGAAACGTGTACTATGTGCAAGGGGGCTGTATTGATCCATATGTCCGATTAGTACTTATTTAACAAACATCCTCAGGCCAGCAATTGTATTCCACAAGCTGACCCAGTTCCCCCTGTCACGTTGGCACCTGCAAGATGAGTTGCTTCCTTGTATAGAAGCAACTCCAGGACCTAGAGGGCTACAGGTCTAATAAACCTTTTCGACTCCTACATGTATTATACATGGAGCATGTTCTAAACCCAGAACCATTTGTGAATATTTTCCCCTTTGGGTCACGCTTAAATACTCTCCATTCAGCAAGCACTAAAAGGCCTGAATGGGCATGGGAACTTCACAACATTTCACCACTTCACTTCTCTGGGTACCCGGCTGTAAGTGGAATTCAATTTACACCGGTTTACAGCCCCTTGGACGATGCTTCTGCTACAAAGTATCGTTCCTGTACTTCACACCCTGCCGGTATATCTTCTACTTCAGGCTACTCATGCTCTTAACTTCGACCCTCTGCTTGGGGCTTCTCTTAACTTGACATTTCTTCACTACTCTCTGCCCTCTGGGTGTGGCCCCCCCTACAATGGGCTCTTCTTCTGTTTCTCTATGCTTTGGGTCTGAACTTCTTAGTTTCTTTGCTTCTCAGGCCCCTGCGCATTGCACCCCAGGGTGATGGGACTTACTTCTTGATTTCTTGTTCTCTGGGGGGCAGTTGTCCCTCTCCTTCTTCTGCTGCTCCCCCCTCAGCAGCCTTCTTCCGCTCTGCACAGGTTCTTGGTAATCCTCTTTGCCAATGTTAAAAAGGAAAGCACTTCTGTACACTTCTTGAGCTTAATTACAAGTTCTTTATTGACTTCTTGAGCTTAATCACAAGTTCTTTATTGTAAGTTAAATTAAGATGTTCTCTTAGGAGACCACTGGGTCCCATCACCCAGGCTCAATGCCCAGACTGGAACCTTGGAGCTGAGTTCATTACCAAAAATTCTGCTGGCTCAAACAGGATTCCATGCTAGCTCACATAAGAATTCCTTGCAGACATGCACTTACAACAAGTACATTATAACAGGTACCATGGGGCCATGCCTCTCTCCCCGGCTTGGCTGTCAGCAGAGGAGGCTCCGGATACCGTTGACATCTGATGCAAGACACGCAGGCTATTGTTCCTGGCCTTACGATTCCTTCTCTTGAAGCTTTACGGGTCTCTGTCGACAAGGGCAAGGTCACTTCTCCCCTTGGTCTCCTCTCGACTTGCGCTGTCTTTCGCCAACCCTTGAACTGCCGGACAGAACTGGCCCTCATGTCGTGCGGTCTGCCTTGCTAAGCTGACTGTGCTTTCTTGCTCCACATTTTATCCCTGTGGGGAAGAGAAGGGGCCGTCAGGTGTGCATGATTCCTGTCAATTTCCTGGCTCTGCCCGACTCTTGTGTCAAGACATGTTAGGTAAACTGCTCTAGAATTAGTCTGCTGTCTTCCATGGGGTAAGAAAATGTTTGTGTCAAAAAGTGTGGTTTTATTATGAGAAATTATATTATTCGCCCTAGGGGGGGTTTGTAAATCCAGATGGCTGGGATTGGTTAAGTTGGTGACGTAAGCGGGAATGACCGGGAGTATTATCTTGAAATAAACAAGGGGAATTGTGGGAACGGTAGTGTTTTATCTGAGCAAGTTGGGATTGCGGGAAATAATAATCGGAGGGACGGGAAAACAAATTACTGGGAGTGTTTGGGTAGGACATAGGGAAACAATGGTTCTTTGTAAGAAAGATTCCACTAGAGGAAGGGATCTCGTCATCCTCTCCTTCCCCGGTACAATACTGCGTCTCATCTGGGGCATTTTCCCAAACATGACCCCAGGTTCCCCTACCCAGGTGTTCCTCCCTCGCTCGACCACCCCCAAGGTTGGGGTCTGAGAGTGTCGGCCCCTCCCTGGCCACCTGAATAAGGGATTCCCGAGGTCTACTTGGGAGAATACCCTCAGGTTTCTCACAGTACCCAGTGTGCTTGCAGACTCTATATAAAATGCTCTAAACAGAGATGACCTCTGGTTAGGACTGGCAGCACCAGGGACGGGAAGGACAATTAAGATGGCCAGTTATAGGCTTGGTCCAGCCTCTGGTGCACCAATGCCAGACAATTGCATGCCACCAGTGCCAACAGTTACTGAACGTCACAGTGTGGGAGAGAACACAGTATGGAATCACACATCCCTATCTGTTCAGTGTGGGTTGCAGGAGCTTGGGCATCATGTTTGGACAAGGCTAGGGTCTGGATGGTGGTGAAAGGAGAAGAGCCTGAAATATAAGAGAGCTGGCAGCAGTGTAGAGTTGAAAGAGGTGGTGAGAGCTAAGAGGGTAAAGAAGAAGGAGGTGGTGGCATCAGACGGTGAGAAAAGTCTGAAGGAGGGGATATTAGAGGGTGGAGGTCATACCATCAAAACAAGGGGGAATGGCAAGAGTGGGTGGTGACAATTAAGGGATCAACAGGAGGATGGTTTCAGGAGAAGGTGGTAATATAAGGACCCAAAGGAGGAAGTCAAGAGGAGGTAGTCGGGGTGCAGGAGGAAGTGGTGAAACCCAAGGGGGATTAAAAGTGGTAACACAGGTTGAATGTGACACAGAGCATGAAACATCAGCTGGCACAAATAACAGAGCACAAGGTACATCCTGAGGGATGGTGAGAGAAAGATTGAGTTGACGAAAGAAAACATTCACTCAGCCAGAGCAGGCAACCTCTGATGACCCTAGAAATGATCCAACTGTGGGAGGAGTAATGGGGCAGGGTTCGCGGATTATTGTGAGATTGAAGAGGTGGGGCAAGAGAAACCGGTTGGGAGTCCGGGCTGCATCAGAGCCCATGTACCCCTCTTTAGCACCACTATCAGCGACATGGGAACAGGCTTTAATTGCATTATAACAGGGATTCCACTCCCATGATTCCTCACTGTGGACTACGCTGGGTAGGGCTGATTAGTGTTGTAACCCAAAACCTTGTTGGGTTCCAAAGGCTGCATGCCCCTGCTTTATAACATAGAATTCCACTTGAACACACTGTATGACACATGCACCATTCCCAGTAATGTAATGTAGCTTTTGACAACAATCCCACAATCAGAAGGTGGCCACCAAGCAACATTTGACTGGGAACATTGCTTCCCATACCAACAAAGCACCATTTATGGTCAAGGAACTCAGCAGTCTAAAATATAAGATAAAGAATGAGTCACTCTGCACTGCAGAGCTTGATGTATTTGATCAACATGCTAATCAAAATGCAAAAAATGATATGTTTCCTCCACCTTGAAAGGTTCCCCTCACACTAATCGTGCGTTTCTTAAACCCATTTTATATTTCTTCATGGCAGGGTATTTACCCATTCACACTCTTTACTATGCCTTCTCCTGTTCTAAAACTGTAACCTCTGCACCCCTCACACACATCTCTCATTGTCGATGTGAACGCCTGCCTGTGCTCTACCACCGACACTCTTGCGTTTTTGAACCACAATGGTCGCACATTCATGCTACGTTTAGTCCAGTATATCGCAAACACTGCACTCTTAACTCTCTGGGAGGTATGAAAGAGACTTGGTGACTGAGCGAGTGACTTCAATATGGCTGAACCAGTTTAGGAGAGTTCACACTGCATTGGGTGAGTACCTTGGTGAGGGCCAGCAGTGTTGTTTCTGCTTTGATGGCTCCCTTTGTGTGCTTTTGGTGGCTCCTTCACACGCTCTCTCTCTGGCAACTCCAGGCGTATGGGGACAGATCAGAAATACATGCACAGATCTAGATAATCAGAGTGTGAGTAACAGATTCTGAGCCTCCGAGACAGCACCTCCATAGGGAATAGCGCAACCAAAGATTCCTATGCTCTGGTGCTGTCTCCGCTCACTCTGTAGGAGCCCCAATAGAGAAATATGAGTGTTGCACGGTGCAGGGAGAGCACGGTGCAGGGAGGTGGGGTTCACAAGGCGGGAAATGGTAAGAACATAAGAGTGTGAATGGATTGGACATCACTGCCTGTGTTGCCAATGGGGTTGAGTAATACGGCTATTAGCACCTGTCAGCGGAATTGGGGGACCACACAAAAGAGGAGTTATTTTGATCCTCGTTGTCCTAGAAATGAAGGTCAAAGTCAAAAAAAGCCACTTGCAAGAACTGCTTTTTCTATTTCTATAATCTCTGCGTTGGGTTGTGCAGCACAGGGCCAGCAGATGGTGGCTGTGGCAAATAAGAGGCCAAACATACAAGGGTGCCAGAAAGCTGACAGAGTGGCGAGTGCTATCGGGATGTGTGGCCATACTAGCAATGATTGCTTGGATGATCAGCACCAAAATGGGTGACTGGCTGGCAACGCTCCAATCCGGCTGCTAATCGACGTTATCGCCTTTAGCAATTGAACAAGATTACGCAGATTGTCTTCAAAGCCAATGAGATGGCAATGAAATTTATAAAGATAGTCGCAAAGCTATCCCACATTTTGCTGCTCGTTTCCGCTGTTGACAAATTGAGTACCATTCAGTTTAGGAGTAATACTATCTATTACTAAGAATTGAGAGACAACTTAGTGGGTTTTTTATATCAATATCAGCTGTATAATTAGACGTTGGATTAATCATGAGCCCCATCTGCTCTAAAAGTCTGATTTTCATTAAATGTTTTTCAGATACTTCAATTGCAGCTCCCCTGGTGCCAACGCCTGCGGGGTGCCTTTCTCCTGCTGCATCGATCCACTGCAGAACGGGACAGTGGCCAATTCCCAGTGTGGCTTTGGAGCGCTCAGGGCCGAAGAAATGGCAGCCCAGAACTTTGTCTACCTGGGTGGTTGTGTGCCTCAGCTTGTCCGCTGGGTCAGCAGCAACACGGGTCTCCTCGGAACAGCAGCTGCGATCCTCTTGGTCCTGGAGGTCATGTGTCTTCTGCTTGCCTGCAGGGTTCTGGAGGACATTGAACAGATCAAAAGTCAGTGGTAGACAATGGAGCATGGGGCACTGACTAGAATCACAGGTGCAGGCTGGTGAATTGGCCTGTAGGTTATTGGAAGAGTTCGGACGGGCACTCGCTTAAATGCAGACAGGGAAAACATCCAGGTTACCAGTGTGTCTGTAGGCTCCCTTTCTACTGATCTGTTGTGATTACATTTGCCAACTCTGCAAACGGAATCACTCCTACCATCCCATTCATAATTTGTTGTCTGTTTGTTTGTTTATTATTTATAATGCACAACAGACCCAGGGGTAACAGGGCGCAGCAGTTACAAGATAATGCAAAGCTTGGTTACATAAAAAGTACATTATCTACAAAGCAGGGTATACAGTTATTTACAGATATTACAGGTATTTTGTGCAAGGGATATAGATTATCTCAGCGCGTAATATATAGTGAAACATGAGGTGATGCAGTTTTACAGTGGCAGTATATACAGAAAGGTACACAAAGTGGGGGAAGGCATACTAGGGGTTGGGGTGGTTAATTGCCATTCAGTTTTGTAGGCTAAGGGTTAACAACGGATGACTAATAGTCATTGGATTTCAGCCACAAGATGGTGTTGGTTCTAAAATTATGGTAGGACTGGTCTGTTCTCAGAGTGGGGGACAAGGAGTTCCATAGTCTAGCTGCTTTAACAGGGAAATTGTTGCCTCCAATTGTAAATAGTTTAAATCTAGGGATGGACAGAAGGTCCCTATTTGCTGATCTGGTGGGTCTTGTGGAAATCGGTTTGTTTTACCTCCTGTGCTACCTTGATACAATTACCGTCAATTATAAATGAGGAGTAGTCAGGTCCCAGTTTTTTTAGGTTTTTAGGTTGATAGGGGTGCCCAAGATGATACCGTGCGTGGCCATCCATGCCTGGATGATAATGCACACTCTATTCACCTTGGCCAAATCCATGTCGTAATCCCCTGAAAGTGGGAGGAGTATCTGGTTATCATCTGCATAGTTAGTTTAGGTGATACACCAGATGGTCCAGATCATCCAAAAGGGGCTCGGTGAAGATGTTGTTCAGTGTGGGTGAGACGCAAGGTCCCTGTGGTATGCCGCAAGTGATGGGTATAGGGTCAGCCGCTGCGGAGGGCGAGAAGACTCTCATAGTTCTGCCACTTAGGAACAATCTAATCCAAGTTATGGCGTCCTTGGAGAAGTGTGCTGCGGTGTCGAGATGGTTGCATAATATTGTATGATCCACCAAATCGAACGCAGCTGAGAGATCTAGGAGGAGGAGCAGGGCTGATTTCCCGCTGTCTCTGAGCTCATAAACTTGAGTCTTGAGGTCAATGAGGGCCGTCTCTGTTCCGTGTTGTGGACGGAAGCCTGATTGTCTAGCTCCTAGAAAGTGGTGTAATTCCAGATGTTTTTGTATTTGCGTATAGGTTACCTTGTCTAATATTTTGAAGAGAAAGGGGACAAAGGGGACAGTTGTGATAGGGCTATAGTTGGTAGTTGTAGAAGGATCTAACGTTGGTGTTTTTAGGAGTGGGAGTACCCATGATTGTTTGAGGTTAGTGGGGATAGTACCAGTGGCGAAGGAAGCGTTGATGAGCTTGGCTGTGAAAGGTGATAGGTCTTGAGCTGCATCCTTAATGAGCTGTGAAGGGCAAAGATCACCCTGACAGTTGGAGGGTTTGAGGGCCAGAATGATTCTTTCCACCTCAAGGATGGATACTTTGGAGAAGTTAAATTGGGTAGGTTGGGTTTCAGCTATGTTCCCAGTTATTTTGTGTGGTGGTGGGTTATTTAAGGAATCTTTTATTTGGGATATTTTATGTTGTAGAGTAGATACTTTGTGAGTGAGTGCATGTTGGATGTCTGCACACCATTTTTTATCTCTGTTGCAAGTGTCCGGAATAGCGATGGGGGTCTCTATTTCCTTGAGTATGGTAAATAGTTCTTTCATATTGGAATTGGCTTGGGAGATACGAGTGTCGTAGGAGACCCGCTTAGCTAGGCAAATTTATTTTTTATATAAGGATGAGAATTTGGTGAGCTTTAATTTATTAGCTTGCGAGGATACTAGTTTCCAGGCAGCCTTGCAATTTCTTTTACGTTGCCTTAGATTTTTTAGGAAGGGAGTGTACAATTTGTTCAGATGGTTTTTTGTCTTGCTTGGTCTGAGTTTAATGGTTGTGATCTGGTCTAAAGTTGAGGTCATAATTTTATCATATTCCACAACCATGCTCTCTCGGTCAGTATTGTCAGGAAGTGAGTTGAGGGTGGGGAGTAAGGCAGGGATTAGTCTATCCACTGTGATACACTTTTTAATTCTGGTTAGAGTGGGTGGGGTAGGAATAGGAAAGGGTCTATTAGTAGAGAGCGTAAATGAGAGTAGGTGGTGGTCGGTCCAAGCTAGCGGTGAGATGGAGAGGATGTTGGCATGGCAATTGTGGTCTGCCACCCAATCTAGTATTCTACCATTTTTATGGGTAGGGGTTGTGCTTCTTTGGGTGAAGCCTAGTTCTGAGACAGTATTCACGATTGCCATGGCAGGCTGGTCCAAAGGGTCATTGAAGCCGGTCGCCTAATAGTAGTGCTTGAGTGGTGTTTTTGAGGTTATTAGCTAGGGTCGTGTTTATGTCATCCTCAAATGTCCCAATTGGGCCCGGGGGGCGATATATCGGGTGAATGTTCAGGGTTTGAGAGTTATTCAGAGGTACTTTAGCTGAGAATACTTTGCATGATTGTAGATCGTAAGAGGGGGCTAATCTCATAGAGAGGCTGCATTTACAGATAATGGCAATGCCTCCTCCTCTAGTCCCTTGTCTATCTTGTCTTAGAATAGTATAGTCATTAGGCACTGTTAGCATAAGCATAGGGCCTGCTGCTGCATGTAGCCATGTCTCGGTGATGGAGAGGAAGTCTAAGTTATTCCTCAGAATCAGATCTGCAATCTCCGTGGCATGAACAACTAGTGATCTAGAGTTTATCAAGGCTCCTTTAATGGGGGGGTTAGTGGGAGCTGTAGTTATTGGATGGGAAGATAGTTGATCTTTAGGATTCAGGTGCTGTCCTAGGACGCTTTTTGTCTTAGGAGGGTGGTTATGTGCAGATTCGGTACTTGTGGGCGTAGGGACAGGCAGAATTTTAGGTGTTCTTTTTCCTAAAGAGAAGGGTAGCGAACTTCTAGGGGGCTCATATATTTTAGCTAGCCTAGCTCTGAGATGGGTATTCCTATATTCCGTAGTACATGGGTTACTCAGCATTTGGTGTGGATGGCAATGTTGTGTTCTCACAAAATGGCCAAAATATGGAATATGTGATAGAGCTATATAATGATTGCACTAGCCCTGTCGTGATCTAGCATGGAATTTCCTCCGAGATACCTCCAAGTCCTTTGATCTCTTCAGCCAATTCTGGTATCTTAGATGAGAAAACTATGTATTCTCCATAGTTTAGTTTTGGCCATTCTTAATTTGGGCCTCCATGCCCCAGCAGGCAAAGTGCTATTGCCTACAAGGCCCAGACTGACTGGAAGTATCATGCGTGAAATGCCTTCTGGTGTTGCTCCATGTCATTCGAGTTGGTCGCTCCCCACTCCCACCAGTGAACTCTGACCACTATGGCTTTTTGCTTGGGGATCAGATGGCCATGAAACACGAAATTCCCTCTCTGGAGCAAGGTGGTGGGTAGTGGAGCAGAAATAACACTGCCCACCAAGGCCATTACTTGCCCACTACACTCACAAATAAAACCCACTTCTCAAGGTATCCCATGTCGCGTGCGAGTAGCTCATACAATCATTTCCTTACCTTTGCATTCGGGCACTTATAGGCAGAGATCTGAGTTGTATTTGAATGTTGGTTAATTTGCATAGAGTTTAAAACCCAAGATATTCAAGCGCTGTGTGGATTTTCATGCAGAGCTAAGGCTCAAATGATTATGGCGAGAGATGTCTCTTTTTGTTGTTTTGGTTCCTTGCAGAGATAAGCAAAGTCTAAGTCTATTTCTGTTTGCCTGTAGCATGCTGGGGGTTGTAGCCAATGTATGCAACTGTGGACAATGTACGCTTCTTAAAGCCACCCGTATCCCACCGCCCCCACACCATGCGCTATTGAGTTTTATCTGAAGCTCTGAGACGGAATGTGAGGTCTGAGCTTCGCTTGAAGGTATTTGGGAGGGCGGAAGTGCAGAACCCATGACTAATCCATGGAATTATGAGTTTGATTTGTGAATATACTTTGAGCCAGTTTCATCTCCAGAGAGCTGGAGTGGTGTGTACAAGTTTTGGGTTGCCCTCTATGCTTTGGTTTCAGCCTTATGCATCCTTTCTAATCCGTAGATTGCAGGTCGACGTTTCAGATGTAGCCGTAGGTAATTTGAGCACCAGTGATTGCCCTGACTATTTTGTAGCTTGAAGGGTTTTATGGAAAAGATGACTTCCTTGGCTCTATTTGCACCTGATTGTTCAGTTAATTTTGATATTATTTTGGGGGCAAATAAGTGCTTTGGGGAAGATCAGAACTCTCAAAAGTATAAAAAGACTAAATAATCAATTTTCTCCCAAGATAGGACAACTTGAGATGAAGTAACATAATTTCCCTTTTCAATAATGGAACCATGACATTGCTCCAAAACTGTGCATCTTTGATAAAGCTGGTGAAAAACAACCAGGCTCTACAAATGGAGAGTTTGTAACCGTTAATGAGGAGAAAGTAACCCAGTTCTTTATCAACTTGTTCAAATATGTTCTCCATAAGCCCTGATTTCCATTGACATTTTGTCTAACTGAATATGCAGACATCTCAAGTTGTCCCAAGTGCCAGATTACTTTTCTGTTTGCATGCTGGTACTTGTATTTCTGCTTTTCCTGTTATTATTCCTGCGCTACAATTAGTGAACTACTGTCACCTCTGACGCAGAGACCCAGAGTACTTAGGATTTTGGAATTACATTTTACAGGTACACAATTCTTGGCTCGTTTGCAGTCCTTTCAGCCCCGTCTCCCTTGCATTCCTGATCCCAGCATTTACAGTGGGAGTTTAGTTCACATTTCGTCTCTAGGGTATTTGTTTACTAGCGCCTGTAGAACGTGAGCATGCCCCAGCTCTGTGGCCAGGCTTGGAAGGGATGGGTTGAACTTTATCTGACAACATGTGGATGTGTGTAAAAGAAGCAGAGGCTCTTACCTGTAAAAACAAAGCACCAGATTCAAAGACATGAAAAGTACCTAAAACCAAATGTACGGATATTTAACAGCAGAGTAAATGTGTTTAATTCTCTGGAGCACTCATCAGTACCCGTGTTTCAGTGGGTGTTTTGCCTTCTGCCAAATCCCAGCACTGCATGCCCACAGCCAGTGCACCAGCAACAGACTCACTGCTGAGTGATTATCCTCCAGGGCGTTTCTCACCCCTCCTCAAAGCATGTGGTGTATATTTACTGAAAGATAAATGTAACGTGCACTTTCCTTGGTCGAATCAGTACTGGAGGATGAGGGACCACGAAGCACAAAATAAAAGTCAGTATCCGCTTCACTTTCATTTCTATTCTTCGAAGTGAACGTTTATTTGAAATGATTTGTTTTGGAGTAACCTGCTTCGGCTTCCTGATGATGTTTCACGCGCTTCCTGGAACTTTGTATGTGTGTGTCTTATTTAATATACATTTTCTTTAAAGCCGTTCTTACACTCTGAACAGTGCTCATAATTGCATCAGAAATGTACGCATTAAAATAATCGGTTTGATTATTCTGGGCAAGTGAGTAGTTTCACAGGATGGATCCTCTATCACAGGGAAACAAGTTGAAGTATAATTATTTTGCTTCACAAATGGCCATTTCTGTTAGTGAAACCAAGACACTATAATCCTCATTGCATACTTTTAGATGCCCTACTGCATGCAATCAGGCCAAGAGTGATTTGAAAAACAGTTCAAATGAAGGACCCACTGTTGTGGAGTGAACAGAAGATGCAGAGTCAGTAAGGTAAGTCTACGACCTCTTTATTGGTAGTATGATCAAGGGAGCTGTACCGTGCCGTGCCCGACCTCCCGAGCACAACTCGAACAACCGTCTGCCTCTTCGTCTGCTGTGTCCACTGCAGTCGGATTGAAACCCGTACTGCATCCGCTACCATACAGAGAGACCGACTCCTGCACTGTCAGAGGCCGTGCTGAGGCGCTGCCCGTTTCCACTACACACCTCCCCCCTCAGATAATAAACACAACACAAACTCTTTCATTTTAGAAGGAGCTCTTTGCAGCCTCTGCCCTCTTCTCACTCCTCTCTCGTTCACTCTTTCACTGTTCTGCTGTGGACATCCAGGTTCTCCTCCCAAATGTAAATACTAATTCCCCTTTTCCACTCTTCTTTTTCCAGATATTGAATCTTGATGTACCTCTCCAGCCTCAACACTTGGTTCTCCCCTTACATCTGACATCATAATGTCCCTTGCAACACTTACCAGGCTGGGATCCCCCTTGAGCTTCCCTCAGCATCCCCACCTATAACGTCACCAACACTGTGTGTAATCTCGTCCTCACCTAACACATTCTCCATACTTCCCCCTTCTCTCACACATTCTACATTCCCCTTCATGGCACTTAACCATCTGCCTATCTCTCCACTTTGTTCCATCGTCCAGAAATACCATAGTTCCAACAATTTGCATTATTCTCCTGGGAGCTGACAAATACGGAGCTCCTTTACCCCTCACTCCGGCATTCGCTCACTTGAAACCATTCTATATAAATTCGTCTTGTCGCCTCAAACCACTTTTTGTACTTTTCTTGGCATTTCTGGGCCCTACTGATCAACTCTTCTCTTTTAAGTGTACAAGGACATGAAGTACCTAGCTGTTCTGGCGCTAGCTCACTCAGCGGCTTCCTCCCCTTCAATGACAAGAACGCTGACAAGCCAGTGGTGGAATGGGGCGTTGTCCTATATGCCCATACTACATCTCTCAACACACTAAAAATATCTAATTTGGACATTAATGCCCACTGCGATGTCCCTTTTACCACCTGGCTAAACCACTCCACCATTCCATTTTGCCAGGGATACTACAGAGCTGTGGCTCATGCTTTACTCCTGCACTCCCCAGGTACTCGGCAAAAACATTTGACTGAAAGTGGACTCCATTATCAGTTAGTACTACTGCAGGAAATCCTTCCGCTCTGAAAACACCATCTAATAACTCCACCACTGATCTGGCAGTAATCTCATTGGACCATTCCACACAAAGCCACGTTCTATGATAATCCATCAAAACAAATATAAACCTCTTGCCCTGATAACACTTCGGTAAAGAACCTATGATATCTAAAGGTGTTTTCTCCCATGGTTGCACTTGTATTTTTACAGGATGCAAAGGAGGTTCAACTCTGATGTGCGACTTGTCACTCACCGCACATGGAAAACAATGAACTACCATATGTTGTACATCATTATCCATGCTAGGCCAACAATATGTCTCCCTGACTCTCCTTTTGGTCATGTTCCTCCCCAAACGACCCTTATGAGCCAATTCTAGGATATCAGACCTTTGAGCGGAACAATCTTTTCCCCTCTACACAATGTTCCACCATCCACCCATAGTTCATTTTAACTTGGTTGGACTGCACTCTCCCACATGATGAGGCCTTACGTCATCCTTTTTCCAACATCTGACATATTCTATTCATTTCAATATCAGCTGCACATTCTTCTTACCACTTTCCCAATTCCAAAAAAATACCTTTTGTCACTTCATGGCATATTTATTTATTTATTGTGCATTTGTTAGGCGCTTGTACAACAAGTATATTGTGTTTCAAATCACCCACACGACAACAGGGAGGGTCCATGGGCTAAAAAAACAATAAATACACTGGAGGATAAAGACGAACCTACTAGGCGTGTGAGCATTCAGAGCGTTCAAGTGCAGAAAGAGGAGAGGGGAAGGGGTTGGGGGGAAAGTTCTGGAGTGCATGTGCTTGTGAGTGAGCAACAGGTGTATGTGCCCAGTGGAGGAAGTGCTAGGGAACTTTCAGCTGTAATAAATAAATGGGGAAGTGCAGGGCTACAGAGGCGAAGGCCAGTGAGTGCCATGGTAAGTGCTGTGGGCGGGCAGAGGCTGAAGGCGATTGGGTGTGGAAGGTGTGAAAAACACGAGGATATTTCACTGCCCAGAACCTTAGGGAATGATGAGGAAACATCCAAGGGAAAGACACAGTATTTCACCCTTTTCGGTGTAACCCTAACTGACACCCCTTCAGTTGCTATGGGAAACTGTCAACCAAATTCCCTCATACCCCAGTATATTTCTGAAACAAAAAGGAAAATGCATCCCAGGAAATTATAACCAATCTCATACTCTCACCCTTTTACCCCCTGAATAGAGGCCCCAGAGTATTTCTATAATCCGTCCCAATAACAACTCCTATAATTCCTCCCCACTGTTCTATTTCGTTCTTCGGGTACACCTTCAATAGCGCAGGCATCTCTGCGGATCCTCCAAAAGTAGCAGACATACAGGCTGCTTCGCCCCCCACCACACCAACAGAGGTACGCAGTTTTCTTGGAATCGCAACCTACTGCGGGAGGTTCATCCCAAACCTAGCCACACTATCAGAACCTCTAAGGGAACTCACAAAGGCCAGCACGAAATGGGTTTGGAGCCCAACGTGCCAAGAAGCATTCGAACAGATCAAGGCGTCACTCTCGGCAGACACCACCATGGCATACTACAATCCCACGCTATCGACTGAGCTGTACGTCGACGCCAGCCCAGTGGGTTTAGGAGCCATTCTCATCCAAGTGACCAACACAGGAGAGTCAATGCCAATCACAAATGCCTCCCGCGCTTTGACACTGACGGAGCAGAGGTACTCCCACATTGAAAAGGAAGCAATCGCAGTGCTGTGGGGTTGCCGCCATTTTCATCTATACCTGTATGGCTGAAAGTTCAAGGCCTACACGGACCACAAACCACTCCTTACCATCTTCACTGGCTCCTCATCTCACCCCCCCAGCCAGGATTGGAAAGTGGCTACTGCACCTACAACAATATGACTTTGAGCTGGCATACCAACCAGGCAGTGGAAACCCAGCAGACTTCCTGTCCAGGCACCCAAGAGCGGCCACGCAGGGGGAGATGCACATGGCAGAAGAAACGGAGGAACACATCTGCCTGCTTGTCCACACGATGAAGCCAAGAGCCATTGGCATCGAAGACATTGCAGAGGCTAGACAAGCTGACCCATGCTGCGACCTGGTGAAAGAGGCAATCATCTCCGGGGAATGGAGGTCCTTCCTGCGGAACATTCACCAACGCACGGCTGAAGCCAAAGCATTCCTCAATGGCATATTCACAGTAAGACAAGACCTATCCATCACAGAGGAAGGGCTCATCCTAAGAGGGACCCGGATTGTCATCCCCACGAGCATGCAGAACAGTGTCATAGCGTCGGCACACGAAGGTCACCAGGGAATGGTGAGAACGAAGGCACGAATCAGACACCGTGTCTGGTTTCCACACATCGATGAAAAAGTGGAGCAGCTCATCGCAACATGCCTCCCCTGCCAAATAACGGGAGCCCCGCCCAATCCAAAGCCCATACTGTCTGCCGAGCGGGGGTGCTCCAGGTGGGACGCCATTAGCATAGACTTCTGCAAGATACAAGAGGGAATACACCTATTGGTGGCAATTGATGACCACTCCAGGTACGCTGAAGTCGAAATCGTAACCTCCACGGTGGCAGAGGTGGTCATACCCGCAATGGAAAAAATGTTCGCTACCCAAGGCCTTCCACAGCGGATTCGAAGCGACAGTGGTCCACCATTCCAAGGAGAGGAATTCAAGAAGTATCTCACAGACCTCAACATTCACTACCACCACATAATGCTCAGGTGGCCACAAGCCAACGGTGACGTGGAAAGATTCATGCGCACAATCAACAAAGTTCTGCACCTGTCTCGCGTCAACTCAAACCCCTAGTGGGTGGACTTATACAGATTCCTGAGGAATTACAGAGCAACACCCCAGAGCACAATGGGGATACCACCGGCGGATATAATGTTTGGAACTATAATCAACTCATCTATTCCACACCATCCAAGCAGGGGAACGGACATGTATGACAGAGCCCGCACTGAACACAGAAGGACCGTGGCAAACAAACACATGAGCACAAAGAGAAACGCCAGGAGGTCTCATCACCGATTCGGTGACCAGGTGGTAAGGGTGAGAAACTCATCCAAGTCAAAGCTGGATACCCAGTATGACTCTGTCCTATGGACCATTACACAAAGGCATGGGACCATGATAACAGTCAAGAGGGGCCAAAGAGAAGTCACAAGAAAGGCGTCTTGGTTCAAGACAGTGCCAAGAGATCTGTGGACAGACTGCGAGCCAGAACCAATGGAAGAAGAAGACCTACAAAGGGAAGAGGAGCGCTACCATCAGGAAGACTAAGCGACCCTGGACGGCGGAGTAGAAGAGCCGGCGAGTGAACCCGAGCAGGGTGCACCGAACTATGAAGGTGAGCAACCCAATGGGAGTCAGAGAACAGAACCCAGGGGTGGACGGTATGCTCTAAGAACTGCGCCCAGACCCCCTGAGAGACTCAAAGACTATCGGCCTCATCACGAGTTGGGCTGTAGCCCTTAAATGCGGTGTTAATGGTATTACCGCCGCATTTAAGGGCTGGCCCTATCACGAGTTGGGCGCTGAATCGGCTGTTTTACCTCCAGCTTTTTTCTGGAGGTGAAAATCCCTGTTTTCGGCTTTATTACAGCCGGCTGTATTAGCCCGCAGTATTAGCACCGAAAATTCCCCATTGGATCCAATGGACCCAATCAAGAATGGGGATTTACGGTTAAGGCCCACCTCGTGATCTGGTGGTAATACCACCGGACCAGTCGGTGCTAGGGCTATTACAGTCGGCGGTATTATAGCCGGGAATACAGCCCAACTCGTGATGAGGCCCATTGAGTGGTAGAAGACCAGCTCCCGAGGCTATCAAACTCACTGTTTGAAGCATGTGTTAAATATATCATTGTTTGGTTAATGTTTTGTTGGGGAAAAAGAGGAATGTTATATCCGCCTTACGTCCCGCTACGCGGTGATGTAAGGCGTCCACAATAAAAGCCCCGCCCCCGCTCCACATGGGCAGTTCCGGGGCAGGACAGCAACACACGTCTGTCCGTGTCTTTACTGCTCCCGCTGGAGCTGCGCAGCAGGTCCTTGCAGCCTGAGGCCATCATCTCCAGTTTCCCACAGACGCATCGGCCGGGCGCCAGGATCTAACACCCACTACTGTTTCCTAAAACCACCGGGACGAGGAAGAGGCAGACAAGAACAATGAAGATTACCCATAGGGACCAATGCACCATGAGTTCCTATGGGCGATCTCCATCTTGTACCATTAACAAGGTCAGGCAGAGTCGGGCAGTGCTGGATAACTACTTATACCTGACTCCTATTAAACCTCCCTGCCAGTATAAAAGGTGGAGCACTAAAATACACTTGAAGGAGTTCCATGTAATAATGTCCCCTCAAAAATATCCCCATGCAAACAAATCACAGAAAAATTGCCGTTTTTTTTTGAGGGGACATTACCCCCGCTCACCCTATCCATATATATATATATATATATACGGCGACCATATACATAGGGATAATATTACCAGATACCATTGAAGGAAGCTGGGGACACCGTCCAGAATGAAAACGACGAAGCAGCAGTAGAGGCAGAAGATACAAGCTTGAATGCTGCGAGGCAAAGCGCCGGTGGGTGCTGCAAGAAGCCAGGCTGTTGTCCAGAAGGTGCCAAATCATGGAGCCCTGATTTGGGAGTGTCTACTCTAGTGAGGGGTGCTGGAGCAGGAGCTCCGTGGTGCAGAGGAAGCGGGCGGGGCTGGAGAAAACTGCTTCTTTGACATCTCAAGCGTGTGTTCACACTCCTCAGGTGTTGTGGGAATGCTGGAATGCAAAAGGGGCAAACTGCTGAACCCCAGAGTCACAGGAGGAGTGCCGAAAAGTACATGCTCTTGTCAAGCACAAGCACCGGTAAGGTTCAGAGAAACCACAAACACTGGGATGCTTACAGTGCGAGTATGAACAAAGAAATCTCATTGAAAGTGATTGCACAAAAAGTCAAGCATGAAAAGCTTATGGTTAATGAAGCATGCTGATACTTGAAGTGCTGAAAATGAAACAGCTATAATTCTTAAAAGAAAGAGTAAAATGACAACCAAGAAGGATGAACTGTTAAAAGTATATGGAGAGAAAGTGTACATGAATAACAAAAAGTGAGGTAATGAAAAGGTCAAAAGTAACAGAGTGGTTGGGCTAAAACTATAATGCCTTTTCGAAAGACAGTTGTGAAATATGAAGTACTAGCTGGGGTACCCGGTATTACCTGTGTCCTGATCGAGTGGTGTCTCATGTGCCCTGGAGGATGTTGCTTTTGTTCTCATGTCAGCAAGTCCTGCTTCAGTTTGCTCTGGCATCTCATTTGCCCTGGAGAAAGTCACTCTTGTCCTCATGTCAGCATGTCATGTCATGCTGCTGTTTGTTGTTGTGTTTCAGAAGCTCTTGATATTGATTTTCGCTTTGCATCAGATGGAGCTTTTCCAAGTGATGTTCGTTTTTTGTGCAGCATGTTTCAGTCACATTTGAGAAAATGTCCAAGAAAGATTGATTGATTGTGCTCTCTTCTTGTGAATGAATTTAAGTAAACTGTAACCTTGCCATTTCCCATATTTGGAGTGGCGTGATAAAAACATTTTGAACATTTCTTTTAATTCCCTTTAAAAAAGCTTTAATAAACACTTTCGAACTGTGTACAGTATTAATACATTTCAAAGGAATAACCAACACATCGAACATTTTGCTTGAGACACTTTTCCAAATGTTGCCTCCTAAGGAATAACCAACACATTGCACATTTTGCTTGAGACACTTTTCCAAATGTTGCTTCCTTCTAGTACCTACTGTAGTGAATCGGGGTGAGCAGCAGTAAATTTGGATGCAAACCATTAACTCTGTAGACACCCTAACATAGACTACAATATTGCCCCAGACAAATGAGGAATCTATGCAAAACTTGGTAGCAGTGGATTGAACTGTGTGGATTTGTATAGCTGGACAAACAAACGCACACACATCCACATTTAATTTTTGCATATAAGATTTTTCCATCCAAACATAGACTACACACACACACACACACACACACACACACACACACACACACACACACACACACACACACACACACACACACACACACACACACACACACACACACACACACACACACACACACACACACACACACACACACACACACACACACACACACACACACACACACACACACACACACACACACACACACACACACACACACACACACACACACACACTTTACCTACCTTGTGGGGACTATGTGTGGAAACCAGCCTTGTGGGGACTAACCTTTCCCAATGTTTTTAAAAATATGCTAACAGCAAAAATATATTTAATCGCGTGTCCGGTACCATCTCTGTGGGGACCTGAACGCGTGTTACCATCCTTGTGAGGACTTAAATATTCTTATTTGGAATTTAATGTTTCTCTATGCAAATAGCAACATGTTTGTTTCATAGGCATCTTTGTAACTTGCACAATTCTATTTCTATATATGAGTACCTACCCACACCGTAGGTATACACAATAGATGGATTGTAATGGTGGTGTATTTTCAATAAGAACCTCACTAAAAATGTACTAAATTTGGCATGAGACTATATTATAAAACACTCCAAGTATGTCAGAAAGGAGAACTGGGGAACCAAAATATTAGGTGAATGGCTCAGGATCACACAATGTGGTCAGGTATAGAAGCAGAGATTTGAATACCGGTTTCATTATTTCACAGTCACCATCTTGTCCACCAAAACACATCTCTCTATGATTGGTGTGATGACAAATATGTTACAGTCCCCATTAAAATGGTGTTTGACATTGGTGATGTTGAAGTCCCAATAGAGATTGTCTGCCATGATACTGATTTCAGGTCCTCACAGAGATGGTTTGTATGAATAATCGTATTAAAGACAGCATTCCTATGTTGTTTTATAATACTGTTGTTAAAGTCCACATAGAGTTGGTGTGTGATTAACATTATTATAAAGTACTAATACACATGGGTCCTCATTACGACCCTGGCGGAAAGTGACTGACCGGACCGCCACAGCGTAAATAGCGTTTCCGCCATTGCAAGAAGGAGCAAAGTGCGGCCCATTCCGACCCATCGGGCACGAGCACCACGGCATGGCGGAAGTGCAAAGTCCGCGATGGCGGAAATGAACCCAAAACGGCCCACACCGCCGCCGTACGGCGCCCTAGGTGCAATACCGCCACCCATCACAGCGGACACCGCAGTGTGCGCCTACCGTAAAGTACGGTGACCGGAAATATACGGAAACGGAAGTTAAAACACGGGCCCGGAACGGGAAACAACCCGCCGTACACCTATAAAACCACTAAAACCACACAACCACTAAAATCACTACCCTGAGACACAACCCAACCCGTCATCCACCCTAGCGAAACCAAGAAAAATGGGAAAAGTAGCGAAGAAAGCGTGCGACCGCAAGCGGCAGGTCCACTTCTCCCGTGAGGAACTCACCGTGCTAACAGAGACCCTCCAGGAGAATGCTGCCGTCGTCTTCTCCACGCAAATGACCAGGACGGCACTCGCAAACAAGAAGGCCATATGGGCTCTGGTGGCACAGCGGGTAAGTGCGGTGGGGACCGCACCCCGCACCCCACAGCAATGCCGTAAGCGATGGGACGACCTGCGGATACGCGTCCGCAGCATACTCTCTGCCAACCGCAACATTGCCACAGCCACCGGGGGAGGGTCGGAATCACCCATCAAGCTGACCCCCTGGGAAGAAATCTGTGCCTCCACCATCGGAATGGAGAGCATAGAGGGAGTCGGAGGGATGGAGAAAGGAGTGCAGACATCCGAAGAATCAGGTAGGTGGGCCTAATGAAACAATGCCAAAACCACAAAGTCCATCCATGTGAAGCACCATGTGTCCCCATAGTGCAACAGAAACACATGTCCAGGAGAACGTCCACACACATCGTCCTGATAGCGCACGTTAAAACCCACAATAAATACATAAATAATTAAAAACCCCTAAAACACGCACTACACGTGCAGCAGGCACACCCTAACTGCAGGCTGCCAAACAACTGCACCCTCACTCCACACACAAATGGAAGCACCTCCAAGGCCCTGACCCAAATCACCCTCAGGTACCACCCCAATGCATGTGATACAATGCCATTCCAATTCCCACAGACCCACCAATAACCCTCGCCCTCCTTTACTCCACCACAGGGTCCGATCCAAACGACGAGCTGCAGGACACCCCTACCAGCACACCTGCAAAGAGGGCCAAGACCAACTGCCAAAGACCCTCCACCTCAGCTGCACGCATCAAGACACGGCAGCAGCACAAATCAGGTGGCAGCACAGAGGAGGGAACATCAACAGGCACCCCAGCAGCCAGCATGCCCACAACACCACCACCACAGGTCCCCCCAACGGATGCCACAGAAGGCACTGCCTCCGGTGGCAGCAGCACCATAGGTGACACCCCATTGATGGCAGCATGCTCCGACACAGAAGACGGGGATGTCGAAGTCAGATCCATCCATGACCTGTCCCAATCCCCCTGTCTGTTCCATCCCGTACTACATGAGGATACCACGCAGGGGCACCCACAAGACGACGACTGGCCATCCCCCACAAGCCCTGTGGCAGGGCAACATGAGGACAACAGCCCCTCTGTGACACCCCCGCAAATGGCCATGGCCCAGCAGAGGCAACAGTCCCTCGACCAGTTAATAGTGCAACAGCAGCAACTGGCCACGCTCCTCAAGGACCATGCCGATGAATGTGGGGGCACTAAGGCAGACATAGAAACATCAACTGAGACACTTAGGGCAGAAATGGAGAGAGGTACAGAGACACTAAGGGCACAAATGGAGAGTAGCACCGAGAGCCTGAGAGTCCAAATGGAGAGAAGCACCGAGAGCCTGAGGGGGGAACTGCATGCGACGTCCAAAGACGTATGTGGTGAACTTGCCGCAGTGCGCCGTGTGCTCACTGAGCTCTCGCAAACCCTTAGGGACATGCATGGACGTGAGCAGGCAGAGACATCATCCGTTGCAAGTTCCGTCCAGGGCAGCCCCCAACGTAGATCTGGGAGGAACCTGCGCTCCACAGGCAGGGGTGCCCCTGATACCCGCAGAGGGGGCTTGCAATAGCGACTGCCCACTGACGATGAGCATCTTTGGACACTGGTGTTCGGGGGGGAGGTGGGAGGGTGGAGGGGGTGTGTTGGGCTCACTTGGGTGGCGGGTCGATAGGGTGTACAACATGATATCACATATGCATTAAAAAGTGCACGATCAACCAATGAGATGTGTGGACATTGATCTTTGTGTACTAGGCCATCATAGGCGTACAGTCCATATTGTGCATGTCCCAGACACACACAGTGCCACGAGTCCCGTGTCCATGTATCAGCCACCAGGCGTGAGTGCTAGAAGCATACATCAATGAGATGCTGACGAATGTCACGGGCCTCCGGTGCCTCGCAGACTCCTTGAGGTGCTGCCACATCCCCACCCTCATCATGACCATCTTCAGGTGCTTGCAGTTCTGCGTCAGGGGGCATGGGCACATTTCTACGTACGCACATGTTGTGGAGCATGACACATGCCATCACCATCTTTGCAACCTTCACATGGCGGTACAGGAGTGCCCCGCCAGACCTGCTGAGGCAGCGGAAACGACCCTTCAGTAGGCCGAATGCCTGTTCAATGACTACACGGGTACGTGAGTGGGCATGGTTGTAGTCCTCCTCATGCTGGTCCCGTGGGTTCCGGACTGGTGTGAGGAGCCATCTCTTCAGTGGATATCCAGCATCACCTGTATGTGGACGATAAACGTATGATGTGGAATGCCATTGCTACGTACGCACACCCCCCCCGCCCCCTTCCTGCCAGGTCATTGCCGAATCACATACCCCACATCATCATGCATGAAATGAGACTCACCGAGTAGCCAGGATCTGTTCCCTGCGTGTCGCTCCATGTAGCGTGGTATTGTAGAGTTCCTCAAGACCATAGAATCATGGGTTGATCCAGGGAATCGGGCACAACAATGTGTAATGATCCTGTTGGAGTCACACACCATTTGGACATTCAGAGAATGAAATTGTTTTCGGTTGCGGTACTGGGCCTCCATGGCATGTGGGACGACCAATTCCACATGGGTGCAGTCGATGGCACCAATGCAACCCGGTATGCCGGCAAGTGCATGGAATCCCACTTTTGTGTTGGTAATTTCCAGCTCCGAGCGTGGTAGGGAGATGTAGTCGTCTGCGTGCTTCAGGAGGGCATCGAGCACTTGCAATAGTGTCCGTGAGAACAGTGGCTGAGAAATGCCATGCAACTGTCCGACTGTGTGCTGGTAGGTGCCTGTGGCCAGGAAGTGGAGTACAGACACCACCTTCAGTAGGGGTGGGATGGCGGTTGGGCTATCTATCATGCTGACAAGGTCAGCCTGTGTCATGTCCACAATGGCGGTTATGGTGTCCCGGTCCAGACGGTAGAGGGTGTGGATCTGCTCATCAGTGAGGTTGAACGGATGTGCTCGGAGGCGTGGGATTGCGGGCTGCCTGCGTGGTGGTAGTGGCTGTGCTGGCGGCCCTTGCTGGCCCTGCCTTGGCCTCCTCCTCCTCCTGCGTCTCCTCCATGCGGCCGGTTGTAGTTGGTGTTCGTCTTCTTCTTGGAGTTGGAGTACTTGCAGTGCTATCAGGTCCCCCAGGGCCAACATCGCGAGTCCTGCCGGTAGCATTTCGGTGTGGTTGTGGGAGGAGACTGGCTGTGCAATTTATGTGTTTCCAGGCTGAATGGCCTCCACCTGTGGTGATTCATTCCACCTGTGCAAACTGCTCTCCCCTTTGGCCGAGCACGTCCCGCGCACAACGCTGCAATTCGTGGAATGGCATCTTGCTATTGCAATCTTGTATTTGTACCCGATGGCCGTGTAACATTGGTTGATATGTTCATTCTGCTGTGGTCCCATTGTTTCACATACTATCTGTGCAGTCGCGAACAGAGTTGTGAAGGGTCAGTGGAACGTAGTACTCGAGTAACGGTGGGCCCTCATTCATCACTGTACCGAGTTGCAACGACGGGCGGGGCGTCCCATTCGTGGGTGAAGGCAGTTGCCATTTTCACACACAGCCGCACTCGATGGATAAATTAGTGTTTTCAAACGGCCACAGATGCCTCTTCGACGTGATGTTGCAAATGAGGAATTCGAAGGGCGGCGCTTTCGGTTTTCAGCTAGCGGCGAGGAGATGCCCACAGGTCTGACTGCAAATATAACGTTCTATTGTTCAATGTCCTTGGGACAGGGGCCATGGAGAGAATGCTATGATTGATATGAATAGTATGGGATGCGCAATTGCGTAGTGGACGATAAGGCAGGACGTTCCCAAATACATGTTACTTCACTAGACTGGAATTACGTGCTGGGGCACTGTGGATTTTGCAGGCTGCATAACGCACAGACTCAATGGATATTTCTAATGTTATGTGAGTAAATATTCAGGCGTTTTCATTACGGGATGAGGGAATGATGAATGGATGCATGGGCAGGTGATTTGATACAGAGTTTGCCATGTACAGGGCTTCTTGGGATCTGTCCGCCCCCCCTGCGCTATGTGATGCAGGGCTGCCATAGTGGGACCATCGTCTATCTGGCCTTGTTGAGCCCTCCCTGTCTCGACGCGCCTTCAGACACTTGTGTCCATGCACGTTACCAATCCCATCTGAAGGATTCTGTTTTCACAGACGCATGCACAGGTACACTCGTTTGTGATGGTGTTTTCACCTCGATATAGATAGTTATGATTCGCAAGTGGTTTTGGGGTGGTGATGATCCTTTGGAGTGGGCTTGCATGCATATGGCTGTGGATCTAGTGTGATCATTGAAGTGAGTTGTTCGAATGTAGTTCTGATGGCCATTCTATTCTGTTTCTTTTCTTTTGGTTGACAGGTATCTCCTCCCCTTTTGCCACTGCCATCTGTATGCCACTCCTGCAGATGGGTTTTACTCCCGACACCTGCTGCTTCGTGTTAATCAGTGGAGCAGCATTACGATCTTATGGGACGATCGCCAATGGGCCACATGCCCTTACGCAGTACTGGTGGCTCGGAGCAACATTTCGGCCTTTCAGCTGGACTAGTGCCTCCCCATTGGGACGGCCCTGCGGTTCTGTGCGCTTCCATGTTGCCTTTTCGTACGTGAATGTGGCTCTGTGTACCATGAGGGAACAGGGCGTCACACAAGTAGTGGCTGGTCATTTCTTGCGGATGCAGCCCACAATGGTGAAATGTGTTTTGGAGTTCATGGCCTGATGGCTGTATGGGCTTGGTGATATTGATGTGCATTAAAATTCTATTCTGATATGGGCCGTGTAGCGTTCTTCTTTGCAAGTGATGTGGCATATTCCTATTTGGGGAGCGATGTATTGTGAGGGGATCTGCATTGGGTTCCAGCTTCGGAGTTTTGTTGCGTGGTCCTGTACTGGGCGCGTTTGCCTACGAAGCCCGTGAGGTCAGGGATGGGGGCTGCCAATATGACAGTTTGAATGTTGTCATGCTCAGGGGCGGGGGATTGGGTTTTGTGTGACAGATGCCGGTCAGCCAGGTGGACTGGTGGAATGTTGTGATTTTCTGAATATTGCTGGTCACAGGTGCCTGTGTTTGCGTGCGTTTCTTGGTGGGGGACTGTGGTCATGTCCATTGGGATGGCTTCTGTATTCGTGCCATCTGTGCCCTGCAGCTCCCATTGGCCCCTCTTGAGGTTCATTTGTTTGTTGGCATGCATGGGTGACTTGTGCATTTCACTGGTTGCATTGTGGCTTCGTTGCACCTACGGGGAGTTGTACTTTGTGGGCAGGGAGCGGTGTACGGGCAGTCAGTGGGGCCGTTTACGGTTGATTCGCGATGCCGTACTTCTCACCATGGCGGAATGGTGCATTCCGCCATGCTTGATGGCGTTAGGTACATGTCCGCTGGGGTCGGAATTGGCGTACCGTTGCGCCATGGTGGTGTTTACGGTTTGGCATGGCGCGCGCGCGCGTGCTTGGTGCAGTTAGCGTTGGCGTTCACTACGGTGTCGCTAATGGCATCGTACTTTGCGGTGACGGGTCATAGTCGCACCGAGCGCTATTCGATGGCGGTATTGCATTTCCGCCATCGTTTTCCGAATTCCGCCAGGGTCGTAATGAGGGCCATGGTGTTTGATGTTGGTGAAGTCCCAGCAGAGATTGTATTTTGTGATACTGATATCAAGGTCCCCGCAACGATGGTATGTGCTATTTATGGTAAAGTCCCCACAGAACTGGTGTGTGTTTATAATAACTTTAAAGTCCCCACAGAGATGGTGTGTGATTATCTTGATGCTAAAGTCCCCACAGAGATGGTGTGTGATTATCTTGATGTTAAAGTCCCCACAGAGATGGTGTGTGATTATCTTGATGCCAAAGTCCCCACAGAGATGGTGTGTGATTATCTTGATGTTAAAGTCCCCACAGAGATGGTGTGTGATTATCTTGATGCTAAAGTCCCCACAGAGATGGTGTGTGATTATCTTGATGTTAAAGTCCCCACAGAGATGGTGTGTGATTATCTTGATGTTAAAGTCTCCATATATGTTGTGTTTGATGTTGGTGATGTTGAAGTACCAATAAATATTGTATGTCATGATACTGATCTCCAGGTCCTCACAGATGTGGTGTGTGATATTTACGTTAAAGACCCCACAGAGCTGGTGTGTGTTCATAATAACTTTAAAGTCCACAGAGTGATGGTATGTAATAATAATGATATTAAAGTCCTCACTGAGATGGTGTCTGATTATCTTGATGCTAAAGTCCCCACAGAGATTGTGTGTGATTATCTTGATGTTAATGTCCCCACAGAGATGGTGTGTGATTGTCATGATGTTAAAGACCCCAAAGAGAAGGTGTGTGATTATCCTGATGTTGAAGTACCCACAGAGATGGTGTGTGATTATCCTGATGTTGAAGTACCCACAGAGATGGTGTGTGATTATCCTGATGTTGAAGTACCCACAGAGATGGTGTGTGATTATCTTGATGTTAAAGTCTCCATACATGTGGTGTTTGATGTTGAAGTACCAATATATATTGTATGTCATGATACTGATGTCCAGGTCCTCACAGAGATAGTGTGTGAGGTTTATGTTAAAGTCCCCACAGAGGTGGTGTGTGATAATTATGTTAAATTCCTCACATATACAGTGTGGTATGTTCATGATGTTAAGGTTCCCATAGACATTGTGTGAAGTTGGGGATGCTAAAGTCCCAATAGAGATTGTGTGTCCTTATACTGATATTCAGGTCCCCACAGAGTTGGTGTGTGATAATAGAGATGTTAAAGTCTCTCTTGAAGGTAGTGTGTTAAAAATAGGGCATACAAGTCTCCATAGAGTTGTGTGTGTTTGGAAAAGGGGTGATGATGACAATAATGATGCTCTTGGTTATGTTGCAGTCCCAACAGAGAGTGTGCTTGTTAATAAGGATGTTGAAATCCCCAAACTGATTCTTTGTGATGAAAATGGTGTTACAGTCCACATAGGGATTCTATGTGGTTATGATGATGTGAAGGACCCCACAGAGATGGTGTATCTGCCCTCACAGAGACAGTGTGATTGAAAATGGCAATGTTGATGTCCCCCAGATAACTTGAATGTGATAATAATTATGTTAAAATTCCCTCTGACATCCTGTGTGATATTGAAGCCCCTCCGAGATGATGTGTGATAGTAATGGTGGTCAGGTCCTCAAATGAATAGTGCGTGATAATGGTAATGTCAAAATCATTGCAAACATGGTGTTTTAAGTTCTGATTTCTCTGCATTGATAGCTTGTGATTATCTTGATGTTAAACTTTCAACAGAGATTTTGTACGAGATGAGGAGTTTTGTGTCACAAGAGGTGTGGAGCGTAATAACAGGAAAGAAGAGAACAATGTAGTATAAGTCAAGATTCAGTGATCCACTATCATCAAATGAGCAAATAGACCATCTCTACTACGGAAAGTAGACTACATATTTTTAGTACTTGTTTGATGTTAGTTACATGTTCAAAATAGATATACTATGTCATATTAGTGATGTCAAATGTCTGTTAGGTAGCCAACGATTAAGCACAAAGAGATAGCACCAACACCTTGGGGTTCATTACGAGATTTGCGGTAAAAATCGGACAAAATATCTGTTAGCGGCATCATGCAATGCGCTCACACCTCCTCTGCCTACCACTAAATAGCGGGCACAGTAATAGCGGGCACGGTAATAGCGGGCACGGTAATACCGGAACCCGGAAGTAACACCGTCGAGCCGGAACGGGAAAGGCAACGGCAGCCATCTTGAAAAACACAATCCATGGCAATCCTAGGGACACAGGACCTGGATCCATACACCAGCAACTACAACTCCATCCACTACACCAGCAATATGCCCAAGACCCCTAAAAAAGGCGCAATGAGCCAGCGAAAGGTGCGATTTTCGGAGGAGGAGTTGAACATGCTGGCTGACACCCTGGCTGAGAATGAGGACATTGTTTTTGTGGCAGACCTCAGGCGGCTTGCCCAGCTGAAAAAGAAGGAAATTTGGGAGGAAGTGGCCCAAAAGGTCAGTGCGGTGGGCACCACCCCACGCACTGTTAAGGAATTCAAAAAACACTGGGACGACCTGCGCCTCCGTGTGCGCAATATCCTTTCTGCCAGCCGGAGCCAGGGCCTGGCAACAGGCATCGGACCCAACTCCCCAATAAAAATGACACGCTGGGATGAAACCTGCGCCAGCACCATAGGCATGGAGGCCATAGAGAGAGTGGGAGATATGGAGCGGGGAGCGCCGTCATCGGCAGATGGAGGTGAGTGTCCACACAAACCACTGTAATGCAAAGCATGGTGATGGGCCACCAATGTGACAGTGACATGAACCAATGCATGGCCCATCACACACACACACATGGACACATCCCTGCATACATGTTGTCCCCAGCACCATCACATCTACATGCATGCGGCAAGTCAAAGCCATACCTGAGACACACCCCACAAGCAGGAAAACGGCATGTGTCACACTGCACACATTCCACAACAGAAAGGCATGTCACACAGCATACACCACCTCAGACATGTGTGAACCGGATGTATGCCTGAATTATCCCCCCATATATCAAGCAACCTGTATGTCACAACTCCAAGTCAGAAATCCATCAAATGTGTAGAACTGCAACAATACCAATGTATGCATGATGCATGTAGAACCATCACTGATGCCGTCCCTCTCTCCATCCCCCACAGGCTCAGATTCTGACAGCGATGCACAGGACTCAGCAGCACAGGCTACGACACCATTGAAGAATGCCAGGGGCAGGGAAAACACCAACAGGCCTTCTACGTCGAAGGGCCCAGGCAAGGCACATCAGCCACTGAAGGCAAAGGCGCCACAGGACGCAAAGGCACTGGGGCGGCAAAGGGCCTCCACAACAGCAACAGTGCTGACAATAGGTGTATCCACTGCAGAGGAGCCAGTGGCAGATGGGGCCCTCTCTGCTGCCAACAGCTCGGTTGGGGAGGCAGCTGCCACCGCGCCCCTGAGTGACGACAAGGAACAGACACATGGCGAGGTGTGTGTCCTTGAGGATGACGTGTCATCTGAACTCCATGGCACACCCAGCCCCCGGCTATCACCCCAGCTCACCCAAATTATCACCCCCACTGGCACCACGCATGAGCAGTCTGGAGGAGAGTCAGGACCAGAGTGCTGGAGCCCCACAGAGGACAAACCTGAATTGGGACCCTTGCCAGATGCACCATCCACCTCCACAGGTGTCCGGGATGGGGAGTGGCGAATGGCACAGATGGAGAAGCAGCAGGAGGAGCTGATTGGGCTTGTCAGACAATACATGTCGGATGGTGCCCTGACAAGGCAGGTGGGCCGGGAGAACACTGCGGCAATGAAAGATGCCATAGAGTCCAGCACAACTCGCATCTGAGAGGAGCTGTCGGCAGTGAGACAGGTCCTTGGCAGAATTGCGGATGCCCTGGAGGCACAGTGTCCTGGCCCGAGAATGGAGCAAGCGGGCACGGGCTCGTCCTAAGCTCCACACAGACAAGCCCCCTGAGCAGGTCTGCGCGTACCTTGCAGCGCTCAGACATGCCGCCACCAGAGGCGGGAAGAGGACAGAAGTAGCAGGGGCATCCTGCACATGGCAACTGATGCATACCAGTGCTACATTCCATTGCACCCCATGTGTGGGGGAGTTGTGGGGGGAGGGGGGAAAGGGGGTGTGTGTGGGAGTTGTGGGGGGAGGGGAGAAGGGGGTGTGTGAGGAGTTGTGGGGGGAGGGGGAGGGGGGTCTGTGAGGGAGTTGTTGGGGGAGGGAGAGGGGGAAGGGGGGCATGTGAGGGAGTTGTAGGGGGAAGGGGGGGAATGGGGTGTGTGTGAGGTAGAGGGTCATAGCACTTTGTTCATTTCTCATGTTTAATACACCCGTTGTGTACCAAAAAATCACATGACTAGACATTGCTTATTCTGTATGTGTGTTTTATTGGTTTACAGTGCACAGTGTCCATGTATCCCCACACCCAGTGCCCTGAGTCCCACATCCATGGCACCTTCTGCATCCATGTGTCTTATAATTTTTGGCCTATCACAGACTGGCACACAGCACATCCCTCCTGTGCATCACCACCTGGATGATGTGCAACCACATCTTCTTCATCATCTTCATCATCACCTGGTGGTTGCTGTTTAATGTCAAGGGACAGAGGCACGTTCCCTCAGATGCACATGTTGTGCAGCATGGCACATGCCATGATGATCTTGGCCACCTTCTCATGCCCGTACAGGAGTGCCCCACCCGACCTGCTGAGGCAGCGAAACCGTGCCTTCCACAGGCCAAAGGTCTGCTCAATCACCACACGGGTACGGGTATGGGCACAATTGTAGTCTGCTTCGTGCTTGTTCTGCGGGTTCCGGACAGGGGTGAGGAGCCACAGCTTCAAGGGATAGCCAGCATCACCTGCATGGGTTCAAAATGAGGTATGTGTAAGTCATTCCTGCAATGACACCTGTACTTATCACTTACATGCCTGCAGATATTTGTTGTTCACACGCACATGTCCCTGGATGAATGCAAACATTTTAACTTGACACAATGTTTGCTGTCCCATGGTCTACAGGTGTGGGTTGCATCATCCAGATGATGCAAGGTGGCCACTTCCTTGCTGGTGTTCATGCACCATGGTTACCTACCGCAATAATTGCGATCATCTATGTGATGTGTATTGAATCTTGTGCATTGATCCTGGCACTGTTGCCACTAGTCCCATCATGATCTCCCATTCACTGCTTGACATTCCCATGGTGGCATGCTGTGCTACTGTGGTGGTGGTCCAGTAAAAATCTGTGAATTCCCTTGGTGTGAATTATTTCTGCACACTCATGGATGCATGTCTGGTGTTGTGTTGTTGTGCGGTCATTTTCATTGTGCATACTCACAGCATGTTGCTGCATTGTGTTGCAGAGGGTACGGTCTGATGGTTTGCAGTGTACGTGTTGAGGGATGTGGGCTGGTTGCAAGTCTGGCATTACTTCATTGTTGTGCAGCTTACGTCTTTCATATGCGTTTCAGGTGTCATGTTCAGTTAGGGATGCTTTGGGGCACAGTGTATTGCAGTATGGGCATTGTCCAGTCACCCCCCCCCCCAATCTCACCCAGGTGGAGTATGGATCCCCCCCATTACACTGCCATCTGCCTGTCATGCAACTTACCAAGCATGCAGGCACATCGTCCAGCATGTCGCTCCATGTAGCATGGTATCGCAGAGTTCTGCAGGACCATTGAATCATGGGTTGATCCGGGATATCGGGGACAGCAATGTGTGATGATCTTGCTGGAGTCACATACCATCTGCACATTGACAGAGTGGTATAGGTTACAGTTGCAGTAGGCCACCTCCATGGCATGTGGGACCATCAATTCCACATGGGTGCAGTTAAGGGCACCGATGCAATTTGGTATGCCTGCCAGTGCATGGAAGCCAATTTTGGTGTTGGAGATCTCCTGGGCAGTCCGTGGTAGGGATATGTGGTCGCTTGAGTGCTTCAGGAGGGCATCGAGTACTTGGTTCAGCGTGCGTGAAAATAATGGTTGGCATACGCCATGCATCTGCCCCACTGTGTGCTGGTAGGTGCCTGTGGCCAGGAAGTAGAGCACAGACACCACCTTCAGTAGAGGGGGGATGGCAGTGCGGATGTCAATCAGGCTGACAATGTCATCATGTACCAGGCGGTACAGGGTGTGGATCTGCACAGGAGTTAAGTTGAGGGGATTGGCTCTGATGCAAGGTATTGGTGGCTGCCTGCGTGGTAACACTGGCTGCACTGGTGGGACTTGCTGGGCCTGTCTCACCCTCCTTCTCCTCCTGCGTCTCCTCTGTTGTGCCTGTTGTAGTTGTTGCTCATGGCGTAGCTGTGCAAGCATGTCCTCCAGGCCCAGTATCGCAACAGCAAGTGGGATCATTTTGTTGTGGGAAGAGGTGTGGTGTGTGTGTGTGCTCCTTTTGTGCTGGTCCAGACTCCATTGCCTCCACCTGTGATGATTGTGTGCACCTGTGGCAGTTGGTAACACAGCAGATTGCTGTTAGCGGGTGATCTGCGATGCCGGTAATACCGGCATCGCAGTATCTGTAATTACCGCACTCGTGGCAGCGGTAGGAGCATGTATGCGTGACTTGTGATGTCCTCCTGTTAGCGCCATCCCGGTAATGCCGGGCCGAAGGGGCGCATGACCGCGCAGATGCCGGTACGGGAGAGCACGGTATCAGCGGCGGTGCTAATACCGGGATGTGGACTCGGAATGGGCCGGAGCAGTATGCAGTGCTGGTATTCCCTTAACGGCATCATTTTTAGATTACCTCCAAACTCGTAATGACCCCCCTTGAGTCAAACTAAGTTTATTTACACAACCAAAATATAAGGTAAACAACAGCATATAAGTTAAGTCTCTTGAATCACAGTCTCAGGCTTAAGAGTTTCCCTGCACACTTCTTCACATACCACAGGGTCAATGCCAATGTTTATTCATCCGGCTTTAATGGGGTTCCCACATTCTGCCAGTAGGCAATGCTGTTCTCTGATCTTCTGTCTGTAATTGCTGCCCAACTAAACAGGTACATGTAGAGTGTTTCAGATGTGGTCAAGGAACACTGGGTTGGAGCACCTCTCGGATGGCAAGCCTTATTCTGCTGCCCCTCATCATTACTCCTCTGCTTGTTCTTTACCTCCTGATTACTGTGCAATGGTCTCATTCCTCCTTTCACGATGGGTGTAATCCCTTCAGACTGGGATTCACCCCTACCTCCTGTCTTGGGCCAAGATCTCCCACTCTGTCCTTCACTGGCTGTGTAACTACGCTCTTTGTTAACTCCTCCAACCGTTCACTTCTGCCTCCTCCTAATCACTAACTTCTTCCTCCACCTCCTGTTGTACACCTCCAACCACCTCTTGCTCTTCATCTTCAACCGCTTACTTTTGCTCATCTTCAGTCACCTCATGCAGGACACCTCCAGCCAACTCCTGCTATTCACCTACCGCCAAACATGCTGTTCTTTCTCCTCCTATAGTGGCTCTCCCTCTTCCAATTTTTCCAAACACTCGCCAATGGGTAATTGGCTGAAGTCCTGTGATTGGGTGTTAAATGATTGCCCCGAGTCAAATGGGAACCTGGGAGATTGGGTAAAGTTTGAATATTACAAAATGCCCATCTTCCAAACCCCTTCGCTTTGTGTGCCACACTGCAGACATCCTGGATGTGGCTGTTCTCCAGAGACCAGGTTTATGAGCAGTGAACAGGCAGATCAATGGCAAACAATGACTAAAAAATCATTGGAGCATGGCACTGGTTTCCTGTGAGGTTGTGGCAACTTTGTGTTGCAGGGAACTATGTGTGGAGCCCCTTTAGTGATCAAGCTTTCTAGACAGATGTCAATGAGAATTGCAACATTGTTATGTTTACATTATTGGTCTGTGAACCGAGTGCATAGTGTCAAGAACTTGTGGTCCTTCATGTATTATTTCCTGGCTCACTATGTCAGAGTCTACAAAAGTACTGTGGCGCTTGAGGCGAACGTCTAGGAACCCATTCCGTTCTGTATATTGCCACACACGAACACGAGAGAAGAAGTTCCTCTCTGGTAAAGGGATGCCATTGTACGTTATTAACGGCGTGAGGTACTTTCCTTGAATAGAAGGATGGTGGTCTCGAGCAGAAGGCTTGTGACCAAACAGTTTAGGCTGGAATGTCCCTTTGGTGTGGGACCAAGCCTGATTTTGCATATGGTTGTTCCCCTTTTGTAATGGCTTGGCAGGTGAAGAACGATGTTCTGCAGGGTTGCCCAGAGCAATGCCAGACGTTAAGATTAACTCTAAACCTTCCATCACCCCTTTTGTTCTGCTATAGTTACCGTGAGTGGGACAGGTACACCCAGACATGGGTCTCGTGCCTTTTGGGCTTAGAGACCCACACAACTCCTCACAGATGTGACCCAACAAGGCTGAAACATGTTTGCAGATGCTTGTGGGCTCGTGCATAAGGGATGTGACCAAGCCGTTCAGGCTGGACTGTCCCCTTTGGGGTGGCACCAAGCCCAATTTTGCATATGGTCTTTCCCCTTCTCTAATTGCTTGGCTTGCGAAGAACGATGGACTGGAGGGTTGCCCAGAGCAATGCCAGAGGTGAAGGTTAGTTCTATACCTTCCTGCCATCACCCCTTTTATTTTGCCATGATGGGTGTGGGGCATGATTCATTACCGGAGCAAGTGTTTGCTTCATCTCAATCAGATCTTGCTGTTTAAAGTGTTATAGTTATGAGACATTTAAGTTGTTCGACTTTATTCCAATGGTGTTGTTATGCTACTTCTCACTCGACCTGTGGTATTAAGACACCATGGCCCATTGGCAATGGACTGTGGCCACGTTGCAGCAATTAGTGATTGGGACAAACGTTTATGCTCCTCTGGCTGTGTTCTAGCAGACATTTAGAAAAGGCTTCCTTGTGTCCCGCTTTTTTATTCTCACTAGATTTACTCATGGAATTTAACCACAAGTAAATATCTCAAGATTATAATTGTGGTTTCCGATTGCCATGAGAATTTCCCACGACCTGGCTTCACAATAAAATTATAATTTTTTACAAGACTCCTCAAACTTTACATGTGCACACATCCTCTTTTATTGTTTACCCAGATCCATCCTGAAGGCAAAGTGCCCCCAGGCTATCTGCCAATATAATTTTAACAATGTTTAATTTTGTGATGCACATCCAATTCCTGTGAGAACCCTGCAGTTTTTGTGAAGTGGCAGTGAAAACGGTACATACAAAGCAACAAAAATGGAAGGAACTAAATATAATTTCAAAGTCCTCCCTATGTCACGACCTTATCTCCACCGTATGGTAACGGGACCCGAAAGACCATAAGACCATATTTGGCCCCCCTCGGATCCCTTGGAGTCAGTCCTGGCGCCGTTGGCATCGGACTCAAATACCAGGATGGGGTTTCAATGGCCAACGAA
The DNA here is from genome assembly GCF_040938575.1 of Ambystoma mexicanum. Taxonomy (NCBI): domain Eukaryota; kingdom Metazoa; phylum Chordata; class Amphibia; order Caudata; family Ambystomatidae; genus Ambystoma; species Ambystoma mexicanum. The sequence continues at coordinate 990,107,732 of NC_090926.1, read as the reverse complement.
CAAACATGGATGCCCCCATGAGGACCAATGGGGAACTGCAACTAGCAGTCTAGCATTCATGTCGGGGCCCGCCCCCAAGCTCCTGGGATACCTGCTGGGTATTTAAACCACGCCTGGGCGAGGCACGCGCTTCGCGTTATTCTGCTCTTGCAGCGTGACTTTCCCCGGGTCCTGCTCAGCATCCTGGCCTGCACGGGCGAGAGAAGACAAGAACTGCTGTCATCCTTACCTGGTCAGCTGCAGCCTCCATCCAACCGAAGTCCTCCAGACTTCATCATCTTCCTCCAGCTACATTCCTGGAAAGAAGGGCGTGAAGGAGATATTGTTTAAGCTTACTTACCCAGCCCATCTGGAAGGCCATCGCCAACTGCACATCGTCCGTCGGCTTTGGGTTCCGGTTGGTCCATTCTTCCCGGATTCTCCCAAAACCTGCAAGAAACAAGAACACAGGTTAGCCAATTGCAAGGACGCTCTCAGCGCCGCTTTGCGCTTCCATCCTTACCTTCTCGAACTCTGCCTCCAGCATCCGCTCTCCGCCTGCAGCATCTGCAAGATAAGAGGAGAAGGTTATTTGGTGCACCATCCAATACATACATTATTCTTAATTTCAAGACTTACCTGAAAAGTGGAGTCGCAGCCGGTCTGGACTTCGGGCCCACGCCAGTGAAGAAACTCAGCGGAGTCACTGACAACGCGTCCCTGCCCTACGCGGCAGGGCGGAGAGCGCATCCTTACAGAAATCAAGGTGAGAGAAGCCCCAAGGGGAACAGCGGGGGGAACACCGGGAGGTGGGTCACGAGAGAAGGAATAGTAGCTAAACCTACCCTCCTGTCTTCTAGAACTGATCCTCGGCAGCGTGAACCCCTGTGAAGGTGCAGAGTCCCAGAAAGCATCCAGGGCCTGTCGAGGGGCGTCCCTGTGGATACAAGGTGAGCGTTACACCCTAATTTCCAAACTCACCAATTAGACGGTTTCACCCTCCTCTCATCCACCCTGAAGGAATACATTCCTTTACTTCATTCCTAGTATAATTTTAAGCACATTTCTTTTTCTGTCTTTGCAGGAATTCTTGCGAAAACGTCTCACACTGAAGGGACAAATGTGTACATTTTAATTTCTGAAAAGTCTTACTTGCTTTAATGCACCACAGGAGATATACAAAGATTTTGGTGCCAGTAGCACCCCAATATCCACATAAAAAAAAACAAATACTGGATGGATTTGTACCAAACTACCACGAGGTACAACTGCATTGCTTCCTGCCCAATTTGTTTTGTATTTGAAGCAAATCCATGGAGCTCTTTGAGTTCTGAGACTGTTTAATGATGAACTATTGGAAAAGCAATACAAAAGATGAAAACCACCCCTTTCATCAATGCCTTATAATTTTTAAACCGTTAGATGAATTTGCAAAAAACTTTCCATTTTAGGGGATGGTGGTAGAAAACATATTTGGAACATTTCATACAGATACATCAAAAGAGACAAGCGTTATTAGCAGTCTACGTCGATGGATCTTATGGTTCACCCTTATCTCAGGGTGACGAATGTTGCTGTATAAAATATATACAGTTATGGTGAACCCTAAGATCGATCCACTTTGCAAAAATAATATTGCTAATAACTTTTAACTCATATATAATCTTTGTGCAGAGAGAATTGTTTAAAAAGCATGCAAATTAAATATACTATTACTCGCACACTTTTGTATGTCTTCTTTCTCTTAGATGTCCATAACTATTTATATACATATATATAAAGATGGGAGAATTGTGTGCATACCGTGATATTTCCTGCGGGTCCCATGTCCACCCTGAAACACAATAGAAGGTACTCATTGCTGGAATAAGATCAAACATTGTTTGTTGGTAATATTCAGGAATGTGAGTGACAGAAATAAACTCTTGTTGCCAGTGAAATACACTATCTCCTCGTTCCTTGTGCAACTAGCATCACATGGGGTAAAATGTATTAAAAAGGTATCTCCAAAGATGGTTTGTGATGGTACTGATTGACATGCTGATTCAAATCTCTATATCTAGTTATTAGAATCAATCAATGGGATTCGTTTCTCACATTTATCCACAGATATTGGCAGATAATTAAATCCAAATTTAAAACACCTTTCACAATGTAGAAATAGTAACTACTCCTGTGACAGGTACTTCTTTAACATATTCTGACAGATGATAATGTCAGAGTATGGGAGTTTTGATCCCAAAGAAAGTGATCACATTTACTGTCCCTATGTTTCAATAGTTTAATTTTGAAATAGCACCTCCATCCATGTTAATCCAGCATCTTAGTGCTGCCCAACAGATGGTATTATTTTACCCCAATCCCATCTGGCTCAATTTATCAACTGCAGAAATATGAAAGGTTAAATCTGATCAGATTTCAAAAACGAGTGCTTAATTCACTGAGCTTTATTCCCAGCTTACATATTAAATCAAAGTTTTTGAATATAACATGGAGGCTTCTCAGAAGTGTTTTAGCAGCAGAATGAGACTAGGATTTGGATATACATATCAATGACCTTTGTTCTTTGAATACAGTTGCTCACGTATATCTATTACCCAATGTTCTTTGTGATGTGGTTTTTAGGAGCTTTCTCATAAACCCATTTTTTTGAAATGTGTCCATTCCCAAATGGACCTTTCTGGAAAAAAAGATGTCCTTTGTAATAAACAGACCATTGTCTTATTTCGATCGCTTAATTTAGTAAATTTAGAAGAGTGTTGCTTATATGAAGCTCCACATGCAGAGAATGTCATGGGAAGACTGCCAACAACTGGAATGAGTGCCCAAAGGCTCTCATCCAACTATGCTTTGCACTTTAACAAGCAGCTCACTGGGAGATCTCAAAGATTGCATCGGAGAGTACCATGAAGCCTTCTCCTTTAAGAAGATGGTACCAGTACATGCAGATTTTTAACCGGTAAGGTCATTGCTTTATACATTACTCTAGCCATGATAGGAAGCCAGTGTAACATTCTGAGAACTTGGGTTATGTCAGCTTGTTTAGATGTGTCTAGCACTATATGTGCTGCAGTATTAAGGATAACTTGTAATCTGTGTAAGTTATTTTCATTGAACTCAAATAACAGGCTATTTACAGTAGCCTAATTCTGCACCATGTATGTGTGCTATAGCTGCACATTTCTGTTCTGAAAGCAGGTGCCGTATAGCATTACATGGTATAATGATAATTTTACCAATAAATGCACCTCCAGCTAATCCAGAATAGGGCTGCAAGACTTTTCCTTGGCCTCAAGCCCAGGGACTGTATCTTTCCAGACCTAAAATCTCTCCACTGGCTCCCGGTGGTTGCAAGGATCGAATTGAAGACCCCCTGCATCATCCACAATGCCTTCTGTGGCCTGGGACCACTCCATCTCCAACTTTCACTCCCTAAATACTCCTCTGCTAGATCATGCTTCTCGAAGCAGAGAGTGGGCGGCAGGTCTCTCTTCTCGGCTGGTGCCCCCCTTTGGAACAGCCTCCCTGCCCCGCTCAGACTTGAGCCGGACCTCCTTAAGTTCCTAAAACTGCTCAAAACTCTGCTTTTCTCTACCTCTTCCCTTCACTGTTAATCAGACCACTGCCGCTGATACCAGTGGCCTGATCCTCATGAATCTCACAGGATTCCAGGCCCTTCTTCCCAGTCGATATCAGCACCCCTCCCACCCCCCAACTGCACTGCCCCTGCAGGCACCTGCTTGGCGGCTCTGCAGTCCACCCTTGGGAGTCGCTTGCACTAGCACTTAGCCTGAGGTCTCCTCCTTGGATCCCCTTGGCCCTTCCCTGCCGGATCCTGCACCAGCACTTGTCCACTCATCTGCCCCTGCCACCTCCATCCCTATCTCCAGCACCACCCCTCACTGCACTTGCATGTCCAAATGCCACAAAGCGTAGTAGGACGACGACTATATATTTACCGTTTTGCCATTGTTATTATTTCCCCTGTTCCCTTCCCATTTCGCTTTGTGGCACTTTGAAACACAATTCTGTTCTATAGGCGCCTAAAACATGCTCAATGAATTCAAATAAATGGGGTAGTATACTGGCCACGTGCTATTTTGGGGATCTATTAGTCACTTTGAGGTGAGTTTTGCTTTATGAAAATCAATCAATTTAAAAAAATGATTCCTTCACCCACCGTCTTTTACCGCCCACCACCTGCACCCATCAAACAGGCTTGTGCCTAATGCCTCCTTACTTTTTCTGAAAAGTTTTAACTGCAATGTTTAATGTAAACAAGATGTTTTCAGTTTCTTAACAAACATCTAGGGCCCGATTTATCAAAGAAACGTAACATGGGAAAGTCCCATTGAAAATGATTTTGTAAATCAGGCTGCTAATGTTGCAAAGTGTGCACACACTTCTCAGTATTTAAAGTGGATATCACGTGACATCATGAAAGATTATATGAAAAACGTTTTGTTTTAGCATTTCCAATGCATTTATGTTGTTAAATTAGACACAATATAATGTAGTTTTAAATACGAAACCATGAAAATATTTAATTGCACGAAAGAACTGTGAGCTTTACATGTACTTATATTTAAAGTACACATTGTACTCCTTCTTCACTTGCGTTAAATATCTTAAGTGCAAGGATTCCTTTCAAGTATTTCTCTCTCCGTGAATTCCTTGGGCTCAGAGGACTGGGGATCAGATTTCACCAGAGCCGCACCTCAAGGCCACAGCTATTGTTATGTAGAAGGTGCTCTGCGCTCGGAATTTCACACCTCCTTGGGCTGAGCTTGACCACTGATACGGAGGAGGGGGAAGGTAACAAGGTGCAGCACAGTGGGCTGAGTAAGCCGTAGTGGATTAAACTAGTTTTCCGAAACACACTCTCTGTGAAAGCAAAATGCTACACCTTTCAACTGCATATTTACTTTGTTTAATTTTAAACACGTGCTATTCTCAGTCATACTTATGACATGATACATTTCGTCACAGCCTATTTAACATAAATTCTGTGTGTATTCTAGAGTTTACACAGTACTGCCTTATTAAAAAAAAAGAATAATAACGTGCTTTTTATCAGCCCAATCCTGCTTCTCATTGTTCCAAATGTTGTATAAATCATAAAGCCCCGGTCTGAAATGTTCAGGAAAAGTTGTGGAAATTTTGCATTTTAAAGCAAACATCAAAATATATGTAAGCATCCTTACTAATGAAAAGTTTTGTGTAGATGCTAAGCTCCAGTGGATTTTAGGAACATATATGCAAAATAGTGCATTTTAAAGTACACTAGGCAACTTCATTTCTCATAATCAGAAAGAGTTTAAATACAGTTTTACAGGAGTGTTTCATGTCCAGGTACATTTTGCGGAAACGTGTCAAATTGTGAATTCCCAAAGCCTACTAGAACAGTGGCAATGCTCAAAATAGGATGTGCTTTAAACAAATATAGAGAGTTGTCATCCTTCGATTTACTTAACTATTCTTGGGAAAATCGAATGGGAACAGTGGAAAACAGATGCACATTTGGCACGGATCCTCAACAACAATTGAACTGGATTTCTAAAGGTGGATATAAAAATGCTTGCAATTTGTGCACACCAGAATCAGAGCTGGTAACCATCAATGCCAGTTTCCCATTGACCCTCAGAATAAATGCCTATAGGTCTCAATCATTCCTTTGAATGATTAAATGTATAAGGCTTATGTTACCAGATTAATGTGTCCACTGTAAACACATCACATGCTCAAATGTCATGGCTGGTTATTATTTCTAAACATTTTATACCAGAATGTTTGAATAAAATGAAGTCACCAACTTATAATATTCTTTTGAGTGACTTTTTCTGCCATTGTCCAAGCGAAAGAATAAATCCTAAGTCGGACTGATCCACAGCAATTACATTGTGAGTTTGTGACAAGATCCAGACGCCAATGCATATTTCTCCAAGCTGATTGTACATAAGAAATGCCACAGCCGGTGAAAAAACCATACCACAACCTATCACCAATGCCAAAACATAAGCGCCTCCCTATCAGTAAGAGACAGCTCAGTCTGCTTACTGCCCTTCAGCATGTTACCAATTTTGCCAATAGTGCTAAAATACATATTTTTTTTCCTGAATGCATGCATTTTGCCCAGTGCCAACAACGCAACTGTAACACATTGGTTTTGCCCAACGTCCACATGTTAAACTAAGGAACCTATTTGCCAAACACACACATTTACTTGAAAATGCAGATTTGTGATTCATTTTTAAAATATGCAGTAAATATACACTGGTCCTCATTACAAGTATGGCAGTACGGTAACAACGGTGCCGATAAGCTACTAGCACCATTGCTACCGTACCGCCATACTACGAGTTCTGCGAGCGGGTGACTTTCTGCTCGCTAGGGCTGACCTGGCGGGCAGACCGGCATCCGATTGCAGACCTACATAGTAACACCGGCACAGTTATTAACGGTGCCGGTGCTACCATCCTCCCCATCCCCATTGAGCCCTATGGGCAATGGGCAATTATCGGGGCTGGAATGCCCTGGTAATTGTCCATTGACAGGTGCCGGTAATTTCACGACTCCGGCGGTAGCCATGTCGGTTTTACCGGCACGGCTACCGCCAAAGTCGTAATATGGCCCACTGTTATTTTCACACACAGACACAATCTGTGGGAGTCGGCGGAGAATGGGGCTGAGTTCATGCGCAGAGCCCTTTTTATAGGGTCTCCGGCTAGGGCGCGTTTCCTTTGCGTCGCTCGCCGATGAGGTCACCCACCCCCCTTCTGGACGGTGACCTGCATGGCCCCCGCCCCCCTTGATTCTACTACACTGCCGTGCCCAATGAGAGCGTCGGCACTAAGGGGGGCACCAGCCAAGGAGCCATTCTTTGAATGGCGCGGGAACCCGTTGTATCGCCAACACCCTCAGTGGGGGCACGACTCCATCGCTGCTCACACACACCCCAAATGTTTCCCCCTTCATTACCCGCTACCCCTGCCCTTGGAGCCCAACCCCCCCCACAGCCACCCCAATGAAAGGCATGACCAGTTGTCTGAGTGGGAGAAAAATTGCCACAGCAAACTTTATTACATACATAAAGTCAGGAGTTAGCTTACAGGTGTTCCGTTTTATACTCAGGATTCTGCGCTGAGAGCAATGCAACTTGTCCCCCCCGCCCCTTCAGGTCCTTGGGGGACCCGTCGCAGGCGCCCCGTCCCTCCCTAACAGTCACTCTCTACCCTTTGGCCATTTCTTTCTTTTGCAATTTTTTCTTTTCATTTTCTTTCCCCATCTCTATTTAAGTGCAATTTTCTTTTCATGTCTTAATTTTGTTTCATTCTCCATTGCCCGCCTTGGGCTCCTTTATTTAAGGATGCGATTAGGTCCCCTTTTCCCCCCTCTTGTTTCCCTTAACCCCTGGATTCCCTCGTCCCCTTTTCCCCAGTTGGCTCTCTATTCCTAGCCAAATTAATTCTCTCCCCCAAAAGATCTTCCCCTTAGCCCGTCATGCCAGGGATCCCCCCATTCCACCGAGAGTTGTCCCATCCCTTCCGGCCCCTCCCTCCCCTTTGTACCCTCCTGTCCTCAAGAGCCCCCTTATTTTATGGTTCATTTGTTAATTTGTTGAATGTTTTTGGTTTTTGCTAATGTGTTTTCATGTACTTTCATGGCCCTATGGCCGAATAAAGTTATTGAATGAATGAATGAAAAATATTTTCTCTTAGAATAGTCAGGAGTCCTCCTCACATAGGTTTTATGGCCTGTACAGTCGCCCTGACAGTATGGATGAAAGGAGACAGGACATAGGAGTAACTTGTCATAGTAACTACTGTACACCTAGCCCATAGTCCCCTTCTCTCCATAGAACTCTCCCTGCTGCCCCCATAAATTAGCTAGATTCGGCCATCTGAGCCAATCAATGTTAAAAGTGGGACTGATGGGTGGCATCAAAGAGGGGAGATTGTGGGGTGGGCTCATGTCCCTCCGCCTCACCCACACACCTTTAAAATGTAAAGGGGCAAGCCCTCTTGCAGTGCAAAGGGCTTGCCCAGATCACATTTCTAGACAGGGGGCAAACAGTATTTGGGAAGACTTGGAGCAACATGTTAAATGGACACAACGGTGACAAGTGAAATACAATAGACACAGCTGTGGACAGTGGACCCTGAGACCATCGACCATTGCTATTGGCCCACTGGAAATGGCAAAATGGCAGTAGATCCTGAGATCCCTAGGGGGTTATGATCCTCGGCCAGTAGGCCAGAGCAAATGGCCATGGCCTGGCCAGTGGTCTTCCCTCTTTTAAAATCATTGATGGAACACGTACAGTGGGCCCGACCGGAACTGACTTCTGAGGTGATGGTTTTCTCTTTCCTCACAAGATACCCTACATGGTTATGCTCCATAACATAGATGGGTTGCCCAAGTACCTGTAGAAGGGTTTTGTGTTAACATACAAGTCACCAGTTCAAATGATAATAGGGCTGCCTCTATCTTTATTCTTTGATAATGATTGTGTACCAATAAGTTGACTAGTTAATACAATCTATTATTGTTTATTCACTTCTATATAACCAGCATATGTACCAAGAGCTGTAACAGAGTGCTAAAAAGAAGCAGTTAACCGAACCTTACCTGTTTTAAAGATTACAACAATGTATTGAAAGACATGCAGGGCTGACAGAAGACGATCAAGGGACCATTTTGAAATGGTATTTTGGTCCTTTTGCTTTCCTTCATCAGACGACATTGTGTCACTATTGTGGTTTTGTGAGTAAAAGGTGATGTAGCAGTTCCAGAAAGAAAAGCTGAAGTATGAGTTTGGGATTATCATTGGGCTTCATTATGAGTTTGGTGGTAATTCGGCAGTAAATCTGCCAAATTAGCGCCAAACTCATTTACCGTTATCACCACTTGGGCCTGTGGGTTTAGCACAGGATTACAAGTGGTGGAAGCACTGTGTTAATCCCCATTTTTAGAGTCCGTAGGACTCCATGGGGATTTTTGTGGAATTTCCGCAAGCAGTAATTCCGCCAACGTTTGGCCTTAATGGGGCATATTTACCTCCAGCCTGATGCTCGAGGAAAATCCTAGACTTCAAGGCCAAACTTGTAGTTCGGTGGTGTGGTAAAAAGGCGACCATTCCGTTGCTGACCAAAAAAGTGGAGGTTACTGAGTTACCACTAGTTTTTTCCTGAAATCACCAGCCCATTGTGCTAATATCCACAGACAGCTTTGTTACTGGAGCTCAGTCCTAATGTATTCCCAGCACGTTTGTCAAGTGCAGGCATAACAACAATAACAATTACAGGTTTTTTATTGATGCCAGATTTCTCCCCTTTCTATGAGCTGATATAAATGGAGTATATAATTACCTAATTGAATGGTATGCACTATATTGACATTGGGATGATGCTGAGCCAGGCCTGCCAAGATTTAAATCTTTGACCATACACACCAATGTCTTCAGTGAGCCATTTCTTCACTGAGCGCTCTCACTAGATTTGTACACAATTCTACGAATGCAGCGCTGTTATGACATGCAATGCAACACAACATTTCTATTTGTTTCATTGCTTCAACCACACACAGCTGAGTCAATGGGAGTGTTAGGCAGAAACCTGTGCAGTTCCCTTAGGGACCACTGCAAAAGGCTTAGGACTACAGGTGTTGGCAGTAAACCCAATTGGTAGCAGTCTGTACCACCCAGATTTACCTGGTAGCTGTGGCTGAGCAGCCAGACTTCTCTCAAGAAGAGTTAGACAGTATGTAGAGTATACACATTAGGTACAGAAATACAGTAGCACAAGCAAACACTGACCAGAGCTTTGGTATAAAAGTATATTATTATTTATTTAAAAACACACTTGTAAAATACACTAACACTAATATGGCAAGCAAGTTCCAAACACAGTTACTTAGAAGTATATACACCTCCCTTATTCCTTATTAGACAAGTCTTAGTTAACACCACTTATTTCTAGACAAAGGTGAGCGCTTAACTAAAGATGGCACTCCAATAAGTTATCAAAAAAGGGAGGGAAAAGGCAGAAATTAGAAAATCACACAACACAACACTTTAGAAATACTCAGCAAGGCAGGAAAGTCAAAGTCTACTGGTGAGCCAAAAGTTCAGAGGCCCGGCTCCCTCTTAGAGAGAGTGGGACACAAATGTGCCCAGGATCACACAGTTTAAAAGTCTTGAAAAGTCTTGCAGAGAGTTTAAAAAGGAGGGGTTCTGCTCAGAAAAGTTCAGTTAGCCAGCCTAGGGCCAACCCAAGTGATAAGTGGAGGATTTAAGAGACACCCCACACAGACTGTTGCGAGGGAGGCCAGGCGGACACCGTACCTTTAAAGTGGAGAGGATCCTCCAGCGGGGGCAGTTGTTCCTGGCAGCAGGTGCAAGTCATGGCGTCGTCCAGAGGAAGAGAAGATCTCGACGTGGAGGAAAGCTGAAGGTCGTTGCACTGCCAGGGAAGAAACCAGCCGTGGAGTTCTCCGGTTAAAAGGTACTACCCTTTTATTCGCGGTCGTGGTAAAACGAGGTATCCCGGTTGCCGGGGTGCTTGGCACAGGCAAGGCGGCCACGAGATGATCCGGGAAGGCGAAAAGGCAGGCAAACTGGTTATCCCCACCAGTTAAAGGAAGAAGACTCTTCGGGCTGAAGATCTCCTCTGTTGTTGGAAGAAATGGTGAGTCGGTTCAGCAGGGCTCCACCGGTGGTGTCGTCGTTGCAGGTCAGCTCAGCTTCTCCCTCTTCGGATTCTTTGGTCCTGTGGCGACGTCTGAAGTCCCAGTCCCCAAAGCCCTGCTTTTATGCAGAAAACCCCCATTCACCAGTCCTAGCTGTCAATCAAACATGCTAATTGGTGAGCCGGGCGGCTCACCACTGGGCCATTCATACAAGAGTGCGACTTGAGTTGCCAAGGCAACTCAGTCCAGGGTGCCTAAACCCCCATCCCACACATCCTGTGTACCCAAACAGAGTGGCACCACTTTGGGAGGCTTCTGTGCAGAAGCCCGCCAAAAGTGGAACAAAGGGCTCGACTTGGGTTTGGAGTTACAGAGGCGAACACAAACGCCATTTTAAAACCGAGTCCTGGCAAAAAGACCCAACCGGGGAATAAATATTAAATAAATAACCCGGCGGTATCTTTAACATTGCACCAAAAAGTGGTGCGTTTAAAATGAATGGCAAAATCCCATAGCAAATATTCTTAAGGAATATTTCGCGTGGTAACCACTGCCACCAGCCAGAAACTCGACAAGGGGGGACTGCACAGTGCCCCCTTGAAAACAGACCCAGGGGTAATCTAATTAACCCCTTCCAGTACTTCCACAATATGATGGTTTGTACTGGTTCTGTTCACAAATTTGGACTAATAAAGCCAATGGTGACTTTACATGCCCTGGGAGACAGTAGTCAGTCCCAGGGTATGGAGTCTATGTTTGGGGGTCAATATGACACCCTTGTGTTACTGCACTGAGGGTGCTGTGTAACACACATCCCAAAAACACATGAAGCCCTATGGAGTAAAAGACCCCATACCCATAAAACACATTACAAAGTCAAAGGATATCTCAAATCATGTCTAAGAGTGGGCGAAAAAGAGTCTCACTCTTAGCAGGAGAAAAAAATAAACCCCAAAAATCCAGCAAAGCTGCTGGGGGACTCACTAGGTTTGGGAAATTAGCCTTAACAGAGAATTCTCCCTAACACTCGCCCCCCCCAGACTAAGGGACAGGAGGATTGAATCCACTCCTGGATGAATCTCATACCTCTAGTCGGTTATAAACACCCTAGAGAGACCATCAGCATTTTGGTGGAGACACCCTAACTTATGTTCAGTGGACGAGTCAAAGGTTTTCCTTTGTAAGCTATATGACCTACAAACCCTTTGAGGAACATCAGTCTTTTTAAAGTTATAGGGGATCTGGTTGACCAGTCCCTCAGAAGTTGGTATAACTTCTGAACCTGTGTTAGGCTTTTTCAAGGGGTCCTTATAAAGGATTCCCTTAGATCTAGAGGGGCCTCCAGAGGTCCTCACCACCTCTCTGTTGGGAGAAGGTTGGGTTTTAGGCCTCTTGGTTGGAGGGGATGGAGATAAGCAAGGTACATGCTTCTCCTTCCTCTTAGATCTACCTTTACCTACTTTAGGAGTTTCCCCCTTAAGACTAGGAATTGGGTTGGAGTCTTCTGTGGAAGGTCCAACAGTCTGAAGGTTTTTGGCCTTAGACTTTTCTTTTCTGGTTTTCCACCAGCACTGAGAATTACCAGTTCTCTTAGGCCTAGTTAGGGGTCCAGTAGGTCTATCCACCTCTTCCTCAGAAGCAGGGGGAGTCACAGACTCTAGAACTGGGGGAACAATGATGGAGCTTGGTTGGGGCTCCCATTTCCCTAACATTTTAGCCTGAAATGTGCCTGGGTCAGAGGTCAACTTACCAACACCAGGGCTTGTAGTGGGGTTTTCAGTAGAGGTTCCCACAGGCTTAGAGTGGTTCCTTAAGGTGGCCTCTCTAGCCAATTTGGTTAGGTTCTGGGTCTCCATACTGGGAGGCCTGGGGGTACTGGATACTACTCCTAGAGTTCTTAGATCATTCCCTAACAGGACTCTACCAGGCACCTCAGTCTGAACACTGACAGGAATCAACACTGTCATGTCATTACACTGAATGAGGGCTGGTAGAATTGGAACCATTTGGACGGGGCCTCCAGACATTTTAGTGGGACCTTTGGGTGCCTTAGCAACATCCTCAGGCCTGAAAAAGCTTTCATCCACTACTGTTCTGCTGGCCCCAGAGTCTCGCCTGGCCATTGACAAGAACACTGTCCACATAATAAACTTTAGAGTTTTCTGGTATGGAGTTGTACACACTCCTATTCTGATCACTAACCAGACCCATGGACTCTACTGTTACACTTGCTTGAAGACCCAAAGGTTCTTCAGCAAAGACTTCAAAGTGAGCACTAGCCATTTGGACTTCCTCCTCAGGAGTGAAGGCTAAGGAGACTTTGCTGATCCCTGCAGGTTTACCCTTACATCTGGGATCTCCTTTGATGTGGTCAGTTGCCCCACAGAGATAGCATGTGCCAAATCCTCTCTGGAAGGGTGGCTTGGTCTGACCTCCTTCTGGTTTGTGACCAGAAGGTACACTAGCCTGTTGTGGTTTCCCTTGGGACTTACCCTGGTTATTTTGTTGTTTGGGGTCCTCTTTGGGTTGGGAGGTATTAGAAATCTCTTGGTTCCCTTTTGGTGGCTGCTTTCCCTCATCCTTTTTCTGAGTGACCCCAGAGTGCTTGTGAGTAGCCCTGTTGGCAACCCACAAGTCAGCAGCCTTAGCTAGCTTCCTGGAATCTAATTCCCTTGAATCAGCCAAGTGCTGTCTGAGCTCAGGAGAGCAGGCATCATAAATTGACTCCAACATCACAAGATTCTTCATTCCCTCATAAGTGTTCACCTTGTAACCCTTAATCCATCCTTCTAAGTTTTTCAAACACTCATTCACCCACGTAGCCCAATGGGTACCATCATTCTTTTTGAGGGTCCTAAACCTCTTAAGGTACTGGGAAGGGGTCTTCCCAAATCTAGCTATCAAAGCTAGCTTCACACATTCATAATCCTTCCTATCCTCCTCCCCCAACTCCATTACCGCATCAGTTGCAACAGGGGGGAGCCTAGAGAACAACCAGGTAAGTAAAGCATTACCTGTGATGTCCTGGAGCCCATGATTATATTCAAACAAACTCAACCAATCCAACACATCCAACTTAGGCTCATACATACCAATCAATTCCTTTGGCATCCGGGGTCTTTTGGGACTGGAACTTCTAGAGGAACCAGAGGAGAGAGAAGCAGTTTCCACAGACAACTTTTTCATTTCAAGTTCATGATTAAGCTCTATTTCTCTGAGCCTCAGTTCAGCTTGCTTCTGCTCAAATTGGGCATTGATTCTTCTGAACTCTAGTTCTTGATTTCGTTCAGATTGAGTAAGAAAATGTTTGTACTCTAATTCAAGCTTCATTTTTTCTAGTTCAAAATATGCAGGATAACATGTGGGACCTGGTAAAGGCCCAGTAGGTACAGCTGGCAGAGCAGGCAGAGGCTCAGTGTGGCTAACTGCATTAGGCTCACTTTCCTCTTCTGACTCATCTTCATGATTATTAATACCTTGATCCATATCAACATCATCACTGTTATCTACATTTGCTGGAGTGGTAGGTTCCTCTGAACCACCATCCAGACTTTGGTTTGCTAACAACCTTTCTATTAGCTCCATTTTCTTGCCTTTAGTCACTAAGGTATCTATAAGCACACTAAAATGTATACTCAATACAAATCCCACCGCTGTACACCAGTGTTAGGCAGAAACCTGTGCAGTTCCCTTAGGGACCACTGCAAAAGGCTTAGGACTACAGGTGTTGGCAGTAAACCCAATGGGTAGCAGTCTGTACCACCCAGATTTACCTGGTAGCTGTGGCTGAGCAGCTAGACTTCTCTCAAGAAGAGTTAGACAGTATGTAGAGTATACACATTAGGTACAGAAATACAGTAGCACAAGCAAACACTGACCAGAGCTTTAGTATAAAAGTATATTATTATTTATTTAAAAACACACTTGTAAAATACACTAACACTAATATGGCAAGCAAGTTCCAAACACAGTCACTTAGAAGTATATACACCTCCCTTATTCCTTATTAGAAAAGTCTTAGTTAACACCACTTATTTCCAGACAGAGGTGAGCGCTTAACTAAAGATGACACTGCAATAAGTTATCAAAAAAGGGAGGGAAAAGGCAGAAATTAGAAAAGCACACAACACAACACTTTAGAAATACTCAGCAAGGCAGGAAAGTCAAAGTCTACTGGTGAGCCAAAAGTTCAGAGGCCCAGCTCCCTCCTAGAGAGAGTGGGACACAAATGTGCCCAGGATCACACAGTTTAAAAGTCTTGAAAAGTCTTGCAGAGAGTTTAAAAAGGCAGGAGTTCAGCTCAGAAAAGTTCAGTTAGCCACCCTAGGGCCAACCCAAGTGGTAAGTTGAGGATTTAAGAGACACCCCACACAGACCGTTGCCAGGGAGGCCAGGCGGACACAGTACCTTGACAGTGGAGAGGATCCTCCAGGAGGGGCAGTTGTTCCTGGCAGCGGGTGCAAGTCGAAGCGTCGTCCAGAGGAAGATAAGAAGTCGACGTGGAGGAAAGCTGAAGGTCGTTGCACTGCCAGGGAAGAAACCAGCTGCAGAGTTCTCTGGTTAAAAGGTACTACCCTTTTATTCGCGGTCGTGGTAAAACGTGGTATCCCGGTTGGCGGGGTGCTTGGCACAGGCAAGGCGGCCACGAGATGATCCGGGAAGGCGAAAAGGCTGGCAAACTGGTTATCCCCACCAGTTAAAGGAAGAAGACTCTTCGGGCTGAAGATCTCCTCTGTCGTTGGAACAAGTGGTGAGTCTGTTCAACAGGGCTCCACCGGTGGTGTCGTCGTTGCAGGTCAGCTCAGCTTCTCCCTCTTCGGATTCTTTGGTCCTGTGGCGATGTCTGAAGTCCCAGTCCCCAAAGCCCTGCTTTTATGCAGAAAACCCCCATTCACCAGTCCTAGCTGTCAATCAAACATGCTGAGTGGTGAGCCGGGCGGCTCACCACTGGGCCAATCATGCAAAAGTGCGACTTGAGTTGCCAAGGCAACTCAGTCCAGGGTGCCTAAACCCCCCTCCCACACATCCTGTGTACCCAGAAAGAGTGGCACCACTTTGGGAGGCTTCTGTGCAGAAGCCCGCCAAAAGTGGAACAAAGGGCTCGACTTGGGTTTGGAGTTACAGAGGCGAACACAAACGCCATTTTAAAACCGAGTCCTGGCAAAAAGACCCAACCGGGGAATAAATATTAAATAAATAACCCGGCGGTATCTTTAACATTGCACCAAAAAGTGGTGCGTTTAAAATGAATGGCAAAATCCCATAGCAAATATTCTTAAGGAATATTTCGCGTGGTAACCACTGCCACCAGCCAGAAACTCGACAAGGGGGGACTGCACAGTGCCCCCTTGAAAACAGACCCAGGGGTAATCTAATTAACCCCTTCCAGTACCTCCACAATATGATGGTTTGTACTGGTTCTGTTCACAAATGTGGACTAATAAAGCCAATGGTGACTTAACATGCCCTGGGAGACAGTAGTCAGTCCCAGGGTATGGAGTCTATGTTTGGGGGTCACTATGACACCCCTGTGTTACTGCACTGAGGGTGCTGTGTAACACACATCCCAAAAACACATGAAGCCCTATGGAGTAAAAGACCCCATAGGCCATAAAACACATTACAAAGTCAAAGGATATCTCAAATCATGTCTAAGAGTGGGAGAAAAAGAGTCTCACTCTTAGCAGGAGAAAAAAATAAACCCCAAAAATCCAGCAAAGCTGCTGGGGGACTCACTAGGTTTGGGAAATTAGCCTTAACAGAGAATTCTCCCTAACAGCCTCATTACGATTTGTCACGGTTGACCATGTCAAAGGCAGAAGAGAGGTCAAGTAAGATGAGGACACAGGGTGTGCTGTAATCGAGGTTGGAAAGCAGGTCTTCACAGATGTTCAGGAGAGCAGTTTCCATGCTTCTGGCAGCTCTGAAGTCAGACTGATGGTCACGGAGACAACCAACTGATTCAGTGTGAAGATTAAGCTGGGAGATGGCCATCCTTTCCAGGAGTTTGTCCAGGAAAGGAGTACATAGCATGAGATCTATACCATCACATTATACATAGCATGCGTTGGTGTACAATGGTTATTTTGAACATTCCCAGTTAAATAGTTCATGGAGCTATAAGAGTGAAAAAGTGATTCACTGAAATCTGATGGCAATATCTTGTTTTGTTCTATGCATGTCCCAAAATGCAGAGTGAAACGGGATCTGATGAACTACTCGCGCCTGATATGAGAACTCTGTAATGTGTTAATTTGAAAAAATGTTACTTATTATGAGTCAGTGATACCTAATATGACACAGTGAGGCCAAAAAGAATGCAATGGCACAGTACTGATCAATATGGGACAACACAGCTGAGTATGACAGAGATGTGCAGAAGGACACATTTTGGCATGGCAAACACTGTTCTGCTAAGCCAGCGTGGCACAGTAGTGCCATATGTGCCAGGGGGCTGCTAAAATATGCTATGGGGCTTTAGCTAGTATAAAGGAATTGCCCATACATTTCTTGGTGCAGTCATGAATCCTAGAGCGCTGTTTAATTTCTCACAGTGACATGCCATGCAATCGTGTAATAAGTGGTGATACACCAACGAAGCCCAATGACATTGCATTTGCATTTTGTGATAGTCAGGGGTTTGACCTACTCAAGCTGTAGGACGTGGGAGGGCTTAACCCCTCTCAACATGGGACAGGATGACAGCCAGTATTTTCACCACAGTCCAGCCTCAGAGGAGGAGTGAGGGAGTTAGGAGGGCCTCAGTCCCTACCACTCATATATATGCCTTGTTGCATCTGGAAGGTACGAATGTCAATCACCTAATGCCTGCTGTACCCTACTCTGGCCAGAATTTTTCCAGGGCTATTTGACTAATTGCAGGTATTCGTCCCTTTGACCCAAAGGGGAGGCCCACGGTGAGGTGAGGGAGATGAGCCCGCACTGCAAGACCTCCTAGGGGTCGAGTCAAGTGCCCCCTTTGGGTACAAGGACTCCCGTTCCTTTTAGGAAATCCCTAGGACATCTACCATGGCTGCATACATGTTAGATCAAATAATGTGGCACCTTTACTGTTGGCTGAAGGAAATGCAAAAAGAAACCCATTTGTAAGAGAAAAGGAAGATGTCTCTTTATCAAGAGACATATATTACCAGGGACAAGTAGGAGAGAAGAAGGAGAGCCTTGTGTGCAGGGAAATCCCCCTGACATCATTACGCCTTGTGGAGGTCGAGCAAAGGCATGTCGTGGAGTCTGCAATATAACGCAGATAACGCCAATAAGAGATGTCGCATGCCTGGCGTGTGCAGATCCAAGGAAAGCATTGTGAAGAAGGAAAGAGGAACAATCCAGTTTAATCATTCCTTAAAAAGAATTTTGCAGAAAATGGTGGAATCCAATGGCCACAATTGTGATATAATGATACCCTGAGCCCAATCCGCAGTCCAGAAGACCCATCAGACTTCCCTGGGGTGTTCTCCCTTTGAGTTACTCTATGGAAGGGAACCCAGGATGTTTGGACATGTTGAAGAAACCTGGGAGGGCATCAAAGTCAAAGAATCATGATCAGTGTTATTACATGGCTAGATTGCCCTACATTGGTGCAACCAGTCTGCAAATAGTTTCATACTGTGGCATGGCATTTCTTAGTGGCATAAGGAGGTAAGCCAACATGAGGGTTCTTAAGTTGACATAATAGCGTACATTGGTGATGGCAGTCTCTCATTGTGGCATTGCATTTTGTACTGTCACAGCTAACAGGAGTATGTTTCTATCTGGTAATACTGGTATATATTGGTGCAGTCTGCATGGACTTGTATGGCACAGCCAGCAAGACATTTTTTTTAAATTTTGTGCACAAAGGCATTGTGGAAATTAATTGGAAAATGCTTCTGTGCATTGTTGGTGACTTGCAGTCATTGGAAGTTTTCATGTGTTACTATACAAAATCGATTGCAAACTGTGTGGCTTTTTACCCAATTATTTACAGAAAGTGTGCTGTAAAATGCACTATTTTTAGCCTATTATATAAAAAAGAATTTCAGGGAAGGAACCCACTCAAGTCCCCCTTTTGTTAGTTCATGCTCCCTCGCTACACTCAGTCACTCCACCATATTCGTGGGAAACATATACACCCGTCCAATAAAAAATTCTTACCAGCCATCACTGTCCCTAGTGTACCCGCTAGCTCAAGGAACAGGGTCAGGACCCTGAATTTTTCACAGTATCGAGAAAACTGTTGACATGAACTAATCAGATTAATATTGTATTAGTTTAGTACAATAACATGATCACTGAGGATATAATCAAAATATTTCATTGCAAAATCTAAAACGTAGATAACACTGACATTTACTTGCAGCTTTCCCATCCTTTTCTCTTACCTGCGCTCATTTTCTTTCTTCCAGCAGATTAAGGTCTGCATACCTTTGATAGGTTCATGGTACGCCACCCCGTGGGCAAGCATATGTGTTCTACTGTGCATACCACTGTTCTGGCAATTTGGCACAGTATAAACCATGATAACATAACATAGCACTAATGCCAAAACCTTGCATATTACAGTACATACCCATTCTGATGTCCACCCACCCGTAACATCCAGTTCATCCTTCCCTTCAGTGCTAGGATTCCCAAAGCTCTGTAATTGAGCGGATCCCCCATTTTTATAGTGGGGGGGATGGAAGACAGGTGTAGATGGGATCAGCAAAATGCGTTTATGACACTCAACTTTTAACTTTCAAAATGTAACCCACCTCTTACCTGTCTCCAGCAGCCCCCACTTGCCTAAGATATGCCAATTCTAGAAGGGGCCAGTTATCTTTTAACAGAATGGACAACTGGTTTGGTCAGAGTGGGCCAGTTTCATAAGTTACTACACTAGGCTTAACCAATGTTACTAAGCAAATATGTTTTCAAACTTGTTAGTTGCAGCATATATTACCAAAAAGACCACCTTGGTTAATACACAGTCTGTTCTGGATAGTGATGAATTGTAATGTGTGATTGTGGCCCACTTTTCCAATGGTTCCTGGACCAATGTTATGCCCCAGTCTGAACCTGCCTTGTTGCACCACGGTGGGAAGTGGACTTGGTATAAAAATGCAAAGGTTGGGATGGTATTCCCCAAAAACCTCTTGGTAAGAAACACAGGGATATGACTTTTAGCAGACAGAAAAGTAAAGGCAGACAGCAAAATGCTGGTGTACGATTTGTTTAGTTGATCTTAAGCTTTTTCCCTTCTCCCAGTACACCAGCAGACTTTTACATTTGTATATAAAAAGGGGTAATCACACAATACTATTTACATTATTAACCTACCTAAACAGCTGAATTACTAAAAGCAGTACAGAAAAGAGTCCTTTTAAAATATAAACAGTTCTTCCAAAAAATAAAAGTCCTTAAAAATATATGCAAACGTCTCTATACAGTGTGCTGTAACTATGTATAAAAAAACATTACTTGCGAGCCAGCCAGGCCAGCGCTGTCACAAGGTCCTTTCTGCTCTGGGTATTTCTCTTCCTCTGTGTTATAATGGTTCTCTGGCAGGCTAGCAGCAGCAGCATGTGTGATGGGTCCCCAAATTTTCTTTTGGATGGGCAGCTTATGCCAGGTGCAGGCCAGCATTTATGATAGTCTGGGGGCAGGGACCCAAACCAATGCTCCGCCCAAGCTGCATCTGCCAGATGCAGCCCCGGGAGTCTCGGAGGCCCGTCTTGGCAGGGGGCAGGCCTTAAATCATTACACAGCGCTCCCCTCTCTACTGGAGAGCGCCACACCTGACAGAGGAGGGCGAGAAGGGGGGGCAATGACTGGGGGCATTCCCCGCTCACAGAGCCATGTGGAGCCAGGCCACGGCAGTGACAGGAGTGCCAGGAGGCAGTGGTGGGTTCTGGCACACCCCTACCTGTCTGGGGATAATCACTCTTTCAGCTCGGGCCCGCAGAGGTGAAAAAGAACTAGCAAAGGTGCAGGGAGGAGTGCTGCTCAACCCTCCTCAGTGGAGGTTCAGACCAACTGTCTTCAAGGCGCTCTGCTCATGCTGCAAACCTTTTCCTTTTTTAAAGAATCCCTGTGTGGCATCAAGTGCGGATGTCTTTTACTCTAATTTGTTGCATGCTTCTCCCCGTTACAATATTCTCAACCTTGAGGATAGCCATGGCCTGAATTATAAATCTATCTAACTAGCAACTTGCTCTACACACCCACCACTCCCCACCCGACCTGAGACTGGGTGATCTGCTCCTCACTGTTTTCTCCCCTGATTGTTTGGAGATCCCTTTCCCACCCTCCCCCTCCGAATACCCTAACAATAATAATAATAATAATATAAAAATAATTGAGCCATGATTTAGATCTACAGTCCACCTGCCACAGTACCCCTGAACTCGTAGACACCTGCACTAAAGAAGAAAGAATGGAAAACGTAGGATCAGGCAATGGGAAACTCACATTGGACCCCTGGTGAATCCTAAATTAGTTTCATGACAGTCCTGCTCTCCCTGGTTGCAGGATGAAGATCAGCCAGGGACTCATCTAGGGTTACTTCCTGACACAGCAATCAACCCTGTACCAAGTCAGGCTCCCTATATTCCAGTGGAGGAATGGGTAAGGGTTCCCTGCCACATCCAACTTAGCAGGAGCAATGGGATCAGGATTAGTCTCGAAAGAACATTCTCAGATTCGGGTTCACGTCCTCTTCTCTCACTAACGGTGTCAGCTCAAACTCATCCTGGACTTGGAGCAGATGGTTCCATTGCAAGGTCTTGATGTTTCTTGGCTGTCCTCATACCCACAGTCAGCAGACAGGCAGCACTACTAATTGATGCTCAATGTTGAATGGTTGAGACTCCCACTTGTTACTCAGCTTGTTCTGTCCACTCTTTCCCAGGCTGTGGATCAACACACAATCACCAGGTGGAAGACTTGCATCAATGTGCAAGATGCAAGGCAACTGAGGATCTGTGTAGCCCAGAATTGGTTTGAGGATTCGAGGAGCTCAAGTAGTGAGGATCCGCTTCAGCTCCTTGAATGCCTCCTGGTATTAGTCGGTCCACCTATCATCAAAGGGCTCATGTGGATGGTGTAAATGGTCTGCAGAGTTGATGGTAGTCCTGCAGCTCCTCTAGTTAGGCAGGTATCCTTTCATGAGGTCCACAAGCGGTTGCACGATGTTGGCATATCCCACAACAAATCTCCAGTAGCAGTTAAAGAATTCAAGGAAACTCTGTAACTCCTTCAAGTTCTGAGGTCTTGACCAGGTGAGGAGGACTTCCGTCTTTGCGGGATCTACAGGAATGCTGTCTGCAGAGATGTTTCCGCTGTATTTGATGCTTGTCCAGCAAAACTGGCACTTGTTCACACTGACCTTTAGCCCTTGCTCCCTTAGGCAGTAATTCTGCCAAAAATGCCCCATTGAGTCCAATGGACTCTGAAAAAATGGAATCATACTCTGCCACCAACACGTGTAATCCACCGGTAAATCTGCCAGACCAAGTGGCGGTAACGGTAAGTCCAGTGGATTTACAGACAGAATACTGCCCAACTCGTAATGACCCCCATTGTCAGGTGAGATTTCGTTCAATTTCTGATTTGTCCATGTACTAAGCAGAGCTTGATGTAACATTACCATTACATGAGTTCATGTTAAGATAAAACACACTCAGGCCTATAAATACTTTCTTAAACGATTTCAACATCTTCACAAAACCTCTCTTACTTGAAGCATTATATATCTGTATGGCATTTAATGTCAAAGAGCCCACATACGAAATGTTTAATATCATAATACATCTTCATTAAGGAGACTTCAACATCATCACACACTATCCATGTGAGGACTTCAATATCATCACATATCAACCCTGTGGGGACCTCAACATCAGCACACACCACCTATTTGAGGACTTAAATATCATCACATATCAACCCTGTGTAGACCTCAACATCAGCACACACCACCCATTTGGCGACTTAAATATCATCACATATCAACCCTGTGGGGACATCACCATCAGCACACACCATCCATTTGAGGACTTAAATATCATCACATATAATCCCTGTGGGGACCTCACTATCAGAACACACCATCCATGTGAGGACTTCAATATCATCACATATCATCCCTGTGGGGCCTCACCATCAGCACACACCATCTATGTGAGGATTCAATATCGTCACATATCAACCCTGTGGGGACCTCAACATGCCTGCCTGCCCTTGATTGATCTGCTGGGTGTGCCTCCTTGGCAGCAGACAAACTCAAATTGTCATGGTTACCAGGCAGAGAGGTGCGAATGGTAGCCGGTCAAGTTCTACATGACAAAGGCTTTGAGCTTTGCGCATATCACGGCCCCATCACCCACCCTCAGCTTCTCCTGATTCTGCAAGCCAGAAAGCGCTGTGAATGAACTTCATGAAAAGGATGTAAAACGATTGCGATGTACGGCATGAGTTTAAAAACAATGATTTAATTAAAAGTCAAGTACAGTATTTAAAGTATTCAAAACAAAACTACATTTCACATAACATACATTATGGTACGCAAAAGAAATTGATCTTTTTGCATCTTTCAGAGATAATCATCTCCCAGCAGCAGCATTAAAGTTGTAATCCAATCCAGTGGTAAAATGATAAATAAATAACTAGGCATAAACATCACGAGTTGGGGGTAGCCCTTAAATGCTCCGGTAACGCTATTACAGCTATAAGCTGGGGGTAAATGCGCCCAAAAAATTCCTATTTCAGGCACATTTAGCGCTGCGCTATTTGCGTGGAAAATTGGGAATTACAGTTACCGCCCAACCCGTGATCTGGGAGTATTACAGACAGAGGGTTGGGCGGTAACACAAATACAGTTGGGCGGTATTCCATTTGGGATACCGCCCAGCTCGTGATGAGGATCACACTCTGAATTTGCAATCCCACACTTCACACGTTCCTTAAGAAAGGCATGTTTTTTTTAAACGAAAGCCATAGCTCTCAAGCTTTTTAGTATCCTTGGCAGGTGAAAACACTTATGATATGATATGGCATTTATAACGCGCCTACACACAAGTGTTTTTGGTGCCTGAGAGCCCATTGAAGTGGCTTGACAGGTAAGTGAACTGATTGAATGGTGGGTGACAGCCGTCAAAAGCATGTGAGTTGAAAGTTATGTTAAACCATACCTTGCAACAGCATGTTTGTTTAGTAAGTGGTAGTCTAGGCCAATGTGCCATCCCAATTGAGATTTACTGGTAAAACAACAATCAGCAATACAATGGGAAAGTCAAAACTATTTTGCATCTTCACAGTTTTGAGTGCTGGGTGTATGTGCATAAGCTAGTATAGTGTTAGAACTTTGGTACATTATCCATATGAAAGTTTGTTTCACAGCTTAATGAATGAAAGCAAGCAGACCCACAATTGCCATCATCAGCAAGCACAGGGTTTGGTTTGAAAACCATGCTTATTCCTGTTTTATTTTGAATTCCTTGACTTAGCAATCTCTTAACTGGACATTTTTAAAAATAGATTGTCTGTATATTTCAATTATGGAGTATAATATTATGTGCATTCTGTAAATGTTGTTATTTCAGAGTTTCCAAACAGGGTGTCATTATTTTATGCACTTGTGCATCCCAAAATGCTGTGGTGCAGTTGATGAGTCAAAACATGATATATAAAATAGCAGTAATCAGACTTGAAGAAATACACCCTCATTTTAAATGGGCTGGAACGAGAAATGGAGACGTAAATACGAGGCATAATACATTTACACCTCCACTTTCCGCTCTATCCCATTCACCTTCTGAGACAACCACAGAAGGGGCACAGAGTGGAGATAAGATATTCGCCATGCTCACCACCTCCATCTTATGTGAGCACTTAGCTTTATGCCTGTATGACATTTTCATGCAGGCACAAAACAAAGAGATTCCTACAAGATCCACCCTGATTCTGCACCTAGAAGTAAACAGGCAGATTCCATAGGAATCCATTGGTAAACACCACCTGCAAAGCATATTTGCAATCAGAGTATACTTTT
This sequence comes from Ambystoma mexicanum, assembly GCF_040938575.1. NCBI lineage: Eukaryota > Metazoa > Chordata > Amphibia > Caudata > Ambystomatidae > Ambystoma > Ambystoma mexicanum. The sequence continues at coordinate 990,083,038 of NC_090926.1, read as the reverse complement.
ACACGAGATGTAACCAGTAAAACCGAGTTTGCCTCCATTTTTATTTTTTCATCTTCTCTCCGGCTGGTGATTTTTTTTAAATTGCATGCTGGGGACCCCACAGCACATAAATGCTTATGTTGATGGTGCAATTTACATTTTTAACAAAATTAGGCTGATCATTTGGCCTTTCGTTATTCCTATATTTTGGTTCCCAGATTTCACACATATCTAGCATAGCAACGCTAATCAATGGGATCATTGTGACAAAGTTGTCTGATGCTGCAGGACTGTGTGGGTATCAGGGAACAGCTTGGCATTTTGCCACAGTGGAATCAGCTTGTCATTCTCAAAGTGCTAGCCTCAGCTTCTCACTGCCAAGCTTCAGTGCTGTGTCTCAACTGATACTGATGTTTCTAGGGCTTTGAGTAAGTTAGGAATACAAGAGTATTATGCACAGTGATCACCTTAGTGGCCTGTGGCATTGGTAACAGCCTGGCAGTAGTTGGTACTTAGTTCATGATCGCCAGTGCTTACAGGTGTTGTACCTGGTGTGGTGACAATCAGCATCAGGTGCAGAATAGTGCTGTGGAGCACCTTTCATTGTATTTGGGATTGATATCCTCTTTGGCGGTTGGGTACCCCAGACATGCTGAGCATCATTCTTTTTTGTAACTTACATTTAATTGATTTTACAAAGCACAATGATACAGCCTGGTGAGGAAAGCATTACGTACAAGTTTCATACATATACATTTCATTGAACCATAGTTACACATAGCATGACAATATTATCAGACAATAGCCTAAATAAGTAGCATAATTCTGATCTGATATCACCAGCACTAGCAGATAAGGAAGACACTGTTTGTGGCTTGCATGGTTAGGTATGGCAATGTTATTGCCCCTTCTCCCACCATCCGCTTTCATGGTAATATTAATGGCAAACACATACACTCAACTCAAAAATAACACTGTAGGACTGTTATGCATATGGGGCACTAGCCTGTTAGATTATTCTTCAGGACTGTCTGAGGTTTTGAAAGCTCTGAACCATATATACTGACATCATCAGAAGTGACATCACAGAAAACATTAGGAGTGTCATACGTGTGATGAAATGACTACTGCTCTGCAGGAGTACAGGGATGATGAGTGGCTAAGCTTCTACTCAGCCCCACACTACTACTATGCCAGCAGTGACCCTATTCATTAAAGGGAAACAGGCACAGCCCGAACATAGACAGGCCAATTCATGGAATTAATGTGCGCTGAAAATTACGGCGCAAGCGTGCGAAAACGTGCGATTCTCAGTGAAAGAGCGAAAATCACAGTGCAAGTGCGAATATCGCAGGGAAACCAGCGCACATCTATTCATGGAAGTCTGTGCGCGAGCAAAATCTGGGATGTGCGCTGAAAAAGTGCGCGGTGCATGCCGGCGCACAGGTCATCTAGCGGTGTGCGCTAAGGCCACAGCGAAAGCACACATAGCGCGGCGCACATAACAAAATTAGGCGGAACACGGGGCGTAACACTCGGAATGGGGAACAACTTGTGAAAATGTGGGTGTCACGGGGGAAGTACAGGAGGCAAGTGCACGGAACGCCCACACGCTCGCCTACAACACGTATTCATGGAATCGAATAGGGCAAACCAGCGCACGGGCAAAGACGCGCACAGACCCAAACCTGTCTGCCACACGAAGGCAGGCGGTAGCGGCCCTGCAAAGGAGAAAAATGTGCGCCAAAATGTGCGCTAAGAAAAAGCACGAATATACAGCTCTGATGAATGTCCCATACTGTGGCCCCCTAGGACAAATGACGTGCAAAGGGGTACGCGACAAACACGGACACCCGCTGTGTGAAAAATAGCGTGTGCGTGTATTTCGGGGTGCGCGGGAAGTTTTACACGCGATTGGGCCTGGGGGAGCGGGGTATGTGTATTTCAGGGGTACGTGGGAAGTTTTACACGCGATCGGGCCTGGGGGAGCGGGGTACGTGTATTTCAGGGGTTTGCGTGAAATTTCACACGCAAATGGCCTGGGTACGTGTATTTCAGGGGTGCGTGGAAAGTTTTACACGCGATCGGGCCTTGGGGAGTGGGGCACGTGTATTTCAGGGGTGCGTGGGAAGTCTTACACGCGATCGGGTCTGGGGGAGCGGGGTATGTGTATTTGAGGGGTTCGCGTGAAGTTTCACACGCGATTGGCCTGGCTACGTGTATTGCAGGGGTGCGCGGGAAGTTTTACACGCGATCGGGACTGGGGGAGCAGGGTACGTGTATTTCAGGGGTGCGCGGGAAGATTCACACGCTCGCCTACAACACGTTTTCATGGAATCGAACGTGGCTAAGGCATGCGCCAAAAAAGACGGCCCAATCCGGAAACACGTACGCCAGCAGGACGCAGGCGTACGTCGACCCGCGCAGCATAAAAGTGCGCGCAAACAACAAACAAGCTCAGACGCCAGATACCGTTCCTAGCAGCAGTGGCCGTGGGATTACGCAGGAGGAGGAGGAGGATAGTCAGGGCCAGAATTTTTACACCCAGAACCAGCCTTTTTGGGATGCCTGATGACCATGTGTATGGGAGGTACAGGTTTCCACCTCACATAGTACTCGACCTGGTCAGTAAGTGGGAGGATGACCTCACATCACCCACCCTGTGCTCCCAAGCACTCAGCCTCCTGGAGAAGGTCCTTAATGTACTGCACTTCTTGGCCACTGGATCATTTCAGCGAACAAGTGCCATAGTGGGGGGGGTGTCACAGGCCACGCAGTCATGCTGCCTATACCAGGTCTTGGCCATCATCACTACACGCCCATCAGTCCACATGCACATACCCAGAACACCTGCAGAAAGGCAGGATGCCGCCCAGGATTTCTACGGGGTGGCACAATTCCCCAAAGTGCTAGGTACCATTGATTGCACCCATGTGGCTCTACGTTCCCCCAGGGCATCTGAGCACATCTATAGAAACCGCAAGCACTGGCATTCCATCAACGTCCAGGTAGTATGTGATGCCAAGGGAATCATCACCTCAGTATATGCCAACTCTCCAGGGTCCACCCACGACAGTTTCATTTACAGAATGTCAACCCTAAACCGGGACCTAGAAGCTGGGCGGCACAGCGATACATGGCTGCTTGGTGAATATAAATGCCACTGCACATGCATGCATGTCAGATACTGAGTAATGTCACAACACCACTAATGATACCCATCACCACCTCCCCAGCGGACAGTGCCTACCCTCTGAGCACCCACATGATGACGCCAATTCGGAACCCCACCACGCCACCCCAGGTAAGATACAACACAGCCCACATTGCAACCCGGGGCATAGTGGAGCGCACATTCAGAGTGCTCAAGTCACGCTTTCGCTCCCTTGACCGTTCTGGCGGGCAGCTGTTATATGCTCCCGCAGTAGTGTGCAGGATCATAGTGGCAGCATGTCTGCTGCACAACGTTGCAACATGCCGGGGCCTGGCCGTGGACATGGTGGTGCCCCCACATCCCCAACCACATGCACGCCCGCTGCGTATGGGAGGGGAAAGAGCACGGGGAGAGGCAGCCCGTACGCAGCTGGTGGCTAATTACTTCACCTAAAATCACACCCCTGTGTGGTGCACACAGCCCTGGCACATACCAGCTGACAATCAATGATGATGAGTCAAGTGACAGCCAACTGTCACAACCATACCAGCCTGAGATTGTTCACCTGGCAGTGTTCCATTGTTTGCATCCCTACCTACACAAACACCACCAATGCTGTGTCATCAAAAGACACACTTCTATGCTGCTAAAATCATTACCCCCTTGCAAGATACAACATGGCAACAGTGCCATGTCACCCAACCCCTCCCCAGCACCGCCACCCAGCACACCATGGCATGTCATGCTATGTGAGAGCAAACAAAGTAATCCCCAAAACATGACACAAGTGTCACAAAGTACAGTGTCCCTAATGGAAACTGGCCACACACAAAATGCTCCCATTAATGCATAACTAACAACACACATGACAAAATACTTACCACAATACAATGCAGCCAGCCAACCCCAAACATAGCATAAACATGACAGTACTAAGGTAAAGGATACGTAGTCTTACAACCTGGTGATGCCAGCACATCGACCACTTCCAACTGTACAGTGTTGGTGCCACGCAAATCTGGAAGTGCACTGCTTACAACATGAACTCCATCTCCAAAGTAGACGGCCTTGTGAAGACATGAGGAATGAACCTGCAAATTAGGAGGGAGAAATGGATGCACAAGCACACATAAATACACCATGCAGTGTACAATACAACAACAATAAGCACTAGGAATGTATACACAGTATTGACTACAGACTGCCCACACGTCATGGGAGTCCAACATCACTGTGTAAGTCACTGTCACTTGGGCACACCCTTTGCAAGCCCATGGAAATGGGAAGCAGGAGGGGTGTGTGTCTCACGAACCCAAGCATCTAACCCAAACTCAGGACAAGCCTGCATGTGCCCAGCCGGAATACAGTGGATGCCCACGGGAGCCACACAAGGTAACACACTGTACCAAAAATCAAAAATCAAAAATGGCCATGTGGGAGCCAGGGAGGGTGGGGGTTACGGGGGAGGCCGCCCAGGAGGTCTGAGGACAGGATGCACACCAACAGCCACCTGTGTGGATGTTGCAAAAAAAAAACACCTCCATGGGCTCATGGCCTGCACGGCTACGCTATCGTGAGAGAATCAGAATCGCTGTGGTCGCTCTCATCACCCTGTGCTGCTGCCGCCACAGGAGGTGGTGGTGCTATGGGAGGCAGCCCACGCAAAGCCCTAGTCTGGTCCTCCATGGCAGCAAGCATGTGGGTGTGGAAGGTCTCGTTCTGGAGGAATATGGTGCGGAGATCCCCATGCACCACCTAATGTGATGCCCGGACCTCCTCCCGAGTTGCCTGCATCTCTGCTGAGAGCGTCAGTGTGACCCGCTCCAGCAGCTGTTCTGTCCTCGTGTTAGTGGATGCCTCAAGGTCAACAAGAGTCTCCCTGAGGTGATGGACTTCTACCCTCAGGGCTTCCCTGTGGCCCTGGGACTCTAATGATATCGATTGGCGTAGAGTCTCCAGTGCCGCCCGTCTGTCCCTGTTGGACGCCAACATGTCCTCCCTGAGTGATTGGCAAATGGAGTCTGTTGCCTGCTGTAGTTGCTCAATCTGCCTTTCTGTGGGGACAATGGAAGTGGCCACCCTCTCCATTGCCAGAGCCATCATCTCAGATGATGCTGCCTGTTGGTTTGCCATACCGTATATGGATTGCTCCCATGCAGTATTGCCTGGTGGCGTACGGCCACCACGTTGGCGGGCACCACACCTGTCTGGGGCAAGGCGAACTGCGCTTTGCTGTGTCGGCAATGCCTGAGGCTGCAGGACTGCATTCCCCCTCTGATCTGCTGGCCCAGGAACAGGATCAGATGTTGCGGAGTGTGGCCCTGCATTCGTAACCACCAAAGGCGGACCTACCAACACTGACATCCCCATAGTGGGCTGTACCCCTGGTGCAGGTGGGTCGGACAGAACAGAATCCCTTACAGAAACACCTACCTGTGAAGCCACATAGGTCTCATCATCCGAATCAACACCTGAATAGAGGTCTGGGGAGGTGCACACAGCGACACCCCTTCAGAGAACGGTCTGCAGCAAGAGTGGGTTCTCACCCACCACCACACCCCGTCCCCCACTGGTACCCGGTCGTACCGGAGATCCCTCCAGGCTCTGCACCATCTCCTCACCCTCAACAGCATCAAGTGCGTCATCCCCTGCAAAAACATGAAAGACAAAAAATGGAAACAGGCATTAGCATCATGGCACACAATTAGGCCTGACAAGCTACAGAACCAGTACTTGATTGACACATGTCCCACATGACTATAACCCTCCCATGCATGCACTGTCACTGAGTTTGAAGGTGAGGAAAATGTCAGAGACTGATGACACCAAGATGGAAGAGCAACACATTAGCTGCATGCTGGCTAGCAGTGCCATCACACAGATGGCATGTACCATAGGCATGTCACATATGTGACAATAGGGCTGAGAAATGTGTACTGAAAGTGGGGGAATTGAAACAATCAGCCTGAATGAACACTGGTGAATACGGAACAATGTTGTTGCAAGATGCCACTTCAAGGTCAACTGGCGTGATGTTTCACAAAATGTCTACTGTGGGCAGAAGGGATACTGTAATACCCAAATCCAGGGGCGCATAATGTTTTGGATGAAGCACATGGGTGACCCGAACCACTCAGGCACACACACCCTCACCTGGCACTCAATCAGAACCCCTCACACACACAACATACACATGGATCACACACACATGCATGTGCACTCACCGGATAATGCCTCGTAATCTGGAAGTTCTCCCACACCTTGGATCTGTTCCTCTGTGATGTAGGTCCCAGCAACATACTCATGTACAGTGAGTTCAATGTCCTCTTGTGGAGACCCACCTCCAGTCACCAGAGTAGCGGCATGACTTGAGGCCAGCTTTTTCTTTGCCCTGCGCTTAAGGTCATTCCAGCGCTTGTAGCACTCACCAGCTGTGCGCCTCACAAATCCAAGGGCACTTATGATGTCCGCGAGGGTCTGCCAGTGTGACTGACGTCGAGCAGGTGTGGTCTTGCACCGTGCAGTTATCAACATTTCGCTGTCATGTGTGGACACATACCTCACAAGTGCATCACGTTCGGCATCATTGAAGCTAGGCTTCCTTGGCGTGCCGGACTGCGTAGCCGTGTCTGGGGCATCAGCTTGTAGTGGACGAGCACTCTTCCTCTTTCTTTTGGAAGGTGGTGGGGATCCTGAGTGGCCTACGCCGCTCTGGCCACTAGGGGCAGGAGCACCGGTGGACTGGGTAGTTGGAGTGTGGGAATGCACACTGACCAAGGGACTTGGTGCAGGCATTGGCTGAAGTGTGATGTAGTCAGGGGGAACGTCAGCAAGATGGACTGGGACCAACACTGTCCTGGCTGGGAGAGTCAGAGCTGGGGTGGATGGAGCTGCAGCTGCCCCTGCAGCCTCCCCACCCTGACTACTCGGGGCAGCAGATGACATAGCTGCCCCAGATCCACGTGGCCTGGTGACACCAACTTGCACCGCCACACGTGGCCTAGACCTGGCGACCTGGAAGTCAGCCTGGGAGTCACCCTGTGCCAGGTCAGGTGCCACAATGGGCCGGTCCAACAAGGGCTGAGCAGAGATGGTGTCAGCCACATTTCCCTCAACCATGGGGGGGGGGTATGGGTGTCCCTGACTGGTCCTCCACACATGGGGGGCTAGGGATACCCTGCAAATCCTGGCCACGTCCCCTACCACGCCCACCACGCCCACCTCTTGAGGCTTGGCCACCTTTGCCACCCTTAGCGCTTGGTTGCCTCCCAACCATGGCACTGATGTTGTTGTGCGTATGGGAGTTGCAGTAAACTATTGTCCTGGGCAATTGGGGGTCAAAGGGGTAGGGTACTAGATGGAATTCGTACCCTAGTGCTCTAGCAAGGCTGTATGTGACCCCTGGGGAAAGATGACGGGTCACGCAAGGCACAGGCACCCCAAATACAGAAAATAACGTGCACGCAACCCCTCGTAGACCACGTGCGTGGAAAAAATAACCCGCACTACGCTGTGGCACCCAGAAACACAAAAATGAACCTACGCGTGTTACACACAGCCTACAATGACCTCTGAAGGGGTACGCAACACACGGGGCAAGCACAGTTGTTAAATACGTGCGCCACTCACCGTCTGCCTGGGAAAAGAGCGTGAAAAATACGCGCGTGTGCGCGTTGGCAACACCCCCGCCAAAAGAAGAATTGTACGCTGTCTGAGGAGACAGGACAAATGAAGAAGTGAACGCTGTTTGAGGAAACAGGCCCAACAGAAAATCAGAAAAAAGCTGTCAGAGGTAACAGGGAGTACGACCTAGGAACGCTGTGAAGTAAATCGTGTGTGAACTGACAAGAAGTACAGAATTCACACACTCGCTCTCCGCGAAAAGCACGTACAAGGAAATGACGTCCTACACGTACCTTTTGAAACGGCCCACATCCAACGTCACTTCCGCGTATAGGGAGATTGACAGTAGAAAGGTAAAAACGGGAAATGGTAGTAGTATGCACAGGTCAGAGGTAGGTGTCCAGAGAAACCAGGCTGTTTCCGTTGTTAAGCCTTTTTGTGCCCTTCTCTTGCTTTGCCAGGCCATGCTATTCCATGCTATATCCAGCTTAATTGTGCCCCTCAGTACCCTGCACACTATTCTAATTTCTACCATATGCTATACTGCTCTCAGTTGGCCATTTATGATGCTGCGCCTGGATTTGCTCCAATGAGCCCCAATGTAACTTTGTGCTACCTATTGTGATTTTTCCCCCTGGTGTACAGTGTAATTAGCGCCCCTACCGTGTTTCGCTCTCTCATGCCCAGTATAATTCACCTAAATGGCTCCTCGGTATCGAACCATGACCTCGTAGCATGTTTCTGGAGACCATGGATATTGAGGCATTTTGCAGAATAAAATGCAATAACAGACGTTTGATGCTTTGACGAGGTGAAGACTTCACATTTAATTCAAGCCTCTACACAGATATAAAGAAAAACGTATGGTTTTTATAGAGCTGCAACTAATATTTGGTTTTCTTTTTGAAGGCCGCGACTGAGAAGCAAAATGTTACGATGTCTTCCAGTGAGAGGAGCAGAAATGAGGCAGGGATGATAATATTGCCATAAGAAATAAATATTGGGTGGGACCAGAAAACGCCAAGGACTTCTTTCAAGATAATTCAAAACGAAAACTCATGTAATGGCTCTCCCAACAAGCATGCAAGCAAAAGAGAGTGAGATTTAAAAAAGAGGAACGTATTAACTTATCAATAAGGCCCCATGTCCTGCACGTTGTGTTCATCAATAAACAATAAAAAGGTATCAAAGAAATGGAGTGCTATGACAATGGCTGCAAACGATCGGACCGTGTTCTCGGTCACTCAAAACACCATGCGCCTCACAGTAGGAGTTCAGCGGGGCGGTACAGTTATATTTTGAATTTTAGGCTGTGGTCTCTGAAGCAACAACAAATCTCCTAAATGGAGAGTTGAAGGACAGCTTCAACAGCCTGTAAAGGACAGTCGTGAATTTCATGCTAAAAATATGGGCACACGAAGTAGGTGAAATGTGGCAGAAGTTTGGCAGAAATGTAAAGGATTCACCTCTAGCTCACAACTGGAGGTAAATCTGCTGATGTTCTACCCATTTTCAGTGAAATTACTGCGGCGGAATTACTGATGCAGTAATTCTGCCAAAAATGCCCCATAGAGTCCAATGGACTCTGAAAAAATGGGAACATACTCTGCCACCACCACTTGTAATCCAGTGGTAAATCTGCCAGACCAAGTGGCATTAACGGTAAGTCCAGTGGATTTACAGACAGAATACCGCCCAACTCGTAATGACCCCCATTGTCAGGTGAGATTTCGTTCGATTTCTGATTTGGTCATGTACTAAGCAGAGCTTGATATGATATGATATATTTTATTTGTATCGCGCTCTTACACAGGTGTTTCAGAGCGCGACTAGGCAAGGGACGGGAAACAAGGGAGAACACAAAAACAACAACGATCTTACGAGGCCCAGTGACATTGAGAACGCACAAGTGCATGGGATGGGGAAAAGGGAGAAAGTGCATGGAAGGGGGGAGTGGAAAGTGCACAGCAGAGGAGAGTAGATAAATAAATAATTAATTTTAAAAAAATAGAAAGGAGGCAATAAACAGTGAGCCAGCATGTGGCAAGTGCTGTGTTTATGGCGAAAGACTGGGTAAGTCTGATAAGTGCAGAAAAGAAGAAAATGGGGTGGGGGGCTGTATGGGTACAGATACAGTCCATCCAGTGCAAGGGGTGGCCGGGAGGCAGTGCAGGAGGGCGGCAGGGTGAGCAGGTACCTGGACCCAGAGGAAAGAGGATGGCCAGGTGCACAGTGCCAAGAGAGAGCGGGTCAGCAGGGGAGAGGGGGAGAGAAGGCAGAAACAAAGAGGTAGGTCTTTAGGTGCTTCCGGTACCGCAGATGGTTCTCCTCAAGTTTTAGAGTGGCAGGGAGGCTGTTCCAGAGGGAGGCCCCAGCCGAAGATAGAGATCTACCCCGAGCTTGTTTCTGTGAAAAACGATTAACCCGGAGGGAGTTAGAGGTAGAGGAGCAAAGAGCTTGAGAGGGGAGGTATTTGCGGAGGGATAGCTGAAGATATTTTGGACCCAGGCCCCAGAAAGCATTGTGGACAATGCAGAGGGTTTTGAATTTAATCCTTGCATCCACCGGGAGCCATTGGAGAGATTTCAGAGCTGGAGAGGTACGATCCCAGGGCTTGAGGCCAAGGACAAGTCTTGCAGTCCTGTTCTGGATAAGTTGCAGAGGGCGGAGAGTAGAGGCAGGTAGATTTAGAAAGAGGCCGTTACAAAAGTCCAACTAAGAGAGAACCAGAGCTTGTGAGACAGTGAGCTTCTGAGGGAAGGAGAGGAAAGGCAAAGCACCTCTGAGGAGGTGCAGTAGGAAGTTTGACTTTTTTTTTATGTAACGTTACCATTTAAGTTCAAGTTAACATAAAACACACTCGGGCATATAAATATTTTTTAAAATTATTATTTACTTTCTTACATTATTTCAACATCTTCACAAAAATTCACTTTTACTTCCTTGAAGTATTTTATATCTGTAAGACATGTAATGTCAAAGAGCCCACATATGAAAATGTTAATATCATTATACATCTTCATTAAGGAGACTTCAACATCATTACACACTATCCATGTGAGGACTTCAATATCATCACATATCATCCCTGTGGGGACCTCACCATCAGCACACACCATCCATGTGAGGACTTCAATATCATCACATATCAACCCTGTGGAGACCTCAACATCAGCACACGCCATCCAGTTGGAGGATTCAATATCATTGAATTCCTTCTCTATGGGACCTTGAGCATAATTACATACTATTGATATGATATGATATGATATGGCATTTATAACACGCCTATACATAAGTGTTTCAAGGCGCAACGAGGCAAGGGGGGGAACAAAGGGAGGACAGACAACGATCCTACTAGGCCAGGTGTCATTCAGATCACGCAAGTGCATGGGAAGGGGGGAAAGGAAAAGTGCGAGGGAGGAAGAGAGAGGGGAAAGTGCAGTACATGGGAAGTGGAATAAATAAGATAAATAAATAAAACACATAAAACAGGCAAGTGCAAGGAAGTGCGGACAAAGTGCTGGAAAGGGGACTGAAGGGATACAGAAAACAGTCCCCACGTGCAGAGGTTGCCAGGGAGGCAGTTCAGGTGGGCAGTTGATAGGGCCTGGGCCAGAGATCAGAAAGGGTGGCCAGGTAACCAGTGCAATTTCAGTCAGGAATTCAGCAAGGGAGGGGAGGAGAGAAAGCAGAAGCAAAGAGGAAGGTTTTGAGGTGTTTCCGGAACCGGAGGTGGTTCTCCTCGAGTTTCAGGGAGGCAGGAAGGCTGTTCCAGAGAGGCCCCTGCCGAAGAGAGTGATCTGCCACCAACTCGTTGCTTGGAGAAGCAACTGACCCTGAAGGAGTTGGAGGCAGATGAGCGAAGAGCTCGAGAAGGAAGATATTTAGGAAGAGAGAGTTGAAGGTATTGCGGCCCCAGACTCCAGAAGGCCTTGTGTACAATGCAGAGGGTTTTGAATTTAATCCTCGCAGCCACTGGGAGCCAGTGCAGAGATTTCAGTCCTGGAGAGATACGATCCCTGGGCTTGAGGCCAAGGACAAGTCTTGCAGTCCTGTTCTGGATAAGTTGCGGACTGCGGAGAGTGGAGGCAGGAAGATTTAGATAGAGGCTGTTACAGTAGTCCAGCTTGGAGAGGACCAGGGCTCTGGAGACAGTGAGCTTCTGGGGGCAGGATAGCAAAGGAAGAATACCTCTAAGGTGGTGCAGCTGGTAGTGTGACCTCTTAGAGACCTCAGAGATGTGAGGGGAGAAGGAGAGTGCAGAGTCGAAGATGACCTCAAGGTTTTTTGCCTTGCAGGTGGGAGAGGGAGGAGGGCCAAGAGAGGCCGGCCAGAGAGCTGCAGGGAAGGAGGGAGTGGGTGTGCCGATGAGTAGAATCTCAGTCTTACTGGCATTAAGGCAGAGGTCGTTGGCGGCACACCAATCCTGGATGGCAGACAGACAGTCAGAGAGAAGGAGAGGAGGAGGCCGAGGGTAGCCTGAAAATGAGCTGGGTATCATCCGCATAGCACTGAAAGTTGGGACAGAGAGCGGTGATGCGGTGTGCAAGGAGTGCCAGTTATTGGTTGAACAGCCAGGGAGAGAGGTTAGATCCCTGGGGGACACCACAGGTAGAGAAAAAGATGTCGGAGAGGAAGGACCCAAGTTTGACCGGGCAGGGTTGGTCGGAGAGGAAAGAAGTCAGCCACGCCAGAGCCTGACCAGTGATACCCAGGTTGTCACGGAGACGGTTGAGCAGGATGGCATGGTTGACAGTGTCAAAGGCAGAAGAGAGATCAAGCAGGATAAGAACGCAAGGGGTGTTAGAGTCGAGGTTGGAGAGCAGGTCTTCACGGATGTTCAGGAGAGCAGTTTCCGTGCTTCTGGCAGCTCTGAGGCCAGACTGATGGTCATGAAGACAACCAACAGATTCAGTGTGGAGATTTAGTTGGGAGATGGCCAGTTTCTCCAGGAGCTTGCCCAGGAAGGGAGTTATGGAGATTGGGCGATAGTTAGCCAGGCAGGACGGGTCGGCAGAGGGTTTCTTAAGAAGAGGGTGCACAAGGGAGTGCTTCATGGGGGGAAGGGAAGACTCCAGTGGCGGAGGAGTGATTGCAGAAATCCACCAGGGCAGGAGCCAGGGAGTCAATGTGATCCTTGATAGTTTTGGAGGAACAGGGGTGAACCTGTTTCTACGAGACTTTCATAGATCGGACTTGTCTAGAAACCTTGTCTGGAGAGAAAAGGGGAAAGGTAGAGAAGGAGGGAAGAGGGGTGGCAGCAGAAGGGTCAGAGGAAGAGCAGGGAATAGCGGGAGGGGGATGAGAGGAGGAGAGTGAGGACAGGATGTCCTGAGTTTTAGAAATGAAGTGAGAGGCCGTGCAGAGGGCCTGGGAAGGGACAGGAGAGGTAGAGACTGCGGCAGGATTGGCCAGTTCCTTGCAGATGTTAAAGAGTTCAGCTGAGTTGTTAAATGCCGCAGAGACGCAGGCTTGGATACGAGCTCTCTTCTTGGTGAGGACAGAGAGCCGGTATTGCCTTTGCAGCAGGTGGCAGGCCAGTTTGTCAGAGGATGAACTTGAAGCACGGCATTTCCTCTCGGCAACCCTGCACTTGCGTTTTAGGCTGACGAGGTCTGAGTCATACCAGGAGTTGCACTTGGCTTTGGGCTTCAGGCGGATTCTCATGACAGGGGCAAGGATGTCAAGAGTATCAGATATAACAGAGTGGAGAGTGGAGAGGGCTGTGTCAGGGTGAGAGTCAGCCAGGGGGGGAGGAGGAGGTGAGAAGGTGGCAGCGAAAGCCTCAACTGACATGCGCTTCATGGGTCGGGTGACCGAGAAGGTGGGTGGCAGTGACGGAGGTGGCTTGGCCTGCGGGGTAGGGAGGGTGAGGTGGGAGGATAGGAGAAAGTGGTCACTCCAGGAGAGAGGAGTGGAGAGAGGGATGGAGAGGGGAAGGTCTGAAGAGATCAGAACATCGAGAGTGTGCCCTGCAGAGTGAGTCGGGCCAGAGGGGAGAATAGTGAGTGAGAGAGAGTCGCAGAGGTCACGAAAGAGTTCAGAAGGGGGATAGGAGGCATCCAGGTGGATGTTGAAGTCTCCGAGAAGGAGGAGTTGAGTGGTTGAGGCCAGGAGTGAGGAGGAGAGGTCTGCCCACTCAGAGAGGAAGGAAGAAACCTGACCAGGTGGCTGATAGATAGTAGCCACAGTAAGGGAATGGCTAGGCGAGAGAGAGAGCCTACAGACGAGGCATTCAAAAGAGGAGTAGGCCTGCATAGAAATGATAGATGCAGGAATCCACTCAGGGAAGATAAGGGCTACGCCCCCACCAGATCGGTTGGGCCTGGGCGTGGAGAGGATCTTGTAGCCATCAGGTAGGAGCGTGTCAAAGCTGGTGACAGAGCTGGCCGTAAACCATGTCTCAGTGATTAAGGAGACTTCAACATCATCACACACTATCCATGTGAGGACTTCAATATCATCACATATCAACCCTGTGGGGACCTCAACATCAGCACACACCATCCACGTGAGGACTTCAATATCATCACATATCATCCCTGTGGGGACCTCACCATCAGCACACACCATCCATGTGAGGACTTCAATGTCATCACATATCAATCCTGTGGGGACCTCAACATCAGCACACACCATCCACGTGAGGACTTCAATATCATCACATATCATCCCTGTGGGGACCTCACCATCAGCACACACCATCCATGTGAGGACTTAAATATCATCACATATCATCCCTGTGGGGACCTCACCATCAGCACACACCATCCACGTGAGGACTTAAATATCATCACATATAAACCCTGTGGGGACCTCAACAACAACACATACACCATCCATGTGAGGACTTAAATATCATCACATATCAACTCTGTGGGAACCTCAACATTAGCACACACCATCCATTTGAGGACTTAAATATGATCACGTATCAACCCTGTGGGGACCTCAACATCAGCACACACCATCCAGTTGGAGGATTCAATATCATTGCATTCCATCTCTATGGGACCTTGAGCATAATTACACACTATTCTTATGGGGCCTAATATGCCATGACACACCATCCCTGTGAGGACCTTTGTCATCAAACAACATCCCAGTGGGGACCTGAACATGACCACGCACCATCCTTTTGGTGGGCTCAGTACCATCATATCAGCTTATGGGGACTTCAGCATCATGCCATACTATTCGTATTCACATACCCTTGTATGGCCAATTGGGTGCATCTGTGGCTTCATTGCATCACCTGAATGCATTTTCCTTCGCCTTTTGGGTATTTTTGGTTAAAATCGGCCACTATTTTTGGCTGTGTTTCGTTCAGTATTTTAACCTGAAGATAGGATGGAATTAGCATTTTTATTTCCAGCTCTAATTCCACTGGAGGATTTAGCCCCGGGGGAATTATCACTGGTTTGCATTGCTTATTCCAGAGGAATTAGTGTCCATTTTCAATAACCCGCATATCAGCAGACTGATCAAAGTGGCGGCAATTCCACTATTGGCACTTTGACCCTTAGAGATGAACTTGTAATGAAACCAAATTAGTATCAATTAAACATTAACCCTGTGAATATGTTTGTGTAATCAGACAAAATGTGATGCCAACATTCAATTAATTCACATATTAGACTCATCTATATCACATATAGACAAGATGACATCAGTGCACATAATGTGTTGTCTTCACAGTGTGGACAAGATGACATCAGTGCACTTAATGTGTTGTCTTCAGCGTGTGGACAAGATGACATCAGTGCACATTATGTGTTGTCTTCACAGTGTGGAATTCAATGTCATCACACACCACCCCTATGGGGACTTCAACAAAATCACAGAAAAATAAGGAACTAAAGTAAGTCACATTGTGATTGGTTTGTTACAAAGTAGCCAACGCTTAAAATGAATCTGGAAGTGTGTTGTGCAATGAGGGAAGACTTATGTTGCGTATCAATTGTATTGAATTCTGTAAACATACAAAATAAACAAAAAACAGCGTAATTTCATTATTTCACATTTAAACGCAGAGTTCAGGCCATTTAAAACACATTTGAATTTGTGTATAAATGGTTCCCATGAATCTGCTGTAAGCTGCCTAAGCATGTAGGGCATCTGATTTATCAAGTGTGTTTAAAATCCTGTCCGTGTGTTGACGACTGCAATACCACACCCAGCCTGCGGGGGCAGAGCTGAGTAAAAAAATCAACACACCAAAATAAACACAGGTCCCCACAAGGCCATTTTTTAAAAAGTTCTAAAAATTGGCACAGATGTCTTTTAAGTTGTTTTAAGTC
The DNA here is from genome assembly GCF_040938575.1 of Ambystoma mexicanum. NCBI lineage: Eukaryota > Metazoa > Chordata > Amphibia > Caudata > Ambystomatidae > Ambystoma > Ambystoma mexicanum. Next base: position 990,066,979 of record NC_090926.1, on the reverse strand, counting down.
ATTACCATGTGGGGACTTGGGTTTAGGTCCCCACAGTGAAATCAAGTCCCCACAGCGTGTGCATGTTTACACACCCAAGTCCCCACAAGGATAGTAACACACACACACACACACACACACACACACACACACACACACACACACACACACACACACACACACACACACACACACACACACACACACACACACACACACACACACACACACACACACACACACACACACACACACACACACACACACACACACACACACACACACACACACACACACACACACACACACACACACACACACACTTTTTTTAATAAAGATATATCTCGAGGAAGGGAGTTGCGATTGCAGTTTAGAAAAGAAGAACCATACAGAAATCAAAACCCCATTGATGGCAGAGAGGCACAACCGAACTGTGGATGAGCCCGGCAGAGGGAAGTCCATTTTTAACAGGTATGTTAGAGGTTTTCTTGCTGATGTTGAGCTAAAACCTCACACATTCGAAAGTCCTCGACGCTTGTTTTGATGTGAAAGCTTGGGGAAGAAACCCCTCAACCCCAGTGAACTGGGTAGCCCAACTGCACGAGATCCTTATGAACTGCTAAAAAAAGGGGTCTGAACCTTACTGAGGGAGACCCGAGGTGAGTGAGACACCCAAAGACTTGAGAATGTGAAAATTCTGACGAGAAAGGAACTTTGGCATTTGTTTGGTACTGCATGCTTTCTGTGAAAAAGAGACTTTTATTGGAAAAAGAGACTTTGGTGCAGAAGGCCCGAATATTTGTGGTCTGAACTGGTATCCTCGTGCTAGAGAAGACAGAGTATGTGCGAAGCTAGAGTGTGCCACATTTTCCTGTGCTGAAAACCTGGGGAAGGGAAGCTTACTACTCAGGTTTTCCTGACATATTATTTCTTGAACACTTTTCCTTTGCATGCATTATTTTCCCAAACCATTTGTAATTTAGAGGTAAGGATTAGAAATAATATTTTTTATCAGATAGGCCCTTTTTATTTTGACAGAGTCTCTACTAGGACTGCAGTATTATTATTTGATGGTCGTAGCTTGCTCCCATCCTTGGATTTAGGGTTAGATAGGCATTCAACCAACCCAATGAAGTTCAATAAACACCCTTGAACTGTATCATTTGTGTCGGTCTTCATTAATGATACCAAGCTTTTCCTTACAGAGGCCAGGGCCCCGAAGGACACACAATGGCTCTGGTCACCAATCTCAGCAGCTGTGGAGTTAGCAGATGCAGGAAGAAGGGAAGGAGGAGGTTTAAAGGAAAGTCTTGAACAGCTTCTGGAACTTGAGGAGATCCAGCTCAAGACGAAGAGGAGGAGGTTGTTCCATAAGAGGGAGCCAGCTGAGGAAAGAGATCAGCCACAGGCCCTCTGTTTAGCGAAATGCTTGACAGACAGAATTTGTACCCGAGGAACATAGAGGTCTAGCGGGAGACGTGCAGTGAATATGTGAAAGAGTTTACAGGCATCAAACTTAAGGTCCTATTTGTGAACAAAAAAAAGAAAATAACAGTGAATGTGTGAAGAGTTCCATTCAGTCGTCACACTTAAGTACCCAATTTGATCGTTTTGAATTGATCATATGGTACATCTGGCTGAATTCGGCCAGTACCATTTGATCGATTCCAAACGGTCAAATGGGGTAATCACTACCAAACATGGGGAGCGGAGGGGAAAAAAAAGAAGAAAAGGGGACCGTGAACTTTCGGATCCGACCCACGTAGGAGGGACGGAACTGAAGCTGCAGGATACAGAAGAAAACCGGACATGAAAAAGTAAGTAGGGGGATGTTGGGGCAAAATTGTCTTCGTGGACAAATTGACCATAGTCAATTCGGCTGTGAAAAATTCTGCCACGACCAAATCGTATACATCCAGATCTACGACATCCTAAGATCAGCTGGTTATGCCAACCTCTCAGCGGTATTCAACACAAGTCGATTTTAATATTCTTGAATCTAGATAGATAGATCGAAGTCACCCAAGTGTCGGATGATTCCCTAAAATGGTTTTCATCTTTCCTGTCTGAGCAGACCCAACAGGTCAAAATGGGAGTCCACTACTCCAGCTGACTTCCTGTCCCTAATGGTGGTCCACAACGTTGCTCCCTATCACTTCTATGTAATATTTATATTCGACCACTTCTGAGCATCATTTCCTAATTTGCCCTACTTTACCTTTCTTATGCCGATTACGCACATATCTATGTAAGCGTTAACTCCTCAGACCCAAACAAACGGATTTCTGACTGTGCACAATAAATAAGACTGGATGCTGTGAGATAGGTTGCAATTAAATCCTACCAAAACAAAGGTTATTCTATTTGTCTCTAAACATCTCGTGGCTGACCCATGTCACCTCTCCCGACCCCCTCGTCCTGTTCTACTTAATCTTCCTATTTCCTGTAGACATGAGGTCAAAGTCTAGGCAGTATTTGACAGTCTTATCTGAATTGCAGCCAGCAGCTCAGTGAGACAGTCACGTCTCTATTACCGACTTAGACTTCTGCAGCAAATTCTTTCCCTTATTTCGGAAAAAGATCGACTAGTAGTTGTAGGATCATTGATACATTCTAAACATGACTAGTGTAATGCAGTCCAGCAAATCAAATCCACTTTGGAAGGCATGGGTAGATCCCACACGATCTCCAGGAGAAAAACCTGGCAGCGCTCATGGCGCACTGCAGATATTCAAAGCATGGTGACGGCTATCCGTGCCAAGTGCAGTACCGCTTCAGTGCCCTCACTGTCCCTACTCTCTCTAGCTCTTCTAGAGGCCGCTAATGTTGCTGCCCCTTTACGCCTGATTCAATCCCGGAGGCTGCCCTCAGAGCCGTGGTACACTGAGCATCTGAAGGATGCCTGTCTTAAACTGAGACAGGCTGAACGGAAATGGTGGACGTTGTACGATCCTCAGTGCTTTAAGTGGGGTAAGAAATTGAGGGGGGGCCCTCGTTTGGGGGCGTGGCTTCCATTGTTGGTGTGGCATAAAAGTGCACAAATCATAGTAAGGTGCGCAAACAAATATATAAATGTATTTGAGCATTTATATATTTGTTTGCGTACTACTATGGTTTGTGACTTTTCAAGCCTTCTTTTATATACATAGCAATGTTACATATTTCTATGTTTATAAAAGGTGGCTTGTAAGTGCACAAAGCATAGTAAATTACGCACACTTGTGTGCTTACCTTACTATGGTCTGTGTACTTTTCAAGCTGCCTTGTATAAACATAGACATTTGTAACATATGTCTATGTTTATAAAAGATGGCTTGAAAAGTAGGCATCTTTTATAAAGCGTTGAGGACGCACAAAACCCAAGGTGGCTTTGTCCGTCGACAAAGCTTTATAAAAGATGCCTTGAATTGTGTACGATTCAAGCAGTCTGTTATAAACATAGAAATATTTCTACGTTTATAAAAGATGGCTTAAACGTACACAGTTGAAGGCATCTTTTATAAAGCCTTGCCAAAGGAGAAAGGCGCCTCGAGCTCAGTGATCTCTGCTCTGAGCAGAGATCACAGACCCTGAGGCGTCTTTCACCCTCTGCGAACCCGCGGGCTCCGTGATCTAATCTGCATATTTGATCATGGAGCCCGCGGGTTCGCTGAGGGTCAGTGACCTGGCGAGGGAAAACTAAAGGACTCTAGCTTCCTCTGATGGCCCCTCAGATGAGGGGTCATCAGAGAAAGTTACAGTGACTGACGGAAGTGCCAGCCAGGCACAGCAACGGTGTGCCTGGCTTGCACTTCTGTCAGCTTGCCTGACGTTAAAGTGGTGGGCGCATCTCCCGTCGCGGCTGCGGCCGCGGCGGGATAATGCGTCCTGCCATGGCGTGATGAGGTCGGGGGACCCCGGCAGGGCCCCGGCTCAGCCCCACTTTTTGGAGACTGCCGGGGCCCGGCCCGGCAGGCCCCGGCCCACTTAAAGCACTGACGATCCTAGTCAAAAAGCCCATAATAAGACCTGTCTGCAGCCTACTCAGCTGCCATTAAAGCGGCTAAACTATCTTATCATACCTCTAAAATTGAGTCAGCACTATGTCAACCTAGGGCTTTATTCTCAGCAGTTAAGGCTCTTTCTTCTTCTGAGAAACGTACTCCTAAGGTTAGTCCGACCCAGGAGTTATGTGATTACTTGTCGCAATATTTCATAAAAAAGATCGATACCATTCAGCAAATCATTGCAATGACTATCACTGAAACGCCTCGAGCGGCTATAAATCACACTCTTCCGGTGACTCCCTCCCACCTTACCATGAATAGCTGGTCCATCTTCCCTAGGATTAATGAAGAGGCAATTTTGGCAGCCATCCATAAAATGAAATACTGCTCCCCCTCTGATGCTATTCCACTCCGAGTCATGAAAGAGATCTCTCTTGACCGCCTCCCTGAGATCACTGTGGCTATCAATGACACCTGCAAATCTGGGCTGGTCCCACAGGAACTGAAAGCTGCGAGGGTGATTCCCCTCCTAAAAAGCCCTCCCTAGATCCCACTGTCCCTTATAAATTCCGTCCTATTGCTCTCATTCCTCTTTTATCCAAACTTCTTGAATCATTGGTGTCCCCTCTCCTCTCTACATTTCTTGAATCCTCTCTTCTGTTGGATTTGGTTCAGTCTGGTTTTCGACCTGGGAGGGGCACTGAGAGTGTTATGGTCGCCATCCAGGAGGAAATTACCAGGCTGGTCGATGCAGGAGGAGTGGGGGCCCTGATTCTGTTAGATCTGCCAACGGCATTTGACACAGTTGACCATCCATCCTGTTGACCCGCCTTGCCCAGTTGGGCATATCGGGTCAAGTACTGGCCTGGTTCACCTCATTCCTGGCGAGTCGGACTCAGACTCTCTCTATGCCCCCTTTTCTCTCTGTTCCCTGTCACCTCAGTTGTGGAGTCCCTCAAGGCTCCTCTTTGTCTCCTATACTGTTTAATATTTACATCTGGCCCTTGTTTGTTTGATCCGCTTCTTCGGCATCAGATGCTACTCATACGCTGACGACTCCCAGATCCTGATCTGTTTAGACCTTGATAAGACTGAGGTGTGGTCATGTCTGAGGAAGTGTCTGGCTGCCATGGGTGAGTGGATGAACTTCAATTGGCTTAAACTGAATGGAGACAAAACTGAGGCGATGGTGGTGGGATGCCTCCCCAATCCAACTCTCTGGGTTTCCTCTTTTTGGCCATCATCCCTGGGCTCTCTTCCGGTACCAGTTGACAAGGTCAGAAATCTTGGAGTCATTCTATCTGCTTCATTATCGATGGATAAGCAAGTCACTGCAGTCTGTCAAGGCGGTCCCTTCCAGCTGAAGATCTTAAGGAAAGTGTTACCCATGATCCCCGCCACACTACGACCTCCAGTGGTGGCAGCTATGGTTCTTTCCCACTTAGACTACTGCAACTCCTTGTATTTGGCTCAACCTAAAGGATTGACTCAGCGGCTGCAGCGGTTGCAGAATCTAGCCACACGTGTTGCTACCCGCACCCCCTATGGTGCTCGTATTTCACCCGTGTTTAGAGCCCTTCATTGGCTTCCAGTGGCCCAGCAGGTCAACTTTAAAGTTCTTTGCATAGTTCATCATGCCCTCCACGATCAGGGTGCCAAATATCTTCAAGCTAAGTTTACCCAGTATTCTCCTAAGCATAGCTTACGCTCTGCCTCGGCCAACCGTCTGGTAGTTCATAGCTACAAACGGGTACGTGTGGGAGGCCGGGCCTGCTCCACGGCAGCTTCCATCCTATGGAATGACCTCCCCCCTCTGTATCAGTAAAATCACTAACTACTTAGCTTTTAGGAAGGCTGTGAAAACCCATCTTTTCTAGGCATTGTTGCTCGCAGCTCCTGTTGTCTCCCTCTTTAGCGCCAAGATGCCTTGGGCGACCGTGCGCTCTATAAATACTGTTAACATAACATTGCCTTCAAGTTGGCCGAAATGCAGCCATCGGACTTCTTTTTCATTTGCCAATATCTGCACCCATTTCCTCTTATCATAGATCACTTCACTGGGAGCAGAGGATCCTCTTCAAGATCCTCTGTCTTGTTTTAACTGCCTTCACAATCTGGCCTCCACTTACTTCTTTACCAAGCTGACTCCTTATCATCCAGCATGATCTTTACGCTCCTCTCTTCAAAATCTGCTTGCAGTACCTACACCGCACTGTGTACACTGAGGTGATAGGTGCTTCTGTGTGCTTGGTCCCCGTGCCTCGACCTCTCCCTCCTGACCTCCAAATAAAGGACTCTTTCTTTATTTCAAAAGAAGCTTAAAACAAGTCTCTTTCTATCATTTTCATTATGTGACTGTCAATTTTTAATTCAAATCTGCACCCAGATACAGTTTCTGACCAGCTTTCCCCGTCTTGATGAAATATGCGAGTTACAAATCAAAAATGTAAAATTCTAAATTATGAATAGAAACATGAGAAAACTAGGCATAGGGTGTCACCTGAATTGGAGTTTCATTAAATTCTTCCAAACTTGCCTTCATTGAATACACAGAAAATACTACCATGCATGTACTGCAATTGTGCATTTAACTTCATAGGTAACATGTCAGGTATCTGGGTATTGGGGTTCAAGTGTCATCCTTGTCTATCAGGTTTGTGGGAACATACTACAATTTTCTGGAGACCATGGTGACCATGGTGGCTGGCGTCTGCAATGTTGGCTACAATCTAATTTGTCAGGCACTTAATATGTGTCATTGGTTGTGTCTAGAAGTTTGGAAATCTTCCAAAGCCAGTATGGCTTCCATGTACTTCCTTCCTGTCAGGTGGTTAGGTAGCTGTAGTTAATGGAGTATGGTAGGAATTAAGTTGTGTTGCAACGCTTCCTGTTATTTCATCGGCATGGTGTGTGTGGTCTGGCTTCTTACCTGGATTGTTGCATTCTGTGTGTATGGACCATAGGAATTTCTGCAGATGAGAGTTTTTATTCGGCCTGGTGCCTATGCACCTATTTAGGGGTCTTGCCAAAGTGGTCACTTGCATTCTTTCGTGCTTGTTCCAAAATTGACATTGGGACAGGGTCACCTATTTGATTTATGGAGAAGGTCAGCTTACCTGGACTTTGCAGGTTTTGTCCTGTGTGGGTGAACCAAAGGAATTCCGCAGATGGGAGGTTTTGTTCTGTGTGGTAGATCAGAATCAGGAGACAGACAAGGTGGTATTGTAGCAGAATTTCTTTTATTATCAGTCACATGCCTAGCTGTCCCTAGGTCTACGGCCTGCTCTACAAAGGAACTAGAAAAGGGTTATTGTTATGATGCTAACCTGAGTTCTACCCCTACCACTATAAAAGAAATATATAAATCAAACAAAGTTACACTAAGTGGTGGGAGGAGAGGGATAGTGGCAGTGCTTTAAGTGGGCCGGGGCCTGCCGGGGCCGGGCCCCACCAGTCTCCAAAAAGTGGGGCTGAGCCGGGGCCCTGCCGGGGCCCCCGGTCCCACCACGCCATGGCAGGACGCATTATCCCGCCACGGCCGCAGCCGCGACGGGAGATGCGCGCGCCAGTGTAACGTTAGGCAAGTGGACAGAAGTGCCAGCCAGCCACAGCGTCGCTGAGGCTGGCTGGCACTTCTGTCAGTCACTGTAACTTCCCCGATGACCCCCCATCTGAGGGGTCATCAGGGAAGTTACAGTTCCTTCGTTTGCCCTCGCCAGGTCACTGACCCTCTGTGAACCTGCAGGCTCCATGATCTAATCCGTAGATTACATCACGGAGCCCGCGGGTTCCCAGAGGGTGAAAGACGCCTCGGGCTCTGTGATCTCTGCTCAGAGCAGCGATCACTGAGCCCGAGGTGCCTGTCTCCTTTGGCAAATCTTTATAAAAGATGCCTTGAAATGTGTACGTTTCAAGCTATCTTTTATAAACGTAGAAATATTTCTACGTTTATAACAGACGGCTTGAAACGTACACAATTCAAGGCATCTTTTATAAAGCTTTGTCGACGGACAAAACCACCTTGGGTTTTGTCCGTCCTCAACGCTTTATAAAAGATGGCTTGTACGTTTCAAGCCATCTTTTATGAACATAGAAATATGTTACAAATGTCTATGTTTATGAAAGGTGGCTTGAAAAGTACACAAACCATACTAGTACGCATACAAATATATAAATGCTCTACTACATTTATATATTTGTTTGCGCACCCTACTATGATTTGTGCACTTTTAGGCCATGCCCATAGCGGATGCCACGCCCCGAAAACGAGGGCCCCCCCTCAATTTCTTACCCCACTTAAAGCACTGGATAGTGGTATGGGGTTAGGGTGGTACTGGTAGGAAAAAAGGGGTAATGCTTAGTAGTAGAAGGGGAGTGGTAGTATGGAGGGAAGGAAGTCGAGTGAAGTGACACAACACCAAAGTAAGGAGATGAGCATTGGGAGAGTGAAACCTCAGAGGGATAGGAGAGTGATGGGTGGACTAAGAAGGAGCAGGAGTGTTTAAGAGTAGAAAATGAAAAAAGGTAAGCATAGTCATCACTGTAACAATCTGAATCTCACTGAGTAAATGTTCAGGTACCCTCCCATAGAATACGTCTGGGAAGTTTAGACAACCCCAGATGGTGGTAGATAGCTAGCTGTTGTGGCAAACCTCTTTATTCTTGGCAAGACATCAGGCAGTAGGGAGTTACCAATCTGTTTCATTAACCCAGGATTACAGAAACCTAGGTTAGGGAGGAACCCCACGGGAGATGAGGGAGGGAGGGACCTCAGGCCCTTTCCAAACATCCACTTCCATCAGGTTACACTGTTTGTACCTTCTATTCATTTAACGCCCAATGTCTCTTCATCCTTGTCTGCAAAATATAGGCATTGACAATTTAACGATTGTGATCTACATTAAAGTATTGTGATCTATATTACAGTTCTTGAAATTCACCCAAAGTCTCATGAGAATCATTTATGTCATGTGTGCCACTACTCACATCTGACATTGGATAACTGGAAATAGATCTATGGTCTGGTGCCAGATGGGGAGTGTACATGCCCGTAAGGGCCTATGCCAACAGACAGATGCCCACAGTCATAACCTCACAATGAATAGGGCATTCGACCACAAATCTGTCATTATCTGTGGGGATTTTAATATGCCTTCCTATGCCTCAATTGGCAGTTTCAAGGCAAGACCATCTATTATGGACATGAATAGGAAAACAAGGCTCTGGCGTCACTTTGTGAAACATACAGATCTTCATATGGCTAATGGCCACTTTTAATTTGACAAAGTGTGCCACCCGTCGTGGAAAAGGGATACCCATCAATCTATCCTCAACTACATTTTCCTTTTGAGAGACTTGGAGTCATTGATATCAAGTTTGGAGATCATAGAGTCGGATAAAAGTGACCATAACTGGCTAAAGCTATCCTGGAGAGCCCCATATGTAGCCTCCCACTCGCTGCTCGGCATACAGGTAATGGCCGCGACCCAGGGAAATCATGTTCGTTTGAATGCAGACAAAGTTGACAAGCTTGCGATGAATCTAACACGTTCAAACTATCCAGCTAATTCATCCATGATGGCAGATTATACACAGCTTTTGGCAAGTTTAAAAGCAAAGAATGCACATGGTCAGGCCCGTCCACAACAAAAGCACCAACATAATTCTGTTTTAGTATCGAAAAGGAAAGAAACGAGGAACGCGATTCACACAATAATACATGCTTTGACGAGAGACCAGGCATTGGAAACCAAATGAATTAAAGCCAACAATAGATCATGGTGTGAAATTCATAAAGCAGGTCTCTTGCAAAATGACACAGAATGTATCCTGATAGCTATGAAGGATAAATTGTTAGCCCTTTGTGGATCCTCCTAAAATCTCCCTGGGACATCCATCGTCACTTGCAAGCCAGTGGAGTATCAGAAACTGCTTGGGCAAAATACTACTCTAAGCTTTTCGAGGATACAACTAAGACTGGTATTAGAGAGCTCATAACCCAATGTATTGGTCCCTTTCCTACGATTTAGATACCTGATCGTAATGATCAAAAAATGAAACCCTTCCAGAGCCCAGTTCTGGACAGGATGTCTAATAAAACATTGAAAGAATACCCCGAACAATGGGACAGGACGTTGGACATAATTGTAATGGGGCAATTGTTGGCTAGAGAGCAGGTGCCCCCCTGCACTCCTCAGAAAAGAATTATCACAAATCAGAAAGAACACATTTGAAACTGCACTTTAAATTCTCCTGGAAATGCAGCTGGCACAAAGAATAATTAGCTTTGCTACACAAGTAGGGACAGGGGAGGCATTAGCTTGCACAATTAGTGTGTCCTTTTAAATAGAATAGACTAGGTGGCAGGAAAGCATGTTACAAGATAGGGACTCACAACACTAGTAGGGCAGTATTTCTATAGGTAGGGATGAGCTTGCTACCTATATGTATAACTGAGATGTGCCAGGCATGCACCAGGCCGGTAGGCAGCAAATAAATGCAGAGCTAATGTGTGTTGCAGAAGAAACATAACGTGACAAAATGCCATTTTAAAAATTGCACCAGCAGAGAATAGCCTTATAAAAGCCCAGTTGAACATGCTTGAACAAATCAGGGAAAATGCTGTAGCCGGCTTGATGGTGACTAGCCAAAGGAATGTCAATGCCGAACCATTGCAGGAAGTGTGCATGGCGGAATAAGATATTATTGTGTTAGGTCAGCTGTCAGATAAATCAAGTTGCAAAGACACAGCAAACCATTTCAAGTTTATAATATCCCCGGAAATCAGAAGGAGGTGACAGATTAATGTATTCTGCACCCGGCGAAGCGTGAAGGGAAGACGCAGGAAGCGGCTAAAGAAAGAAGTAAAATGCTGCGATGAAATCTTAGCAGGATGACTCACAAAATAATTATTCATAAATCTGTCAAGCATAGGGTGGCGATAACAAGGCCTTTAGCCTCGACACTCATGGCATGGGAGGTAAAACATGGGCTATTTGATTTAATTAAAATAAGGCAACACGCTTGTCTCTCGCTCTCTCATAAATGTGTCGGCATGCATTGCGTCCATGGATAGTGTGACCACACGATTACCACATATCGTTTTTCACTACAGAGGTAATTCAGGGCCTACCAGTGAATTTCCAGATATGATGAGGTAGCTTTTTCTTAGGGGAAAGTCCATGGGTGGGGTCTTAGAAAACGATTATCCAATCCGTAGGTACAGACATATAGGTTCCATATGTAGCTTAGTAAAGGGAGACAATGAGCAGAAGCAAAAGGTTTCCATAACTATGACATCACAGTGACTCCTGCTGTCTGTTAAAACATTGGAGAATTCTGGAGTGAGAGCTTGGCTTTTATCTTGATTTTTTCCCCAATCTATTGCAATTAACTGGATACCTTGCATTCAGCATACCACACTCTGTGTTTTCTCTTTTTTGACAAATGCCGGTTAGAGGGCAATTTGGCCTTTTCTGATCCTCTTATCATAATATTTCAAGAAATCCTGAGGATGAAGCAGACACCAAAGATTGGAAGAAGGCTAATATAATTCCAATCTTTACAAATGGAGGGAGGGCTGAACCATCCAACTATAGGCCCATAGCCCTCCTAGACGCTATGTGAAGGTATATGCATTCTTATTACTGAAAAGATTGATCAAATGGCTGGAGCAGTCTGGTTTACAGGATCCATTTCAAGTAGGATTCATAAAGGGCCTATGGACGGTTCCCCCAGCACTCATCATCTTGATGCTAAAAGATAAAGTCCTGAATTCCAACATTAAAATACTTCTGGCTTTTGTAGATTTCACAAAAGCGATTGATTGCATCAGTAGAGATGTACTATGGGCTAAATTAAGAGAGAAAAACTCCCAGAAGACCTACTAGAATAAATTGAGGGCCTCTACACCGAAACCTCTGTTAGAATAACTGGCGCATTGAGTGAAGAAATCCCTACATTCAGAGGGGTCAAGCACGGCTTTGCCTTGGCCCCAGCTTTATATAACCTATATTTCAGATGTGGATGTCGACGATATGTTGCTTCCCGCCCAAGTTGGGCAACACGATCATCACTCATCTACTCTATGCTGATGACCTCATTTTGCTAGACTGTACCGAAATAGGCCTGCAGTGCCAGTTAACAGGCCTGCATAATTATGCTGTGACCAACCATCTACAGATTAATGTCGCAAAGACAAACATTCTAACTCTTAAAAAAGGACAAATAGGTAGAAAATCAAAGAAATTCAGCTGGTATTTAGATAAGGAAGAGCTGACAAAAGTCCAGTCCTTCAGGTATTTGAGCATAACGATCTCTTCAAGTGGAACGGAATTGGAAGCAGTTGGACTCTTGATTCTAAAAGTATGCACTCTGACAAGTCAAGCCCTGATTATTAAAAGGAAGTTCTGCATAGTTTCTCCTCTGATACCCATCATTGATTTTTACAAATCCAAGGTTATTCTAACACTTGGATATGGGTTGGAAGCTCTTACGAACATTCCGGATAAATGGTGGCTGCGATTAGAAGGTCAATTTAGGAAAAACTCCTGGGGGTTCCATCCTCTACACCAATTCATGTGATTCATGACCATCTTGGAAAAAGAGCTGGAAAAAAGGAACCTGTGGGTTATAACACACTATCTCCTCTGAGTTCGTCTACCGGCCTAACAGACGCCGGCGGATTTCCTTGAGATTTCGTTTGTGTGTACATTCGCAGTAAGATACGATGTGTTGGAGGATTTGCCCATGATTTGGTTCACGCGCTTGTGCGCATTATAACATGATTGGTTTGGCTAAACGTTTATTTGTAAGCTATATAGCTTTATAATAAAATAAAAAAATAGGGCAAATTAATGAATGCCATAAGACTTTTTCCAGCTCTTTGAAAAACCTGTTAAGCTATTTTTCATCATCCTGTTGACTTTGTCCACTCATTTACTTACAATCATACCGAACCTGTTCTGGTGTATCGAACACTGTTAGCAAGTTGCACATTTAAAAAACAAGACACAGTATAGCAATAACTCATTCGAAGAAAGCAGTCACAGCCATTGATCCCTGAGTCTTTTCTGGTAATGTTTTATTGTCAAAAAGAAACTGTTCATCAAGCGAGGGAGAGGACAGACGAACAACATACAGATGTATGGAGGGCAGTTTTAGATAAGATGAGGACAGCTCTTCCCTTTGTACTACGTCTTGTGGACTGCTGTTCCAATCAGGTTGCAGAGAACATCCAATTATCCTACTCAAGACCACCGTTTTCCTGGCACTCAGACTACATCTCTCTTGATTGACAATGTAACTGAATGTTTTACTTTTCCCGAACTAATATTCTTTTAGTAAAGGGCAGTAAGGGCAGGTAACTGGAGGAATGATGTTTGGTCGCATGAAGTAAGATAATATTTGTATGTCGATGTGACCTGTTGGTTGTGTTCAAGGTTATCCAAGGAATATGTGGATGGTTAATGCTGATAGCTGTGACCCTAGAACACAATGAAAAACTGATGCATCTTGATTTCATATCCGGGTTAGAAACCAAGGGAAAGGCAAAAGAGACACTAACGGCAAACCATATGTGAATATTGTGGTGGCTTTTGTGCCTATGTGCAGCACTGTGGCTCCTTCTGTAAAAGATTGTCTGCAGGTGAAGGAAGAGTTTCTGATTAGAATGTTGTTGAATTGTATATGATTAAAGACAGCCCATTCATGGTAACAGAAAGAAGAGTATGAACCGTATAGAGGCCAGATATCCTCTTATTAGCATATGGTAATTATTGGATTTTGCAGAATATTGGAAAAGGTCTCCCTCCCAAGGAAAAGGTAGAGGCATCATCTATGCAAGAAAGGAGAAGCTTGGCGGGCCTGCCAGGGGTCAGCTAATCAAGCGGTTTCCTTTTTGCTAACCTATGCTGGGACTATTCACTCCCTAGTCATTATTGCTCCTTTTCCATTTTTGAGATAATATGCATGGACCTTTATAAGATGTTAAACTACTTTGTCTGAATGTTGATTTATGGTGGTGGTCGTGGGATTTCCACCTGATTTGCTGCTTACGTCTCTGGGTGGATAATGGGGGCCACGTGACCAATGCTGCTCTTGGGTTACTGCCATTATGCAGCATTTTTATCATACTGCAAAGGAGCAGGAGAACACCAGGCATCTTCTGTTGACCTAGGTATCATATAATCTGCAGGGTAATCCTAATGTGTCAGTCTGAAAACTGCTTCTTCTCATAGGTATCCATGCAACTCTATTCTCTTCTGTAGTCGGTTTCTGGGGAACACCTTTTGCCTCTATGGGCAATACCTAGGCTTCGAGTCTGCCTATTTACACTCCCCGGCCTCAGACAGACTGTGCTACAGAGAAATCTGTACATTTCTTGACAGGCTAATTCTTTGGGAAGGCTAGTACGGTAGTGACCACGTCAATCACATGGTTCACTCAATCACGTGGTTTCTCCATATTCCTTTCTTGTAATGATTCTTAATGAATTCTGTAAGGTGTGCGCTGTAGATTAAAGGGGGGTCCCTGTTCTAGGAGGGCTAGTTTGGTCGAGAGGATAGCCTTCCCTCATTGAATTTAAAAATGAAAATTAGCCAGATTCTCGTCATACATAAACCAGTTTACTTCTTTAGCTGCTTCACTGGAGATGGCTGAAGGAAAACGCACACATACTGCCTACAGTGGATGCCAGAGATTTAAAGGGAAGCACCAAAAGGGGATATACTTGCTCAGGAACACATTGAGTGTCAGTGAGGACTTGGGACCATCATTCACTAAGTCTGGAAACCAGAAATATTTGTTATCCTCTGGACCAGGTTTTCCTGTCTTGCGCCTTCAGTGCTTCCACTCCCTGTAACCTATGATTGTGTTGGGTTTATCACTGATATCTTTATTTTGTTGGTGGCCCGTTCACTTTAGGAAGCCGTGGTTTTTGTCCTACACACACTACAGCTCTTCGCAGAACAGGTGCAACATGGTGAAACATGGTGAGGCCTCTCGCGCCGCCACTGCACGCAAGAGCTTAGATGATGCCGTATTGCGCCAGCTCGTGCAGCTCCAGGTGGTTGAAGGCCTCCCAGGGACAGATGACGGTGATATCTGAGGGAAGAGACAGAAGACAATTGGATGTTAAAACACAGGCAGACATTTTTGTAGGTTGACAGATACTGTAGGTAAGTAGACAGAAACCAATGTCAAATTGTGCTGCCTCCTGCAGCGCTACAGCCCCTACTTAGTCCCCACTATTGTTTCTCCCCTGTGTCTGATCCTGACTTTCTTCTATCATTATTTATTGTGCCCCGGCTCTCCTACCAAAAGTAATTCTGATGTGTGCACCCCTATTTACTGTGAGAAAACTCCCTTCTGATGCTGCTGGGCTTCTACCAAACAAGTATTCTTCCATATTCTCTTGTGCCATCCATTTTTTCTTTCATTTATGTAAACACAGCATTAAGAACTGTACAGATCATGTAAAAGTAGAGCAAAAATGTATGAGTTTAGGGAGAAAGAAGATAATCCCTGAGACGGGTTCAGAATAAAGAGTATGAAGAAAGCGAGCGGAGAGAAAGGGGAAGTGCGTTCCAATGCAGAGGTGCCAGTAAGCAATAAGAATGAAAGCAAGATAAAGCACAAAGTGGACCATGAACAGAGAGAAGAAATAAAGATTGAGCGGAAAGGGAGCACTCTGTGGTATAGAAAGATATGACTGAAGAAAGGCTATGGAGGGGCCAGAATATGAAGATATTTAAAGACCAGTCCAAGAAAGTTAAAGAGCAATCATCAGTGAAAAGGGAGCCAGCGAAGTGCGGCTAAGGCTGGAGAAATAGATTCCCAAGAGGTTAAGGAGAAGAGGAGACATAAAGACAAATCACAGACAGAGCACAGTGGACTGCGGTGAATAGTAGAAAGAGCAAAAAGAAGACTCGAACAATCGAAAAGATGAGAAGAAATAAGAAAAAAGACACGAGTAGCTTAGTAGAAGAAAATTAAAGAGAAGGCCTTGATTTCTGAATATTAAAGAGGAGGAAAAAAACAAGAGCGAGACAGAGCAGAGATCTGGTAAGAAAAGAGTCAATATTAACACCATGATTACGGGCAGACCATGAAATGGGAAGAGAGTTAAGGGGGAAACGAGATAGAAGTCGGAAGAAGAGGAGCGGGATGTAGTGGCAGGAAAGAAAATAACCTGAGTCTTGGATGGAGGAAATTATCAGCCATCCAATACTGAATGGCTATGACCCAGGAGGCAATAATATTGTGAATAGCCCGGTAGAAGAGGAAAAGGATAGGAAAGGTTGTGAGTCATCAGCATAAAAGTGAAGAGAGAGACCAAAAGAGATAACAGAAGCAAGAACATTGATGTAAAGGGAAAAGAAAGGCGGATACAAAACTGAGCCCTGAGGCTCATGGAATTATATAGGGCGTGTGGCCAGCCCAGAAAACAGAATATGCAAGATTTGAAAGATAGGAATGAAACCAGTTAAGAACAGTACTATTAAAGCCTAAAGAAGAAAGTGACAAAAGCAGAAGAGCGATGTCAACAAGTCCAAGAGTACCAACAGCAATGAATGTTTGCCATAGAGAGACTATAGACGTGAATCAGATACAGAAAGAAGTGCAGTCTCATTTGAGTGACTGGTAGAGAGGGAGAAGGGAGTTAGAATTAACATAAGAAGAAACCTGAGAATAAACAATCTGCTTCAGGAGCTGAGAAAGTTTGGGAAGGAGAAAAAGAGGTCTGAAATTAGAGGGAAGAGAAGGATCGAGGGAGGGCTTTCTCGATAAAGGCGTGCCTGACAGAATATGGAAAAGTGGAGGATTGGAGAGCAGTATTTAAAAGAAAAATGTTTGTTTGTTTATTTATTTCTAATGCGCACTAGACTCAAGGGTAACAGGGCGTAGTTAAGAAGATGCAAAGCTTACAAAGTTACAAGCATAGTTACAATGAGACATATATAGTTACAGGTATGTTCGCAATAATACATATATACAAGTTAAAGCAGGTTATGCACAGCAAGGATCGACAGGCACAAAATCAAGGGTAAGATGGAAGGGATAGTCTAAGGCAACCTGGGTGGGGCTAGTGCAGTAGCACTAGCTAGTGGTCAGAGGAATTGAGCATGTTGATGTAATTACTTCTAAATTGTAAGTACAGTTGATCTGCTCTAAGGCGGTGTGGCAAGGAGTTCCATAGTTTGGTTGCTTTCACGGGAAAGCTATTGCCACCAATCTTGGTGAGTCGGAATCTTGGTATAGTAAGGCAGTTTGTGTTGCTGGCTCTAGTCGGTCTGATAGACGTTCTTCTGTGGAGTCTGTCTATGAGGTAGCTAGGGGCAGCATTGTTTAATGCTTTATAGGTAAGGGAGGCCGTTTTTAGAAGAATTTTGTTATGGGTGGAAAGCCACTTATATTGGCGTCTAGTTGCGGAGATATGTTCTCTTTTATTCACGCCTAGTGCAGCTCTTAAGGCATTATTTTGGAGTGTTTGTAACCTCTGGATAATGGCCTTATTGGACCACTATAGAGAGCGTTACAGTAATCTAGCCTAGAGAGTATCAGTGCTCTGGCCAGGATCATGCAACTGTCAATTGAAAGAAATGGTCTAGCTGCCCTGATGAGTTTACAGGTGTAAGCAGTGGTAGAGGCCAAAGATTTCACCTGTTTGTCAAAAGGCATAGTAGAGTCAAGGTAAAAGTCAAATGTTTTCACCTCCTTGGCTACCCTGATGATGTTTCCATCAATGGCGAACGATGAATATTCATGGCCTAATTTCTTATGGTTTAGGAGAGTGCCCAGGATGATGAGCTCTGTTTTATCATCATTCAGGTATAGACCGTGGGTGGCCATCCATGCCTGGATGATGAGATACACTCTATTCACCAATGCTAGATCCTTGCCATAATCCCCAGAAAGTGGGAGGAGAATCTGAGTATCATCTGCATAGTTAGTGTAGGTGATACCTAGAAGGTCCGGATCATCGAACTGGGGCTTGGTGAATATATTGTATAATGTGGGGGAGACACATGAGCAGAGGCGTTGCTGCGGGGGGGCTAAAGGTGCTATAGCCCCGGGTCTTTTGGTTGTAGCCCCGGATAGAAGCTCAGGAGCTACAACCAAAAAGACTAGCTAGCCCCGAATCTCAACAGTCCTGACATTAGTGTAGCCCCGGATCTTTTCCAGACCTAGCAACACCCCTGCACATGAGCCCTGGGGTACACCGCAAGTGATCTGGACAGGGTCTGCAGCTGCCGATGGGGAAAAGACCCTCATAGTTCTGTCGCTCAGAAATGATTCTATCCATCTGATGGCCTCTGTAGAGAAGTGAGCTGCTGAGTCCAAATGATTACAAAGGACCTTATGATCCACTAGGTCGAATGCAGCTGAGAGATCTAACAGTAGGAGGAGGGCTGTATTACCTTTATCCCTTAACTCATCAACCTGTGTGTTTAAGTCAACGAGGGCCGTTTCTGTCCCATGCAATGGATGAAAACCAGATTGTCTTGCTCCTAGGAGCTTATGCAGTTCTAAATATTTTTGGATCATGGTGTATGCGACCGTGTCAAGTATTTTGAGTAGGAACGGTACCGTCATAATGGGACGGTAGTTAGTGGGAATAAGTGGGTCTAAAGATTGCTTCTTTAACAGTGGTAGTATCCAGGATTGATTCAGATTAGAGGGAATGGTGCCACATGCGAAGGAGGCATTGATCAGTTTAGAAATTAAAGGTGCAAGATCTCTAGCCGCATCCTTTATAATCTGAGCAGGACAGAGGTCACCTTTACGATTGGACGGCTTAAGTGACAAGATGCCTTTCTCTACCTCTAGTATGGAAGTTTTTGTAAAGTGGAATCTGCCAATTTGGTCATTAAGTGTTTCGCTGGATGGGGGGGGGGTTATTCAATTGTGGTGGTAAATTCAGAGAGTCTTTTTTTTGGGTGATTTTGTTTTGAAGAGTGGTTATTTTATTGGATAAGGCATGTTGGATATCTGAACACCATGGGCCTCATTACACGGTAGGCGGTAAGGGTTTACCAGTACCGGTATTTTACCGGTACCGGTAAATCCTTACCGCCTTACTACGAGGTCCCTTTGCGGGTTGGGGAATTTAAAGCCTGCTTTTTGCAGGCGTTAAAAACCAACCCGCAAAGGGACCCAGGGAGCTAATTACGGTACCGCAATTTGCGGTGCCGTAATTAGCGCCTTCCCCATTTCCATTATGCCCTATGGGGCAAAAATGGGAATGGGGAAGGGCAATGGCGGAAGGGGGAATTACCGCCCCGCCAACCTTGGAATGGGGTGGTAATTCCCCTTTCCACCAAGGCGGTGCCGGTATTTTACCGGCATGAACCATGGCGCTAATAGAGCCAGGGTTCTCCGCCTACCGTGTAATGAGGCCCCATGTCTTATTTTTGTTGTAGATGTCAGGTGTGGGAATTGGAGACTCTAGTTCTTTTAGTATGATGTAAGATGGGTTTAGTATTCAAGTAAGATGGGGAAGGAGAAAAGGACAAGCCTTGGGAATTAACAACGAAGAGAGAGGATCAGAAGGAACAGAAGTGGGATGAGCTTCAGAAAGAATAGTAGCAGTGTCGGCTTCAGTAAGGGGAAGAAAAGAAGACAGAGAAGAAGGAACAGAGGAAAGGAGCAGGGGCGAAGCAGAGGAGATAATAGAAGAGCAACATTAGTGCAAAAGTAGGAGGCTAGGTCAGAAGCAGATAACAATGAAGTAATGGCAGTGTCAGGAAAGGTAGTAGAAAGAATGTGAGACAGGATCTGAACGAGACATCGTGGATAGGAAGAGAAAGAGTCAAGAAGATCAGTTAAACATTAGTGTTTGGCAGAAAGCAGTGCAAGCATCCAACGCTGTGTGAAGTGAAGTGAGAAGAATGGAATCAGAATGGGAACGGGGGACTTTCTCCAACCATGCTCAGCGCCGCGGAGAGTACGATGCAGTGAGCAAAATTACAGGGTCAGACAGGGTTGAGGTTTTTTACACGAAGGAATGAAAGAATGAAGGTACAGAGTCAAGAGTATTAGAAATAGATGAGGACAAGAGCGAAGATGTAGGGTCGACGGGTATAGAGGTGAACTCATGCAGTGAAGGTAGAAATGAAGTAATAGCCAACGTGAAATCAGAAATGTCAAAGATGCGTAGATCACAATCTAGATGAGGTGAGATAAGATTACAGGAGAGATAAAAGAGAAAAATGGAAGAACATGTTCAGATGAATATATAGGAAATGCAGTGACGAGTTTAAAGATAATGGCCAAGAGAAAAGTGGGTCCTGGCAAGAGCCAAAGATGTCAGAAGGCTATCTGGTAATATTATCCCTATGTATATTGTCACCATACATAATGTCACCGGAAAAGGTTGTGATGACATTATATATGGTGACCAAATGTCCCCCGCTCCCCTTGAAACAAATAAAAGGTTTTTGGAGTTCCAGGGGTGTCCCCCGCATGTCCAATGTAATAATGTCCCTGCAAAAAACAGCCATTTTTTGGTGCCTTTTTTGCCAGGCGACATTTTTGCAGGGACATTATTACATGGAACCATCCAAAGGGGGGATAAGAACAGGAGAAAGATAACATGAGTCAAAAATAGATATAAGAGCGCCAGAGAATGAATCGAGAGATGAAGATTAAAATGACTAATAAGAATCAAAGACGTGTCCTAGGGAAGAAGAAGGAGCAGGAGAGCATATAGATCATCACAGAAAGTGGTGAAAGAGCTCGGAAGGCGATCGATCAGCAGAAAGGTTGAAGAGCAGGGTTTATTAAAAAAAAGAGAGTACTAATATTCAAAAGTGAAGAAAAGTGGAGGATTGGGAAGGGGAGGAGAAATGGTGTACGAAGAGCGATAACCAATACCAATACCCCCTCCTCGACCTGAGGGGTGGGAGGTATGGAAAAAAGTAGTAGTAAGGGTTGACGGAGCAGCAGGAGTAGCATCATTGGAAGTCGATGAACACATTTCAGTAATACAGAGAAAATGTAAATAAAGATGGAGAAAAGTACCAATAACAGACTGATCCTTATTGCAAATGGAGTGCACATTCCAAAGAGCTGAGTTGATAGGGGACGAATATTGCATCAGATGGGTAGTTAGGATTGCAAGCATTTCGGTTAGATAGTTGGAGAGTAGGGGGTTTAGAAGTACAAAGAGATGGGATGGGATAGGACATAGCAGTAAAAAGACTAAGAAGGAGTATTTGCACTCGGGAAAGGGTGCTCCGCCAATCAGGGCAAGAGTGGGCGAGAATACAATGCATACCACCAGCTCTTTCCAGCCACCCAAAGCCCTTCCCTGGTTGGGACTATCTGTATTGTGGGGAGGCAACAAGGTGCCTCTTCCTGTTGCCTCCCCACGTCCCACTCCACCCCCAAATAACATTAGCACCCTCCCACCCAACACCCCAGTTCCCTGCTGGACCTTAGCTTTGTGCTCCAGTCCCGGCACTCCTCCCGCCCATGGACGACATGGAAGTGAAAAGGGGATTAAGTCCCTTTTCCAATGGTGACAGAGCGTGGAGCCCATCTCGCAAGAAAAAAATATACTGCAAATTGCAAACACACCCGAGCCGGGGTGTGTACATGACAGAAACTGGCCCACAGCCCTCGCTTTCGTCCGGACCTGCCTAGGCTCGGGATGGCGGCCCGTTACTGGCCATGTATGCCCCCAACTGGGGCGTGATTGCCATAGCCTGTTCTTTGAAATGCTCTCTTATGTGGTTGTTATATTCTTGGGTTATATAAGGACCGATTTCACGTTGCGCAGTAATGTCTGTTTTATAAGATGTATGGTGCAGAACTAGCGCCATGTCCTTTGTCAGTAATCGGTCCTCTGGGACTGTGTCCTCCTGAGTGTGACACAATACTGCAGTGATATCTCTGTGCTGGTTAAACCTCCCTTTATGTACATGGCTTCAAGGTATGCTAGAAATTCCCACTAGATACATATATGGCATTTAAAGGCCCCGAAGGTACCGTATGGACAGTATTTTTATGACCAATTACAGAGTGCGTGTTTTTCACTATAGGGGTTTCCTGGCACTGGGGAAAGGAAGTTGAACGAGACATTAAGATGAAACCGGCCCAGAGACGAGAAGCAAAGACAATTATGTAAACGATAGCCAGGGCTTTAGGGATGTCTAGAAAGTCTGCAACAGAATCTAAAGAGCTTGGTAAAGAGTTCTATATCTCCCACCTTTGCGAGATGTGTGAAGATGATGGACTTTGAAAAGAAGTTTATTAGATGAGCTACGACTCCAGAAGAAAGATGCAGAGTATGGAAAGTTGCGAGAAGACTGTAGCCATTGCAGAAGCATCTATGGGCCAGGTAAATAATACTGAACTCATAAGAGAGTAAGTGGTGAGAATAGAGATTATGGGTGATGTGGGAGTGATGACCAGCTTTCATGAGAAGGCAGGCGGCGACATTTTGAATGAGTTACAGCTGACCAAGACTGCAGTCGGGCAAACCCAAGTTGGTTGCATTGTCATAGTCCAGTCTGAAGCGCATGGAAGCAATGCCATCCTGGCGAGAAAAGGAGCACGTGAAAGGGGAAGATTTGTTTCTGAGGAAGCGACTTGTCGAATTTATGAGAGAAGGGTGAGATGTAAAGCAGCTTCAAGCCCATGCTGGAAACAGGTACAGGGCAAGGGACCATAGGAGGAGCCCACAATTAACATAAGATCCTTCCCTAATCAACACAACATCCGTTTTCTCATCGTTTAGCTTGAGGCTGTTCTGAGGCATCCAGGCAGCCATGGAGAGCATGCAGAGTTGGAATTGCTGGGCTACGGAGCCCGTGTTGACATCCAGCTGGATGTGGAGCTAGGTGTTTGTTGTTAGCTTAGGTAAAGAGAAGTAAAGCCACAGAAAGCGAAGATTAAAAATAATCCTGAGGAATCCCACCGAGGAGATGATGTTATTGAGGGCAAGCCAGGCAGAGTCATGGCCTGCCTCCTATCACAAAGGAACAAGGTGGTGATCCATGTCAGTGCAGTGCTGCTGTTCCCAAAGGAACTAAGGCAGTGGAAAATCACTTTCAGTATCCAAAAAAAAGCAAAGGTAGTCAACTGCAGCCACAGGCACCAATTTGATGGAGTGGTTCAGGTGGAATCTAGCCTGGGTCCAGCCTGTAAAGTGTGGAACAGAGTTACTCTCCACAAATTGCTCAAGTGAGTGGTAGCATGAAAGCCAACAAGTGTAGCCATGGAAGGAAGAGGAAAGGTGAAATGGAGGGGTCGAGAGTATGATTGTACCAGAGAGAATCCAGAATACCTGTTTTAAAAGAGAGGGGTAGCTCTCCTGGGGAAAGAGAGCCATTCTCTTCTGCAGCTGCTTAATACTTAACAGCTATAGGAAGTTGCTAGAGGAATTTAATAGGACAGATATCAAGAGGAGTCCCTGGTTTTGTAGAATTACAAAGAGAAGGAAGTTGCTGCAGAAGGTAATGCGGAAGCAATTGAATTAATTGGTTGACTTGGATTGAAAGATGAGCAGTAAAATATCACTTTTTGCTAATATTCTGGACTTTATTGAAGAAGAAGCTAGAGGGGGATTCACAGGGGGCTAGGCATGTGGAAATAGAGACGGCTGCGTCAGCAGGGGGATGTTTCTTTGAGAAATGTAAAATATTATTTTTGCGATTTCTAAATACTTGCACAAAAATAATATATTTTATGAAGGAGTGGATATGATTTCTTAAGGGGCAGTTGGGTGGTATATGTTCCATTACACTCGAGGGCATAGTACATTCTTCATTGCCGCTCTTTAGCTTTGGTGAGGGATTTAGCTTCCATAAACTCAGGAGTAAACCATTTATGTTTGAATCCTATTGTGAAGAAGTCCTTTTTTGGCAGGGACATGAAAGTTTAGGATGGCAGGTAGCCAACAAAGTGAGCATGAGAGGAGAGTTTATTCCAAGGTTTATCGAGCATTCATTCCTCTACTCAGGCAGGGTTCGAGAGAAGAGTTATGACACACAACAAAGAAAAGAATGGCTTCATGATCCAACTAAAGAAGAGTATAGGGAGAAGAGACCATGACAGAAGTTGGGTCAGCAAAGATTGGAACAAGGGTTTGCCAGCTGAATGGCTAGGACAAGGTATCCTTGGGCATCCTACTGCCACAAGCAGTAGGCCCATGTTAAGGATTAAGATACTGGCCACAGGGGTTGAAGGTGAGTCAACTCACAGCTAAAAATTACTAGTTTGGTCTAGAAAGGGCAATATTATCCCAAAAAGCCTCTGAAAAGGAGCCATCAGGACAGGTCCGAATATAGAGAAAACATGCACCGCGGAGGTAGTGAACGTGACCAAAAGAGAGCAGGCTAAGGAGGAGAATGTGGCTTGAGTAGTGGAAAGTGTCCTTAAACATAACAGCAGGTTTATGACAGAACAACTGTGCTGTTTTTATTTCTTGTTGTATGCTTTACTATTTGCACATGTGCAGTGGTCGAAGTGTGTGAAAAGAAGTAGTGGAACTATGTTCCCCGCTGGCCTATCCCTGCTGCCCATAGACCCCATTGCCACACCCCCATGCCCTGCACCATACAACCCACTAAAGAAATACCAAATGCGCCTGCTGTTTAAGGGAACGTTTGGTGCAAGTTTCAACTTTTTCTTACACTTTTAAAAGAAAACCATTCCGGAATGCGTTCTTTTTAAAATGAAAGTATAGGAACAGTAAAACTTTTTTTTTAAAGTATAGGGGCACCGCTCCCAACCGCTCCCGCCATCTTCGACCACTGCACATGCGTGTTTTACTGCATGGGATCACTGTTCTAGTTTGTCTGATTATTACGGCATGACAAAGTCTTGCGCCTGGTTCTGAGAACCATCATGGTAGTGACTCAAGGGGTTGGGTGCCACCTCAAGCCAGTAGATGTTGGGCTCATGGTAGTAGTATGGGGGCGTCCCCTGGTCACCTTATCTGGGTTCTTGGCATATGGCAGTAGATTAGCACATAGGTCCTCACGGTCAAGCCCCACCAAACCCTACCCCACTGAAAGACCAGCCCTCAAGCTTAAACCCTGACCTCGACTCTTGTCCCACTCTGAAGGTAATGAAAGTCTTTTTTCAACCGTGCCAAAATCTCCATTATCGAAAAGGAAGGCTTCCGGTGTAAGAAAGATCAAAGGGGTTACATTTGAAGATCCAACTACACAATTATGTAGGTACAATGTTTCAATCCAGTGGCTTCATGAATGCTGTGGAACTGCCACACAAAGCATCATTACAACTTTGGTATCTCCTGGCAAAAGATGATCATGCTGGGCAAGCAAAGTATTAAGTTCCCTGTTAGCCCAATTGTAAAATTAAATCAGGAAATGTAGAACACACCGAGCCAGAGTGTTTCTACCCAACAATTCAAATTCTAACACCACAGCCCTGAGCCTTGTGCAGGTTGTCTCAGGATCGCTCTGAGGAGTAAATCTAAAGTCCAAGATGGCGGACAGGCCAGATATAAGCTTAGTTCAACCCCCTGATCCGAAAGCAGCCCCATGTTCACTTGAGGAAGATGGACAATCCTAGCCCATATTCAATTACCACTCATATGTGCAGACCCTCAGGAAAGGGATAAGAGGGGACACAGTATAGAGATTGAAGAAACTGGAGAGGTAGGGAGTGAGAGCAAAGATATTGAAGGAAAAGGTGGTACCATCAGGAGGTGAGTGGACAGAACTAGGTGGTGGGAGTTAAGGTGAAAGAGTAATTTGTATCATCAAGATACAAGAGTGGATAGAAGGAGGTGGAGAGAAGGAAGAAGCTGAAAGAGCTGGTAACAGCAGAGAAGGAGACATAACATGAGGAGGTGGGGGCATCAGCAGGAGATTTAATCCATGGGAATGGCGAGGAAAGGAGAAAAAAGCGGGTCCCTGATGGGGAGAGGAGGTGTACAAGACACAGTGGAGGTGGTGCAACCCAGGTGTGAGAAGGAGGTGCGAATATCACGGGCTGGGATTGATTTGGAAGCAGTGACATAAGAAGATGATTGTAGTTTGGAGGGGCAGAAGGATTAGTACGACTAGTTGGATTTGCAAGGGAAGGTGGAAAGGGAAGTTGTGCGGTAATGGGGAGAACCACATCCTGAAGAGGAGGGAATACCATGGACAAAACAACATCATGGGAGGTTGAAAGAATGTGAAGACTTTTGGAGGGTGAAAGAAAAGTTGAGGAAAGCCAGTGCATAGACAGCAAGGTTATGGCAGATCTGAGAGGCAAAGGGTAGGGAGTCAAGGGAACACCCAGGGTACACGTAGTCAAATCCAGAGACCCTTCTCTAGATCTCCCTACTGATTAGGACGCTGACCTGACTGCTCGTGAGAGCTTGGCAAACAAATCAGTTGTTGGGTATAGGGCCCTGAAAAGCCTGCAATCAGTTAAGATGAAAATAAAATGGTGTGGGACACTTTTAGGCCCACAATGCCAGAGGAAGGAGGAAGGAAGTAAATCAACATACTCGTAACTGTGTGCACTAGGATCTTGCTTCAGTTGCCAAAAGGCCTAAATAGCTACACCTGGCCAGAGAAAGACATTAAGGCGTAAGCAATCAGGACTATTACACCTTGTGGAAAGACACCAGTTTCCAGTTTTAAGATGCTTCCCCACTTGCAAGCAATCACTGACTATAAATGGAGATACAACAACATTTGGTATTGGCTTCATTCCTGATTTCAATTGTCCTACACAACGAAGGGTTTAGGTCTTGATTTAGAGGACACAATAATCTTCATTCCAAACGTAGACAACAGAAATAAAACTATAATAGTGACCCGTTAACAATTCTACGATCCCGGTCTGCAAAGGAACTCCATACTTCTCGTGATAATTGTTTTTTTATTCAAATTACAATTTTGGGCAGGTGGTGGCTGTATTTGATGGTTAGAAAGACCAATTAATTTCATGCCAAGATAATGGCATGTGGATATTCAGTGCTTTTCAGGATTATTCCAATACATGATCTTTTGGAGGCCATAGTTGTGTTGGTGATACATCGGGATTGAATGCAGGAGCCATTATGCATCGACAGAGCGTAGAATAGTCACAGACAGTAGGCTGTGCTTCAGTGGTTTCTTCATCAGGGCAATTTCACACATCAGCCAAAAACGAATTAATAGTAGGAAACTCCCCAATAGAGTAGTCCTATGTCTATTGACTCGTAGGTCTGGGACATCATCTGTCCGATATTATGCTACCATCTGCCTCTTTGCTGCCCACTGGCACTCTATGATTCCCTCATCCTTTTATTCTTGTGATCGTCCTTCCATTGCTTACCAGCTAAGCCTGGTCTTTCGCAATCCCATATATTAAATACACATACATTTAGGAAATGAAAATCTTTTAGTATTGAAAGCTGTTGTACCTGTTCCAAGCCCTTCCATTCCTGGGATGTCGTCTCCGAAACTGCAGCAAGAGGGAAGATACATGTATTAATGTACATTTTCTAGAGTTGATCAAAAAAACAGAAGAAACCTTTTTAAATACCCATCCAAGTGTAAACACTATAAATTGCAAAGGAGAGGTTTTCACAGCCAAACATTTGTTTGGCAAAGTAAAATGCAGCCAGAGAAGCCTGACACCATAATTTCGAAAGACATTTAAAGAACTCCTATAATCTTCACACTTAAACTCAAGAAATATGGCTCTTGCGATATATACAAATATACATATATATAGAAATTGATGTTCCTCACACCTTGTATGTTGGATTTTAAATTTAGAGGGACAGTAAAGCCTCTTCACATTGAACGGACTAAAGAGCCCAAACTGTTTGTGCTTGCTATGTTTGTGCTTGCTATGTTTGTGCTTGCTATGTTTGTGACTTTTAATATTTCATTTAGTTTTATATAATTTAATATATTGAGCCACAGAATGTTCCTTCCTTTTCCTTTGCTTTGAAATGTTCTCTTAATTTTCAGTTGCCATCTGTAAATGATCAACATGAATTTCTGTATAAACAGATTACAACCTTGTAAAAAAGCACAAATGAGCATAAAACGTGTCGTGGGTGGATTTCCATCGTGTTATTGATAGTGAGGGCACCGTGGATACGCTTATGGTTTACATGCTCCTTGCCTTCCAGTATACCGGCTCTGCAGACTTTCGTAAGAATTAAATGGTAGAGAGTCACAAAAGAGCGCATTACCATTCACTCATTTACCCTGATTTTTGTAAGATTGCATCTAACAGTATATGAGTTTGTCCAGTAGAAAGTAAAACTTTGCAAAAAGTTTGAAAGGGCTCATTTACTTCAGTGTATTTCTCATGTTCGGGTATTTTTCTTAACCTGTTTTTAAAATCAGTCTTCTTTCCGAAACCTTTACAAAATCCTTTAAAACAGCCTATTCAACAGAAACGAAAAATGGTTTAGAGGGAGGTGATGCCTCACAAGTCAATGCATATTTGCCAAAGGGCCCCGTTTATGGTTGTTATGTCATTCAGGTCTTGATTTTTAGCCATCGACGCACTGGATTCTGAGATATGTAGAATCATTTTCCTTATTATGTGTATGGCCAGCGTTATGTTTCTATAACTGGGGCAACCCACAGATACTAGTACCATAAATCAGGACTGAGCATAGAAATAGAAGAAGTACTAGATATTGCCAGGGAAATCTTTAGAGGCAAAGGAGCAAGTGACAGAAAGTTAGAGTAGGGGATTGATTACCTCTGGGGTGAGACAAAATCAAGCCCTTGAACTATTTCGTTTGCTGCTGTTTTTGGTGTTTTGTTATTAGGAGGAATCGACATTTTGAGGTTCGACCAACACTTTCTACTCGCCAGTAATAAATAAAACAGTCTACTACTTCCTTCAGAATAAAATATGCCTGCACCAAAAGATTAGGGCACAATATACAAGCACAATTCAACAAATACCTCAAGCCAGGAACCTTGATTTCAAGGCAACCTTGTAAGTAGTGAGTGTATCCTAGAGTTGGTTTATTCTAGCAGATTTGAAAACTTTATTTAACTGGTGTTAATTTCTGTTAATATTTCTGTCGGTATTCATTGCTCGCATTTTAATATGCCAGAGCATGTGATTATTCCAAATTCAAAACTATGCTTTTTCTGTGGGATATTTGGTGTTCCTAATAATTGAAGGTTCTTCCGAACCCCTTTCAACAATCCTTGACCATTACTATATGCTTGGATGACCATGGCAGTGTCTGTCCACTTAGAACTGTAAGTGTAACGTCTTTGCTCTTACTTGCAGGTTTCCAGTAGATCATATAACACCTCATGCTCACCCAGACAAGGAAAACCATTTGCAAAAGTAAAAGTGTGATCAATACGAGTATTTACTAATGGAGCAGGTCCTGCTGAGAGTGACGGGAGGACACGTGGTATGAAGGGGAGGGGGCATGAGGGAAGACACCAGTATATGATGTCAAGAGGAAGAGAGTGAACGTATAATAAAGAAGTACTTGCTTTCCAGACCGAGTGTGTGGCTGCTGTACTTTCCAAGGCCCTACCTCAAAGGGTTACAGCTGCCGACGAGTTCCTAACTCTATTGTTCTGGCGATCCCGCCAAGCTCCACTGAAGCCTGTACCGGTGATCCTGCAGCGTATTATGCTTGTGCAATCTTGACAAGGTCCTCCGCACAGGCCATGCCACCCAGCGATGACTCTGTCACAGCCTCTGTTGGCGACCGTGCTCCTACTTCCACGGCAGTCCCGCCCCGCATCCGCTGGTGTGTGCAGTGCTTGCTGCTCCACCCAGAGCCTTCTCCAAAGGGCTGTGTGCCCATGAACTGCTGCGACCCGCACCATCTTGAGTGTGTCGTTTCATACTCTACCTAGAGCCTTGTTGAAATGGGCCGTTAGCCCGCTCCGCCTCTCTCCTTCACTTGTCGCTCCATCTGGAGCTTTGCCATAGTCGGGCCACGTACCCTATGGGCCTCCAGCTTAGCCTGCTGCAGGCACTCCCCTCCGGAGCATTACAGGAGGCACTGGGGTGCCGTCAGACCTCACCAATGTCATCCACTCTACAAGGAGTCCAGACACACTGCCAGGCTGCATCCAGTGCCTTACAGCATCCTGTCTAGCACTATCACGCACTGCCAGCAACACCAGCAGTGCCACCAGCAACACCAGCAGAGACATACCTCCTCCAGCCAACCCATGTTAAGAGGCCCGAGTTCCTCCTGCACCCGCACCGTCCCTGTGCGACCTCCCACTGCTCTGCACCACCATGGAACAAGATGCACAAGATGCCAGAGCTCACCAGGCCATGCTGTCCTCCACCTCTTGGTTG
Source organism: Ambystoma mexicanum (assembly GCF_040938575.1). Classification (NCBI taxonomy): domain Eukaryota; kingdom Metazoa; phylum Chordata; class Amphibia; order Caudata; family Ambystomatidae; genus Ambystoma; species Ambystoma mexicanum. The sequence goes on along the minus strand of NC_090926.1, from coordinate 990,036,746 downwards.
GCGTTTCTTCCAAAGCCACTCCCATTCACCTTACCACTGCACCATAAGGGCACCAGGTTGGCAGAATGTTTGGACGATTTGAATAACTTTGTTAAAGCGGTGGAGGAAGACAAGTCATCGCTTTGTGTGACATTTTCACCAACCTGGCTGGGAAGGAGATCAAAGCCATCATTAAAACAATTACTGATGGAGAGAGAGCCAAATATGACACCCTGCATTCAGCCAAACAGACTATGAACACAACACATTTAACCAGTGTACACAACAAGCCCAGGAAACTATTGATGAATTCAGAACGCGCCTGCGACAGAAGCTAGTGCATTGCCAGTTCGCACAGTTTTCTGATGAAGAGGCCATCGGGCTGCAAGCCATTGAATGATGCATGTCCTCCACCTTTAGGAAACAACTACTGAAGAAACCCCTTCCCCTAGATGACATCATATTTCTTGCGAGTGTATATGAGAGTTATGATGCCCAAGCAGCTTCCATGGAAAACCAACAGACTAAGAAGTTGAACAACAGCGAAACAGTAGCCGCATTACCTATACATAGAACGGAGCACCAGTCACATTTGTGAGTCAACCAGCCAGTCACCCACAGTTGCCTACTCGACAGCCAACCAGGCCCCAGAGAGTGTGCTAGAGATGCATGTATGCTTTCCCCAATACAGGTGCATGTCCAGCGCTAACCCATCTGTGCTCCAACTGAGGGAGAGAAGGAAACTTCCAAACAGTCTGCAGGGAAGGGAAGCCGTTCCCCACGCCACAGTATTGCCCTATGGTAGCCTGGAGGCAAGGCAACATGTAAAGTCCACCCCCACAAGGCCAAGGGCAAATGCCCCCAAGATATAACTCTGGCCCACATAGGTATGTGAGAGCAATGGAAGAGATACTGGATTACAAAACTGACCAGGGGGAGAATCAGTTTCCTCCGTACCCACAGTGCAGGGATGGGTACAATGGCCCACTGCTCACCCTACAGGGCTACACCAATCACCCAACGGACTCTCAGGTCTACTCTGCATATCCAGATGAATACACCAATCTTAATTACGAAATCCAGGAGGCTGAAGAAGCCCAGAGAGTACTCATCAACATGGGGGACAAAAACCATTGCTTCTTAATAGGCACCGGAGCCACCGTCAACATTTTGGGTTAGTAGGAGTTCTTGCAAATGGCCTGTAAACGCATCCTCTCCAGGTCCATGGCGAGAATTTTACAGTGGGGTACAAGCAAACCACTCCAGTCTATTGGACAATTTCAATGAACCGTGCTGCATAAGGATCACTCGGCGAGTAACACCATACATGTAGTACGCAGCCCCATCAGAGGACGCTGCCTCCTCAGCTTCAAAATCACCAAACAATTAGGCCTCATTGACATACATTATCAAGATACTGATATAGTGCAGTGCACTGCAGGCCCAAAAAAGGACATGGACATGGTTTTCAAAATGTCAATGGCACCGGTATCCAAAGAAACCATCCAGTCATACTTCCCAACAATATTCCAGGGACTTGGGAAACTTAAGGGAGTGGTTATTAAACTACACATTGATGACTTCGTACAGCCTGTCCCCAAGCACCCACGCAGAGCTGGGTTCCATCTACAGAAGCTGGTTTCACAAGAGCTCAGTCAATTATTACAAAACAACATCATTGTGCGGGCCGGGGGCCCCACGCCTGAATCTCCCCATTAGTGATTGTCCCTAAAAGACGTGGGTCGCATAAGATTGTGAATCGATATGAGGGTGGCCAACGTTGCCATTTAACCGGAGCGATACCCCGGCCCCAATATTGAGTACATGATTGTCCAACTTAACAAAGCCACAACATTTTCAAAGCTTGATCTCAGAGGTGCCATCAGTTGGAGCTGCACCCCGACTCCAGGTAATAATTACATTTTTGACACACAGGGGCTATTCTTATACAAACGCCTAAACTTCGGAATCTCCAACAAAGTGGAGATCTTCCAGGACACCATCCATCAAGTCATCCACCCCATCAAATCAGCGTTTAACTACAGCAATGATATCTTTGTTTACAGCACGTCCTAAGAAGATCAAAACCAGGCACTGTTGGAGGTGTGTGCAGCGCTGCAAACGGTAGGGTTGACGTTGAACTTTGAGAAGTACAATATCAACAAGAGAAAATTGAGATTTTTCAGCCATATGTTCTCTGACGCGAGTATGAACCCCGGATCCTGACAAAGTCAGCCTGATTGGGGTGCGGGGGCAGATTGGAAAACAGATTTCAGACATCCGTTCATTCCTTGGCATGGCGGGCTATTGTGCCAGATACCTCCCACATTACGCCACGCAAACAGAGCCACTGAGGTGCCTCCTGCAGAAGGACGTCGGCTTCCAATGGACTAGGGCGTTCGCCAACATCAAAGGCGCACTGGTGGAGCAGAAGCGTTTGGCCTACTTCGACCCGCTTGGCATGCTGAGATTGTGGAGGTGAGCTTGGTGGGGTTGGGGATCATCCTAGCCCAAACTAAGGATGAGGATTTGCAACCCAAGCACATTGTAGTCTATGCCAGCAGGGCTCTCTCGCTCATAGAAAGACCATAAAGAAACAGAGCCTTGCAGCTGTCTGGGTCTGCACAAATGTCCACAACTTCATTATAGGGAAGAGATTCACACTGGTTACAAATCATCAGGCTCTGCTGTCCTTATTTGAAAAATCATGCACAAAAATGCCGCCGAGAAATGAAAGGTGGGGAATCTGCCTATAGGACTATGATTACACTATCATACACATGCCATGGGATATCGCAACCCCACTGACTACTTCTCGTGACATCCAGGCTGTGACCATACAGCAAGGAAGGGGGATGCTGAATGCATCCGGTATGTCACAGCCAATGCAATGCTCCCAGTACTCAAACAGGAGATGGTTGCACAAGAATAACTGCAAGATCCATCAATTGTAATGGCCATACAGCTAACTTACCACAACAAATGGAGAGACTATCACAGATCATTACGTTTCACCCAAAGAGAAACAAGGCAGAGATAGGAAGTCTGGCAAAGATACACCCTGAGCTAGTGGTAATTGACCAGACAAACCTGCTCAGAGGTTGCAGACTTGTCGTACCCCCGGCACTCAGAACGTCAGTCATTCACACAGCGCATGTGTAGTGGTACATTGTGTATGAGGGTTAACATTCACAACACTTGAAAAGCCCTGGAACAAAAATGAGGGTCTGTTTGTAATTGCAAGTGAGACATGCAGCTCAAGTTTCATGTGCCTTTCTGCTTTTAGTATCAGGGCTTGGTGAAGCTTATTCAGCAACAGCCACAGAGTCCTAGAGATTCAGGAACCTGGGAATGAAACCTCAGCCCAGTGGATAATGGGTCCCTGAGAGAGAGGAGATCAAAGCCAGGGCAGAAAGAGGAGGGGAGGTGTCATTGGGGTGAAGGTCATTGGAAGAAGGCTGAGTTCATGCAAGTCTGTCGTGGACATCTGTGGGGATCGTGGTTGACCACTCGGAGTGCGGTCCTTTAGTGTTTTGTGATTTCCCCGCTTTGCTTCTAGACGCTTCTTGGCACAGGTTTTTCAGCAGATGCCCCCATGCTTGGCATGCATTGTTCCCATCTGTTTGCTCCCCACTCTTGTTGAATTTATGAGGACCCTTAAACACTAATTTGTTTTATACTTGTCTCACCTTAATCTATTTTTGTCTTGTGCGAGATTGGCCTCATGGAAGGAGACACAGACAACAGATTTAAAGTTGAACTTTATTACAGTATAAATCAGGATGGATGAAGGCCCAACTTGTCCTAACTATGGAGGGATTTCACTGCCTAATGAAACTAAGGAAAGCCTGTGTCAGTATGTTCCACTTAAAGGTCAGTTTGTGTCAAAGTTCTATACTTGTCCTTACAGCTAATACAAACACTGTGCAGGGATTGTTCATAAATTCCTGGTAAAGTTCAATTTATCTTCCTTCAAAACACCAAACAGGAATATAGTTCTGTTGCCCTTCCCGGGGTTCAACACAGTTCCAGGACAACGCAGTAGCAAGACACCAACACATAGGCTTCCCTTCACCAAGTTTAGTGTCACCTTGTAATTAAAGTACCTTAATCACAACTTAGAAATAGTTTCAAGTTACCAAAGCTTAGGGTTCCCTTCCCCAAGCTTATTGGAAGTTCTTCAGACAGAAGCATTTCTTTGCAGCTTTGATATTTTCACTGAGCTTTTCACCAGCCAGAACTCTTTTTCTCAAGTCTGGAGGCACTTGGTAGTCTGCTTTCATCACAATGAGTATCCTGATTTGTATCACAAAGTTCTTTGGCCAGGGTGCAGTTTTAGACCACAGGTCCACCCATTACAGGCCACGTAGCCAGAAACGTAGCCTTTGATTTTCCTTTGCCTCTTGATAACAGATACTTGGTCAAGGCACAGTTTCAGACCCCAGGTCCACCCATTACAGGTCACGCAACCAAGACCTTACAGGCTTTCTTCAAAGTAAACACTTAGGTCTTTTTGGTTTTTGCTCCCACTTCTTGACCGTGCACAGCTCCCTTTGTTGTATGAGGCTTACAGTTTCATATAGAAGCATTTCACAAAGAGCTATCATGCACACAATCACTCGGCGACTAAGTATCACTTCATTGTTAGACTGATAGAGGTTTAGTTTTTACAAGCATGTTTTTCTTCTTTATGTGCGCACTTGGAAATGTTATATTTGCTGACGGGAAAACATACACTGGGTTGCTGTTTGCTTTTCACTCACCAGTTGTGTTTTCTTGGTTCCCCAATGTTCAGCTTCTTCTTCTGAGGTGAGGGCCTCACCATCTGCCAGGGTAACAAACAGTCTTTAGTTATATCAAAGAAACTAACGTCACACGGCTTCCTTTGGATTCTTTCAACGGCTCTCTGGAGACACGGCTCCTTTGCCAAGAAATTAATTACAGTTGGCTTTCCTCTGCAAACCTCCAGCCTTTTGGTGCTCCGTTCTCCTTGGGACAGTCACAGATCAAACTGGCTTCCCTGCTGCTACCACTTCCCCTCCTTCTGCTTCTCTCCAACTACTTCCTGGGCTCTATCGTATATTCCCTTAAGTGGTTTCAGGTCCGAATTAAGCCAATAATTGGGACATGCCTGACCTTTAGGCATCTTCTTCGTGTCAGTAATTGAATTGTTAAGGGAGGTAATCTTCATAGCTCCTAGTGGCGTCTTCCTCGTCCCGGTATTCATATGCAAGTCAATGGAGGAGGAAAGTGGAACAACTTTTTAATGACCCATGAAGGTCTGGGAAAGTCTAGTTGGGTCTTCTTGAGGATAAAGGGGATACCGTTTTTCAATATTAACTATCCTATTTATATCCTATTTGTATCGTTTTTCTTCTTTTGTTTATTCTGGTTGGTGTAATAGTGATTCTTACCCTGCTTTGAAGTCATGGGACTAGATCAACAATATCCTAATACTATTTCTGGGACAGGGTTTTTTTTTACAAAGGAGGACCTAGAATACCATCTCTTACTTAGGGGTTTCTCACCTCCACTACCTGAGGACCCTCTACCCAGGTTCCTCCCTTGCTTGTCCACCCCCAAGGGCAGGAGCCAAAAGCGATGGCCTTTTCCTGGCCACCTGCATAGAGGACCCAAACGGAAGAGAAGTGAGAAAACCTCCAGGTTGCTCACACTTGCTTTACTTTTAGTCAGTTTTAATGATCAGTTTTTATTGTAAATGGTAATTTGTTTTGTGTTGTACATTGTTTTTATGGTTGTACTGCTCCCCGTTTCCTTTGGGCCAGGGTTGTGATATATACGATTTTTAATTAAATAAAAAGGTTATTATCGCTAATGAATAGTGTGAGCAACCTGAATGTGTCTCACTTACTAGTCCCCGGGGATCTGTCATCAAAGTGGCCAGGACACGGCCATCGCTATTGGATCCAGTTCCTGGGGGTGGACCAGTGCGGGAGGATCCCCTGGATGGGGGGTCCTCGGGGATAGGATGTGGGACACTGAATGTTGAGACGTGGTATCTTCCCCATCCCCCTTTTCCGACACAAAAACTTTCTCAAAGGGTGAACGACGACTGACTAATACCCGAGCCGTTTACCTGACATGTCCCAACACAAGGGTCAGGCCGAGTCAGGTGATTACTGACAACCACTCACACCTGACTACCCTTTCCCTTGCCCATAGGGATAAAAGGCAGAGCTCAGGAGCACACTGCGAGCAAGGCCGAACGCATGAGGAGGCAGCCATTCCAGGACGGCAGTTCAAACGGAGAAGAAAGGCGGCGAGACCTGAAAGGACATCAAGAAGGGAGTTGCCCTTTTCAACACAGACACTCAAAGCCTATGATGAAAGGAATTGCAGGTGGTGCGACGGATGGCAGCGGTATATGGAACCCTCCCACACTGATAGGCAGGGAGGTGAGATTGCCATTGTGGTACAGTTTTTGACTCCCGTGGCAAAGGACTGCCAATGAGTTCAGCACATGCCGTGAGTCGGAAGAAACTGATAGTCGACTGGACTGCGTTGGGCTCACGGTTGCAGTGTCAACTTTCAGAAGATAAATAGACAGGAGGTTTTTTGTGAACAAACTTGGTACCGGATATAGAGTTGTCAGGCACCACGTTGGCGCCAGTCGAAGGTCTCTGGCTGGTACTCCTCTCCTGCACAAAGAATCTGTGTTGAACATTGTAGGTAAAGAAACCACAAGTACCAAGAGGGCATAGGGAAGGCCGGTATAAGGTGTCGAGTACCAAGAGGCCATAGGGAAGGCCGGTATAAGGTGTCGAGCCAAATCCCTTGTACAATCGAAAGTCCTTAACACATTACAGAAGTTTTGTTATTGTGGAACTGGCGTTTGCGCCCGGCTGAGGGGAACACTGTATGAACTGTGATGATATGAAGCCCACGCTTGCTGTACGCTAACAGAGTGACCTAGCAAGACGAGATCGCCCTTCGAAGTCTCTGTTTAAATCGGCAAGCGCTCTGGAAGGTCTGAGCCAGGATGAGGGGGACCTCACTTAACCAAAGGGGTTGTTTAAAAATACAGTAAGACTTTATGATTATTAGAACTTTGTGAAGCCAGGGGCTTTAGAGAAAGTCTGACTGGGGCAGAGACCCAGATGTAGGTAAAGGGAACAACCTAAGGGGTCTAGAAGGACTTTTTGTTGAAACAGAACTGTTATGTTGGCAAATGTGAACGGGGCTGTGGGATGCATGCGAATTAGGGTGAGCATGAATGCACCTGTGAACATTGTGATGGCAAGTATGAACCCGACTGTGGGATGTGCACAGTGAGTGATTGGTCTGAACCCGACTGAGAGAAGGATCGGAGCCCGGCTGAAGGGGATCCAAGGATGAAGGGTAATCACCTGACGTAAAGGTTAACAGAAGGAATTTTTGTTTTGTTGTTTTGGTGTATCAGGCCTTCTGAAGCAAGATACTTTGCATGAGAAGAGATTTGGTCACAGTAGGCCCTAATACTAAGAAAAGGAACTGTAAGTGTATGCCAGAGAAGCCCAGGAGTGTGCTGTGCTTGAGAGTCCCACCTTGTCCCATGCTGGAAACGTGGGGAAGGAAGACCCCGGCCATAAGACCCTGACTTATAATTTTGTTAACACTTCTTTCTTTTCTTATGGACATTAACCCACACTATTTTATAACATAGCGTTAAGGATTGGCAATAGGTTTCTTAGTATAGGCCCTTTTATTTGACTAAACTCCACTTGGACAGTATTATTATTATTATTTGATGGTCATATCTTGCACCCATCTTAGATTTAGGTTCAGATTAGGCGTTCATCTCACCCATTTTACAGTTAATAAACAGCCTTGAACTGTGGTCACTTGAGTCTGTCTTACTTTGAGGCCATGCCTTTCTTAAAATAGTCATCACGTCCTGTCACTTTGAATTATGGTATTAATATTAATAATGGAAATAGTAATAGCTGGTATTTCCTATCAGCCTAAATGCAAACCTGTGACCTGCAGGCTACATGAAGATCACCCCACTCGCAAACCTACTGGCGGTCTAGCCTGTGACATACAGTTCAGCCTGGACCTCTATACATCTTATGTTACTGGGATTTCACGTCAGAGCTGTCCACTTGCCCAATGTCATTTGCGTGGATCCTGTCTAGTACTGGTTTGGTTTTTCTTGCCATTTTAGCACATGAAAAGTAAAACCAGAATGCAAATAAAATACAGGATTGGATGGGCTGCATACAATCAGCGTCGGGCAGATTGACAGCTGTGAGATGGGTAACCTTAAAATAGCAGACAAATCGGTGGATCCAGAGATGTCCAGTTGGCCCAGGCCATGCAATGCGTGGGCACCTCGTCCAGTACTTGCTTTTTGTTTGCATCCTGGGATTTGTTGTCCTTCATTTGTAACACAAAAAGAAGCAAACTCCGAAATAAAATAAAATAAAACTGGGCAAGCTTCTTCTGCATGTAATGGAACAACTTGTGAGTTCCAACATTTACCTGAGGTAGCAAGGCTACAGACTAGCTTTCTTTCTGTCAGCTCTTTCTTTTAGCTGGTCAAGTGGCACAGCGAGTAGAGCGCTCGCTTTGACATCCGTGCAGAGCCTGCTAACCCAGGTTCGAATCCCGGCAGGGCCAAACTCAGCCTTTCATCCTTCCACACCGTGGGTAATAATAAGCAGCGCTCAGATACGTGAGGGTTCGTAGCGCTATATAAATGCCAAATTATTATTATTATTTCTCCCTCAAAGTCAATAAAACATACACACTCAAACTTGTTTGCTCTCTTTCTCAAATGCACACATGCACTTGTTCTTTCTTTCACATGCTTGCTTTTTCTCTGACGCACCACACACTCTTCCTCGCTTTCTATGTCATACATGTTCTTTTTCTCACATATGCACTCACACTTTCTCTCACACACAAACTCTAGTTCTTTCTCTCAAACATGCACACACTTTCTCACACACGCACTCGCTCTTTCTCTCACATGCACGCGCTCTTTCTCTCTCACACACTCTCCAGCCCTCTCTCACACAATTGCTTTCTCTCATACAGACACACAAACACACACACTCTCTCTTGCCCCTTTCTTAGATACACACAAGTTGCAGATCTTGATACCTTTTATTGGACTAACTGAAAAATCTATGCAGAGATGGAACAAAACAGTTTCTCACGAAGTCCCACAGACCTCTTCATCAGATGTTGCAGAGTGAAACGACCGATTTGTAAAGGAAATAGCACAGATCATTCTCTAAACGAAAAATGGTCCATTTTAAAAACCCCATTGTTTGGAGGGACAGATTGAATGGAATGTGTGCGTTCAATTGCTGTCTTATCTAAAAGGCCACAAAACCCACTGGAAGGAGAGGACACAAGGGTTTTTGAACAGTAAACATTCTGAGAGTTGTGTTTACAGAAAAACACAGTCATTTCACATGTAACCATTAAATTGGGCTAAGCCAGTCTCAAGGTGGGTCCTTCTAGTTTCCTAAAATTGCTGATGTTATATCAAATTAGAGGTTTGAAAATGCATAATTGGGAAACAGGGTCAGTATTGCATATTACTCAGTCGAAAAAAGTATTTTGCAGCCTTGAAGTAGCGTCATGGGGTATTAGTGATTCCAAAGCAGCAGCTAAGGATTCCTGGCTAGTACGCAATTTGGCACTCCAAAATATATGCTCCCAAGGTTTAACTGGTGCAGTCTCCAATGTTATCTTACAATGCCTGAAGCTTCACAGTGGCTTCTGGGGCGTACATACAGTGTGGGCAAATGAAAACATTTTACCCTTTTTTTGGATGGTGCAGTGCCCACTGTTATCCCAGCTTGTCTCATGCTCAGTAATGGGTGCCAAATATTTGAGCTTAGAAGCCCAAGATTTCTGCTGTCAGGGTCCTGTGCCCCTCACACATTAGGGATCCTAAACAGTAGTGTCGGACAGTTGTTGGTGAGAAATGGCATTGGAGGGGAGTCTTCTGACCTTGTTGATGTGATTGTATTGCTGGACCTGGGCTCAAGTTGGCCATAGTGTGTCATAAAACCAATATCGATGTTAAGACTGTTGTCTTTTAGGTTAAGCATCTTCAGATAATTGAGCTCCCACATTCTTCTGTGTGTGGTATTTGAGAAGCAACTTTTTAAAACCACCATGAGGAACGCCCATCCTGTGTGAACTGTGCACCCTCTGGTGTTTCTGTTTTGTGGTTTGAGATGGTGTACCTATGTAGGTTTATCCTTTCATGCAGCTCTTTGCGGGTGACACCCACATAATTCCCTTTTATGCATTTTTTGCATTGGATGAAATGTACAACATTGGATAATCTGCAGTTGTATGGCCCTTGTATCTGTATTGTTCAGTTCTGTGGGGTTGTTATGGCGGACGTGTTGCACATGTGCTGCCATGTTCTGCAACTCCTGTTGTTCCAAAGATATGTACCAGGTCTTCCTTGTTCTTGACCTTGTGGAAATGTACTCCTGGTCTGAGACGGCCACGTTTCACAATTGCTTGAATACACTTAGCAGAGCTTCTTTGTAGATGTCTCTCAGCTCATCATCTCTGTGTATGTATGTCTGATATACACGCACACACCCACTCGCCTTTCTCTCACACACAACCACTCTTTCGCTCTGATACGTGCATACTCTCGCTCTCCTTCTCTTACACACACTTCCATTTCTGTTCCCATTTTCGTTTGGTGTTTACATTGTGCAAACAACGCAAGGGTATCCAAACCGTGCCTCTGTCGAGGAAAAACAGAAATCTGAGCGGCAGTGGAGTAACTTTGCTGAAAATGTTGGGGGGTGGGACATGACATCTGAAGAAAAGGTGCCCCAGCCAAATGAATGGGGACAAAATGGTGTGCCATGAAAGTTGGGGGGGGGGCAAAAACCCCTGTGACCCCCTAAAATTACGCCCATGCTGAGAGGATTAAAAGAGGATAGTCTTGATTGTAATTCCTAAATGCGAGAAACCCCTCTGTATATGTTGCGCTTCTTCAGGAAATGAATTTCCCTTGACTAGCAGCGGCTGTCCATCACTACTCAGTGCCTTAGCACAATGGTAGTGATGGGCAATCAAAGTACAGCGTGCCCCAGGGCACTGGAGGAGCATAGAGGTTTGCCATTTGAGGTGATTTTTCAACCCGTGAGGGGTGTGACTGTAGAGAACTTTGTGAGGCAGGATCAGCAGGCAACTAGTGAGCAGTGTGACTGTAGAGAACTTTGTGAGGCAGGATCAGCAGGCAACTAGTGAGCAGTGTGACTGTAGAGAACTTTGTGAGGCAGGATCAGCAGGCAACTAGTGAGCAGTGTGACTGTAGAGAACTTTGTGAGGCAGGATCAGCAGGCAACTAGTGAGCAGTGTGACTGTAGAGAACTTTGTGAGGCAGGATCAGCCGGCTTTGCAGTCGCCTAAGCACGGGCAAGGTATGATCTTGCTTAGGTTCGTGCATTACAGTTCTTGCTACTGCACCCTGAAGTGCCTGCAGACGATGGAGGGAATGCAGAATAATTACCACACGAAGAGGGTTACAGCCGTCTCATTTAGTACCTGTAAAGGAGCTGGCCATTATTACACAGTGCTGGTCTGCAGTCGCGTTCTTAGTTGTTTTAGCAGCATAACGTAGTAATTAGCTGAGTTTGGAATTGTACGGATCTGAGGTTCCATCGAAAGAGTGGTGTCAAGAATCCTGGCCACGGATTTCACTTTATATTGCACAAGAATGTTAAAGCCTGATAAACGAATGATGGAATATGTACCAATAGCTTTGGGCAAATGAGCATGAATGGTATTTTGTCATGTTATTTTTCATGTTTTCCCCATGGAATAGTTAAGTCCACAAGAAAAAAAATATAGTAATAAAAACAATTAATATTTTTACATGAAAACATTTGGTATTTGGCCATGGGTTCTAATAGCTTTATAGACGTCACCTGAGGCATTATCGGCCCTCATACCTAGATAAAGGGCCTCACTCAGTCTGCAGGGTCCATAACCCCTGGTATGGACCTCGGGCCAATAACGCCCTGTATGGACCTCGGGCAAGGCCTATAAAGCTGTATTGTTGCCCACGCAGTTTCTGCTACTCCTGCAAGTGGTAACACAGTACCATCTACATGGCTGATTCACATACTCACCCTTGTACACCTTTCTTTGGTGGTTTGCTCTTAAACTGTCTGGTTTGCCTTTGTTTGAATTTGGGGGGTCCTTTTCTGGGGGTGGCGGGGCCTCCCGTCACCCTGGTGGCTGACTTGATTTCGGTTTTGACGGGTTCCAGGTTCATGGTATCAGTTTGGTGGTCTTTCAGTCCCTTAAGGTCCTTGGCGTCCACCCTGTTTCCAAAGTGGTCTTCTCGTTTTCGAGGGGCTCCCTGGCAATCCTAACGCTTGGCCTCCTTGAGGGAACAAGAAAGAAAGGCACAAAGCATGAAGACAAATAACAGAGTCAGCGAACTGAGCTTAATCGAGTAATTTAGAAAGGAAAAAAGTGAACATTAAAAAGAAACATGAGGGCATTTTGTGAGCCCCGGAGTGTAGAAGTAAGGTGTAAAAGCAAGGCATTCATATACCGCTTGCACCTTCCTTTCCCACTCCCAGGGATTTTGCAATAATCAGGTGCGGAGTAGGGGCGCAAAACGGATGTCACGTTTCTGGCGTACATTCCTCCTCCACCTTTACATGTCGCCTGGTTTTACATCTGCATGAGATTCTGAGCTGCTGAAAAACCAATGCATTCCAGGGGAATCTGCCTATTTTTTTTAGCACCTTCTACAAGCGAGTGGATGCCCTAAGAATCCATTGTCATTGTTGTCGGCCAGCCATTTATGGACATCTCCATTTACGCTTTAAAAAAAAAATGAAAAAGCAAGAGGTAAAGGTCATTTTGTGTGTTTTCACACTTTGCTTTCACGCTTCATTTTCCAAATGTGGAGACTTACATGGAGGGAGCCAACAGAAGAAAAATAAAATGCTAACGTTGGCGCTCCCATCCATGCAATGACAACTTTTTGATGAACTACCAATGGCTGTTCCAGACATGTCATCATTTCTGCTGGGAAATAATCATAACCTAAACCGTCAATTAACCCAACAGCTGGAGGGATATGGCGTTTGTGTACACTGATGTACACTTACTAATGTCTGAGTAAACCGTGGGCACCTTACACAAGTTATCTGTGGCACTGGCATCATGTCATATAGGGTAGGGTGACCAGAGGGCTCAATTTTACCAGGACAGTTAGGGGCCATAATTTAATAAACACATGCATTCTGGGTATTGCCGTCATGCTTGGCTTCAGTTGAACACATTTTCTCTGTCGAGGTGGCAGAAGTCACCTTGTCATCGTAATACAAGGAAATGGGGTGAATGGTGAAATGAGGTCACAATGATATGGTATCAGTTCCATGTTAGGAATGCAGTTGTATGTCAGAATGGAGCCTGACGTGATGTGACTGACTCCTCGTCAGTCCAATTGACCTGGAGCGGCACCTAGGCCCACCCCCTCTGCACTCACCTGGTGTGACGACATTCCCACTCTCATCCTTGCAGCATTTCTTGCTATGTTCCCCCCTTCCCCCTCTTCTGTGTTGTATTCTCCCTGCTTTCTGCACTGATTGACCTCTTACTTTGTAAAGTGCTACTATGCTTCGCGGAGCTAGGTCTGCTCTCAATAAACACCCACATAATAAAAACAATACAATAACCAGTTCCCTTGTGAAATCTAGAGGAGGGTGAGCCCTGGATGGGGGGAAGCAGCCAATGAAAGTGACATTTGTACAGCCTCTTAATATCCGCCGCCACCTTACCCCCACACCCCATCGATTGCTGCAAGGTGCTCAGTAATCCCTGCTGACCTTGGTATTAATTCGGCTCAGAGGCTCAGGGTGCTGTAATCCCATTAACCAGACACCCACAGCAGGTGAAGGGCTTTGCGGTATGGTAGTAGTTCATCAATGAAGCTACAAAAGTGGGAAGCACAACCACCTGCCTACGATCTCAGGCACACTTAATATAATGGAGCACATGCAGGGTTAAATTGATACACACAATGATTCTAGAGGATTCTTTTGGTACATTTGGAAAACACAATAGAAAACACAATAGTGTTTTGGGCATAATCGTGGGCACCAAGATATGCTTAGAAAACGAGCAAAGGGATGAGATAATTGCTAAAAATAAAACGGAAGGCTTTGCTGATAGGAGTGTCACAATAGAAAGAGTGCTTTTTCAAGGCCATGCTATTGTGAGAGTAACCCAATAAATATACTTTTCAAATCTTGTAGAGCAAAGTCTCTTCCCCTTTTTTCCTAAATCATGGTGAGCAGTCCTTGCGAGGATGCTCCTAAATCATGGCAAGCAGTCCTTTGGAGGATGCTCCTAAATCATGAGAGCAGTCCTTGGGAGGATGCTCCTAAATCATGGAGAGCAGTCCTTGGGAGTATGCTCCTAAATCATGAGAGCAGTCCTAGGGAGGATGCTCCTAAATCATGGTGAGCAGTCCTTGGGAGGATGCTCCTAAATCATGAGAGCAGTCCTAGGGAGGATGCTCCTAAATCATGGCGAGCAGTCCTTGGGAGGATGCTCCTAAATCATGAGAGCAGTCCTAGGGAGGATGCTCCTAAATCATGGTGAGCAGTCCTTGGGAGGATGCTCCTAAATCATGAGAGCAGTCCTAGGGAGGATGCTCCTAAATCATGGTGAGCAGTCCTTGCGAGGATGCTCCTAAATCATGGCAAGCAGTCCTTTGGTGGATGCTCCTAAATCATGAGAGCAGTCCTTGGGAGGATGCTCCTAAATCATGGAGAGCAGTCCTTGGGAGGATGCTCCTAAATCATGAGAGCAGTCCTAGGGAGGATGCTCCTAAATCATGGCGAGCAGTCCTTGGGAGGATGCTCCTAAACGATAGCGAGCAGTCTTCAGGAGGATGCTCCTAAATCATGAGAGCAGTCCTTGGGAGGATGCTCCTAAATCATGGTGAGCAGTCCTTGGGAGGATGCTCCTAAATCATGAGAGCAGTCCTAGGGAGGATGCTCCTAAATCATGGCGAGCAGTCCTTGGGAGGATGCTCCTAAATCATGAGAGCAGTCCTTGCGAAGATGCTCCTAAATCATAGCGAGCAGTCCTTGGGAGGATGCTCCTAAATCATGAGAGCAGTCCTTGGGAGGATGCTCCTAAATCATGAGAGCAGTCCTAGGGAGGATGCTCCTAAATCATGGTGAGCAGCCTTGGGAGGATGCTCCTAAATCATGGTGAGCAGTCCTAGAGAGGATGCTCCTAAATCATGGTGAGCAGTCCTAAGGAGGATGCTCTTAAATCATGACGAGCAGTCCTAGAGGATGCTCCTAAATCATGGTGAGCAGTCCCAAGGAGGATGCTCCTAAATCATGGTGAGCAGTCCTAGAGAGGATGCTCCTAAATCATGACGAGCAGGATGCTTTCCTCAAGGCTACTCTCCTAGGCAGAGTGCTTTAGTAATCCTCTTGGAAAGCCAGCAGGTGGTGGCAGAGCTCTACTTTTAGTGCAGAGGGAACCACTTCATTTATTCAGTCCTGGGATTCTGCCAGGAGCATGTTTGTAATACCCACTATGTGGTATGTCACTTAGAAGTCTGGGAATAGGAACGCACTAGGGCGTCTATGCTCATATGCTCTGAATAAATGGTGGCAGAGCGGGCAGATGCCTCCGTTTTCCTTAAGCCTTTACGCCCAAATGGAGATTCTGCAATTATTTGCATGGGATGACCAAAAAAACAACCTGATTGAGGTCCCGACTTTTAAATTCACCGGGTCCTGCAGGGCTTCTGGATGCTCTGCTGCTGGGTTCAGGCTTGGTGAAGTGTTAATATGCATCCTGGAAAATTAACAAGTGCTGCATCATCAAAGGACCCTCTGAGACTTCATTGGAGGGTGGGAGACAAGGCAAAGTGTTTGGCAGACTGGGAGTAGTACGAAGAAGTAGGGGATCCTAAAGCAGTATGCTACAAAGACAGCTTAGCAGGTTAGGCGAATGATGCCGAGACTTTATACGTTTACACCTTCCTGTAAATTCTACGGGCCAGATTGGCGATCCCTTTTTGGATGCACTTCATGATATGCGCTAGCCCATCTCATCACTTGTGCCAAAAAAGGACCAGCCCAATTCTTGAAGGGTATTGGAGTGATGTGCACACTCAGATGCCCTTTTCCACCCCTTTGAGCAGCTGTGCAAATCACGGGGTGTTTTTGTGCATTTATAGGCGCACGTCGAATTCACTAAGGGGGTGTGCTTTTAAATGTGCAGAGCTATGACCCTTTCCCTGCACCTGTTGGAAACAGGTGCAGGGTGATGTGCAAATCATGACACTGTCATTTCTGACCCTGTCATGCATTTGTCTTGAAGTGCGACAGCGATTTATACCGCGTCTGTCTCAATGGTTTTCCATCCCCGAAAGAGAGGTGGGGTGCTATTTGTTTGTTTACATTTTACAGTGACTGGCTTAAATGCACTCCCAGCACTCACATGGGTGATGGGAGTCTGTCATACACACGAATTAATGCAAGGGGGCTGCCCATCACATTTTTTGTGTTGCCAACCAGCCCCCAAGCAATGTGCAGGTCACCTTTGAGAATAAGGGGACCTGCGCGTTCTAACACTAATGCAAACGAGAAAAACTCGACCTCTTCACTTTTCTCATTTGCCTTCATTTTTGAGAATCTGGCCCTATGACTCTTTTCCAATTCTTACTCGCCATGTGTGGTGATGATGTAGAGATGGAGGATCGGGAACGCGCAGTGGAGTACAGTTGCACCATCCAGCAGTTTGTTTGTTTGTTTATTTTACTTATATAGCGCACCTGACCCAGGGGTATCTGGGCGCTCATGAAATAAGAAGACGGTTACAGAGAGTACATACATGCATGGTTAGAACAGTACAGTTACAATTTCTGTGGTAAGCAGCAAGTGGAGTGATCCATATTAGGTCTTGCTGAGTAGCCATGAGATGACACTTCTCCTGAAGATAGCAAACACTTGTATGGATTTAATGTCGGACAGGAGGGTGTTCCACAGTTGGGCGGCCATGACTGGGAAACTAGAGCCGCCTGCTCTCTTCAGATTGTATCTTGCCGGAGCAGAGCTCCTTCATGTTATACATAATAAAAGAATAAGAATCTTACCCTTGTGTGTGACCCCGTCGCGTTACAGTGGCGACGAGGATGGGGAAGTGTGTGTGAAAACATTAACGAATGGGCACCAGCAACCTGAAACAAGGCAGGTGGAAGTTCTCCCCAGCGGCAACGAAGAGCCAATCACAGCCACACAAGTGGTCCAGAGCGAGGGGACGTATAGTGCACTGCAGCATGCTGGCACCAGAGGTGGTAGCAATTTCTGTAATACACCAAGGAGAGGCTCGTTGCAGAGAAATGGTCGGTGGATGGCTCCGCTAGAACAAAATAAGTGTTATAGGTGTGAGGGTAATCTGTATGGGGCTAATAACCCAGTGTGCCCGGTGCGTCACGTCATTTGCAGAAACTGCAACAGAAAGGGCCACTTTGTGAAATGTTGCAAAGCAATGGATTTTGTTACCTATGTAGGTGACCTAAGTGCAGGGGAGGAAGAAGGTACATGCCTGGTGGCAAGTTCTGAAGAAGCAATTGCTGTTTCTATGGCGACAATGCATGTAAATGGTAGACCAGTAACCATGATGACGGACTCCGGTGCAAAGTAATCACTTATTCCAAATGACAGGATTAACAACCAATTCAAGAGACACTGTTTGCATGAAGTAAATATCAATCCAATGGCATAAAGCGGTGTACCGATATACTCGATAGGATGGTTTGAGGTGGAATTGTACGCAAGAGAGAATGGCAACATGATGCTTCTCAGTTGGGTGCATCAGAAGCTGGAGGTTCGGCAGAAACTCAAGGCTGAGGAAGCAGTGTTGATGTGTGCAGATCAGGGCATGAGGAAGAGAAGCCTGACAGTTGAGTTGCCTCAAGGAGTTTGTACAATGGATACGCATGAAGCATCATGGATCCATTCCATACCAGTTGCCCAAAAGCTAAGCAAGCAACACACAGTAAGGGTGCAGAAGTAAGGCTCCGAGACAAGTTTTGGTTATAAACTTTTATTGACCAATTAAAGGGTTGGAAAAATGACCTCTCTGTCCCTAAAGCTTAATTGGGTTTCCCCCTCTTAAAGGAATCTAATATAAATGTCAGGATGTCAAATAAATAGTCCATCACTGTCACGTCCAAAAACCCTTCTTCTGACCCTAACACTAATAACTTAAATCTAACATGCAAGGATACTATATTCACAACTCAAGTACTAATGACAGTTTTTGTCAACAGAAAGTTCCCAATGGCTCAGGTTGTCAAATAAATAAAGCAAGTGTTCCTTTTCCACAAACTAATATTTGAATAACCAGGGATTAGCTCCATTCCTCTGGATTCCTTCTTGTTTCAGTTCACAAGGTAGGATCTCCTCTCCTCCTTATGTGGTTTTCTTGTTTGATGAAAAATAACTCCAAAAGTAAAGACGGTGTTCACTCAGCCAGGGATTTTGGGTCTCTTCACTGGGATTTACAAACTATCCAAAAGCTCTCTGCTCTTCAGTGCTTTCTTGACTGAACTTCACCCTTTTTTTAGCCTTTCAAATGGTCGCTGATCCCAGACTCCCACTGAGGTATTCTACCAGCTTGGGGTACTCTCCTGCCAAGCATAGGTGTTTTTCTTGTCTGTCTGTTTCTGTCAGGGTCCAAGACCCTCTTGTTCTCTGGTTTTCGCATGGGTGTGGGTCCCAGACGTGCAATGCGTTTTCACAATTGCTTGGTATCTCTCTTGCCAAGCATATGTTTCCCTTTGGAATGTCTCTGTTTCTCTCAGGGTCCAAGACCCTCTGATTCTCTGGCTCTTATATGGGTGCGTGTCCCAGATTCACAATAATGTCTCTTGCCTGCTTGGTTTACTCTCCTGCCAAGCATGCACCTCTTTCTTTCTCTCTTTGTTATTCCTGGGGTCCCAGACCCTCTTATCTGGTTCACTCTGTAGTTGATCCCAAATTCTACCCGCACTTCTAGGTCTGCCCGCGTACCTGTTTGCGAGGTTCACGTCTCCTGAGCGGCGGTGCTCCACTGTGAGGCTCTGGCAGCTTTCGGGTGTCTTTTCGGGATGGTGTTGGCTCTGCCAGTTACTGCTTCCTTCTTGGACTGTGGATTTGGCTTCCAGCAGCATTCGGGTGCTCCCCTTCGTTGGCAGTTGCTTCGCCGGCTGCTGTTTCCTTCTCAAGCTGCGGTTTCGCTCTCCGGCAGCTCCCCGCACTTAGGGACTTCCAGAAGGTTGTTTGGGCAGTGATTAGCATAGTCCCATCATCCTGGACTACCTTTGTGCTCTCCTTTGCCTTCATGCATGGTGTCTTGCGGTTCACCCCCCTGCTTGTCGGGACAACGTCTCCTGGGTTTCCTCCTCAGAGGATGGCTCTCTCCATATTGGTTTTCATCTGCTATTTTGTATTGCCTTTGACCAATCAAATGCTGTTAGACTAGACCGTTCACTCCAGTTCTCTGGAGTGATCTTCATACTCCCGGTCATCATCTTCTTCACAGTACTTGCATTGGAAGTATATGGAAATCAAATTGTGTTTTCATTCAGGTCTAACATATTAGGTTGGCTGCCTTTACAATGAAATATATTAGCACTGGAGGGAATTATGGGGGAAGGGTTTTGCTTTGGCACAGAGGGAGGGTGTACTAAAGCAGAGGTATACCACATTCACAGGGGATGGTCATCCCTAATCCCATAAGGGACTTCTTTACCCATGCAATCCTTCTCCGGTGCACCACCCAAAGGGGCCCTATTGTACTGTGGAAGCACCGCTTTGGCCCCAGGGGAAAGGTCTCCCCCCTAGGGGAGAAGGGACGACCTCAGATTTGTCACAACACTCTTTAAAATTAGGAAGGAAGTGAAGCAGGAGCTGGAGAGGCAAGGCATACTAGAGAGGATTGAGGCAGCATATTGGGTGTCACCAATTGTGCACAAATGCATTACACCAACCATCCATTATCCATTATTCATGGATTCATGAAATGATGTGCACAATAGATCCAACGTGGAGAATAATGTTGCTGGCTCAGATGGCTGCTTACCACAAGGTCAGTTCCCATGAAGCCTCCAAGCATTTATAACACCTGAAGATCTGTACCAATTCATAAGGATGCCATTTGAGTTAGTGTTGAGTGTCAGAATCTTTAGGCCATTTCAGAGAAGGGCATAGAGCCGAAGAAGCAATTGATCAATACTATTGCTAGCAATCCATGCCCAGATAGGAAGGAAAAATATATGTTATTCATAGGCATGGCAGAGTACTACTCCAAGTGTGTTTCCCAACTTTGCAAACAAAACAAAGGCGTTGAGGGATATAATGAAAAAGGGTGCCAAGTTTGAGTGGAACAGTGACTGCGATAAAGAATTTAACACGTTAAAGAAGGCACTGGAATCAGTGTCAGCCCTAGATAATTACAAACAAAGAAGGAAGACCATAATCGCAACAGACACCAGTAACATTGGGTTAGGTTCATCACTCCCACAGAGCTAAGAAGGAAAAGAATACTCTGTTGCTTTTGCCTCGAGGTTATTGAAAGGGGTGGAAAAACATACGCCACGAAAGAGAAGGAGCTATTGGCGATCAAGTGGCCAACACAGGATGTCAGGTCCTTTATCTCGTCATATCTTTTAAAGTACACACAGACCGCAAACCACTAAAGGAAATCATGACATCAAAACCTTTGTATAAAGTATCGAACAGGAACAGGAGATGGGTGCTTGATTTGCATGGACACACAATGGTGACGATATATATACCAATAGTAAGAAATTGCATAGCTGATTTCCTGTCTCGGTTAACGGATAAGGAGGAACAAGGCAAGGAAGATGGAGACCAGATCCAAATTGTCGGGGAACAAGCAATACTGGAGCAAGAATGGTATGAAGCAATGGCGGACGAAAACAAATTGATGAAAATAAAGGAAGCAATACAACAGAATTTGTGGGATAAAGCAAAGTTGAAGGAAGCTGGTCTGGAAGTAGTGTGGCAAATTAGAGCAGAATTATACCAAGCTACTAAAAAGAGGAGATTAAATAATACCACCAAAGAAGTTGAACAATGAAATAATAAGCTTTGCCCATGAAGGCTATCAAGGAATCATGAAGACAAAACAATGCATCAGAAGCGAATATTGGTGGCTGGGTTTTGATTGGCAAGTTCAGAAGGCGATTAGGTAATGTATCCTTTATGAATTCAGTGAGAACGATTTTGTGAGTTGCAAATGCCCAATGACCATGCCTGAAAGTCCAAAGGTGCCAGTGGACAAAGTTGTGTTGGATATTTTCGGACCAGTGTATAGTGGGGCTCACTGTGCTTAGGGAGACACAGCTTCACCTCACTGATGAGGCCTGGCTAGGGCAAAATATGTGTCTGGGGTTGCTGTTGGTACTCTTGTTAAGAGGAGAATGGCCTCGACATTTGGTGCTAGACTGCCCAAGTGGTTGGGACCAGACAAATATGCACATTTATATTTCTCCTCTGTGAAAGGTACAGTGAGCTAAAACGTGGTTGTAGACCCTACTGAGTGGGTACCTTCCCAGAGAACATGTTATTTGGCTGTGTTTGTTCTCAGCAGAGGGGCTCCCAGACCTTTTTAAAAATGTATATTGGAGGTCAAGCTACATATTTTGTGGTGCTGGTTGATCTGTGAACAAGGATGGCAGAAGTGGTGATCACCAAACATGTGTGTTCTAAGAGGGTGATTGAGTTCCTAAAGGGAGTTACCCAGAGAGAGGGGAAGCCAAGGATACCTGGCATAGGGCCAGTTAGGCATTTTTCCATCCAGACATTTAAGTTAATACAAATGTTTATTTTGAATTCTGAATCTGTTGTCTGTGTCTTGCTTCATGATGCCTTAACAGGGGCCTTGCGGTTTCTCCTGACTGAGGATAGCCATCATCACTTGGACATTAGAGTGTACATACAGATAGAACATCTTTTTATAATCTAGTGTTGCCAGAATGAGGACATTTCTAAGTGCCTCTTTTAATTCACAGAATGAATTACTCCTCTCCTGGGTCCAGGCCAAGGGGGCTTTTGCTTTCTGGGCTTCCATCAATCCCTGAAGAAGGAGTTTAATATACGTGCAATAGTCGAATGTCCACAACTTACAATTATTGCACAATCCCAGAAATTACTGCAGTTTCTTTACTATGTTTGGTTGTGGGGTGTGCTATATTGCTGCTGTCCTTTCTGGGATGACTCTACGCTGGTATCTCTCCAAAATACACTACTTCCTTCTGACACTACTGCAATTCATCCTTATTTAACTTGTATCACTTTTCTGCAAATAATGTGAGTAGTGCAACTGAATTCTCCCTACATTTGTCCTCTGTTGGACTGCACACTAAGAGATCATCAACGTATTATATCACTGAGAGGAGAAAAGTGGGCTCTAGGATAGAACACTCCTGTGCTGAGCTCAGTATTAGGTCTGATGGTCTCGGTTGGTCTGTGCAAGGTCACAGGTGGGCAGATCCTTACTCGTTTGCAGCACTTGTGGCAAACGTCTGGCAACAGCCTCGAAATCCCATGAGATCAACATTTGAACTTCCTGTCATACGGCTATCATTGAACAAAACTATCACTCCATTCTCTACAAAACCAACTGCCTTGAGGAGCAACTTTCGGGTTCGAAAGACGCGTCAGCTGACCATTCCTTAGACCATGTGTCTACTTTATGAATATTAAAGAAACACACCTTCACACACTGCATTCAGCGTGTAAATCTTTGTAGTCACAAGATCCAATGAAACTAACTTGCTGCGAGGTAAACAGAAATTTTGAGTATGGCGCCGCGGTAGGTAAAGATACTGTGAATCTGGATCGAAATAAAAGTAAATAAATGCACGGGTAGTATAGCTCAGTGGCAACGCGCTAATCTTGGGAGAAAAACAACGCAGAGCAACACAGGTTTGAATCGCTGGTCCGCGCTTAGAAACATCTTTGGTATTAAGCGCGTAATAAATAACCAATTATAATAATAACAATAAAGAATGTCTTTTTTAAGTCAATCACTGTAAAATGACCTGCTCCAGTGGGAATGTTACACAAGATGGTGGCCAGATTCACTCCCACCGGAAGCCCCACCTGCATTATTTTATTACATGAACGGAGATCCTGGGCCATCCTCCACGATTCCCGCCTTTGCTTTTTTGACAGGGTAAATGGCTGTGTTACATGGGGATTCGGAAGTCTTGATAATGCCCTGTCGCTACAGGGCCAATATTGTTTGATATATTTTCCCTCATCTGCCTCTCTCGACGGGGGTGCTGTTTTACCCACAGTAATATTGCTCTTTTCTTTTAACTTTATGCAGTCTTCCGGTGCCCTTTTCAACAAGCCTACATCGTGAGTGCCACAGGTCCATATTTTCACTGGTACCTTGTTCAAATCTGCGTGTGTGTGTGTGTGTGAAAATGATGCTGAAAATGTGTGTCTTCTGGAGGACTTCTCTGTACTCTACTGTCAGCTGGCATGGTATGCATGTTTGAAATATGAGCTCCCCCTTCTCCTCATAGTCTGCAAAAGGTTTGTGCTCTGTCAAGTCCATCAAATGTGTTGGATCAATACACATAACCGTGTGCCACTCTGTTACGTTGTCATCTGTCCCTTGTAAGAGTACCATGTCCTTGCTCATGAGTGCTGCTTATAAGTGTATGGTGATGGTGGTACCTGGCACTATTTCCCTCTGTACTGCAGGTTGAAAAAGAAATTCAAAATGTGTGATCCTTAATATGTGGCACCCATCTCAACAAAACGTGTACCCCATACAAAAATAGTTGTGGGGGCAATGGTATGCCTCACAGAGTGGTGTGTGCACAACATGTGTGTGCACCGAGTTTGTAATAAATACCTGGTGTGGATCACACGATGAACTTCTCAGTGAACAAAATAATAATTTTCAATTTGCTCATAATGTCTCTACCTAATATATTGATAGGTGTGTCCTTTGAATATATCAAGGGTGCTACAATTTGTTGTGTGCGTCTGGTAAGAGGCAAATCTTTAAGTTATAGGAACCGTTACTATAGCCCCAGAGAATCCCTGCATGCCCATTACTTTGTCTGACAGGGGAAAGTTATCCAACCTTAATACAGAACTTGATAGCTCCATAACTCCTGTGTCAACCAAAAACAAGAACTCTTTGTGGCCTATCCTCACTGCCACCTCAGGGTCCTCCTTGGGCTCGGCAGTTACGGAAAGCCAACAGCCAAACACAAACCGTTCCCAAAAGTGAGTGTCTCTGGATGATTTTTTTTTACAAAGCTGCATGCCACAGCAAAATGGATGGAACAAGGGCAAAAAAAAACATGCTTATTTTAAGGGCTGTCCGTCCAAGGGTGGAGGGACTTTCTGATATTAGGATATGCACGAGGTGTGTCCTCACACAGACCTTTACACAAATTGGTATGATGTCTGTGGAAGAATGTCAGAGACATGTTTTTGCAAACTTCTTAACTGGTTCCAAAAGCTACGGAAATGCATATGTTTAGACCATGCAGGCTTTCTCCACTTTCTTGTGGTACCTCGGCCTTACAGGGAGCTAGCTCTGTTGTCTAAACCCTAAGTATGTGCATACCTATCTATCTCTTTGGGTGTATGTTCATCTGCCTTTGGGTGTGTGTATCTATCTATCTTTCTGTTGATCTTTCTGCCTTTGGGTGTTTGTTTGTCTAGCTATAAAACCATGGAAAGATTCTGTTGCCTGAAGTTTGAAAAGTAAATGGTGATGTTTCAGCACACAACTAATACCTTTCTGTATTAAATTCTCTGCTGATAACAGAAACCCGTTAAGAGGATATTTGACCAACTCCAGTGGGTGGAATTGTGGAATCCTGTTTCTCTTGTTGTGCTTGAAGTGCAAAACAACAGAAAAGAAAAACAGGAGCAGAGTTCTTCTAGTCTGACCTGTGAAGTCAGTCATTCAGTGTTGAGATGGCTAGAAATAGCTAATCCTGCACTTTCAAAATAATGGCACCCTACACTCCCCTAACAGTTCAGAACAGTTATCTCAAAATTGAATAATAAAGCCATTTAAATATTACTAAATCGTATTTGTCTACTCTTTGTCCACTGACGAAGGATGAATGCCAACGACAACTGCATCTCCATCTTCAATTAATCACTTTGTGTTCAACATTTTTGTATAATTTGAATGTCTCTACCAGTTGCCAAGACCGACGGCAAACTTCGTAGAGAGTAAGTTTGCTCCTGAAATACTGTCTTTGGCTATTTTGATGTTGTCAATTCTGTCAATACTATAAAATGTGCAATCCTAGAAATTAGATAGACCACTTCTAATATAATTCTACAGAATAGTTTTATTTGGCTGTGATATTAGGATTCCAGATGTGAAATATAACAATATCATGTGTGAAAAATCCACTTGTTTTAGCTGTGTAAAGGTCTATATTGGTATCCGGTTTGAAACTATTACTATTATGTCCTTATAACTGAAAGCGAAGGAGAGCTGGAAGATGCTGATTCTTCCAAGATCGTGTGGTTTGGTGAAGTGGAAAGTCTGAAAAGCAATCCACTAGATGACATCTTGGACTGGGATGAGCAGTGAACATGGCCTTATAATACTAAGGTAATGCTTGGCACGTTGGGGCTCCTGTTCAGGTTTTTTAATAGTGTTTCTACCAACATATGGCTTATTCCCAAGGGCTCCTATAAAGCTGGTAGATAGCTGAAGAGAGGTATTGGGAGATAATATTTTAGCTGAATCACACTTTTTAACTAGCTGAGGAATGTGTGAGACAATGATTTGCTGACGAACACACATTTTGAGTTGTTAGTTTGAGTCCACCCTGGTGGGATCCCAATCTGTAACATGTAGGTTAAGCAGAGATTCCTGTGGCAGGTGCATGAAGCAATCTTGCTGGTATTGGAACCTGTGACTTACAATTGCATACCAAATTCCCAAGCAGATATCTAAAATGACTGTGCTATGTTACATATGAGGACTCCTGGCATTAGTGCACCCAACCATGCTGGAGGAAAAGCCTTGCATTAATCATAAGTACAGGCAACTTTCCATTCCAGAATGTTGTAGCTTGTTTGTGCCATTGTAGAAGGGCCCACCTAGATGCACTTGAGCCATGGACCTGCCCCCACAATATGACCTACAAGGCTGTGCCTCGATGTATGGGAGCACAAACAAACTTTAAATCTGATTAAGTGAGCAAGGAACCCCAGCATTGCTTCAATGGTGATGTCCCAAGAAGCGAGTCCCTTGTTTGCTGTTCTGAAGCAATCCAGGCACACCTCAATCATGATTCCCAGCAGGGCCAAAACATGTCTGAGTTGGCCTGCGCCCCCGTGTAGAAGGGACACAGCGATCTCGGCTAACAGGCAAACTGACGAATATGGCATTATGTCTGTGTGAGAGAGAAAACTCTTTCTAGAAAGAGCAAAAAAAATGTGCTACTCCGGGAAATGCCCTGGTAGGAGTTGGGAAATAGAGCACGATGCTGCGGAAGCACTAGCACATTCATTTTCATGTTGCAGCTTTATTCTTATTTTTTTTAATGTAATTTACTCCTATAGCAAGACCGTGGGTGTTATCCTTCAAATAATGTATTTTTCTTTCAGAAGCCAAATAAATGTTTTTTGAAAACCAAGCAATTTCGGGTTTTCTCAATAGTTTAGCAAACAGTTTAGGAGTTTTGGTCACAGCAGAAGGTCAGTAGCCACTCCCTAAAACAAACACCCAAACTTCTTTCAGACCAATCGGATGCGCCCATCCTGTTTAGTGAATCTAAGTCAATATGACACAGCTAATGGCCCCAGAAGTAAAGTAAACAGAATAGCACTGTAGTATCACTCACTTGCATTATTCATAATGTATGATTGTCTGGTTTTGTTTAAATTTTCTATGTTTCAACAAGCCTTTAATATGATAGTATATGCCATACCATATATTAACCTTACAGCATGCCTACAAATGTTTCGAGCAAGTTGCTTTTCGTTAGGGCACATTCAGTGATATTTCTAAAAAGTGATGTGTAACAATTATTAATTTCTCAACATCCTTGACATTATAGTCAAGAAAAATAGATTCTTGTAGGTAATTACATTGAGTACAAGTATCTTAAAATAAAAAAATGAACACTTTTCATGAGCTTATGTTGTGTGACAACAATATTGAGGGCTTCTGATGTATTCTGTAATGTAAAACTGGTAATTTCAGACTCCTCATTTCTGATTTAGTGAGAGAGTTCATGTGCTCGCTTTGGATTACCAGTCCTGCGGGAGGCTTCTTGTCCCGGATTTGGCCCCTTGTTAAGTTACGCCCCCATGTTCTTCTGCTTCTTGCTGCTGAGAAACTCAACATGGTGGATCGCGCTCCGGGTGGCAGTGCGAGACCCGAGTGCTGCAAACATGAGATGCTGGCCCACGCACCCCTCCATTGTAGCTCCCTCAACAGATGGACTTTCGGACATCGGGGGCAGAGGCAGGCATCCTGTACATTGACTCGCCTGCGAGACGCATTTATTTGATTTATTTATTGCATTTGTGTAACGCCCAGACTCTGAGGTATCACAGAAAAGGAACAGAGAGACAGTTAGGAATAAGATATTAATCATATTTGTTAAACATCCATGCAATAGAAGGTCCTTTTCCCCTGTGTTGGCAGCCGCTTACGTTCGTCCCATTTTTGTGTCTGATCCACAGCCTACAGTGGTGCTCCAGCTTCTATGCTTTTATATGTAAAGTCTCATGCTCCTGTATCTTTCAACATGTCCGCCCTGCAGAATATCAGCGCTAGAAGAGGCGGGGGAGATGGGACATGACCATGACTAGTGTGAGGGGGGTCAGCCTGACCCTGATCAAGTGCCTAACTGCTCTGAGGACCAGGGAAACCTGGATGGGACCCATCTAGGAGGTCCAAAAATGTCTTTGGCACATCTGCAGATACTAGTGCATGTAGAACATCAATCGGTCACTTCAACGGTTTGATGCTTGGGGAGAGAATCAGTCACTGGCCTGCACATGTCAAGCAGGTTATCCAGGCTCTTGGGTCTATTGTCATGCAAGCGAGTTTTGGACTTCAGAACCCTGGCTTTTTCTAGATATATCTACTCAGCTGAAGGTCAGGTAGGTTAATTCTAGGTCACAATAGGTAGGTTTAATCTACAATGGGGCCAATTGTTTATGCAAACAAATAGGGCCTTATTGTTAGTTTGGGGTTAATTGTGCTGTAATACTGCCTAACTCTGTTACCATTACCGTCACTTGGTGTCGGGAATGGCACTCTGTCAAGAGTGGCACAGGGTACCCAAGTAGGGTTTGGGTGGCTGTGCTGAGGTAAGGTAGCAGATAAGCACACACAGCAGGAAGTTCAACAAGAAAGAAGAGTAGGAAACAGTAGCTGTGAGCCAAAAGGGGCAAAAGATACAAAGGTACAAACAAAATGGATTCCCTCTTGGGGTGTATGCTGAAATGGGAAAGAGTGTTCCACGAACCTTAGGAAACTCCAGCCTTCTGCACAGATTGCTATAACAGAGGCCCACGCTCTATGCTCATGGCTGGGAACAACAGCAGTGGGTGTCTGTAACACTGAAAACGCGACAAAGGAAGGGGCAGAGGTTGCCTGCCGGAAACCAACAGGCAAGCTCTGTACAAAGGGATTACATAAGACACATGAGAAGACAAGAACAGAAATATCAAGCGAAAAGGAAGTCAATGAGCAATCTAGCAGAAGGAAATGAAGGAAAGGCAGTTAGACTGAAATAGATAACCTAAGGTGGAGTACAGAGGACTCAAGGAAAAGAACAAGGAGCAGCAGTCAGGAAAACAGAAGGCTGCAAAGTAGGAAGCAGGTCTGCAGTCAAGAGTGGCACTAGGTGCAGGCAAACTGTATTGGACTGCGGAGGACTGTAGTAGGCTGAAAGGCAGGGAGTCCAGAAGAACAGGACAGAGAGAGATTAGTAGTAGGCGACAGACAGAGAGCCCAAAAGAATAGGGCCGCTAGGTAGGGAGCCCCGAGGAGCAGGGCTGTAGGCAGCGAAGAGGTGCAGGCTGCAAGGTAGGGAGTCCAGGGAACAAGGGCTTGGAGATAGCAGAAGGTTGCAAGCTGCACGGTAGGGAGCACCACAGAGGACAAGGGCTGTAGGCAGCCGGAGTGAGGCAGGCTGCAGGGCAGGGAGCCCAGAGGACAAGGACGGTAGACAGCCGGAGTGAGGCAGGCTGCAGGGCAGGGAGCCCAGAGGACAAGGATTGTAGGACGCCGGAGTGAGGCAGGCTGCAAGGCGGTCAGCAGAGGACTAGGACTGTAGGCAGCCGGAGTGAAGCAGGCTGCAGAGCAGGGAGCCCAGAGGACAAGGACGGTAGGCAGCCGGAGTGAGGCAGGCTGCAGGGCAGGGAGCCCAGAGGACAAGGATTGTAGGCAGCCGGAGTGAGGCAGGCTGCAAGGTGGGCTGCAGAGGACTAGGACTAGGCAGCCGGAGTGAGGTAGGTTTCAGGGCAGGGAGCCCAGAGGACAAGGACTGTAGGCAGCCGGAGTGAGGCAGGCTGCAGGGCAAGGAGCCCAGAGGAGCAGGGCAGCAAGGAGTGAGCCCAGAGGAGCAGGGCCGCTGACTGTAGAGGGCTGCAGAGGACTGTAATAGGCTGCAAGGTAGGAAGTCCAGAGGACAAGGGCTGTAGGTAGAAGGCAGCGGAGCGTGATCAGCTGCAAGGCAGGGAGCCCGGAAAGGGCACTGGAACAAAACAGGATAATGCAGCAACAGGAACAGCATACAAAGTAAAGGGTCAAGGCAAACAGGAGCAGGGAGAACTCAAGATGCAAGACCCTGTGCTCCTGCAGGCAGCTGCTTATATACAGCCCTGCCCTGTTCTGAGGCAGGCTAATTGACAGCACCTGTAGCAGCACACCTGAAGACAATCTGCCTCCTCCCTCTCTGGTCCTGAGCAGGTGGAAGCAGCACTGGCCGCTAGGGCTTCTGGGGATTGTGGTCCCAATAATGATGAATGAGAATAGCCAAGAATTGAGGACTGCAGCCAGGTGCATTATGGTAAATGTAGTTAATTGAATAAAATAAGAAAGAACCAAAGTTGAGCAAATGGAAATAAAAGACCAAGGCGTGAAAAGGAGTTGTTCAAGGAGTATTAGGAGGATAAATGAGTACCAAGTAGTCCATGATGGTTGCCAATGTGTGCGGCGCGGGCATGAGACTTGGTCTGTAGATTTACTGTAGAATTACGATGGGTTAGTGATGGTCTAAATCCCCATTTTTGAAGTCTGTTGGACTCCATGGGGTATTCATAGAATGTATTGAAAACTGTGATTCCGCCACATTGAGCTGGTGGTGATTCCTCCACTTTGCTTCCAAACTTGGGATCAAACTGGGTCTAAACTGGCAGAAATTCATTTGCTTCCATTTTTTACATACCGCAAAAATTGTAATTTGCCCCATGGTGGCATTGACCTACAAGAACTTTAAAATGTTCTATCTGGTGTGCCCGGTTCATGGAACCCGCCAACTGTGTCTGACATCGACACCGTTTTCCCTACGTATCTGGCCTAACCCACCAATACGGTTGTAGGAAAGAACAAACATTTGTAAAAGGCAGTACACCGTCTTAGTTTTGCGCTTTGAAACTCATCTATAAAAAGCCAATAAGTGGCAATGGCAAACTGCAAAACGAGCCGAGGATGCCGTCCTAATTAATCTAACAAAAGAGGTCGAATTAGGAAGAAGACCATGAGATGGCACTTATAACGCTGACCATCCGTACATAATAGCTGGGGCATCCACAAGTTCAGACATTATTTTCAATGTCATAACAGTATTTATTGCATTATAAAGGCACACTAATTGCCATCGTCCATAAGTGAGCCAACTAGAATCTTTCTACAAACACGCCAAGGAGTAGATGGGGGAGTGCGCGCCCCTCAGTCACTTATCTATAGTTGGATTTGTAGATCATCTTTAGTGGTTTCTGCTTAAGGAGCTTTATAAATGGATCTATGTTGCCAACATTTCTTTATGATTATGAATAGGAATCACACGAATTCAAAACTGCAATAAGAAATTTGCAATGATGGTTTTTACAGGAATAATTGATTTTAAATTCTAATTATTTATGAAAAGTGTGTTACTTATTCCGAGATGTTGATTGCGTTTTATGAATTCAGAGAATACATATTTTGGTGCTTTTATCAAATAGAATATATTGTAAAGAAACGTGTAAGCAGTACAATGAGCGAGGGTGATATTTAGTAAGAGACACAGCCGTGTTGCGCAGCTGTCTCCATCTGATATAGACACTTCACAGGCAGCGACTGGACATCAGACTGTGGCGTTCATCCTCCATTCCAGGGGATGGAACGAGGGATAACGGCCTGCAGTCCAAGTTATCGGCCTGAGCAAAGCGAGGGTGGATAACGAGGACTCTGGGCCGTTATCCCTCGTTCCAGCCCCTGGAACAGGGATGAATGCCATTAGCAAAAAAAAAGGATCCTTTTCCAAGATGGCCACCATGGAAACGGAAGGCGGGGCTATGTATGGAGCCCCTCTTCCCTTTCCATGGCAGCCAGCGGGCGGCAAAGAGAAGGAGCGGATGCAGCGGCGGCACCCGCCACCGCCAAAGTAAGGTAAGTAGGTGGGGTGGCGGGTGAGAAAAAAAAATGGGACGGATGGTGGGAGGGAAGGTGGTGTTGCGGAGAGACGGCCGTCAGGCGGCTTGGAATGCAGGCTTGTACTGGCGGCTCAAGCCCGCGTTCCTAGCCACCTGATTGACTGGCTCCCCCACCCAGGGTGCTAATATATATTACATGTGGTGAAATGGGATTAGGAACCATTAACTTGTAATTTTGAGGCATGCTTGGCATGTGATGGCAGAAATTGGTCTTATGAAGCTGCACGTTACATATAGTGACCTACCATTGTGGTATTAATTGCATTCCTGGTGCATTTGAGACCGTGTTTGGAATATGATGGCAACAAAGGGACATACAAATCTGCACATCACCTATAGTGAACATACTATGCAGATGAGGAACTAAGTGTCATTTATGAGGCATTTGAGGTTGCACTTCACATAATATAGTAGCAATCATATGTGGGAGGCTGCATTTACAGTGCCCTATATCATGCATATGAGGCATTCACTGGCATTAAATGACATTAGGGTGGCATTTGAGGCCGCATTTCCTATATGATGGCAACAATTAGACATATGAGGCTCCCCTTTATCTATGGCACCTACATCAGGTGTAGGAGGAAACTCCCATTGGGTGGAACTACTGGACATTTGAGGCTGCACCTGGTATGTGATGAAATAAAAACATGCAACTTGTGAAGCTGCAGCTTATATGTTCTGTTTATACTGTATACTTGGATTGTAAAGCAATAACAGGCATACGATGGCAGTATCCGCCTATAGAAGCCTACATTTGCCAATCTGTATTATGGCACTACGTGGCAAGGTGGGCTTTGCTTGGCATATAATTACTATATCTGACATTTGCAGCTATTACTGATATAAAATATCAATAACTGACCATATGAGGATGTACCTGCATAGGGATGGCAGTGCCCATCGCCTATGTTGTGATATAATACATATACATATCACAATATTGATATATTATGACCACAACCATGGCATATCAATGCATCGATCTATTTAATATAGCAATGGGTTGTAACATCTTTTAAGTCTGATGTAGTACCTAATTAGTATTGTATTAATTGTTTGCTTATGTATTTTTTTTTACACCAATCAGGCACTGGTGATCTCATCAAGGATACAGGCCATATGAAGCTATTTCCTGCAATGTCATCAGGGTCAAAGATCATGAGATATCACTTCCTAGGTTGTTCTTCAGTGTGTAATGTCACTTTATGCTTCTCATGCCCTTTTAGTGAATTGACGTCTCTGCTGAATGCGTCACTTTCATAATGGCAAATTCAACCAAGGCGAACTGTTGTCTTCATTACCCGGCTCTTCCAGGAAACCCTCACCTGAACATTTTGAGATGCCTTAAAAGGAATGAGGAACTCACAGGCACCGACAGGACAAATGGGTTGCTGCAGATTCTTCTTAAATTGTGCAAGCCACCTCATCACGTGTCCGTGCGTACCCTAGATCATTGGATCAAGTGGTTTATGAAGCTGGTGAGCATTGACACTTTGGTCTTCGGTGCACATTTCATGATGGTGCTGGTGGCTTCCCCGGCCTTCAGTTTAGGGGCTGAACTGGAAGATATCTTGAAAACGGATCAATGGTCAGGGTAGTCTGTCTTTACAGAGTACTTTTTCAAGCCTATTGTGTAGATGGCCACGTTGGTGATAAGTCGGGGTGCACCAAATTGCGGCTTCGAGTGAGTAGTCGACTGAAGTTCAGCTGAAATCCAGTTTCAGCTGAATACTTTCTGCAACTGCAACATTCACTTGAAGCCGGTCTAGTTTCTATGATTAGGTATCTTCTCTCTCTTTCAGAAATGACAACCAATCACAGAGAGTGGAACTGCCACGAGAAGGAGGCAGCAGCTAATATGCTGTTTGCCTATTGGCTGCTGCAATTGCCAACTGCGCTGGTGTGCTGCATGCATTTTGCTCACAGAGCATCACCACATGTTCTGCGATCTACATATGGTTTGTGGTTGTAGCAAGTCAAGGGGTGAATCTAGCAGGGCGTGAGGTCATTGCAGAGGGTGTCTATAGATTGGATACTGACCTTCAGTCTGAGTAAAACTCCTAAACATTTTCCTAAACGGTAAAGAAACCCCAGGATTGCTGGGTAGTGTAGTTTCTTGCTTTAGCAATGTTTTGTTTTGCTGCTCAAAGAGAAGGAAAGAATATGAAGGAAAATACTTGCCTCTGTCTCATTAGTAGAATCAGGTTCCCCTATACTAATTAAGGCAGATAAAAGCCACCAAAATAACATGCAGCAACAGACCATCGGATGTGTGCAAAAGTGGCTTGCCTCAGTATCCATCGAACCGTCTACAAATATATGCCAGTATTGATAATGTGAATTGCATTTCTAAGTTAGATGTCTGCCTCACGACTTTAACACCCTCAAGAGAGTTGCTTTAACGTGCTGTCAACTACCTCATGAAGCATGCCCTGCCGGACAACCTCCAATTTGGATTTTGCAGCAAACACTCTACTGAAACTACACTCTCCCAAATCGAAATCCTCCTTGCCACTGTGCATTGCTCCCACCTCTCCTCCATTCTAATTGTACTAAATCTATCTGCTGCCTTTGCCCAAATACTCCGCTCCCGAATATTCATGACGGGTGCTTTCCGCATCTCATGGAATTCAAACACCTCCTCTTCTACCGCACCACCACTCATTGATTGAGCATCTATCAATGTTCTGTCCTGGGCCCAACTCTTTTCAGCTGATATACTCCTCCCATGGTAAACTAGCTTCATCCTTCAAGACTTCCTCTAACACCCTCTTTCAAGATGACACCCAGATCTTCTGCTTCCCTTTCTATGCCACTGACACCTGGGGCACAAGAGCAGATACCTTTCTGCCATCTGATGCTGAGTGGTTCTAGGCTGCCTTATGCTGAACTCCTTCAAGACTCAACTTGCCCTTTACCAGCCTCTATTGCCAACTCCACTCCCCCATCCACTATCTCCACCCCTCTCAGCCTCCTCACCACATCAACCAAGACTCGCAACTCTGGGCTAATAATTCACAGCGACCTTAAATTTAAGAATTTCAGCGTTTGCCGCTGCGGTCCGTTAACTTTCTAAACATCAGGAACATCTGCAGGTCCCTCACCCCCCACTCTACCAACACGCGAGTGTTCAGCCCAGGGGCATCATTCGAGAGACACAGGTAGAGCAGCTGCTCCGCCTGGCTCCACCTTGGGTATCCCTGGCACTGCCTCTGCCACCCTGGGCTAGAGATTGCAGAGGCAGTGCCAGGTCCACAATGCAAGCAAGGCTGACGGCTGTGTTTTCTTCGGTTGGACGGTGCCCTGACCATCATGGCATCATTGCCTGGACCCTACATTGCGTGTGCTTATCTGGAACACTAATCTTTTGTTATGCCCAGTATTTACAGAAGAGTACACACACGAACTGTGCTCCAGCAAAAAGCAAAGGAATAAAACACACTGCACTGTTAGAAAAAATCACTGTGGATGATTAGAGAGATAAGGCAATAGCCATGTGCCACACAAAAGCGAACAGGTTTAACAGTCTTCTGGTTAAGAGTTTTATGTTGCCTCTTTTTACTTATACCAACCTATAATCGCCAGATCCCAAAACATATTAATTGGCACCAGCACAAAGCGTATGATGTGAAGGACAGGCCATGTAGCAGTGTAAGGCCAAGCAAGCTGCTTTGCTACGGACAAACCGTATAGTGTAAAGCTGTCTTTAAGGACAAACAAAAAATAACTATATAATGCAAACGTCTACTTTCAGGAACACTACAGTGGTAAATAAATGCCAGGTTTTGGGGTTCCCTCTGCAGTGGCATTATGCATCATTCTATTTGGATGGCGAGTTTAGTGGCATAATGCTCAGCACTGTTTTGAGAGCGATCTGCAGTGTTCGATGCATAGATCTACTTTTTCGCACGCACTAGACGGCGTTATGCACAGTACTATATTAGATTAATGCAGTGGTGTCATGCAATACTATGTTTTGGGGTTAACTCTGCAGAGGTATGACATATGATTGGATATTTATAACGTGCCTTTACACAAGTGTTTCCAGGTGCCACAAGACAAGGAGGGGAGGCAGAGGGATGACAAGGCGATCGATCTTACTAGGCCTCGTGGCATTCAGGTCTTGCAAGTGCAAACGAGAAGCGCAAGGAGAGGTTGCGGGGAGAAGAGCAGTCAGAGCAGCGGGGCTCTGAGTACATGCGAGGACAGCAGAGGACTACACAGGTGCAATCCCAGACCGGAAGTGCTGCGTAGGCCAGAGGCAGTGTAGGGCGACTGTTCTAATGGGGGTGCCCTGATACCCTGTGACTCTGAGGACAACCATGCCACCAGTCAGGTCAAGCAGACAGGTAGACTAGCCGGGGAGAGGGAGAGGGAAGTAAGAAGAGAAAAGAAAGATGTTAAGCAGCTTCCGGAACTTCATGTGAAGCGGCTGAGGTCTGAGAGGGTCAGGGAAGCCATTGCAGAGGGAGGCATCAGCCACAGAGAGAGAGATCTGCCCCCTACTCTCTGCTTCGAGAAGCATCTGACCCGCATTGAGTGTGAGATAGCTGAGTGGAGAGCGCTAGAAGGAAGGTGTTTATGTAGAGAGTGTTGGATATAGAGAGGACCACAGACCCAGAAAAGTGTTGTGGATGAAGCAGAGTGTCACAACTTTTACGCAATTTTGGAAAAAGGATACAGATTGTTAAAGGATACAAGGTCAGCATCCACTTTTGGAACCCCTTCACTCTGGGACGTCCTGGACTATCACCAAGATGGTTCTGGGATATCTTGAACGTGATGTTTGCACAAGACTTTCCCCCCAAGAGCGCAGCCTGTAGAAAGTATACCAACTAACAGGCCAGGTGCTTAAGTGGAAAGGCAGGAGCAGCGACAACAGAGCTAAGGGAACAAAGAAAAGGATAGTTCAAGATAGCAGCCAAAGAGGTATGAAAATACAGCACTTGTTCCTTCCCCCCGTACTTGCCCCCTCTTACCTGCTTAGCAAGATAGGAAGTCCCGTAACCTTAGAGAGTGTAGTAGGAAGTTGACGTGATGATAGAAAATGGAAGTTCCAGTTGAAGGAAGTCTGTGCAATGGTCCACCTAACCGAAACGGCAAGTGTCCAAAATAATCCCCAAGTGTGTTCAGCAGAGCGTCCCCAAGTGTAACCAATCCAGGGAGCGACCACCAGAAACAGCAGAGCGTCCGTTTGGTCACTTCAGTATGTAGAGCGTTGTCTTCTTGTGCGGCGGGCAGCGCCGTGGATCTGTCTTTGTATATTTTCTGTGTAATAGTTGAAAGGGAAGGGAAGCAGGAAACTCGTGCAATAGTGATAGCACAATAGAGGGAAGGAAACGTGCGTGGAAGTCTTCAACAGAGAGTAGCACTGAAGGTCTTTATTCTTGTATGAATCCGAATACCATAACATACGGGAGCAGGCGGAGAACAAATCCGAAATGGGAGCCAGGGGTTCGTTAACCAGGGGAAACAACCGAGGGAGCCAGGAGCCAGAAATTGAAGGGAAAGACGTTCAGAATAGTCCTTGATACAAAGCCGTGTCAGGAATAAAACAGGAATCAGAGTAACAGTAGATCGAGTACTCGAACTGAATAGTCAGTTTTAGGAGCACCCGTTACAGGGACACGCCACACTAAGTACTGGAATCTGTTTCAGAACGCGAGGCACGTTGCGGGCGTTTCACGTGACCGCGAGCAGATGGAATTCTGGACCTTGTAGTGCAGCGGATTCCGTGAGCTGTTAACAGTCTCCAGGGCAGTTTCCACCGGGAAGTAAATACCCGCAAGTGTCCAGAAACAGGAATGCGGGGCATGACACAGAGGGCCTTGAACTTGATTCTCGCGGCCACCGGGAGTCAGTGGAGAGATTTCAGAGCTGGAGAGATGTGGCCCCTGGGGCTTGAGGCCAAGGAAAAGTCTTGCACTCCTCATCTGGATTAGTTGAAGAGGGTCAAAGAGTAGAGTTAGCAAGATTGAGAAAGAGGCTGTTGCAGTAGTCCAGCCTGGGGAGAACCAGAACTCT
This sequence comes from Ambystoma mexicanum, assembly GCF_040938575.1. Classification (NCBI taxonomy): domain Eukaryota; kingdom Metazoa; phylum Chordata; class Amphibia; order Caudata; family Ambystomatidae; genus Ambystoma; species Ambystoma mexicanum. The sequence continues at coordinate 989,999,028 of NC_090926.1, read as the reverse complement.
GCAGTGAGCTTCTGGGGGAAGGTGAGGAATGGTAGAATACCTCTGAGGAGGTGCAGCTAGGAATGGACCTTCTTGGCAAGGTCTGTGATGTTGTGGGATTAAATTACAGCCCCAAAATGTTAGAGATAGAGAGGCCATGCTAGGCCCCTATTGTGAGAGTGAAGCTGGCTGATGTTGAGACCCATTGGAAAATGCACGCCAGTTCAAAACATTGTTTTCCGATATAAGGCCTAGTGAATTAACACAAATTGGCCCATTTCAACTCTAGTAAAATACAAAGACATCGGGCAGAAGGATAGTGCGCCTTAGAACTGTAATATTGGTAACTGTGTCCAATGGAGTAAAACAAAAAGAAACAGGCGGTGCCGTCGCAGATGTCAACTTTGTGTAAATATAGAAAAGGCACCTTTGACAGATTTAAAACTGCAGCAGTGCACGTGGAAAGTAAAGATAAATTTGAACGCTGCACATTTGGAAGATAAAAAGGAGGAATGATGCCTGACATTTAAGAAATAAAGTCAAGTGACAGATTGCATTATCAGGACTAAAGAGACTTCATTTTTATCATATATAATCACAGCCTGTAAAGAGAAAGGCCTATTTCATTTTTGGTAAAAGCGAACACTTTTTTACTATGTTAACTGTAGCCTATTTGTGTGCATAAGATTAATAATGATTCTACCTCTGTTCTAATGTAGTAGAAAAGGAAGATTATATCAATGAACAGCAGGCCTAGGTGGAATACCAAATGTCAGATTCTTTCAGAATTATGTATGTAGCTTGCTTTTCCCCATTGAACTGGAAGTTCTGGGCATCTGAAACTTTGAACTCAAGACCTTTGGCTGAGGACCTCAAGGAGAACGTCTGGTTTTCGGTTTAAATGCTAACAAAATACAGAGGAGTATATCGGATTTGTGGAGGTGGCAGATAAGCCAGCCAGCAGAAGTGACCTTAAGATCAGGTCTCCCCATTAACTGTGCATTAGCTTCAAACAAAAAAACCTTTGAAGGGCAGGAGGGGAGGGCATGATCACCCAAGAAATGGTGGGGGATGCTGTGAAACTCATGGGCACATGTGGTGCCTTGCCATTGACTAACATTGAATACTTTTTCTTGAATAAAAAGCACATTATGTGTTCCATTGAGCTCATTTTGGGTTCATATTAAAGGGACTAAGCAGCCCGTAGGGACCATGTAAAAACAAATTTTGGTTGATGGCTACAAATTGAGTTATAAAGACAATTATAATTCTGGCCTTCTCATAATTTCGAAGGAATGGACATTTGGTGTGGTAATAGGTTATGGAAGTAAGGTTTGAAACATGGCAGGTCAGATTTGAAACTATTTCAGCGCAGCAGCAAATCGCTAAAAAGTGTAGCTATGCCCAGAAAGGGCATGCCGAAATAAAATTAGTATTTTGCAACTCACCATAAAATGTAGAATTAAAAAATATATAGTTTTGTGTAGTTATACAAAGATTAAGGTAGGTTCCACATTGGCAGATTTTCAGAACCCAAAAGTGTAAAACTACCTGTCATTTTAAAACGATGCATTTTTCCTCCTCCCTCAGCTTCCATAACCCATACCTCCTAATGTCTGGTCCTATCAGCAGCCAGTGGGCACCTTGGTGGAAGGTGAAGGGAGAGAGCTAGCCAATACTTATCATGGGAATTATGATAATAATTTAGTGTCACAAGCCCTATAAGAGATCAGTTTTCTAATCTGAGAGAGATCTTTCTTTGACTTTTCAACTCTTGGGACCTTTCTTTGGGCTTTTGATTTTTCCCTTGACTTTCCCAATCTATTGGTGGGTCTTAAGAATTGCATGGGAGGCAGAGGCTGGGAAATCTAGAAGCTAGCTGGGCCTGCCATTTGAGGAGCCAGAGGAAGTCTGGGTGCTGGGGTCTATCCTTGACCGAAGCCTTTGACCAGATCTGTGCTGTACTCAGAGGAGCCCTGCTGTTTCCTTGGATGTCCCATAACCAAGGCCTCGCATGTAAGTAGATTAATGCAAATGCCAACAAAAGTGTGGGAGGTAATCTGCCAGCCTTATTCTCCATCTCGCATACCGGGTCGGGGCATCGAACTGGGGAGATTCTGGGCACATTTCAACAAATCCAACTCAAATTCATTCCACTACAGAAATTCACCATATCCATGCAAATTTAATTGTGTTGGGAACTGCTTGTCTTAATCCTTTCCATTAAAATGTGGGGACAGGGGAAGCTGTGTAGATCCTTAGCGCATTGAATTGAAGTGAAATCATTTAATTCCCATATCGAACATCACGGGATGAGTGTTGTTAGGTTTCGAAACTAACAAAGCACATGCCCAGTGAGTTAGAGCCGTGATAGACAATAAAGTACTTGGGTGACTCTCCCTTTCTGAAACCCTGTCTTCTGTACAGAAGGGGGGTGTCCATAATTCCAAATTAAGGAATCCTAAAATGCTAAAATGCTACCATTCAAGCAAATGTAAAGTGTGTAAAACGAAAATTCCCATTTATTTACTTGCATCCCAAAACGGTTTTCCCAAAGCTTTGTATTTCATGCAAATAAAAAGCCCAACATGATTTTCCCATTGAGTTCCTTTCCTGTCTCTGCCTTTCATGCAAATAAAAAACCCAGAGCAATTTATTTTCATTGTGTCTATTTATCAAACCCTGCCTTTTAATAAAAAGCCAAAACGATTTTGCAACTGTATTACCACTCCCTGTACCATGCCTTCAAATTAAGGGGTCATATATAACTGATGACTGGGGGTGGGGGTTTCTGTTAGAAAAGAGCATTGTGATAACCCAAGCAATCACTGGGTTTGTTCAAATTTCGTTATTTCATAATTGTTAATGTGCAAGAAATCCTCTGCATGTGATTTACGTGTGTGTGTGTAGCATCTGTAAATTCATTAGAAATACAAGTCAGTCATTTGGTGTAAGTAATTTGAAATTGTGACATTGTGTAGTGCCACGGCATTGGTGGCCGATATTTTGGTTGCTATTATTATTTGTCAAACCTTAAATAAATATATATTCTTACTATACAACTGCCTGGTTCCTAGCTCATTGGTGGTACAGAGGTTATTTCCTGGGGATGGAGCGAGACCAGTTGGGGGCCAAGTTGAATCTATATAAGCGCTCTGGGTGTGTGCCACCTTGCTTTCGGGGGGATGGAACTCCTTGAGTTGAGAATGACTGCCTAATAAATCACGACAATGTCAGTAGAGAAGGAGAGAGTGGAGTTGAAGATGACACCAAGGTTTTTTGCCTCACAGGAGGATGAATGGAGGGGCCCAAGGAGGATGCCAGAGGGAGAGAGGAAAAGCAGGAGCAGGCGTCCCAATGAGCAGAAGCTCTGTCTTACTGGCATTAAGACAGATGTTGTTAGAGGTGCACCATCCCTGAATAGCGGATAGACAGTCAGAAATTAGCAAGGAGGGAGAGGAGGCTGATGGTAGCCTGAAAGAGAGCGGTGTGTCATCCGCATAACACTGAAAGCTAGAGGAGAAAGTAGAGATTAGGTGAGCCAAGGGGGACACATAGATATTGAGGAGAGAGGCCTGGGGAACACCAAATGCAGAAAGAGAGGTGGTGGAGAGAAAGGACCCAAGTTGGACGTTGGAGGGTCTGTCCAAGAGGAAGGAGGTAAGCCACGCCAGAGCCTGACCAGTGATGCCAAGGTTCACACTGAGACGATTGATCAGGGTGGCGTGATTGACTGCGTCAAAGGCAGAGGAGATGTCAAGGACAATGAGGGCAGAGTGAGAGCTGGAGTCAAAGTTGGAAAACAGGTGTTTAGGAGAGCAGTTTCCATTCCTCAGGCTGATCTGAAGCCAGACTGATGGTGATGGAGATAACTAACAGATTCAGTGTGGAGGTTTAGCAGAGAGATGGCCAGTTTCTCAAGTTGTTTGCCCAGGAAAGGAGTGATGGAGATCGGGCGTGTATGTTGCACAGCTTAACTCTGGGAAGTGCACAGCAGTGAGGCAATGCTCAGCTTTGCATGGTGCATAGCTCTGTGTTGGCAATAATAACCTGAAGTGGTATGGAGCAAATGCTTCTAAAAAAACCCAATAAAAACACCTGTCATTATAATATATATTTATAACATAATCTGTTTTTTGTGCCTGTGAGTGTTCTGCAATTGAAGTCCTTCTATCTATATTTGTGTTGGCAAACAGAACTTTCTTCTTTTCAATTCCATTCTGTATGAAAACTATTCTTCTTTTTTATTGTTTCAGCTGCAGTTTAATAACATGTATGCAATGTATCCTGTGTCTCTGCAATGCCCACAGATCTTGTCATTCCTATGTCTATGCCCTTCACATAGATTTCTTTATCTTGCTATACTTGGCTTATGTTGTCACTGAGCACCTGAGAATATACTTGGCTTAAGATGACAGTATTTAAGCCTTCAAGGCTGCCAAGACTGCACACGACATATGATGGTATAATATGGTGACTATACCTGGCACGTGAGTCTATTTTGGCATATATTGGTAGTTCCTGAGTATATGAGGATTCACTTGGCGTATGATAACAGCACTTGGGCATATGGTGAGCAATGTTCCCTCTAATTATTTTTCTTCTAAGTGCAGAAGTGGTTGGCTTCCACGTGCATATTATTTTCTATGTGCACATCTGACTAATGAGGAAAGCCATTTTGTGTGCATGAAATGGAGGCAAATATCCCCCTCCCAAACCTCTGAAATACATTACAAATCAGTGTAAATGTACCTCTAAAAAGCACTTTTTCCAAAGATATAGGTTAAGGAAAGTTGTATTTGTGATTATAAAGAGAGCTCACCAACCAGTCCAAGACTTCAAGGTCTGCCACTGTACCTAGCAAAAGTAGGCACATGCACAGAAACATGTTTGTATGTATAAAACACACTGTATGCTCATTATAAGCAATAGTGTTAGTTGTGGCTATTAATTTGTTAAGAGACAATGCAGAGCGTGGTTTTTGTGACTGGGACAAAAATACTCTTATTACAAAAAATAAATATTAATTATCACAACTGATGTGGCTGGCAAGAAATTCAGACATGTACATTATTTACCAGATGTAACAATGGCAGCTAAGGGGATTGTTCCAGAAAACATGCCAATAAGTGTTAATGTGCCACTTTAATGAAGTAATTCACGGACCAGGAGAACATGTCTCTCATAATGTGCGTCAGGAAGATAATTGCATCAGAATAACTACACTAAAGAGAATGGCAATCAGAATCCAGGTACCACTGCTTACCATCAACATTATATTGTCCTGTGAACAGTGCAGTGAAAATGCTTACTCAAATCTAGTATTTGTTGTTTAAGTGCAGAGTCAATAAGCTCTCCAAACGGGGAGTCTGTTTTAGGTTTTCCGTGGTGTTAGTTATCAGTAAAGGTAATACCAAGTATTGTGACTGTCCAATACCTTCAGTGTTCTATTATTGTGATTAGATATTCAATTTTTTTGCGCCAAACTCTGTATATATATCAAGTATTACAATATTTTGAGCTCGAAAACAGACAAGAAAATAAAAGCACTATGAAAAAAATCTTGTGGCACTATGAGATTTAATGAAAGAAAGATAAAAATAAAAGAACGAAGCTCACACTATTGTAATACTTGATATATACACACAGTTTCACACAAACAGGTGAATACCTAATCACAATAATTAAGAAACCTGAAACTGGGATAGTCTGTGTCTTATTGTGCTGGGGAGATAGGAGTATTGTGTGCCAGCTGCGTGGTGAGTAGTATGTGGTTAACCCTGATACCACTACATATACTAGTCAAAGGTGAAAAAAACCACTCGCACTCCACGCTTGGCTAGTAAAGTTCACAATAATGTTCCGATGCAAAGTGTCCCAAAGTCTTCAAATGCTTGGTATTCCAGTTTATTATCTGATATTTAAGTTAGCAGAAACAGCCAGCCTGTTTCTACTAACAGCCAGGCTTTGTATCTGGACAATTATTGTGATCTTTACTGGCCAAGCGCGGAGCGCGAGTGGTTTTTTCACCTTTGACTAATCACAATAATATTACTCAAAACTAGCCCTACAGAGAAGAGGCATACATACTACCATAAAAACTGGCACATTTGCCCAACAAGAAAATACAGAGTACAAATAGGCTCAACAAAAAATGGGAAACCATGAACAAATCAGAGCCTATCCGCTGCTTTTACCCATGAAGTTCCACTAATATTTTCAAATCGGTTCCCTGCAGTGTAGTACCATCGGAAGGGGGTTTAATATTATTACTGCCAGTCAAAAGCTAATTACTTTTTAACTCCCTAAAATATAATTTAATTCCAAGTAGGGAGTAAAATCTAATCAGATCACTGCTTGTAACCCTTAGATAAGAAGTGAAATGACTGGGCACATAATACAGCCTGTAGTTGCTTTCCTCACCCTTCCTCGCCCCAGCCTAGGAGAAATTCACTCAGAACCTCATCGAAGATTTTTTATGGAGCCCTTTTGAAGAAAATTACAGAAATGTGCCTTTTGAGTTAAAAGCGGCAATGCTCAGAGGCACAACAAATGGATGGCTTTCTGTAACTAGGGTCCCATCTTCTGCAATACACTGTTAAAAAAGATGCACGAGTATGCAGGAGGCACTAAATACAGAAAACATGATTATATTGAAAAGCCTTCAGCAGCTGAGCATAGAGAGAAACACAAGGTGCAGTGTCCTAGACTGTTGTTAGCGTTTACTGCAAAGAAACCGCAGATTCCCTTCACAGAACTGTACTGACCAAACATCAAACTTGTTACTAATTTGTTCTTCACCCCCCAAGGAGTGATCCCCTGTGCCCCTCACTCCCGGATTCTGCACTGGCCTCCAATACTAGTTGATTGAGCATTATAAAAAGTGATGGAATGTAGCAGTAAAACACTCCCTCAGATATTTGCATATCCACAGTACTTTGAAAGCAAAACATATTTAAAGCCTCACCATAATATAACGAGCAGTTCTTTTGCAGTGCAAACCCGATTGTTTGCAACATCCCCTAATATTGTTGTGGTATACATGTGCTCAGTGAAACCATTTCTGTATAGCAGAGAATGATTGCATTTATTAAGGTCTAAGTTGGTTTAAGTAAAAAAGTATTAAAAACTGGATGTACATGCCATTAAGTCGGAAGTTGCAAGGCATGGAGTACAGGGTTCACTATTTTGGGTATTTGATAGGGGCTGTGAGAAACCTGAAGGTGTCTCCCTTGCTAGTCCCGGGCGATCTGTTCTACAGGTGGCCAGGACATGGCCATCGCTATTGGATCCAGTTCCTTGGGGTGGACCAGTGAGGGAGGATCACCTGGATGGGGGGTCCTCGGGAGTTGGAGTGGGACACTGATTGTTGAGATGCGGTGTTCCCCTTATTTCAACACCTTTTCCCCATCCTACCACATAGGACGTTCGAAAACACTGCCTCTCCTTTCCAATACAAACACATTTGCACAACACAAGAGAACGGACTAACACCAGAGCCATTCAGCTGACATGTCCCAATAAAAGGGTCAGGCAAAGTCACGCAATTGATCAGAATCACACACACCCGACAGCTCTTTCCCTTCCCCACAGGATTAAAAGGTGGAGCAAGAGAGCACAGTGCGAGCAAGACAAACCGCACGACGAGACAGCTATCCAGGCCCGGCAGTTCAAAAGGAGGAGAAAGGCCGTGAATATTGAGAGGCTGACAAGGATAGACAAGACCTTGCCCTTTTCGATGCAGACCCACAAAACCTCAGCAGAGGGAATCTTAAGACCAAGGCCAATAGCCCAAATGTGCTGCAGCAGATGTCAACAGTACACAGAGCATATCGACGCTGATACATGGAGCGAGGGAAACTCCTGATACCATGGTACCAGCCTTGACTCCAGTTACGTGGAAAGCCAAGCGGTTCATCAAAGGCATGACTCGAGGGGAGAGAGCCGATAAGAGCAGAGCTGTGGTGAATGAAAGTCGCATTGTGGCATGTTGAACCAAGTTCAAAGAACTGTAAAAGTGTTAAGGGGAGACCAGCTGCAGAGGAAACCACACCATGTGGGTGTTTCTCCGAGAAACTCTGGTCAAGCCTCATCTGAGTGAAACTACAGATAGGAGAGGGCGGTAGGAGAGCCAACAAGTTAGGTCAAAGCGGTCATAGAGGAGTTCAAGCAAAATCCCTGTATAGTCGAAAGCCTTTGCCCTAAAGAACTTTAAAGAAAGCAAGGGAAGTGAATATCCCAATCATTGAAAGCAAAGTGAATGTGACGTTGGCAAGAGTGAACCCGGAAAGGGGATGCTGATGAGAACGGGGCTAAGTCTAAAGTCCCAAGAAACAGTGTGTTGACCAAGGTGAACCCGGCCAAGGGATGTCCACTGGAACTATTTAGAAAGACATTAAAAGAAGTGAGAGGAAAAGCCATAGTGAACACAGTGGAAGGAGGTTGAAAGTAAAGCAGGGCCAGCGCCCAGAAGCGGGGGATCCAGGGGTGAAGCCATCACTCAAAGTGAACGGTGGAAACAAACTTTCATTTTGTTAAAGGAACTTTTGTTTTGTTATTAAATAAGTCAGGCCTACAAAGGCAAGAGACTTTAAAGGGAAACAAGACTTGGCCATCGATTGTCGTGATAGCTGCAAGTGGAACTGTCGACTTATGCTGGGAGAGCTCGACTGTGTGCTGTGCTCCAAGCTCCCATTTTACCCTGTGCTCAAAACATGGGGAAAGGAGTCCCATCCTGACACATTATTTGCGAACACTTCTTTCTTTTCTTGAAAATCATCCCACACCCTTTTTGTATTAGTTGTAAGGTTTGGCAATAGGTTTGTTATCATAAACCCTCTTTATTTCTGATACAACACCACTAGAACTACCTTATTTTCATTTGATGGTTGATGCTTTCTCCCATCTTAGATTTAGGTTTGGATCAGGCGTTTTTTAAACCTGCATACAGTTCAATAAACAACCTTGAACTGTGATCACTTGTGACTGTCTTTCCTGTTGCCACCATGAGTTCCTCACAGGGCCCACTAAACAAGGAATCCGTTTAGGGATCACAAGTATACAGAAAGAGTGGCACCCATACCTGATCTCCCAAAGAGTACACTGGACCTGGAGACGGATGGGTGCCAGACTAAGTGTTGCACATTTGCAAGATGTTCTCTAACATGTTGAGGAACATGGCAATAACTGGAATGGTTCTTTGAGCTGCAGGCACTGAAGACATATGTGGGTTATGCAAAGAAGTCATGCTATCAAAGCAAGACAGACACAAGTGATCACAGTTCAGGGGTGTTCATTAAACTGTATAGGTAGGTTGAAAAAACACCTAATCTAAACCTAAATCTATGATGGGAGCAAGCTACGACCATCAAATAATAATAAAGCAGTTCTAGTGGCGTCCTGTCAAGTGAAAAAGGGCCTATACTAAAAAAACTATTGCCAATCCTTACCACTAGGTTACAAAAAGAGTGTTGGATAATGTTCACTAGAAAAGAAAGATGTGTTCACAAAATAAGTCAGGAAGGTATGGCGGGGGTCTCCTTTCCCCCCGTTTTTAGCATGGGACAAGGTGGGACTCCTGAGCTCAGAACACTCCTGGGCTACTTCAGCACAAGGTTCACAACTCTATTTCATGATACCAGAACCATGAAGGGTCAAGTGTCTTTCCTCACAGTCTTTTGCCTTAGAAGGCCTGCTGGATCCAAACAAACAAACAACCAAAAGTTCCTTTGGTGATCTTGCATCTTGGGCGATTGCTCTTCCTGCCTAGGACCCCCTTACGCCGGGCTCAGGTCCCCTTTGCAAATTGGGCTTCCCTCCATTGGGTTCTCTACAGCCTTCTTTAACACAATTCATGATTTTGCTCATTGCTAATAGCACCATGGCTACCACCCATCTCGTAATGAGGCCCATAATCTTTGTAAATACCTTAAAAGAGTCAGCTTGCAATTATTATTATGGTATTTATTGAATGCAGACCTAGATTCGGGAAGCAACAGAACACTTTACACTCATAGGGGGACGAGCACAGTGAGGGAGGCAGAGAAAAAGGGAGTGGGAGCTAACAACAGGGGAGGGTGGGCAATTGGCAGAAAGGGATCTACAAACAACCAGGGGAGGCATATTGAGGAGCGGATCACCCTGCCTCAGTTAGGGTGGGTAGTGGAGCTGAATTGACCTAGGTGTTAGGGAGGGGCCATTCCTTGAAGAGGAAGTTAGGGAAACCTCCATTCTCCTACTCCTAGACCTATCAGCCGCTTTTGATCTGGTTGACCATAAAGTCCTTCGCAACCACGTCAAATCAGCTGCCAACTTCTTCTCAAAGGCCACTGCTTGGATAAACTCCTTTCTGGACAACTGAACTATAAGAGTCATTTCGTCTTCCTCAGCTGCAGACCCAGTGCCCATCACTTGTGGCATGCCACAGGGGTCCTGCATCTCCCCGATTTTGTACAATATTTTTAAAAAGCCGCTCTTTGATATATTGGACAAACTGGGTGTCTCATACACTAATTATGCAGACGGCACCCAGATCCTTATTCCAATCCAGGGAGACTATGACAAAGACACTAACCTGATAAACAGAATCTATCAAATCATACAAACCTGGATGGCCACCCACGGTCTATTTCTGAAAGACGAAAAAACCGAGCTGCTTATCATTGGTTCCACGAGTAAACTAAACAAACTCTCCCATCTGTACAAATCCATTACTATCGATGGCATCAAAATCAATGTAGCCAAGGAAGTTAAAACCTTAGGTTTCTACTTAGACTCAGCTCTTAACTTTAACAAAAAAGTAAATGGCACAGCATCGGCAACAAGCCACACCTGCAAACTAATCTATGCATGTAAACCATTTCTAACCACCGATAGCTGTACCACTATAGCATGGGCCCTAATCTTATCGAAACTTGGTTACTGTAACGCACTTTACCTTGGCACTAGTAAGCACAACACTAACAAACTTCAAACCCTTCAAAACAATGCCCTTAGAACAGCCATAGGCATTCCCAAAAGTCAGCACATATCTGACCAAAGGAGATTCACCAAATGGTCAGCCATTAAAGACAGAATCAAAATCAAATCCCTGAACATTACATACAACTGTCTCAACAACAAAGCACCTGCATACCTCATAGAGAAATTCACCAAGCATAGGTCTGAACGACCCCATCAGAAAGGCTCAAGCCAGCAGTCTAAGAATCCCTAACTTCAATCTAAGAAGAACAGGAGGCTCATGTCATGATGCCCGCTCCCGGGGAGCCGGTTCAAGCCCGGCGTCCCCGAAAGCGGACATCCAGTCCCCAAGGAAGGACCCAGCAACCCCATATAGGGGCCCTTTGGACAGTGTCCTGGCGCCTACGGCGCCAGGCTCATAAAAGACATCAGTCCTGGCGTCATAGGCGCCAGGCTCATTATGGGAATGCTTGGGTGCACTTACCTGATGCAGACTATGCTGCAGGATCCCAGCCTCCTTGAGGCCTGAAAGGAACTACTTTACCTGTGGGACTAATTTACCATCCGGGCGTGGTCGGGGAAGGATACATACCTGGAACTTCTTCCAAGGCTATTTAAACCCCATCCGAACAGCCACACGTGCTTCGCGTTGTTCTGCATCTAGCAGCTGGACGCTCACCGTGTCTGCTCCTGCATCCTGACTTCTGCCACGCCTGCCAGCATCCTGGATCACCTGCAAAGGAAGAGAAGAAGAGAACAGAAGAAGGAAAAGTCCTTACCTGCTAAATCCGCATCCCGGAGACATCTCGCCGACAATCCTGAAAAGGAAGACTTTAATTTAAAAGCTCATCGCGTCGATCGCTGCAGCGCCGCATTCCACTCACCTTTACAGGGCGCCTCCATGTTCAGCAGCGATCATCCGGATTCGCAGTCACGCCCCAGCGCCTAGGGAGAAAAACACCAGAACAAAAGGTGAGAGAGAGAAGGGAATAAGGAAAGCTAAATCTCCATGTTAAGACTTACCTGTTGATTAATTCCCTCTTCATTTCGGGTCCGCGCCGCATCCTGGCATTTCCGGACCCCGGCCCCTAAGGGGAAAAAGAGACATCAGCGTTAATGAGCGAATGAAAAGACATTACCAAAAAAAACTCATTAAAGACTTACCTGATTTCTACAAGGATTTCACCGCTCATCTCGGGTCGGTGCCTGTTCCCCGGCATTCCGTACCCCGGCCCCTATGGGGAAAAAGACACTTGCATTAGTACATTAATGCATGGACACAAGGGGAACCTCTTATCAAAAAACTTACCTGGAAGCCAAGCAAGTTTGGTTCTCACCAATCCGAAAATCCAGTGAAGTAACTGGATACCAACGCGCCCCTGCATCAGAAGCAGGATGGAAAGCTCGTCCTTCCAGACCCTAAGAAGGATACTTCTGCGAGCCAGACAAGCCAGATTTGGGGGCCCGGTCCAGTCCGTCTTCCGAACCCTGCGCATCACCTTAGAAGAGGTCACAGCAGCGCGAACCAGGCCAGCGCCTCCGTGGGAGTCAGGTGAGCGTAACAGCTCAAGCGTCCCAGTACTGGCAGCCCATATATGGAATTCAATCCCGGACTCCTTAAGAGCCTCACCTTCCTTCTACTCCTTCAAACCAATGTTAAACTCTGGCTACACTCTAATGACTGCTGACGCATATCCCTATGAACGGTCTCTTTGCACCAACTATCCTGCACGACCAGCATAAAAAAATCTAGTATTACTTAACATGTCTCATATATTGTCTCCAATGCACCTGTGTTGCACACTTACACACTAATGTTAACTCTCTTCTTTGTATACCGCAACACATGTAGATACTAATGTAAACTCTCTTCCCTGTATACTTCGCCCACTTGATGTCTCAAGCTGTAAATTTAACCTAACATGCAAATATAACCTAAGCTGTAAACGTAACCTAAGATGTAAATGTAACCTAGGATGTAACTGTAACCTAAGACATCACAAGCGCCGAGATGCCTAACGGCCCGGTGCACAAATAAATAAACAATACAATACAATGTCCTGTGGGCTTTTAAATGTGATGTACGACTGAGTTTCATGCACATAATGGTAGATGGCTATATCAGGATCTTTGAGGAGTGAGCCCCAAAGGCTCCATGTAAAGGTTAAAACAGATAGGTGAGAGGATGGTGCTTTGGGGGACTCAGCAGGAGACTGGGGGTAGGTTAGAATGAAATATGGGAGATATGGTAGCACATGCCCGACACCCTGACTATCCCCCCTTTCGAAAGGATCCCCTACCCGGCATTCCCTCAGCCTACTGTTAGCCAGACCCCTGGTTTCCCCAGAACCAGCAATGCTTCTCCTGTCATAATGTCATCTGGCAGAACTACATTTAAAGGAACTTTACTCTTTCTATGAATGTCCCATCAATGCGGTCAGGCAAAGTCAGGCACTGAATGAATACGGTAACCACCTGCAACCTGTTAAGGCTCTTCAGATGTATACAAAGAGCAGCAACATGAGAGTCGGAGAGAGATGCAGAACCAAAGAAGGGATCTGAGTTAGAGACCAAGCTGAGAGGTCGTGGAGGCAGCGTGAGCACCCCGAGAGTGGCCAGCAGAGAACAAAGCGCGGAAGCTCTTAGAGGCAGCGGGTTGAAAGGGGCCAAGAGAGCGTGGTGAGGGAGCCATGTCTCCAAGGAGCCAGAAGGGGAGGGTGCGGAAAGCTGCTCCCAGAAAACCAGACCCTTAAGCAAGACAAAGTGAGAGACTGCAAGGAGCATGATAGAAAGGAAATAAAGGTATCGGAGTGGTCACACACAAGACACAGAGGAAGCATGCATTCAAAAGGCTCCGATGTCAAGAAGAGAGAGAATGTGAAATTGAATAGGGATTATTAGATTGAAGACAAGGTGTTGGAGTGATCATGCATAGAACGTGGTTTATGCCCATTTGAAAGTGTCCGACACAAAGAGTGATGAAGATTGCAAATGGTGAACTCTTTGGCTAAGAATACCCATGTTTAAGAAATGGAACTGTGATACTAAGTAAAAGTCTGGGGCGACACCAGAAAGCATTGGGAAAGCCAGAAAGAAAAGTAAAGAAGGCTGCTGGGCCTGAGGAAAAGGAAAACCCCAGAGAACTCTGAAAGGAATTTGTTTGAACTGCTGAGATCTGTGGAACTGTTTGAATCAATGGAACCTTTGTGAAAGAACCTTTGTGATGAGACTTGGATGACCTTGAATTGAGTCAAGCTTGGCAAGGGAGTTGTAGAACAACTCCAGAACTGCAGCAAGACCCTGAAAGAAGTTTAGCTGCAGAATCCCTGCAGCATTATCTCTATTTTATTTACTACACCTTTTTTATGTTGGCTAAATTCCCTACATAGAATCTGTCTGGAAGTGAGAGCAAGCTTAGGTTAAGACACAGACACCTTTTTGATTTTAGCGGAAAGACAGAGACTTATATGTGTTTTGGTTTTATGTTTGCGATGACTCCCATATAGTTTAGGGCAAGATAGGTTGTATCCCAACCCCCTTTTCCATGGTACAAACTAAATAGAGGGTTTGAGCACCATGCCTTTCTCATACCTCTAAATCATGGATAAGAGTGACTACTCATGCACCCTCGTCTTCCTTGTCCTCTTGGATGCATTCAACACCATTAACCACTGCATCCTCCTCTCCGACAGAATGGGATTCTATGGCACTGTCCTGAATTGGTTTACCTCCTACCTCTAAGGTGGGCATCAGGCTATTTAGAGATGCTGTAATGTAGTGGGTTTGCAGCCTGAGATACAGTATCCAAATGAGAACAGAAATGCTTAGGAGAGATAATGCATTGGCATTAGAATCTTGCAGTTTGATATCCTGAGATCCATAGAGAATATGAGTTATATTTACGAGGCAGAATGATCATGGCATTGGCTAGAATGCAGCGGTTATAACAAGTTCCAATATGGATATATGATCGATGGGAATTGGTGTGTTCAGATTAATGTGTGGTTTGAGAATGCATACATGAGCTAAGCATTGGTATTATGAACAAGCAACAAAATGAACAATAATCCGTCAGGAATAACGGATATGGAAGCGTTTGTTTACCTCGGACGTCATACACTTTTGCGCGGGACTTCATCATGCAATTTAACCCTTTTTTTCCCGCGGTTCACCACAGGAGAAACTTTTTGCATCAGCCGAGAGGCGATCGGCACGGGAACGAGCCCGGGATTCAATTTAGGTAAATATATGACAATGCAGCTTGTCACTTAGAGGCCGATTCATGGAATAATTAGCGCGGCGCAAGTGGGCAAAAACGTGCGATTCGCAGTGGAATAGCGAAAATCGCAGTGAACGTGCGAAAATCGCACGAAAAGCAGCGCACGTCGATTCATGGAAGGCCGTGCGCGAGAAAACCAGCGGATGTGCGAAAAAAAAGTGCGCGGCGCACGTTGGCGCACGTTGGCGCACAGGCCATCTAACAGCGTGCGCCAGGTCACAGCGAAAATCGCACAGGCCACAGCGAAATTCGCACATAGCGCGGCGCACGCAATAAAAGTAGGCGGAACACGGGCGTAACACTCGGAATGGGGAACAACTAGCCAAAACGTGGGCGTCACGGGGGAAGTACAGGGCACAAGTGCGCAGAACGCCCACACGCTCGCCTACAACACGTATTCATGGAATAGAATAGGGGAAAAAAGCGCACGCTCAAACCAGCGCACAGGCACAAACACGACCGCCACAAGAAAGGAGGCGGTAGCGTCTCTGCGGCTGTAAGAAATGTGCGCCAAAAGGTGCGCCAACAAATAGCACCTATATACTGCCATGATGAATGTCCCATACTGTGGCCCTCCAGGAAAAATGACGTGCAAAGGGGTACCCACAAACACGGACACCCGCTGACAAAAAATACGTGTTACAGGGGTTCGCGTGAAGTTCCTCACGCGATCGGGCCTGGGGGAGCGGGCTACGTGTATTACAGGGGTTCGCGTGAAGTTCCTCACGCGATCGGGCCTGGGGGAGCGGGCTACGTGTATTTCAGGGGTTCGCGTGAAGTTCCACACGCGATCGGGCATGGGGGAGCGGGCTACGTGTATTACAGGGGTTCGCGTGAAGTTCCACACGCGATCGGGCCTGGGGGAGCGGGCTACGTGTATTACAGGGGTTCGCGTGAAGTTCCTCACGCGATCGGGCCTGGGGGAGCGTGCTACGTGTATTTCAGGGGTTCGCGTGAAGTTTCACACGCGAATAGCCTGGGCGCGTGAATTTGAGGGGTTCGCGTGAAGTTCCACACGCGATCGGGCCTGGGGGAGCGGGCTACGTGTATTACAGGGGTTCGCGTGAAGTTCCACACGCGATCGGGCCTGGGGGAGCGGGCTACGTGTATTACAGGGGTTCGCGTGAAGTTCCTCACGCGATCGGGCCTGGGGGAGCGTGCTACGTGTATTTCAGGGGTTCGCGTGAAGTTTCACACGCGAATAGCCTGGGCGCGTGAATTTGAGGGGTTCGCGTGAAGTTCCACACGCGATCGGGCCTGGGGGAGCGGGCTACGTGTATTACAGGGGTTCGCGTGAAGTTCCTCACGCGATCGGGCCTGGGGGAGCGTGCTACGTGTATTTCAGGGGTTCGCGTGAAGTTCCTCACGCGATCGGGCCTGGGGGAGCGTGCTACGTGTATTTCAGGGGTTCGCGTGAAGTTTCACACGCGAATAGCCTGGGCGCGTGAATTTGAGGGGTTCGCGTGAAGTTCCACACGCGATCGGGCCTGGGGGAGCGGGCTACGTGTATTACAGGGGTTCGCGTGAAGTTCCTCACGCGATCGGGCCTGGGGGAGCGTGCTACGTGTATTTCAGGGGTTCGCGTGAAGTTTCACACGCGAATAGCCTGGGCGCGTGAATTTGAGGGGTGCGCGGGAAGTTCCTCACGCGATCGGGCCTGGGGGAGCGGGCTACGTGTATTACAGGGGTTCGCGGGAAGTTCCACACGCGAATAGCCTGGGCGCGTGTATTTCAGGGGTTCGCGGGAAGTTCCACACGCGAATAGCCTGGGCGCGTGTATTTCAGGGGTGCGCGGGAAGTTCCACACGCGAATAGGCTGGGCGCGTGTATTTCAGGGGTGCGCGGGAAGTTCCACACGCGAATAGCCTGGGCGCGTGTATTTCAGGGGTTCGCGGGAAGTTCCACACGCGAATAGCCTGGGCGCGTGAATTTGAGGGGTGCGCGGGAAGTTCCACACGCGAATAGCCTGGGCCCGTGTATTTCAGGGGTGCGCGGGGAGTTCCACACGCGAATAGCCTGGGCCCGGGTATTTCAGGGGTGCGCGGGAAGTTCCACACGCGAATAGCCTGGGCGCGTGTATTTCAGGGGTGCGCGGGAAGTTTTACACGCGAATAGCCTGGGCGCGTGTATTTCAGGGGTGCGCGGGAAGTTTTACACGCGAATAGCCTGGGCGCGTGTATTTCAGGGGTGCGCGGGAAGTTAAACACGCGATTTCTGCACGGTACGTGTATTTCAGGGGTGCCGGGGAGTCCCACATGTGATTTGACAGTGTGGGTCCTCCCAGGTGTACCCTGTACACCCTCCACGGCCCCTGCAGGCAGCCCACACCACAGGGGACTACCCTGCATCCCTGGTCATGTCCCGCAGGCAGCCCACCCAACATGGGCATGCCCCCCAGCAAAGGCACATGTCTCCTTGAACTAATGAACACCAACACATGTCCCCTTGCACCCCCACCCCCCAGCACTGTGGGGCACATGCCAGCAGTCCCCCACCCATGTCCAACTCATGTCTCCCACCACCCCCACCCCCCAGCCACCAGGGTCACCCTCCACCAGGGCCCCACTCATGTCTCCCACCACCCCCACCCCCCAGCACTGTGGGGCACCTGCCAGCAGGCCCCCACCCATGTCCAACTCATGTCTCCCACCACCCCCACACCCCAGCACTGTGGGGCACCTGCCAGCAGGCCCCCACCCATGTTCAACTCATGTCTCCCACCACCCCCACCCCCCAGCACTGTGGGGCACCTGCCAGCAGGCCCCCACCCATGTCCAACTCATGTCTCCCACCACCCCCACCCCCCAGCCACCAGGGTCACCCTCCACCAGGGCCCCACTCATGTCTCCCACCACCCCCACCCCCCAGCAGTGCAGGGTCACCCTCCACCAGGGCCCCACTCATGTCTCCCACCACCCCCACCCCCCAGCACTGTGGGGCACCTGCCAGCAGGCCCCCACCCATGTCCAACTCATGTCCCCCACCACCCCACCCCCCAGCACTGTGGGGCACCTGCCAGTAGGCCCCCACCCATGTCCAACTCATGTCTCCCACCACCCCCACACCCCAGCACTGTGGGGCACCTGCCAGCAGGCCCCCACCCATGTTCAACTCATGTCTCCCACCACCCCCACACCCCAGCACTGTGGGGCACCTGCCAGCAGGCCCCCACCCATGTCCAACTCATGTCTCCCACCACCCCCACCCCCCAGCCACCAGGGTCACCCTCCACCAGGGCCCCACTCATGTCTCCCACCACCCCCACCCCCCAGCACTGTGGGGCACCTGCCAGCAGGCCCCCACCCATGTCCAACTCATGTCTCCCACCACCCCCACACCCCAGCACTGTGGGGCACCTGCCAGCAGGCCCCCACCCATGTTCAACTCATGTCTCCCACCACCCCCACACCCCAGCACTGTGGGGCACCTGCCAGCAGGCCCCCACCCATGTCCAACTCATGTCTCCCACCACCTCCAACCCCCAGCCACCAGGGTCACCCTCCACCAGGGCCCCACTCATGTCTCCCACCACCCCCACCCCCCAGCACTGTGGGGCACCTGCCAGCAGGCCCCCACCCATGTCCAACTCATGTCTCCCACCACCCCCACACCCCAGCACTGTGGGGCACCTGCCAGCAGGCCCCCACCCATGTTCAACTCATGTCTCCCACCACCCCCACACCCCAGCACTGTGGGGCACCTGCCAGCAGGCCCCCACCCATGTCCAACTCATGTCTCCCACCACCCCCACCCCCCAGCCACCAGGGTCACCCTCCACCAGGGCCCCACTCATGTCTCCCACCACCCCCACCCCCCAGCAGTGCAGGGTCACCCTCCACCAGGGCCCCACTCATGTCTCCCACCACCCCCACCCCCCAGCACTGTGGGGCACCTGCCAGCAGGCCCCACCCATGTCCAACTCATGTCCCCCACCACCCCCACCCCCCAGCCACCAGGGTCACCCTCCACCAGGGCCCCACTCATGTCTCCCACCACCCCCACCCCCCAGCAGTGCAGGGTCACCCTCCACCAGGCCCCCACTCATGTCTACCACCACCCCCACCCCCCAGCCACCAGGGTCACCCTCCACCAGGCCCCCACTCATGTCCCCTATCACCCCCACCCCCCAGCCACCAGGGTCACCCTCCACCAGGCCCCCACTCATGTCTCCCATCACCCCCACACCCCAGCAGTGCAGGGTCACCCTCCACCAGGCCCCCACTCTGTCTCCCACCACCCCCACCCCCCAGCAGTGCAGGCTCAACCTCCACCAGGCCCCCACTCATGTCCCCCTGCACCCCCACCCCCCTGCCACCATGTGCAGCCCCCACCAGGTCCTCACAATCCCCAATCATGTGCGTAATGGTCAGCCTCCACAGCCAAAAAGACCTACCAAGTAACCCATTCACCCACATGGAAATGGAAATCACATGTTACACCCCCAATGTACATGAAGCAAATGAACCCATGTCCGTCACACACATATTTTCAAATTGAATGGGAAAACACACAACATGACATGCATGAAACCAAGGAGATGAAACCACACAGTGAACAATGGAAAAAAAAATGTATTGAAAAAAATACAAATGCCAAAGAAAGAAAACTAACTACAATTTAAATGTGAAAAAATAAGCTGCATGTCCGCATAAAAACACAAAACTAGAAAATCAAATCAAAAAAAATGTCCAAAGTGAAATGTAAAAAGTCTCCATGCAACAAAGAACTATGTACAAAAATAACAAGGGTCCATCATCACAACTGAACTAAGGAAACCTCCTAAAAAACCTACCTAAATATCAACTATATACAAAAAGTGGAGCAGTGTCCGTCGACTCCAAATAATAATAAGAACGAAAGGAAACCTAAAACTAAAGAACTATATACAAAGGCGGCGGGCAAGTCCAGCGGCTCACTCTGTGGTGTTCCGGGCCAGGGCATCATCGAACTCCTGTTCGATGTCCCGGAGGCGGTCCAGTTCCATGGCCCCGAGGGTCCGCAGGGACGACGCCGTGTCCACCTCCAACCCCCTGCGGATTGCCTCGAGGCACTCGGCCCGCCTCAGGGCCCTCCGCATGGAGTTCTCCGCCCTGACCATTGTGAGCCGCGCCTCTTCCGCCCGCCGCCGCTCCGCACCTATGGCGTGGCACAACCGCTGCCACACGGAAGACACTCTCTGTCCTGGGTCCTCCTGCCCTCCGGCCGATGCCTGCCCCTCCGATGTCGAAGGCCCCGAGCCTTCATGGCTCCCACCATCTTGCTGCTGCTGCTGCTCTGCCTCTGCCCGTGCACTGCCTCCTGCTGCCTGCACATCCTCCGCCGGCTGGGGTGCACCTGTTGATGTGGCCACCCCTGCTGGACGTCCGACTCCCGACTGTGGCAGGGATGCCTCCTCCACCAGCCTGGCCGCACTGTCAGAGGCAGCTCCACAGGGCACCCAGGTGACTGATGGGTGGGAAGATGGCACAGAGGACGACTGGCGCGTAGGGGGTCCAGTTGAGGAGGGGGTCGGAGCAAGCCCCATCAGACAGCGGAATCCGGTCTGGGTGACCTGTCCCAGCAGGCTGACGTGGTCAACGAGCCATTCGAGATGACGTGCAGTCTCTCCATGAAAAGACTGCAGGTCACCTCGCATGGCCCGTTGACGCAACGCCACACCAGCCAGGACAGGCTCAACCCGGTCCCGGATGGCCACGTCCGCAGGCAGAGGAAGGCCAGTTGACGTCAGCTCATCCCCTGCCTGAAAACGGGTCTGGACGTAGGCATCCCTGCTGGTGCAAGATGATGCAGGGACAGGATCAGGGACAGGATTGCACACAGGCACCTCCGCGGCCGCCTGTGCTGCCTCCTGTCCCTGGTCCTGGACTGCACCACTAGCACCAGTGGGATCCCCACCTCCAGACCCCGTCTCTGGTGCTTGCGCGGCCCCCTCCTCCACCAAACCCCCCACCAACCTGGATGACTCTGTGCCATCTTCCCCTGTTGGGCCCTGTGGGGTCCCAGCTGCCCCTTCTGCTGCCGAGGAGTCCAACTGCAACCTCCGCCTCTTGGACCCCCCCCCCGGCAGCTGCGGCCTGGGACGCGGCACCGGACTCCTCACTCCCCGACGAGATGACAACACGGGAGGGGAGCCGGGCCTTGCGTCTCCGGCTGGCGGTCGGATCCCCGCCGCTGTGCTCCACAGCACCTTCTCCGCCCTCTTCATCAGTTGACGCTGCAGACAGGGAGAAACAAAACACAGGCATCAGGGCACTGTACAATGGACACATACACGCATGACAGTTGCACATGAGTGGCATTGGCAAACCTCAGACATGTCATCACAATCCCCAACACACATGTCATTGCAACTGGCACACATGAGCCATACCACAGCCATATCGCAACTGCCACCACCATCCCTACACATACAACAGCATCAGCAGCCAAAGGGGAGCCATACATCACATGCAACACAGGAAGTGCACCACACATGTACACACACCACCACACTTGCATGCATGTCTACACCTCTGCCAAGTGTCGCACTGTTCAGACGGGCATCCATGTCACATCTGCCAATCAGGCTTCCACATACCGCTGTCACATGCATCCATGTAGCATCACTGTTGCACCTTTGACAAATACACACACATGCACATGTACACAGTGCTCATACATGCAGCCGAAAACAACATACATGCCTGACATCACGGACATGTCTACTTACATACACATTCATCCAAACATGTGTGCACGCACAACTGCATTTGCCATGCAAGCCCACACACACAAGCACCATCCATGTCTCACACATTACAGCCCTCGCATGTGTCAGCCCCACGGCCCTGTACACCCCCACCCATACTCCACCCCATACAAACAGATGTGCAACCGGCACAATGGGGAATGATCACCACACGCCCTGCTCACAACCAGGATGCATGTACACTCACCGCTCGACTCCAGACGGCTCTGCTTCTCTAGGACCTGGACGTGGAGCGCTGGGGATATGCGTTCCAGGACCCCCATCTGTTCTTCCGACAAGTGGCCCCGGCGCCCCTTGGCATCCGCTGCCTTCAAGAGGCGCCGGGCCTTGTTCAGGGTCCTGGACCTGAAGTCCTCCCAGCGCTTCCTGACATGTTGTAAGTCCCGGACTGCCACCCCCTCCGCGTTGATGGCAGTCACGATGTCTGTCCAGATCCGAGTCCGTCCTTCCTTGTCGGCGCGGGAACTTCCAAAGAGGGCATCATACTGCCCCAGGACTTGCTCCACCAGGACACCAACTTCGGTGGCACTGAAGCTGGTGCCCCTCTGCCTCTCTGGCCGGGGGTTGTCAGTGGTCACAGATGGTGTTAGCCCCGACATGACAACCCCAGAGGCAGGAGTGGGTGGGCAACTGGGTCCTGGGGCTGGGCTGTGGAGCGATGGGATTCCAGTCGGGAGTCTTCTGTTCCAGCAGGGGTGGTCACAGCAACAGCACCCCTGGCTGATGTGCAGGCAGCAAATGGCAGTGCACGTGGGCAGCAGGCAGTCAGGCAGCAGCAGATAGCAGGTGGGAGCGTGCTCGGGGCTCTGGGGGGCAGTAATTCGGCCTTCTGGGCAGGAGCGTGGTCTCCCGTGTGCTCACGCGTGGCCAGCTTGGTACGGAGTGAATTGGCACGTGAAAATCCTGCACGTCAGCGTGAAAACCGAGGAAAGGCCCTAAGCGCGTAAGCGCGTCAGCACGCATACGCGATTCCATTGGACCAAAGGCCCTCAGCGCGTAAGCGCGTCTGTGACGTGACCCGCACGGGTGTTTCCCACACTGCACGTGATGACAGAGCACACGTGGAAAGACTGCACGTCAGAGTCTCATCGCGTGTAATTGGACAAAAGTGCGTGTACACGCGATTGGCCTATGTACGTGTATATGAGGTGTGCGCGGACACTTACACACGCAAGCACGTCAGCGCACCTGTATCCCGGTGTACGGCCATTTCCACCAATCACACGCGATGAGACTCTGACGTGCAGTCTTTCCACGTGTGCTCTGTCATCACGTGCAGTGTGGGAAACACCCGTGCGGGTCACGTCACAGACGCGCTTACGCGCTGAGGGCCTTTGGTCCAATGGAATCGCGTATGCGTGCTGACGCGCTTACGCGCTTAGGGCCTTTCCTCGGTTTTCACGCTGACGTGCAGGATTTTCACGTGCCAATTCACTCCGTACCAAGCTGGCCACGCGTGAGCACACGGGAGACCACGCTCCTGCCCAGAAGGCCGAATTACTGCCCCCCAGAGCCCCGAGCACGCTCCCACCTGCTATCTGCTGCTGCCTGACTGCCTGCTGCCCACGTGCACTGCCATTTGCTGCCTGCACATCAGCCAGGGGTGCTGTTGCTGTGACCACCCCTGCTGGAACAGAAGACTCCCGACTGGAATCCCATCGCTCCACAGCCCAGCCCCAGGACCCAGTTGCCCACCCACTCCTGCCTCTGGGGTTGTCATGTCGGGGCTAACACCATCTGTGACCACTGACAACCCCCGGCCAGAGAGGCAGAGGGGCACCAGCTTCAGTGCCACCGAAGTTGGTGTCCTGGTGGAGCAAGTCCTGGGGCAGTATGATGCCCTCTTTGGAAGTTCCCGCGCCGACAAGGAAGGACGGACTCGGATCTGGACAGACATCGTGACTGCCATCAACGCGGAGGGGGTGGCAGTCCGGGACTTACAACATGTCAGGAAGCGCTGGGAGGACTTCAGGTCCAGGACCCTGAACAAGGCCCGGCGCCTCTTGAAGGCAGCGGATGCCAAGGGGCGCCGGGGCCACTTGTCGGAAGAACAGATGGGGGTCCTGGAACGCATATCCCCAGCGCTCCACGTCCAGGTCCTAGAGAAGCAGAGCCGTCTGGAGTTGAGCGGTGAGTGTACATGCATCCTGGTTGTGAGCAGGGCGTGTGGTGATCATTCCCCATTGTGCCGGTTGCACATCTGTTTGTATGGGGTGGAGTATGGGTGGGGGTGTACAGGGCCGTGGGGCTGACACATGCGAGGGCTGTAATGTGTGAGACATGGATGGTGCTTGTGTGTGTGGGCTTGCATGGCAAATGCAGTTGTGCGTGCACACATGTTTGGATGAATGTGTATGTAAGTAGACATGTCCGTGATGTCAGGCATGTATGTTGTTTTCGGCTGCATGTATGAGCACTGTGTACATGTGCATGTGTGTGTATTTGTCAAAGGTGCAACAGTGATGCTACATGGATGCATGTGACAGCGGTATGTGGAAGCCTGATTGGCAGATGTGACATGGATGCCCGTCTGAACAGTGCGACACTTGGCAGAGGTGTAGACATGCATGCAAGTGTGGTGGTGTGTGTACATGTGTGTTGCACTTCCTGTGTTGCATGTGATGTATGGCTCCCCTTTGGCTGCTGATGCTGTTGTATGTGTAGGGATGGTGGTGGCAGTTGCGATATGGCTGTGGTATGGCTCATGTGTGCCAGTTGCAATGACATGTGTGTTGGGGATTGTGATGACATGTCTGAGGTTTGCCAATGCCACTCATGTGCAACTGTCATGCGTGTATGTGTCCATTGTACAGTGCCCTGATGCCTGTGTTTTGTTTCTCCCTGTCTGCAGCGTCAACTGATGAAGAGGGCGGAGAAGGTGCTGTGGAGCACAGCGGCGGGGATCCGACCGCCAGCCGGAGACGCAAGGCCCGGCTCCCCTCCCGTGTTGTCATCTCGTCGGGGAGTGAGGAGTCCGGTGCCGCGTCCCAGGCCGCAGCTGCCGGGGGGAGGTCCAAGAGGCGGAGGTTGCAGTTGGACTCCTCGGCAGCAGAAGGGGCAGCTGGGACCCCACAGGGCCCAACAGGGGAAGATGGCACAGAGTCATCCAGGTTGGTGGGGGGTTTGGTGGAGGAGGGGGCCGCGCAAGCACCAGAGACGGGGTCTGGAGGTGGGGATCCCACTGGTGCTAGTGGTGCAGTCCAGGACCAGGGACAGGAGGCAGCACAGGCGGCCGCGGAGGTGCCTGTGTGCAATCCTGTCCCCGATCCTGTCCCTGCATCATCTTGCACCAGCAGGGATGCCTACGTCCAGACCTGTTTTCAGGCAGGGGATGAGCTGACGTCAACTGGCCTTCCTCTGCCTGCGGACGTGGCTATCCAGGTCCGGGTTGAGCCTGTCCTGGCTGGTGTGGCGTTGTGTCAACGGGCCATGCGAGGTGACCTGCAGTCTTTTCATGGAGAGACTGCACGTCATCTCGAATGGCTCGTTGACCACGTCAGCCTGCTGGGACAGGTCACCCAGACCGGATTCCTCCGTCTGATGGGGCTTGTTCCGACCCCCTCCTCAACTGGACCCCCTACGCGCCAGTCGTCCTCTGTGCCATCTTCCCACCCATCAGTCACCTGGGTGCCCTGTGGAGCTGCCTCGGACAGTGCGGCCAGGCTGGTGGAGGAGGCATCCCTGCCACAGTCGGGAGTCGGACGTCCAGCAGGGGTGGCCACATCAACAACTGCACCCCAGCCGGCGGAGGATGTGCAGGCAGCAGGAGGCAGTGCACGGGCAGAGGCAGAGCAGCAGCAGCAGCAAGATGGTGGGAGCCATGAAGGCTCGGGGCCTTCGACATCGGAGGGGCAGGCAACGGCCGGAGGGCAGGAGGACCCAGGACAGAGAGTGTCTTCCGTGTGGCAGCGGTTGTGCCACGCCATAGGTGCGGAGCGGCGGCGGGCGGAAGAGGCGCGGCTCACAATGGTCAGGGCGGAGAACTCCATGCGGAGGGCCCTGAGGCGGGCCGAGTGCCTCGAGGCAATCCGCAGGGGGTTGGAGGAGGACACGGCGTCGTCCCTGCGGACCCTCGGGGCCATGGAACTGGACCGCCTCCGGGACATCGAACAGGAGTTCGATGATGCCCTGGCCCGGAACACCACAGAGTGAGCCGCTGGACTTGCCCGCCGCCTTTGTATATAGTTCTTTAGTTTTAGGTTTCCTTTGTTTTTTCTTATGATTTGGAGTCGACGGACACTGCTCCACTTTTTGTATATAGTTGATATTTAGGTAGGTTTTTTAGGAGGTTTCCTTAGTTCTGTTGTGATGATGGACCCTTTTTATTTTTGTACATAGTTCTTTGTTGCACGGAGAGTTTTGGCATTTCACTTTGGACAAAATTTTTTGGATTAGATTTTCTAGTTTTGTGTTTTTATGCGGACATGCAGCTTCTTTTTTCACATTTACATTGTAGTTAGTTTTCTTTCTTTAGCATTCGTATTTTTTTCTAATACATTTTTTTTTACATTGTTCACTGTGTGGTTTCATCTCATTGGTTTCATGCATGTCATGTTGTGTGTTTTCCCATTCAATTGGAAAATATGTGTGTGACGGACATGGGTTCATTTGCTTCATGAACATTGGGGGTGTAACATGTGATTTCCATTTCCATGTGGGTGAATGGGTTACTTGGTAGGGCTTTTTGGCTGTGGAGGCTGACCATTACGCACATTGTGAGGACCTGGTGGGGGCTGCACATGGTGGCAGGGGGGTGGGGGTGGTGGGAGACATGAGTGGGGGCCTGGTGGAGGGTGCCCCTGCACTGCTGGGGGGTGGGGGTGGTGGGAGACATGAGTGGGGCCCTGGTGGAGGGTGCCCCTGCACTGCTGGGGGGTGGGGGTGGTGGGAGACATGAGTGGGGCCCTGGTGGAGGGTGACCCTGGTGGCTGGGGGGTGGGGGTGGTGGGAGACATGAGTTGGACATGGGTGGGGGCCTGCTGGCAGGTGCCCCACAGTGCTGGGGGGTGGGGGTGGTGGGAGACATGAGTTGGACATGGGTGGGGGCCTACTGGCAGGTGCCCCACAGTGCTGGGGGGTGGGGGTGGTGGGAGACATGAGTGGGGGCCTGGTGGAGGGTGCCCCTGCACTGCTGGGGGGTGGGGGTGGTGGGAGCCATGAGTGGGGGCCTGGTGGAGGGTGCCCCTGGTGGCGGGGGGGTGGGGGTGATAGGGGACATGAGTGGGGGCCTGGTGGAGGGTGAGCCTGGTGGCTGGGGGGTGGGGGTGGTGGGAGACATGAGTTGGACATGGGTGGGGGCCTGCTGGCAGGTGCCCCACAGTGCTGGGGGGTGGGGGTGGTGGGAGACATGAGTGGGGCCCTGGTGGAGGGTGACCCTGGTGGCTGGGGGGTGGGGGTGGTGGGAGACATGAGTTGGACATGGGTGGGGGCCTACTGGCAGGTGCCCCACAGTGCTGGGGGGTGGGGGTGGTGGGAGACATGAGTTGGACATGGGTGGGGGCCTGCTGGCAGGTGCCCCACAGTGCTGGGGGGTGGGGGTGGTGGGAGACATGAGTGGGGGCCTGGTGGAGGGTGACCCTGGTGGCTGGGGGGTGGGGGTGGTGGGAGACATGAGTGGGGGCCTGGTGGAGGGTGCCCCTGCACTGCTGGGGGGTGGGGGTGGTGGGAGACATGAGTGGGGGCCTGGTGGAGGGTGACCCTGGTGGCGGGGGGGTGGGGTGATAGGGGACATGAGTGGGGGCCTGGTGGAGGCTGCCCCTGCACTGCTGGGGGGTGGGGGTGGTGGGAGACATGAGTGGGGGCCTGGTGGAGGGTGCCCCTGGTGGCGGGGGGGTGGGGGTGATAGGGGACATGAGTGGGGGCCTGGTGGAGGCTGCCCCTGCACTGCTGGGGGGTGGGGGTGGTGGGAGACATGAGTGGGGCCCTGGTGGAGGGTGCCCCTGCACTGCTGGGGGGTGGGGGTGGTGGGAGACATGAGTGGGGCCCTGGTGGAGGGTGACCCTGGTGGCTGGGGGGTGGGGGTGGTGGGAGACATGAGTTGGACATGGGTGGGGGCCTGCTGGCAGGTGCCCCACAGTGCTGGGGGGTGGGGGTGGTGGGAGACATGAGTTGGACATGGGTGGGGGCCTGCTGGCAGGTGCCCCACAGTGCTGGGGGGTGGGGGTGGTGGGAGACATGAGTGGGGGCCTGGTGGAGGGTGCCCCTGCACTGCTGGGGGGTGGGGGTGGTGGGAGACATGAGTGGGGGCCTGGTGGAGGGTGCCCCTGGTGGCGGGGGGGTGGGGGTGATAGGGGACATGAGTGGGGGCCTGGTGGAGGGTGACCCTGGTGGCTGGGGGGTGGGGGTGGTGGGAGACATGAGTTGGACATGGGTGGGGGCCTGCTGGCAGGTGCCCCACAGTGCTGGGGGGTGGGGGTGGTGGGAGACATGAGTGGGGCCCTGGTGGAGGGTGACCCTGGTGGCTGGGGGGTGGGGGTGGTGGGAGACATGAGTTGGACATGGGTGGGGGCCTACTGGCAGGTGCCCCACAGTGCTGGGGGGTGGGGGTGGTGGGAGACATGAGTTGGACATGGGTGGGGGCCTGCTGGCAGGTGCCCCACAGTGCTGGGGGGTGGGGGTGGTGGGAGACATGAGTGGGGGCCTGGTGGAGGCTGCCCCTGCACTGCTGGGGGGTGGGGGTGGTGGGAGACATGAGTGGGGGCCTGGTGGAGGCTGCCCCTGCACTGCTGGGGGGTGGGGGTGGTGGGAGACATGAGTGGGGGCCTGGTGGAGGGTGCCCCTGCACTGCTGGGGGGTGGGGGTGGTGGGAGACATGAGTGGGGGCCTGGTGGAGGGTGCCCCTGCACTGCTGGGGGGTGGGGGTGGTGGGAGACATGAGTGGGGGCCTGGTGGAGGGTGACCCTGGTGGCTGGGGGGTGGGGGTGGTGGGAGACATGAGTGGGGGCCTGGTGGAGGCTGCCCCTGCACTGCTGGGGGGTGGGGGTGGTGGGAGACATGAGTGGGGGCCTGGTGGAGGCTGCCCCTGCACTGCTGGGGGGTGGGGGTGGTGGGAGACATGAGTGGGGGCCTGGTGGAGGGTGCCCCTGCACTGCTGGGGGGTGGGGGTGGTGGGAGACATGAGTGGGGGCCTGGTGGAGGGTGACCCTGGTGGCTGGGGGGTGGGGGTGGTGGGAGACATGAGTGGGGGCCTGGTGGAGGGTGCCCCTGCACTGCTGGGGGGTGGGGGTGCAGGGGGACATGAGCAGGTGTGCAGGGTAGTCCCCTGTTTTGTGGGCTGCCTGCAGGGGCTGTGGAGGGTGTACAGGGAACACCTGTGAGGACCCACCCAGCCTGATTGCGTGTGATAATTCCCGCACACCCCTGTAATACACGTACCAAGCCAAATCGCGTGTGATAATTCCCACGCACCCCTGTAATACACGTACCTGGCCAAATCGCGTGTGATAATTCCCACGCACCCCTGTAATACACGTACCTGGCCAAATCGCATGTGAAACTTCCCGCGTACCCCTGTAATACACGTACCCTGGCCAATCGCGTGTTGAACTTCCCGCGTACCCCTGTAATACACGTACCCTGGCCAATCGCGTGTTAAACTTCCCGCGTACCCCTGTAATACACGTACCCTGGCTAATCGCGTGTATAATTTCACGCGTACCCCTGTAATACACGTACCCTGGCCAATCGCGTGTTAAACTTCCCGCGTACCCCTGTAATACACGTACCCTGGCCAATCGCGTGTTAAACTTCCCGCGTACCCCTGTAATACACGTACCCTGGCTAATCGCGTGTTAAACTTCCCGCGTACCCCTGTAATACACTTACCCTGGCTAATCGCGTGTTAAACTTCCCGCATACCCCTGTAATACACGTACCCTGGCCAATCGCATGTTAAACTTCCCGCGTACCCCTGTAATACACGTACCCTGGCTAATCGCGTGTATGACTTCACGTGTACCCCTGTAATACACTTACACTGGCTAATCGCGTGTTAAACTTCCCGCGTACCCCTGTAATACACGTACCCTGGCCAATCGCGTGTTAAACTTCCCGCGTACCCCTGTAATACACGTACCCTGGCTAATCGCGTGTATGACTTCACGTGTACCCCTGTAATACACTTACCCTGGCTAATCGCGTGTTAAACTTCCCGCGTACCCCTGTAATACACGTACCCTGGCCAATCGCGTGTTAAACTTCCCGCGTACCCCTGTAATACACGTACCCTGGCCAATCGCGTGTTAAACTTCCCGCGTACCCCTGTAATACACGTACCCTGGCTAATCGCGTGTATGACTTCACGTGTACCCCTGTAATACACTTACCCTGGCTAATCGCGTGTATGACTTCACGTGTACCCCTGATATGCACGTTACCCGCTTTGCATTCCTTGTTTGGCTGCCCTGTAAACTGGTCCAGGGTTAGCGCAGCCCTTTGCGATGATTTAGCGATTTTGCTGGCTTTTCCTTGCGCGAGGGCGTTCTTGGGGGCGTTACTGGCGCTGCTGCAGGGTCGCTGCGATACTCTGCGCCACGGCTGGTTTGGGAGCATGAAATCCATGAATACGCTGTGCGCGGAAATCGGTTTTATCGCACGTGCCTGGCGCAGTCAATCGCACGCGGACACTCTGCGCCAGCCGATTGCGACACTTTTCTGCGAAATTCTATGAATTACCCTGTTTGTATCAGTTTGTTTAAGTTGTACCTGTAATGACTAGCATATATGCCATGAATGTCATATATGGAAACATTTGTTTACATCTGACGTCACACGCTCGTGTGCGTGACGTCATCACGTAAACTGATCCTTTTTCCCAGAGCTCTTTACTTCAGCTGAAAGGGGAATGGCACGGCATTGATCCCGGAATTGGTTTAAGGTAAATACATAACAATGTAGCTTGTTACTTAGCACCTGCTTGTATAGGATGTAATGAAGAATATATAATAAAGCGTATGCATGATTGTTGTTGGATGATTCATGGAGGATAGTCATTTCAAAAGAACTGAATCTCGACTCATTAGGAAGTTTGTTACATTATCCCATAATGGGGGTTGGGCGAATAATAGCCAGGATTTGGAAAAAATAATTTTCTTAGAACTTATGGCTTGTTAGAATATTGCTTTTTATTCTGTATAGGTGTTTGTGGCTATTGGTAGCCTGGATCTGGTGCTTGGATTTATACTCAGAGGAACCTTTTGGCGGTTAACAGATTGAGAATACTGTTAATACTCCGTACAGGTTGGTAGGTTATAGGAATCTATATTCATTTAGATTTCTCGAAATGTAAAGAGTCTATAAGTTTGAATCTGGTCTCTCTTATAGCTGAATGAGACAAAGATTGATGAATCATACCACATGGATTAGCAAGCTTATTTGGGACATCTACCAATCGTAACAAACAAGTGTGTGGGTAAGCCCGGTCCAACATAATATTGCATGCGATCTGCGACACTGTCACCTTAATTATGCACATTATACCAATTTGGAGATTATTTCACATTGAATACTAATAAACAAAAAATACCCAGTCACTAATTTGGGGAAGTCTAACTACAATTGATTTGACCCTGAGAGGATGACTTCACACGCTACAGTCACCATGGGTGAATAGAAATATACTTTAAGGAAGATGTTTGAAAATAAGAAATGTTTATAACTGTTTGAAGATTAGAGAGTATATGGTAATATATGTTTTTCTTTTCATTTCTTTATATTTTTGTTTACAAATATTATCTCCACTACTCTGAACCTTCCGCTCCGTCCTGACCTGATGTCTGACATTGTATGGTATGGTCTTTTTATTAATTTACTTGTGACAATTGCTTTCCTTGTAATTCCGTTTGAAGGGCCATATTATTTACATATATATATATATATATTTATTTCCATGATTTTATTTTGTGATTGATATATGTGAATAATGCTAAATGGTATCAATGGGTGAATATACACAGCCTTAAAAACGACCTATGGTCGAAACACGTGTGTCGGCTGTCTACGACATAAGAAATTAAAAAGATACTATTGCAATCTACATTTGAAGTTATATTTTTTGTGTCATTTAAGGTGTCATTAGTGGATTTTTTTCAATATTTAGATTGGGTTGCAGTGCGAGACGTCTTCCCATACTCAAGATTTCATGTACCAAATTCAAAGCTTTGTGGGAAGTTTTGTGGGAATGAGTTTGCTCGCTGCCACCCCTCTATTTACCTTATAATAGAAGAGTGTAGAAAAGACGAGAGTGGTAACTAGCACACAGTCAAGTAACGATTCCATACTCCAGATTTACTTTTTATATGAGACTATAATCAGTCTTTACATCAGCTTGGAATAGCTAAGGGAGGGGAGGACTGGTTCGCATTGGCACTTGAGAAAACTGGTTTCCTGGTCCTACCAGGAAAGGGTAGAGATTATGGGCTATTTTCTAGAGGACAAGTGTTCAAGTATCCAATAATAGCCTCTAAGTGAGCCTTCCTCCTTTTTCCTGATACTGCATAATACCACGTCTCTCCAAAGGGTTCCCCTTATGCGCTCCCCAAGGATCCTTTATCCAGGTGATCCTTGGGGTGACTATAGCAAAACACAAGAGGTGATCACTGCAAGGTTTAGAATTCATATTAACCTCTGGCATTGCTCTATACAACCCACCCTATCATCGTTCTTCGCCTGCCAAGCCATAACAGAAGGGGACAGGCCATATTCAAATAGATATAATGTGTGTTTAAGGCCATTACTATAATGCAGTGTTTCTTATGTGGGCAGTAACCCTCAGCAAGCGTATTAATTGGACAGTCATGTTGGCATACTTACTCATTGAACTTTTAAGCATTCTTGTGTACTAATTGCACCAGAAGAGTGAGTGAGCCAGCCTGACACAGCTGGTGCCTGCAGCCAGGTGCTTCCTGATACTCAATGTAGTAGCACACCCATTTATCAGTAATTGGGGAAAAGGCTGGAGCCACAGGGGCCCACAATCACCCGGATACATTTTTATAGTTAATACAATTTTTGCGATAAAACATCCCAATTATCACTGAATGGCTTGACAGGGAAGTGTAGTATCATATACATCGCGCAATTGCAATACTAATTGAACATGAATGCATCTTAGTTTGTTCATTATTTTTACTCTAACGCGGCTCAAAGCGACGGAGAACTGATGTCATGCCGCACAGTTTGTCTGTAACTAAATGAAAACAAAGATGACGCCCACATCTAAACACACACGGACGCCGGACGAAGGCAGGGTTCTGCCTCAGACAAACCCGAAATTACTCCATACTTTCGCAACACAAGTAAGTTTAAGGACATAGGAAATCCCACACGGCCACAATTAGGGATTGTCCCGTCTGTGCAGGCATATATATCGTTTCAGAATATGCAGACATGCATTAATACGGGAGAAGGGACATGAAAGGAACGAGCGCCAGGACAATCATTCCCGGATTACACTTCACATGGTGAGCCACACATTAATTTAGTCAATATGCAATCAATGCAATGCAACCCATACTGGGTAATTTCTTTGGGAATCTGCTAATTTGCTCACATTATGCGTTTTCTAACAGAAATATCTTTCGCCGGCCTAATTGGCTTTCTTTTGAGAAAATTGACAAAGTTACCCAACCAGTCACATTTGTGGGGGGATTCACAAAACCTCAAGTTAACTGACGAACAGTCCCCCTGTGAGGTGAGTACTTGAGCAACATTGATTAGGACACTTCTATAAGCATCTGGTTTAGGGTTCCGGTGGTCTCAGGCTGACTCGCCCTCAGTACTTTCCAGAGTAATTTGTGGCTTAGCACCGTATTTATTCACATAATTCTCAATTTCATTCTGTATTTAAGGATGCGCTAGCATGCCCTTAACAGGGTTTCTGTATATGAAGTTGTGGACGTAGCCTTTGCATTATAATGACATTATAATATATATAATGGCTATATGAAGTGCACAATGCTAGAGCAGAAGTCTCATAGACGTCCTGAGAAATTTTGTTGAAAATTTGTTTGTCATTTGCATCTTTATTATTGGCAAATTAAGCCACAGCATTATCTATCTCACCTAAATAATAGGGTGTACCTACAAATTATCTAGTACAGGTATCAATCGTGTATATTTGTGGTTTATTGCTGCTTCATTACACAATGCACTTTAATCTTATAATTGTTTATATATTTGTGTTCCCCTTTTTTTGCCACCCTCTCTTACGTTCACGGGATTGGTCTACTGGATTAATCAACTCATATGCATGGATTGTTACACCCAATATTCCATCTGTTATTGTATCAATTACATTAATTATGGTTTGGTTCACGTGATTGGAACACAATGAACGCAACATGACTTAATGCTTCTGTTAATTAACTTCATATGATTTAATGGCTTGTCAAATCAGATGTTTATCTCATCGCATTGCCTTGAAAAAAAGTGCATCGGTCGAAACACGTGTTGGCAAGAAGAATGCACTATTGCTGCTACTTTGATTAAACAGCAGAACTGTTACTCTCTCAATTGTATGATATTTTTCTTATCTGGTGAATTCATGTTTTCGACAAGCGCATTGATTTTGGCACACCCATGTTTATCCATATTCAAATCAGGCTTGGACTCACCCCAAAAAGGGGCAGTCCAGCCCAAACTGCTAGGTCACGTCCCTTCTGCACGAGACCACAAGCATCCCAATACATGTTTGGCAGGTGAAGAACGATGGTCTGGAGGATTGCCCACAGCATCTTCAGAGGTTAAGATTAATTCTAAACCTTCCAGCCATCACCTCTGTTGTTTTTCAAAGTTTTTACTGCCCGACTACCCCTTGAATTGCTCTCTGCCCCGCTCAGGCACACTGTGGCTTTTCTGTGGATGTGAACACCTCTGGATCTTCGCTCCATTATTTATATAGGCTATGTACATCACCCTCATTCCAAATAGACCTTCTTTCCCTGAAGAAGTCTGGGCTCGCTGTCATAGAGCCATTCAGCCAAAACTCGATTAGGTCATGCATCAATTTGAAGCCATTTCAAGAAGATCTACGATTAGTTTCAAGTCGAAGTGATACAGCTTCAATCTGCAAGTAAGGCTTATGAATTATAACAGGCACTTTTCTATTGTAGACTGTTTAATTACAGTCATCATATCATAGTAAGTATTAAACATTTGAACTTTATTTGCGATGTTGTGCACCCATAATAATTATTTTTTTGTATTGCCTTTGCGCTGTCTTGCACACATAGCTGTTTTTGCATAATACATTGCATGAACTTTTTTTTGTATGTAGGTGATGTTGTCTGGTATGATGAATGTATGATTGTGAGAGTATGCATTATATATGTGAATGATGATATGTTATATTCTATGAATTAATGTATTGTGGTCACTCTTGATACCATTGTTGTATTGTACGTCCGTTTGATTAATAGATGAATAAATACATAATTCTTCAATTAATGACGGAACTGTCGTCTTGACACTCTAGTAAACACAATTGAATGTTGCATGGGAGGGACGTTACCGTTTTGTGTTGCACGCCTAACAAGCAGCACATGACATGCTGAAGATGTTCTCCGAGCTGGAGTTTTGCAGGAGACGTGTGCAACATCTTGTCTGTAGAGTGCACTGAAGCAGTGACAGTTTGGACATGCTGGTGTAGAGTAAGTTGGGAGTGCCTGCTCTCATCTTTGAACTAGAAATTGTTAGATGAGGATCTGGACGGGGATGTTGGAGCCTCCATCCTTGTCCCCTACATTCTCTGCACTGTCCCCAGCCAGTGTACCCACTGCATTCTTGTCCATAACCGCCCTTCCCTTCACCTAACCCACATGCCTTCTTGCACCCCTGTTTTCCGAAGGCCTGCCTACTTTTGCCCCTCACTGTTCTCACCTGCCCCTTACTTCAAACCCAACTTCACCTCACCCAACACCCACACCCACTCTTGCACCCCAGCCTTCTCGCCTACAGCCACACAGGTCCCATCGGCTCCTTTGGCACCACCAACCTCTACTCCGTTTCCTATTTGA
This sequence comes from Ambystoma mexicanum, assembly GCF_040938575.1. NCBI lineage: Eukaryota > Metazoa > Chordata > Amphibia > Caudata > Ambystomatidae > Ambystoma > Ambystoma mexicanum. Next base: position 989,963,051 of record NC_090926.1, on the reverse strand, counting down.
TGCCCTACATGCCCTACATGCCACACACCACCTGCTCTCACCCTGTGCTCCAGAGGAAGAAGAGCTATGGTCCCACATTGTCTGATTATGCACTGAGAACCATTTCAGGAGAGGATGAACATGTGATTATTAATACTTGTAGGCATGACCCAGGCAATATAGTATGCATACGGTTCAAACACTTGGTCAATTTTGAGCATTATGGACATTGGTGCTGGATTGTACAAGACATAACTTCCTATTCTTCTGAGGACCACCATCCTCTTCTTTGTTTTGCTTACATAAGGTCTGAGGGAAACTACACCCAGCTTTGTACAAATAAAAAAATGTCTTGCGTATGCAAGGTGGAACCCCAAGCCCTCCCTCTCCAGATCCACCACTCGCTCTTTATCCTCCAAGACATCTGCTCCCCAACTGCTTCCCTCGTTGAGCACCAAAAACAGTGGCAGCCATCAATGTTCCCCCTACAACAGAGCCCATTGTCCACCTGCGGTCCCCAACGCCAATAGTAGCTTTCCTACTGTACTCCTCCCACCAATCCCCAACTCGGCTCCAGAAACTAGTGGCGGCCATCAGCCCTCCTCCCTTGCTGACTCTGACTGTTTCTTCACTTTCCACTCATTCAGTTACACAGTGAGGAAAGCACTTTGCTTTTACTGAAAATGGTACCTTACTGTGTTGTACGTGTGTGTCTTTCTCCACAATGTAACTGTACTGTATTCATCGGGTGACTGGTGCGGTATAAAAGCTGTGTAACTGAATAGCATGAAATAATGGTAAAGGCACTCAGAGGAGGCACACAGTGCATGCACATATTATTTGCAGCCCCATTGAGATCCACAACCACAGGGCGCATTTTTGTAATTTGGTATATCATCCAAGCACATGTATCTGGGGAGGGGACATGCCAACCAACTTTGCCTCCAAGAGTTCTGCCCTGTTGGTGGCCTTGTGCACATGCTTGCGGTATCCCTTTAGTTGTGCCCAAATTTAGGATAGTATTTAGGTAAGGAGATTATGGGGGCGTTTGAAACCGAGTGAGCCCATGTGCCACATAATGGCAGTTGCAGAGGAGTGCATATAGCTATTGCCCTCAGGCCAATTCTCTCTTGCACATGGCAACATCCCCAGCCTAATTATGATCTATTTAAAGAATACCCTCAAAAGATCAGGGGTCCTGGGACCTTCGTAGAGATACAGTCCCAGACATGTGCTTTGAATGGATGTTTCAGATGGGCTTGCAAGACAAGTGTCCTTGCCACCTGAACACCATCCTGTTGACTCTTTCAAAGACGTCAGTATTCTTATCCATAAACAGGACATCCTCAATGTTTTCCATCATCATCATGCAGCGCTTCATGTGGGTCACCTGCATTTTCTTATTGATGCCACGGATAACAGGGCAGATCCTGTGGAGGATGCACAAATCATGGTTGTCATACACAAAATAAGCACTGCCTTGGGTGGTGGTGAGGTAGAGGGTGATGAATGGGGTGAGGTAGAGTGGGTGAGTAGGATGAAGTAGAGTGAGTGACGAGGTTAGGTAGAGCATGTTAGTTAGCTGGATATAGTGGGTGAACGTGGCGAGGTAGAATGGATGAATGAGTAGAGGTGGAGTCTGTGAGTGAAGTAAAGTGGGGTGAGGCAGAGTGAGGTTGGGTACAGTGGATGAGCAGAGTGAGATACAGTGGCGAAGTGTGTGCGAGTGTTCTTGGTGTTGGACCCTTTGCTTGTAGCAGCAGGCACAGTGTTTTTTCCCTTTCCATCCCTGGAGCAGGAGCATTATACACAAGAACCCACTCCCAGATGCGGAGCGTCGCAGAGTGTGTGGGAGTCTTCTTGGTGTTGGACCCTTTGCTGCTGCTACAGTGAAGACAGTGTTTTTTTCCTTTCCATCCCTGGAGGAGGAGCATTATACACAAGAACTCACTCCCGGACGCGCAGTGTTGCGGAGTGTGTGGGAGTGTTCTTGGTGTTGGACCCTTTGCTGCTGCTACAGTGAACACGGTGTTTTTCCCTTTCCATCCTTGGAGGAGGAGCATTATACAGAAGAACTCACTCCCGGACGCGCAGTGTTGCGGAGTGTGTGGGAGTGTTCTTGGTGTTGGACCCTTTGCTGCTGCTACAGTGAACACAGTGTTTTTCCCTTTCCATTCCTGAAGGAGGAGCATTATACACAAGAACCCACTCCCGGACGCGGAGTGTCGCAGAGTGTGTGGGATTGTTCTTGGTGTTCCTGGTGGTCCGTGCGGGCCGCGTTACGAACTTGCACCTAATGGATGTGAATCGAGCCCAACATCCAGCTGGCCTCCCATGTGTTGAGTATCGTGGGGGTTTTGGGGGGGCCCACGCAATCACACACACACTCTCTCCGCATACATCCAAGGAGCTACGCCGGAGACGTGTGGATGGTTTAGGTCCTCGGCGCGAACTGCCGCACGGGCCGTGTTTATTAACACTGCGCATGCGTGAGCCTCTTTCTGCGCCCAACAGCGTATTACTACGTAACATCCCTCCTTTTCCCCCCGAAACAGAAAACATGAACAAACATAGAATTAACAGTGCTCAAATACAACTTAAACTGTTAGTGTACCACTGATTACGAAGCAGGGTCCATAAGAAAGTCTTGGAACCTTTGCGGCGGCCTGCGCCCCGCCCGGCTCGGGTACCTGCGTGCTTCATCCTGAAGTACATCGGGCGTCCCTGGAGTCTCGGGCGATTCATCGTGTCTCAGTGTTGACTCGGCATTCTGCTACGGGTGTGACTGTCTCCTCCGGACTCGCAGTTCCAATGCGCTTGAAGAAGGACACGTTCCTGGTGACAGTCCCTCGTGCATTGGCGGCAGTGACCATAGACCCTTTGACGTGCGTCACCCCGAGTGGCTGCGTCTCATATGGTAGTGACAACTTTCCTTCCGGCCTTCTGTTTCGCACTAGCACGGTGTCGCCCACGGCAATGTCTTTCTCTGGGAGCCTCCTCCTGGTGGTCTCTCTTTCATTCTGAGTGGCTCTCTCCGCTTGAACCTGCTCGTTATTGATCTCTCCCGGATGTCGACCTTCGATTTCTGGTAACAATCCTCTTGGCACCCGTTTGAAGAGCGCCTCCGCCGGGGCGACCCCAGTGGACTGATGCGGGGTCGAGCGGTACTCTTGGAGAAATTCGAACAGGTTACGTCTTAGATCTTCCTCTCCATTCATTGATATGCGGAACACCTTGTTGAGCGTTCGCATAAATCGCTCTACCTCCCCATTTGCTCTTGGCCAGAGGGGTGTGACCTTACAATGTTTTATCCCTCTTTCTTCACAGTAGGTTGCAAACTGCTGCCCTTTGAACGGGGCACCGTTGTCCGAGCACAACTCCCTTGGAAACCCATGCGTGGCAAACATTTTCTCCAACACCATGATGGTGTGTTCGCTGGCAGTGGACTCGACCAGCTCAACTTCGGGGTATCGTGACCACTGATCGGTCACCACCAGAAAGTACATTCCCCAGCCTGTGGACCCAAAATCGGCATGTACCGTCCCCCATGGCTGGTCGCTCCTTACCATGGCTTGGATCTGCGGCCCTCTTTCCACCGGACTCGCAGCTTGGCAGGGAATGCAGTTCTTCACAAACTCCTCCACTCTGCTTTCCAGCTCAGGGAACCAGACCTTTAATCTCAAGCGAGCTTTCATCTTGGCCATCCCCTGGTGGCCATTATGGGCCAGATGTAGGACTTTGTCAACTAATGTTCTCGGGATCACAATCTGGTGACTCCTCAGCAGGAGGCCGTCATCCGCCACCGTCAACTCGTGCTGTGCCGCGCCTTCCAGAGGGCTTGCAGGTCCTTTTGAGCCCCTATGACCCTCCTGGAGTGAGTTGTCTTGCAGGACCTCACGCCACGCCCCGCTCGCTATCGCCTGCCTGATTTTGGTGAATGTTTCGTCCTTGTTGGATTCCTCTGCAATTACCTGGCGGGCCAGGGCAATGGGCAGCGCAGATTCGACAGCCAGGTGTACGGCCTCTACGCAGTCGGCCACTTCAATGGAGTCTCGGAGCCTCCCCGAGCCCGGGTGGCGGGACAGATAGTCTGCCGGGTTGAGTGCTCCTGGGTGGTACAGTAGTTTGACCCCGTACTCCATTAGCGAGAGCATCCATCATTCAATGCGAGGTGGTGGTTTGGACGAGGTCCCTGATAGAATTGGGATTAGGGGCTTGTGATCCGTCACCATGACAACCGGTTTCCCCAGAATGTAAATGCGGAAGTGTTTGCACCCCCACAGTATGGCCAAGGCCTCCTGCTCGATCTGAGAGTATCTCCTCTCTGTCTCGGTGAGGGCTTTGCTGGCATAAGCGATGGGCCTCATGGTTCCTTGATTGTCCGCCTGCATAAGAACTGCTCCCAGGCCCACGGGGCTGGCGTCGACCACAATTTCAGACTCCCGGTCCGAGTTGAAATAAGCCATAGTCTCTTGCCCTGATAGGGCGCTCTTAATGTCATCGAACGCCCGCTGCTCTTTTCCACTCCAGTTCCATGCGACGTCATTCCTGGTGAGCGCTCTTAAGGGCTCCGATAGCGAGGCTAGGTCACGGATGAAGCGACCGCAATAGTTCACCATCCCCAGGAAGCTTCTAATCTCCGCTGGAGATGTCGGTGGAGCGGTTTCACGGATGTCCTTCACTTTCTCTGGATCAGGGGAAATCCCTCCAGCATGGAAAACGAAACCAAAGAACTCCAACCTGTCTTTCAGAAACTCGCACTTGTCTTTGTGCATTGTTAGACCTAGAGTGCGCAGCCTTTCCAGGGTGTTCTCTAGGCGCTTCGGATGTTCTGCCTCCGACCGGGCAAAGACCAGGATGTCGTCCGACATGTTGATCACTCCCTTGAGTCCTGACAGAGCCCCCCTGAAGGTCATAATGTATCTGGACTCGGGGTGTAACTCTAACTGGTGATATCCAGATCGTAGGTCCAGTTTTGAGAATATTTTTGCTCCCTGGAGTTCCCCGACGATATCATCTAAGGTGGGCGTGATGTGGCGTTCCCTCTTAATGGCTACATTGGGTAGGCTCATGTCCATGCAGATGCGCACCGCGCCTGGCTGTTTAGGCTTCGGGGCTACTACGATTGGGGAGACCCAAGGGGTGGTGCCTTCCACCCTTTCGATGATGTCTCGGTCAATCAGGGACTGCAACTCCTTCTCCACCTGTGCTCTCAGACGGGATGCGGCGGTGTTTGAGAGCTGTTGGTCTCACTGACTCGTCTATGTGGAGGTGTATTGGATCAGATTTCAGTTTTCCTATGCCATTGAAGATTGTCTCGAACCGTTGCAGTAGGTTTTACAGGTTGGCGCAGTACACCGCAAATGAGAAGTGGACAATGTTTAGCGCTTCAGCGGCGGCACAACTTAGGAGTGAGTGTGGGCTCACAATTGTGACGAAGAATCTTGCTTTGATTCTGGTCTGTCCATGAGTTACTGGTGCTACGAATACTCCCTGGATGGGGAGCGGAGTGTGTCCACCAAAAGCATATATGCGTGCCGTGGACTCTGCCAACCCTGGTGGGCCAGGCAACGCGTTGTAATGTTCAGTCGCTAGCACACAGACGGACGCTCCAGTGTCTATCAGGACCGGCGTGGTCGTTTCCCCAATGTTCACTGTGCACGTGGGCTGACGCCGTTTCCCTGGGCCTTTGGCGATACTGGAGATGAAGAAGATTTCGTCCTCTTCTTCCTCTTCTTCTGCGATGTTCAAGTCTTGCATGCCCTGTTCAATGGATGACACACCCCGTATCCTCCTAGAGGTGCCTCGGCCAACTCTCTCCGGACCTCTTGACGCTGCGACTGGTGTCGTTGCCCTGCACACTCTCGCATAGTGTCCCGGAGTGCCACATCTGCCGCAGGTTCTTGATTTGGCGGGGCACTCGCCTACATGTGGCAGGTCATATCCGCAGTATTGGCATGATGGAGCATTGCTGTGACCTGTGGGTGGGTCTCCACCTCTTGGCGCCCATCTTGCCTTCCCTGGTGCATAGCGACCGACTGCAAAAGCTTCTTCCTCCTTCTTTACATGAGTAGCTGCGTCCATCTTCGCCCCCCTGGCATCAGCCAGTTCATACGCTCTCCCCATTTCTAGGATTTGTTGTAGGGTTAGCCCAGGTTCTCTCAAAACCTGCCTCCGCAGTTTTCCGGAGCTGCACCCTTGCAGCAACTGGTTACGAACGATCTCTTCTTCGTTACCCCATCTACAGGAGCTTGCTAGGTGTCGGAGTCGCGCACAGAACTTGTCCAATGATTCATCTTCTCGCTGATTCTCCGCGCCCATGACAAACCTGTCAAAGTCTATGTTTGCCATGGGGAGGAAGTAATCCCTGAGTGCTTGTTTCACTGCAACGTAGGTGGCCACAGGGATGGTCATAGATCTTGTGTACCTCCACCCCTGCCGAGTATACCATGATGGCGATCTCTGCATCTTCCGTGACCCCCGCGGCCGTGAAAAATATTTCTAGCCGTTTCACCCACAGGAGCCATTTTGGACCCAGCTTAGATGGAGGGCCTGTGGTATCAAATTCAGGCATGGGGCTTAGCGTGCTGTTCATCCTGCGTGGGATGGGGGCAATTGCACCATCTTGGTCATCCTCTTCCCCCATCTTGGTGAATAGCACTCACCGGTACGTGCTGGACACCGTCTGTGGCTGCTGGGCTGGTGTGCTGAGTCCCCTTTGCGATGTGGTGCTCCTCCTGCACCCTTTTCTCCTCCTGATCACTTGTGCCACAGCCCTGTAGATGTAAGGGCTGTGGGATTTCCAAAAATTGCTGCTGGGCAAAGCAAAAGTGCAAGTGGCACACGAGCACCCTTACGGGCCGCTACCACTGCCTTTCACGTGTTGACCAAGATGGCCGCCGGCCATACGCGTGGACTCGTGTGAACACGAGTCAACGTTCTTCTCCTAGAACGTTGCCGGAGCGGAGGATGGCTCCCGCGCCTTCCTCGTCGCCAGTGTTGAGTATCGTGGGGGCATTGGGGGGGCCCACGCAATCACACACACACTCGCTCTGCATACATCCAAGGAGCTACGCCGGAGACGTGTGGATTGTTAGGTCCCCGGCGCGAACTGCCGCACAGGCCATGTTTATTAACACTGCGCATGCGTGAGCCTCGTTCTGGCTCATGCATGCGCCCAACAGCGTATTACTACGCAACATCATGTATGAATTCACCCCCGTAGTCCCGTTCTCAGCTCCGGTGTTGCAATTCGGTTCCATTACAGACGTTGCAGACACTGCAGCCCAGAAAGAAATGAAAGGAAGAGAAATGAGCAAGTAAGTAAGGGGCGGGGGATACTGAAGGGACATGCATGGACATGACTAGCTGCCACTCGGTCAACAATAAATGCACCTCAGGACGAGAATGTATTTTTATGAAGCTGCAAATGGTAAACTCAAAAGCAGCTATGACACGCCTCTAAGTCGAACCTTTCATTTAGTGACGAATGAACAGGGGGACGTTACTGAAACAGTGAATAAAGAGAGCAACGGGAAAAGTTTGAGACGGGATGTAACAGCCTAAGCGCATAAAATAAGTGCCCTTTGGCCATCCTGCCGCACTCTACAGTCTCTCCCTCCCCCAACCCCGCCCCCTTACACAATCAAGGCAATCGATCGAGAAAAAGACTTGGGGAGATTGCTGAGTCTTAGCGTGGAGAATAGCTGAGCGTGACTCCCCTCTCTGAAGGGCAGTAAGACAGAAAAGAATGGGAACCCTGAGGACATTAGGCTCACAGAGTTGGGAACAAAAGAAAGAGATACCGCAGAGCGTGTGAATAATGAACACATCAATGTGACTGTGCGAATGGATCCCGCGCTCGCTTTCTGTGCAATCAACGATAAGGAAGGGATGGAGCCTGAAGATCTGGCACGTTGCCTGCCTGTTGAGGATTGCCCTATACAAAAGCAAACAGCAAAGTCAGGGTGTGAAAAGGCACTGAAGGAAGTGAATGGAACTGGAAGTTGCAGTAGTTGTAATAATGAGGTGAATGTTCGTGAAGCCACGCTTGACCTATCAGAAAGAGTGCATTCTGAAGAGTGGTTCTTTGATGTTGATTATACCGCAACAATTATAGAACTTGAAAGGGACATAACAGTGGAGCCCTTGACTGAAAATTGCTCTGAAAATAGTCCACATGGAATCACCATTCCCAAGGCCGGCCACAATTCTATTGCGGTTGCCAATCAACTAATTAAAGATCTGATGATATTGAATGCGAAATTCATTAGTACCATTTCAGGTGTGGAGAGTTTCAATAACTCGGAGAAGCAGGGCCTTCAACCTAAAGAAAAAAGCAAACCTAATTACCTGGAGGAAACCAGTACAATGGACCACACCGTAATGCAAAGGAAGTCAAATGAGCAAAATCATCCTCAAAAATGGTGGCGGGTTGACTCAAGTCCTCCCCTGCCGGTCCAATGCTCCCAAAAAAGGAATCCTTCAGTGAGGGCATTTCAGAAAAAGAAAAGCCTGGTGGCCAACCAGAGATCCAAAGTTGGCCAGCCTCAAGATTTAAACGAATCGAGCTACTCATCGGAGGAATCATCATCGGATTCCTCTTATGTTCAAAGAGACTTTCCAAAAATAAAAAGATCGATAACAGCGCGTAAGCTGGAAACAACAGCCATGGATATAGATAGTCAAGCCATGCAAGAGATTGTGGAGAAGGTGGTCAACAAGCTAATGCCGAACCTTATGTCAGCAATGTCAATTGCAATAGCACTTTTGACAAAAATGTATGAACAGTTCAATGAGAATATAGAGGCCAAAACACCTTAATCGCTCTCAGGAATTCCAAAATGACCAAAATGGAAATGGATATGGTGGAAAGGAAACAAGAATCCTTGTATGAAAATCAGAAGAACGAGACCTCGTGCAAACTGCGCAGAGACCTCCTAAAAAACAATGGAGAAGACAAAAGACTTCTCACCGAGGATGCAAGGGAAGCACTGGCTATTCTAAAGAGAGCACACACATCAAATGGTGAGTGAAGTTCTTGCAAAGTGGAAACCCCTAACGGTCCAAGCGAGGGCATGAAACCTGATTCAACTGGCCTGAGTGATGGTCAAATAGAAAGAAACTACAGGGCACAAGCTAGGATGAATAGTCTCAATCAAAGCTCAACTAACCTGTGTGGTGATATACTTAGCACAATGGGAGATGCCGGCCATGGTGCAACAATGGAAGATCATGAACAGCGCCAGGTCTGGTGTCTAAGTGTGAAAGAAACAATTACAACACAAAATTGCCCAGTGGGTGTACTAATTGCTATCCCCTGAACCTCAGCTAATGCGGAGGGGACGAGTGTCAACCCTGTTACGATGGCCATAAATGTGGAAAACAGTTCTTCAAATCAAAAGATACGGACCTATCAAGCAAGCAACGGTGACTTCGAAACATGGTAAAAATAAAATGACAAAAAATATGCCGCAAGGAAAATGCAAAATATTGCAGTACGTTTTTGAGGAATTTTAAGTCCTTGAATGTAACGATCCAAACGTCAAATCATAAGAAAATGTAGTCTGAGAAGGAAGACCAAAAGCCAAAGAACCAAGTGTCGGACCAACTGGAAGAAGAAGATAAAGAAAATGTCAATCAAACAGAGGAGGCGAAATAAGTGGCTCCATCGACAGATGAATTGTTGAACCTCCCCACATACTATACGGAGGATGAAGAGGAAGTGTTTGAAATTGACCACTTGCACGAAGAGCGAACCGTATGGTGCTCTGACTCTGAAGAAGAAGACTCTGCGTCCCCTCAAAATGAAATCCTGGAGAAACCACAAACAAATCCGAAACGTATATGTACTTTCCCTACCACACCGAAGAACCGTCTTGAGGAGACAAGAGTGGAGTGTGGAAGAATATCTGAATCTGTGCGTTTCATGACAATTGAGGAGAGAAGGGAATTAAATGCACCAAGGGTTGTGGTCTCTAGAAATATATATATTTTTTTAAACCTCTGATCTGGTCCCATTTTTGCCAGACAAGGGAATTAATCCTGAGTGGGAACTTCCTCTCAAACTGCAAACAAAAGAAAGACAGAGAATAAGAGGGATTTAGAGAATGAGTGGAGAATGGATAGGCGTCCGATAATATCAGCGCCTAAAAAGGACTTGGAAAAGAAGAATAAGGTGGAGACTACTCACTGTCTATTATTGCAAAGAATTAATCTGAGTGAACATGGCCTCGTTTTAAATAGGTATAATGCTTTGCAATTGCTCCACCACATTCCATATTTAAAATCAATCTTGTCAAATTACATCAAGACGGTAGAATTCATACAAGAGTCTACGTTGGATCGAGTATTACTACATATATACTCAAAGACAATATGTGACATCATGATGGATGGTCTTGAAGACATGCAGCTGTTGGGCTTTCACCTGAGAGAAATCAGATATGGTGAAAATACAGCCAAAACTTGTGAAAAGAATTGGAAAGGTAATGGTTCTTGTGATAAACAAGACAAACGAAAAAGTACACACGATGGACCAATTGAAAAGCTTGAAGTGCAAAAAGAAATTGTTAATGAGGATGAAGATCTGGAAGTAAACTCTGAAGAAGAAGACGCAAGCCCAAAAAAACAAGTAAAAATAACGTTTCCATGCGACAGACTTAACATTAAATGAACCAAGATTCTCAATGATGCCATGGATAAAAAAAGGGGATGTGGCAGTTGGAATTGGTTGGCAGGAGCACTGACCCTGATCCAGCTAATGCCCAGTATCCCGTTCCACTACATTACAGATGGGCTCCTGGAACACACAAGCTCATGCCCACCTGTTCAATAAATCCTCTGAAATTCTAAAATTACTGGACATAGTTTGGTTACAGGAAACGTGGCTTTTAAATCCTCCATGTGTCGAAGGATATGAACTTGCATTAAACCCTGCAAACCAACACATTAAATGGACGACCAATGGTGGGGTTAATTACTCTTGTCAAGCAAGAAAGTGGCTTTCGTATAATGAACTCACGTAATTTATCATCTCATATACAATTAACTACCATCGATTTACAACAAAAAACCGGCAGTGATGTTTCAAAAATGTATATCATCAATGTCTATTGGCAACATCAAGCCGCTTGCAAAATTACATTCATTGAGGAAATTTGTCAGTTGCTGGATGTCATAATGTCCAATGACCCGCAACCCAAAATTATTCTATGTGGAGATTTGAACATGGAGATCGTCACTGTGGAGAACAATAACAAAGTCAGAAAAACGAAAAATTGCACCAAGACCGCTTTAAGAACAGTCTGGTTAGAGAAATGGATGCTAGAGGTATGTTTCTGATGAACGGAAACATGCAGGGTGATACTCCCCCGAATGCAACCTGGGAAAGAGACACGCAAAGTTCGATGCTAGACTATTTCTTCGCTTCAGAAAACATGGCCAGAAATGTTAGCAAGCTCGAGGTGGTTAAAACATCACAAAGTGATCATAATCTTGTGAAGATGACCATTAAAAGAGAAAAGATTGTCTCACCCATAACCTGGAAACATTCTCTGACCCTGGCACTGGGACGAAATCGACTGAGAATGAATAGTGCGAAAATCCTGATCCTGACAAAGGAACTAAATTACAAGGAAATGAGGAAAGAGGGTGAGCACACGGTGTATAGCTCCCTCCTTCAAAAGTACATGGAAAGAAGTAATGGTTGAGAAAAACCAGAGTTAAAAAAGCATGTGTATGATCCAGAAATCATCGCCAAAAAGCGAGAATTATGCCAGAAAATAAGAGTGTTCAAAAAAGCCAGAACACAAATCGAGGTGAGGAGAAAAGGAGATTAAAGATGAAGTGCAAGAATTAGCTAAGTGGGCATAAAATCATTATGGAGCAGCACGATGCAGAAAGGATGATGGAAACCTTGGCACAAAGAAACTCTAGAGACTTCTGGGCCCTTATTAATGACATGGAGGCTGCGCAAAACTCAAGTCAAAGCAATATGGTAACGGAGGAACAATGGATTCTCCATTACAAAAATCTATTTAAAAAACAGGACAGGGTTCAACTGTTGTACCAGATCCTACGGGCCAAAAAAGCTGGAATATCGAGATCTCGAGAGATGATATATTTTTGAACATCAAGAGAATCAGCTCGTTTCGGCCATGATGCTCTCACAAATCAAATGTTAAAGAAAAACCCAAATGAGTGGGCAGATTTTTGTGATATCCTCTTCAAGATGATATTGAAGGAGAGCAGGATACCATTATCATGGAAGGAAGCGATAATCGTGCCCATCTTCAAAAAGGGACAAAGATCAGAGCCCAAAAATGATCGACCCATAGCACTCCTAGATGTGGTTGGAAAGATCTTTGCCGCACAAATCCGTAATAAACTAACAGCATGGATCATACTATCTGGTGCCTTTGACCCCAGGCAAACTGGATTTGTCAGGGGAGTAGGCTGTGGGCTAAACCTACTAATGCTCAACTTGCTGAAGATGGAAGCGATAAGGAAGGAAACAACAGTATATCTCGCATTTGTAGGTTTAGCTCACGCATTTGATGGTGTCGACAGGGAGTAGTTATGGACAAAAATGGTTCATTAACAGTTCCGATAAAAACATCTTGAGGCATAAAACAGGGATGCCTGTTGGGCTCAACACACTTTAACCTGTTTATAGCAGATGTTGGCAGTGCTTTGGAAGAAGTACCATTGTTCCCGCCTAAAATCAATGGAAATCATCTAAGTTGGATGATCTATGCTGTTGATATTGTGCTCTTGGATATGACTCCAATTGGCCTTAAGCGCAAATTGACAGCATTAAAAGAATACATTGATAATAATGGCTTGGTAATAAATGTGGGAAAAACTGTGATAATGCACCTAAAAAATGTAAAAGGTCGCAAGGATAAAAAGCAAGAAAAAGTTTCAATGGAAACTGGGGAATGAAACCTTGAATTGCGTAACTCAGGCTCCGTATCTGGGAATTTTTATTAATTATAACATCACTGACGAGCCAATGACAGGGTCGGACTGGGACAATAAATAGGCCCGGACACCCAAAAAAAACAGCCCACCCCTCGCCTCAAAAAAGTGGCCCACCCTGCACCTCTTAAAAAGTGGCCCTGAAACCATCATCTGTGAATCGCGTCAATTCAAAATGCTACTTATGGAGGGGTCATGTGTCTGTTACATTACAACACAACTCATAAAATAACATAACTTGGCATCCAGTTCTGTGACAGGGTCCACAGCTCCGAGGCGCAGGAGTGGCATGAATAAAGTACACTATGAAAAATATGGTTATGATATCACTGTAATGTGATATACATTTCATACAAGAATGGATCCCCATATGTATCATTAATATCTGTGTGTGTAGATCCATATTGCCAAATTACTGTGAATGCAAGCAGACATCCAAGGCCAAATGATAACATGTTATTGTATAGCACTTACGCTGAAGCTCTTTTTTATAGAACAAATATGCATACAATATCACCCAACCTGTGTTGGTACTCATTTATCGACCTCAGAAGGATGAAAGGCTGAGATGGTTCAAACCTGCAACCTGCAGATCACACACTCATCGCAGCAGCGAGCGCTCAACCCACTGAGCTATCATATCGGCTATAGTAAAATGAGCAATTATTCTATAGAGCAATTATTTTGTATTATCGTGTAATTATTCTGTACATCAAGCAAATGGCCACAACTATGAGGATGTGAATAGCATGCACTTCAAGTAGGAACAGTACTAAATGATGAGGCTGTGATGGCAAACGGTTTAAACGTAGCTTTACAGACAAAAGCAGAGAAATTAAATCCGCTCTGACATTTGGCAAGGTAATCCAATGTAGTGGCCAGAGTGGGGTAGACTAAGACATAGGAGCACAGGCTCTCATCCACCCTACCAGCTCAAGTGATGGTTATGGTACCTGCGGGAGGGCGTGGACCATGCAGGGGTAGACCATGCACCCGTGGGTGCCCACTTGTTCAGCTCAATCTGTGATGCTGGACACATCACCAGTAAAGTCCATCCAGCCTCAGCCTGGGAATACCAAGACGCGTCTCACATTATATAATGAAAGTCTTTTCACTCACGCTGCTCTACCGAAACAAGGCCCTTCCAGGGTAGCAATACTGCACTCCCAGATATTAAAGTCACGCTTTGATAAAGGCTTGCAGGGTCTCTTTCCTGGCACACCTAAATCAATGAAATAGCCCAATGACAGAAGGGCAGCGAAAAGCTTCAGTTTTGGCACCTTGACGCCTCCTTTCATGCGTGGCCATAGTTAGGCAAGCTGCTACCCAGTGAGTTCTAAAAGTACACACATTGTTATTCTCTGGCCATTTCTTTCACAAACTCGTGGCAAGCAGAGGAAAGCTGTTGGAATGCTGTCTCTCCTGGCGCCGCAAAGCTAAACTTAATTCTCAACCCCGTGACCAGGCCCTTTACAAATCACATGCCTGACTAGGGCCTCTAGAGTGGTGTTGTACCAACCAGCCTGCCTCGACCAGCAGCAACACTTTTATGCACTTTTATGTGAACCATCTAAGCCTAAGGCAGTTGATGATCATTAATACCAACACCAGTTATGCAGAACAATGCTGACACTAAATGGTCATTGTCAACATAAAAAAAAAACGTAAAAAAACATGCACAGTGCACCGACACAGCGCTCAGAAACACGGTTACCTACCTTTGATGTTCGCTAAGGGAGCAGACATTCCTACACAGAGAGGAGCGAAGAGCCATACCCATGCCCATCTCGAAACAACACATTTTAATACAATACATTTAGCAGTAGGCATTTGAAAAAAGCCATAGGCTTTATACAGGAGGGTCTAAACATGCAACATCGCAGCAATTTACCTAACCTTCTGAGATGTATTTGGACACAGAAATCCTGGCCCACGCTGCCGACGAAAGCAGCTCACTGCAGAGGCAGAGTGCAGAGTCTGTAACAAATCACTGGGAGGGTGAAGGCAGGGCTGAGGCAGCCCCGGCCCCACCCATCCCCGCCACTCCCCCCCAGTGTTTTGAAACACTGACTGCTGCTAGTGTCATGATGTCGCGTGCCACGGCAGTTGGCTGCCGGCCCGCCGCATTTATCAAAGAAAGGTAACACTTGTGTGTTACCTTTCTCTACATCTGCGGTGGGCCGGCGGCGAAGGGGCTGCAATTGCAAAGGATCTGTAAGTTACTTACTTACAGATCCTTTGCAATTTGCGTCCGTCCGGCGGCGGCGAGGCAGAGGCCCTGTGGCCGGTTCCCGAAGTGTGAAGGCACAGTGAAGTGATTTTGTATCGGCCACGGGCAGATTGGCCGACGGCTTGCTCCCACCCTGGCCAATGACGCAATAAATCAGATTGAAGTGTAAAGCATTGGCAGCCCAGGGAGCCCTGCTACACAAGAAGTTTGGAAAATTCTCCTTAAAGCCGGTTGTAAGTTTCTATAAATCCAAAGTCATCCCGGCTTTGATTCATGGGGCGGAAGCCCTGCTGGGATGTCCTTTTGTGACATGGTCCTAGTGTGAAAATGTCTTTTGGAAAATAATTCTACAGCTGCCGCAGGGCACGCCAACTGCCTGCATTCGATATGAAATGGGCCTGACGTCAATTAATGCGAGAGTCATGTGGAACATCATGACTTTGTACAGGGAGGTAATTGGTGCTAACAGCCTCCCGCTGTTTAAGATCCTAAACATTCCGACACCAAATAACCCCGATAGTCTATTGGGCAAGCAGACGCAAAGCTGCGAAAGGATCCTCATGCAACTCAACACCAGTAAAGACACCTTGCTAACCAATCCAAATGCTGTGAAAAGAAAGCTTTGGGAGCTCGATGGGATAGAAATATGTGACTTGAGAGCTCAACACACATGTATGCAGAATAATGCTTCAGAGTCTAAAGCACTTGACAAGTTTCCAAAATGCATGGAGAGGTTTCCATGCAAATACCGCAGAAAGATCTTCCTAAAGTTCATATTGAAACTGTTTCGAACAAAAGAGGTGCAAAATATGAGAATAAAAGGGGCGGATGAAGACATCAATTGCAGATTCTCCTTAAAGGCATATGAGACCTTGTTCTAAATTAAAACTGTTAAGTAATAAATACTTGGGCAATGAAATTAGAAAAATGTATCACTGAGTGGAGAGGACTGGTGGAAGAGAATGCTGAGCGGAGATGATTACAAAATGGTCTTTGCATTGACAGTTCTTCTAGAAAAAGTGAACTAGTTTCTGGATAACCAGGAATAAGAAAATGACTCAAGCATAAAATATGGCACTGCGAAGCAGGGAGCAGTTCCACCTTAAATAAATAGTGTCCTCACTGTAACCGTATTACCCTTAGTAATCTTTTTTAAAGGTTCGGAATAAACTGTAAAAAAAAAGAAAGTTTTGTGGTTGAGTGGAGTGAGGTAGAGAGGTTGAATGGGGTGAGGTGCAGTGAGCAGTGTGGAGTGAGCAGAGTGAGGTATATTGGGTGAACAGGGTGAGGTGGAAGGTAAAGGGGGTTAGAAGGGTGAGGGAAAGTCAGTGAACAGGATGTGGTAGAATGGTTAAGTGAAATGATGTGGGGGTGAACAGGGTGAGGTAAGGTGGGTGAAGAGGGTGAGGGAGGTGAGGTAGTGCATGAGTGTGGCAAGGTAGAGTGTATGATTGGGGTGAGGTGAAGGGGCTGAGCAGGGTGAGGCAGAGTGGGGCGAGCAAGAGTGGGGTGAGTTAACATGGGCAAGTGGGGTGAGGTAGAGTGGGTGAGCAGGGTGAGGTATTCTTACTTAAGTTATTTGATCCGATTGGTCATGATCAGTTGCTGATCAAGTCTGGTGATCACTGGCTTCAAAAGCTATAGCAGAAAGCATTGCAAGCATAATAGGTGAGTGGGGGAGGTGGGATGGTGAGCAGGGTGTATTAGAGTGGGTGAGTGAGGTGAGGTGTAATGGGACAAGGCATGGTGAGTGGGGTGACCTACGGTGCAGGACAGTAACTTATTTTGCAGTCATCCACTTCAAGCCCATAGCTCGGTGAGCATGGTAGATTACACCTATGCTGACATTGATCCTGTGACCATGTAGCAGGATTACCATTAGCTGCCAAACTGCCCTGTCATTGTCTTGTTGCAGCAGCACATCTATGATCTTTCACAGATGCCAAAAGTGAAGGGTAGAAAGTGGGAATGTTAATGTACAGTTCTGTAGCCTAAGGTTACCACATTTTCATTAAGCACATCTGGGATACCTTCTATCAACTTCTGCCATGGTTTAGAGCTTCACAACTTCTTTCACATAGATGTATATGAATTCTATCACACCATACCAGCTTTTGGCAGATACATGTGACAATGTAAAATATGCAATGAATGTACTGTAGCTAAACTATTCCCAGTTTGGTTACAATAGCAAAAGCAAGCTGTCCAACACTTAGTCACCCTGATGCTTAATTATATTCCTCTGTGAGTGCTCTTTCCCACTGGCATGGTAAGAAATCACAGCTCGAATGAGAGACATCCTGAAAGTGATGAGAAATTGCTAGGTTTGTGTAATGGGATACATAGTGCATGAAACTCCCTAAGATACTTATCTTTTGGCTAGTGAGTTTAGACATTGCTGGAGACCATGCGTTCATGAATAGCAGACACAGCAGATGTAAATAGGCAGCAGGTACAGTAGGAGAAGTAGCTTACAAGTTGAAATACAAAGTGAGTAGCTGTAAAGTTGTTTCTGGAATTGGGTCCTTTAAATGGGGTTTAAAGGGAGGAGGGGAGATAAACAAGGCCCATGAATGTCTGCAGTTTAATTGTTACTTTGAGTACTATGTCAAGCACAGATAACAAGACATTTCACTTTAATCCTACCCTCTTGAAATGTTTCATCCTGGGCATAGAGAAATCACCCATGTCAACAGGCAGAATGGGGCCCTCAGCAGGAAGGTAATGATCTAACATAACCAACAGAGTGTTCCTGTAGTGGCCTTTGTTCCAAAGAGGTTTTTCGCATATGTCCAAACAGAGTGAGCTCCATACCTCCGTAGGGGTGAAAATAGACTATCTCCCAGGAGTTAGTGTGGCTCAACAAATTCCTGAAGTAGCGAAGTGACTGTAAGCAGGGGAAGCCTCCTGACAGTGTGGCAGCTTGAGGAGTCGGTGTCAAGGAGAGCTGCTGAGCCTGCGACTCTGAGAGAAGTCCTTAACGCCAGTCTTTAACAACAGAGAGAGACACTGGAGGCCTAGCGTTTTGGGGCAGAGAGAAGAAGAAGAGAAGGGAGTCCTAATCCAGGTGGTGGCATGCCCATGATGATTTCATGGTGGGCCGTGCACCCGTTGAACAGTTTTGCACAACGAGAGAGAGGACTGAGGAAGAGAACCCAAGTCTGTGCCAAGCCCCATACTGTTTCACTGCAGATACAGAGGTAACGTGTAAAACGGCAGAGACGGGAGGCCACTGGGGCATCGTTATGGAAGCCATTTAAATGGAACTATGTTAAGGCAAGAAAGAGAATAACAAATACGCCTGAAAGAGAAGTTATTGAGAAGAACTGGGCAAGAAATACCATCGGAAGAGGTATTTAAAGAGTGGAGCAAACCAGAGAGAGAAATCTCTAAATATGAATGTGAAGTGAAATCAAGTGAACCAGGTAGAAGAGATAATCCAACTGAGCAACCCCAGGAGACTGGGAAGATCAAGTCACAAGAAAATATACCCAACTCAAGAAGGCCTGGGCTACAAGAGTCGGAAAGGCATATACGTCTAGATCAAAGTATAAGCAGTGTTGAATAACTGCCACTAAAGAGCAGATAAAACCCAAGTGTATTGTGAAAGTGTTACATGAACTTATCACGAAGGTGGCAAGAACGTATTTAAAGATATCATACTAAAGAGAACTTTGTAGTAAAGAAGAGACATTGCCATATGAGACAAGCAGGAGAAGGGAGATATTCTCCTGGGCTAATTTAAATAAGGTAAGAAAGTGGTAGTGTTAGTTAGACTAGTTTAGGACCGTGGACATATTCCTTTGGGACTTCCTGACGACTGACAAACACCTTTAGTTATTTACATAGCCCCAGATACCCGCCTAGCAATAGGGAAATATAGGGTTTATCGTTATTATTTCAATAAACAATAGTACAAATTTCCCTCAAGTGTCCACCTCCTCCTTCTGACCCATCACATATGGAGTCTGAGGTGGGATGTCAACCAACTGATAGACATAGGGGACCCGTGCTATTTACTGAATTGAGCCCCAGAGCCAAAGACCATACGATAGCCACAGAGGAGTACATAGGGTTTGATTTACAAAGTACCAAAGAAATTATAATTCCACACAGGTGGAGAAGTCTGATCCTCACAGGCCTTACCTTGGTCCCTCTCCAAGGCGCCTATATTAGGTTAGCCTCAAAGTCGGGGTTGGCTTGGACATATGGGTTGGATGTTATGGCCGGGGTCATTGATCGTGACTTATGAGGAGATATTAAAAGCATTCTGCACAACAACAGTAAGAATCCCTATACAGTAAAAGAGGCAGAGAAAGTAGCCCAAGGGATCATTGAAAAATTCATGCTCCCTGTACCCCAAGAGGTTAATGCTCAAAAAGAAACTGAGAGAGGTTCAAGAGAATTCAGAGCGTCAAATCTCCCCATAGTGGAGACCCGTCAGAAATGGTAGAGGAGGTTTCACTACTACCTGACAGTGGGCCTCATCACGAGTTTGGCGGTAACCCTTAAATCCGGCAGTCGTGCTATTACTGCCGGATTGAAGGGTCCGCCAAATCAGGGCTTCAGCGGATTTCTCCCCAGCTCTGAGCTGGGGGAAATCCGCCGAAAAGTTGCGCTCATACCACCGGCGGGAAATCCGTTGGCGGTATTAGCGCGAATATTCCCCATTGAGCCCAATGGAGCATTCCCGAATGGGCTCAGTGGGGAATGGGGAATTCCATTACCGCCAAACCCTAATAGCGCCGGGGGTTTGGCGGTAGGGCAGATAGCGCCGGCGCTACTGCCCAACTCGTGATGAGGCCCAGTGTCTTTGCCTAGAGGAATGACACGGTTCTCACCAAGGCCTTTAGTAGAGTAACCACTCAGGAAATTGGATGCAGCCACATTCTTTTCATAAAAAAAGGATTGTTATATCATGGGGATATAATAAAAGAGGGACGGTGCCGAACACAACGAGTGGTTCCCGGAAGCCATAGAACAATTGTTCAAGAGCTGGCCTATTCCCATTGGACGGTGGCTCATCAAGGGTTGGGGGAAACCCAGAGTCAGATAATACCCATGTTCTACTGGCCAGGAGATTTTGCTGATGTTAAAAACTTTGTTTTGAACTTTGAGATCTGTCAGAAGAGCGCTGCAACTCTGGTCCCGGTAGCCTCTTTGCAACCATTACTCATCATCATGGTCCTATTCTCTATAATACTGATGGACATAGTAGGCACACTAGAAACCTCTAAATTGGGAAATCGCTTTATTTTAGTGATTATGGATTATGCCACTCGATAGCAAGAAGCCTTTCCCCTGTGCAATACCACTATCGAGCAGATATTAAAACATCTATTGTCCTTCTTGTCCAGAGTAGGATTTCTGAAGGAGATTCTTACAGACCGAGGTACTACCTTCATGTCTCGCTTAATGCAAGAGTTCAAAGATTTGCTTAATATCAAAACCCACCGAACATCGGCCTACCATCCCCTGGCTGATTGTTTGGTAGAGCGTTTCAATCAGTCATTAAAAAGAATCTTGCAGAAGTTGGCAGAAACCGATGGCAAAAGCTGGGATGTCATGGTACCCTGGGCATTGTTCATAGTCTGGAAGACCCCACAAGCATCCCTGTGATATTCCCTGGTTAAGCTACTCTATGGGAGGGAACCGTGGGATGTGTTAGAGATGCTAATGGAATCCTGAGAACAAAGAGAGGAGGCCATTTTACTAATTTCCCATACCGTACAGAATTGAAAACACATATGGCAGCGGTACGAGTAATTATAAAAGAAATCTGGGACAAGCCAGAGAACAACAACAAGCTGTCTATAATAAACATGCTGTCCCCCAGTCCTTTGCAGTCAGACAAACAGTCTTAGTTCTCCTTCCAACATCGGAAGGATTTACGAGTGGTATGAATGACCTTGTATCTGAACCTGATAGATGTCAGAAAACCGAAATCTGTCATGTTAACCTGCTCAAGGAGTGGCAAATAGACAATAAAATGGATACTGCAGTTACTATAGCTGCTCTCCTTACTGACTCTGATACTGGAAATGCATTGATTTCCCCGATCTTTTAACTTCCCAACAAGAAGACATTAATAACTTGCTGGCCCAGTTTTCTAAGGTATTTTCAGATGAACCCAGTAGGATAGCTAATTTCTTCCATTGCATCCGAACACCATCAGGGAGGACTGTTAATTTAAAACTCTACAGGATACCTGAATCCAAGAAGAAATTCTTTCAGAAGGTGATAGAGGAGATGCTCCAGGCTGATATTATCGAGCACTCTGAGAGTCCTTGGTCCTCCCCTATTGCCTCAGTAGCCAAACGTGATCAGTCCTGGCATATCTATATAGATTTCTGAAAACTAAATGTTATTTCTATCTTTAATAACTACCCTATGCCACAGATTGATGATCTAATCCAAAATCTAGATTCAGCCAAATATATATCGGCACTAGATTTGACAAAGGGTGACTGACAAGTTCCTTTAAATCCTGCCGATAAGGAAAACACTGTCTTTTTTAACAACACAAGCCCTATTCCTATTTAAGGTCCTATCAACCAATGCGCCTGATTATGAACAGCAGCTCATATATAAGCAAATAACTGTAATCAGTACTAGACCCATGGATTACAAAATAAGTGCATCTTATAAGCGATGCCTGTGGGAGAAAATGTGGTATAACATTTGATAAACATATGAACAAATTCAGCCATTACACTGTACCTGGCACAAACAGTCCCACTGTTCATTGTCTAAGACATATGTCCCACCTCCTTCATGATGGTAAATGCTCATAGAGCTGGCTTAACATCTAAAATATGTTAGTTCCATATGTTGTTGCATTTTAGTTATTTGATTGATTTATTCGACATTTGTATAGTGCCTATACACAAGTGTTTGCAGGCACCACAAGACAGGACAAGATGGGGCGGACATGGGAACAAAAGTATAACAACAAAAATGTTATACTGGTCTTGTGACAATCCTATTGTGCAAGTGCATGACAAGGTGGTAAGTGCGGGGGGTGTAGAGGGAGAAGAGCAGGAGTGTGGTGCCCACAAGGGTGGGGATGGGCAAGTGCTGGGTGGGCCAAGGTGGTAAGTGCCAGGGGAAGAGGGGAAAGGGAGGATGAGTGGGTGGACCAGGTTAGGCTAGTCCAGGAAAGGGAGCGCAAGGGAATGTGCTGGCAAGGAATGCTGGAGTGTCTGGTAGGGGGGTGGTCTGGACCCTGTATGACTCTGAGGGGACCAGGCCTCAGTCACAGTGGCAGAGGGAGATTTAGCATAGGAGAGGGAAGGAAGAGGAGGAGGAGGAAAGGAAAGTCTTGAGAAGTTTCAGGAACTTTAGAAGATCTGGCTTCAGTTTGAGGGGGGTGGTGAGGCCGTTCCAGAGGGAGGAACCAGCTGAGGAAAGGGATCTACCTCCCACTCTCTGCTTGTAGAAACGTTTGACTTGCAGAGAGTTGGAGCCAGAGGACCGAAGGACTCTGGCCGGGAAGTATTTAGGGAGGGAGAGCTGGATGTAGAGAGGTCCCAGGCCCCAGACAGCCTTGTGGATGATGCACAGGGTCTTGCATTTGATCCTTGCAGTCACTATGAGCTTTGGGAGAGATTCTGGGGCTGGAGACATGCGGTCCATTTGCTTGAGGCCAAGGATAAGTCATAGCAGTCATGTTCTAGATTAGGTGAAGAGGCCGAAGCGAGGAAAGATGCAGATTGAGGAAGAGGCTGTTGCAGTAGTCCAGCCTAGAGAGGATCAGGGCTCTGGAGATGTTGAGCTTCTGGGGGAAGGTGAGGAAAGGTAGAATGCCCCTGAGGAGGTGCAGCTGAAAGTTGGATTTCTTGGCAAGATCTGTAATGTATGGAGAGAAAGAGAGAGAGGGGTCAAAGATGATCTCAAGGTTTTCGCCTCACAAGTGGGTGAGGGGAGAGGACCCAGGGAGTCAAGCCAGAGAGAGGGGGGGGAACAAGGAGAAGGAGTCCCAATAAGAAGGATCTCTATCTTACTGGCATTAAGGCAGAGATCATTGGCAGAGCACCATGCTGGAATGGCAGTAAAGCAATTGGGTATGAGGGAGGATGTGGAGGGGGTAGAGGAAGGCAGCTTGAAAGAGAGCTGTGTGTCATCTGCGTAACAATAGAAATGAGGAGAGAAAGTGGAGATCAGGTAGTCCAGAGGGGCCAGTTAGATGTTGAAAAGCTAGGATAGAGCCTTGGCTGCATTACCCGGCTGTGCAGTGTAACCCTGTCAAGTTTGATAGTTCAAAAAGCAGTGGCATCCTGTAGCTGCGGGGCAATGGAGACGGTGCACTATGAGTGATGCAGTCAGAAATGGGGAAACAGCTTCTAGAAAAATGCTGCACCTTTACTTGTCCAAAATTCAGGAAGTGAGGGTCAACAAAGACATACAGCTCCTTCTCTTTCTTGGTAAATTTCCACCAGTGTCCTTCAATGTAGACTATCTGCGTTACCCAATGCCCTTTGGTTTCCTGCATGCAGCTCAAAGTTGAGCTGCAGGTGAAAATGGAGTCTACTCTCTCAGCTCTGCTTCAATAGCTACCTGCCTATCAAGCTTACTGCCAGGCATGGATTGAAAGAGCTCCCTCCAAATTCACTTCACTTCAGCTTTAACAGTCCTTCTGTTTGCCATTAATCTTTTCTACCTTCATTTGCTACTGGCCCATTAACCACACCACTGGATTACTTTATGGATAGCCTCGCTCCTCTCGAAAGTCGTTGCCATCCACCTCTGCCCTGTGCTCTGATCTGACCTTATCCTCACTGGAACAGTTCCTATGTATGCCTTATTGTGTGACGTTCCTCCCGACAACCTCATCATTGTAACAGAGTCAAAGTGCCAACATTGCATCTAGCGTCCGGTCCACCTGAGAGTCTGAATTCTTCCTGAACCCCCGCAGAGAGCCACTAGTTAGGAACTACCAGGTCCCAAATGAACAAGGTGTTAAGGAGAGATGCATCAGGTTTAGAAATCAAAAATCCAGAGCGGGTTCTGGAATGTCTTTCAGGAATTCAGAAAAAGATATGCTATGGGGAAACATTCGCACATCCAAAGCGACCCCTAGTTCATAGGTGCAGATCCTCATAGGAACAAAATCAACGTATCCCAAATCCCACCTTCCAGCAGCAGTGCTTGTAAAGGAGAATGGTTTTCAACCTCCCCTAAAGCAGCCGCATTCAAGGAGAGGAATAGTTCTTTCCCCCTCCCCAAAGGAAAGACGATTTTGCACAGGTGGGAATTTACTTGTGATGGCAGTTTAAAAACCAATAACCCAAAAAACAACTCTAGAACAGGGGGACAGCCAAGAGCCAGCGCAAAGTGTCAGTAGAACATAGCATACTGAAAATATCTGACCCTAGTATGCACAGAAGCAGATGATATATAAGAGATTTAAAAATTAATAAAGATATATAACTATTCACTTCTACTATTTTTAATAGTTTCAGCATTGAGTGTTCTATAAGTTTATTTTATATAAAGGACCCAACTAGACAAATTACAGAAGAGTGTACATGGTTCATCCAACGAGGGACCCGGGTGAATGTACAAATTCACAGGTATCAAGTGATGAGCTATTAAAAGAGAAATGCTTTCAGACTAACCTGCGTGGCCTTTTCCTTTGGGAATAAAACGTCTTCGTCGAAGTGTAGGGACCACCGCCCCCTTCTGTTTGTAATTAGCCGGAGGTGCTCCTTCCCTTTTACCAGAGATTTTCTCATAATAGCCTAGCCATTTGTCCTCAGACACCATATTTGCCACCAGCATCCTGTTCCTAGTTCCCATCGATTGAGCAATTCCCATGTGGCTTGCGTGTCTCTTTTCACTAATGTGTTAAGCATAGCCTCCGAATCTGCCTGTAACAATTTGGCTTTGTGGGCAGCTACTCAATTCCTAAATTTTTGCTTTCTTTTTGCTAATAATCTAGTTATTACTTCCCCCTTCCTTTGTTCCAGGGCTCGCAGGCCCTTTCTTAGCATGTTCTTCTCTCTTGCCATTTCAACACCATAGTTATGAGCATGTTCCCTTCCCCCTACTTTTTTTATTGTATTATTTGATGTTCTGAATTCATGTAGCAGATAGGCATAATTTACTCCCTCCTTATCCCCCTCCCCCCAAGCTTTTCAAAATTAGGTTGAAGAGCTCTGACATCCTCTCTCCTTAGTCTCAGCCTATTAGCTCCATTCGAGACCTCCAGAGGGAGGTTCCAGAGCTCTTTTCATATGGGGTGTTCCATTTGTTGTATCAATAGTTTTAGCAGGGAGTGATCACTAAATGTGTTCCAATATGTTCTTAGAGAGATGACTCGCTTGCTAAGGTTGGAGCAAACAAACACATAATCCGCAGTTTCAACTTCCTCCGTGACAGAACCCTTCCTATGAAGAAAGTTGCGATGTTCAGTAGGGCCAGGTTTAGAGACCCTGACCCCGCCCACAAGATAGTCCTTTGATGCCACAAATGACTTGGCTTCATTGCCGGCACATCCGTCCTTGTCCGGCAGCTTCTTTGTCTGCGGGACATTGGCAAAAGAAATGAAGTATAATGATCACCACGAGGGTCCCCTTCCAGCCGCGGGTCTACAGTTGGCACCCTCTTGTCACATGCGACATTTGGGTTAGAGACCGCCCCCCAACTTAGACCTCGTCAGTACTTGTGGGTTTGCTACGGAAACCACGGGCCTCCCGCTGACTTCTCCCCCAATAGAATCTGCTGCCCTCAATGTTTTCAGGATCTCCACATCCATTAGCTCCTGAATGTAAGGTATAGGCTGCATTTCCATCAGGCAGGCCACAACCGGGTCAAGGAGGGATAGCCCTCCGGGGAGGATTGAGCTTTTTTTCCTCAACCGGCTTTAGGCCACTTTTGGTGGGAGGTACATCCCTCTTTCTTTTTAGCGCCAATGTAAGTCCATTACATTCCGTTCACTTTTTCACATCATTGGGCCAGGCACATGCATTTACCAAGGGGGCCAGGTAAGGTGGAATAGCTGGAGCCTCCTGAGAAGCCAAGGGTTCAGATCCAATTCTCATTGCATTTGCGATTACCACTTTAGACCCCTTACCGCCATCCTTGGTTTTCACCTTGAGTTGGGTCCTTGGGGAGAAAATTGGAAACTGCAGATCTTCCATAGCAAAGGCCAGAAAGAGGCCGCCTACAGTCACCGAAAAGCCAGAACACCGGAACACTCAGCCACACTCCGCTCCGGTCAGCTGATTGTGAAGAAACACTCACTGGACGCTAGTGCTCGCAAACAGTGTTCAAACAGTGAATTAGCCCAGTACCGAAACACTCTGCCACACTCTGTCCGCTCCGCAGGGTGGCCGCATGATTTATAGGTGCTCCTCCCACTCTGCAGCTGATAGTGAAGAAACACTCACTGGACGTTGGTGCTCGCAAACAGTGTTCAAACGGTCATTCTATTGTTCTCTTTTTTTTAAACCAAGCGGTGCTTGGACAATACAAATTTTCGCTTCATTGGTGTTTCAATACAACACAAAACCAAAGTATGTTCAAATTAGATAATTATTAGATATAGTGCCCCAGAACGCACTACATAAATTGCCATTCATTGTAAAATATGCCACACAAATGGAGCTTACCATGTAGCATAACTCAGCAATTTACCATAATTTGGTCATGCATGTCCAATAGTGGCCGATATCATATGTCGGGAGAATTAGCATGTAAATTGGGTCAGCAACTTTCAGCATGCCATTTTTTTGGACTACAAATCCCACGATTTCTCACTATTTACTATGCTGGCTAGGTTTTATGTGAGTGGCAGTGTACAACATCTGATGAGCCATGGTTGAGGTAATCTTGAGCAGAAAGAAATGTGATCAACAGACGCATACAAAGTCAGTTCATAGCAACATGTCTAGGCTAGTAATCCAGTTGAATTCCAAAAGGTTGTCCTTCATCTAGCATTGAACATTTCAGAAATTAAACTTTACTTTAAAGAGTTCAAGTTGTTAGATAAAATAGAAATCCACATGTTCAATGCTAAATGTGACCCGCGAGTGGTATTTAATGCTTAAAGTAATACAAAAAACTAGACCAGACCAGGCAAGAATTGAGTGTTATAAACTATGATACTCTCTCTGGGAGAAAAAACTGGTAAAGAATAAAAGCCAGTATAAACAGATGCTTTTGCTATGTCAAAAGGTATGCACGCAAAAGAGACCCACACTCCTTGTCAAGTAGATCTTGAGCCAGTCAGATAACTCAGCGAGTCATGTTCTCACTGCTCAAAATCTCAAGCTCAAATCAATCCAGGTCTGACTGAGCCTTCCACCCTCTTAGGTTAAGAAAACAATTGCTGGTCAACACATTACAAAAAAGTTAAATGATGTAATAGAATGCTATAACAGACTGTTACTCATATTGTTTGTTTGTTTGTTTATTGATTTGTATGGCGCACCGAACCCAAAGGTAACTGGGCGCAACAGAGCACAGAATGCATGGATACTTTAAGCTTAGTTACAGATTAGGGCAAAAGGGTAAATGACAGATAATTCAAATAACTGGTAGACAGATCTAGAATATACATATATACAAAGAAAGGTAGGTTGGAATTAGGATGAGAGTTCAAGAACTAGTTAGTTCGCATGTAGGTCCTAGAGATCGTTAAAGAGATTGTTAAAGTGTAGCCATTTGAGGATATTGGGCCTCATTCCGACCCAGGCGGTAAGGGGTTTACGGCAGCGTAAACAGCGCCGACCCTTACCGCCTGATTCCAAGGTCCCTTAGCGCCATGGAGGATAAAATCCACGGCGCTAAGGGACCTTGTTGTTAATTACGCCACCGTAATTTACGGTGGCGTAATTAACGCCTTCCCCACTCCCATTATGCCCTATGGGGCAAAAATGGGAATGGGGAAGGGTAAATGGGGATTGGGGACTTACTGCCCCGCCAACCTCGGAATGGGGCGGTAAGTCGGCCAACCACCATGGCGTAAACATAGTTTACGCCATGGTGGTAAAGGTACGACCCAGGCGGTAACTTACCGCCTGGGTCGGAATGAGGCCCATTGTGGTGTCTGAAGCTAGGATATTAAAAGCAGACATAAAGAAAATATTGAAAATTGGATGAAATCAAAAGTGATGCATTTTACAAATTTCAAAGTAGAAATTCAGCAGCACATTGAACACAAATTAAATATAAATGAAGACCACCGCTGCATTTCCCTTCCGCTTCTGCATCCCTCGTAGGCGCCGCAAACACTAGTGTTCCCGGTGCATCCTTGAACCGGCAATGGCCACCATGGAAAGGGAGAATGAACTACTTCTCCCCGATCCATGGCAGCCATCTTGATTTGTAGTTTTTATTGCGAGCTGAGAAACGGCAAACACGTTGTTTCTCAACTCAAGATAAAAACACTATTAGTACCTGCCACAATGTGGCAGGGTACCTATAGCAATGAACCCGTCACAGGGGTGGCATTACCGGTCTGGTTATACCCTGGGGCTATCATTACCGCTAATGCCCCTCTGCACTGGGTTTATTGCTTAATTAACTTGAAGTGGTAAATTACTAGTCTAAAACTCAAACGTTCAAGGAAAAGATATTGTTGTCAGGATGAATCCAAATCATAAAGTCCCTAGCCCAAATCCTATACTAGCTCACCACATTTGTAGCAAAACTAACACAAATATATCTAAAGGGTTTAGCAACTAAAAAGATGCTTGACTGCTGCTTCTGTTTCAGATTTTCTAACCCTCGATATAATGTTTGTCAGTTGCCACTGTAATGGCTAAATGTATCTCTTCCTCCTGACACCTCAGGGTGCCCTTTTCACTTGTTTACCCCACTCCAGAGTGTTTCTGCTACCCTCAAGGGCTTCACAACCTCTTTCACTCAACTCTGGGTGTTTCTCTCTTTCATCCCATTTCCAGGGTGTCTTCACTCTCCCCTGGTGTCTCTTCATTCTTGTTCTCCTCTTTCGGGGTATCCTCACTTTCTTAGGTTAACAAAGTGAGGAGTCTCTTACACGACTCCTTCACAATGGACTCACCCCTTCCCCTCCAGGAGTGGTCAGGCTGTCCACATTACCTTCTTCACTGGGGAACTTTAGTTTGCCTAGCTTCTTTCACAGGCTCTCACAGCCTGCCTTTCTTCCAGCTTCTCTATAAGAGGGGTGCAGGTCCCTTCTCCCCTTGTGGGTTCAGATGAGTTCTCCCAGGTTTCCCTCTTCAACATAGCAAGGGGCAGAAGGCAGCCTTTCTTCCCCTGCATCAGGCTGTTTCTAGAGCAGCGGCTTCAGGCTTCTCTCCACTGCTTTACCTTAACCAGCAAGACAGGGAACCAGTCTCCAGCTAAGACAACTTGCAACTAAACTGGCTGCCCTTTCATTCAGTCCTTTCCCTCGACTACTGATTGGCTAAAATGTCTGCATCATTGGTGGAAGTAGTGCTTACATCATATTCTCCCCGGGTAGTTCATCCGCTATTGATCAGTTTGAATGACAGCTGGATCAATTAAGAGTTCCAATTAACTCTCCTATATAAGGTTTGATCCTCCTGGGTAGATGGTAGGTATGGTTCTCTGTGTCCCTTTTGCTTCATGAAAGTTGGTTTTATTTTATTTCCCCATGCCTTTGTGGTTTTTTAGATGATATTTCATTAAGTTAAATTCAGTTTACCAAAGGTTCTCAATGGGGAACTGAACCCCAGTTTTCTACATGGAAGGTAACCATTCTACCACTGTGCTATTTCATCTGTACTGTTATTCCGTTACCGTAGATTTCTTCGAATACCCTTTCACCTAATGAGATTTCACCAAATTTATTTCACTGAAAATGGTAGGGGAAATGGTATATGTTTAAAGCATAATAGGTGGGGTGTGGGAAGGGTATAAGTTAGGGTAGGGAGATGTGAGGGGGGGTAGAAAAAGTAAAAAGCAGATTTCATTTTTCTGTGAAATGGATTTGGTAAAATCTCCGTTAGGTGAAATATTTTCGAAGAAATCACGCACATCCGTGTTATTCAGTGGCGAGGGAGGCTTAAGCCTTCTTCTTGCAGCTGATAAGTGATTTTCCTCTTATCATTATGGCAGTGTGTCTCACGGCATGTTTCCAGCTTGACCAGTTGCTCCTCTCCCTTCGTTGCCACAGGGATTCAGTAGCATGTTATTTGTGTGAATCAA
The DNA here is from genome assembly GCF_040938575.1 of Ambystoma mexicanum. Lineage (NCBI taxonomy): Eukaryota > Metazoa > Chordata > Amphibia > Caudata > Ambystomatidae > Ambystoma > Ambystoma mexicanum. Next base: position 989,932,705 of record NC_090926.1, on the reverse strand, counting down.
GGAAAAACCTCAATTCACCACATTCCCCAAAGGGAATACTATTTATTAATCTTAATGGGCATTACTATTGACATGGAAGGGGCTGTGTTATTGGAAGTACATATTTCTTAATCCAGAAAGCAAATACTTTTGGGATCCACTGTCCTGGTAAATGGAAAATTCTATACATTCGGGTTTAGATAGTCAATACATTTACCTAATTCTTCAGTAGGTCCATACAACCAATATCAGCTATTCATTTCCCCAATACAGTATTGGATCTTGAATTTAGAGTGACAGGGAATTAAAAATAACCCATCTCTCAAAATGTCCCATGAAAAGATGTGCATACAACCTGCACATCTTGATCCCATTGCTGTTCCATGTCACTAACTGTTCAGTGTATTGTTAAAGAGGAAGATATTCATATGTAACATACATTACAAATATTCAGTGCTAATTGCATTGTGTTCGCTATAATTTCCAAATCTGGTATTCATACAATCTTGTAAGACCTCAATTCTTAGTTGCTATTGGAAACTCCTACATAAGGATACGTATACTACATCGAAGGTGACAATTAACAAATACAGTGACCAGGATAGTTGTTGGTGTTGTTTGATAATATCACTGGCACACTCAATATAAGAATGCAAGAAGTAAACTCTTCTGCAAATGATCATAGCTGACTGTTAATACATTTGGTTATGTTTTCTGTTAAGGATTTGATACAACTCTTTGTTACACATAAAGAAATGGAATGGCAGTGAGATAGAAAGCTGGACTTGTATCAACTACTTACAAGCCGTACAAAGACAATATACATAGAATAATGCGCTACAGAGCATGAACAGTATGCTCAGTGCCTTTGAGTGCCACTGTTTAAGTTACAGAACAATGATGTGTCATAAATAATTTGAGTCACAATTGTAGGGAGCATTGCATTCTATTGATGGACTGTACTATCTCTCAATCAGCTAATTATTTTAAACACTGCATGCTTTCCTGGCTGATTTGAATTCAAACCTTAAAAATAATCTCCCTCCTTTCCTGTCACTCTCTGGCCAGCCTCTCTTGAACCCTCTTCCTTCTCCCACCTGTGAGGCTAAAAACCTTGAGTCATCTTCGACTCCACTCTCTCCTTCTCTCCTCACATCTCTGACATCTCTAAGAAGTCACACAGCCAGTTGCACCTCCTCAGAGGTATTCTTCCAGAGCTATACTTCTCTCTAGGCTGGACTACTGCAACAGCCTCTTTCTAAATCTGCCTGCTTCTACTCTCCACCCTCTGCAACTCATCCAGGACAGGACTGCGAGACTTGTCCTTGGCCTCAAGCCCAGGGATCGTATCTCTCCAGGGCTGAAATCTCTGCACTGGCTCCCAGTGACTGCAAGACCTGGGCCCGAGATCAGAGGGTAGCCAGGTGACCAGTGCAGTTTCAGTCCGGAGTTCAGCAGGGGTGAGGAGGAGAGAAAGCAGAAGCAAAGAGGAAGGTCTTGAGGTGCTTCCGTAACCGGAGATGGTTCTCCTCAAGTTTCAGGGAGGCAGGGAGACTGTTCCAGAGGGAGGCCCCAGCCGATGAAAGAGATCTACCCCCAAATCTCTGCTTGGAGAAGCATCTGACCCTTAGAGTGTTGGAGGGGGATGAGCAGAGATCTCGAGAAGGAAGATGTTTTGGAAGAGAATGTTGGAGGTAGAGTAGCACAGGCCCCAGAAAGCCTTGTGGATGAGGCAGAGGATCTTGAAATTGATCCTTGCAGCCACAGGGGGCCAGTGAAGAGATTTCAGAGCTGAGATATACAATGTCTGGGCTTGAGGCCAAAGACAAGTCTTGCAGACAAGTCCTGTTTAGGATATGTTGTAAAGGTCATTGTCACCTAGCCTAGTAAGATCGTTGTCTTTGTCTTCCCTCTGTTCCCTCTCCCTTGCCTCGTCGTGCCTTGAAACACTTGCATATAGATGTGTTATAAATGCCATATAATATCATATCTACATTTCTTTACCACTCACTGAAGTACATTACTATTCATTGTAGTGTCTTATTATTAATGGCAATGCATTACATTGAATCACATACCAAATCGCAAGTCAAAGAAAGGTCTTTTGAGGTGAATTTACTATAAAACACACACAGAATACATGATATGATATGATGTGGCATCCATAACGTGCCTGTACACAAGTGTTTCTAGATGCGACAAGACAAGAAAGGGGAAACAAGGGAGGACAAAAACGATATTACTAGGCCATGTGTCATTCAGATCGCGCAAGTGCAGGGAAAATGGAAGGGGAGAAGTGCCACGGCGGAGGGGGAGGTGTAGTTAACTCACAAGTGCAGCCAGCGGGTGGCTCATAAGTGCAGAGAGAATGGACTGTAGGGTTGCAGATACAGACCCTTAAGTGCTAGGGAGCCGGAGGTAGTGCAAGGGCAACTGGACATGCAGGAGCCTGGGCCCGAGTTCAGAAGGTGTCCAGGTGACCAGTGCATGGAGCAGTTAGGTGCATCAGCAGGGGAGAGGAAGAGAGAAAGCAGAAGCAAAAAGAAAGGTCTTGAGTTGCTTCCGGGACCAGAGGTGGTTCTGCTCGAATTTGAGAGAGGCTGTTCCAGAGAGAGTCCCCAGCCGAGGAGATCGAGCTGCCCCCAACTTTCTGCTTGGAGAAGCGTCTGACCCTTAGAGAGTCAGAGGTGAATGAGCAGAGAGCTCGAGATGGAAGATGTTTTGGAAGAGAAGGTTGGAGGTAGAGCAGTCCCAGGCTCCAGAAAGCCTTGTGGATGATGATGTCAATGACTGCTTCGTTCCGATCTTTCCCAACATGGCCGACGCCTAGAACCTGTGTGGTCTGTGTGGTCTAGTCTTTCCGATTCACTCTCATGCTTCCTTGAAAGCAGACACGCCCCTGCGCTTCGGCATCCCTTGTCCTGCAGGTTGTGTAACTCTCCTGGCCCTGTTTACCTTCATGTTTAACTAAGTGCCCGCATCTATTATACTTCCTGGTTTCCCTTTCCGAAATCCTCTGCGATATCCGCATTCGGAGCTTCGCTTACCGCTATTCCTTCCTTGCTCCTGACCTTTCCCGGATCCTTCCAGGAACCTTGAACGTATCCCGAGTTTCGGAGCTGCCGCAGGTGGGGAGCCTGGAACCCCTGCGCTCGTTGCCACCCAGTAGACTGGATTCAGCGGAATCAAGACCATTCCTCTATAAGGCTCGCTCCTCCAGGAAAAAGAAGTCTGTGAACTCCAAGAAAAGGACCACAAGTAACAAACAGGTGAGTCACGAATCCAAAGACTCGGATTCTGACAGTTTGAGACGCCAACCAACTAATACCATTCCCACAATGGAGGCTGCCGTACAAAATCTAATGAGAGGAATGCAGGCACTTTCTACGGAAGTACAAAACCTTAAGGCTGAAAATGCAGCCTTAAAACAGCTTGTTCTGTCCAGGCATTCGGCTTATCAAGAAAGTGCATCTGTAGGAGGCATTGTGGATAAATATGATGGTAACCCTAAAACCCTACGCTCCTTCCTTGATTCATGCCTGGTTCATTTTACCTTTAAACCTTACTACTTCTCCACTCCTAGAGCCAAGGTGGGGTTTATGATCTCTCACTTATCCCGCAATGCGTTGGCCTGGACAACCCCTTTCGTTATACAACAACTATGACGAGTTTGTTGCTGCCCTCAAGGCTATGTTCGACCGTCCTGAACAGGTGTATTCCGCCCCAGAAAAACTGCTGGAATTCCAGCAGGGCAACCAGGATATGTTGACATACGTGAACTGCTTCAAACAATTGGCTAAAGATGCTGACTGGACCCCTGAGGCCTGCTTTACTTTGTTCAGATGCGGATTGAATGAAGAGGTAAAGGGTGAATTAGCCAGGGTAGCCCGTCCCGGATCCTCCCAGGCCCTCTTAGACCTGTCTCTACAGATCGACTTCAGGATACAAGAAAGAAAGGCTGAGAAGAGGAAGAGACAGAGTCCTCTACCAAGAACTCTACCTGAACACACCAGCCCCAGGGAAAAGGAAACACCCTCCCAAGGCCCGACTGAGCCAGAACCCATGCAGCTGGGATCCTTGAGGGGCCCCATTACTTCCCAGGAAAGGAACCGGCGGATAAATAGTGGTCTATGCATGTATTGTGCATCAGACAAGCATTTAGTAAGAAATTGCCCGATAGCTCCTCCACGACGCTCGGGAAACGCCAGCTCCCGATCCTGAATGGAGCACAGTTTCGGGAGAAAGATTCATGCTCCAAAGTTCCTCTAACACTGGACTGTTCCCTAAAGAACTTCTTGGTGCTACTCCAAGTGTCCCTTTCAACCCCCAACAAGGACATATGTTGCATCCTGGCTTTGGTGGATTGTGGGGCCATGGGTCTCTTTCTCGATGACAAATGGGCACAGAAGTATCACATCGCACGAGAAAACAAGAATGTCTTTCAGACGGTAGAAGGAATATATGCAAGACCCCTATCCTCCGGAAAAATAACTCAGAAAACCTCTGAGCTCTTGCTCACTATCCACAACCATTAAGAGTTTGTGCGTTTTGACATAATTAAGGCAGCCCACTACCCCATCGTGATTGGCATGCCTTGGTTGCAAAAGCATAACCCTTACATCAACTGGACGGCAGGTTCCTTGCTCTTGGGTTCTGAGTTTTGTCTCGCTCATTGTCTCTCCGGGAAACCCCAACAGTCCACAGGAAAAAGGGGCCCAGACTCTCAACACATTACCGCTTCTACCATTAAACAGATACCTGAGGTATACCATCAATTTTCTGATGTATTTTCTTCCATCATTGTACAGTCACTTCCTCCTCATCGTCCTGAAGACTGTGCCATTGATACAGAAAAGGATGCAGTCATTCCCTTTGGAAGGATGTTCATTCTGTCAGAGCCTGAGAAATCTGCCCTTCGTGAATACCTAGACACCAATCTGTCTAATGGGACTATTCATCGTCCAAATCCCCTACTGGAGCCTCTCTCTTTTTCGTACCAAAAAAGGACACAAAGGAACTCTGTCCATGCCTGGATTACCAGGGCCTGAACAAATGTACCTTAAAAGGCTGATACCCATTGCCACTAATTTCGGACATTCTAGAGGCATTACGTGGAGCTGTGATCGTCACTAAACTGGATTTGCGAGGAGCATACCACCTGATTCGCATCAAGGAAGGCGATGAATGGAAGACGGCCTTTCGAACCCCCTTCAGCCACTACGAATACCTGGTGATGCCATTTGGCTTGGCCAATGCTCCTGCTTTTATGGACATTTTATGTACATTTTATGGACAGAGTCTTCTCTGACATGCTGTTCCTTTTCGTTATTGTCTACCTGGATGACAAACTGGTTTTCTCACAAGACCCAGTTCTACATCAGGAACACGTCACCTTGGTTTTACAACGATTACGAGATCACCATCTGCTGGCCAAACCTGAGAAGTGTATCTTCCACGTGTCCACGGTTAAGTACCTAGGATTCGTATTGAGCCCTCAAGGGGTGGCCATGGACTCAACCAAAGTTGAAGCTATCCTCTCCTGGCCGGCTCCAACCTCAGTGAAACAAGTACAGTCATTTCTAGGAAATTCATCCCCACATTCTCAGCTATTGTACAACCCATTGTCCATCTCCTAAAGAAAAACATGCCCTTTCGCTGGACAGCAATCCAAGAAGCCGCCTTTCAGAAACTTAAACGCCAGTTTACTAGTGCACCCATCCTGGCCCAACCAGACACCACCAAACCCTTCCTGGTAGAGACCGATGCTTCAGAATTTGCAATTGGGGCAGTCCTCAAACAAGAAGCTGCTGACGGATATGAGCACCCCATTGCCTATCTATCACGGACCCTACATCCTAGTGAAACTCATTATTCGGTCCTGGAGAAGGAACTGCTCGCCATTAGACAAGGTTTCACGGAATGGCATCATCTCCTTTTGGGCGCTAGACATCCCATGCTGGTAAGGACTGATCATCGGAACCTCCAAGTTTTACAGTCTATGGAATGCAGAAACAGTCGCCAAGCATGATGGGCCAATTTTTTGCCCAATATCAGTTCCACATTCAACCTGTTCCTGGTCCTTCTAATGTAATTGCTGATGCTCTCTCCAGAAGACCTGATTACATGACAGAAGACGCACTAACCTTTGCCAAGATGTTTACTGACAAGATGTTCATAGCCCAGGCCAACTCGCTTTTAGAAATTACACGCTCAGAGACTGAAACTTCTGACATTTGGAAGGATTACACCAAGGATAACCTCTGGGCACTCTCCACCAAGGACGGATACCTTTTCAAGGACAAGAATCTGGTTATCCCTACTCAAAACACTCGGACAAAGATCATGAATCTCTGCCATGATACATTCCATTCCGGGCACCGAGGAATCAATGCCACTTACCAGACAATTAGGAAGAACTTCTGGTGGCCTACGATGTGCTTTGACATACACTCATGTATACAAGCCTGTTTGTAACCAGAATAAGATCGACAATAGGAAACCAGTAGGACTGCTTCAACAACCTGACCTGCCTTCTTGACCCCGGGAAACTATTGCCACTGATTTCAAAGGGTATACTACCATAATGGTCACTATAGACCTCTTTTCTCACATGGACCATTTCACTCCTCTAACCAAACTACCTTCAGCACTTGAAATGGCAGGGTTCTTTGTTACTCACATCTTTTGATTGCACAGCCTGCCTTCTAAGATCACCTCCGACCGCGGACCACAATACATTTCCAGGTTCTGGAAACATCTCTGTCAGCAATTAGGCATTCAACGTGCCTTATCATATGGATATCATCCACAAACAAATGGTGTCACTGAGAGAGTAAACCAAACACTTGAACAGTATCTATGGTGTTTTGCTTCAAAAGTCCAGGTGATTGGTCATTACTAATTCCAGTAGCCGAATTTGCTTACAACAATTCTGATCATTCCACGACCAAGATAAGTCCTTTATTTTGCACTCAGGGGTTCCATCCGCTGGTGCTACCCACGCTCTTACCACAGACCACATTAACCCCTTCAGTGGATGCTTGGATTGCTCAACTGGTATCAGTTCATAAACAAGTTAAGGAACATCTAGAAAAGGCCAGGGTGGACATAAAGACATTTGCGGACACCAAGAGGCGACCTGGGCCTTCCTATACTGTTGGAGATAAAGTTTGGCTCTCATCTCGATACCTACCCAGACATCTGAGACCCAACAAGCTGGCACCTCGTTTTTATGGCCCTTTCACAGTGATTGAAATCATCAACCCAGTTGCCTTCCGACTCCGATTACCAGACTCCTGGAAAAGAATCCACCCTGTTTTTCATACATCTTTATTGAAACCATTTCACCATTCAACCAAGTCAACACCTCGACCTCCCCCACTCCTTGTCGACAACCCAGTCGAATTCAAGGTTTCCAGGATTTGCAATTCCAGGTACAGAAGAGGTCGCCTCCAATATACGGTGGAATGGAAAGGTTATCCGCCAAGTGAATGGACTTGGGGAACCCGCCTCTAACATGAACGCTCCCTGTTTGTTGCAGCGGTTGTTGTGCCTCGGCTAGGACAGGGCCCGGACAGGGGGGTACAAGGCCCTTAAGTAGGGCCCTTGGAGGGGGCCGGATTCGCCTGTCAACTCCCGACACGGGAAGTACAAGAACAAAGCCCCGGCCAATCCGCAATCTCCAGAGGCGGGCTTCAAGCAACTGAAGGCATCAGGAATCCCAAAGCCGCAACAGCGGCCATGATGGAGCTGGAAACAGCACTTGAACTCTAAAATAAAAGTCAGCAAGGGCTTACCTCTGGTGTCGCATTTTTCTCGTGGCATTTATTTATGTATTTATTTATAGAGCGCCAAAGCCCTGGAGCATCAGGGTTGCTAATGATGACATTATAGTACAGGATGGCATTGCACAGGCCCAGACAGGAGGGTACAAGGCCCTTAAATGGGGCCCTTGCAGGGGACTGGCTCAGCCTGCCGGCTCCCGACACGTGAAGTCTGGTACAGGTTCATGAGACAGGGGCAAGTCTCAAATTGCTCAGAGATTCATTGCCCTTAAACGTACTGAGCAACGATAATCGCACATTAAAAGGGAGGTACCAGCAGTATTGAGTGGCATTACAAACGTTCATCTTTACATCCATGGCCATCCTGGTATAGTGGTGATCACAAGCCACTACAGCCCATCATGATGGGCTCAGCAACACTGCCCTTCCGCAAGGGTTGAGCGTAAGTTCCTTCAGCTTCAGGATTATGCGGTGACACTGCAATTCACAGCTCGAGCAGATAACCCTGCAGACTCTCTCTTCAGGTACCAGCTGAGCTCCCCACTTTCAAAAGGAATAGAAGATGTTGGAATAGAAGAGATTGTCTGATTTCTGACACAAGCTGCAGTTCCAGTTTACTGCACCCATGAAACAAGATGATGGAATGCAGGCCGTAGTTGAATGCCTGCAATCAAAGGGATAGAAAGGTTTTCTGGCACAATAGGCCCATCATACGGCAGCTGTAAAAGAGCTCCTATAGGATCCGTGGCCTGTTCATACAGAGTTGTCCATGTCAGAGGAAGGGATACGGATACAAGGCTTTAGGCGAGTAATCCCGCTGGCCTTCGTGGGAAAGGTGAGTGGGCTAGCACACAAGGGACACGAAGGTCCCTTGAAAATGAATATCTGCCTTAGAGAAAAAGTCTGCGTCCAGAGTATAGAATTCAAGCTGCTTGCTGAGAAATATCATATCTTGCACAAATGCATAGTGTGCTGCTGGCAGAAAGCGACCGGGCGCTTCAGAAGAACTTCGAACAAGACTTTCACAATGGAATATAAACAGGGTAACTCCCTACTGGCAGATCTATGTTCATTCCAAATGCCGTGCTGGATGACACCCCACTCAGCTGGGGGGGCTCACCAGGCCAAAGCATTCCTTGGCCTGAAAGTGAAGACTACCATCCCCATCGTGTATCCACCAAATACCGGTGGTGGATGGGGTGGCAGCCAAGAGCAACAGCTACAGGATAATCACGAGGATAGCGACTTGAAACGTATGAAACGAGTGGACATTGAAGTGGGTGACAGAGTGCTGGTACGCAACCATCATCCCGGTTATAAGTTAGGTTTCCCGTTGAAACCCGCACCAGGGATGGTGATGGTGAAAAATGGTTAAGTGATAACCGCAAGCAATGACAGACACCGGATCACAAGGAGCTCTAGCTGGTTCCCCCAGATACAGCCTTGGAAGAGAGAAAACATGGTCTAGACATGGAATATGACGAAGAGGACATAGGAATAGCGGAATCCCCGCTCAGCGTACGAAGACCATAGAAACAATGAAATAGCTGGCACAGGACGTCTCTGAATCCTATAGACATGGACGGAATGATCAAGGACCACAGGCACCCAAGTAGTACAACAAGAAGATTCTGGCAGAAATGATAGGAATGCATGGTTATATTTTGGTGAGGGATGTTATGAGAGACACGCTCCCTGCGTGGAGCAGTCCTTGCCATCGGAGTTCAGCATGAAGTTCCTGAACGCATGTCGTAATGCCTCTTTGGATAAGGTTCCTGGCTGACCTATGGACTGCTACCATCATGTGTTTGGCGATTATACTTGGGTTCCGATGTTATATTCCAACTGCGCCAGGATTCTATTTGGTTCGTTGTGTGCGCGTTTACACATCTCTCAATCAGAAACCTCAATCAATCAATAGAGGCTGGGCGCGGTCTCCAGATCAGGTTGAGTATTCAGCCCTACACACTGCATCTGCCACGTCCTTGTTCATTGCTGCGAAGGAAGGGTGCCTACACGCCACCAAACATGGTACATTTAGCACAGCCTTTGCTTTCTTTGGAGGAATCGGTTCTATGTGGTTTCATCGTCCAAAAGTCTTGAAACCCAAATTGTTCATGCCCAATAATTCCTCCTTGTATCTTTCATGGTGCATCATCTTTTTAGTTGTCCTGGCTCCCCCTTACTGAGGGTTCCCAACACTGAGGCCCTTACAGCCCCCCTCTGATTACACCCCAGCTCCGCACGAGCCCCCAGTCCATCCTTTCAGGGCCCAGAAATTCCCCCTCCTCCAGTATGCTGAATTATTGGAAATGAAAACATTGTCTTTCAATATTATGAGGATTACTAGAGAAATCTAGATTAAAGTTTTGGTCATTGTTTAATTTGTAAAGTGCCAGTGCCCAAATATTTTCTAGCACTGCTCTGACACTGCGGGTGGGCAGTTCTCCACCTCTGCTGCCATCACCCATAGGTGCTCCCCGCAGTGTTGACATATTTGTGCTTACACTACAGCTCGCATCTGCTCATTTTGGTTGTTATATGCAGTGACTATCACCACTTCATAATTAAGTGAGTCTGGGACAATAGGTGCATGGGGTCAAAAATAAATTACAGGGCCAAGCCCTGGCAAACACACCCGCAAATTAAGCGCTGGACTTTTGGTAAACATTTGTAATTGAGATGCTGATTTGAAGTCGTGTTCCCAAAGAGAAGTAATTGTGTGTCAAAATATGACATAATCAGGAACTCATTAAGATTTGGGTAGCAACGGAAAATCTGGATTGATTTGCTGAATACCACCTGATTTAACACCTTACCAATTCGGGATTGGGTGAGGTACCACTGATGGTATTCTACGGAAAACCACCACCAGTATTTGAAGGTGGACTTTCAGATCAAGCGTGACTATTTTTATCTCCAGCCTATGCTTTACATGGGGGCACTGGACGAGGGTGAGAAGTGAGCGCCAACTTTCCCATATAATAAAGAAATGGGTTAGAAATAACCCTATCGTGGATTTAAAAATAAAATCTCGTTAGTGGCATGAGCTATTCCTGTACATGATCCCTTTCCAGCATCAGTATGATGTTAGAAAGAGATAAAAAACATGATTTTCTGTCCAGAGTTTGCCATTGGTGGGGGCTGTATTTCTACAATACAGCTGGAGGTATTCCACAACGACCACCTCCTGCAGAGGTAAACTCTGAATTGGGTGGATTTTAAGAAATACCGACAGGGGAGGTGGTGATTTCCTCAGCTGTGTTTTGCCAAGAAAATCCCTCTAATTTGTAATGAGGCAGGTTGGCTTTGATGAGACGCTAAGGGCCTGAGTAATGGATTTTTTACCACAGTGCAAAGTGTCTTTGCACTGATAACAAACACCTTGATTCACCGAGAGGTGCAGTGTCATTCACTTTGCACCGCTCTGTGAAACAAGGTATTGGTTGGCAGTGCAAAGTCACTTTGCACCAGTGCAATGTCACTTTTCACCATGCTAAATATTCCATGAATCAGGACTTAAGGGTCCAATTCAAAGGTCCATGTAAAATTAGAAAAGGATTGTTCTGTGGCAGAACAACACTTTTCCTAAAAGCACAACATTCTGTGAAAGGAAGAACGTGGTACACGGACATCAAAGCCTTGACTCTCCCATGTCCTCCATGTAGGGCCCGACGACGGCCCTAGTGACCATTAGTAATGCAGGGCAGACACTGCGAGCGCACTCTCAATGCAGCACCCTACTTTTGCAATAAACAAGGGGTTAACATCTACTGTACATGTCTTCCCAATGACGCTTTCGTAAATCAGAAAAGTGGCAGACATTTTGGAAATGCTTCCAGTGACGCTGCCACCACAGATAGATTTGTTCAGCCTTTGCAGCAGATAAGCAGGACAGATCCCCCTCCCATCCTTCTACCCTCCTCAGAATGATGGTGCTGGAAACTGGAGGGGAGAATGTGAGCTTTCCACACGACTTTTCTCCTCAGAGCTAAAAACAGGCCATATGTCTGACCTGCAGATTACACGCATCTCATTACTCAGCAGGTGACACAAAATACAAAAAACTGTTTCCTTCATTATTCTTCTAGGCATTATTCTGAAATGTATTTGTCTTTTTCGCCTAAAAAAATAAAGGCTTGTTTTTTGGGCAGTAATGTGGAAGTAAGGTTACCGTTTTCACGGCAGACGTTTGTGGGGCACGCAGTTAACGACAAATGACAGGCGCGTGCACAGCTCTTGGCCGCACGCACATGGTTGTTTTCCCAGTGCAGCGCCCTGTGCAAATTGAGCTCATGCGGCCTAAATGCGCCTGTCAGGCTTATGAAACCAGGAGATGCTGAAGCAGCATTTCAGAATTGTTTGAAGCAGCTTATGGATGACGCAAATCCTTCACCTTCTGGCGTCTAGTTCTGGAAAATACCGTGGGCTTGCGGAGGAGTTTGGAGGCCGCTAAAGAAGGAAGGGAGGGTGATAGCGCCAGGCAGCAGGCATGTGACCTGTTGAAGGACTTGCCAAAGACCACCAGAGAGATCCAAGTAAACCCAAGTCAAGTGTGATGTTGTGGGGACGCTGAAGGAGGCGTTGTAAAGGGCACTAGTCATCCATTTGCATGGCCTCTTGGCACAGGATGGCTGTTGGACTTGGAATGTTAGCGCTCTGCCCTTGAGTTTTCCCCATGGATCAGGTTCTGGGGAACTGATCTGCCACTTCCCCGCCGCTGTATGACACATTGTCTTAGGGCAGTCATGCCCTACAAACCTTCTGCAACACCTGAATGTCAATGTTAGTCAATGTTGTGCTATATAAATCCCACGTAGCGTAACATTACAGGGTGATTAGGTTCAGTGGCCTCCAATGGTGCATGAGTGTGATGTTGTCTGATGATATGATCTTGCATTTATAACGCGCCTTTACACAAGTGTTTCTAGGCGCGAGTGGCGCGTGTTCATACATGAGAGAGTTAGTGTGGTGCTTCCCCGGGTAGAAACCTGAGTGCATGGCAGGCTATAATAGTGTTTCCACACTCGGGCATGCACTTCTTTTATGGGTGGTCGGTTTCTCTTTGCGTGATCAGACTATCAGTGGTACCTGAATGTTAGGTTGAGTCTGTTCTCTCAGGGTGGTCGATTCATCGCAACCATCCATGGTACCTGTTTGTGAAGGTCTGGAAGTGTGGGTTCGCTCCCTTGGGCCGGCTGGAAAACAATCCCTCAAACTTACTTTACTCATTGTGGTCATTGTGGTCATTGCCACCTTCTGCGACACCAGAGTGTAAGTAAAAGCGTGACTGTTTTCCCAGGGTTATGGGTTTTAACCTCTAGCAAACCTCCATGTAGATTTGACCTTATATATGTGAAGACCCACAGTGGCCTGCTTTTGCAGCTTGTGGGTGGCCTAGGATATTTTATATTTGTTTTCTGATTTTGTATGGCGGGTTTCTGGCATGAGTCAACATGGAATTACGGAAGAGGAAGGGAGATTACGGTCCCCCGGGGAAAAGCCAGATCTTCAGTTTCCAATAAAATTGATAGGAGCTAATTTTGCTTCAAATCATTATTTGGGGGAATGGAGCCGTTACATGTAGACATACGCCTTGATTAAGGCTTCTAAGCCTTTCATTCACGACACATTTTCAATCATTTGTATGGCGGAGAGGAGGGTTGAAATGCAACTTGATTTTCCGCCGCCTTCATTCATCTCTGCCTGGATTTTCATGCCAGTGCAAATACTGGAGATCCCTATGCGGTCTGCTGGTTTTGTGCACTAGCATAAAGCAGACGGACACCATAGGGATCTATTGTAAACGATGCCTGCCATGCTCTCATGCCAGGCAGTGTTCACAATCAGTAATAAATGCTGTTTACTCACTGCACTGCAGAGTGCAAAAGGGCAGGGCAAAAGGCGGTCTACACATGTGTAGACCCGCTTATATTGCAGTGCAAACATAACAGGAACAAGCTGCAAAGTTACAGGTTTTTCCAAAATGAGCCCCCACAATGTGCCTGTAAGTGCTTTATCAATGTAAGACATGTCATGTTGGCACCCTTCTAAAATATAAGAGTATTTTTTTATTTTTTCTTATTTATTGAATGTTCAAGCGCTGAACTGAGTAGAAATGGTACAATAAGAATGAACATGTGAGCAAAAAATAAATCAAAAGATCAATGAGAGGGGAGATGAGCTTTCAGGTGGGACTTAAAAAGGGGAAAAGACGATATGGAACATAGAGTGAGAGGAAGAGAGTTACATTTTTTGTAGGAAAGCAAAGCAAAGAAGCGGAAATAGGATGGCGCACAGAGGGTACGGGGACAGTTAAGAGAAAAAGGGATTTGGAGCAGAGCGATCAGGCAGGGAAGTAGAAAGAGATTTAGGAAGATAGATAAGACGGGGCAGGCCATAACGACAATTGGAAACAATACAAAGGAAGTTAAAGAGTAAACACATTTTGAAAGAAAGCTAGTGTTAAGGGTGTAGAGCTGAAGGAAGAGAGTCGTGGGGGCAAAGAGTGCAGAGTACCCAAACAGATGAATGGTAGATTGAACAAAGAGGAGCCAGGTGAGATGCCGGAAAGGCCAAAACGAAGAGAGGGGCAATAGAATAGTCTAGAGAAAACTAGAGAGGAAATAAGGAGTTTGGCAGAGGAGAATGTAAGAAGCCTGTGAGCTTTATGGATGTTGGACAGTTGATAGTGGGAAAACGCAAAATAGAAGAGATGTGAGTGGAAATGAGAGTGAAGAATATAAAATAACACCATGATTACAGGCAGGTCGGGAGGATATGATATGATATGATAGTTCCATATACGCAATGTGTTTCAAAGCGCTTCACAGCAAGGGAGGGAACAAGGGAAAATACAATGACATTCTTACAGGCCACGAACAACAAGAATGTGAAATTAACTATCGTACTCAGCCTGACGACATTTCAGATAGTGCAAGAGCTAAAACACAGATAGGAAGGAAATGGGAAACAGACAGGCGACTACCGTACTAGGCCTGACGACATTTCTGGTAGAGCCGGAGATTAACAAGAGGTGAGGGAGGGGGGAGGAGGAAGGCGGAGAGGAACAAAACAAGTGACTATTGTACTAGGCCTGACGACATTTCAGATAGAGCTGGGGGGGAGACAAGTAAAAGGAGGGGGGGAGGAGACAAACATTTGTTGCTATCATACGAGGTCCAGGGGCAGAAGGGTGAAACGAGACAGAGAAGGATGTAATGGAGGGGGGAATAGTAAGGGCAGGAAAGAATAGAATTTCCGTTTTAGAGGGATTAAGGTGGAGACAGTGAGAGGACATCCATGACTGAATAGCAAGAAGACAGGCAGTCAAGGAAGAGTGAATAGAGTCAGTGAAGGAAATGAAAGAAAGAAAGATCTGGGAGTCATTCACAAAGAGGTGATAAGAAAAGCCAAAAGAAGAAATGATACAGCAGAGATGAGAGGTATTAAGGGGAAACAAGGAGAGGGCCAAGGACTAAGCCTTGGGAGACAGCATTTGGAAGAGGCAGTGTGGCAGAATAATGACCAGCCCAGGAGACATAGAAAGTGCACCCTGAGAGGTAAGAATGAAACCAGTTGAGAATAGAGTCTTGAGAGTGCAGTCAGCAAGAGAGGAAACAAGAATAGCATGGTCGACCATGTCAAGTGCGGCAGAGGGATCAAGAAGTACAAGAAGAAAGGAAAGTTTAGAGTGGCGAGAGGTGAGAAGTGAATTAGTGACAGATAAGAGAGTGGTTTTGTTGAAGTAGCGTGACCTAAAGCCCGACTGGAATAGGTGCGATGTTGATGGAAAGTGATGTGATGCCATGTTAATCATTGTGTGATGTGATGGTTATTTCATGGCAATGATATTGTGGTTTTGATTTATTAATTTGATTGTGCTCCTTTAGTTCTTTATACTAAAGTGCTTCCCAAAATTGAATTAAATGCTACATAATGACTGATTGATGACAATAAATGCACAGGAAAGAACAGAAGAAGAAATGTGATAGCTATGTGATGGTTTATTGGGCCAGGCTCCACCATTGTGGTCTTATGGCACTGGCACCTTGTTTGAGAAATTGACATATTGTACCCCCGCCCAGGCTAACAAGACCATCGTCTATGGAGGAAAAAAGGAAAATACCAAAAGTGACAGGATCAGAGAAGCAGAAATCAGAAATGGACAACCAGACTAACACATTGGGACGATGCAAGGGGTTTGAGATCAAAAGAAGGTGACTGTGTAAGTAGGAGTGATGTGATGTTGATGATTATGTGATGGTGCTGTTGATGTGATGGCTTTGTGGTGTGATAGGTGTTGTAATGGTGATGCTAATGTGATATGAGGTTCATGTGATGACGATGTGATGGTTAGGGGATGCGATTATTATGGTAATGTGATATGATGGTTATTTGGGGTGATGGCTATGTAATGAGAAAGTGAAGGTTATGTACTTTGATGGTTGAGTGATGATGATAGATATATGTTGAGTGATGGTGAAGGTTACATGATGTGATTGTTATGCACTGTAATGGTGATAGCTATTTCATGGTGATATTTGTTTGATATGTAGGAGATAAAGTAATGTTTATGTGGTATGACACAATAGATTGATGATGGTCAAATGATCGAATAGATTGGTGATGGTCCTGTGATGGTTGTATGATGGGATGGTGATGTTTGTGTGATGGTGCTTATTTTGTGATGATGCTTGTTATGTTATGTGTTGGCGATGGAGATAATTATGAGCTTGTGATGGTTGTGTAATGTGGTGGTGATGGTGATGCGATGTTGGGGGTTGTGTGGTGTGTGAGGAACCTGAGGGAGTCCTCACTTCCTTCTCCCCAGCTTCATCTGCTCAGATGGCCAGGGAAAGGTCATCGCTTTTGGATCTCGACCCTGGGGTTGGATATGCAATGGAGGATCACCTTGGTGGAGGAGATTTGAAGAATGACGGAAGGATGTCCTTAGGTGAGACACTGTATTACACTGTATTACCCATTCCCTTTTCAGGATGAACCTTTTATCCCAGAAGCCTTTATAGGGTCCTGTCAACAATCTCCCTTTTCTTCCTTTGGGCATTACCAGTGAAAACAGCCTTATGGTAAAAGATCTACAGGAAGAACACCTGGAAGGACCTCTCTCTATATGGGCCAAGTAACACCCCTTCAAAACACACACTTGTGTATCTTCCAGGACTCCTCAGACATATGCTAAACCAGAAAGTAAGCAACTAGGTGCCATGGGTTATCGGTTGTGTTAGGAAAGATTTCGTAATTGTAGGTAATTTTCCTTCCATGTGGCAACCCCTAAACTTTTTGCTGTTTTTCACCTTGTTCTTGACTTTGCCAGAGAAGTGCAGCCTTCTGCTGCACTCCTCTGGGCTTTCGCTCCTTTCTTACGGGGAAACTGACATGCCATTAAAACAGTCAGTACCGGGGAACGCTGTTTCCCGTAGTTTCTTTTATCATGTTGCGGCTTTCGTGCAACATGACACAAGAGGGCACTGTAAGCTAAGTTACAGCTCTCTTGGGTCTCTAGCCTTCTACAGGCCCTGGATACTCGTTTAAAATTGTATCTGATCGGTGCAAGTGATTCAGGGACAGGAATGGTGGCAGCGATCGTTTCTTGTGTTTTGAGCTCCTTTTGGCATTCTAAGCGCGTTTCTCGCGCTTAACCCAAAATGGTGGCCTGGCTCCCAAAATGGCCAGACCACGAGGCTCCTTTGTCCTGTCCGCTGACCGTCTTGCTCCCTTCACCTTCCCCAGGTCGAGCCAACCCGGGGCCTTCCTTATTTGGGCATGTACTTTCCCGCGAAACACGGATGCTTTCGCGGGCTTCTACATGTCTTGTGTGTGCCTCCAGGATGTGGGCTGGGATGTCTGGTCCCAATACACATCCTGGGTGCCAGAGAGTCTAGGGTGGTGTGAATGCCTGGGACCACCGTGGTCCGTGATTGGTCCACGAATGGTGTGAGTGTTGATGAGCGGATCTCCCATTGGGTCCCCTCCGTTTTGGCGCAAAGGGAACCATGGATAAGAGGGGGCTGGAAACACCACTACCATGTCGATCTCCTGAGTTCTCACGAACGAAGGAATACAGGAGCCAAGTATCCTGCAACCAAGAGGCTGGACCGAGGAATCGCTGGTGACCCGCTGAAGGACTTCTCCTCTGCACTGCTGTCACCTTGTGAAACCCTTTTCACCTTCGATCGAACCAGAAGGCCTGTACTGGTACTTCGACCCTTGGAATAGCGGGAACAGCTATTCTTTGCATCTTCACCATCTCCTGCCAGTAAGCCTTCGGAAGCGTCTCTGGGCCATCCAGCTGACTGACCAGCTTACACGGGAGTCTTGCTCTGTAACCGCCGCCAGGTTGTGTAGTATTTCGAGTCCTTGTCACTCTCACACGCTTCGTACACTTGGCGTTCCCAGGTCTGAAGTGAGTAGTGTACATTTGGCTCAGATACACACAGCCGCTCCGTTGCACTGCTGTGGTAACAAACTGTGCGGGTTTCTTCGATTGGGACGTCTTTTTACTCAACATGACGACGAGGCGTTCCCTGCTCTTCTGAACCTGCCAGCTACTGAAACGGACGCAGAGAAGCCTGGGTCTGCTTGCATCGGGGACCGCTGAGTAGCATAGCTAGGATCTGGTCGCCCTCCTGCAGGAGCCCATTGCTTTTCCCCGCTGTGTCAAACAGCACCCTTTTCCGTACTCGCGCTCTGCTTCTGCCCACTGTGGAGGCTGCGCTTGAGTCGCGGAACTTGTTCTTCTTCTTTTGTGCACTAAACTGAACTGCCTGATTTCCCTCGAAGAGCTTCTCCTTTTGCTCGTTGGCACCAGCGCGTGCAGGTACTTTTGAGCCCAAGGCTCCACTCTTCGCAGGGCTCGGACTTCCATCTAGTTAGGTGCCTCTGAAGGCGAACTGGGTCTAAGCATTATTGCGCACTGCCTGTTTTCCCTCCCTTTTAGGTGGACTACACATTTCGTGCATATAACGCTTGAGACTTGTTGTATTTGTATATATATTGTGTTGATATGGTATGTGTTGGTTTACTATCGTTATATTGTGATTTTCTCGCTACGGTCATTGTTTTAAAGGCCTTGAAATAAATGTGTATATATTTTTAATATAACAACTGTTTGGAGTAGTTTGTAAGTGTTCTTGCTTTGTGTGCTCATTGCGGGCTTTCAGTCACCCTCACCCCTCTTGAGACCTCGTCTTGACCGCCGCGATCGCTACCTTGATTGGTCTGGCTCGTCCAGAGGTTACCCTGTTCCAAGTAATTAGGTTGGCCTTCTGAACTTCTGCGCCACCAGGACAGAGTTCAGAAATCTGTCTTAACAGGTTGCATGACCTTTAATGGGTGGACCATGTGGTCCGACAACTGCGCGTAGACTTGAGTAGCCCAGCTTGGGAAAGAGCCAAGAGAAGCCTAAAGACAAAAGCTGTGTGGTAAAAGTGCTGAAGTGAAAGAACACATTTGTTTGAACTATTACAAGAATCATATATTGAAGTTAAAGGTGTTCTTGAAAGTAAAGAGACTTGAACTGTACTGACCTTGGGGAAGGGGACCCAGAAGCATCCTGGAACTGTGTTGAACTTGGGGAAGGGAATCCCAGAGAGATTCTGGACTTGTATTGACCTTGGAGAAGGGAACCCAAAGTATCCTGGAACTGTGTTGAACTTGGAGAAGGGTACCCCTGAGCGATTCTGGACTTGCATTGACCTTGGGGAATGGAACCCCAAAGTATCCTGGAACTGAGTTGAATTTGGTGAAGAAAACCCATGAGAGATTCTGGACTTGTATTGACATTGGGGAAGGGAAACCTGAGGTATCATGGAACTGTATTGAACTTGGTGAAGGGAACCCCGAGAAGTTCTTGGAACTGTGTTGCCTTGGGGAAGGGAATCCCAAGCTTTTGTGTGGAACTATTTGAACTTGGGGTAGGGGATGTTGAAATCAAGCCTAAGCTAGAAGAAGCTCAGATCTTTATTTTTGAACACTGTTTATTTTGGTGAAGACACCCCTACATCTCTTTAGTTGTGAGGGGAAGTAGAGGTTTTGGACACAGACTTTTAAGTTGAACTAAATGACATAGACTGTCCTTAGTTTCTTTAAGTAGGGAAATACCACATTAGCATAGGACAAATTAGACATATATAATAAAGTCCTTTTTATTAAGAAAGTGAATCTGTTGTCTTTGTCTTGCTTCATGATGCATTCACGGGTGCCAAGTCATAATTCTATAGTATAAGGTTCATGTTCATACGATTTTTAGAGTACTCCAAGGCCCCGAGGTCTCATGCGACTTGCTGGTGGTCATGGTTGCTGTAGATGAAGTGAGAGATCAGAAAACATACAAGATTTTAGGGACTTTCTGGATGCTAAATGAATGGGGATGACCTGAATTCCAAAGTTGTGGCCTCATCATCAGTGTTTCCCGGGGAATGGGGTAATGTTGAACAAAAGAGCCGAACTGGACTGCCTGTTACGGATGGGGGCAAAGCTGGAAACCTTGTCAAGGGAAATGGTGGACCAAGGTTTCAGATGGGGTATAGAGCACCTAAAATGTAATCTCTTGCTGAAACGATAGCGATTGCAGGAGCAATATGACCTTTCAGTTTTGACTGCCAGACAATAAAGTAGCGTTCACACTTTGAAAGATCTGACAGGGTGTCATTGTGGACTACCCTGGTAAATCCAACCTGGCAGAAGTGGAGGTCGTACTACCTATGCTTGTTCTGAAGTAGATGGAAAGGGTATGACCCACACAAAATCTGCATTAAACTGTGGCATCAATGAGAGTGTCTGGTCGATCTCAAAGCCTAAATACTTCTCCCAGAAGAATGGGGAGTGATATACTCTACCACTGGGGCCAACAAGAGGAGACTAAAATGTCTTTGCTGTGTGAGAAATCTGAGGGTTTCTCCAAGTGTAATCCCGGGGCATCCTTGTTTCCGGTGGCCAGGGAAGGGTCATCTATCTTGTATCCCAACCCTGGGGTGGGCAAGTGAGGGAGGTTCACCTGGACAAAGGATCCTTGGGGAGTGCATATGGTGAACCCTCCGTGAGATGCCATTGCCGGTATTATGCCATCCAAGGAGATGGGAAGAAGGCTCATTTAGAAACCCTCATTGTATATTCAAATATTTGTCCTGTGACTAAGGCCAAGGGCTCTCTCGCTGGGATGTCCAAGGTTTCTCCATACCTCGGTTCCGTCCCTCGGCCTATCACTCTGCTCCACCTGGTTCACTGTCGCCCTGGAAGAACTACTCCTTCCCGTGCACCGCCATGCTCAGAGTGTGTCTCAGTGTTCCACCTTTTAACCATGTGGGGAGAGCTAACAGGTACCAGGTGTATGTAATTAAGATCAAGTGCCTGACCCTGCCTGATCTTATTAGTTGGACATGTCCAATGTAATGCCTGGCTGGTAATCCTTTCAGCCTAGGATGGGACTATTTTGAAAGGGGGATACTATGTCTCTCCATCAGGCGTTCCTCCACCACTCCCCGAGGACCCTCACCCAGGTGATCCTCCCACACTTGTCCACCCGCAGGGTCTGGATCTAAAGGCGATTACCATGCCCTGGCCACCTGAGTAAAGGATCCCTGGGGTTTAGGCAGTGAAACACACTCTGGTTTTTCACATATGCCTAAAGAGATGGAATCAGGTGAGGGAAGCCAGAGAGAATTGTGAACTGTGCCAAATGGTATGATATGATATGATGTGGCATTTATAACGCGCCTGTACAAAAGCGTTTCTAGGCACGACAAGACAAGGAGGGAGAAACAAGGGAGGAAAAAATAACAATCTTACTAGGCCTTGTGTCATTCATATCACTCCAGTGTGGGGAAGAGGTAAGGGGAGAAGTGCCAGGGGGCAGGGGAAGGGGGAAGTGCTGTTAACTCACAAGTGCAGCCAGTGGGTGGCTTATAAGTGCAGAGAGAAGGGACTGTAGGGTTGCAGATACAGACCCTTAAGTGCTGGGGAGCCCAGAGGCAGTGCAAGGGCAACTGGACATGCAGGAGCCTGGACCCGAGTTTAGAGGGTGACCAGATGACCAGTGCGGGGAGCAGTCAGGTGCATAAGCAGAGGAGAGGAAGAGAGAAAGTGGAAGTGAAAAGTAAGGTCTTGAGTTGCTTCTGGAACCGGAGGTGGTTCTGCTCAATTTTCAGAGATGCATGGAGGCTGTTCCAGAGGGAGATGCCAGCGAGGAGATCAATCTTCCCCCAACTCTCTGCTTGGAGAAGCGTCTGTCCCTCAGAGAGTTAGTGGTGAATGAGTGGAGAGCTCGAGAAGGAAGATGTTTTGGAAGAGAAATTTGGAGTTTGAGCGGTCCCAGGTCTCAGAAAGCCTTGTGGATGATGCAGAGGGTCTTGAAGTTGATCCGTGCAGCCACGGGGAGCCAGTGAAGAGATTTAAGAGCTGGAGAGATACAATCCCTGGGCCTGAGGCTAAGCACAAATCACGCAGTCCTATTCTGGATAAGTAGTAAAGGTCGAAGAGTAGAGGCAAGAAGATTTAGAAAGAGGCTGTTGCTATCGTCCAGCCTAGAAAGGACCAGAGCTCTGGAGACAGTGAGCTTCTGGGGGAAAGTGAGAAAAGGAAGAATACCTCTGAGGAGGTGCAGAATAAGAAAGGAACAGTGTTAAGAACAACGGGTGTTATGCTTAAAAGGAAATGAATCAGGTGAGGGAAGCCTGACAGAATTGTGAACTGTGCCGAATTAGAAAACTCTTGAACTACCTTTTATTCGAACTGTGTGGAACCAACAGAACTTTTGAGATCCCGATCAACTTGAGCTTGGGTAATGGAGCTGAGGAAAAGTTCCATGGTCCTCCTGATATTCTTTTGAGACACTTATATACTTTACCCAATATCCTACACATTGGTAAATTGGAAAGTGAGGGCAGGCATAGGTGTGTCACAGATAGACTCTTTTATTTTGACAAACAGACTTTTGGACTATCCCTTTTCTTTTACGTTATGATCGAGACTACTCCCATTTAGAACTAGGGCAATATTAGGCATTCTCCAAATCCCATTTTCATAAATAAAGGTTTTGAAACTTGCACATTTGTGTCTGTCTCTGTCTCTGAGCAACATGCCTTTCTCACATATGGTGTCAGGAGGGGGAGTGGTTTAACTGAAACGTATGCTATTTAAGGACCCATGCTATTAGTGGTGTTACCCCCACATGGAGAGAAATCCATTTTAGAGGTTCAACTTTGTCAAAACCTATATCCCATCCTGAGAGCAAAATTTATTTTTCCAATCCAAACCTTTATTGGATACCTTGTCCCTTTCACATTATTTGTTACAACAGTGGGATCATATTACTTTGAAATTCAGGTCTCCCACACGTTTATAAGACCTAGTGCATTGGGGGCTTCCTTAATAGGCAAAGGTCTTACAACAATCGACCTTGCTTCAACCTTTTTTAAGGTTCTAATCCCAGCAGCAATTCAATCCCTTTCAGAAGCAACATAATCTGATTCAGATGAAGGAACTGGACCTTTCTTTTCTCTAATTGAATCTGAACAAGGATCAGAGCGAACCCTAAACTCTGACAGTGAAATGGCAAACTTCGAAGAGGCCCTCACCACACTAGCGAACCATCAGATCCAGGCCGAAACCCGGCTACAAACCAGGTTAGAACGATCGATAACTATTGAAACACGACCAACCATTCCACAAAGGGTATTACAGCCATATCATGAAGCAGAAGACATGGGAATTTCTTTTTAATTTTGAAAGGCTGGCAACCTCCTTCCAGTGGGGGATTCATTAAAACTATGCTATGTGGGGCCCCTGTTAAGAGGCGAAATGCAAACGTTTTATCAGCTTTTAAATCTTCCAGGGACAGCCACCTTTGCAGAAATTAGGAAGGTCTTGTACAACAAGTAGGGCAAACAAGTAGTTTCTACAGACAAAAGCTTAAAGAGATTTAACCCTGAAGAGACACCTGTGGAATTAGGAGAGCAAATAAAGAACACCACATCCATTTTTGTAGAAAGCAGTGTTACAATTTATTAAACCTACCCTTGCCCTAGCAATTGAAACAGCCCAGACTTATTCTGATGCCCATCTGCATTTCCAGGCTTTACACCAGCATGAAGAAGGGAAAGATAATAAACCTCCTACTCACCCAAATAACACTATGATCTACTGAGGTGGTACTACCAGTCGAACTACAGAGTGGATAAATCAGGAAAAAGAGAAACCTGAGAAAAGATCAGACCAAAATGGTAGAGAGGAAAGAAGAAGGGAGGACGTCAAAATAATTAAACCACACATTATTACTACGTGCTTTTCTTTTAAAGAACTGGGTCTTCTTGTAAAATAATTGTCCACGGAATCAGAAAGAAGAACCACTGGAAATAGGCTATTTAAGGGGTAACGAAGAGGAAGAACTAGAAGAGGAAATTGACAGTGTGAGTGTGTGTTTTTGTAACACCTCAACTAGTTTCTCCTACGAAACAGTTATTATAAATGGGAGATCCCTAAATGCTCTGATTGACTCTGGAAGCAGGCAAACAGCTGTAGGGGTTGACCTTGTGAACCCCGAAGACATCCAAGAAGGAGATTTAGTCCGAATTACTTGTGTCCTCAGCGACAAATATATATAGCCTAAAACACCAGTATCTATTCAGATCAGAGGGATTAGTACCATCATACGTCCTACCATTAAAACCGGCTTTACGGAAGAAGTAACCATTATGCAAGATTTTCCAGGATTCCCCCCCCCCCCACCCATCTCACTAATGAGGAAAACCTCAACCCACAGCCCAGAATTCCACCCCTTTATGAGATGGGAGAGAGAATAATTTTTGTCAAATTCCCAAATCTGTGATTGGTTCCAATATAGTCGGAAAGAAGAATTGCCACCAAGACCACCTACTCCTTATGGCCCTACAGTGGGGGTCCATTGTCATAGGGGAAGGGTATGTGAGAAACCTGACGGTTTTTCCATGTGTAGTCCCCGGGGATTCTTGTTCCACGTGCCCAGAGAAGGGCAATCGCTCTTGGATCCCAACCCTGGGGGCAGACAAGCGAGGGAGGATCAGCTGGACAAAGGATTCTTAGGGAGTGCGTATGGGGAGCCCTCCGGTGAGACGCAGTATTATTCCATCCCAGGGGATAAGAAGGTGGCTCATTAAGAAACCTTCATTGGATATTCGAATATTTGTCCTCTAGAGTAGGGCCCAAAACCCCCTTGTGGCAGGTCAGGAAACCAGTCTTCCCCTGCCCTGAGTATTCTGAGCTGCTGTAAACACCAATGTCAACATTACCTAAAAATCCCATTCGAGAGAAAAAGAGTTGGACAAAAGGTCCTGCTCTCATATTTTAATCCCCCTTTTGTAAATAACCCCCTTCCCAACATTCCCATTGTCTACTGTCAACCAGACCCCTAGTTT
This sequence comes from Ambystoma mexicanum, assembly GCF_040938575.1. NCBI lineage: Eukaryota > Metazoa > Chordata > Amphibia > Caudata > Ambystomatidae > Ambystoma > Ambystoma mexicanum. The sequence goes on along the minus strand of NC_090926.1, from coordinate 989,907,531 downwards.
TCCCAGAGACAAAGTTTCTCCACTCTTTGTAACACCACAACGGAACACTTACACTCAAAAGAACTCTTTTCTTTCTGTGAATGTCTCGCTAATAAGGTCAGGTGAGGTCAGGCATCGGCCAACCCAACACCTGAATACAATTGAGAACCGCAATGTGAATAAAAGGTGGAACCCAAAAGAGACAGAGAACACATAACGCCAGGAATGCAAGGAGGTGTTCGCCAGGGAGAGCAGTGATGGCTAACAACCAGGCTCTAGAGAACGGGACTCTGAGACGCTAAATGGCTACTAGCTTAAGCAGATGAAAGTGTGGCGAGGGAGCAGTGTCTCCAAGAAACCAAAAGATTTTTTTGCAGAAAGCCGGAGAGAGGGGGCTGATCCCTCTGAACTGTGTGCCAGGCAACTGCACATTTCTCTGGGACAGCAAAGCCGCCCTAGGAAGGCCTAAGGGGCAGGAGGCAAGAGACCCTGACCTCGGATTAAAAGGAAAGCGAAAGATGTGTCATCCGCATACAACCAGTGAGTTCAAAGAGATGCGAGAGCCTAATTTCTAAATGACACGAGTGATTAAAAGGTTGCAAGCAGAAAATACGCATGCAAAGTGATACGTGTTGAAAGAAAGCTTTGAATGTTTTTTGAACTATGGTGAAACAAAGTAACAGAGTGGTCCTACGGAATCCCATATTATCGAAGTCTCAGTGAAATATGAAAGCTAAAATAAGTAAACGCTATAGTGAAAAGTAAGTTGAATGATTCATAAAAGCAGAAGCCGACGGAGAAGGCTACAAAGGAGAAGGATAAGTGAAGTAAGATCCCGAGGAGGATTGAAAGAAACAGAATTCTACAAATAGATGGAAGCATGAACAAGTAGTACTTGTGGTGCTAAGAAAGCACGGTTGAGAAAAGGAACTTGTTGTGGTGCTAAGAAAGCACAATTAAGAAGAGGAACTTGTTGTGGTGCTAAAAAAGCACCTTTTGAAAAAGGAATAACAGGAAAAGACTACGAGAACCAGAATGCAACAGCATCGGAGTGGTCAAGCATAGGATTGAGTAAAGCTATGCCATTTCGAAAGTCTTCGACGTAAAGCTGATAAAGACAGCCAGAAGACAGGGGAAGGAAATCCCAGGCGTCAAAGAGAGAGTAAATGATGTGAATCGAGTTCCTAAAAGTTAAAGGTGTTACATTCAGGAATTGTTAAAACAGAGCTGTGTTATGCTTAAAGGGATTGAATCAGGTGAGGGAAGCCTGAGAGAATTGTGAACTGTACTGGATAAGTAAACTCTTCAACTACCTTTTGTTTGAACTGTGTGCAATAAACTGAACCTTTGGAGATCCCGAGCAACTTGTGCTTGGGGAAGGGAGCTGAAAAAGAAGATCCATGGTCATTCTGGTATTCTTTTGGGACACTTATATACTTTACCCAATATCCTACACATTGTTAAGTTGGAAAGTGAGTTCAAGCATAGGTTGGACACAGACTCTTTTTTATTTAGACAGACTTTTGGACCATCCCTTTTCTTTTATGTTATGGTCGAGGCTACTCCCATTTAGAAATAGGACAAGATTAGGCATTCTCCAAATCCCATTTTCATTAATAAAGGTTTTGAAACGGCTGTCTCTGTCTCTGATCACCATGTCTTTCTCACAGCTGCCACCCACCATCATCATCTCTGAGTTCATCTTCAGCCAACTGATATCCATCCACGCTTCGCCCAGAGTAGCATCAGAGTGCTGTCGGCGTAATAATAAAACCTAAGGCTGATCGAGTGGAAAGGTTTGGTCAATGACCGAAAAACCAATTTAAACAAATATAAAGACAGTGTATATCTTTGGGGCAGTCCTGCAAGGAAATGCAAGTGCATTTGAGATGAATGGACGTAGCTTTACAGGATGCAACTGATCAGTAAGGAACGAGCGGACTCAATAGAGTGATGTGCTCCTCCTTGTATCCTATTAGCAAAATAGAGTGGTCCATGGTATGAAATGCATTCAACAGGACCAGGACTTCCACTCTGCCACCATCAACTGGCATTGAGAGCTTATACAGGAGGTTCCAGTAATAAGTTGATTGTTGAGTTAAAAGATTGAGAGTAACATGAAGGGTTAAATCCTCACACCAGACAACACAGTCACCCAGAACAACAGTGGGCTCGAGGTTAGTGAAGAGTTGAGCAGTTAAATCAGTCTGCGAGTGAGCAAACTCAGGACGCGGATGAAGCGATCTACACATACGAAGGAAATGCAGGTAGTAGTTAAGAGTCAAACTCAACTTGGTTATAGGCCGTTCAACCGAGACAAAACTCGAGATGCTTTCCAGCACGAAAATTAAAGTCTCTTTAACTACAACTGCAACACCACCTTCCAGTAGCTGTGGAACAAATTAAGATAGAGTAGTTCATATAGTAGCCTTGGTCAAGAGCAGGGCCAGGAGATTCTGTTAAGCAAGTTCCAGTAATGAACACAATCTTGCAGAAGGTATGGCTGATCAATAAATGGACCTAGGATCTGCACTGTAAGATAGAACTACATTTAGCTAGGAAACACTTAGCCATATAAGGGGTATGAGAAGAGGTAGGGGGAAGGGTAGCCGAGCAGCAGCTGAGGGGTTACATTACTGAAATAGAATCAGTAATACAGAAATGTGAAATTCCCAGCGAGGCACCAATACATGGAAAATTAAACTCGCTGAGTGGTTCATCAGCAGCAGAGATCTGTTTATAACATGGCACAATTTCACATGTCTAATGTGCTGACGTAGGCTTTCATCCTGTCGAGGTCAGTAAAATGAGTAGTTATGAGTTGGGTAATAATGCCTACCAGTAGCATTGAGTTCTGTAATAATAAGACCTATTTCACTCACATCGAAGCTAGAGCCCATCGATAGCCTATATAATAAGTCAGTAACAATGGCATACTATTTGCAGTCCATCAGGTCGTTGCTTGGCCACAATTGCTTAGTGCAAAACAAGCTGGTCCTTGGCAAGAAATCCTGACTATTTAGGTGTTTGTTGGTTTCAGGAGCATTACATTCAGGGATTTGGCAGCAGGTCACTTTTAGGACACCACCAGAAGTGGCACACCTGGGGGCACCACATTGGACCTAGGAAGATCAAGTTGACTCCAAATGTAAGGGCAGCTGGTTTCAGGGGTTAACAAATAGTACTTTGCATGAGGCGGCATCATATACTGCATTTGTCCCAATATGATTGAGTTTGTAGTGTGCACTATGCACACTCCATATGGAGGGACGCTCCATGCTTCTTCAAGGTGCACCTGGTCAGATCTTGGTGAATGCTATATATACTAGCTGTATCCGGCGTATCAAACAGCGATCTAACCCTCGGCTCGCTCTCACACTCTCTCTCATCTCTCTGGGTTCTTTCTGTCGCTATCTTTCTCTCTCTGCCTCACTCTCTCAGTATCTTTAGAAGTTTGCCAGTCTGGAAATTAAGTGTTGATAATATACCAACACCTTTCCGGACGGCCAAACTACAAGTCTGCCGGTAGGCGCTCTGAACTACTGGCAGGGCTGATCTGCCGGTAAATTCGGCCTCTACTGACAGATAAATACCTGAATCACAGGCACCGTTATTAATGGTGCCGGTGATTCGGGGCAACCCTATCCCAGTAACACTGGGATATCAGACAGCAGAGACAGTACAGAAATTCCCCGGTATCCCACTGGAATTACTGGCGGGATAACGAGGAACTCATCATGAGCTTTGTCTCGCTCTGTGGGTGAGAGTCACGTTGTCCAATGTGCGTTTGCTAACACCAACCGAGCTGCTACTAGAGCAGAATGACAAATGGAAAAAAACACAGATATTTTAAAGGGGGTGCAATGTTTTTTATGGTTAAAAGTAAACTATGAACAGAAGCAAGAGAGGCATCCTAATGTGGGGTCTGGCCTGGTATTTGGAGACCTGCATTGTCATTGCGTCCTCCAGCAATAACACCATTATACTGAGGGGCGTGAGGGGGAAAAGGTTAGGCTCTACAGGGGATCCCAGCATAGAGATAGATTTTGCAAGAGACCAGAGGGCCAGGATGCATAGTGTACAATTGCATTCGTTATTTTCCTTTTTTGGTTAATTATTAGCGTTTGTGCATACTGTAACACATGTGTTAGTCCTATAGCACTACCAACCAATCAGTGGCCAGCAATCAATGTTATACACTGCCTTAGTGCTCACAGACGAAACCATTTATTTTGTATTGTATTTATTCATGAACAAGATGTAATTTCAAACAGAAATTACTTAAAAAGTAGGCAAGAACAGAGAGCAGAAGCAGTCTGAGGATAAAATGCCTTTACATTAGTGCATTGTTTTAAATTACGTAAACTCCTCAGCAAAGCTTGCAGCATCTCCATGCCAGGTCATGAGGTTCACACATGCAATAATAGCTATATGTAATGTGCTATGCCACAAAATGCTCTACACTATACAACTCTATGTAACCATATTGCGATCTAGGTAACACATCATGTACCCAAGTATATACACATACCTGTAACTAAGCCGATTCCATATAACATCACCATGATACCTCCGGGCTGTTTGTGCGATTTATAAGTGCAAATAAATAAATTAATAAAGTAGATCATGTTTTGAATGAACGCAGACCAGGTGGTGATGGAGTAATAATATGAACGCAAACTAGGGGCAGGTACTGTTTTAACATTGACGCCTGAGGTGTGTATTAACATATTTTCAAATTACATAGAGGAGTCTTAGGGCAGAATGCAGGAAAAGTGGGTTGGGTGGTTAGTTTGGATGGGAGATTGGAGAGGTTTGGGATGCTCCTTCCTTTGCTGGAAGGTAGAGTTTGAGACTTGATTTAAAAGCTTCACTGACAAGATGGCTCTGATGGCCAGGGGGAGAGCATTCTGGTGAAGTGGGGCACATAGTGAAAAGGAGCTAAAGCGGGAGGAGGCACAGTGAGTGCCAGGAGACTGATAGGTAGTGAAGAGTCAAGGAGTGAAGTGGGAGAGAGGAAAAGGGCAGTGACATGCATTCAGTGAGGAAGTGGGCGTCCAGACCATGGATGGATTTATACATGAGTAGCAGGAAATTATTGAAAGAGTAATTTTGCTTGGCTAGCCATCCAGTTTGGTGACTGCAGGAAGAGGATCTAAGTAGGTTGGAAAGGGTGCATGCCGCAACATTGAGGACTTTGTTGAGGGGAGCAAAAGAGTAGAGGGATAGACCAAGAAACAGGCTTGTGCAGTAGTTCAGTTTGCTGAGCAAAAGGGACATAACGGTTTTAGTTGAGTGGTGTGTGAGGTGTGGGTGGATTTTTCTAATGTTCTGTAAGGTTCCCTTCCCCCAATACTTTTGAGGAACCCAAAAGTCCCTTCTCTGTGTCTTGACTCTCTGTATTCCTTTGGTTCCTTATATCCTCAAAAACAACATGATTTACACAAATTTCCTGCTCAGCTGACTTTCGCTTTGGACTAAATCAGGTATTCCTATCTTGCAATACTTAGTGAGACAGGTTCCAGAGTAACTCTCTTTCTTAGGGTTATTCTGGGCAAAGTTTTTTGAAAATTCTTATAAACACCTGTTGTTTCACTGGGAGGAGTAGGCTGAGTCTTGTGGTTATTATTACTCCCATAAATACTTGTTGTCTCACTGGGACGAGTAGAGTGAGTCCCGTATTTGTTTTCACTCTTATAAACGCTTGTGGTTTCACTGGGATGAGTAGACTGAGTCCCGTAGTTATTCTCACTTTTGTCAACAGATATTTTCACTGGGACGAGTAGAGTAAGTCATGTAATTATTCTTACTCTTATGAACACTTGTTTCACTAGGACGAGTAGGCTGCACGTGTTCCTGTTCCCTGTACCTCTTTCTGGGTAATCTTCATCTCCCGTTAACTTCAGGTTCACGCGTTAGCGTCACCGGATATCTCTTTGCGATTAAGATGGCTCTAGGTGTCGCAACGGCTTCTGCAGTTAGGCAAACTCTTCCTGTTTCTTCAATGTGCTTAGCCACAACTGTAGCAGTCTCTCTTCTGTTTCTGGATTGAACAGTCCACTTTTCCCAGGTCATGCCACTGTTCGCACTGTTGTCCTTTCCTCTGGGTTCTCTTCAACTGCACAACACGGTTCTCTGTTTCCTCTGTGCCTCTTGGGTACATGCACTGCCAGGACCTCACGACCGAGGACCTCTCGGTACTCAGCAGCTCCCAGCTCTTCTGAGGTTCAAAGTTCCCATGCTTCACGCTACACCTTGACTCCATCTTCCATTTTTATATCCAAGTTCTGGGCCCTCCCCAGATTATATAAAAGTCCTTTCTCTCTATTTTATGAGTATTCTCTCTTACTCGTCTAGGCTTGTAACAGTTTGGTTGACTTTAGAGCATGGAGTGATCTGTATTACTCACTACTCTCTTTTCTTTGTCTCAGTGGTTTTGGCAGATATTTCTTCAAGCTAAACGTTAGGGCTAATATTACAATAACAAACAGTGGCTTGCTCTGATGGACTTCTCTGAAGCGTGGATGCTATTGATGGTTCACAAGGGAAGATTTCAGGGAGTTTCTTGCCAGAATGGGAGTCTTTAACCCCCTTACCGCGACCCCTAGGGTGAATGTTGCATAGGGAGCTCACCTTCCAAGCCTCACCAGGAAAGGCTCCCTTCCCTGGTGAAGTGATGAAACCCTGTGATTCAAATGAAAGAGATCTGGGTGAGTGGGTACCGCTTGTTTATGAAACCTTTTGTTCAAAAGTAAGCACATTTGGTGAAGCCTAAATTAGTTATATGGTCCTGTCACCAAAATATCCTCACTTACACTGTGAGGTGTAAAAATCATATGCGGATGTTTCCTTGGTCTAGATAACCCAGGAGTTTGGAAGGCTCTCGTGTGAGCAATTCATGTAACATCAATACATTAAATGTACATGTTTTCAAAAAAACATTCAACATAAAATTCAATATAAAGTTCTGTGTTCTTCTTAACAAACTCTGCAAAGAAATCAATTAAGTGTCCATAAAAAGAAATGTTTTATTCCAAAGTGTAAGAAAGCCATGGTATCAACAGTAAGACAGACACAAGTGTCCACAGTCAAGAGTGTTTGTTGAACTTCAATGGAGTTAAAAAAAACACCTATGTAATACTAAATCTAAAGATGAGAGCAAGCTACGACCATCAAATAATAATAACGCAGTCCTAGTGGTGTCTTTTTAAAATAAAAGAGCCTATAGTAATAAACCTATTACCAATCCTTACCTCTAAATACAAATAGTGTTGGAAACAATGTTATGCAACAGAAAAGTTTTCAAGAAATGATGTGGGGATATTCCAGCTGTTGGCTGCCCTTTGCCGTTCAAAGTCTCTTCTTTCAGAGGGCCTGATGCAACAAACAAATAAAAAAGTTCCATTCCTTCCAGGATTCTCCTACGCACACTTTTCTCAGGTGATTTACTGTTCACCTTGTATCCCCTTCGGCCAGGCTCAGATCCACTTTAGCCCAAAGTTCGTATCTTCACATATACACACTTTTCTTAGGATTTCCACATATCCAATTTCTCAGGTGATTCACTGTTCAAGCGGGATCCCCCTCTGCCGGGCTCAGATCTGTTGTAACACAAAATCTTCAATCAGTCTCCCTGTGCCGGGCTCGGACCAATTTATCTATTGTAACACAAACTTGCTTTAACACAAAGCTTTCAATTGATCTCCCTCCGTCGGGCTCAGACCAACTTTGTCTACTTTGCCATCAACTTTCTTTACTGTATCAACATTGAAGACTTTCGATTGTGCACAGGATTTGTCTTATCCCGTTGCAGGACCATTCGATTCACAATCCTATTATCAACTCTCAGCTGGTCACCTTACAGAGACCTTTGATTGAGCACGAACGTGGTGACAGACCTCTCTGCAAAGGTATTGTATATCTTGGTTTCAAAGTTCAATCACTAATCAGTTGAACTTTACTGGCATTGGTCATCACACGCATTTCATACAATGTTCATTCCAGTGCTCCCCATACAATGTTGCTGCTTGCAAACCTGGCTTCAACACAGACCAGTCTTGTATCTGTCTCCCCAACTATCCGGCTGTGTTGACTTGACTGACCCTGCTTTGTTGTTGGAGCCTCTCCCCACCTTGATTATTGCCCCGGGTACCTCCAACACAAAATGCAGGATTCCTCAGCCTGGTTTCCTGGTTTTACACTTTCTTTTCTTGAGGCTTCATGAAAGTAACAGATCCTTGTTGAAAAGGTCAAGGGAACTTCCATCCTTGTGATCCCCTTTGGTTTGTCGTCTTTCTACTTGTGTTAAACTGCCATCTTGGATCTGCTGTTTCCTCGTGTGCTTTGCCTCACTCTGAGTATGCTCTTGTGCTCCGCCTTTTATCTATGTGGTATAGTGTAATGGAAGTCATGTGTGCGTGGTGATCAGTAATTGCCTGACCCTTGTTGGGTGTCCTGACCCACGTTTGAGCTATCATGCTGCAACATTTGGTGCTGTGGGCTTAGAAAATCCAAGATGACCAAAAAGCCCACATGTGCGCCAGAATCTAGGAAAACCACGCAGTTTGTGCACACTAAAATGGTTGCCTAACTTGCCACCCACCAGTGCGAGCAGGATGGGCCAGGGTGCCATGAGTGAAATGTGTGCCAAAGGAAAAACCGGACTTTAAAATCACCTTTTGTTTCTCTGAATGCCAGCTCAAAATGCCTATTTTCAAACATTGCAACACATCCAAAAATCTCACTGAACACCAGCGGACATCTGGCAGAATGAAGTATGTGTGCATACTAAATCTGGGAAGTTGAAGAGCCCCAAAACAATGTTCATAAAAAGACTGGCTGAGTTCTGCAGGTCTGCAGCAGCCTAACTGAAACTGGATTTAAAACTACCAAAAATCGAAAATGTTTAAATTAACTGAGTGACCTACTTTGAGTGTCACATAGTTTGTCACTGTTGAAATGTCATAGTTTTGAACTTAGAATCAGCATTCTAGCTACATGTGTAAAAATTGTCTTGACTTAAACTGGGGAACAAAAAGTGACATTTTATCTGAAACCTGGCTTAATGAAACTGAATTCTGCCTGACATCTACCCCCACAGGAGTTAAAACCTGCTCAGCCACTCTTCCCCTTGCCAAAAGGAGTTGTCACCTCTCTGATTAGATTAGGGGTGGAGCAGCTACAGGGAGTTGAACAAAGGCCTGTCCTGGGCCCAGGCAGATGGTTTATTAGGGTAGTCGTAAATGGCTTCATTTTGAACAATGGGCCTTCCAGGGCCCAGGCAGATGGTTTATTAGGGGGACCGTAAAATAGCTTCCTCTTGGCAGAAGCTGTGAGGGGCAGGGTCTCTGAGCTTGGCAGAAACTGGATAAACTGGTTTCTACACCATGTGACCTGAAAAGACACACCCCTGTTGGCCAAAATATGATTCTAAGAAAGATGTATAACTCACAGTGCGGACTTGTCAAAATTATTTAAATGATACCATAATTCTTGTGAATTTTCTGTGTACGTTTTAAGACACGTTGGGAATTTGTGTGATGTTCTGGGGCAAAACCCCGCTATTTATGGATACTACAGACTCTGTGTTTAAGCTAGAGACATGGGAATTTACTGGAGTATGTATGGACAGGCCGTGTATATCTGTATAATTTTTAATGAAGAACCAAGGTTGCATAACCCACTAAAATCGAAAATGTTGCCCTTTCTGAATGCAAGCCCTCAGGAAGAGCAGATTTGGGACAGAGACTACCTCATGTGATAGGTAATATGTACATGCAATGACAAACCACTATGTATTTGAGAAATGTGTATTTTGATCAAATATAGATTTGTGGGTAAACTGACCAGGGGAGGATCCTCTGACCCATAAAACCTACAGCATCACTCTGACTCACAGTTCCTTCCCCAATCATGGGAGAGGGGAGAATTGGGCCAATGACAAGTTGAAAGAGGGGCTGGCTAGTGATGCTGCACACACACCCACTTTCAAAAGACATAAAAAGAGCCACTGGAAGCTAGAGAGGACATTCAATTCCATTTGCTGCGGAGCATGCTGACCTACGACTTCACATCCAGAGATCCTACACTTAGACTTCCAAGCTGAACAGAGACTACAGAACTTTGAACCAAGAAGGCCCACTGCAAGCAAAAGTATTTGTCAGCAGGCCCAAAAATCATTTGCAGACTATTCACAGCCAGGACCCAGGTATTGATTCTGGCCTGAAACCCTGTGCCAGAAAGATCCAGAAGCAGTGCTGTACCCAGAGAAAGCAGAGCAGTATCCAGAACCAGAGGCCAGAGATCCAGAGTGACCCAGACCGCTGTTAGAAGAACCAGAGAGCTGACCCAGATCACAGTGAAGTGCCGAGACCAGAACCGGAGTCCAGTCCAAAACCTGACCAGATCCGTGGCGAGGCCTATTTCTAAATATTTTGTGAGTACCTAGCAGAACTGTGCAGAACCAATCTCTTAGTTAAAATAATCTAATCCAAACTATTTGAATCTAACCAGAACTGCCTCCTAACTGTCACCTGTCATTTGCAAAGCTGTCACCTGTCATTTTCTAGCTGCAAGCTGTAACCTGTCGTTTTGAACTTTTAAAATTTCAAATCCGAAAAGCTACCTTTATTTAATCGTCAGTATCTCTGGAACCGTTTGGGCTAGGAACTCCTTATACTTTCTCCGTAATCACGATTCTCGCACTCGCGAATTTTACCGCGATTTGCGATTTGGTTAAAAATCCAGCCACATGTAACCATCAGCAGTCATCTCTTTCCTTGCTAAAAATGTGTTTGCCTCTTAAGAACCATCCCTGAATCATTGCTAGAGTGAGCCTGGACTAATATTAACTAGATACCACTCACCCTGAACCTCCTGAAGGGAATTAAAAGCATTTTCAGCATATTTCTCACTGCAGTGTCACCATATTCAAAGCACTTGGGTCTGTGTTTCAAAACTCCTATCTGTTGTATAAGCTGCTGGGGGGGAATTGAACTGAATTCTATTTGATTGCATTCCTAAGAACTGAGTCCCATTCTATTCATCTCCTTACATTGCATTAAGGGGGGGGGGGTGAATTGTCCAAGAAAGTGATTACATTGTCTTTTGCTGAAATCCTATCAAGTTATTTTCTGTATTGCATTTCATTCCACATTGCATCCATTTGAAACCATAAAAGTGTTGTTGCTATCATATCCATCCTATAACCACTCATCATTGATTATAAAGAAGTGTGCTAGTGCCGGACTATCCATTATTGATTACTGCTCAGATTAAGTGTGATATTCAATTATTAATTTATTATAAAGTGTGATTATATATTGTTTAAATTATCAAATAAACCTTTTAAACTTGCAAAACAGAACTACTTCTTGGCTCAGTGGAGTCAGGGGGATTCCAAGAGAGGGGTGTTATATAGGGGTAGTCATCCAGAACTCATGAACTGGACAAAGATATATCAATAAGGGTTTCCATTCAGTATCCCAGACTAGGCATTGACTTAGCTGTAGTGTTGAATTGAATCCTCTTACAAATAGGGGGCTCGAGCCGACGTTTGGGTTAGATCTATCACTTGTGCAGATTAATACAGCGTGCCAGCTGACCAGATACACATATCCGGTCGGATCACCACGCTGTGTTACGCTGTAAAGCACTCCTCAAAGGAACGCTCTAAGGAAAAGGTCTGTTTTGCAAAAATAAAATACAAACTTCTGTAAGTCAGGACAGAGACCAATCTCTAGAATGACGACCTTAGTAGACATGAAAATAGCCAGAGAGCACTTCTTACATACGTTATTTGTGACAGGTGAGTGGACTCACCAGGACCGCATGGTCTGGTTGCAGGCCATCACGCAACAGGTCACTGAAACAGGGTCAGATATATGGAGCGATCAGGGTCCCTTACATGTGGCCCTGAGTGAACTATACATGGCTCCTAAAGCTAAGGATGAACAAGACAAGATGGTTACGATAGCGGCATACCTGTACCTATATATGGGAGACATGCGGGATAAATGTACTGAAAGCCAAGATCTGGCGAATAAGCGACAGATGGCGTTAGAGAAGGTCCAATCTGACCTGGTCTCTTCTGAGCAGAGGCGGCAGGGGAGCCAGGAGTCAGAAAATGATAGTAGGCAGTATATCATTAAAATAAAAGAGGACATGGATATACTGCAACAGGAAAAGACAGACCAGGATACCAGAATTCTGGCTTTGCAGAAGGAACGCCAAGACAGTTTGGACTCCCTACTGCAGAGCCAGAAAAAGCTGGAGCAACAGATCAATTTCAACAGGGCATGCACAGAGCAGGTAGCCACCCTGAAAATCCAACTAGACAGAGAGAAAGAGGAGAGCAATAAACTGATCCTGAAAGACCTGGATACCCAGGCAGAGTTTGATCAGGAGTGCCAGAAAGCTGGTGCCTTCCAAAGGCAAAGGGACGGCCTGGCGTCACAAATTCAAGCTCTTGGTCAGGAAAGGGACACCTTAGGCCAGGAAGTCTGCCACTTAAGAAGAAAAATGGAAAAAAATCACCTGGCCCACCAGGGACTGGGTGACCTCCAAAAAGAACACCAGGACTTGCTAGAGCACACCAGGAGGATGGAGGAGGCTCTGGCAAGACAGGAGCAGGCCAGTAGGGAGGGGACTCAGGAGGTAACCCTCCTGCAGCAAAGACTGGCCCAGTGCTCCAGGACCAATCAGGAGGCACAGAGGGAAAATGAGGCTCTCTGCCAGCACAATGATAGGCTCCAGCAACAGGTAGCGATGCAGGAGAGACTGATAGAGTCGAGTAAGGCCTTAACTGAGGAACTGAAAGCGCAGGCTCTTGCATTGCAACAGGGAGCAGGGGCGGATAGAGACCAGGTTCGCTGGGAAAGGGAAACTCCTAAGCATAACCTCAGGAGCCCTAGTACCAGAGGCCTTTATCTCTCTCAGTCCCTGGACTCTGCCACCCCATGTCCCCTGGCGCACATGAGCACCGGGCCACAGGGATGGCAGATTACTATCCAGCCAAAAGCATGGGGCTCATAGGCCAGTACCACCCAGGTATGGAGGGGCGGGCATCTGGGTATGGGCACCCAAGCACAGTGCAATTTAGTGGGGAACCCCAGGAGAATAGGCCCATTAAGGGCATCCTGAAAACTTCTGCCCAGTTAGGTCAGTGGGGGGGTACCCATCAAATCCTGGCAGCAAGGAGGAATCTGAAGACTCCTCTGAACGGCGCAGAACACAGGAGACCAGGTCCCCACGTTCTGCCAGCCATTCCCAGGCTCGCAGAATCCGGGAAAACCTGGAAGGTCAGACAGGAACCTCTGGGAGCAGTGCCTCTGAGTCAGAGGATGAATGGACCAGGGTTACCTGAACCAAAAAGGCCAATAAGGCAAAAAGGGCCTTGCTTAAGGACCCATTGAAACAGATTAAGGCAATCAGGAGTGTCATCACGCCTTATCATAAGAACGCCAAGTACTCTGTTTGGGAACACTTGGAGCTCTATGAGCAAATAATGGAGACTTTTCATTTGAAGGACAGCCAAAGCTGTATCCAATATGTAAAGTGGACATTCTCCCCAGAGTACTCCAGTTTCTTTGCAGGGCTGGAGGACCAAAATCATTCAAGGTTGTCCACCTATAGGGCGGCCATATTAAAACATTTTTCTGTTCACAGAAATCCCCAAGAGGCTCGCAAGGCAGCCTACAATTTGCAATGTGGGGAGGATCAGGCCCCACAAGAATTTGTGCAAGAACTGAAACGTGCCTTTGTGCAGACCACCAGAAGGGTGCGCACAGACAGCAGAGAATTTGTCAATACATTTTTCCATGCCTTGCCCAAATATATAATGACCCAGCTCGTGAGAGATTTTCATGAGAAAAGATCTTTAGACTGGGTCATTGAACAGGCTACCCGGATCTATGAGGTGCAGAAGCCCATAGAAAATAAAAGCAATACCCAGAAAAATCCCAAAACCAACAGCACCCCTGCTGCTGCCAAGGTGGCAGAGGTAAAGGTCACCCCCGTTTTGGATTTGGAGATGGGGGGGCCTAAAAACCTACCTGCACCTAATAATTCACAGCCCAGAAGGCCCTCGGGCCAGTCACAGACAGGGAGTCGAGGAGATAGTCCCACAAATGGGGTCCCCCGCTCCCTTGACTATGTAAGTCCCCGCTACAAGGGAAACCGACCAATCCTGGGTTATGTGTGGACTCCTCCAGCCCAAGGGGGGGGATCCAGCCAAGCACCTGACCCGGGTAACTTCCCTCCTAACTTCCCCCAGGAGGGCAGAAATTCTCCAAATCCTGGGCAGAACTTTTTCCCCAGGTATCCACCCAATTTCCAGCCCCAAAATCATCCATCCTTCTTTCCCCAATTCCCTGAGCTCAGACAACCTAATCCGGGAGAGGGGAGGCCAAGGGTGGAGGGGTACCAAAATCTTCCCAACCGGGGGTACTACCAGAGAAGGGATAGCTACCCTTCCCGGGATCAGCCCAGGGGAGAAAATAGAGCCCCGTATCAGCCTGAGCGGGTTTCCCAGTTAGAGCGCCAGGTCCAAAATATGGCACGGGATCTGGGTCACATACTGAGGGCTCAACAGAACCCTCAGATGATCGTGCCACCACAGGATGCCCCAAACTCTGGACCTGGTACTCCAGAACAATGACGGGGGCAGCACCCCGATAACACGCCGGTTCCCAGGGAGGAGGCACAAGGGGAAGGGGGGTGGAAAGCCTTGGAGGAAGCTTCCTTCCCATTTTGTAAACAGCCCCTGGAAAACCAGGAACCGGAAACAAAATCTCCTGCCCCTGAAAGCCCGCCTCCCAAGGAGCAGAGGGAGGGTAGGAGAAACAAAGGGCCCAAACAGACCCACTTCGTGGAGGAGGTACAGGTCTTCCAATTTGAGGGAGAAGGATCCTCAGAGGATCCTGGGGAAAGGACCTTCTCCTTCAGAGATGGGGGAACTCCTCCCAAGGAAAAATGGGTCCCAAGGGATGCCAATTTGGACTGGGGAGATATGGAGACTGAGCTACCGCCGCCCATCATCTCATCCCAGAACCCACAATACCAAAATCCCCTGGTTCAAACCCATCCTGATGACTGCCTCCAAAAAGGGCGGGGCGGCCCAGAACCGGAACCAGGGGAACCCACAATGGCTCTGATCTCCAGTTGCCAACTTTTTCTTTCAGATTCCCAAGGTTCTCCACAGATTTCTGACCAAATCTCTTCGCTAGCAATGTCCAAAACCAGAAAGTTAGCCCACCAGTTGTCCAAAAATGTGCATTATCTGTGCCCCCTTGAGGAGAAGGAGGGAAGATACTATGCCCCGGTAAAAGTACAGGGGCAGGGTACAATTTTGGCACTGGTGGACACTGGATCCCAAGCTACCCTTCTGTCCAAAAGGGCCTTTGATGAACTAAACGCAGGAAGGGGGGAGAATTACCGAATTCCTCTCACCTCTCTTCCTGGACAACTGCAGAACTTTGACGGGAAGGAAATTCCCGTTGAGGGGACTGCAGACTTGGACATTAAAATTGGGCGACACAAGTTGAAACACACGGTCATAGTAGTGACTCCAGAGGGCACCCCTTGTTTACTAGGGAATGACCTCCTGAGAAGGTTGTCACCCCTAATAGATTGTGTAAACAAGGTCCTCTGGACCCAGACTAGCCGACCAATAAAATTAAAACAGAGTGTCAACCATGTTAGTTTAAACGGCACCTGCCACATGGTTGAACAAAAATCTGACCAAGTAGAATTTCACTTCCAGAACAACCAAATTCCCGACGTGACAGTAATAGCAGTAGGACAACAGACTGGTGATGGGGGGTCCTCTCTATGTCTGAAAATCAACCTTCCTTCCAGTTTAAGGTGGTATTCCACACTGGAAGGAAACACCCTGAAATTCTTTACTAATCCACAATCAGAAACTCCCACTCCTATAGTCCAGAAAGATGTGAAATCAGCTCAGAGCCTGGCTGATATTCAGCAAATTGGAGAGCAGTTGTTCATCCCTGTCCAGTTAAATGATGGGAAGGACTCTGTTCTCGCTCAAGTGTGTGTGAACAACGGTAAGAGCTTCATCAGCGAAGCCATGTTCTGCCAACTCCCAAAAGATCCAGCCATTCCCACATTCAAACTGATAGACAAATGGGAAATGGACCTGGTAGCACCCAATTCCAAACATCTCCTGCCAAGCAGGTGTATGCTCAAAATCTCCATTGGCAACAAGAGCATAGTCCACAATTGTTGGATCGTGCGAGACGTCACTGCCGCTTTTTACTTAGGCAGTGAAATTCTCAATCGCCTTGCCATTAGTTTGGACCTAATAAACTTCAAAGCTTGGTCCCGATTAGCGGAAATCCCATGGGCTTTGATGATCCAGAAAAAGCATTTAGGTCAGCTCAATTGCTACCTTATGCAGTTGAAATTCAGATTAAAGAGGAAGTCACCATCCCAGAAAGGACCCGACAATTCTCCCTGGAAGTGAAAGTTAAAAGAGGACAACATTTGAAAAACCCTGATGCTTACATACATCTAAATGCTACTCTCCAACAGCAAGGGTTAGGGGTAAACCCAACTCCACTAGTCAACATAGAACATGACACCATTCTAATAGAGGTGGATAACAGCGACTTAAAGAGTATTACTCTAGCCGCAGGCACCATTATTGGAATGGCGGTTGATGACCGACATTTTTCCATTGATCTAGGAAATGAACTGTTAGGACCAATCCTCAAGGACTGTTTTGACAGTGACAGTGAGGACAATACAACACCAGACAGGATTTTTACCCGGCATGGCGGGAACTTCCTGGTGTACACTTCCTGCCCTTATGGTAAGGAAGATGTGACTTGTGACTTCGGGAGGGATGAGGTGATTTTCCAGGTCCATGAGGGCTGCCTTTCCCACCTGAAGCCTCCAGCCCAAATCAGCACTCTGACCAGGGACTTCTCCACCCAGCTGGAGGAGGCCACTGAGATAGCCAAACCAGAAGTCTTTCCAGGCTTCAGGCAGATGGTGGAAGAGAGAGTCAACCTAGCTGATGCCTGTGTGACTCTGGAACAGAAGCAAAAGTTGAAACAAGTTTTCTTGGATTTCCAAGATCTCTTTGCGGTAGACTCATATGACCGTGGTCGCACCGACATCCACACAACAACAATCCCCACGGACCCTGGAATGACTCCAGTGTTTGTGAAGCAATATCGTTTGCCTCTCGCATCCATGGAGTCCCTTACTGAAATAATTAAGAACCTTGAGTCCCGGGGAATAATCCGTCCAGTCCACAGCACTTTCAATAATCCGGTGCTGGGAATATTGAAGCCAAACGGCCAGTGGAGACTCTGTGCCGACCTCAGGGAGCTCAACAAACGGGTCCATACTTCCAGATGGCCTCTGCCCTACATTGACCAAGGGCTGGCCCAGATCCAGGGGTCACAGGTATTCACTGCAATAGACCTGACCAATGGATACTGGACTGTGCCTGTCAGTAGGGAGGACCAATACAAGCTGGCTTTTACCTTTGGGGGCAAGCAGTACACATGGACCCGGACTCCCTTCGGATACCTCAACTCCGGCAATGAATTCAACATTTTCCTACACAAGGCCATGCCCGACCTGGGTGCAAGGGGTAACCTGGCTTATGTAGATGATGTCCTCATCAAAAGTTCATCTGTGGAGGAACACATAGCGGAGATCCGTTATGTTCTGACCCAGTTGAGGGCCGCCGGAGCAGAACTTTCCTTTCAGAAAGCACAGTGGTGTAGAACCCGTGTTAATTTCTTGGGGCATGAGATTACTCCTCTGGGTCTCTGTCCCCAGGAAAAGAAGGTGGAAGCACTCCTGAAACTGAAAGACCCCACAGCTCTGTGGGAACTAAGGAGCCTCCTTGGACTGACTAATTACAGCAGAAAGTTCATTGAGTGCTACGCAGAGATCACCAGACCCCTGATTCATCTCCTGAAGGGGGGGTCAAGTGGGAATGGGGTCCAGAACAAGCCGAGGCAGTAAGTCATCTCAAAAGAAGCCTCTCACACGCGCCTTGCCTAGCTTACCCTGTCAAAAACAAGGAGTTCTTCCTGGAAACAGGGTTCTCAAATACATGCTTGACGGCAGTATTATACCAAAAGCATGACAAGGTCAATAAAGTAATCTCCTATGCGAGCAAAACTTTATCCTCTGTGGAGGAAAAATTCAACGATTGTGAGAAGGCACTCCTGGCAACGGTGTGGGCATTGAAGAATTACCGCCCGTTTATCCAGGGGGAACACATCATAGTGGAGACTCCACACCAGCCTCTGCAATATCCCCAAAGTGACAGAATCCGGGCCGGAAATGTGAGTAATTCCCGAATTACTTCCTGGATTCTGTCAATGCAAGGCTTTCCTGTGGAGGTCCGATATGGCCAAAACAAGAAGAGTCCCCTCGCGCAAGGTCTGGCTGACTTGCATGATTGTGCCAGAGAAAACTGTCTCGAGGACGAAAGTCTAAAAATCAAGGACAACATGGAGGCATACCTTAATTCCCCACACAAAGTCTTTGAAGAAGACAAGTGTGAGAGAATGCCCACTGTCTATGTGGATGGATGCTCTTACCATGTTGACAACAATGGGGAAAAGAACTGGTGGCCGGCGTAGGGAATGCATGGGTGAATGAGTCCCCAGAACCCTCCGCTGGATACAAAATTGGTCCCCGAAGTAGTCAGGTGGCAGAATTGATGGCTGTGCATCAGGCCATCCTCACTGCTTTCCAGCATCAACTCCACGAACTGGTCATAATCACAGATTCGGATTATGTACGGAACGGGTTCGTGGAGCACCTGGTTAATTGGAAAACCAGAGGCATGTTATGTGCTAACAACAAACCCTTGAAACATGGGAAGTTGATCCAAAACATTGATGATCTGGTCACCTCGAATGAGATGACCATCTATTGGAAAAAGATCAAGGGTCATTCCAAAGTAGAGGGACCAGACAAAACTGGAAATTACTCAGCTGATCAGCTGGCCAAAACCGGGGCCATCCAAGGGGATCTAATTGAGATTGAGTTCCTGTTGGGGGAAATCCAGGTCACTGCTATCACTAGGTCCCAGACAAATGCTCACAATGATCTTTCAATTGCACGATGGAGTAAGGAGACCCCTGATGCTGATTTGATTACCGCTCAGAAGGGGGATCCAATTATTGGTAAGTTTTACCAACACCTTGAGGACCCTGAGAACTTTCCCCTGACGGATACCGATTACATTGGGAAAGAGGACCTAAGAGTGTTGATGAAATGTCCAAGACGGTTTGCTGGTAAGGAAATCCAAAGCTGGCCACGATCAGTGGGTGGTTCCTACCTCATTCCGAAGCCTGATGTTAAGTCACGCCCATGATGCGGCCGCCGCCGGTCATAGGGGGTTTCACACAACACTGGAAATCTTAAGAGGTTGCATACTGGCCACACATGGGGCAGGACCTTGACCAATACTTGAAGGGGTGTCTTGTGTGTGCACAATTTCAGCCATCATCCCTCACGCACCGTGCACCCCTCCAAAAGAGGGGAATGCCACTCCCATGGTCAGATTTACAAATCGACTTTGTAGGCCCCGTGATTCGCTCCGCTAGGGGGAATAAGTACATGTTGACTGTGACATGCTTGTTTACCAAGTGGGTGGAATGTCTCCCAGCCCCAAAATGCAAGGCAGAAACGGCAGCTGCCTTGATGATTAACCACATCTTTTCCCGTTTTGGTCTACCTCAAAGGATTGAGTCAGACAGGTAGCCACTTCACCAGTGAAGTGATGACAAAGATGTGGGAGATACTGGGGGTCAAGAGAAAGCTACACATTGCTTACAGGCCAGCTTCTTCTGGAGCAGTGGAATGCTACAACCGGACAATTGTGAGCATATTAAAGAAGTTTGTGGCAGATTCTGGGCCAAGTTGGGATATCCGATTACCTCTGGTCGTAATGGCCATCAGATCTACCCCTTCATCTGCAACCAAAATGTCACCATTTGAGTTGATGACTGGACGCAAGATGGTGCTTCCTCAGCATTTGCTCTACAGAACCCAAGAGCAAATGTTGATAAATGCCTCCACAACTCATGAGTATGTGGAGAATTTAAGGAAACACCTTCAGCATGCTTTTGCCTATGCTCAGCGGAATCTAGAAAGATCAGCTGAGAGTATGAAGATCCACTATGACCTGAAAACTTCCAGGAAGGAATATAAGGTGGGGGACCAGGTCTATTTATACAACTTCCAAAGAAACCAGGCAAAACAGCGAAAATTCTTGCCTACATGGAAGGGACCCTTTGAGATTATGGACAAGATCTCCCCTGTGCCCTACAAGATCCGCATCCCCAAAGGCGGTTTGGCAGAGGGGGAAGACAAGTGGGTCCACATTAACCAGTTGAAGTGTTGCCATCCCAGGCACACTCTGCAACAACAGGAGGAATCCTCTGGAATCCTAGAGGGTACTGTCTCAGATTAATTCAGTTCTAACTTAAAATATCCTACATATCGCCTATCAAATTCTGAGTTTCTCAATGTGGGTGTTTTCGTTTTTGAATGCAAAAAGAAATGTGCAGGTTCATATGTTTTGACTATAAATTTATATGCCACCCCACTATATCAATGGTGGGGGAAAAATGTCTATGAATAGGTATTGCCGCTCTTCCTTTGTCGTCCTAGGAGAAAGAAAACCTGGAGACTGGTCAAGGAGGACGATCCGGAGACTGGGAGGACGATCCGAGGGGCTCAGGGTACCGCCCAATATTCCCATCAGGACCGGCGAGGAGAACCGATTGATCAGTACCGGATGGAGGAAAAGATGCTGAACTGTGCCATTTGCAGAATTGGAAGATGATTATGCGGACAGACCAGTGCGTGGGTCAAAACCCTTGTGCAACCGACTCCCCATCGACTCAAATTCAAAGGGCAGTCACGTGGGGGGGGCTTTGTTGGGTGTCCTGACCCACGTTTGAGCTATCATGCTGCAACATTTGGTGCTGTGGGCTTAGAAAATCCAAGATGGCCAAAGAGTCCACATGTGCATCAGAATCTAGCAGAACCACACAGTTTGTGCACACTAAAATGGTTGCCTAACTTGCCACCCACCAGTGCGAGCAGGATGGGCCGGGGTGCCATGAGTGAAATGTGTGCCAAAGGAAAAACCGCACTTTAAAATCACCTTTTGTTTCTCTGAATGCCAGCTCAAAATGCCTATTTTCAAACATTGCAACACATCCAAAAATCTCACTGAACACCAGCGGACATCTGGCACAATGAAGTATGTGTGCATACTAAATCTGGGAAGTTGAAGAGCCCCAAAACAATGTTCATAACAAGACTGGCTGAGTTCTGCAGGTCTGCAGCAGCCTAACTGAAACTGGATTTAAAACTACCAGTATCGAAAATGTTTAAATTAACTGAGTGACCTACTTTGAGTGTCACATAGTTTGTCACTGTTGAAATGTCATAGTTTTGAACTTAGAATCAGCATTCTAGCTGCATGTGTAAAAATTGTCTTGACTTAAACTGGGGAACAAAAAGTGACATTTTATCTGAAACCTGGCTTAATGAAACTGAATTCTGCCTGACATCTACCCCCACAGGAGTTAAAACCTGCTCAGCCACTCTTCCCCTTGCCAAAAGGAGTTGTCACCTCTCTGATTAGATTAGGGGTGGAGCAGCTACAGGGAGTTGAACAAAGGCCTGTCCTGGGCCCAGGCAGATGGTTTATTAGGGTAGTCGTAAATGGCTTCCTTTTGAACAATGGGCCTTCCAGGGCCCAGGCAGATGGTTTATTAGGGGGACCGTAAAATAGCTTCCTCTTGGCAGAAGCTGGGAGGGGCAGGGTCTCTGAGCTTGGCAGAAACTGGATAAACTGGTTTCTACACCATGTGACCTGAAAAGACACACCCCTGTTGGCCGGAATATGATTCTAAGAAAGATGTATAACTCACAGTGCGGACTTGTCAAAATGATTTAAATGATACCATAATTCTTGTGAATTTTCTGTGCACGTTTTAAGACACGTTGGGAATTTGTGTGATGTTCTGGGGCAAAACCCCGCTATTTATGGATACTACAGACTCTGTGTTTAAGCTAGAGACATGGGAATTTACTGGAGTATGTATGGACAGGCCGTGTATATGTGTATAATTTTTAATGAAGAACCAAGGTTGCATAACCCACTAAAATCGAAAATGTTGCCCTTTCTGAATGCAAGCCCTCAGGAAGAGCAGATTTGGGACAGAGACTACCTCATGTGATAGGAAATATGTACATGCAATGACAAACTATGTATTTGAGAAATGTGTATTTTGATCAAATATAGATTTGTGGGCAAACTGACCAGGGGAGGATCCTCTGACCCATAAAACCTACAGCATCACTCTGACTCACAGTTCCTTCCCCAATCATGGGAGAGGGGAGAATTGGGCCAATGACAAGTTGAAAGAGGGGCTGGCTAGTGATGCTGCACACACACCCACTTTCAAAAGACATAAAAAGAGCCACTGGAAGCTAGAGAGGACATTCAATTCCATTTGCTGCGGAGCATGCTGACCTACGACTTCACATCCAGAGATCCTACACTTAGACTTCCAAGCTGAACAGAGACTACAGAACTTTGAACCAAGAAGGAGCCACTGCAAGCAAAAGTATTTGTCAGCAGGCCCAAAAATCATTTGCAGACTATTCACAGCCAGGACCCAGGTGTTGATTCTGGCCTGAAACCCTGTGCCAGAAAGATCCAGAAGCAGTGCTGTACCCAGAGAAAGTAGAGCAGTATCCAGAACCAGAGGCCAGAGATCCAGAGTGACCCGGACCGCTGTTAGCAGAACCAGAGAGCTGACCCAGATCACTGTGAAGTGCCGAGACCAGAACCGGAGTCCAGTCCAAAACCTGACCAGATCCGTGGCGAGGCCTATTTCTAAATATATTGTGAGTACCTAGCAGAACTGTGCAGAACCAATCTCTTAGTTAAAGTTAAAATAATCTAATCCAAACTATTTTAATCTAACCAGAACTGCCTCCTAACTGTCACCTGTCATTTGCAAAGCTGTCACCTGTCATTTTCTAGTTGCAAGCTGTAACCTGTCGCTTTGAACTTTTAAAATTTCAAATCCGAAAAGCTACCTTTATTTAATCGTCCGTATCTCTGGAACCGTTTGGGCTAGGAACTTGGTTTAACTTTCCTCTGAAAGCTTAGAATCTCAGCTTTTAGACAAGCCTAGACCGACTTCCTACTCCTTATACTTTCTCCGTAATCACGATTCTCGCACTCGTGAATTTTACTGCGATTAGCGATTTGGTTAAAAATCCAGCCACGTGTAACCATCAGCAGTCATCTCTTTCCTTGCTAAAAATTCGTTTGCCTCTTAAGAACCATCCCTGAATCATTGCTAGAGTGAGCCTGGACTAATATTAACTAGATACCACTCACCCTGAACCTCCTGAAGGGAATTAAAAGCATTTTCAGCATATTTCTCACTGCAGTGTCACCATATTCAAAGCACTTGGGTCTGTGTTTCAAAACTCCTATCTGTTGTATAAGCTGCTGGGGGGGAATTGAACTGAATTCTATTTGATTGCATTCCTAAGAACTGAGTCCCATTCTATTCATCTCCTTACATTGCATTAAGTGGGGGGTGAATTGTCCAAGAAAGTGATTACATTGTCTTTTGCTGAAATCCTATCAAGTTATTTTCTGTACTGCATTTCATTCCACATTGCATCCATTTGAAACCATAAAAGTGTTGTTGCTATCGTATCCATCCTATAACCACTCATCATTGATTATAAAGAAGTGTGCTAGTGCCGGACTATCCATTATTGATTACTGCTCAGATTAAGTGTGATATTCAATTATTAATTTATTATAAAGTGTGATATATATATATATTGTTTAAATTATCAAATAAACCTTTTAAACTTGCAAAACAGAACTACTTCTTGGCTCAGTGGGGTCAGGGGGATTCCAAGAGAGGGCTGTTATATAGGGGTAGTCATCCAGAACTCATGAACTGGACAAAGATATATCAATAACGGTTTCCATTCAGTATCCCAGACTAGGCATTGACTTAGCTGTAGTGTTGAATTGAATCCTCTTACACCCTGCCTGACCATGGTATTGGGACAGGTCAGGTATACGGCTCGGGTGTTAGTCGGTTTTCTCATATAGTGGGCTGCCCATGAGAAAGTGTTTGTGTTTTGAAAGGGAGGGGGTTGAGTTCCGAAGTATCCTAACTGGTAGGATGGGGTAATGATGTTACAGAGAAGGGGATACCACCCCTCACTATCCGGTGTCCCACTCCTACTCCCTGAAGACCCCTCACTCAGGTTATCCTCCTGCACTTGTCCACCCCCAGGAACTGGATCCAAAAGCGATGGCTGTGTCCTGGCCACCTGGATAACAGATCCCTGGGGACTAGTGGGTGAGAAACCTTCTGGCTTCTCACAAAAGACACAGGCTCTCTAAAAAGTCCAAATCTTCCAATACATTTCAGTCAAAGCGACCATCTTCAGGGACTAAATTCTGCCTGTTATATCTTAGTTCTTATCAGCTTTAACCTTTTGTTCTGGTTTCTATCAAAATGTGTCTTCTTGATATCATGGGATTTGCCATCCGGCCCTGAGATCAGTTCTCTGGACCTTTCTTGGGGTCAAATATGTTAGCCATCAGCAATTTTCATCATCTTCATGTATGTCCTACTTGTTGTCTGCTTAGTTGCTGGGATGGGTACGTCACAACACCCAGTTGAGTAAAGTGTTTTTGAAGCCAAGTAAGCACAGAGTTTGAGGGAGGGAGAGATGGTCCACAGTGTAAAAGGCAGCAGAAAGATCTAGAAGAATGAGAATGATGAGAGGTTTGACTACTGGGCAGTGTTAAGAGAATTAGTGATGTGAATGAGCACAGTCTCAGTGGAGTGTTTAGACTGTTTGGACTGGAATTCAGATTGGTGGGGGGTCCGAAAACACATGTACATCGAGATAGTTGACATAGAGGTTGGAGACAATCCTCTTGATGATTTTAGAGTGGTAGGGAAGAAAAGAATCCGAGTGATTTGCCAGCGGCTGAAATTACTGCGGGAAAATCGTTTGCATGAGAAAGGTGCGAACTACCAAAGGTTTGCACCTTTCTCATGCGAACACACATACATTCTCACACCCACACACAACACACCCATTACACCCCCCCACCCACACCCTAGGCACACCCCCACCCACACCCCAACATAAACAAACCACACTTACCTTGTCTTCACGCTGAGCTCCTGCAGCGCCAGTTCTCTTTCACTTCCGTGATCTTGAACCGGCGCTGCAGGATCCTTTTCTTCTCTTTTTTTTTAAACGGAAGTCTGCAGGGGTTTCCTCCGCAACCCCTGCTCACTATACCATAAAGTATAGTGAGCGGGGTGATGCGGGGGACACCCCCGCAGCCTCCTTTTTTTTTTTATAATGCTACAACCAAAGGTTCGAACTTTTGGTGTTCGAACCTTTGGTGGTTGCATTTTTAGATCAAAAGGGTCATACGAACCTTTTGATGCAGGAAAATCGTCCTAAACTCGAAGAAAAGACGCTTTTAAAGTCTGTAAAATGAAAGGTTATAGGGGCCGGCAATTGGCTTCATTCGGAGAGGTATGACTGTGGCTGTTTTGTAACAAGCTGGGAAGGTATCAGTTGAAAGAGATAGGTTGAATAAGGTGGGGAGGTGAGCGGAAGTAATAGGTGCATTTCCTTAACAATTTGTTGTGCAAAGGGGTCAATTGGTGTGCAGGATGGGTTGGCAGAGTGAAGCCAGGGTAGAGGTTCAGTGGGGTAGTTGAGGGAGAAGTGAGATGGATAGGTGAGTGTGGGGAAGATGGGAGGAGGAGAGAATGAGGGATGGGCTGGGAGAGATAGAAGAGTGGACAAGGTGCCCTACATTCTTTTTTTTTTTTTAGAAGTATGACATAAATCCATTGGTGAAGAGAGAAGAGGAAACGTAGGGGTTCTTGGAGGAGTAAAGCAAGGCCTGGAGGATCCTGGATAGTTTTCAATGGTGCGAGTGGAGGGCAGAAACAAGATTAGTCTAACAATAGCATGTGGCTGTGTCGATAGTTGTGGTCAGGGTCAGTAGAGTGTCCTTGTAGGTAGTGAGAAGAGTTGGGGATCAGTCTCTTCGCCAATGGCAGAAGCAGCAACACATTGCTCTCCTGAGAAGTTGGATGTAATGTAGGGGGCAGGGAAGTAATAATTGAAATGGTGGACGGTGCAGACATGCATTTGGTAAAGGAGAGTTTAATGGAGTGGGAAGGTGGAGGACACAGACCTTGGAGTGAGAAGTTGACTTGGTCGAGGTAGGGGACAATGGAGTCAGGTTTCAATTTATGTTTGATGATAGATGAGATAGGAGGTTGGGAGAGTGGCGGCGGAATAGAGTGGGTGTAGTGAATGAGAGCGTGGTTGGAGCAGGGGTCATTTGTGGCAGCAGCGGAGACCAGGATGAAAGGTATATTAGATTGAGAGAGTTTCCTGGGGTGAAGGTTAGAAGGTTATGCATTACTGAGCTTTAAGAGAGAATGGAGTCAAAGTGGAGCTGTTGGCCCTTCGTCATATTGGAGAGGTTGAGGCCACCCATTAAGATGGCAGGGACATCAGCTCAGAGTGTTTAAAGGAAGAGGTCAAGATCAGAGAAGAAGAGGGTGATTATGGCCAATGGGCGGGAGGTGATGAGATAATAAACGTGGTGGGACTGTGAAATAGGATCCAGAAATGCTCAAAGGAGGAGATTGTGAAATCAGAGAGGGGGAGGGGTGCCGATAAGGTGTCCTTGCTGATCATGAGACCTTTACCACTGGTTTTTTTGAGAGACAAGGGGAGTAAGAGAAAGAAGCAGAGTTAGTATGAAGGGCTGCTAAGGTGAAGGTATCATAGGGGAAATCCAGTTTTTGGTGATACCCATCACACGTAGCTTGGAGTGATGGGAATGAATATGATTTGTGAGAAAGGATTTTTTTTGCTGGGCGGTTGGGCATTTCAGGGGCCCAGGGTGAAGTCAAAAGGGTGAGTAGAGGTAGAGGAGGTAGTTGCTGGAGTAGATGAAGGGAAGTAGGTTTATGGGAGAGAGAGGAACAGATTGAGTGCATTTGATCAGGGTATGAATAATGGGGATGGTGATACCAGGGAAGAGAAGTCAGGGAAGTGGAGGGACGTGGGGGGTGGGGGTCACGTTGGCCATGGGAGAGAGAGAGGGAAAGAAAAGTAAAGAGGAGGAGCAGAAGTGTCAGGAACATGGCAGGCAAGGAGTAATGGGGAGGTATAAGGCGACCACATGTTCCAAGGCGACTAAGAAGTGCAATGTAAGAAATCACAGGATTCTAGGTGACCAAGAAATGCAATGTAAGAAATCACAGGATTCTAGGTGACCAAGAAATGCAATTTAAGAAACACCGGATTCTAGGTGACCAAGAAATGCGAATTAAGAAATCCAAGGATCCTAGACGTACAAGACATCCAATTTAAGGAAACACAGGGTAATATGTGATCAGAATGTAATTTACATGCTGTAGTTAGAATATGCATTGGTGGAAGTCCATAACAAAAATCATGCAGATTTCGGGACTGGGACTCACGTGGTAGTTCTGCATTGCTGTGAAAATGAATGAAGGGGTTGTTGCGCAGAATGAGTGGTCCTAGGACAGTCCTAGCCAAACAGAGCTTGCCCTTTTCTGTGCATCCCTTTGCTATGGACACCAGGCGGTGGACACATCTGTAGAGGGATTTGATGGGGGCACAATGGTTGGAGGGGCCACTGATGGAACTGCCTGTTTACAAAATGGCCACTCGGGGACAAACACGAGGCAAAGTGTTTGTCAAAATGCAGGAATTTTGTTCAACTGTGTTCTATCTCCACCCGGGAGTGAGCAGGCAGTGCTGGTGCTCACTGCAGGCTTCTGGGCTGCACTGAAAAGCTCACTTCTTCACAGAGGAAAGCTAGATAAAAACAAATATGCAAGCTTGCAATCACATGGGATGGCAGGGACAATGAAGGAGCTCCTGGTTTCCAAAATGTCTGATCAGGGAGTAAGGCCAGACAAAATGGTGGTATTAGTGTAGTTGAGCTCTAGCTCCACCAGGTAGTGAACAGGTGGTGCTTGTGCTGACTGCAGGCTTCTTCTGCAGATCATTTCTTAATTCTGAGCTAACCCTTCCAAGAAGGAAGGATGTTTTGAGAGACAAAATACCGTGTGTATCGCTCCAACCTTGGCCTCAACACCTTTGGAGTAGAAGCACATATCTGTGAATTCACACATCCTTACATCCCATTTGAGATTAAGCAATGCACCCATTTTATTTCCGAGCTCAAAAATTGCATTAGTGCAAAAAACATACTCTTTCAATGCATATTTGTACCAAGGCAAAGGACTACAGTCAGTGCAAATACTGCCCAGGTATAAAATTGCATTGACATTATATGTTTCTTTAATTAAGGACATTTTGCCATGGTTCTAAGTGCATTTGCACTAGAGAAAGTTTCTATAATACTGACCATGGTCTTCTGGCTCGATTGCATTCAATGTTTTTTAATTTTTTATTTACTTGTATATAATCAAAAGAAAGTGATTTTTACAAAAAGAAGAAAACTGAATTAAGATTACTCTCTACCGTCAAAAGTCACAAATGCACATTTTGTTTCACATGATTGTTCAAAGCAAAGGGTCGCTGTGCAGTCACCGTCGAAGCACAAGGAAAAACCGAAAATTGTTCTTAGCTACTGAAAGAAACAAAAGTCCAGACGAGCGGATATCCACTGTGGCATACAATTCGGATTGCCGGCGATTGCAGGTTGTTCGGAGTAGAGAGTTTCTGTGCATTTGCCATCCATAATTTGCATGTCGCTACTGCCCATCATGTTTTTTCCCTAGAAATCAGGTGGCACCACCATGTATCTTCTTCTACAAGCACAGAGTTGACCCACAGAGGAGCCGAAATTGCTGTGCGCTCTGGGTTTAGGATAGGGCAATTTAACAGGAGATGACGAACTGTTTCTTGGGAGTCCGGAGTTTTGCACAGCCTACAGGTAGTGAGACTGGCTTGGCTTCATATCACTAGGATCTCTCTAGTATGCAGAAGATTAAGGCGTGCTCTTAAAAAGATTCTTCTGAGCTTTTTGTCTGGGAATTTTGTACAGTAGGCCAGGTGGCTTTTTAACTTGTTGTATGTTGGCGGAAGATGTTTCAGGAACTTGATCGCTACTGCTTGCTCACCTGTAGTTATCCAGTCTTGGTTTTTCAGCTTTTGTATCACTCTTTGTGGATTTACTATCAAGTCATCTGAGTAGCACATGGAGCAAATCCAATAGATGCAAGTCAACAACAGTGGACAGAATCTTTTTCCAACACATTTACATACTGCCTTGTTCCACAACACACATATATATATATATATATATATATATATATATATATATATATATATATATAAAAAAACATGTGTATGCCATCTGTTCCCTTACATTTCCATGCATTCTGAATCAATATATACCAGTACACCCACGTAAGAACTTACTCCTGTTGGCTTTGCCAGTAAAGCATCCCATGCCACAATACAATATGTGCAGACTGGCTGCACTAATGTAGGCCTGTTGAGTCATCTAACAACACTTATGTTTGCTATACTCTTGATACCCAGTAACAAATTGCCATGCCACAGTAAGAAAATAGATCAAGGCTGGATGCACCAATATAGCAGTATAGCCATGTTATAAAATGTGTCATTTTTGCTTTAGCCTTAATGCCCAGTAAAATGCCATGCCACAGTAATATAATATATCCAGACTGACTGGCTGCAAACATATATGGCAGTCTAGCCACATAATAACACTTATCATGTTTGCCTTATCCTTGATGCCCAGTACAAAAGTGTCATGCCACCGTAATAAAATATATCCAGACTGGCTACACCAATGTAGCAATGTGAGACACACTGTGCATGCTGGCTTTACCTTTCACACCAGTAGAAAATGTCATGCCACAATATGAGAACGGAGCTAGACTGGCTGCACTAATGTAGGCCTGTCTAGCCACACACATAATACAATGTATCATGTTTTCTTTACTATTGAGGCCCAGTAATAAATGCCATTCCACAGTCAGAAAGTATGTCCAGACTGGATGAACCAATGAAGGCCAGTCTAGCAATGTTATAATATATACCATGTTGCTTTACTCTTAATGCCTGGTAATAAATGCCATGCCATAGTAAGATAATATATACAGACTAGCAGAACAAATGTATGCCAGCCTTGCCACATAATAGCACGTATCATGTTTGCTTTACCCTTGATTCCCAGTACTAACATGCCACGCCACAGTTATAAAACATTTATTGGTTGCACCAATGAGGGGCAGTCTAGCAAAGTGATAACACTGATCATGCTGGGTTTACCTTTCATACCAGTAGAAAATGTCAAGTCAAAATAAGAAAACATAAATAAACTGGCTGAACCAATGTAGGCCAGTCTTACTACACATGTAATAACATTTATCATGTTTTATTTACCCTTGATGCCCAGTACAAAATGTCATTCCACAGTCACAAAGTATGTCCAGATTGAATGAACCAATGAAGGCCAGTCTAGCAATGTTATTATATATACCATCTCTTAATGCCAGCAAATAATTCCATGCCACACGACTGTCTGCACCAATGTATGCCAGTCTAGCCATGCACTAACACTTATCATGTTTGCTTTATGCTTGATGCTGAGTACAGAAATGCCATGACATAGGGATAACATATATCCAGACTGGTTCCAGCAATGAAAGCCTGTCTAGCATTGTGATGACACGGATCATGCTGGCTTTACCTTTCATACCAGTAGTAAATGTCATGCCACAATAAGAAAGCATAACAAGACTGGCTGCACCAAATGTAGGCCAGTGTAGCCATACACATAATAACATGTATTATGTTTCTGTATATGACCTATCCCAGTAACTCCATTTGCATTATGATGCTATTAAATACATTAATTAACCACAGAGCATCACCTATTGATCTGGATAAATCCTGGGGGCAAACACCACTGCTATTATTCAACTATCTGAACATTCGTTATGTGGCAATAGACATTCTCAAAACATCATAGTCTCATAGATTGTAGATCTTTAATCCTGTGAATACATAAGAAATACTTTAACAAGCATTCTAGTTAAAAACGTATGATTCATTCTCAAAACGATCAATATTTGATAATGGAGGCAAGACAATCAGTAGACTTCATAGGTTAAACATGCATATGTCTTGTTCTCCATTGCACTGTCAAATGTAAGTCAGGTTTGTTCTTTTGTATTTCATATTTAGAGAGATCCACTGATTTGCCACTGAGAAAATGTGAGAGAAGTTGACAAACAGTGAAATATATGTCCACATATCAATAAAGGCAAGATCCTTTCTTAGCAAAACTTTGAGATGATTTAATTAAAGAGCCTGGTTTTAGGTTACCCGTGGATGATCTGTGAACCTTTATAGTACTAGCTATCAGCCACACTGGACCAGCATTACATACAGAGGATAGAGGCCAGAAATGTAGAGGGGTTTTCAGGATTGTCGAGAAGGGAGTCTGTCGGCACTGACCAGCTTTGCCACTGTGTAAATCCACCTTGCTTGTTGCAAGAATTTGTTTGCTCTAGGTGACGAAGAACCAACTAACTTGGGAGTGGCCATGGTGACGGAGATGTTAACAGGAGCTGGAGCTCTGAGTCTATCATGAATCAATGTGGCTATACCCCCTTATTGGCAAGAGCTGCTCTTCTGTACTTGGTGGTCATACTACTTACTATCTTGGCTTGTGAGCTGCTATCCAGAGCACTGACATTACCTTTCTGGGCTCTCAGTGGTTTTGTAAACATAGTGTGCCTTCCTTGTGTGTTACTCGACTGATTGTTGCACCAATCTGAAGCATAACACATTTTGCCAAAGCCTCTTTTGATGAGACATGAAGAAGAGGGTGTTATCTAGTTTTGTTCCTGGATGTCTAGGAAGATCTGGGTTTTCTCATCATTGAATCGTTTGAGGACATATCTTGGAAAACTGTTACTGGATGCTGAGCATCTCTTTTTCAATGGAGCAGCTAAAATGTGGATATAATTGCCAAGACGTTCATGACAGGGTGAGCCTGCAACATATACAGATTGGTGTTCAGTAGTTATTTTATGGGCATGTTTTCCTTATGTTTGCTTCAATTGAACCAGCCTTTGAATTAGAATTATACAATGCCATTGCATACATAGTAAACCAGTTACAGGAATCAAAACTCATTCAACCCTCTCCTTGCAGCTTGATCTCCAATATTGCAAAGATAATCTTCCAAATTAAGTACATTCTTGTCCCCGATATTGCTCCCTGTCTCCCACCACCACTCCACTACTTTATCCCCATCCACCCTGGAACATCGCGGGCCATCGCGCACGTTCCTCCTCTCCATTCTCTTCCCATGATTCCCTCCCTTATTTCTATTCACATTTAGGGCCTTTTATATTGTGATGGCTACCAAAAGGGTGCTCTTGCATATCGCATTTTCCTGTTGTGCATTTTGTGACAAAAATTTCAATTTTCACATACAATTGTGGATATCTAACAAGCATACATCATACAACTTGTCTTGACTTGACTTCTTGCCTCTGCAACCGACCCTCCCAGGTCCAACTTGGGTCCTTCCTCTCTGATATCTTTTTCTCTACCTGTGGTGTCCCCCAGGGCTCTAACCTCCCTCCCTGACTGTTCAACCAATACCTGGCACTCCTTGCCCACCGCATCGCCACTCTCTGCCCCAACTTTCAGTGCTATGTGGATGATACTCAGCACATTTTCAGGCTCCCCTCGGCCTCCTCCTCTCCTTCCCTCATCTCTGACTGCCTGTATGCCATCCAGGAGTGGTGTGCTGCTAAAAACCTCTGCCTTAATGCCAGCAAGACCGAGATTCTACTCATCGGCACACCCTCTCCCTCCTTCCCTGCAGCTGTCTGGCCGGCCTCTCTTGGCCCTCTTCCTGCTCCCACCTGCAAGGCTAAAAACCTTGGGGTCATCTTCGATTTCACACTCTCCTTCTCTCCTCACATCTCTGACGTCTCTAAGAAGTCATACTACCAGCTGCACCTCCTCAGAGGTATTCTTCCTTTCCTCTCCTTCCCCCAGAAGCTCACTGTCTCCAGAGCCCTGGTTCTCTCTAAGCTGGACTATTGCAACAGCCTCTATCTAAATCTGCCTGCCTCTACTCTCCGCCCTCTGCAACTTATCCAAAACAGGACTGCGAGACTTGTCCTTGGCCTCAAGCCCAGGGACCGTATCTCTCCAGGACTGAAAGCTCTGCACTGGCTCCCAGTGGCTGCGAGGATTAAGTTCAAAACCCTCTGCATTGTCCACAAGGCCTTCTGGGGCCTGGGGCCGCAATACCTTCAACTCTCTCTTCCTAAATATCTTCCTTCTCGAGCTCTTCGCTCATCCACCTCCAACTCCCTCAGGGTCAGTCGCTTCTCCAAGCAACGAGTTGGTGGTAGATCTCTCTCTTCGGCAGGGGACTCCCTCTGGAACAGCCTTCCTGCCTCCCTGAAACTTGAGGAGAACCAACTCCGGTTCCGGAAGCACCTCAAAACCTTCCTCTTTGCATCTGCCTACTCTCCGCCTCTCCCCTGCTAAATTCCTGACAGAAACTGCACTGGTTACTTGGCCACCCTCTGAACTCGGGCCCAGGCCCCGCCAGTTGACCACCTGCACTGCCTCCCTGGCAACCCCTGCACCTGGGGACTGTTTTTTGTATCCCTACAGTCCCCCCGACTAGCACTTATGTCTGCACTTACCATGCACTTGCCACTAGTTGGCCGTTTTTATTTATCTTCTCCTATTTATGCTATTATTCCATGTACTGCACTTCTCCCTCTCCCCGACACCCCCACTTCTCCCTTTTCTCCCCTTCCTATGCACTTGCGCGATCTGAATGACACTGGGCCTAGAAGGATTGTTGTCTGTCTTCCCTTTGTTCCCCCTCCCTTGCCTCGTTGCGCCTTGAAACACTTGTGTATAGGCGCGTTATAAATGCCATATCATATCATATCATATCATATCATAACTAGACCTCTATTCCTGGGCTGTGTCAACAAACCCTGTTCCACTCTTTGTGAACTTTGCAACTAACATCATGATGTGGAAAACACAGTGCTGTAAAGATGGGTGCAAATCCCAGAATGCTGATGTGCAGAGCTTTGGTAGTATCTTTTTTAAATTGTGGTATGCTTTTCAAATGTAAATCTTTCATGAGCAATACTTTGCCATATAAAATAAATACATAATTGAATACATCTAACAAGAAAGATTAGAACACAATGCATACTACATTACACATTAAAAATGAACCACAATACATTTCTCAACCATTGCCATTGCCAATTTTCCTACACTAGCCTATAATGCCTCAAGTGACGTGTGCAACCCGGATCATTTTCAAACATATCTGGAGGTGCAAATACCAATCTAGTTCATTAAGAACAATAAGCCTAACATTCATAAGTACAGAATAACAGAATATGAAATCTTTATATTCAAATTTGCAAAGAAGTCCACATGGTTTGCAAGCAGCAACTTTGGGG
Organism: Ambystoma mexicanum; assembly: GCF_040938575.1. NCBI lineage: Eukaryota > Metazoa > Chordata > Amphibia > Caudata > Ambystomatidae > Ambystoma > Ambystoma mexicanum. The sequence continues at coordinate 989,872,942 of NC_090926.1, read as the reverse complement.
TTCCGTAGCAACTGTTACCCCTGGTTACCACTAACACCAAGATCTTTCTTTTGCTATTAGCTGGCACTATGCAGCTCACATGCGGTGTTACGTGGCGCAGGGGAGAACGCAAACATTGCACGTAGGTCCATTAAATGCTTATAGAAAGAGCAGTCTCACAAAACGGCACAGGGCCTGCTCCATAGCGCCCATGTGGACACTTGAACATGATACACACTACACAAGAGAGAGTTTACTTCCAAATCTGCTAATGGCTTTACTAGCAGGTTATTAAAGCCAAAGTGGCAAGCCCACCTCAACCATCAAGAGCTTCCAAGAAACGGACGGTCATCACAAGGCCAAAGAATAAGGCGTTGTCCAGCCGAGGCTTGGCATGCAAAAAGGATAGCATCTTTGAACTGGACTCAACCAGGCCCTCATATAACCATTATGTTGAGTTAATGAACCAGATGCCCGAGAGTCTGTATGGTCATCTTGGCCCAGTAGGCAGGAACTGGATACACCGGATTGTTTGAGTGGTCTCTATGTGTGGGGTCCAGGATATGGGACTAGCACAGCCGGCCATCACGTGAAAAGATTCCAGTTTCTGAGTGGTATTTATCAGTCCCAGAACACATAACGACCAACACACTGGATGTGAGGCTCAGGGGGAAGAGGTCCGCATTAGCAAGTGGCGATAGGGGAAGTGTATGAGGGGGGAAATGGCGGCAGGCGGCCAGGCAGTGTAGATGTGAGGTGCAGGGGGAAGAGGTCCGCATTAGCAAGTGGCGATAGGGGAAGTGTATGAGGGGGGAAATGGCGGCAGGCGGCCAGGCAGTGTAGATGTGAGGTGCAGGGGGAAGAGGTCCGCATTAGCAAGTGGCGATAGGGGAAGTGTATGAATGGGGAAATGGCGGCAGGCGGCCAGGCAGTGTAGATGTGAGGTGCAGGTGGAAGAGGTCCGCATTAGCAAGTGGCTATAGGGGAAGTGTATGAATGGGGAAATGGTGGCAGGCGGCCAGGCCATATTGATGTGAGGTGCAGGGGGAAGAGGTCCGCATTAGCAAGTGGCGATAGGGGAAGTGTATGAGGGGGGAAATGGCGGCAGGCGGCCAGGCAGTGTAGATGTGAGGTGCAGGGGGAAGGGGTCCGCATTAGCAAGTGGCGATAGGGGAAGTGTATGAATGGGGAAATGGTGGCAGGCGGCCAGGCAGTGTAGGTGTGAGGCTCAGGGGAAAGTGGTCCGCATTCGCAAGTGGCGATGATAGGGGAAGTTTGTGCGTGGGGAAATGGCGGCAGGCGGGCAGGCAGTGTAGATGTGAGGCGCAGGGGCAAGAGGTCCGCATTAGCAAGTGGCGATAGGGGAAGTGTGTGAGTGGGGAAATGGTGGCAGGCGGCAAGGCAGTGTAGATGTGAGGTGCAGGGGGAAGCGGTCCGCATAAGCAAGTGGCGATAGGGGGAAGTGTGTGAATGGGGAAATGTTGGCAGGCGGCCAGGCCGTGTTGATGTGAGGTTCAGGGGGAAGAGGTCCCCATTAGCAAGTGGCGATAGGGGAAGTGTGTGAGTGGAGAAACGGTGGCAGGCGGCAAGGCAGTTTAGATGTGAGGCGCAGGGGGAAGAGGTCCGCATTAGCAAGTGGCGATAGAGAAAGTGTGTGAGTGGGGAAACGGTGGCAGGCGGCAAGACAGTGTAGATGTGAGGCGCAGGGGGAAAAGGTCCGCATTAGCAAGTGGCGATAGGGGAAGCGTGTGAGTGGGGAAACGGTGGCAGTCGGCCAGGCCGTGTAGGTGTGAGGCGCAGGGGGAAGAGGTCCCCATTAGCAAGTGGCGACAGGGGAAGCGTGTGAATGGGGAAACGGTGGCAGGCGGCAAGGCAGTTTAGATGTGAGGCGCAGGGGGAAGAGGTCCGCATTAGCAAGTGGCGATAGGGGAAGCGTATGAGTGGGGAAACGGTGGCAGGCGGCCAGGCAGTTTAGATGTGAGGCGCAGGGGGAAGAGGTCCGCATTAGCAAGTGGCGATAGGGGAAGCGTGTGAATGGGGAAACGGTGACAGGGGGCCAGGCAGTGTAGATGTGAGGCGCAGGGGGAAGAGGTCCCCATTAGCAAGTGGCGATAGGAGAAGCGTGTGAGTGGGGAAATGGTGGCAGTCGGCCAGGCCGTGTAGATGTGAGGTGCAGGGTGTAGATGTGAGGTGCAGGGGGAAAAGGTCGGCATTTGCAAGTGGCCAGAGTTGAGGAGCATGAGTGGAAAAATGGTGGGAGGTGGCCATTCAGTGTTTGGAAAACGTGCGTTTTGGTTGGCTCATAAAACAAAGTTGCCAACATTACCCATTCCAATCTGTAGGTGCTTATCCAGTTATGTTTTTGCTTTGCATTCTGGGACCTGTACTCCTGGTTTTATAATCGGAAAAGTGGAACTACAAGTACCAGAATGCAAAGAAAAAAACAGGACTGGATAAACACCTACAGAATGGAGTGGATCATGTTGCCAACTTTGTAAAGGTTCTGCGGGTGCTAATAATTTTAATGGTTCTTTAATTATTATAATTGTTCTTTTATAATGCGCCTAATACCGGAGAACCAGTTTCTAAGCGAGCCTTGGATTTGAACCTGTGTTCCTATCCGTTGTCCGCATTGTCCCTGAGCTATCCTCCCAGCTTAAGGAAAGGACTTGAAACATGTCTGTAATAGTGATTTAGCAACAAACCAAATTGAGCGAGTGATGGAAGATAGACTCTACTCTTTACAGTGTCCACAATACTCACCCTAACAAAACAATGTCTGTAAATTGCCCCTGACCTATCCTCCATCAGCAGGGGGTGTACAGGGAGGTGCGAGAGGCATGGCAAGTACCTCTATGTGGAAACCAAGCATGGCGATTTTGTATAAAAGCAAAGAGCATTTTGGGAAAATAAAAATGCACACAATTTAAAATTTGAAATATGTCTGTGATAGTGACAAACCAATTTGAGTGACAAATTCTGTAAATTGCAAGACATGTATAACGATTTGGTCGTCCCTTGACCAGGATTGGAGATTGTGACTGTTTCTGCATTTAGTCTAGTGTTGAATCTTCGGAAGCGCGGGCTGCTCCTGAATGAGAGCTTGTCTTGGGAACAGATTTGGGAGTTTCCTGGCCTAGTCCCTGGGCCTAGGGAGCAGAGCAAACTTTGCAGAGCTCCACTCCATCTTGTACCGGCCCATTTCCTGACATGGCTCATACCATTGCAGTAGTCAAGGCTAAAAGTCTATAAAATACACCGTTCACTAACATCACAATTTGATGTACTTACAGGTCCACGCCTATACATCCAAGAGTCTATAACTCACAATCTCACCAAAAACATGTCAACAGAAAAGTTATCTCCGGGGGAAAATCATAAAATATAAATATTTTCTTCAACTATATATTCGCTACAATTATAGGGAAAAAAGAATACATTGCAAAGTCTGATTTCTATGCAAAGAAAGCCATGCTTGACGTTTTTCACACTTTTCATTTTGAAAGATCACACATACTTAATTTTCCACCCAATAAGAACAAATATTTAAATAAAGATTGACACAGAGGTTTCCCAGTGCCCCCAGTGCCCCCGGTCATACAGGCAATATGTGGCGTGGTTCACAGAAATATTTCACCAAATATCGATTTAACTTGACTGTCTTTCCATTTGGCTAAAAGCAGAACCTTTTTTTTTTTTTTTACTCTAGCGACAGTATTGGGGGTCTATGGAGACGACCCACTGATGGATTTGAGGACATTATTGAGTTCTAAAATGAGTGCAGTATCTGGAGATTTCCCATAGTCTAGTCTCATTTGTACTGATTCCCTTTCTATACATGTGCCCAAGCCGGACAACCACCACCGCTGTCCTATAGGATTTATTTGACCATTATTTAGAAAATCTACGAATCTTTAGGCTTCAGGCGTACTCTTCGCAAGTCAAAGTGGTTTAGGTGGTCAAGCCCGCATGGAGAGTTTATGTAAAGGTGCAGTTTTACTGGTTTTTGTTCCGTTTCTAAGCACTACAGTCTTTCTTTCAGTAACACCTGAGTCAGAGGGAGAGAAAACAATGTTATCCCAAATCACACAATGTGTTGAAGTAGAGGAGCCAGACTAACCTCAAATGTCCAGTTTCAACATTCAACAACATATTCATGAGATCACATTTCCAGCAAAAATTTCCAAATTTAAGAAGGCTGAATATGAAAGTATTTCACCTCTTCAAAAACCATCTGACGCCATACTGCCTTACCTTGTCCACCGCCCTGATCAGGAAGGACTGTCTCTAGGAAAATAAAGTAGGTGGTCTGCCCTCTCTGCCTATTCAACGGCGAGCGCGCCCACGCGGCTGCAGCCCAGCCCATTTTCTGGCAATGTTGAAATTGATGCAAGAACAGTGTTACCAGTGCTGCAGATAAGATTTTGAAGTGGAAGTATTTTACACCCTGTTTTTAAAAGTTGGGAGTAAAATATTTATTTTTGGGAGTAAAAAAGTAAGTCCCATTCACAATGGGAGTATAATAAGCGAGTACAAATATGTTTTACCTGTAAAACAGAAATGCTTGTAAGAAATATTTCTTTTCACCAAGTTATCCATTCACGTTAAAAGTTACACTTTTACCTGTTCAGAACAGGCAGTAGTAACAGTACAGCTTCTTGCAGATGAGCTGCGTTTACTACTGGTCTGACCATATCCATGGAGCTTTGTGGATGAACGCATGGGGCATGCTCTGATGTGTCAGTATCCTATTTTTGTTGGGAGTATTTTTACTCCGCGTTTTTTATTTTTGCGGGTATTTGCCTATTTTTAGGGAGTAAAAGTGCCGATACACCCCTTCTCTGTAGGGCTGTCACCCCTCATTGCCCTCTGCAAACTCTACATAATCGCAGGTGGCGTGACATGTATCAGTCATTCAGAACGGAGGGCTGGAGTCAAGATCAGCCCAGAGGCCTTTCTACCTTATCTGCAAGAGATGCTGATGGACCTGCTATTTGGCGTCCAGTACCTTCTCTTGGGGAACGCTGACTTTGGTGCACCCCTCACCTCCTTTGCAGGATACTTTGGGTCCCCAAACGGATGGCCGAGCACGAATAATATCAACACAGTCATGGTTGTGTTCTATTTCCAGAGACATGACGGCCATGTATTACAATCTAGAGGGACATTGACGATTTCTCTTCGAGGCTGCCAGCAACAGAAGCAGTTAGTCCACCCCAGTCTTGGAATGAGAACTCTCTTGAAAGAAACTTTCAAGCACCAGAAGTGTAGGCATTTATGTGGGCAAAGCAAAAACTGAGAATGAGATATTCTCAAAGAGGACAGCTCTTTTTAAGCATTTTTGTCAAAAGTTGGGCAACCACATGGTCCATAGTTTTTATTGGGTAGATTAACTCTGCAGGGATCTCTCTGGTGATCATGGCTTTTTGGTGGCCCATTTTTGAAGAGAACAGAAGGAGAAGCGATTACTCACCCCTTTGCTGATGTCTTCACTCAGCCATTCACAGGAAAGTGTGGAGAGCTTGCGACAGCTCCCGGCCTCCGCGCGCGCCGCAGTCTTCTGCTGGCTGTGGACTTGTTCCAGATCATGCCGGATTTATTCGGCTCCTCTCTTAATAGGATTACACCTCTCCTTGCAGCAGAGCTTAAGGTGAGAGTCCTCGCTAGGGCATGGATACCTTGCTATCAGACACTTCAGGCGGATGAGGTCGGCGGGCAAGTGTTAGTGGGCGGCGAAAGAGGGGGGGGGAAACAATGATGGAATAAGGCTCTTTTGGAGGTCAAAGGGTCAACGCTATGCCTTATATGCCTGTATGGTAAACAGTTAACATGGTGTTTTTCCTGTCGGTCTGGCGATGCCAAAATACATCTGAAGCATGATTGTGTATGTCAAATAAGGACCCCAAAGATATGCCCCTGCCTTCTACAAAACCCTACATACTACTTTCGCTCTCTGCGAGTCTGGCAGTAATATTTACAACAGGCGGCATTTGAAATACTGCCTTTTTTTTAGTGTCGACCTGATGAGACGTCATGGGCTATTTAACGCGTGGGATGTTCCAGGAATACCACATGTGGTAAACGTAGCATGATGCAGAAATCAACCTCCAAATGTTGCAAATGTTACTCACCTGAGCTACTTCAGAACATTTTGTCCTTTAAGTGGAGGGATGCACTAGCCCTTTCCTTTATGTTAAGGGGAAAACACAACTACCGGGGACCCCCAAAGGAAGTGATAATGTTGCCATCTCAGGTGCTAACATTTTCATCCCTCTCATGCGTAATGCGCATAACGTACAGAAGGGTCATTAGTGACACATCTGCACAAGACACTTACAGCTTGCTGTCCCATATGTATTTCTATCATCCAAAAAAGATGCACATGCATTATTAAAACGTTCCACAAACATGGCAAGAGGTATTTTAGAAACACTGCCTGCTGTGTTTCTGAAGTTCTTTATGTTAGATACACTGCTTTAAGTGGGCAGGTACTTGCCAGTCCTGAGTACCTGCATTTGCTTTATTTGAAAGACATAATACTGGCACTTCTCAGCAGGAAGCCAACTCTTTTAATGCAGGAGTACCAACCTTTCTCAACTGTAAGGAGGTACTCTGGGCTAGTAATGTAATGCAAGTGGGCTTGTGTAGAGTCTAGCTACCACGATTAGCTACTTTGCTGTGCTTGGCTGCATAAGAGACGAGGATCATTAGTGGTATAGTGGGCAAGGCAGATCCGAAACCTGTTGTGCTGATGGGTGCAGGTCGGAAGTGCCCGGTTCCTAAGTGCCAATCTGCTTTCTATGGGTTTGGCGGAAGACACTTGGGAGTAGGCTATCCATAGGGAAGAGCACAAGCTCTGATAGACTAGAGTGCTTTGGGTCTGGTTAGCCGCTGATGATGTAGAGTGTGACAAGGCTACAAAGCGCTTAGTCATGGCTCGGTAAGCATTGATTTGCTCACGGCTAGACCTGCGGTGGTTTGTGTGTGTAGTGTAAGGTGGCAGGAGATCTTAGAGGGGAATCGATTAGTCACAGGAGGGCCGGGAGTAAGCATTGCAAGGCAAAACAACCTGCAACCCTGCATTCCTAACCCCAGGCAATTTGCAGATATGTCCCAGTTCTCTAGCTTCCAATGAAACCGCTTCTCCCTCTCTCTCTCTCTCTCTCTCTCTCTCTCTATCCCTCTCTCTGTTTCTCAGTCTCTGTCTCAAATAGATACATTGTACCCCATGAGGAACAAAATCAAGCATCATCGAGTTGGCAGATGAGGGAAAGTGGCGGTGTGGAAAGTTAGACATTACCATAACCTGCTAAGGCTCATGGGGGGCCAGAACCCACGGTTCATTGGAAGGACAGCTTAATATTTGAAGACCCAGTCACCCATTTCACTTTCCTTAGTATGTGGGTTAGCAGGCACAGATATGCCTCCAACTATACTGTATCATGCACAGGTGCTGGGCTCAGTGGCCTGCTGGGACCTTTGCCTGCCGCGGCAAGTCATTTGTCAGGCGTTCCTCAAGGGATTGGTCGGGGAAGAGGCCAGAATCCCTCCTCATTGCTCCCAGATCTCTACCCTGCTCGCTCCCACAAGCTCCAAACTCTTCTCACACAGTCCAAAATAACCCCCACCCCTGCTTCCAGCAGCCACAACTCCCCAGGTTTGACGCGGCGCAGCCCAGGCCCTCAATATCAGAGTGATACCGCAACCCTGAAGGGGATTCTTCATGATGAAATGGGGAGCCGACAAAATGGAAGGTGGCGTGAGGATTCCTAAAAAGAGAGAAGTGCAGCCCCTTGGCCAAGGGGCACTGGGAGGTAAGACAACCACAGGATGGCGAAAGCGAGCGCCAGCACTTCAGTGTTTCCATTTCAAGCATGAGTTTACCAATACAGCGAGAATAAACTCCGGGTTCTTCAGATTTCAGCATGTGATAAACGTACTTCCTGCATGCCGAATGCCATAGTGGAATACAGCCTGAATGATAATGAGAGCCCACGAGTACTTCCTTGCCTTTTACATTTGCCTAATTATGTTTCATGCTTTTGCCAATTCACCAGCTTTTAGCGACTATAATAATATATATTTTTTATTGTTTATAGTTAAATCAAAGTTTTCAACCTTTACAATATAATCCACTGTACACATGAATTACACTTATTTACATAATTACATAAATACAAACATTATACTTAAAAAGCATTTCATTAATACATTCGTCCCTTTGACAGCGCCAAACATTAAAAGAACTAACAATTGCAATTCTTTCAGATGCCTTCTAAATTCATTCGCAAAGTATTCAGATACCCCAATACCGCAATTATCACAGATTTAGATTGTCCACATATTAAATATTTTATATCACTACTGCACTAACCCCTCCTACTCCTTCACACGTACAAAGGTGCTGGGGGGATAGGTCAGGAGCAACTCGGGTTAGAATCCAGTTCCATGTGTTAAAATCGCGGATGGACGTTTACACAAGAAATCATGGCAAAAAGGCCATGGTTTTGCCGCCGCAATCCAATGTAATGGATGCGGGGTACACCCCCGCAACCGCCGGACACATTATATCATTTAAGGGACTGGGAGACACCCCTGAAACACCCGCTCCCCTTCAGTGGTATAATGGGTACACCTTAACTGGGTCAAACCGCGATTTTGTTTTACAGACGACTGTTTTGCTGGGATTTCATTACTGCACACCTTGAATCGTGGTGCACCACAGATTAATTGATTAATCTGCTCTCGAGCCTCTCGTTCTGGTTTTCAGCCAACAGCACGTTGCTTTCTTGGGCGTGTTTCGCTTTACACGTTATAATGTTCCTGCATGCAAAGCATGGCTGGCTGAAGGTGGCACAGATGTACACATGGGCCGCTTTGCCTCGGTGGCTTGGATGCGGAGCAGATTTCTTGGTTGGACAGCATTGAATTCAAGGATCAAAAACAGACAACATGTGCTGCTGTACAGCAAATATTGCAAAATACAGGTTTTCTTATTTATTGTGTTTTAATTTAAAACAGTTATAGTTCACAAGGCACACCTGAAACCCTCTATGTTTGCCACATGTGCTCTGTGGCACATCCACACGGTTCTAGGATATTTCGCGTTTCTCTGCCAACCCGAGCCAATGCGCTACTCTGGAGGGCACTTAATTCGAGGAGATTTATCTCATTTTATTAATTTGAATTATGTTGTGTTGTATTATTTTCCAGTGTGGACCAACACGCTTCAGGCTGCAGAGCACAGCTCAGTGCTTTAGTTTAAAAACAAAAAAAACTGCAAAGGGCACGGCCCGAGAGTGGTAAATAATTTAGCCTCAATTCTGGTGTCCAGACATTTGGTCGACCTAAAACTGGTCGAATGACATTTGGTCGACGCAATTTGGTCGAAAACCAAATGGTCGATTTTTTTTTAAATTATATATTTATTTTTCGGGTTTTCGCTTTTTACAAAAATGGGTTTTTAGGAAAAAAAGGGGGTTGGGGGGGGCCCGGGGGGACCCATCCAAAAAAAAAAAAAAAAGGTGAAAAAAAAAAAAAATTCGACCATTTGTTTTTCGACCAAATTGGTTCGACCATTTGTCTGGTCGACCAATTTTTTTCGACCAAATGTCTGGTAACCCTCAATTCTGAGCTATAACCTTTAGCATTTATATGTCATGCGAGGGGGTTTATAAAGTGCATCTACACCATTCACATAAGGTCTTGGAGTTGATCACCTTCTCCAGTGATCGTCAAGGCGCTATGGTAAGGATGTACCTGTAAGACCTTACCATTTCCTTTTAAAAAAATATTTTTTAAAACATGGCAATATGCAAAAGATGAATTATAATGCAGATTCCACGAAGTTAAATGAATCCACATTATTGAACAATATGAACCCACTGTAAGATAATTAGATAAATAATACAAGGTGCTATGGATTTGTTAAGATGCTTTAAGACTGTCTGTCTTATTCCTGTTCATTGGTATCAGGCAGGGGGTTAGCCACCAATAGGCCCTCACCAGCCTGGTATCAATATATAGAATGAATCAATAAACAAACACCTTTGATAAATAATATACCCAATGGGGCGTGCCTGGTCTTGGAACCTGAGCCCCCTGTGCCTGTGTTCCAAGTTGCAGTCCACAGGTGACGCCCATGGTCCAATACATGTTGGGTGTTGGAAGAGATGTGATGTGCAGGTCCAGTTGGGTTGCCCTCTCTGGGGTGGGAGCAAGGCTGATCTGCGTGTGAAGTGACTGCTTCTGTAATGGCACCAGTGGGCTAAACAACTGATAGAATGGAAGGTTTCCCAGAAGAATTGCCAGTGGTTATGAATAATCGATAGCGCTCCAGGCATCGGTGTTGGTCTATGCCAGATGAGTATTACTTATTGGCAACTACCAGCATGTTTGCAATGTTGAACTCAGTTTGTTAATGAAGCATGGGGAAGAGTAATCCTATACTCATTTTGAAATGCAAAATACACTTGGCAATAACTATGCTAAAAACATCTTGTGATTGCAGGATCGAATGTAATTGGAATCGTTTACCTCCAAAGCGACCCTAAAACCATACTTTCAGCACACAAGTAATACTTATGCTTGGTCCATTAGAAAGGTAGGGAGCATTTTAGTTTAGTTTTCTCACCATGTTTTCTGAGCAGAAGAACAAACCTTTAAGGGCAGCTCTTTTTCCTTCATCAGATTGAGCCATAGCTCATAGGACTATAAACAAATATTTCAATGCATTTCATGCAGTAGTGCTATGGCCCTATAACCGAACTGTGAGATGCACCCAACAGCGTTTTTGGATATCCCAAAATTGCACCAGCCTCCCAGGGGCAGACTGAGATTCCCTGCTGAAGGACAGATGTATTCGAATGTTCGACCACACGACAGGAGGCTCTGCAAAAACTACCACCACCTGCAGGTCAGAAATATGTTACAGACCTTCCAGCAGAAATAATAATGTACTAACGTACCACATAAAACAACTTTTCTTTCATAAATGTGTAGCATTCATTTGTAAGAAGTTGATTCAAACTTTTGCAATCTAAAGAATCAGAAAAACCGCAAGAGCTTTGAGTCCATTCTAAGAACCCGATTATTATTATAATAATAATAATAATTATTATTATTAGTATTATTATTATCATTATTATTAGGTTATTAATTGAGCATGAATCTAGCTTTGGGATACAACGGAGCACTTTACAATAATAGAGGGAAGAACATAGTGAGGGAAGCAGAGAAAAAAGGAGCGTTGAGCTAACAAGGAGGGTGGGCAAATGGCAGCATGGGGAAGACAGTGGGGAGCAGATCACCTAGTCTCGGGTAGGATGGGGAGTGCAGGGTGTGTGGACCTAGGTGTTAAGGAGGATTCATTCCTTGAAGAGGAGGGTCTTGAGCTCTTTCTTGAACTGTAGAAGTGACGGGGGAAAGGCTGATGTTGACAGGGAGGAGGTTCCAGAGTCTTGGAGCATAGACGGAGAAGATCTCTGTTCTTGTTCTTTCTTTCCTGCACTGTCGTAATTCAAGTCTGCACATTTCCTTAATTCTGGTGGATCGCAGGCCTCCGGAAATGCTGAGTTTATCAGTGAGGTGGGTTGGGGATGTCAGGGTGACAGCCATGTAGACGATGCAACAGGATTTGAAGATGATGCAGGCTTGCAGTGGGAGCCAGTGCAGTTCGATGAGGGTCGGGGTAATGTGATCGAATTTGCAGAGTCCCTTAATGAGTCTTGCTGCAGCATGCAGGACATATTTCAGGGGTGCCAGGATAGTCACCAGAAGGCCTTCCAAAAGGGCTTTCACACCATCCTGATTGGAGAAGACGAAGGCTTGGACAGCGGATCTGAAGTTCTTTTCTGGGATGAAGGGCTTGTTTTCCCGCAGGAGAAAAAGTTGATACCAGGCTGTGTGTGTCTTCCTTGCTATGTGCTGTTTGAATGTGAGGTATCTGTCGATGTTGAACCCAAGGCACCTGGCACAGGGGGCTAGCTGGATGTCAGGTTGTTCAGTGTTGTTGGTCAGCAGTAAGAATTCAGTCTTGGAGGGGTTGGGCTTCAGGTAAGCACTAGAGATCCAGGATTGGATCAATGTGAGACAAGCCTTGAGCTGGTGGATGTCTTCAATGGAGGATATCTTGAGGTAGATCTGCGTCTCATATGCGTATTGGTGAATGTAGATGTTGTGTGGAGAGAGGAGAGTAAAGATTAAAGATCTGGGGGGACAGGATAGACCCTTGTGGGCCTCAGCAGGTGATGCGCAGAGTTGGTAATCTGGAAGAATCCATTTGTACGAAATGTTGGTAGTTCACACTGAAGGATTTGAACCAGCTGAGGATGATCTTGCTGATCCCCATGTTGTGATGTAGATTGTCGGTGAGTGTCTGGTGGTCTACTGTATCAAATGCTGCTGAGAGGTCAAGGAGAACTAGGAGGCAAGAATGGCCATCATCAAGGATTTTAAGGGCATTGTTGATCACCTTGATGGTAGCTGTTTCTGTGCTGCATCTGGGTCTGAAGCCAGATTTGTAGGACTGAAGGGGGTCATTGGTTTTGATTTGTTGGAGGACTTGTGTGGCTACTACTTTCTCAAGGATCTTACCTATAAGCGGAAGATGGGTAATGGGGTGGGTGTTGCTGAGATCACGGGGGTCCAATCTTGAGAGTCAAGGGGAAGGTGTCTTGAGTTAAGGAGCTGTTGATGATTGTCAGGTAATGGAGGAGTGCTTCAGTTGGAAGAGTCTTGAGTATGTAGGGAGGGAGGATATCATCTGCATACAATGTGACCTTGAGGCATGCTAAGGTGGCAGTGAGCTCTTCCATAGTTAGTGTCTTGAAAGTTGTCCAGGTAGTTGTGATTTTGTGAGATGGGATGTGTAGTGTGCTGTCAGTTGTGGCGTTGGTGTCTATGTGTTGGCGAATCATATTGATCTGGTTGATGAAGAAAGAGTGATGCAGTGGATTTTTTTATGGAATGTGCTATGGGTCGGGCAGAGGGTTGATACAGTGCTTGATGGCTTTGAGGAGGGTTCTGCTTTCATTGTTGAGCTTGGCTACGGTGTTTTGGTAGTAGATGGCCTTGGCAGTGTTGATCAGTCACCTGCACGTAGCACTAAGTTCCTTGAGCAGGGCAAGGTCGGATGCGCTTCAGGACTTTCACCAATTCTTTTCTAGCTTTCTGATGGTTTGTCTGTTGAGGTTGAGTTCTTGAGTGTACCAGGGGGCTGAAGGTTTGAGGGTGTACCATTTCACTGGGGCATGGTGGTTGATGTTGTCTGTGAGGGTGGTGTTGAGTTCTTGGAGAAGCGAGTTGCAGTTTTGGATCGTCAAAGGTTCCTCGGCTCATGTGAGGTGGAGTTTTGTGAGGTCACTGAGAATTTCTTGAAGGATCTGAAGGCTTGATTGCTTGGTTTCCAATGTGTTTCTTAGAGAGGTGCAGTGTGACTAATCACAAAGTGTATTGCCTGATGGTCCGACCAGTCGAGCGGAATAGGAGAGCTGTGATGAAGGGTGGGCCATGTGGTGATGATTGTGGATATTACCTTTCCTGTGTTTTGATTCTTTCATGTGCTGTTTGAGGCTCAGTATGTTAAGGGGGCAGTGGACAGATTTCTTCATCGATTTGGTTTCTGGGTTGGTAGAGATGTTGAAGTTGTGGAGGAAGATGTTGTTGGCATGCGTGAGAGACATGGTGGTGAACAAGTCTGTGAAGTCTTCAGTGAAGGAGGTGTTGCGCTTGGGTGGTCTGTAGATGAGATGAAAAGTGACTGTGTCCATTGGGTAGTGCAGGGAGTGACAAGATAGGTTTTCGAAAGAGCTAATGAGGGCAACATCCAGTTGGGGTCATGGCCATGATGCCTTGTGCATAATGGTAAGGCCTCCGCTGATCTTGTTTGGACGTTATAGAATTCTGTAGCCGTTGGGGCTGAGGAAATCTAGGATGTGGGTGGAGGTGGATGTCATCCAGGTCTCATTAATGAAGATGGCATCTGAGTAATGTGTGGTGATGAACTCGCCTAATTCTGCTGCATGACTGATTGCTGAGCTGACATTGGCGAGCATCAATTATTGTGTAATGATGGATGATGTAGTGGTAATAGAGTGTATGGTGACATGGGTGAAGTTGCTGCCATGTGCTCTTGCTGGTGAGCGGTGTGGTTAGCGATAAGCGGTGATGGTAGGAATAGGCTGTCGGGCGAGAAGAGTGAAACGCATATTCAAGGGAGCTTACCTGATGTTAAAATAGGCAGGGGTTCTGTTCCTGGATCCTCCTGGTCTGAACAGGTCCAAACAGGAATTGCCCTTTTCTTTGTCTTCCATCCACTTCGGACGCCCGGGCGAGAGACTCCCTTGATCTAAATGTTAAGAGCAGAAAGGAAAAGGCAGGGCTTCAGAAGGAGCGTGGGGCTTAGGCCACGCGAACTAGATTCACTTGCACCTGCTCACCAACTGCCAAGGAAAAGAGGCTGGAGGGCTGCTTAAGTCGGGAAAAAGGGTGGCAAAACAAGAAGGCACCAACAGATTAGCAGTGATTGACAGGTGAATGGGGCTTAGACCACGTGACCTAGGTCGACTTGCACCTGCTCACCAAACTGCAAATGAAAAGAGGCTGGAGGGCTGCTTAAGTAGGAAAAAGGTGCAGCAAAACAAGAAGGCACCAACAGATTAACCGTGATTGCCCTGTGGGTGGGGGTCAGGCCACGTGACCTAGATCCACTTGCACCTGCTCACCAACTGCAAAAGAAAAGAGGCTGGAGGGCTGCTTAAGTAGGGAAAAAGGGGACGGCAAAACAAAAAGGCACCAACAGATTAGAAGTGATTGACAGGTGGGTAGGCTTCAGGCCACGTGACCTAGATCCACTTGCACCTGCTCACCAACTCGATCCAACTACTGCCTGTTTTAGAAGCCATTATAATCCTCCTAATTTAAACAAATGAGTGTCTGATTACTGGTCACTAACAGGAACAGACTAAGCAGCAAAACTTTCCTCAACATTCCATCGTACCCAGGTCTACATATTAGATTTGAAATGCAAACAGATTATGAAAGTACAGGAAGGGAACAAATAAATCCACTCTATGGATTATATTTCACTCTGTGACAGAATGTCCATCTGGTAAGGGCAGAATAGCCCACACTTTTTTGATTTGTACTAATATAAAAAGATGCAGGTAATTATGTTGCTTAAAGGAAGCTCTGCTAATCAGACCCCCATTCATAAATGATCCATGCCAAAGTTATAGTACATACATGTTCCTTTGCTTAGACAGCGTCCTGGCACCCTCAGATTCAGACCTGCAGTGGCACAGGGGAGGATCAAATATCCCATGTGCATTCTTGACAGTTGCAGGACCATAAAGTTCCTGCAGGCAGAGGTGGCTTTTTAATGTCATGCACCTCTGTTTCCAAACTTGCATGGCTTGGTCAGTCTGGTAGCACATACATCTTTAAATATAAGTCATATCTGGTTAAGTTATGATGACTACTAAGAGTGCACAATTACACAGCCACAGCAATTTACTATTCTATTAATTTAAACTCTGTGAGCAGAGACCAGCTATAACAGGAGTGAGGTGTAATCTATGTCTTTTCTTACTGCCTCCCCACCTGCAAAGTGAAACAATGGCTAGGGTGCTGCCTTTTGATCCTCCTGCAGGAAGGGCAACATCTTCCTCTCAGGGCACAGTAACTCTCACCAGAAGATCCCTAGGGAATCGGTTCTTCAAAGGCAGCACTGATATACAACATCACACTCACAACAGAGTCTGACCGTCGGAGCCACTTTGAAGTCAGCAAAAATGCAAAGGGGCCAGAGTTAGAGCAACCAGAGAGGAGAAGTAGGTGAGGAGAGGGTCCCTCATTCCTGTTTTCCCTAAGGGATGCCTACAGCTTCCCGTCCTTCCCATTTCCTGCATCCCATTTATCTGGGTATGATGAAAGATGACAAGGGTCACTTGTTACAACAACAGGGAATGGATGCCTTACTGCAGGCTAGCTTTCAACCAATTCCCTTTTAAATGTTGCCTTTATAATTGTGATGATTAATCTTTGGACTCCCTTGATCTCTGTTGGGAGTATAACCTCCTTCAAGGCACTCTACCATACAGGTGAAGGCAGAAGACATCCAAAGTACAGGAGAGCCCTCTCCCCTAACCATCTCCAGAGAACAGTGGAGCTGAACTGCTGTGCAGCAAAGCCTCTGTGCTGGCTGCACTGGAAACAGGACCCTCTTTACGGGAGATGAAGCATTCCGTATAGTTGTCAACCAAACTCGCTGGAGCGGGAGTGCAGAAAAGAAGGACTCACCTTGTCCTGGGGCCCCTGGATGGGAATGTCCAGCTATTCAGAAGTCCAGAAGCAGGTTGGAATCGTAGTTCATTGCCTCGAACATGATCAATGCACTTTGAGCTGGCACTGGACATGAGGTATTGCTTTTGGCACTCTACACTCAAACCACATGTTGCATCGCGAGCCATTCGGACACCGGCTCCACCCATTGAAGTGGTTAGACATGTCCTGACCCAATCATAGGCTCAACATTGCTAGTGCAACTGGCTCAACCATCAATCGATTTCTGGAAGCCATCAACTCATCAGTTTCGAACGCCAACTTAACCCAGGAAATCACCCTCTTGCTGCCGACTTGACCACTAGCCAGAACCGTTAGCAGCCATCATCTTGCCATCTTGAATGTTAACTCAACACATTGGAAGTCCGCACCTACGAACCAATTTACTGCCCACTGCCAGTGAGATCACATCGACTCATATGCCTCAATGCTGGCTGAAATGCAGAAAAACTGCCTAGAAGCCCAAATCAGTGTTGTCGAGCGGCAAAAACAGAAATAAAGGTATTGTGAAGATGCCTTGTCCTGCTGGTTTCCTTTTTGGGACCATATTGACTTTTAAGCTCCCCTTCTTTCCTTTTTATTCAAAGACAAGTCATGGAACAGTGACATTGTTGCCAATCTATTACTTGAACACCTCCCTCATCTACCAAGAGTGCCCTGTCACAAAAGTCTACGTTCTCCGTGTTTCTTTTACAGGTGTGGATTTTTCTAGTGTTTTCTAATTAGTTGATTGCATTTTATTGTTTGTTTAAAAGTATACATCTGTATAGAACCTTGTTTGGACATTCCTTTATTTTCGAACCACTGCACTTACGTTGTTTGGGTTGCTCCTGTTATCAGCTCACACCCCCCATCAGCCCACATTACCAAGAGAGGCAAAGGAGCTATATCTTTCAGGATGTACCTGTCCCACCTTTGGGCTCACTGCTGATTTAGTAGTAAAGCGGTCTGAGTGGCCAGCTTAGCCACCACTCTATTTCTTCACACACTCTCTCTCCTGAACTCTACATCAGTTTAAAACACTCCAGTAGGACTAGTCAAAGTTATCTATGATTTAAATCCCAGAGACTAGAGACTTATCCCCCATTCCAAATGGACAGGTGTTGCAATGGCCATGTCCCCTGGTTCCCACACTGATTAGTTACATGCTGCAGCTGGGAGAGAGTTTGCCAATTTCAGAACTTCACGCAGCTACCGTTCTTGCTCTTTCCGCGTGGAAGGGCTGCACCGTCTCCTCCAGCGGCCGGCCGGAGATTGGAGGGTCAGGGACTAGCATGGACATTGGGAAGGATCTGGGAGATGCATAGTTTTACTGATTCATCTAAATTGCGTTTCTTCTCAGGCACTCATGCAGCGGCTTCCAGGGAAGCGTGTGTAGGGGTCATTTTTGATTCATCCACAGTTAAGGAGTTAGGCCTGGGTTGACACCACTTTTTTTCACTCTCCGGGGGACTTTGATTATTTTGGCTGGGGGGGTGGGGGCGGGGACAAGATGATCGTTTCCACCTGCCATCAAAGGTCTGTGTGAAAAAATTTAACGTTGTTCCACTGGCATGTCCTTTTCATGCTGTTGGAAAACCATTGGATTCCTTTGGAATGCATAGGCATCCCTAGCAAATGACTCCTGCAACAGTGCATGGGAGGAGCCATTTGCACTTACAAAATGCCTGAGAACCTGTTCTTGACAGGTTTAACAGTCATGTTTAGCACCTCGTAGTGCACAGCCGGAAAGCGCACCTATGTGCAAATGTTGGTGCCCCCCCACTTTAGAACTTAGAGTTTAGAAGATGGGCTCCAGTGTGTCTTTATTGACTGCACGTTCCTTCACCATTATCTCCACTGCAATGCATAGGATCATTGATTTGGCGTTTTTCTAATCATGCCCTCAAAGGACTAGGTGGAGACACATTTCCACTCAAAGGTTTAGGTGGGCGACTCTGGGTCCTCCTCTATGCCCTCCCCACCCCCTCTTGTATGTTTCTTATGTGCGTGCAACACACGAACCCCCTTCACGGGAAAGAAGTGGGAGGGAGAACATTGGTAGCATATGTCTACAGCTCGGGTCTAGCCCCCAAATTTAAAGTCCATTGCACTCTCCTCTGTGAGCAGGATTCTTTACGCAGCTTCTGCACAGTTCCACTCTTTGCAAACCTATAATTAATATTAGCACTTTGCTTGCAATCCACAGACTCGGACAAGTAAACTAACTCCATCATCGAAGATCTGGTGTTAATCTTCTCCCCGAAATGCCATTAGAACATGACATCATTTTTGCAATCTGTCTCTGGATCCCAAGATCAGCGGACCAGGTCCAGCAAACTGAGCGCACTGAATGCTGGAAAAGAGGCACTAGGCGCTGTGTACATAGGGTTTACGCCATTCATGGCACAAGTTCAATGTTGGGGAATGAGGAAGCTTCTTGCTTTCTTGATATGGTCCTCTGCTTTCAGGGGTCTGCAAGCTGCTGCTCTCCAGATGTGTTGATCTATGACTCATGTGACAGTTACCACTGACTATGCTACAGGACTGATGGGTGTTGTAGTCCAAAGGATCTGGAGAGCCGAATATTGCATGCCAATGGCTGATATAGTAGTGTTCTTATTAAGGTGATCACATCTGTTTATGTCATCTCACAAGGCACCCCTCTCCACTAATGATTTTGCCTGGGGCATAGAAGAGATGTTGGAAGGCAGAAATGGCCCAGCTGAATTGCCGCCCCTCACTCCACAGAGAACGGAAGATGCAACGTCAGGGCACAGGCCAAGGAGGGCACTGGCCAATGGAGGTAGAGGGGTAGGACAGTAAGCCGGGTCAGAGTCACCGATATATTGCCATTACGGCGAAGTGCTAATCGATGCTAACCAAGGTGCAACTAGGCTAACATTTGAGGGGTTTGTGGGCTAATCCTTCAAATGTTGGGACAGGAGCTAACTTCAGAGACTGTGGCGGAGGGGCAAACTTATTTACACAGAGGGGGGTATATAACTTCTTTACACCTTCTAATGAGACGGCTCTGGTACAGCGTCAATGTTATAAGCAGTTAACTCTCTCCTTCATACCTGAAATCACACACTTAAGGACTGCTCTGGAAGGAGCTGCCGCCTTTCCCCCTTACCCTTCCAATCACTCCCCTGGGATGCAAGTACTAAACCCCCATCACAATTTCAATTTCCTGAAAATGTATGTACACAAATGCAGGTGCTAACAATTAAGGGGCCGATTCATGGAACAAACGTGCGTCGAAAATCCCAGTGCAAGCAGGCGCAAGGTGGCGCAGGCATGAGAAAGCAAGCGCACACGCACGATTCAAGGAATGGTATACACAGGTTGTGTGCCAAATCCGTGCATGGCGCACGCGGGCGCTCACGTCATCAAACGGCGTGCGCTACGTGCACAGTGAAAGCGCTCATAGCGCGGCGCACACAACAAAAGTGGGCAGAACAGTGGGCGTAACACGCGGAATGGGGAATAACGCGTGAAAAAGAAGGCGTAACTGGGGAAGTACTGCAGGGAAATACACGGAATGCCCACACGCACGCGAACAACCCGTATTCATGGATCCAAATACAGGAAACCTGCGCACGGCAAAAGACGTGCATAGGCGTCAACGCGTCCACCACAGGAAGGCAGGCGGAAGCGTCCCCGCGCACAATATAAAAGTGCACGCAAACAACAAACATGGATATACCGCTACGATGAATGCCCATTTGTCGCAGCACTGATCGTGGGACACCGCAGGAGCAGGAGAATAGCCAGGGCACGCATTATTTTACCCTGGACAAGCCTTTTTGGGATGCCTGACGACCAGGTCTACGGCAGGTATAGGTTTCCACCTTGTATCATCCTAGACCTGGTCAGGGAGTGGTAAGATGACCTTACATCCCCCACCCTCTGCTCCCAAGCATTGAGCCCCTTGGAGAAGGTGCTCAATGTCCTGCATTTTTTGGCCACTGGGTCATTTCAGCAGACTACTGCCATAGTGGGGGGGGTCTCATAATCCACGCAGTCACGCTGCCTACACCAGGTCTTGGCAATCATGACAGCGCGCCCCTCAGTCCGCAGGCACATATACATGCCCAGAACACCCGCAGAAAGGCAGGCCGTTGTCCAGGACTTTTACAGGGTGGCACACTTACCCAAAGTGCTCGGTGCCATAGATTGCACCCATGTGGCCCTACGTCCACCTAGGGCCACTGAGCACATCTACCGAAACCGCAAGCACTGGCATTCCATCAACATGCAGGTGGTATGCAATGCAAAGGGAATCATCACCTCTGTCTATGCAAACTTCCCTGGCTCCACCCATGACAGTTTCAAATACAGAATGTCCGCCCTGAGCCGGGCCCTGGAAGCTGGGCAGCATGGCGACACATGGCTCCTAGGTGAGTACAAATGCCTGTGCACATGCATGCATGTCACACACACACACAAATACACAAAGCCCAATAATCACAACCATCATCACCTCTCCAGGGGACAGTGCCTACCCTCTGAGCAGCCACATGATGACGCCAATCCGGAACCTCACCACACCACCCCAGGTAAGATACAACGCTGCCCATATTGCAACCAGGGCCATAGTGGAGCGCACATTCGGAGTGCTCAAGTCACGCTTCCGCTCCCTTGACCGCTCTGGTGGGCAGCTACTCTATGCACCCCCAGTAGTGTGCAGGATCATTGTGGCAGCATGTGTCCTGCACAATGTTGCAACACGGCAGGGCGTACCGGTGGACATGGTGGTGCCCCCACATCCCCAACCACAGGCACAGGTGCTGCTCATGGGAGGGGACAGGGCACGTGACAAGGCAGCCCGGACCCAGCTTGTGGCCACATTTTTCACCTAAACTCCCACCCCTGCTGAGTCCACACAGGCCTGGCACATACCAGGTGACAATCGATGATGACAAAGAGACAGTCAACTGTCACAACCTTACCACCATGAGAATGTTGCCATGCAAGTGCCACATTGTGTGCATCCCTAGCTCCTTAAACATAAGCAATCCTGTGTGACCAAAAGGCTATGTCACCCAAACCCTCCCAAAACACAACATGACATGGCAAGCAATAGCTATACACGAACACAGTACAAATTGACGTGTGAAAAATGTAAAGTGGCATCACACAATGATGCCTGGCATGGAATCAGATGAAATGACTGACCAACATCCTCCCACCCAAAAGAAGTCATACCCAAATGCATTCCAACAGTTTTACTTGTAACATAACAATGAATGCCTGTCTACATGCACATTGTGCATTGCAAAATCAACACTGCAGCTTCTGTGTGCCGTGCCCACCTCATGCAACACACGGCTCAGCGCACAGCATAGTGAACAGCCATTGTGTGTGAAGCACACCCCGAGCATCACATCCAAGCGACAAAATACATGAAAAAGAAAATTACGCATGTACAGGATCCACAATTGGTCATAGATCATGTGCTGCAGGGACACAGTGGGCACCAGAAGGCAAACAGAGTGTACATGTGGACATGGAAGGGTGTTTGTACATGTAGTGGATCATAGAGCGAGTGTGTGGGTCAGTAGGGACATGCACTCAATATATGCATGTGCAATCAAGTGACCATCAGTTTCCTCTACACATCACATGTGAACATTCACCATGTGTACACCCCAGCATGTCAAGCCATTACTATTCCCTCACACCTGAAACGTAAACACAACACATGAACAGGCATTGATCAGCAGAATATATCATGTACATAGGATGCTGCAATTACAATGTCAGGGTGTGCATCACACTGTAGGGCAAGGCAACTGTCAACAACAAAACACCCCCCTCCCTCACAAATCACCATGACCCACTGAACAACTGCACCTGGGTTATCTAGCCTTCATCCTTGAAGTTCACCTAGCCACAGGATCACCCTTCCCCTTTGTCACCATCTCCCAACATGTGTGCAAAAAGTGTCCAGCACCCTCAGAGGCCACCTTTACTTGCAAAAACACCACATCAAAGAGAACTCAAAGCAGGCCAACACAGAAGCCAAGCAAAAAGCCTACAGGCAGCAAAACAAACCAGAAGACCCTCCAGTAGATGACTTGAAGTAGCAGTACGTCACAAAGCCAAAGTACTACCACAATGACGTAACAACCAAGGTAGCACAGTAAAACAATTTCACAACAGGATGTGTACCATGTGTGGTACATAACACAGAATAATGCACCACGAACTGATGTGTACTGTCACTGCTCCCGTGTACAGGTGCAGGAGTGGCACGAACCAACCACCCACACCGTGGCTGGGTGCCTGCAAGGTCAAACTCACACAGGCCTCTGAGATCCTGGTGGTGAAGGAGGGTCAGGAATATGCAGTCGGGACAGGCATTGCTATACTGGATAACCGGAATGAGGGGCAGGAGAGGGGAGTAGGATTCACATGGGAAAGTAGGAAATGCACAAAACTGTAACACTCACATTAACCCATACACAAGTACACCAAACCTGATCATCATGCACATAGTAACAAATTACTCAAATGGAAGACAAACAGAAACTTATCTCTGGGGTGAGTGCTGGCCTCCTGCCTGCGCACTCTAAGGTCCGGTAACAGGAGCAGTTTAATGCTGCAAAGAGAGCCACAGTTACTAATCTCTGCGTGCCTATAACACACAAACACACCACCATATATGCCCCAAAGTAACAAAATACTCTACAAACATACAATCTGGTGTGGATGCTTCGTACCCATATGTAACATTACCCCTGTGATGGTTCATACACAGTCAATACAGTAAGGCATGTGCCACTGGGTGCTTTGCAAATGGAAGACGAATGTGTCACGAATCACACAACATGCAATGTTCCCTGGGTAAGCAGCCAGACGCATATAGCAAGGAATGACTTCAGAACAAGTCGTGTTCCACCATGACCCAAAAAAAGTAGGTAGTGCATGTGTCAAATTCTACATGGTAATGAAATGCACTGCACACAAGTCTGTCCCTTGCTGTCTGTCCCTGTGAGCTGCTTCTTTCCATGTCTCGGAATGCTACATGGCTAATACAAGTGCCTCAATGGACCATGGTGGACCGGAGGGTATGTGCCACTGGCCCTGCAGGTGCCCCCGACAACTTTCCCATCAACTAGCCATTAGTCCACCAACGCATCTCAGCTATATTGTGCGCTTCAACACCAATATTTGTCCAAGCTCACCGTCAGTGCTGCTACTAAGCATGCATGTGCAACTGGCCTGGTGGAAGGTCTGCTGCGTTGTGGCACCCCTGTCCTGCTCACCTTGCCTGGAGTCCCTTGAAATACGTCAGCTGTTTTCGGATGTATGAGCGCAATCCCTGTGCCTCTGCTTGCGCACACATGCGCATGTCGGCACCACCAAACTTGTCCAGCTTCCAGACGTTCAATGGCCCATGCCTGCTGGAAAAGGTGGTCTGAAGGCTCATCACCCTGCAGAAAGGGCATGAAACACATGATTAATGCTTTAAAATCATGTGTGTGTGTCTCTTCAGGCATTACATGACTGGACCATGTCAGAGACGTACAACACAAATCACACCATCAGTCCGTCTTTTACAGGCAAACTGTTGAACACACCATCTATGCCATGAATTGCAACAAGCACATGTACAGTATAGGTAATAAACATACTACACAATGAATATCAATGAATGTACACATCAATCATGAAACCCCACATCTAGCGAATGAAGAACAGTGGTCAATAACACCCCTATCAACCCCACTAGGGGTGTTAACACAAGTTTCACAGCAGCAGACATGCCACAGATATGACAGTCCACAGCCCTTGTGTAATAGGCTGTTACACCAAACCATCCTTGTGAGCCCATGGATAAGGGAAGCAGGAGTGGCATATGTGAGTCAAGGACCCCAAGCTGCAAACACATACACAAGACAAGCTTGAAGGGCCCAGCTGGAGCAGACAGTGGATGCTCTCAAAAGCCACAAAGCTCCACACCGTCACATGAAAGCACAATAGACAAACAATTTCATATTAACTAATTACACTAAATATGAAAAACCTACATTACCTATTTAAACTTACTATCAAAATGAGACTAAACTAACTAAACTAAAAGAAAAATCAAAAATGGCCACATACGACCCGGGGAGGGGCACCCAGGAGGGGGGAGGTACAGGGTGCTGCTCAACACCCACATGCGATGATGTTGAGGAAAAAAAAAACCTCCATGGGCTCAACGCCTGCACAGCCCGACCTATGTGGGAGATAGATTGTCATCCGAGTCTGGCTCTTCCTGGAAAGGAGGACGTGGCACAGGAGCCTGACCATGCCTAGCCGCAGCTTGCCCCTTGTCGGCAGCAAGTCTGCCGGACGGGTGAGCCTGGTTCTGTGCGACGATCACACATAGGTCTGCATGCAGAACCTCCCATGATACACGTGCTTCCTCTTGCAAGGTAGCACGTGTAACACAGAGTTCATCCTGCAAGGCCTGGCTGGACAGCTGCTGCACCACCCGGCAAGCATGTAGCTCAGCCGAGATGGTACGCTCAAGCTGGAGAGCAAACCTCTCCTCTGCCCGCTCCCTCTGGGACATCAGAAGGACACCCAGAGTGGATCTGAGGGAAGCATACTCTTGCCTCAGGGCCTCCATGTGTGCCTCTGTGTGAGCAGCAATTGCTTTACGCAGAGACGACATTTCAGCCTGGCGTGCACTGTCTGAGGCCGCCATGCCCAGCCTGAGTGAGCGGGGCGTGGACCATGCTGCCTGCTGCTGGAGAAGCACCTGCCTAGCACGGATTGGGCCACACGCTCCATGCTCTCAGCGATGTTCTCCATTGCTGCCCCCTGCCGTTCAGAATTGGCAGTCATGTCTTGCTCCCACTCAGTATACTGCGGTTGCGCGCACCGACCGCTTTGTTGGGCTTGACCCCTGCGGGACCCAAGGACTGGGAGTCCTTGTTGTGTTGGCACCACCCGCGGCTGCACGACTACATGCCCCTGTCGACGTGATGGCCCAGGCACATCAGTGACTGGTCTGGAGGGTGACCCTTTGTCCCGATCCACCACGGGCAGAGGTTCCAAGACTGTCTGACCCCTCAGTGCAGGTGTCGAGGACAGTGGAGTGTCCACATCAGAATCACTCACCCCTGACATATGGACCTGATGCTCATCCAACTCGACGTGGACGTCAGAGTGGTCATCAGGGCTGGACTCATTGCCAGCCAGAGACAAGATGGACTGTAGCACATGTGGGTTTTCGTGGCCTACCACTCCACGACCCCCACTTGTGCCGGGTTGCTGTAGTGATGACAACCCTGTGCCTGGCATGACAACACCATCCTCTGGCTTCATTGCGTCATCACCTGAAAAGTAGAGAGAAAAAAGGTCACTACACATGTTAGAAGCACACAACACACACACACACAGACACCAAACACATCAAGCAGACATGTCACACACAAAATAGAACCTGCCATGCATGCTGGGTCAACTTGAAATTGCTTTTGTGATTAGGCATGTCGAAAGTTATCAGTTTGCACTGAAGTGGGTCGATGCAGTGCAGCAAATATGTACGTTACTCACTATTTACATGTACAAGAACTTCATGATGTGTGTCAGAAAAAGTGAAGGCAGTGCACGGTCAACTTCAGGCATCACGTGCGATGTGCATTCAATGGGTAGCATGTCTACAAGTAAACCACCCCTCCCCCCAAGTGCAAATGCAGGGATGCTTAGCATGGTATCAAAAGGCTGAACATAGACCTGTGTATTGACAGACAGTGTTGACTAGCATCACATGTGAACATTCACCATGTGTGCATTCAATGGGTAGCATGTCTAAAAGTAAACCACCCCTCCCCCCAAGTGCAAATGCAGGGATGCCTAGCATGGTATCAAAAAGCTGAACATAGACCTGTGTATTGACAGACAGTGTTGACTACCATCAACTGCATCATGTGAGTCAAGTGACAACACAGCAAATGATGATGGGACAGTAAGCAGGACACATGATGAAACCTTTGGAGTACACCCACGTGTGAAGAAGACACTACACCAGTTGGACAGATTCATTGGCCATTAAACAGGCTGAGGCCTGTGGCCCACACAGACCGTCACACCCTAAACATGTGTGTGACGCAGGACTGAGCCACAGTGGAAATGGGAAGGCTGATGAAATGCCATGCAATGTAGGTCCCCCTGGACTCCTACCACAATGATCATCCAGTCAAGGACACATAGGGGCATGAGTGGAATACACATGGAGCATGAATGGGCACTCATGTCCCTGCTGGCCATCTGACCTCTGCACAGTCCAAGTGAGACACCCTTCATCAAGTACAAAGGATGTACCACACAGCATATGTCTGGCAGATTGGCTGCTGGAAGTCAGCATGTACACAGGACACATGAGCAGGGAAGTACTCAACAGCACAATTGAAGCATACCATTGTTAAGGTGGAATTGGGGTGAAGAGGGGGGGTGGAGAGGCAAGGGAGCATGCCTACATGGAGTACCCGCATGCAGGCGCAGGACACATGCACGTCAGTCATGCTATGACGTAGTCCCTGGGCTGAGAGGAAGGTCACCCTACGCTACATGCTGAAGGGCCAGTGAGCTGGAACATGGAATTGAGGGGCATCCTGGCGACCAGCATGTGAGTAGGGTGCAATAGTGGTGATGCGGACAGTCCCCGTCCGCTCCACATGTCCACCATCCAGCAGAGCAGACATGCATCAGGGAAGCATTGCATTACTTGCACATCAGAACCATGTACACGTGACATGTAGTGGCAGTCATTCACAACACATTACACAAGTGAAACACACATGTCCACAACAGACACGCAGCAACACTCACTGGACTGGGCATCAAAGTCCGGCATCTCTCCCACTCCTTAGGCCAATTCAGATGGTATGAACTCCGCAACGAGTGACTCATGCGGAGTGAGGTCTTCCTCCTCAGGTGCAGGCCCACTGCCAGTCACCAGAGTCAAGTTGTAATTTGAGACATGCTTAGCCTTAGCACTACGTTTGAGTCGATGAAACAGACTGCTGGGTCACACGGGCACCAGTGTCAGATGTAGAAGCTGCATCTCCCAGAACCACAGGAGGTGGTGGCAAGACTGCACCGACACATGGCACAACATCGTGCTCAAGTGGCGCACCCCTGCCTCTTCCCCCTCTGCAGCCACCCTGGACACCCTGGAGTCCCCCTACTCCCTGGTCACCCGGGCCACGTCCCTGACCATGCCTGCCACGAGGAGGACGCCCAGCTGAGGCGCCCCTCACCTTTGGTGGCCTCCCTACCATGGCACAGATGGAGTAGTGCCGGCACAGATGGAGGAGTGCCAATGGGAGGTGTAAACCACAATTGTCCTGGGCAATTGGGGTGAAGGGGGTGGCATGCAAGATGTTAACAGCCCCCCTGCACCTGCAAGGCTGTATGTGACCCTGGTGATGTAGTGATGGGTCACGCAACGCTCAGGCACCCCAAAACTGCAGTAAAACCGTGCACGCAACCCTGCAGCCTACGTGCGTGGAATCAACCTCCCGCAGTACGCGGTGGCACCCAGTAACACAAAAAAAGCATACTCGTGGGACACGCTGGCTACTATGACCTCGAAAACGGGTGCGATACACAGGGGCACCCGCAGTGGGACAAATAGCGTGCGCGACTCACCGTCTGACTAGCGTGATAATGAAAAACACTCGTGGCCAATACCCCCGCCAAAAGAAGACCTAGGCCCTTTCCTCGAATTACACGCAGACGTGCAATTCTTTCACGTGCCAAATCACTCCGTATCAAGCTGGCCACGCAACAACACACGGAAGACCACGCTCCTGCCCAGAGGCCGAATTACTGCCCCCCAGAGCCCTGAGCACGCTCCCACCTGCCATCTGCTGCTGCCTGCCTGCCTGCTGCCCACGTGCCCTGCTATTTGCTGCCTGCACATCATCCATCTGCAGGGGTGCAGTTGTTGTGACCACCCCTGCTGGAACTGAAGACTCCCGACTGGGATACCATCGCTCCACAGCCCAGCCCCAGGACCCAACACTCCCTGTGTTCTCATTCTGCTCGATCTCTCCTCTGCCTTTGACACTGTCAACCATGCCATCCTGCTCAACCGTCTCCGTGATAACCTGGGTATCACTGGTCAGGCTCTGGCATGGCTGACCTCTTTCCTCTCCGGTCGACCCTCCCAGGTCCAAATGGGCTCCTTCCTCTCTGACATCTTTTTCTCCACCTGTGGTGTCCCCCAGGGATCCAACCTCTCTCCCTGGCTTTTCAACCAGTATCTGGCACTTCTTGCCCACCGCATCGCCGCCCTCTGCCCCCACTTCCAGTGCTATGCGGACGATACCCAGCTCATTTTCAGGTTACCCTCGGCCTCCTCCTCTCCTTCCCTCATCTCCGACTGTCTGTCTGCTATCCAGGAATGGTGTGCCGCCAATGACCTCTGCCTTAACGCCAGTAAGACTGAGATTCTACTCATCGGCGCACCCACTCCCTCCTTCCCTGCAGCTCTCTGGCCGGCCTCCCTTGGCCCCCTTCCTGCCCCTACCTGCAAGGCTAAAAACCTCGGGGTCATCTTCGATTCCACACTCTCCTTCTCTCCTCATATATCTGATGTCTCTAAGAAATCACACTACCAGCTGCACCTCCTCAGAGGTATTCTTCCCTTCCTCTCATTCCCCCAGAAGCTCACTGTCTCCCGAGCCCTGGTTCTCTCAAGGCTGGACTACTGTAACAGCCTCTATCTTAATCTCCCTGCCTCCACTCTCCGCCCTCTGCAACTTATCCAGAACAGAACTGCGAGACTTGTCCTTGGCCTCAAGCCCAGGGACCGTATCTCTCCAGGACTGAAATCTCTTCACTGGCTCCCAGTGGCTGCGAGGATTAAGTTCAAAACCCTCTGCATTGTCCACAAGGCCTTCTGGGGCCTGGGGCCTAAATACCTTCAACTCTCTCTTCCTAAATATCTTCCTTCACGAGCCCTTCGCTCATCCATCTCTAACTCCCTCATGGTCAGCCGCTTCTCGAAGCAACGTGCTGGGGGTAGATCTCTCTCCGCAGCAGGGGCCTCCCTCTGGAACAGCCTGCCTGCCTCCCTGAAACTTGAGGAGAACCACCTCCGGTTCCGGAAGCACCTCAAAACCTTCCTCTTCGCTTCTGCCTTCTCTCTCCCTCTCCCCTGCTAAACCTGCTTAACTCCCCCCTGAATTCTACACTAACCTGCATCTGGGCCACTCTCAGCGACCTCGGTCCAGGGCCCAGCCACTCTCCACTTGCACTGCCCCCCTGGCTCCCCCTGCACTGTGGGACTGTCACTGTATCCCTACAGCCCCCTACCCAGCACTTGCTCTGCACTTACCTCGCACTTGCCACCAGCTGGCCCTTTTATTTATTATTTATCATTTATTATTTTATTACGCCACTTACCTTGTACTGCACTTTTCCCCCCACCTCCTCCCCCTGCACTTTCTCCTTTTCCCCTTACCTCTGCACTTGCGCGATCTGAATGACACCTGGCCTAGTAGGATCGCTTGTCCGTCTTCCCCTTGTTTCCCCCCCTCCCTGCCTCGTCGCGCCTTGAAACACTTGTGTATAGGCGCGTTACAAATACCATATCATATCATATCATACCCAGTTGCCCACCCACACCTGCCTCTGGGGTTGCCATGTCGGGCACACCACCATCTGGCACAACTGGCAGCCCCCAGCCAGAGAGGCAGAGGGCCACCAGCTTCAGTGCCAGGGAAGTTGGTGTCCTGGTGGAGCAAGTCCTGGGGCAGTATGATGCCCTCTTTGGAAGTTCTCGCGCCGACTATGAAGGACGGACCAGGATCTGGATGACATCGTGACTGCCATCAACGAGGAGAGGGTGGCAGTCCGCTACATCAAACATGTCAAGAAGCGCTGGGAGGACTTCAGGTCTAGGACCCTCGCAAAGGCCCGGCGCCTCTTGACGGCAGCGGATGCCAAGGGGCACCGGGGCCACCTGTCCGACCACCAAATGAGGGTCCTGGAACGCGTATGCCCAGCGCTCCACGTCCAGGTCCTTGAAAGGCAGACCTGTCTGGAGTCGAGCGGTAAGTGTACATGCATACTGATTGGACGCTGTGCGTGTCGTGGTGTGCCAGTAGTTGCAGGTTGCACATGTGTTTTTGTAGGGCCATGTATGGATGTGTATGTACAGGGGCATGAGGCTGACACATGCGAGTCCTCTCATGTGTGAGACACATGTATGGTGTATGTGTGGGTAAGCATGCAGGCCAAATGCAGATGTGGGAGCACACATGTTTGAATTACTGTGTATGTATGTTGGCATGGTTGTGGTGTCACACATGTATGTTGGTTCCAGCTGCATGTATCTGCACTGTGTACATGTGCATGTGTGTGTATTTGACAAGTGTGTAACTTTGATGCAACATGGATGCATGTGACACTGATATGTAGAAGGCTGAATGCCAGATGTGACATGGATGGCGATCTCATCACTGCGACAGTTGGTGGAGATGTACACATGCATGTAAGTGTGGTGGCGTGTGTGCATGTCTTGTGCACTCCCTGTGTTTCATGTGATGTCAGGCTCACCTTCGGCTGCTCATGCTGTTGTATGTGTATGGATGGTGCTGCCTGGTGCGATATTGCTGTGGAATTGCTCATGTTTGTGAGTTGAAATGACATGTGTGTTGGGGATTGTGATGCCATGTCTGAAGTTTGACACTGCCACTCATGTGCAACTGTCATGTGTGTATCAGTCCATTGTACAGTGCCCTGATGCCTGTGTCCTATCTCTCCCTGTCTGCAGCGTCAACTGATGAAGAGCGCTGAGAGGGTGCTGTGGAGCAAGGCGGCAGGGATCGCACCGCCAGCCGGAGACGCAAGGCCCGGCTCCCCTCCCAGGTTGTCATCTCATCAGGTGTTAAGAAGGGAAGAAGGCAATGAATATGGCAAGGGAAATGTGCACGGAATCGCACAGTGAACAACTTTGAATCTAACAACGTGCATACAATACCCAAGACTCGTGTATACTAAAACCCAGGAGTGCAAATAGAGTGAAACAATAATACCAATATGTGAAAAGGGATGTGGGGTAAGCACTTAGAACCACCTTATGACTGAAAGGAAAGTCGGCAAACTCCTTACCCACTATGCTATTACAGATACTGACAGGGCTAAACCCACGTAGAGGGCAAGCAAGGACAGGATCTGTGAGCTGACACTCTGGATGATACTGAATAAGGAACTTACAATCAGTACTCAGGAGGACCAGAAAGACCACTTGAATGTCAGTAAACCCACGAACCCAGTTGATCAAACAGGGATCCAGAAGGCTATAACAGCAATGGGTGGAGGATAACTAAATATATAAGACCCAAGTCAAGGGGCAAGTAGGAATTGTGAATATAGAATAGTGAGGAAAACAAAAGGCATTCACACAGGGACTAGTTACAACAGCACCACACACCTAATAATCAATAATAATAATAATAGTTTTAATGTGATACAGATTGAAAAAATTCAAACTTTACACATATTACATTTACAAAACCAAAGAAAAAGAAAATGTAATTTCATTTCACTTATGTATTTGTGTAGATAGATGTAAAAGTAGGAAAGAATCGAAAAAAAGGAAAAGAAAAGTGAAATATAAAATGCATAAGTATATCTAAATACATACAGCTTTTACGAAATCCACAATCTTAATAAAACCTTCATATAAAAACCTTCATATAAAACACTCTCAATCTTTTTAAATCATTTTAAATCAAAATGCCTAACACTTTTTCAATCTGGAGCCATACATTATATAATGCAATAAAAAGATGCATATTAGATGTATTAGTACAATATAACCAAAATTGATTTTCAGATATAGATTCCAGATTGTGAGCAAATTCTCCAAGATATTTGACAATTGAGGGTCTCATTATTGAGCATTCAGTTAGTAGATGCTTGGCCGTCTCCAGGCATTCCGAAGGAGCACATAGGCGACATATTCGGTCAGCAGTTGCAATTTTTTCCCTCGATCCCACATTATAAAAGGTTGGTAATTGCTCCAGACGGAAGAGAATAATAAACCGTCTAAGCTTTACAGAGGGGCATAAATGCAGATATGTCTGAGGTTTCATATAACTATACAGTCGATACTTTACAAAGGCACATGACTTTAAACGTCCTAGATGTGAGAAGTTCTCCTGCCAATCCCATAAATCTACCTTTTTCCCCAGGGCTACTAATGCCTCCTGGGAAGCAGTCGGCCCTCTATTTGTCCAACCAATATCTCTCAGTAATTGGATCATACTTTTCTGAAGAGGGGAAGAAGTATCTTTTTTACTTACTTCTAAATATATGGTAGCCAATAAAGGATTGGGAGAACTGCTCTTCATCTTAAGATAAAAGCTCACCCTTTTTTTAAGCACCATTGCTTTAAGTGAAGGTAGACCCAACTCAAGTCTTATCAAGGCCATAGGGACACTCGGAGGTAACCCCAGTATGCGACGCCAAAATTTTCCCTCCACCACTTGTAGCCAGTCTAGATCAAATGAGGTTAGGGCTTCCAGCCCATACGTGATCATAGGCGCAAACACCTGTATATACAGGTGTCTCGTCCCCCATAGTGTGAAACCAGCCTGCCTACGGGTAAATGACGCAATGAAAGCAGTTACTTGTTGCGCCCTTATTCTCCTGCCTTGTCTACACAGGGAATAGTCACCCCGTGGTTCAATTTCAACTCCAAGGTAACGATAGGAGGGGGAATATAGTATGTTATTATTCTGCACCCAGAGCTCAACACGGGAGACTTTCTTCTTTGTGAATCTTATAACTTTAGTCTTGTCCAGGTTAATCACTAACCCATTGATCTTAGCGTACTCCCATAGTGCCACCGCTGAGCGCCTAATGCCAGCAATAGTATTGTCAAAGATGACTAAATCGTCTGCATATGCCAATGCTACGCACGGTGCATCCCCTATTTTAGGGGGGCAGTTATTCACCTCGGCCAGCACTATTGGAATATCATGGACATATAAATTATAAACGAGTGGTGCTGTGACGCATCCCTGTTTTACCTCTCTATCTTGTCTCACTTGTCTAGTCAGGGAGCCCTCTTGATTTAGTCTAAGACGCACCGTGGTATTGTAGTGCAGCTGTCTTAAATAGTACAGGAGACTAAGCGGGCATCCCATAGCTTCAAGTTTCTTCCATAGCCTAGCTCTTGGGATGGAGTCGAATGCAGCCTTAAAGTCAATATAGAGGGCGTAAAGCGGGGGCTGTCCCTTGTTGAACGCCCGAGTTCGTAGTGTATCCAGCACCCACAAATTGTGCGTGGTAGAGAAACCCCGACGAAAACCACATTGGAACCTACTAAGAATATTAGCCTGTTCAGCCCAGCTTTGCAGTTCTGTGAGTAAAAGCGCTGCAAAGAGTTTTCCCGTGATATCCAGCATGGAAAGAAGTCTGTAATTATTTGGGTCCATGCGGCAACCTTTTTTGTACACCGGCACCAATATTGCTGTTTGCCATGTACAAGGGATCTTCCCCTGCGCTAGAACCTTTTTAAAGAGTATGGTGAGAAGAGATGCCCAAAATGCAGGATGGTTCTTAATGACAACATTCGCTAGGCCATTAGGTCCCGGAGCTCTAGAAGTTTTCAGGGTTGCTATTTTGTTAACAATGGCCTCCTCCGAGGGCTCAAAGGGTTGGGGATAGTAATTCATCATGGTTGTGGTTATTGGCTCATCTGCTTCTCCTGAATTACGATCCAAGAGAAATCTTACCCAGGTTACTTCTCCAATGGGATTGTCCAGCTGGCCCTTGACCCTCTCTTTATTCTCTTTCAGTAACTGCCATATGTTACGCGAGTTTCCGGAGCAAATGGTTTTTACCAGCCTCTGGTTTCTAACGTTCTTCTCTGTATTTCTGATATTTCTAATACAAGCTCTATATTTATTTTTGGCTTTCCTGACTTTCTCATAATAGAAAGTGCACGCTGTATTTTGTCCCCTGAGCCCCCGCATCTCTGCTCTAAACCTTCTCTTCGCATCACGAATTTCCTTACTGTAAGGCATAGTCACACCTCCAAGCTTTGTCATATAATTTTTCCTAGAGGTAGCATGTAATCCTGAAAATCCCAGGATCCATTCTTTTATTTCATTTACGTTTAACTGCTCGAAGTAGGGGAGAGAACCCAGGGCCGGATATAAAAGTGCTTCCTTAGCCTTATTAATATTTCTCTCTGACCAAATAATTCTAGTGCCTGTATCGTTAGTTTGAATAATGCCCGTGTTACACTTAGAAGCAGGAGAGAGAGGGAGTTGAAGAGAGCACATCAGAGCCGCATGGTCACTCCATTTATTGGCTATAACTCTCATATTAGTCACTGTGGACAGCATTTCAGGACACATAAATATGTAATCTAACGTACTGAATGATGTCCCATTAGACCAAGTGTGTTTCCCCGGCCTATCACCCATTGTTCGACCATTGATCATGGATAATTCCCATGACTCAAACAATTGTAGCCACCCCGTCCCTTCATTCTCTCTTTTCTCATGTGTCATCCAGCATCTTTCATACAAGGCAGCGTGGGGGGTGACCAGCTGATCGTCCTTCATATGACAATTAAAGTCACCCATCACCACTACCGCCAGATTCCCAGGTCTTTGAGTCCAAAAGGTCAGTAACTCATGAATAGCTTCTTGTAAAGCTTCCCTTATCAATGCTCCAGGGGGATTATAAAGGTTAATCAGTAAAAATCTACTGTTTCCATTGTCGTTGGGGTAGTCAACCTCGACCGCCAAGTGGTAATCGGTGGCGTTGACCTGAATCTGCCGTGAATTGACCGTATTGACCACCCCTATGTAAAGTCCCCCATATGGACGACCTTTGTCCCCTCTTTTGGCGAATGTCTGATGCACTACAAAACCATCCAACAGTAAGGGATTCATTGCCCAAGTTTCCTGAAGACATATACAACTATTTTGCAGCAATAAGTCCATAGACCCATCTGGTCTTAAAAGGTGGGCAAATCCCCGACAATTCCACGAAACAAATGAGAAGCTTCAGAGATTCTGTAACATTCGTGGAAGAGCTTCCAGCAATGTTTTGAGAGCTTGCTGTATATCAGACATCGCTGTATTTTTTGGAGCCACTGTGTTGGCCATATTTTCCGGCACCACTAAACTGGCCAGTGGAGTTTGTGACTTCTCAGTCATAGCTACCTCAGTTTCAGTGAGGTCTCTCTCCTGAGGATCTACATCGATGGCAATGTCTACAGTTATCAGTTCTTTCTTGAACTTTCTGATCAGCTGTGCTGAAGCTAAAAAAGTACAGTGTATGGCGGAGACATGGGGATTGGGCACCTGTAAGGGTTCAATGAACGCGAAATCGTCAGATTTCATAACTCTTAATTGTGGAATGTAATGCAGTCGAGTTAAGAATTCTGAAC
Source organism: Ambystoma mexicanum (assembly GCF_040938575.1). Lineage (NCBI taxonomy): Eukaryota > Metazoa > Chordata > Amphibia > Caudata > Ambystomatidae > Ambystoma > Ambystoma mexicanum. Next base: position 989,837,214 of record NC_090926.1, on the reverse strand, counting down.
GCGCCAGCCAGGGATTATTACCACTCGGGTACAGATTCTTAATATAGCATATACGATTCAAATTACTTTCCTCTTCCGAGCAGATTTGCACGGGCCGTGGCGGCTCAGATGTTTCGTCTATACCAGCTAAGCTGATTTGATCATCTGGGTCTGCTATAACACTTTCGTCTTGGTCAGTGTCTTCCTGCATGACGTCATCTGTTTCAGCCAGTTTATACTTTTCTCCTGGCACTAACCAATCAGCCAGTGGCCCCTTTGATTTTGTGGCTCGTGCTACTGCTCGCGCCTTTCTTTTTCTGATTTTTTTGGAAGTAGGTTCCATGGCTGCTTTAGGTCTCACACTGGGAGAAATGGATTTTGTAGCTGCTTTCTTGTTTTTCAGGGCCCTTTTAGCCAATCTACGTTGTTTCCGCGTAAGATATTTCCCGGGACTATGTACAATTTCTAAGTCTTCTGCTGTTATTACTGACAGGTCTTCTACTGGAAAGTTGTCCTCTGGGACCCTATTCGAAGCCGCATCTTCGGTGGCTTCTTCCATTATCTCTTCAGCTTCTTTCATCTCCTCCATAGTTTGAAGGGCATCCGATAGGTTCGCTTCTATCTCATCGCGCGGGACATCCTTCCGCTCTAATGTCCTCATGATGATGTTAGTGTTTGTCAGTATGCTCCCTACCATTTGCAAAAGTATTTTAAGCGCAAATTGTAGTGAAGCTACAGATGATTGGAGCTCGCTTATTGCCATGTTGTTGGTGTGCGGACTTAATTCTTCATTGTCCTCCTTTTCCGGGTCGTCCTCCATTGAGGCCATTGCAAGATTAGGAGATGCCGAGAGACGTCCGCAGCTGGACACAAGATTGGCTTCTTCCAGTGAAGTATTAGTACTTTCTGTATGGTGGATGGAATTGTTAATAGCTATTACCGGGTTCTGCGCTGCCATCCCTCTCTGGATACTCAAACAGAGGTCCAGTAATGAATTGTTATCAATGTCCACATAATTTGTAGAATTTAGCGAGATACTCTCCTTATTCCCTAATTCAGCAATTTCCTCGTTGATAGTTGAGTTGACCTCCAGTGGTGGATTAACTCCAAAGAAATCTGTGATGGCTCCTTGTACCACAGGCGTTGTTTTTAAGTTCTTTTTGCATTTATTGCCTTTCTTCTTATTTTCCTTGCCGTCACTCAATGGCATAGGCTTGCCTTTACGTAAGTTATACATTGTCTAGGGTGCTTTTCTCCCGCGCTGCTTATCCTCAGTGTATTGATTCCGTACGGGGGCGAATGCTAGATTACCAGTTTCAGATCCTCCTTCAGGTATGAGGGATACTAGTCTATCCGCTACCCCAAGTAGGACACCACTACACTGGGATTGGGGAAATGCGCTAGGACTGCCAAGGCTTAAAAGTTACCTGTGGGGACTCAGTGGGTACGACTATGGCTCGCGCCTGCCGGTTACACCTTATTAGCCGCCCTCCGCCCCGGCCCCACACCCCTACGGTATTGCACAGCAACACAGGCCGGCACTCAGTCACTCCGGGGTACTGGGGTCTGGGATACCGGCTAGCTATGCCGACTCCTGCTCCGGTCCTGTCACCCCGTTCTCCAATAACCTACTTATGTAGGTCCGCAGACCACGTCTCCGCAGTCCGTGCTCCAGAAGGTTTGGGATGCTGTCACCTTACCCCGTACTTCGTTTCCGACACTCTGGGCCTCGGGCCAGGTGCCCTGCGCTCTACTGCGTGGCCCGTGCTTCCTGTGCTTCCTGCACCTGATCCTGCGCCGCCAACCGCCGCCAACAGCCGCCAACGGCCAACAGCCGGCAGCCCACAGCACAGCCCGCAGCTCGCTGCCCGTAGCACGCAGCCCGTCGCGCAGGCCGCGGCCCGCCGCCCGCAGCCACCGCAGCCACCGGATCTGAGGAAAGGACCTACTAACTGTAGAGTCCACCAAGTCAAGCCGCACTGTCGTCCTGCCTCGAGCCACAAGCCTCAGGACTCGTTACACAGCCGCTTCCGACAAGCCTCCTTCCAATCAATGGAAAATAAATGCAGAAGTGCAATGGAAAACATGGAATGGATCCCAATAGAAAGTAAGGATCAGGAGCAGGGAAAATGATATCACAAAAGGAAACCTTTCCCACCCATCCAAGGAGAAAAGGCAGGAAGCTAAATCTATAAAGGGAAAGACTAATGCATCAAGTTTTTCAGTAGCAAAGGACAGCATCAAGAAACAGAGAACACAGGCAAATTGGGCAGCATCAAAGGGTAAAGCACAGAGAAAGGCTGCCTGCAGACAGAGGAAGACTGAAAGGGAAATCCAGAAAGCAGAAATCAATTAAGCACATAAATCCGAAATCCAGGGCAGAGGAACAAGAAACAGGAACTAGGAACTAGGCACAAAAGCTAGGAAAAAGGAACAAGGGACCAGTCACAACAGGAACACTGCAACAATGACCAGCGCTGGACTGAAGCAAACTGAGGCTTTTAAAGCTGCTTAACGAGCACACCCCTCAGGTGTGCCGCCTGCTGCACCTGCAGCCACAGGTGTTGCCTATCCTCCACCCAACCTTGTCCTGCAAGGGAGGAGGTGAAGCAGTGAGCCAGGCATTCTGGGAAGCATAGTCATTAGATTAAAGTAGCATGCTGGCTGCCAAAAACCTGGAATGGATCCGGAAGGGAAGTAACTTGGAAAATAAGGTTTTAGCGCTCCCAATTCATCACAGCACTGTAGCATAAGGTTCAGAGGAAATGTCCAGTAGGGAATAAACCCCAAAACATGCCCCCAAGTGACGGGAACGGGAGCGAAGGGAGCGAGCCGTGACAGTATACCTCCTCCCACGGCCGACTCCAGGCGACTGTCACCCGCACAAAACATATTCCTTCCATGATAGGAGCGCTTTGTCTTCGGAGGTGGCACTGACGGAAACGATGACCCGCGGGCAAAAGCAGAGGGACTGGAATAAATAGAATGAGGCCGCAGTCTAGAAGAGCCATAGGCAGGTTTTCGGTGAGGAAGAGACTCATGGGTCGAAGAAAGGCATGAAGGACTTGCAGGACCCGAAGCAGAGTTGGAAGGTCCAGGAAGCTCAGACACTGGGAGCGAACACTCATACATCATTGAGGAGGAAGGCAGGCTGGTGCAACATGCTTTAGACAATGGTAGATGCTCTGGTAGCCTCCCTGCCGAGAGCGGACACACAGAAGGTGAGAAAATAGCAGGTTTCAGGAAATGTTCATGTTCAGAAAAAGAAGGTGGCGGCCGAGGTAGAGGTTCGGATCTTCTCCCGTCATCCATCTGGGTAAAGGCCTGTGGTGGAGGGTGACCAAGGTTCGACTGCATCTGTTCCATGCCTTGGGGGCCAGGAAGTCCAATGGGTTGTACGAGGCTGGCACTCCTCGTGTCAGTCATGTAGCCACCTTGTTGCACGTGGGATACAACCGCAGGGACGTTTGGCATACCGATAGGAGTGATAGACGCAGTACTTGGTACATCAGGCACATTCGCAGCAGGAGCAATAACAGGCACATCTTGAACTGCAGCAGTCATACCCTTCCTTTGGCTACTTGCACCCAACTGGTGCTGCAGCTGGGGGGCCGTGCCCGTCCCCTCCCTCAGGCTCATGGGGGATCCGGCAACAAGAAAGCTGTCAAGCGGCTGATCCAAACCGGCCCCCAAATGCGAACCGTCCAGTCCGCTATCCTGGTCGGCTACTTGTTCGGTGACTGGGCCATGGTGGATGGTATCCGTCTCCCTCTCGTAACACTCCAGGCAAGTCCAACTGCCTCGCATGTAAGGCCCTCCCGAGTCGTGATCCAGCTTGATGTTTCTGAAGAGAGAGCTGGCAGAAGTCTCAGACTCAGATGTTGCATATTCGGGAGGCGCTGATGCTACAGTCAAGCAGTTGGGAGAATCAACTTGTGTAAAAGGCAGGCATTCTGGTGATCCCCCTGAAGCATAAGAAGGGCAGGCTGGACGTTCATCCATAATAAATGGTTGGGATTCAGGAGGTAACTCTGAAGTAGAAGAATATGCAACATGATCAGACAGAGTAGACAGGTGCACCTCCGATATTGGCAGCGAGGCTGAGCAGGATACAGGTCTCTCATGAACTGAAGCCAAACTAGCAATAGGCTCTGGGACTGAAGACATGCACTCAGGATGTGCTACCGGAGGCTCCATGACTGAAGGATAATCCGCTGGATGAGTCACTGTAGCCGAAAACAGGCATGCCAGAGGAAATTCTGAGGCTGAGGGCATGCAAGCTGGAGCCATCTTGTTAGCTGAAGACAAACTTGTCAAGGTCTTTGGCTCTGACCACGTGCATGCTGAAGGCTCTTGAGTGACTGGCAGACATAGCAATTGTTCATTGATTGAAGACACGTGTGTCAACGATGACTGCAGAGCCGTGGACTGGATAATCGAAGAGTCAATGGTTGTAGGAGGACAGACTGAAGTCCCAGAAGTCGACAGACACATTTGTGGCTCAGGAATGGAAAGCACCTTTAGGGCGGTTGACCCTTGGCACCAGTAACCAAAGACTGAGCTGTACCCATGCCGTCCCTCTCCTTAGTGGATGACACAGAGTCTCTTCCTTTGTAGAAGTCAAAATCAACCAGAGGAATCACCATAGTAAAGTCTCTGTTAATCAGGATTTCGTGAAATGTCCATTCTTCTGTCTTAGCTTCTGAAAGTGGCATATTAACAATCAACAGTTCGGGAATCGCCTGCCGGGTCTTTGGTTCAGTATACTGTGGAATGATTCCATCAAAACAAGAATTCTGTACTGTCTTTGACTGTTCGTTGTGACAAAAATTGGCAGAAGGAGGAGCGAACACAGAGGTAGCATCGTTTTCCACATCAGCTTGAATGTCTACTTCAGTCTCAGCAGCTAGATCAAGGGCAGAACCTAAGCCTACAGTAGTGACTGATTCTGTGTATGTCACCATTGTGGATTGTGTTCGGAAATCAGAAGCATGTATGTGTTCAAGCTCAGAATTATGACAAACTGCTACACAGGAAATCTTAGGTAAAGAAGTGGCTTGTAAATCTTCAGCTAACAGCAATTCCTGACAAACGGTAGAACAATTGTCAGAACCTGTGCCTTGAATAAGTGCTGTGCTAGAAAAAGGACTTTCACTCCCAATAGATTTTACATATTGACAAGTATCATGACCTACAAAAATCTCCGCACTCAGGGACTGAACAGTATTCACTTCATCAACGGATAAAGTTTGAGGTGTATTCAGAAAAGACTGTAAGGTTTTATTCTCCTCTTGTAAAGTAATGTATTCTTGTGTTAACTCCTCAAGTTCAGCTTTTAGCATGCCCCGCCTTAACTGTACATCCCTATCAGTAGGCACAGGGGAAGGCATGGTGGCATCAGGGCTGGATCCTGGATTGTACATTGTCATTTACTGCTTGCAGGTTTTGTGATCTATACTCTCTCTTACCGACTTGGTCTGTGTTTCGCTTAAGCAGACTACTGACATCAGACCTCTTGGCATCAGGGACTACAGTAAGTACTTGTGCAGAGGAGTAAGCTGTAGACTGAGGGCTGAAAACAGAAGATATGCAAGGAACCCCTCCATTCTTTATGTTTGAATCATGAAACTGTTCAATCTGCGATAAAGCACAACCGGAATCATGGGGTTCAACAACAGAGGTACTCGTGTGTAATAAATCTAGCAGTGTGTTGTTTTCCGCTGCTAAGGCTTGTGTGGACATAGAATCTGGATCAAAATTAAAGACAGAACTAGGATCAGGCAATGTACGATGGGCCATCCTGTGGGAGAAATACTTTGCACGTAAATACCCATTTGTGACAAGGAGTTCATTTAAGTCAGGATCAGTGATTTGATTGTCACAGGTAAACGTAAGGGAAGCTTTCTGTACAAACTTGTTAGTGGCCTTGCTGCCTTTCTTTCTTAAACTGGCCATATTCAAACGGGAATAACGGCTGGTCATTCTGTTAAGAAAGGAAGAAGGCAATGAATATGGCAAGGGAAATGTGCACGGAATCGCACAGTGAACAACTTTGAATCTAACAACGTGCATACAATACCCAAGACTCGTGTATACTAAAACCCAGGAGTGCAAATAGAGTGAAACAATAATACCAATATATGAAAAGGGATGTGGGATAAGCACTTAGAACCTCCTTATGACTGAAAGGAAAGTCGACAACCTCCTTATCCACTATGCTATTACAGATACTGACAGCGCTAAACCCACGTAGAGGGCAAGCAAGGACAGGATCTGTGAGCTGACACTCTGGATGATACTGAATAAGGAACTTAGAATCAGTACTCAGGAGGACCAGAAAGACCACTTGAATGTCAGTAAACCCACAAACCCAGTTGATCAAACAGGGACCCAGAAGGCTATAACAGCAATGGGTGGAGGATAACTAAATACATAAGACCCAAGTCAAGGGGCAAGTAGGAATTGTGAATATGGAATAGTGAGGAAAACAAAAGGCATTCACACAGGGACTAGTTAAAACAGCACCACACACCTAATAATCAATGGGAAATAAATGCCGAAGTGCAATGGAAAACATGTAATGGATCCCAATAGAAAGTAAGGATCAGGAGCAGGGAAAATGATATCACAAAAGGAAACCTTTCCCACCCATCCAAGGAGAAAAGGCAGGAAGCTAAATCTATAAAGGGAAAGACTAATGCATTAAGTTTTTCAGTAGCAAAGGACAGCATCAAGAAACAGAGAACACAGGCAAATTGGGCAGCATCAAAGGGTAAAGCACAGAGAAAGGCTGCCTGCAGACAGAGGAAGACTGAAAGGGAAATCCAGAAAGCAGAAATCAATTAAGCACATAAATCCGAAATCCAGGGCAGAGGAACAAGAAACAGGAACTAGGAACTAGGCACAAAAGCTAGGAACAAGGAACAAGGGACCAGTCACAACAGGAACACTGCAACAATGACCGGCGCTGGACTGAAGCAAACTGAGGCTTTAAAAGCTGCTTAACGAGCACACCCCTCAGGTGTGCCGCCTGCTGCACCTGCAGCCACAGGTGTTGCCTATCCTCCACCCAACCTTGTCCTGCAAGGGAGGAGGTGAAGCAGTGAGCCAGGCATTCTGGGAAGCATAGTCATTAGATTAAAGTAGCATGCTGGCTGCCAAAAACCTGGAATGGATCCGGAAGGGAAGTAACTTGGAAAATAAGGTTTTAGCGCTCCCAATTCATCACAGCACTGTAGCATAAGGTTTGGAGGAAATGTCCAGTAGGGAATAAACCCCAAAACATGCCCCCAAGTGATGGGAACGAAGGGAGCAAGCCGTGACATCAGGGAGTGAGGAGTCCGGTGCCGTGTCCCAGGCCGCAGCTGCCGGGGGGAGGTCCAAGAGGCGGAGGTCAGAGTTGGACTCCTTGGCAGCAGAAGGGGCAGCTGAGACCCCACAGGGTCTGATGGAGGAAGATGGCACAGAGTCATCCAGGTAGGTGGGGGGTTTGGTGGAGCAGGAGGCCGTGGAAGGGACAGACACGGGGTCTGGAGGTGGGGATTCCACTGTTGCTAGTCGTGCAGTGCAGGGGCAGGGACAGGAGGCAGCACAGGCAGCCGCGGAGATGCCTGTGTGTAATTCTGTCCCCGATCCTGTGACTGCATCATCCTGCACCAGCAGGGATGTCTACATCCAGACCCGTTTTCAGGTAGGGGATCCGCTTACAACAACTGTCCTTCCTCTCCCTGCGGATGTGGCTATCCGGGACCGGGTTGAGCCTGTCCTGAGTGGGATGGCGTTGCGTCAACGGGGCATGCGAGGTGACCTGCAGTGTTTTTGTGAGGACACTGCACGTCATCTCGAATGCCTCGTTGACGGCGTTGACCTACTGGGACGAGTCACCAGGGCCGGATTCCTCCATTTGCTGGACCTTGTTCTGACCCCCTCCTCACCTGAACCCCCTATGTGCCAGTCGTCCTCCATGCCATCTTCCCACCCATGTATCACCTGGGTACCCTGTGGAGCTGCCTCTGACCCTGCGGCCAGGCTGGTGGAGGACACATCCCTGCCAAAGTCGGGAGTCGGACGTCCAGCAGGGGTGGTCACCTCAACAACTGCACCCCAGCCGGAGGAGGACATACAGGGAGCAAGAGCCAGGGCACAGGCACAGGCACAGCAGCAGCAGCAACAAGGATGGAGCCATGATGGCTCGGGGCCTTCAACATCGGAGGGGCAGGCATCGGCCAGAGGGCAGGAGGACCCAGGATTGGAAGTGTCTTCCGTGTGGCAGCGGTTGGGCCAGGCCATAGATGTGGAGCGGCAGCGGGCGGAAGAGGCACAGCTCACAATGGTCAGGGCGGAGAACTCCACGCGGAGGGCTCTGAGGCGGGCCGAGTGCCTCGAGGCAATTCGCAGGGAGTTGGAGGTCCACATGTCATCGTCCATGCAAACCCTCGGGGCCATGGAAGATGACCGCCTCCGGGACATCGAGCAGGAGTTCGATGATGCACTGGCCCGGGAAATCGGGAAGTGAGCCGTCGGACTAGCCCGCTGCCATTGTAAATAGTTTTTAGGTTTCCTTTTCCTTTTCCTTTGATTTGTGGTAAATGGACTATTCCACACACATTGTTATATAGTTTTTTTATTAGGTAGTTTCATTTCTTTTGTTGGGCTCATGGACCCTTGACAATGGATTGTACATAGTTGGACAATGGATTTATTTGAACTTTTTATTTGATTTTGCACATGGATTAATGGATTTTTCTTTTGGACAATGGATTGTACATAGTTGGGCAATGGATTTATTTGAACTTTTTGATTTCACCATGTATCAATGGATTTTTCTTTTTACGTTTCCTTTGGATTTGCGTTGGTGGAGGGAGAGTTTGGACTATTTTTCTTTCGGATTTCTTTGGATTGGTTATACTTTTCATTTACTCATTTTTTGCACATGCTTTTCATTTCATGTTTGCTATTTTGCTATGCTTTCATTTCATTGGGACATGAGTGGGACATGAGTCTGGGCCTGCTGGCAGGTGCACCTCATTGCTGGGGGGTGGGGTTGCTGGGGACATGAGTGGGGGCCTGCTGGCAGGTGCCCCTCACTGCTGGGGTTGGGGGTACTGGGAGACATGAGTGGGGGCCTGCTGGAAGGTGCACCTCACTGCTGGTGGGTGGGGGCGCTGGGGGACATGGGTGGGGGCCTTCTGGCAGGTGCCCCTCACTGCTGGGGGGTGGGGTGCTGAGGGACATGAGTTGGTGATCATATTGCAACGTGACATGTGGCTTGGCTGGGGGGCATGACCATGGTGGATGGGCTGCCTGCGGGACATGACCAGGGGTGCAGGGTAGTCCCCTGTGGTGTGTGCTGCCTGCAGGGGCCGTGGAGGGGGTAGAGGGGACACCTAGGAGGACCCACACTGCCAATTCACGTGTAGGACGACCCGCGCATCACACTGGATACACTTACCCCGCTCTGACAGCAAAATCGCGTGTGAAACTTCACACGCACCCCCGAAATACACGTACCCCGCTCTGACAGCAAAACTGCGTGTGAAACTTCACACGCACCCCAGAAATATACCTAACCGCTCGCACAGGGCCAATCGCGTGTGACACTTCCCGCAAACCCCAGTAATACACGTACCCCGCTCGCACAGGACCAATCGTGTGTGAAACTTCCCACGAACCCCAGTTATACACGTACCCCGCTCGCACAGGGCCAATCACGTGTGAAACTTCCCGCGAACCCCAGTAATACACGTACCCTGCTCGCACAGGGCCAATCGCGTGTGAAACTTCCCGCGAACCCCAGTAATACACGTACCCCGCTCGCACAGGGCCAATCGTGTGTGAAACTTCCCGCAAACCCCAGTTATACAAGTACCCCGCTCGCACAGGGCCAATCGCGTGTGAAACTTCCCGCGAACCCCAGTAATACACGTACCCCGCTCGCACAGGGTCAATCGCGTGTAAACTTCCCGCGAACCCCAGTAATACACGTACCCTGCTCGCACAGCCCCAATCGCGTGTGAGACTACCCGCGCAGTGGGGTACGTGTATTCAGAGGGGTGCGCATGGAGTTTTACAGGCGTTTTCGTGGTTGTGAGCCTGTGCGCCATGTACGGGATTTGTGCGCTGTACATGGCGCACGGGGAGGGGTCGGGGGCGTAACTGGCGCCACGGCTGGTTTTGGATGTTAAAATCCATGAATATGCTGTGCGCGGAAATGGATTTTAGAGCACGCGGCTGGCACAGAAAGTCGCACGTGCACACTGTGCGCCAGCCGCGTGCGACATTTGTGCACTGAATTCTATGATTTTACCCCCTAAATGCTTTAAATTAATAATTGCCAGGCCTTTGTTAACTGTGCAGCCGCATGCACCGTTTATTGTCTGGGTCCTGTTTATTCTTGCCAAGGTTCTGCAGGTCATCCAGGTCAAGTCAATATTATCCACACTTTGGGGCGGTGGGGCTAAAAGCCCAGTCTGCCCAATGGTTGTTGCTCCAATGGTGCCAGCTAACACACGCTGAATGACTACAGGCATCCGTATTTTTCACGCAGTGTAAGTTAAGCCTGACGCAGCAGATAGGAGCCTCGTATTGTAAAGTGCACAGGACATGTGTGGTCAAGTACGTGTTGTGGCAGGTGAGAGCGGCACAAAGGAGATTCGTGAAGGATCAACCATGCACACACCAGAGGCGTAGGCAGGGTATGGCCTGAGAGGACAAGGCCCACCCAAAATCTATAAATGCAAACTCAGCAGCAGTGTGTGGGCATTTACAGATGTTCATCTCACGGCGGCGGGCCCAACTACATTAGCTTCAGGCTCCACTTGTTGGAAAATCCTGGCTACGCCTCTGGCACACACTACATGAAGTGTAACTCTAGCAGGTGGAGGCACAGTCAAACTTTTAGAGGGCAGGAGGACAGATTTTAAAGGCTTGTCACGATTGGAGCCATGAGTGGTCACCCAATGCCCCCCATCCCCAAGTATCTGCATGCCCAGCATGCATTGTGCCTTTGCTTTGTGCATCCTACATAAGCGGTCTCTCTCTCACCAGCTATCCTGAAAACATGGAGGACCAAACGTGAAGGCTAGGGGCCAGTGCTGATAAGTTACTTGTGCTGGAAATCAAACAGGGCACCTTCTCGAGGTGATGTCACTAGCGGTGCCAGCCTAGCAAGCAAACCTGCACCAGCGGCTCACCAGGAAATGGAGATGGGTGAAGTAGCAGCGCGTCGCTGTCGTTCACCCTGCGCATGCGGAGACAGAATATCTATTATGCCTTTCTTGGGCTCATTGCAGCCTTCTTTCAGCCCTTTCAGCCCAACTCAGAGAATATTTATTTTGACAGAGATCCTAATCATTGGGATTTGTGAGACATCTTTAAAAATAATTTTGAAAGAAGTTGTAGCATGGAGCAGTTAAGTCGTGGGGGTGTATTGATATGGGTGGGTCAGGCTGCTGTCCTCTCCTCTGCCACTGTACATTGAATCATTTTTTAATTAAATACGCTGTTCTCAGAGGTGAGAGTTGTGACAGGCTATTGCTGTAGTGCCCCTTCACCATGCCCCCCCCCCACCTCGTGCGAGGCTGCACTTCACAGCAGAATGCTGCCTTCTACCTGCAATTTCTTCAATTGGGGGGGGGGTCTCAAGCTGATGACGCTGCTCTGCTTCCACAGCTGACTTAATTTCCATCTTGGTTCAGGGTTTTAAAATCCCACCACCATGACTGCTCGAAAATAACTGAAACAGTAGTCCTGCCTTACTCTTGCTGACCTTCTACTCACCTCAGTACCCAGCTGAGGTTGGTATGTGTCTGCATTAACAAAATGAGGGTGTGTTGCTCTAGTTGTTCTCTTCCTCATCCCAGTTGCATACTGGTGTTTCTTAGGGACTATTTAGGGGAAGAATAGGGAAAGGGCTGACAATAGCCTATAAAGGCTTGCAGTACCGAGGGTTGGTTAGGAAAGGGAAATGGGGGAAACCATGTCTCACCTAAGGGCTTCCACTCCCCATTCCCCAAGTCCCCGTACCCAGGTGATACTTCCTTGCATATCCATTCCCAGGGTCCGGATCCAAAAGCGGTGGCCTTTCCCGGGCCACCCGAGAAGAAGTGTGGATGCCCTCAGGTTCCTCCCACAGCCCATATACACAGTTGAAGGATCATTTGGGAGAATGGCCTGTGGGAATTGGCAGCCTTTTTTAAAAAATAAGGTATGTCGTCACTGACAAGCTTTCAGCTTGAAACGGTACTGATAATGTGTGTCACAAGTGATTGAACCCCAAAAACCTTTCAAGTAAACTATTTAGGATTGGAGCTGCGACAACCTCTTCCAACAAAGTGTTGTTACAGCAGCTAAATATTGAAGGTGACCCAATGGTCATCCAGACGATTCAAAACTGTACATAGAGAAAGGACACTGTTTTAAGAAATAATATTGTTAGTAATGCTCCTCTGGTCTATACACCTCCACACAAGACACAATGATAGGAGGAGGCGTGGATGTGAGGAGAAAAAAAGGAGATTGATTAGAAAAAGTTGCACAAAAAAGGATGGCGAGGATTGGAAGGATGGATTTGCCCTGAGAGAAAAATAATAGGATCTGGTTTTGGGCGAGCAAGGGGATATAAAGGGAAGATGTGCTGGTAAAAGCATGGGTTGTGTACTCTGTATGATGAGGGAACTACTCTGAAAACTGGCCGGCAGGTTGGGTGAAAGGGCAATAATTTGGTCAGAAAGAGTACCAAGGCTGGAAGGGAGAGGAGACAAACCAGTGGAAGGGCTGGGAGGATAAAAAGACAAACTCGCGAATAGGCAAAGGGTGTGGGTCTTGGTTTCGGGCAGAATGCCCAATACACTGCAAGCATCTAGAGTACAATGGACAAGTTATGATGCATGTAGGCGATTATGGAATGGACACACAGTGGCTAGGAATATGTATTGCCCAACAGATGCAAGGAAGAAGATGAAAATAGGCCACAAGGGGGTGGGAGCAGGAGTGGCACAAACCACCCATGGAGTGTGGTGGGGTCATTTGGTGGTACAGAAGGAAAAGGGGTGGCTACCTCTGCAAAGAGGTTTAAATAGCATAAAAGAGGTCCGATGCCACTGAAGGAACAGCACATTGTTTGTTTGTTTGTTTATTTATTTATAGTGCGCGCCAGACCTGAGGGTATCCGGGCGCGTGTTCAAGAATACTTTAAGCTTGCATGTTACAGTTACACATTTCAGGAAGGTTACAGGGTGCATTAATAGTAAATGATGGCAATATACATGGTTACATACACAGGTGATTGTACACAGGGGTGTATACACAGTATACATTGCATGTCAAGGAGCAAGGTGGGTTAAGCGGGGGTGATGAATGAGGTATGCGTTCAGCTGCAGATTAGCAGGTGGGTCAGACGTGTGTAGTCCTAGTCTAGTCAGTTATAGCTCATTTTCTTTGAGCCATTTAATGCAATTAAGTCTGAAGTGTGTATAAGATTGGTCAGACCTTAAGGATGATGGGAGGGAGTTCCATAGCTGGGTCGCTTTGACAAGGAAGCTGGTGCCTCCGGCTGTGCTCAGCTTAAATGGGGGCACAGTTAGTTGGTTGGTGTATGCTTCTCTGGCAGGTCTGTTAGAAGTTCTTATTTTGAATCTTTCTGTTAGGTATTTGGGGGCTAGGTCATCAATACTTTTGAAGGTCAATGATGTTGTTTTGAGTTTAATTTTGTCAGCTGTGGATAGCCAGTTAGATTGTCTTCTGGCGTCTGAGATATGCTCTCTTCTTGGGATTCCTAGGGCGGCTCGAAGGGCGTTGTTCTGCAGGGTTTAGATTTTTTGCAGTGTGTGTTTATTGGCCCTATGTATAGTGCATTGCAATAGTCCAATTTGGATAATACCAGGGCTCTTGATAGGGTGAGGCAACTGGCGGTGGAAAGATATGGTTTAGCTGCTCTAATCAGCTTACAGGTGTAAGCGGTGCTAGAGGCCATCGCATTCACCTGCTTTGTTAGAGAGAGGCAAGAGTTGAGGTAAAAACCTAGTGTTTTTACTTCTTTCGCTACTTTAATGGTGTTGCCATCTATGACAAATGATGAGTAGTCGTCGTTCAGTCTTTTGATATTTTGTGTGTTCCCCAGTATGATGAGTTCCGTTTTGTCATCATTCAGGCATATACCATGGCGGGCCATCCATGCCTGGACGATGGATGGTCTTGGTGACTTGGTGAAGGATGGTTAGCAGACTGGCACAGCACTCTAGGAGGAAGGAGCCAGGAATCAAGAAGCTTAGTTGGTTTAACAGAATAATATAAAAGGAGTATGAGGTTCATAGAGTTAATTCCAAGAGGGTGGCACAAGTATGGTCTGAGTGGGGCATAACATTTTCCCGGGAACCAGTCAAAACGTGGCCCACAGTTGCAAAAGTCAATTTGCTCCCGTCATGATCCACTGTTTGATTAGTGAGTAGTGCCAAGGGTGTTTATTTGGTCAAATGTGTTGTAATTATTGGATTAAAAAAATATGTGTTCAGTAAAAACATTAAAATCTACCAGTCACGCCGTGAATTAACTGATCAGAATGGCCCACTTTGGTAAAAAAAGTAAAAGGTCCACTTTTATGAAAAACAACTGCCCCACACTATCATGTTGGTACTGCACTTCAGGCCCTGCCCTGTAGGCCAGTGCTTGCTTTGCACTTTTTTCATGCCATACTTTTCTTGAGACTGTTGCTGTCAACACTTTACCATTTATTTCCAGCTGGTGACAATTTCTGGGGTGCACAGGCCTAGGGCACAGGGTGAGCAGATGCCAGCCTTGTTGCACAGTTTCTGACAGATGAGCAAACATTGGGAATGCCTACCCCATATAGATTCCACAGCATGTGAGCTTGATGCTGACGGGGAAATGGCCCACAGGTTGAACCACTGCCCAGCTCTTCTGCCCGATGAAAGCACATTCTCAATTGTACATGGGTAGATTTAGTTTTACTCTTTGTTATTATTTTTGTTTTTTGCACACGTGACAACATTTGGAGTTTCGCGCTGATGACTTCCAGTGTGTCATTCGCTGCCTTCTCTTTGTCCCCCAGCACCTGTTCGAGTTTTTGGATCAGTTGCTGCATCACATGAGTTACTGCATCACACTCTTGTGCGTGCTGATCTCTCTGTCATTTTGTGACACTTAAATTATGATTAATGTGTTCAAATTCGTTTTGGAACTCAACTTCTGTGAGAATCAATGTATTCTTTTTAATTTTCTTGTTTTTATTCCACTAAATGGAGTTTTAGGGTCACAATGTTTTCTAACAAGGCACTGTTATGTACAGATCGGTCATTATATTTCCCTCGTAGCTTATTTTTGGCCGCCATACAGTGTCCTGCAGACTCAAAACTTAAGTCATCTGATTCTGTAGTTCATCAGAAGATGTCTTAATTTCAGCTTGCATTTGATCCATCACATTGTGCTGTTACAATATGGAAACCTGGCTTTCAGTGATTCTTACAGCCACACAATATCTTACAGTTGGTTGCAAAAGAATTGCTTGGCGCTCGGCAGCTCTTCAGAATTGTTCTGGGCCGCTTCTTGGCATTGTTTAATCCGACCATCCCTGTCTGCTAAGACACAAGTGAATGGGTGAGGAACTTGGTAGTCACCTGCGCTGGGGCTATGATATTAATTGTTAAGTCATGTGAGACTTCCTGCTGCATTTGTCTGGGCAAGGCCCTACACCCATAGAGCCCCAACAAACTGTATAAAATACCCCAGCACAGAAGGAACTATGCGCATGGAAGAGCTGTAGTAGGCAACACAAAATGAGATTTATGTGTTTGGTGTATTTGTGGGTTGTTCACAAGTGACAGCCAACACATGTTTCAACCGACAGAACAGGTCTTCTTCAAGGCTGTGTCAGTAAAACATTAGTAAACCAGCAAACTAAATAAGAAAATATGAATATAATGATAAACAAACATCTGGAAAGTGAATTCCAAAATGAAAAGGTTGAGTACTGGTGAATAAACAGTACAAAAGTTTGATTTGAAGTATGGCATGAGAAACTTAAGTACATAACACATATTGTTTTGTATAAGATAATAAGTCCAATAACAGTCAGCCTCAGGTTGCAACAGGGAAAAGAAGAACACAGGGGTGGGGGAAGGTTAGAGACAAACAGTTAATGCAGTTGCAAAATCTTTTTTTGATACCCAATAATGGTATTGGATGTGCACTATGTGTGTCCACCTGAATTCTAACGCGTGTTCCTTGCATATGATAGGTGCTAACAAGCATGCAGGAGAATGGTCTTGTACCAAATTAGTATAGCCAATAAGTTGCCAAAGCTGGTATTAGGACTTCAGTGCCAAAGTGACATTTGGGAGAACGTAATATCAAATGTGAATAGACCCCTGTTTTGCATCCCAAAAAGTGCACGTATATATTGCTTATTTTTCTCCCCAGTCCACTAACTGAAAAACAACCTTGGACGCTGAAAGACAATTATTCCCACAAACACACACTCAGTTAGATTATAAAATGGCTCTTTATGGCTGTTTATTCTCAATCAGCATGCATAACAAAATACATGCAGTAAAGATGATAAATGAATGATTAGTAAATGGTTTAAAAATACTTCCCCATTTAGGTCACTGCCGAGAACCTCCTTATCTTAGCCAGCATCACTGATAAGCTCCGAAAAGAGTCCAGGCACAAGAGATTCTCCTTGCAACGGGAATGGAAAGCTGTGCGCCCAAACTTCTCCAAAGAATTTCTGTCTGACTGTTTTTGGTGCTTGTCGTTTTAAACATCACACAAATGTGTAATGGCATTTTCCAGAACTTTCTGTCTTTCCACCTGTTGCCAATTCCTATGGATTCTTGGCCGAATGACCCAGGGCAAGCTCAACAGGTAAACTCTTCCCTTTTCTCATGGGAGCGTGATAGACAGCATAACTTTCCTTCAGCTCCTGCAACGTTATCAGGCACCAGCCTGGCACCTTTCTTCAAAACAATCCTTGAAGCAATGCAGAATGATATAAGCAGTGAGCCTCACTGAAAAACATGTTTGCCAGTGAAACAGTGTTCAAACTTCACATTAAATGCAGATCTCACTGAGGACGAAAATGTCCATTGCTGCTCTGGGCTCCCCCAGATTGAATTTCACACATTCTCTGGGTTTTAGTCAAAAACATTACAATTCAAAAGCATAACAACCCCTAGCCATGGCGGTGTCTGAACATGGAAATGTAAAAACAAAGGACATGCAAATAGCTATTATCACCAAGCCCAGAGAAAAAAATAGATAGAACAGATTGGTCTTTTTGTACTAGCCAGAGAGCTGCATGAGTCCAAAGGGGTTTTACCATGGCTTACCAAAACAGGTGACTCATGAGGTTCACCTAGCAAATAGATCCGTCCTGGTATGGACTTATGGAGAAATGTTTAATAGGGGACCAGATACGGTCTAGAAATCGAAAGCATGGATAAAAGTGTTGTGTGATCACCATGCGTCTTAGAATGTGCTTGTACAAAGGCTTCTTACCAGGTCCACTGTCATGAGGTGCAGCAATGCTATAGGGTATTAGCATGAGCTGCTACCCTGCCCTCCACCAGTTTGAGTTGAAAATACAAGTCTGCAGGGAGGCTGAGCAGTTTCAAATTCTCTTCTTTGACGTTGGAATTCATATGTAGCCTCTGTAGGAATTTATCTAATGGGCCACGTTCACGCTAGCTGTCTTTACCACCTGAGATGATTCTGTCTAACATCTCTGTCTTCCAAAGATCAATATCTGTGGTTGTCCAATTCCCTTTCAAATTTTACTTTAAAGAGCCTGGGCCGTTGCCACAGGTACTGCTATGTCAGACATCTCCCTGTTTCAAATGTAACAGTCTTCCTCCAGCAATTCTCACTAAACAGAAAGGCAAACTTTTCTTACTTCTACTTACCCACTGTCGTTCAATCACGTACAACACCAAATTCAAACCTTAATCATTAATGTAATACTCCCTACTTCTGTGCACACCTTTGCTTTCCTTCTGAGGCTGAGTTATCAATGCCACAACATTCACTGCAATACAAAGCTTGCACGCCCATTTGTGGGCTCTGCACACTTTAAGTTAAAAAGATTTGTGTTGCAATGACGCTAGTTATCCCAAAAATTATATCTCGGTTGGACCTCCTGTATTGTAAAATGTTTTAATCATGTGACATCTAATTCATGGAAACTTTCCACCCACCCCAAACCAGGCATGCACAATTTTCCTTTATTTAATCAATTTCCTTTAATGGATCTGGGTCACCAATTTAAAAACATTGATTCTGTATAGATGCCCTCCCATTTCGGGATAAGAAACACACGGGGTTGCACAGAAGATCTATTATTAACAAAATAGAAAAAATGTAATCAGTTGAAACATAAACAAATAGTTTCTCCATAAAAAGCCAATGATAAGAAATAATCAACACACTAGCCTCAATTCAGTTTTCAATGCTCAGCTATGGAAATAGAGACTTTTGTAACACACACATCACCATATATATCTATGCATTTAATTCACCCTGAGCATGCAGGTTCCATGGATTGAATGCATGAGAGTACAGGAGGAATCTTCCATTTGTAAAAAAAAACAAAAAAAAAAACGATTTAGTTCAAAATATCCCTGCCTTTCCAATTCACACTTCCCCTTTATTCAAAATACCACCCCTCTTACTCAATAGGCATGTCAGAATTTCAACAGCATTTTAAACTCAATTGCAAAAGACTACTGGACCTTTTGGTATGTAATTGGCTTCTAAAAATGAAAATGCATTTTCAACATGTATGGAAGCTAGAACCCTTCAGTGCTGTTTCTATTTACTTATCGTGTGAAAGTGTACCTTTCTCACTTTCAATGGGAAATATTGAACAGCAAGAGAATGGGTAGTGAATAATCACCCTCTCCCTTTTGTTGGTAACACTGAGCTTCAACAACAGTATTCCGCTCGATGACATATCCAGGAAATTATTTTACTTAATTATTTTAGGTATGCACACCATGAGCTGTCCTTTGCTCTTCTGTGCTTGCTTAATGCACAGAGAAGGGGTCCGAGGATGTCACTAAATACAGACCAATGGTACAATTTCATTGATCTATAAATAAGCCCATGGGATAATGAAATATTTA
Organism: Ambystoma mexicanum; assembly: GCF_040938575.1. NCBI lineage: Eukaryota > Metazoa > Chordata > Amphibia > Caudata > Ambystomatidae > Ambystoma > Ambystoma mexicanum. Next base: position 989,818,099 of record NC_090926.1, on the reverse strand, counting down.
CCTATTTACCCGACGTACAGTCAGTTTCTATACCCTGGACCATCAGTACTTACAAATAACAGGGCCAGGATTTAATTTAATTCCCTTTATAGAATCACTCATCTCAGGCTGGTTTACCCTGATATCATACTCACATATGAATTTCTTTTTGGCCGCATCACAGGCAGTTGGACACCCTCTAAGGACTGGACTGGTTCAATTCTCCCCCACTAGGAACAGGTGGGCGTCAGTCAGCAACATGGGATTAGCTTTCCTTTACAGCATGTCTGCTGTCTTTCAATGAAGAAAGCCTGGGGCTTTTTACTCCTGCTAGGCCTCACTTACAGTCTCTACTTATAATCCATCAATGGGTCAAAAAAAGACAGAAATCTATTCCTACTCCTTCCTGTTGTTATCAATTCTGCTTTCTCTCATCACTCAGTGAGTGGGCGAGTGAGCTTGTCAGTCTATCTCTGAGTGAATGTGTATTGAATGTTTAATAGAACAGTAACCAAACTTTTTGAGGTGTGTATACTTTCCCCAATCTAACTGGCCAATGTAGGTGATCGGACAGTGTTCAATGGTTACATCACAGTAGACATAGCCCTCTGCAGTCATAGGGCATATTAATGAAGAAGGCAGTCTGATGGGAGTAACTTCTAGGTTACCCAGGTTACCTACCATTTATAAATTTGTAATTTCTACACATATGACCACTTCACTATTTTGCTCACCAGATTCCTCTCTCTGAAGTGAATCAAACAACACAATTCTCATCATAATAGGACCATTGGTTAATTACTTACAGATATTGGCTTATAACTTATTGATACTTTTCTGTAGAAATTATTTTTTGATCTCAAAGGGACAGGTGTGTCCCTGCAGACCCTATGACCTATGACATACTAGCATGTGCCATTTCTTTGCAAATTCGAAAATGACCTCACACAAATTATGTTTCTCTGCCACCTAATGGAGCATTTCTAGCTGAACATTACAAAAGACAAAATAACTTTCTACACGTTTCTGGTCAAGAATTACGGGGAAAATAGTGAATCCTACTGTGAAAGAAGTGCATTTTCCCAATGCAAAACATTAAATAGCATCTAAAGTTGGGCCTGTCACCAGCATCCATCTGGTGTATACTTTCCCCAATCTAACTGGCCAATGTAGGTGATCGGACAGTGTTCAATGGTTACATCACAGTAGACATAGCCCTCTGCAGTCATAGGGCATATTAATGAAGAAGGCAGTCTGATGGGAGTAACTTCTAGGTTACCCAGGTTACCTACCATTTATAAATTTGTAATTTCTACACATATGACCACTTCACTATTTTGCTCACCAGATTCCTCTCTCTGAAGTGAATCAAACAACACAATTCTCATCATAATAGGACCATTGGTTAATTACTTACAGATATTGGCTTATAACTTATTGATACTTTTCTGTAGAAATTATTTTTTGATCTCAAAGGGACAGGTGTGTCCCTGCAGACCGTATGACCTATGACATACTAGCATGTGCCATTTCTTTGCAAATTCGAAAATGACCTCACACAAATTATGTTTCTCTGCCACCTAATGGAGCATTTCTAGCTGAACATTACAAAAGACAAAATAACTTTCTACACGTTTCTGGTCAAGAATTACGGGGAAAATAGTGAATCCTACTGTGAAAGAAGTGCATTTTCCCAATGCAAAACATTAAATAGCATCTAAAGTTGGGCCTGTCACCAGCATCCATCTGGAATCTTCAGTTCTTTAGTTGTTGGCTCTGTACTACCCAGAGACCTGGCAGTGGTAAGGTCTTTGAAGTTCGGTTTTTCAGAGCTTTATGACTTTTGGCGCTGGCCCCTTTGAAAGATGCCTAACATCTGAAGCTGGGCTCAGGTGTTAAGGATCTCAGTCTGTTGAGCTGGGCGTCTCACTAGCAAAGTGTACCTGAATGCCTGGATAACTAGGATCTCAAGGTTATCCACAATGTAGAAAAGGTCAATAAGCAATGAGCAAACTCAGACCCAACTCAACACAGTGACAGGAACACTCGGTGGCAGGTCAAATCCAAATCCCTACACCACCTGGCACTACCCCGTTGTGTTGTGGTGTAGCGGTAGGCACGAAAAAGAGGTTAATGTGGCAATCTCATAATCTGAGTTGAGGTAGAATTTTAGCATTAACATGCAAGGCATACGGCATAACCCCAGTTACAAGAGGAAAGTGGATGGGAAGACAAAAGGGAGAATGGAGACAAGAGAACAGAACTCTCCAGAATGAGATACTGCAGAAAACATTTACGAGGACTCTGTCCCATGCTGGACGAGAAAAAATCCCTTTCATTTGGCTGTCTCAACCTAGGCTTCCTTTTTATGTCTACATATAAAGCTGCTGTCACCACTGCTGCACCACTCTTCCAGTCGTGCTGTTAACACTCTGACACCAGACTTTATTACAATGCTAATGCTTTATTCGTGGAATTGTGATGGTCATGTGACCGTTACTTCCCAAGGACAAACCATTAGCATTGCAATTAAGCTGGGTGTTAAAGCGTTAACAGGCATTCACCAATTGTTTAAATAGCAATTGGTGGGAGGCCAAAGACAAATTATGCTGTGACGTCATCGCAGCATCATGTGCGAGTGTCCCGCAAAATTATTTCAGAAAGTTGGCCACCCTAAGAAAAAGGGTAACAGGCAAAAACCACAGAGGCAGGCAGGCAGTAATTCACAGAGCAACGTGGAAAGGCTAGTTGCTTGTCTCCCTTTGTCCTTCTCATGTTTTCAGAACAAGGCTAGGCCTTTGGCTAAGCATTGCCGTGGCTTCAGACAAAATGTGCACTAAGCACAGCCAGCGGTACCATGTGCCGTCGCAGAAACACAAGCGGCTTACACAATGGTTATTCGGGGAGTATATTGGGGAGTATATTGGCTCTCCTGATGGGGACTTCACTGGTTGTCTGCGTTTTTTCCTCCCATTATCTGCCACCACTGATACATTTGCCACCCTTCAGACAAGCAGTGTCTTCTTGAGCAAACGGGAAGCGACTGATTCCGTGGCATGCTGGGACGAAGAAGAGGTATGAAGGGATAATGGCCCTCATTACGACCCTGGCGCTAAGCGAAAAACGATGGCGGTAAAGGATTACCGCCATTGTTTTCCGCTACGTCCGATTAAGACCCGTGACCGTTAACTACGATGCCATTAGCGGCATCGTAGTTAACGCTGCCGCTAACTGCACCAAGGACGCGCGCACGCGACCCCCAACACCGTAATTACCGGCATGGCGGAAAGGTACGCGAATGCCGACCCAAGCGGACATGCACCTAACGCCATCACCCAGCCCGTTAAGTACCTTACCGCCATGCCGGTAATTGCGCCATCGCGAACCAACCGTAAAGGGCCTTGTGCAGTGAATCCAGCTGCCACAGGTGCACAGAATCAGCACAGGTGGAGGCAATACAGACTCAGGAAGTACAAAAAGAGCACACCCAACCCCTTCCAGACCCAGTCACACTCCACAATGATACCAATAGGACTAGCAATGTTGGGGCTGGAGGACCTGATAGCAATGCAAGTGCTACAACTACAACAACAACAACAACAACAACAACAACAGGCTGCACAGAGAAGACGCAGGAGGAGAAGGAGGGCAAGGCAGGCCCAGCAAGGCCAACCAGCACAGCCAGTACCACCACGCAGGCAGCCCACAATCCCACACATCAGAGCCAGTCCATTCAACCTCACCGCAGAGCAGATCCACACCCTGTACCGTTTGGACCGGGACACCATCACCGTCATCGTGGGCATGACGCACAACGACATCGTCAGCAAGATAGAAACACCAACTGCCATCCCACCCCTACTGAAGGTAGTGTCTGTACTCCACTTCCTGGCCACAGGCACCTACCAGCACACAGTGGGGCACTTGCATGGTATTTCACAACCATTATTCTCACGTACACTGATCCAAGTGCTCAATGCCCTCCTCAAGCACACAGACGACCACATCTCATTACCACGGTCTGCCCAGGAGATTGCAAACACCAAAGTGGGTTTCCATGCACTAGCCGGCATACCTGGTTGCATTAGTGCCATCGACTGCACCCATGTGGAATTGGTGGTCCCACATGCCATGGAGGTACCGTACCGCAACCGTAAACTATTTCACTCAATCAACGTGCAGATGGTCTGTGACTCCAACAGGATCCTCACACATTGTTGTGCCCGATTCCCCGGATCAACCCATGATTCAATGGTCCTGAGGAACTCCACAATACCACACTACATGGAGCGACATGCAGGCCCAAAATCCTGGCTACTCTGTGAGTCTCACGTCATGACCTTGGTATGGCAGAAAGGGGGGGGATGATGCATACTCCACCTGGCAGAAAGGGGGGGGATGATGCATACTCCACCTGGCAGAAAGGGGGGGGATGATACATACTCACCTGGCAGAAAGGGGGGGTGATGCATACTCCACCTGGCAGAAAGGGGGGGGGGAATGATGCATACTCCACCTGGCAGAAGGGGGGGGTGATGCATACTCCACCTGGCAGAAAGGGGGGGAATGATGCATACTCCACCTGACAGAAAGGGGAGGGGGCAATGATGCATACTCCACCTGGCAGAAAGGGGGGGAATGATGCATACTCCACCTGGCAGAAAGGGGGGGGAATGATGCATACTCCACCTGGCAGAAAGGAGGGGGGAATGATGCATACTCCACCTGGCTGCGACTAGCAGAGACGATCATACCCTAAAGTAGACATTATGCCTGACCAAAGCAGCTCCACCATGTCAAAGAAGGTGTGTTCCAACCATGACACAACCATCTGCAAGTGCATTGTACCAATTTGGACCACTGACTCCAACGAAATGCACCTACAGCACGTCACTATACACCATCTACTGAAAGGCCTGTCCCACATAACAGCACACAAAGGAGGCACATGACGGACAGAAACATCACAACACCACAGCACAGACAGCAAGACCCACAAAATGTCCCTATCAATATCCGGATAGTTCACTGGGGTCATAATGATGCAGACAGCAATGTAGCAATCATGTGAGCGTTGACATCACAGGACACGTGCCAGGTCACCTAAACATACGGTATGGACGGAGACAGTGGATGGGCACTCACAAGGCACTCGACCACCCTGCATACATGGTTTGTTGGCATGCAAAACTGTCCATGAGAGCCATGGACATATACCGTTTGCATAGCGTGAATCCATCAGCGCAACTGAAAGTGTTCCAAAGTAACAGTTCAATGTGCATGTTGGCACGTCATGTTCAGAATTAGATGTAATGACTGACACATACATTGTTTCCTACATACAGGTGATGCTGGCTATCCCCTGAAGAGGTGGCTCCTTACACCAGTCCGGAACCCACAGAACCAGCATGAGGCGGACTTCAACTGTGCCCATGCACGTACCCGTGTGGTGATTGAGCAGGCATTTGGCCTACTGAAGGCACGGTTTCGCTGCCTCAGCAGGTCTGGCGGGACACTCCTGTACTGCCATGAGAAGGTTGCAAAGATTGTCATGGCATGTGTAATGCTACACAATATGTGTGTCAGACGGAATGTTCCACTGCCCCCTGACGCAGAACTGCAACCACCTGATGATGAGGATGATGAGGGTGGGGATGGGGCAGCACCTCAAGGAGGCAGCGATGCACAGGAGGGCCGTGAAATGCGTCAGAATATAATTGCCCAATGCTTCTAGCACACACGGCTGGTGTGTGTAACATGGAGACGGCACTTGGGGCACTGTGTGTGTCTGGGACATGCACACTGTGGACTGTAAACCAATAAAGCACACATACGCAATGAGCAATGTCCACACATTTGATTTGTGCAAATCAAAAAAGTGTATTATCAATGTGCATAGGTCTGAAACACCCAATCCCCCCTCCCCCTGCCCCCTGAACTCCCCAACACAACCAATCCCCCTGCCCCTGAACTCCCCAACACACCCAATCCCCCCACCCCCTCCCCCCTGAACTCCCCAACACACCCAACTCCCCCTCCCCCTCCCCCTGAACTCCCCAACACACCCAATCCCCTCTCACCCTCCCCCCTGAACTCCCCAACACACCCAACCCCCTCCCCCTCCCCCCTGAACTCCCTGCAAAGGTGTGACGGTGTTCGTGGTGAAGTGGGTAATGTTCCATTGGTGCACTGGACGGCCACTATTGGCAGCCCCCTCTCCCGGCACCTGGGGCCCCCCTGCCTGTGCTCCTCAGGTTCCTGGATGACCTGCGGACGGGGCTGGCTGGGGCAGAACTTGCAGCGGAAGAGGTACTGGCCTGCTCGCTACGCTGTGTGTCCATGATTGTCTGTATGAGTTGACTTATCATATTCCACACCGCGGCTAGTTCTGCACAAATGTCCTTGCTTGCTGATTGGATGGCTGCCTTGATGTTCTCAGCACATCTCTCCATGCCTGCACTGGCGCCTCCACAATCAGCAACATGCTGCGTCAGTAGTGAGGCCAATTGTTGTTGCCTCGTTGATATTTGGTCCAGCGATTGCTGGAAATCAGGGGCAATGGAGGTTGCAATTGCCGGCCCAATTGGACTACTCCCCTCCTCCCCTACTCCCACTGTGCTGGGAGTGGCTGGCCATGCATCTCCAGGGGATAGCCCCTGTGTGTCGTCTCCGTGCAGGCTACATGAGGACAGGTGGGGGGAGTGAAGGTGGGCGTTGGGGGAACCTTCAGTGTCATCCTCCATATTCCCCACATCGCTGTCGGAGCATGCTGCGACGGCAGCAATCTCCCCAATGGTACTGCTCCCCGCAGACACATTCCCCTCAGTGGGCAGCAGTTGTTGTGTGTCTTCCGTGGGTGCTATCATGGCACTTTCGTCGGGGGTCATTGCTGCCCTGGGCTGTCTTTCAACAGGGATTTTGGCCTGGTGTGGTTTGGGCATGGGTCCAGCAGAGGTGGAGGGTTGTTGTGCTCTTCCCTCTGTCCTGGGCTTCTTGGCTGGGGTGGTGCCACTCTCGTCCCTGCCGGTGTCCGATTGTGAGCCTGTGGTGGAGCAGAGGAGGGAATGTGTTATTGATGGGTCAGCGAACATTGAGCAAGCATGAAGATTGCCATGGTTTTGAAGGATAGATGGTGGACTTTTTAGGCTGTGACATACAGGTTGTCTCCCTTTTGGGTGGGTTGAGCATGCAGAAATGTGTGTGTCTGCTGTGGAGTGTGCATGCTGCATGTGTGCAAGGTGTGGGTCTCCTGCTGATGTGTTGTGTTTACCGTATGGGGCGACATTGTGATTCCCATGTAAGTGTAATTCAGGGTGTTTTGCATGGCTGAATTGGAGGCACCTACCTGTGTCTCCTGATGTCGGGGCTCCTCTCTCCATTCCACCAACGCCCTCAATGCACTCTATGCCGATCGTCGAGGCACAAATCTCCTCCCATGGCTGCATCTTGATTGGGGAGTCTGCTCCCCCGCCGGTTGCCAGGCCCAGGTTACGATTGGCTGACAGTATGCTCCTTACTCGGAGCCGGAGGTCATCCCACCTTTTGCGGCACTGTTTGGAGGTGCGTGGGGTGGTACCTACGGCACTGACCCGTTGTGCCACGAGTTCCCATATTTCCTTTTTGCGGGCTATGGCTGCTCTTGTCATTTTTGGCGAGAAGACGATGTCCGCCTTTTCCTGCAGCGTTTCTGCCAACATCGTTAGTTCCTCCCGACTGAAGCAGTCCTGCCGCTGCCGATCGCAGGCTTTTTTCACAACTTTGGGCATGTTTAGGTGGGGAAATGGGTGGGTAATGGGTTTTCCAAGGTCTCAGGGTCAGATGTGGTGTGGTTGGGTAGGATGGCAATGGATTGTGTTTTTAAAGATGGCCGCCGTGCTCTTTCCCGTTCCGCCGCGATGACGCTACTTCCGGTTCCGCTTATTTACGGTGACCGCTAATTACGGTGACCGCTAATTACAGTCGCCGCAATGATGGGTGGCGGTAGTGCACCTTGCGCGGCGTACGATGCCGGTAAGGGCCGTTTGGGGGTCATTTACGCCATGGCGTAGTTTACATTACCGGCATGGCGTAATGCTCGTGCGTGATGGGTCGTAATGTGCCGCACTTTACGGCATCGGACAAGGCGTAAACGCTAATTACGCCATGCCGGTAATGTTGGATACTTACCGCCTGGGTTGTAATGAGGGCCAATGTCAGGATCACTTACTTTTTATCTGATGATACTATGCTTGGGGGCCACTGCCTGTGTTATACACTGCTGAGCAAATACAATAATGCTTGGGTGAGTTGGCCACATATATACCCAGTCACTGGGGGGTGGATCCAGAGGGCCGGCCCTACAAAAAATATCTGTGTGCTGTTGGACAGTGGGGTGCATGTCTTGGATGTGGAAAGCCTCCCCACTTTATAAGGAAATGTCGGACTCGGTCTAATAGGATTACTGGTAATTAAGTTACCCTAATATGCTAAGTGGGATACGAAATTGTGGGGGACTCTAATGCGACATGATGCAATATTTGGAAGAGTAGTGGCCTCTGTAATTAAAGGAGTGAACTTACAGAGCCAATCGAGTTTACATATGTGCAATGAAAAGGAAAACATTCTGGTTTAAAAGATGTATTTAACTAAGCAATATCACCCAAACGGGTGTTGGGGGGCATTAATGGGCCAGGTAATGGCCTGGCACAGTTAGAAGCCCGAGTGAGGGCTTTAACGATAGCCCAAGCCACTATTCTGAGCCTCCGCATTGGCTGAGAGATTGCAGCCACACACCTGCCAGCTACTGAATATGCTTAATGTTTACCAAAATAAATATATTTAAATATGAAACAGCATATCAAATCAAAAGTGGTCTGTGCACCATGCAATCCCACAGTTCTTCTGAAAGAAATCCATTATTCGTGCATACGAATTACAAGCATTCTAATGATAATACTTTAATACATTGTGTGGCAAAAATTAAACAATGTATTCGCTTATAATTTCACTTTCCTGTTTGAAAAGTACCTCATTTCACATTCCTGATGTAATTCTAAACATTGCTGAAGGTGACATCTGCTGGCAAAGAGCAGCATTGCCACTCATAGTTTTAAAGACATTTGCTAAGGGGGGTAATTTCAGAGAGCCCTGGCTGAGCCCTAGCTACCTCTGGCCCACTTAAAGCCCAGATAATATATATGTTATGCTACACCATAGTTTTGATGGCTTGAAAAGGATGTGTTAAACAGAGTAACATTTCTGCACCATTTTAGGAGTATCTTCGATGTAATGCGTTTTGTAGTTTTTTTATTATTTTTTGCAAGTGCTCACATTTAGCAGGATCTAAGGTCAAGTAATCTGCAGAATGTTCTCCATCTGGGCATTGACACCAGTATGGAGCAAATGGCCAGGGAGGGTGGAACAGTCTCCCCGGGAGAGGGAGTGTAGAAGGGCATATTAAGGAAACACAGAAATCAAATGATTTCGAAATCTGCAGCACTTATAAAAGCACTGTGTTTTCGTCCAACCATGTAGTGCGATCCAGCAACAAGAGCAAGAAAGACAAGATTGCACCAATTACTTCCAGATGCCATCATTGGTGGATACACCAGTGGAAGTTTGGTTATCATTTGCCAGGGGGGTTCCGGGGGGGGGGGGGGGCGGGGGTAGGTGGGACTTGTCAAGCATTGGCGCCCATCATATGGGGGACGAGGGGATAGTGCCCCTTGTTCTTGAACAACATGGGCTGGAGTGTCTTTTTGCCCCCGTGGTGGTTCTGCAAAAAAACAACAAAATAAATCACTGGGTGTGGCAGTGCTTCTGGCCCCCTTCCTGCTGGGTGCAGGCTTGGTGAACTTCTAGCAGACATCTTGTAAAATGAAAAAGTACTGCTCTCGTCAAAGTCAGAAGGCGCCTCATCACTTCAGCCTTGATTGGGGGAAGAGATGGGGACAGGCCAAGGCTTTTTGTTGTTGGCTTGGGAGAAGTAGGGGATCCTCAAGTAGAATGCTAGCTCAGCAAGTATGGCGACAGTTGCTGGGATGCAGTATGTTTAGACCTCCATGCAAATCATATGCCTTTCTTCCAGTTCCTGCTGCTAAATGTACTGTAAGACAGTGGCGCAACACCCTTGAGTTGAGCGGGCTTCGGCCCGCCACAACCTAAAATGTTGGGCTATGTTGACTTGACCTGGCTGACATACAGTGCCATGGCCGGACATAACAGGACACAGATGTTAAACGGTGCCGGGGCTTCGCTCTTAACAAAGTCCCTGCCATTACTAACATAAAGCATTTCACTGTTAGCACCTGTATTAGTATGCATACATTTTTAGCCAATACAAATCATGATGTGGGGTTAGTACCTGCATGCAGGGGAGTGATTGGAAGGCTAGAAAGAGGACAGGAGACCGCTCATTCTCACAATAGTCCTTAAGTGGGTGCTTTCAGACTTAAAGGAGAGTTAACTGCTTATAACATTGAAGCTGCAGTAGAATATTCTCATCAGAATGTGTAAAGAAGTTGGATGCCCCCATACAAATAAGTTTGCCCCTCACCACAGTCTCTGAAGATCGCACCTCTCTCAACATTTGAAGGGTTAGCCCCAGAAATGCAGGCTTCGTCACCCCGCTGCTGTAAATCATGTTGCCCTCTCACTTCGCTCAGTGTAGGAGTTTCTCCCCTAGTAGCGAAAATCTAAATGTAGGTCTGCCCGCAGAGGGTAAATGAAAATGTGCGACCCGTGCTGTTAAGATGTCTTGGCTGGTAGATGGCGGGGCTCCAGACACTCAGGTTCCAGGAGTCTGCACCCATTTCCGTTGCTAAAGCTTTAAGGAGGAAGGCATTTCCTGTATATTGCATCATTCAGCATGCGGGTGGAGGCGCCTCTTGTTGCCCTTGAGAATTGGTGAATCATGTGCAGTGCTGGAAATTGACAAAATGTCATGTTGTAACTCCCTCCTCGACCCCTTTGGGGTGTGGTAGCTAGATTGTCAAAGTTATGCGGGCAGGGCTGGCGGGCGGAAGTTGGTGTCGAATAATGTGGGATGGCCTGAATGTTGGATGTTTTGCATAAAATCAAAGTGCATTTTGGGAAAACAAGAATGACCACCAATTTGACGAGTATCTCTATGATAGAAATTCAAGCATGCAATCATTCTGTGAATGTAATTTACACTGGGGGTGGTGCTCATTTCATCTGTCATAATACCCAACCAAATAGTTACATTCTGCTTTATACCATGGCACTGTTCAGGCTTGGGTTATCCTGCTTGTGTGCAAAAGACGAGGTTTCAATACAGAATGTAAATCAATTGTATATCCCATGTACCACAAGTGTCCCAGTGCACGCATTCAAACAGCTCGCCGGATAAATTGCAGGGCAAAAAGCTTCCTCAACAAGATGGGGTGTGGACCTTCGATCTCCGCAGAACTGAGTTCCGCCAATACGTTTTTGTTCTTTGCTGGTGGCAGCTCAATCTTGTTCCAGTCCAATTCCGCCCTTGTTTAGAAATGAGGCGTTGCAACATTCACCAAAAACTCCCTTAGACACATACTTCTTTTAAACATAGTTTGCTTACAGAGTAAATCTATGTTAGACTCATCCTTAGCATACCCCGCCATCTAGTGGTTAGATTGGTATGCTGCAGCTAGGTTTTATACCAAACTGTAGCAAACATCCCATCCTTCCACACAAAAATAATTCTTGAGGCTGCAGACAACTACATAGCGATTTCACCCTTATTAAGGATCTTCAGTGCAGTACAGTCTATCAGCATTGTAGTTGGAACTTTAGGGCATGTTTAGCAAACACCAGCAAAGTTAAGGTGGGTTTAAGAAGGTGAACGTAGATTAAACCAGATTAAGCAATTGTGGACATTTTCTTTTGTGTATGCAAAAGTAGATTAAACCAGATTAAGCTTGTTTTTGTGAATATTTTCTTTTCTGCTCGAGTTGTTATAGACTTGCATTGAATGACACTTACTTTGGGTGGCATTTTCCAAACCCCCGGTGTGCCAAACACCGGCCATTTCAGCAGAATTACTGCAAGTGATAATTCTGCTGAAATATCTATAAATGGGGACTAACACTGCCATACTGCCACTTGTAATGCAGAGCGGTTATTCCACCAGACCAAGTGGCAATTACACTGAATTCATTACATGGTATCTTGGCAGATTTACCGCCGAGATACCACAAAACTCATAATGAGGACAAATATGTTTGTCTGGCTTTTACTCTGCAGAGGATTTTCATTCTATTTGGAAGCTGAGTGGGGGCACTGAACATTTCAACTGTGCATTCTCATTCCTCCTTCAAATAGTTCATTAATTTTCATTCTTTAAGATCAAATTTAGAAAACCTTTTTAAGGCTAGGCAAACAATATCCTTCTTGAGTTTTAAAAAGGTGCTTATTTTTAACCAATCCAAAGTCTGGGACTAAAAATAATGGTACATGCGGCTTAAATGTGGCCTATTTCTTTTGTCCTATGGGGCATGGTCAATGGTACGGTCAATGTATACGTTTGAGCGCATGTCTTCATCGGGACAAAATGGAGTGCTGAGCACTGTGTAGATCATTCAAACCAATAATTATTGATGCCTATAGTTGAAATGAAAAATGATTGGGTGGCAAAGGATGTGGAATCTAAACAATGCACTCATTCTATTCCCACTATGTCAAGAGCTATGCAAAGGTGGTTATACAATCGAAAACTATAGAATCTGCAGTCCAGAGTGACCAGAGAAGGCCTTAAACAATACATGAACACTTTTCAATAGTAGGCAAAAAATATGAGCACGTTTATTTTAAAAAGGTGAACCCGTTACCCCTAGTGTATGGAGCAATGGATTAATGTTGACAATTGGTGAGGTAATCCTCTGTGTGTAACGTTAATTGTATGTGTAATTAAATAAATAGATTTAGTCACCAAAAATGAAATACAAAAATCAATCTTACTTCCCTAATTTAATGCATGGAAACACTAACTGATTAAATCAGTTGTAATGGAATGAAGCGAAAACATGCCAATAAATATAGCATTTTTTTTTTACAAGTAAAACAGAAATAATCCACAAAGGTACACAAATATTAATCCAATATTTAGATAGAATTCAACTCGGAGTGCAAAAATCCATTTAGTAGCAGCTGCATGCAAACGCGAGAGCAAGGTTTTTGATTAGCGCAACCTGTGGTGGTGGCCATTTTGGTTCCATTATTGATATGTGGCTGGTTGTCGTTTAATGATATGATAGTTTGATGACATCATACCTATAGAGGCCATTTGAGTGTGCCAGCCTATCTCCATCATATATTGAATTGAAAAAGGTCACAGCAGAATGATGGTGCTGGCAGGCCACATATGTATCCAAGAGGGACCCCCAATGTATGTTTGCTACTCATTTTCCTACTCATGAGATCTGGTCTGCAGGTGAAGATGGTTTGAGGGTTTGAGGGTTTGAGGGTTGCTGCAAGGATTGACAGCGGGCCTCATTACGATTGTGGCGGTAAGGCAACAACGGCACCGGTTGTGCTACCGGCACCGTTGGTACCGTAGTTCCCATACCGCCACATTACCAGGCGTGCAGAGCAGCACCCACAAGCAGATCTGGATGGTAGCAACGGTACCGTTATGTACCGCTGCTACCATCCTCCCCATTCCCATTGAGCCCTATGGGGGCTTAAATGGGAATGGGAATGGGGGCGTACCGGCTCCGGCTCACGCGTAAGGGGAATTACCAGGCACGCCGAGGTCAGAATGGCCCGGTAATTCCCCTTTCACGGGACCTGGAGCCGGACCCGAGGTTGGGGGTAGCCATGCCGGTAAAAACGGCATGGCTACCTCCAACCTCGTAATGAGGCCCAGTGTCTGGCAACCCCTAATGGGGCAGCAGGATTCTGAATGATTTGTGGTTAGTCACGGTTGGTGAATATTTTTAGTGGAGGGGCTAGGTATATCCAAAATTGTCTAGAGGCACCGAGTTTGGAGAGTGAGCCTAAAACACCACAATGGTTTCTGGTAGGCTCTCCCACCGAGAACATTTTTAAAAAATGTCCTTAAATGGGGCATTTTACAGCACATTTTGTGAAAAGTACGGTATAAAAGCACATACAATTTACAATTGGTTCTCTAAGGTTAAAACCATACAAAATCTTAACAAACACCATGAGCCTCATTACAAGTTTGCCGGTCCGGGAACTACGATACCAGTAAGTTTGCTGGTACCGTAGTTCCCAGACCGGGAAACTACGAGTTGTGCTCACTGGTGCCTTTCTGCCCGGCAGGTCGGACTTGATGGGCAGAGCGGCACCCGCGAGCACAGCATGTCGGATGCACCGGCACCGTTAGAAATGGTGCCGGTGCATCCAACCTCCCCATTCCCATACAGCCCTATCAGGCTCAAATGGCGCTGTATGTCCCCATTGCCAGAGGCCGGAAAAAAAATGCAAGTTCGGTGGCAGCCTGCCAGTTTTACCGGCAAGGCTACCGCCGAAGTTGCAATGAGGCCCCATGTCACCAACAGTCAACAGCAGCATTTTATGTGTTCATGATTGTAGCCACAATCTATCTATGGCAGTAACAGGCATTGTAAATCACTTGCATGAAGCTGTGTCAGCAATATTACACGGCCCACGGTAGTGGCCGTGTAGTTATGGTTAAGTTGCTAAACCCATAGGAAGAGCACTTTTTGGGCGGCTTATAACTTCGCTTCCCCTGGACGAATCTGCACTTTGCAGAAATGGCCCACTCTGAATTTTTCTACAAAGTTTGGTGAGGTTTGGTCCAGGGGGGCGCAAAGTTATAGGTGGGGTTCCATTTTTTTTTTTTTCCCATAGACTGAATGGGGAAAAAACTTTGCTCACGCCTACAGCCCAAACCGCTAGACGGATTTTCACCAAATTTGCAGCAGGAGCAGCGGCTTGGTCCTGAAAGTGTGCTTTTGTAAATTTGGTGAAAATCCATCCAGTAGTTTTTCTTTTTAAAACCGCCAAAAAGTAGGTCACAAAAAATTAGTGATATCTATGTCCGCTCTGCGGACACACTTCCCTGTTCGCTCCGCGGACAGGGCACCAATTGGTTAATCGGCTTGCGTCATGTCCGCGGACATGCGACGTGTTCGCTGATTGGATGATGAAGAGCGTGAAGAGGGTCAGATTTTTGGAAACGCCCGCCAGCTACAAAAAATAGCGCTATACCTTTAGTGACTGAGGGGTAGCCTGTGGCCATGGGCAGAGGCCAGATTGTCCGGGTTATGGAATAAGGTAATGATCTGGACAATCTGGTTACTGGCCAGGACCACAAGGGACAAAACATAGGATTAAAGTAGCCATGTCCACCTGGGACTGGCTTTGTGGTAAAGTTATTTGAAATTCTTTGATGTCCTGGGTGTTAGTCGTAGCAATGCACGTAGATGGTGCAAGTTATGGTTGGTTAGCTTACCGTAATTGGGGAATGTGCAGTGTTTTTTTGGTTTCACTGTGAAGTATAACATCCGTTTAACAAAGTTTTTTTTCTGAATGTACATATATATATATATGGCAGGGAACGAAAACAAAGGGGCTAAACATGTGATGTCGTCAGTGATGTCGTCAATGACATTTGTGATGCCATCTTTCATGTTCTGGGTGTTAGTGTTAGCACTGCACAGTGGTGATGGCAGGTATAAGGGCGTAGTTTACCATAACTGGCGCATTTCAGGGGTTTTCGGGTTTAATTTGAACGATAATGGGAAGGTAGACATTTTCTTTTAGTGAAGTACACAGGTTTTTGGTAGGGCAACTTAACCATAATGTCCCCTCAACAAAGTTGTTTTTGTAGTGAATTTTACAGGTTTTTGGAAGGGCAACTTAATCATAACATTGTGTCAATGAAGTTGTTGTGCTGAATATACACTGTCATCATGTGATTGTGGGAGATAAGTAGTATAATGTACATACTTGATATACATTTAACATAGAACATACAGAACCCCCTCCCTATTGATGTTAGAAAGGGACGGACTGAGCGCCTGTTTGCGGACGGAGCGGACGGGATCAACATTACCCAAAGATGCAGGGGGTATATGAAAATGTACTATTGTCTTACACAAAAAATTTGCAACGTAGAAGAAGGACATAAAGACATTATAAGTAGTAATAAGTAAATATGGAAAGCTAAAGGTGTGAAATGAAAACGACACATTTAATAACCATGTAGAATGAAATGGATGGTACCATAAAAAAAAGGATGCCTCCATCGTAATCATTTCACAGTAACTCTGCAGCCTGGACCGACAGTGGACAGACTCAGTAGGACGAAGGGAAATTACATCAAAATAGTGAGTGAAAGTCAAGTGTAATTTTTTTGGTATGTGGTGCAGAAATAATAATTTCTTTCTGTTGTTTTGACACAGAAATGGCTAGTACTTTGGAGTGGCTGGAGGAGAATTTTCCGCATGGGGAAATGTCTGAAGACAGCGACAATAATGGTACACACTGCTCTGCATATGCAAAATAATGATCAGTATTTTATAGGCATTTAACATATGTATATTTTTTTTGGACAGACCAGGAAAGAAAATAAGAAAGGCCAACAAACGAGACAGAAGAAGACAGGATGAAAAGGATTGAGCAGAAAATGGATGTACTGAATGACAATTTTAAAAGTTTAAGGGAGTTTCTGGAGGACTGTGTGAAAGGAAAAGTACGTCACCATTGTCCCACCTGTACCTGCCCCGCTTCTTCATTCCCCAGTGAACCATCCCCAAACCTTCAAGAAGAAAATAGACACATCCATCCATTCTTCCCCTCACAAATCTTCTCCTCATAACCAGCCCGTGTTGAATCCTAATTCCCCTATATTTGTGTCAGTATCTGCTTCCCCCGCTATTTCTTTGGATTGAAGTGTGTGTCTGCATGTGTGTGTGTTTGGATTGTTTTTGCATAATAGTTGTAGTTATAAAGTTTCAGGGAAATTAGTTTTTTTTAAAAAGACTTAAAATGTTCATGAACAGCGCGCCTGTTCGACCTATCCATAAGGAATGGTATGTGGGTGTTGTAAAGGCAGTAGACCTACCCTTGCTAATGTCAAGTAAGATGGAATTGATGTTTGACTGCAACATCTGTTCAAGTTGTGCGTACATAAACAGAAAGGGGCGTCCTAAGGACATGATACCTCTCCCTGCCGCTTACAAACAAGATCAAACATGTTTGTAGAACACACCAGGTGACCGGGATGGCTGTAAATGAGCGAAATGGGAGTGTGCTAAGGACAGTATACCTGTCCGTATCATCCGCAGTCAAAATGGTGGCGTCCGTAGAACAGGCGCGGTGGCCGACAAGTTCGTAGTCAAACAAAATGGAGTTGTCCTAAGGACACTGGACCTGTCCGTACAGGGAGCATATCATGTATGCACATGCGCAGTACAACCATAAGTATAGCAAACATCGCGCCTGTCCGTCTCACTTGTATCGCACTTTGAATTAGTTTGAGAACCCAAATACTGTCCGTAGGACACTTGCGCTCATGTGCAAGTTTGTTACTCTGCATTTGCTGTCCAGCGGACTCCCATTACTGTCGCAGATGTGTTCGGGACGTTATCATGTGACCGCACCCACGCTGAGCGTGTGAACTAATTTGCGCAGTTTGTGTGCTTCCGCAGCAGTACAAAAGAACTTGTAGACACAAGGCAAAATATTGTACAGTGTAAAAATATAATTTTACATAACCCAGACAATAGCTTGCCTGAGGACTTGTTGTGTAAAATGTTCATACCGCTTTGCAGTGATGAAGACGGTCACGAGGCACACCCCTCCACCCCTATAAATGGCCACACCCCCAAGTGCATCTTCATTGTCCTTCTAGCTATAGCACATTGAGGTGTACTGCTTGTACTACTGTAGTGACCAAAAGGAAAGTAATTGGTATGGCTTCCATGGCTGCTATTGGTTTATTAGCCTCTGCACCACCCCAAACCTGCCACCACCACCACCTCCCCAAGGGCCAGCAGAGAGATATACGGGTGAGGATGTAGAGAGTGAGGAAGAAGAGGAGGAAGAGAATGAGGTGGACGAACTCCGCACTAGGAGCACTCGCCGGGAGTCGTGGGTGTGGCGGTTGTTTTCTGTTTATGGGAACGTACCAAAAGCATGTGCGAACCTGGTGAGGTGTAATGAGTGCCAGGTGGTGCTGAGTCGCGGGAGATTTGGTGCGTACAGCTTTGGTACGACAACCATGAAGCGACACCTCACTTCGTTCCACACTGCGAACATTCGCAAGGTGGTGCCATGTGAAGAGCGCAGTCGATTGAGTTCCTCCACACCATCCTCTGTCTCCGATCCTCCCACCACAAGAGACACTCCTGTGGGGGAGCGCCTCCCTCCAGCTGCCTCACAAGCCATTCCCAATGCTGTTGACCCTTACCTTTCAAAGGTGACAATAGTGTGTATGTATTGTGACGTAGTACTCTGCAGGGGGGAGAGTTTTCGAAGTGCTTATGAGGCTACGGTCACGGAGCACCAGAAGATCTGCTCCTTACCTAAGTGAAGCTGACCCTATATCTTTCTCTGTCCACTTGCCCTTTCTTATCCCCGTGGCTGGTGTTCCTTCCTTACCCTCCTTTGGCCTCCTCTCCTAGTGTGTTGTGTGCTGGGAAGCAATAAACGTGAAAACAACAAAAATTACAGAAAAGGCTCTTTTCAGAGCCGCCTTTCTCAGTTTAACAATAGAACTATGAAGTGACCATTGTAGACCACCGCAGAGTTGTGGAAAAGTTTGCGGACAGTCATAGGGAAAAAAAGGAGGGTGCAAGCGGAGCAAACACAATGAAGTGTACGCTGGGAGTAAGTGGTGGCTCTGAAAAGACCCTTTCAGTGGTGTGTTGCGTGGGTCAAAAACTGTGGATTGGAGAAAATGGATTGTCACATAGGTTACTGTGAATCCAAAAGAGGTTGCGATGCATTTTGTACATTGTGAAGAAAAATCTGATTGCCAGCATATGTGAGATGGACTCGATCTCTGCAGAAAATGAAAGAACTGTGAAAGAAAATGTTTTCATTGTGGAATGAGGACATGCCAACATCTCTTAAAAAGGCACAAACAGCCTTATTCACATTGCGTCTCGCTTTCTCCATTTGTGGACCAAAAGCAGAAGAATGCAGCCATATTTGTCTTTGTGCAATACGGAAAAAAGGTATTTGACAATTTGGAAACATGTCCATGAGCTTCGCAAGTCCTTCCTTCATTGAAAATTGCAAAGAAATTCCAGAGACATGGCCTAAACTGTTTCCTTTGCAATGAAAGATAAGTATATATGGAGGACGCTCTGGCAGTAAAGTAACACAGAGAGGTACCAAGTCCAGCCACCTCGTGCCACGCACACCATACCAGTGCACACGCACGCCCTATCAGTGCACTTCCACATGAGGAAATCAGATAAACTGCAGCTTTCTGCATGCACCTTCAACCAATGTATCCATGAATCTCCCAAAAAAAAGCCTCGGCTGTGTGGTCTCCTGTCAGGGAGAAGACGGTCTTACTAAATCTCGCCGTTCAGAACACACCCACTGAACTTTATTGACCAATCCCTAGCTACGCTCATTTTCATTTGCATGCGTCTCCACCCCAGAATCCCCGTTGGTGATATGCGCTGGCTGCAAACTATCGCCATGTCCGCAGAGCGCAGAGCGTGACGACGGTACATTAAAGTATTATTCCCCTTTTTCCCCTTTAAGGTGGGCTCTGAAAAGAGCCGTTTTGTTTTTGTTTTTGGCCAGATACCTTACAGACATCTGTTATTTTGTTTATTTTTTGGTATTTTTTGTCCTTACTTTACTCCGACAACCATTACAGTACCTTCTCTAAAGCAAGCCTTACGTTCCAAAAGAATATTGCATTTCCCAAAGAAGATAGTGCAACACCATCTGCTTCAAAATAATCCGCATTACTTGGAACAATAATTTTGTGGCTGCAGAAAAACATACCAGCGCGTAACATAAAAGCATGCATGCTGCGATTAATGATACACCTCCCAATACTTTGATCTGGACAGAAAAAATAATTGTCCCATTTTACTCTAGGGAGTAAACCAGAAAAAATGACTTTCGCAGTTGGTAAGATGTTCATGAGCGCTTGAACCAACTGTCCCAAATCTGCCAACAAAGTACGTGCAGTCACGTAGCCCAAATGGCAAGCACCGTAGTGCAAAATTACTGCATGAGGAGAGGTCATCGTACGTATGTCTCTGCAAACTTGCAGAATTGCCGCAACATTGGCATCAGTCTCAACGTTCCACGCCACCTCCACTCCTCTCACATCGAAATGGTGTGCCACATGCCTACTCTTGGCATAATGTTGTAAGCCATGGACAAAAATGTCTCCAAGCACCAAAACCTTGACCCTCTCCACCTCTGCCATCTTCAGTGTACGCACCGTCTTTCGACACAAAAGAGTAATGTGAACATCTGATTGGCTGATGCCTTCAATCCCCTTTCCATGCAGGATTTGCTGTAGAAACCTGTATGTGACACGCCCTACCCGGGGACAAGCGTTGCCTACGTGCGGCACGTAACTCTTACCCAGTCCTTTCACCCTTTCCACAGCGGTAGCAAATCGAGTCCCTCATTGGACACAACTAAGCAGTCACACAACCATCCACCAATCACATTTAACATCGCTAAATCTAACTCCGTCATCAACATTGCGCACTTACTGTCGATAATTCTGAATGGAAGTCGGATATCCTACTTCAGAAGCTACTGTGCAAGTGTTGCGAATTTCTACGTACAGCTCCATGCATGCGCACATGTATGAGTATCGAGTACAGGTATGTATATTTTAATCAGAGAACATGTGCAACCCTTATGATTTAATTTAAACAAATTAATGCCGCTAAATGTGCATAGGCAATACAATCCAACGCTCCCCCTTTTAAGTGCAAGATGTCCGATTTATCATTGACAAACCGCACGACTTCTTACTGTCTTCCGCATAACATATACATACGTTGCGAGCATGCCTATTTTGGGCGAAACTCGATTTTGTATTAGAAAATGTCGGAGTTGTGTACTGTGTACGGGCTACAGTAATTCTACTTGCAATATAATCGTATGACAAAAGTAAGCGCTACCGATTGCTCTGGTGAAATCTCCCTCTGAGGGTCTCCCGATTTTTTGGCATTGTGCTTTTAAATTGCAAGTAGAACATTTTTTCCCATCTACTACTATGCCCTATCGCTTACAAACCTCTCTCCTATAGATAGTACACCGCGTACAAAACAAGGCATTTTCATAATCTTAAAAATGTAAGCAATTTTGAAGGACTTGCAAGTAACATATTGCAAATACCATGCAAAGGCTGCACAGAGTGAAGTGAAATACACACATGCACTGGGTTGAAATATGAAAGGAGAATGCTCTGAAGAAAGATGCACAATTAATGTGTGCAGTATCGTATCAGCACTGCTGTAAACACACAAAGTAATTAGTTTTGTTTTTTTTTAATTGCAGTGAAGACTACTCTCCTGAGAATCAACAGCATCTACACTGCAGACGACATATCCTAAGAAACCTGGTCATTTTGCAAAAAAGAGTAAGTACAGTACTACCTTTATATTGTAACTACTCCTCAAAGAGGCTGCTTGGATTATTTGTTTAATTTGTGCACCAAAGCAAACATTGATTTCTGAACCATTCTACCTACAAATATCAATTTATTGAACAAAGAATAACAGGCAGAATGCAAATCCCTATTTGTTTGGAACTTAAATAACATACGTAAGCCTTAGAAGGTTAGATTTAGAAAAGAAGTTGCTGTTGCAAGTTTATGGCATTTTGTTTATTAATAATGCTTCTCGTCACCACTAGCCCACTTTGTACTCTCATCTGAAGCACATTGTAGTACTATACAAACAGTAAAATAGCCTTACCAAATCATTGCAAGAGTCCAATGCACATTCACACACCATGACAAAGAGCTTCCACATCAGACTCATGCACGCATGCACACAGCACACATACATTGTACAACAGACCAAAGTATGCCTTCTTTTTATCAACAGACAACAAATGCCTACCAAAAAGCAACTCTGTAGAAAGGAACGCAGAAGTAGAGCAAATAAAAATAAAAGTGCCCAATCTAAGCATCCATCTGTTGAAGAGTTTGTAGAGAATGTTGGAACAAACCAGCTAATGCAGTCGGTTAGCAAAACAAAGGAAGCTTCAACTACTGAAACTTTACCTCCTCCATCAAAATGTGTCACAAAACACAAAAATGTTGGTAAGAAATCGGCCACCAGTACAGCTAACAATGCTCCTACTAATCCTGATAGTGTAACACAAACCCATAGTAAAAAAGTATTTTATCAAAAATGTTTCATCACAGAGTCCTTCAGAATCTACTAAGAAGAGGACTAAAATCATCCTCACCGCTTAAAACCTACCGTAGAAAGTTAATCCTACAAGCTCTCATGGACAGTGCAATCCTTCTCAAAAGGAAGTTGTTTATATTAGTGTTAAATAGAATGAAAGCACTAACAAAACTAAGTACCAAACTACAAAAGAAACAGCAATAAACAGAATGTGAACAAAAATAATTTCTTAAATGATTGTGGTGGTGAATGGAGTCACACAACAACCACAGAACCATATTTTAATGAAGAAGCATACAAACAAAATCAAACAAACACAATTGCCATCCATAGCAGTGGACGAGGGTATGAGAAAATCAATACTACCATCATGGAACAAGAAATACTGCTTACAAAAGTATCCTCTGAAAACTCAGAATTACCTCTCGATTCAACAGAACCACAAAATCCAGTATACAAATGGCTGTGCACATCAATGTGTGCCATTCCAAACAAAGCTTTCAAATCTTTACGTCAGTTCCTCAATCAGTATGTAAAAGGTAAAGACAAAACTAAAATTAAAGTGCTGCAAAATATGGATATTTGTCCAGTGCGCAAATACACAGGACCACAAGGACATTCATTAGCCTACATTTCTGGGCCTATTTATATATATTTATATATATAAAGCACCTTCCATGATATCAAAAGGATATCAATACATCATTCAAATGTAAGAAATCTAGTGTATAAAATATACTGTGCAAAAAGTCTAGCTTCAGAATTAGGCAATTTAAATAACACTCTTCTGCATGGTACTGTTATCAATGATGTCTAATTAACAAAGCTTTTAGCAATCTCACCTTTACAGATCGAATAATCCCATATAGAAGAATCAAATGCTGTGGTGAAAGCTCCCCTGTGCCCGCCCTGTCCTCTCAGACCCGGAATGGAGATAACGAGGGGAAAGCACAGGACCGCCAGGGAAACCCTCAAGAGGGAAGAAAACCCTGGTTGAGCCCAGAAATCACGTGGATCGGAGTGGATGCGAAACTGGAATGTCCTCGATTCGTGGCAATGGCTGGCAGTCGGGAAGGCTGAAGAGAATTTCAGAGAAGGAGGAGGTCAGGATAGTATACTGATAAGCGGAAGAGAATTTCTCTCACCAGCCATGGCCGGAGTCGGGAGTTGGAAGGCCGGTGTTGGAACATGGAAGCAAGGTGAATGGAAGACAGGAGCTCTACTATAAACAGATGGGTAAGTACCAAAGCTGGAAGGAGGGAAAGCCTCTTGGATGGAAAGCACTTACTCCTAGCGGGTGCCAAAGATATGACCACGCCTCGGACAGCACGCTTGAATAGGCAACGGGGAAAAAGGCTTGGCGGGCTGAACTGAATGCTGAAATGGAGCCAGAGGGGGAGGCTGGTGACGAGATCTGGGAAACATGAAAGAACAGGATTAGTATAGCAGGGAAAGTTGACGATGAAGGTAAAGTAAGGCAGTAGAAAGCCTAGTGGCGAACTCACAGAGCGTCTGTAGCAACAGAAGCGAAGCAAAGAGCTGTCGGCTTCTGTTCCGGATAAAGGATCACGTGAGCGGTCGTTGGCGTCTCGGGAGGACGTGAAAAAACTGGTCCTCTGCACTCCGTTCGGAGATCACCTTGAGCACTCATCTTGGAAATACTATTTTGAAGCGTGCCGCACAAGCGGTTACACGCCCACAGAGACCATCTACCGCAATGTGTAACAGGTACACCCAAATACTTAAAAGAAGAAATTGACCGTATTCAGGGAAAGTATTTTGGAAGTGAAAGCCACTTACAAAATGCAATACTTTTGGAACATAGTAGCATTAATTCTGCACATAGCAACCTTCTATTATACACATACAGAAAAGAAATAGTAAAATTTAAAAGGTCATCGGCTGAAGTACCAAACCATGTGTGTGTGTGTTGCCGCTGAACATTTTACAAAGGGAACACAAAAAATGTAGACAGCATACACAATAGAAGACAATGAAGATTTTAAATGGTTTGAATTAGCTCTCTACCTTTTAGCAGAAAATAAATATGAACTAACTGAACACCTAATATGTTGCAGTTACTGTAGTACAAAATTAGACAACAACCACACTCCTTCACGTGCTATTACAAATAATATGGAATTGTTCCCACTACCAAAAATCCTGCACATCTCAATTTGTATGAGAGCATAATAATTCAAACAGTTCACCCATTTCAAGTAATTATACGGCTTCAGCCAAAAACAGCAAAATTACCTTCCTCTGAATTGGTGAAAGGCATTTGTGGCAAAGTAGTTTATTTGCCATTAGATCTAACGGAAAATGTACACACTCTAGGAGTGCAACATTCAATAGAGCATTCTTTAATAGTCTTGGTAAATGGTGTACCAACAAAGGACAAAAAAATGTGTCAACAACTGGTGGACTTACATAAAGTTAGACAAGCATTGCAATATCTAAAAGACAATAACGAGTACTACAAGGAAACAAATATTGATGAAAGCTTATGGGAAACAACTGAAATAATTCAAGAGCCATCAGAAAGTGGACATTTCGAACTTCTGGATCCTGCTACAGTATCCACTCTTTTGGACCATTAAACAATGTATCCATTGCATTCCAATGAAAGCATAGATGATGCACTAGAAACTTACCAAATGCGACAAACCAAAGGATCACCAATGAATATTTGGGAAAAAAGTATAGAAGCACGTGATTTTCTACTGCTATTTCCTACTGGCAAAGGTGGAAGATATGATGATAGGCCCACTCAGATTGGGGCATCAGAATACCGCTCATTACAAATGTATTCGCAAGATCCCAGATTTAGACAAAATGTGGAATACATATTCCACCTACTCTATGAAGGTGAATTAGCAACACTATGTTATGGAGTTGCACAAATTCTTAAATCTGGAACCCACTTTCAAAATATGTCAGCTACGCAGTTAATACAAAAAGTACAGGAAAAAGATGAGGTTTTACAATCAAGTATAACAAATTTGTTTGCAAGCACGCGTGGTACAAAGGAATACTGGTTCAGTCAGCACAGAGACGTGCATTGCATGATCAGAAACCTTGGACCACCGACTTGGTTTGTTATGCTAAGTTGTGCAGAATATGCAAGGGAAGATTTGCATGAGTTCCTACGCATAGCAAACAGCAACAAAAACAACATAGATATATTAACACCTGGAGAACTTTGCTCTCTAGATCTAGTTAATGTCTCAAGATATTTCCATCATCGTTTCATTGCCATGCTACACTTTATTTGCAGTAAAACTGTTCCTCCCCTTGGCGAAGTGCAGCACTTCTTTTGGAGAAAACAATATCAAGAGAGAGGAGCGCCACATAGTCACATGCTGTTATGGATCAAAGGTGCACCGAAATTTGGGCACGACAGTGATAGCACTGTTTTGCAGTTTATCCAAAAATATGTCACATGTGAAATCCCTTCACAACAGATACATAGTGAGCTGCATGGGCAGATTTTACACTTTCAAAGACACACATGTGGCAAATATTGTCAACGCAAATACAAAAACAAAGGTAAATACTACACCAAATGCCGCTTTGGTTTCCCTAGACCAGTTACAGAAACAGGTGAAGTAAACAACTTCATGTCTTCATTTCGACATAGTGTTAATGGTAAATCACCTAAAAACACGTATTATATAAAAAGAAGGGAAGAATCAAAATATATCAATGATTACAATGCAATCATTGCCCTCTTATGGAATGCAAACATAGATGTGCAGTACATTGCAGACAATTCAACTGCTGTTGCACAATATGTTACAGCCTACTTAACAAAAGCAGAAAAAACAGAGCTTCAAGACCTCTGGGATGCCCTAGCATCAGACAAAACAATAAAAATAATAACGAAGAACTCTTTGCAGGGAAACACATTATCGTTTTCGGAGATCTTTTACAATTGACACCAGTGAAAGGTGAACCGATTTTTAAAACCTTAGCCCACAAACTCTGCCAGAAAACCGTTGGTAGCATAGGTAATGTTAACCTTTGGCAACATTTCCAATACAGAGAATTAACTGAGAACATGCAGCAATCTGCAGATCTCACTTATGCCATCATCTTAAAAAGTATAAGAGTTGGTGTATTATCGCAAGAAGCACAAGTTGTATTGAAAAACCGGCATATAAATGCACTTGGGGATAATGCATGTGCAACTGATGTTATGGAACAAATAGCGCACAAAAATGTCAATTGTATGGCCTTAATGCCAACTTTTGCAAGCTGTTTCAAATTCAATGAAACAACGTTAAAGAAAGAAATGCAACCAATAATAGAAATTAGCGCCGCAGAAAAACTAGACGTACATGGTATGACAGTACCCATGTGTGAGAAAGCCACAACAAGACTAAATAGTTTAGAAAATTCAATCTCCAACACAGCTGGGTTGGAAAAAATATTGAAATTATCCTTAAATTGTAGAGTAATGCTTAAACATAACCTTGACGTAGAGCAAGGGCTAGTTAATGGAGCACTGGGGACAGTTGTTGGCTTTCAATCATATCCACGTGATAGCAACATTCAGTTTGTAAATATTCGCTTTGATAAGGTTTCAGAAGTGAAAAGGATAGGGCGCTCAATTGCTCGATTCCTTCTCTTCAAAGACATGTATGTACGTAGAGAGCAATTTTCCCTAACTCTTGAATATGCAGTTACCATTCATAAATCCCAAGGTCTTATCCTAGAAAAAGCATTGATAGATATAGGAAACACAGTGTTTAAGGAAGGCATGAGCTACGTAGCATTATCACACTTACGTACACTTGACGGTCTATTGCTAATAAACTTTGATTCAAGTAAAGTCAAAGCTGATATTACTTGCATTCTAGAATACAATAGATTGCGTTCACTGTACACCCCTCATCTGAAACAATACCCTGTTCAAGATAAAGTGAAAAGTGGTAAAAGAAAGTAAATGAAACAGAAATGCAACAGAATTCAACAGCAAATTCCGCAAAGAAAAGAAAAGAAGCTAAAGTTTCATCAATTGCAGCAAACATAGAACAACCTATTAGGGAATGTGAACCAGGGACGTCGGCAAAGAAGCACCAGAAAAACCGAAAAATGCACTCAGATACAGAAATTGCTGGGCCATTCAATTTTGTAAATGAAAGTGAGGTAAATTGCTATGCAAATTTAGCAATCAATATTATATTTCAATTGCCATCAATTGTTAACAATATTTACCTGCACAGTACAGACCAATTGTGTTTGCAAGTGTTAGTGCTGCATAGAAATGCAACAAGCAATCCTGACAACACATACAGTGTTCATGGAGTAAGGCAACAATTGGATGACTGTGCTGGAATGGTGAGATTCACTATGAACTCACAAGAAGATCCACAAGAATGTCTAATGTACATACTATTAGTATTGGAAAACAAAAGCATACCTGTAAATGAAATCTTCCAAATTTTGTACATGTGGAAACATACATGCACTCTCTGTAGAAAAGTGATACAGGAGAAAATCCCAAATGAGCGATTTGTGTGTGTTTCCATACCAAATTGTGAGAGCATTCCATTTCAGCAACTTGTACAAAATGCAAACCATGGCAGATTATGTAGTATTTGCAATTCAGACAATCACTCCACCTTACTGATACAATCACATAGTGCCTACATAATACTTATGCTTCTACGTTATAATGCAGATGGCACCAAAAACAACTGTCAACTGACTGGATTCACACACGGTCAAGTGTCACTTGGAAAGAAAACCTTTACAACAGTAGGAATAATCTACCAAGCAGAAGCTACAACCAATGCAGGTCACTACACTGCATACATTAAAAAGAATTCTGGGTGGTTTGAATGTAATGATTGCACCATTACTCTAAAGCAGAGATTGCCAGCTAACGTAACAAATGCGTATTTAATGTTCTTAAAGCCAAAATTTTTCGAAATAATGTGTACTTGAACATTGTCAACAAATTATGTGAAAGACTACAACAGTTAGAATACGCCCACAGGTATCTAACTACCCAACAGAATGGAAGAATGACAAAAATAAATGATTATCACAGATCGTTGGAAACAAATGCACAGGTAGAATACGTGTACAGGTATTTAACTGTTGTTAAAAATCAGCAGGAAGGCATCAAACAAAACAGTAATGGGAAAGATGAAGGAAACAGGACATAACAGCAACACAATTTAATGAGTATCACAAATCTCTAGGAACAAATGCACAGTTGGACTACGCCTATAGGTATCTAACTGTTGTTAAAAATGGGCAGAAAGGCAACAAACATAACATTGATCAGAAAGATGAAGGAAACACTCAAAGGAAACAAGGAAGTAGTACCATAGGAAATGAAGGTTTTTTTTTTAATCCGACAAGGATTTCTTTTCCCCAGACCCAAGGATTAGAAAAGCAAACACAGAAACTGAACGCAATGCCCAGTACACTAGTTTGTAAACTAAATATGAGGGTGAAAAAAAGGTTAACTGTCTATTATGCAATGTAGTAAATTTTCAAAAAATGTAAACACAAACACACCTTTTTCTTTCATCACAGAAATGGAAAAAGTAATACTTCCACCAAATACGATAGTCACTTAAAAAATGTATGTGGATTCTGAACAAAAAAAGGAGTAAGTATATTGGCAGTCATTTTCTACACATGGGAATGTACACGTCTAATCTATGGTACTAATGTGCTGCAGTGCCTGTAGGCTGGCCCTTGCATCTTTGGTGAGTGACCTACCACCTACGCCTTACAACCAAAGTTCCAAGGAGTATAGTTCCTATCCACAACCATTGCTGCATATCAAAACCATGGTCCTTGTAAATTACCTACTTATAAATTTACTTTTCGGACCATTGTCTGCAGCCATGAAGCTAAGACACTAGGGCGTCAGCACAACTAGTGCATTACACCACACCCATATTGACTTGTAAATCCACTGCTTATGACTTCAGGCTTGGGTGCATGGCCTTTGGCCACTGATGAATTCAATAACCTTAGGAAAAAGAATAGAAATTACAGCATGCTGTCAATTTCAATGTTCCCTAACACCACACGTGTCCTTACAACTCTAACAACTCCCCCGTGCACTGCACGGGCTGAAATACTGGCCTTCTTAGACGCCTCATTTTCTGTGCATACAAGGAGGCCATAGAACATACGTCATTAAGAAGGTATAAGTGTATTATTGGGTTCATGGCCTTCGGCCATGCACCCAAGATTGCAGGGTCTCCCCACAACCACCTCAGTGATGTGTAGTAGTGGGGGTTAGTCTATAGGTGTGTTATCCTTCAGTGCTTCTGCCCAGAGGCTTCACTCCTAGCTGTATGTCTGTAGATCATACATGGGATGGGGTTCCAGTGGTTTCCACGTGTAGTACTTATCACTTTGTTCTTGGGTGCATGGCCTTTGGCCATACACCCAAGACTGCACGCACTCCCCACAACTTCCCAATCAAAAAGCAACACTGCGGGTGGCTGCATGGGTGGCACATGCGGCGGTGGTTGTGGCTAGGGCCTACAGTCTTGGAAGTAAGGCCTTTGGCCTTCGGGCGACGGCCATGCATCCAAGACTCTAGGCCCTGGCCACTACCACTGTAGCATTTGACACCCATGGCGGCGTACTAATGAATATAATAATAGCCATCGGAAAAAATAATGCATTCATGGCATGTTGTCAATTGCAATGTTGCCTACCAATACGCGTGTGCTTTCAACAGTTAGAAGTTTCCTGGCCACTGCATGGATTGAAGTGCTATCGTTATTACACCCCACATTTACTGTGTGTACAAGGTGTCCACAGAAATTACATCATGAAGACTGACCCCCAGATAAAATGCATTGATCACCCATGTTTTACAGTCTGAACCCTTCCCAATGCTCTGTGACACAGCAAAAGAGTTTCATGAATAGAGCATGTGTACACTGGTTGTTGCTCCGCTTTCGGCAGATCCAAGATGTCAGGCGCATCCAAACAATCTGACGCAGAACACGTCTCGCAGCAGCCAATGGGCAGAGACGCTGCGTGTCCGAGGTCATGACGCCAGCCCCTTAGCCAATCGGCATCTTGTTCGTGGACCGAACAGGCAAGTGTCACTGCGGAGCAGACATAGATATCACAGATTTTTTCAGACCTACTTTTTGATGATTATAAAGAAAAATACTGCACAGATGGTCACCAAATTTACAAAAGCATGCTTTCTGGACCAAGCCCCTGGACCTGCCGCAGATTTCGTCAAAATCCATCCATCGGTTTGACCTGTAGCCGTGCGCAAAGTTTTTCCCCCATTCAGTCTATGGGGAAAAAAGACGTTTTGGGACACCCCCCTATAACTTTTGCCCCCCTGCACCAAACATCTCCAAACTTTGCAAAATTCAGAGTGGCCCATATACTTTTTTTGCAGTTTGGTGAGGATTCGTCCAGGGGGAGCAAAGTTATAAGCCGGCCAAAAAGTGCTCTTCCTATGGAAAGAGCAACTTAACCATAGGTACATGGCCACTACTGTGGCCATGTAAAATATATAAATGCTGGTCATTAAATTGATTTACAATCACCATTTCTGGCATTAATAGATTTCAGTTTGTGGACATAGTTTCATGAAAGCGCTTTACAGTCTACAGTTTACAATCACTTGCATGAGTGACTTTGGTTACGTTGTGGTGGACCCAATGATCGACAGACTTGTGTGTAGTGATCTCGGCAGCCGCATGCACCTCATGTGGTGCTCTGGGCTTGCAGTTTCTCTTCCCATGGTGTGCACATCCGCACCATCTGCATTCATTTGGCCCAGGAGTCATTAGTTGCCACCTGTGTGAGGTTCACTGTTCTCCTCTCTGGCCACTGGGCGGTTTGTGATTTGTTCCACTGTGGTTGGTGGGGCGAGTTGGAGCTGCTCTGGTGTGTGATAGTTCCCTCTGGTCTCCATACTCCAGTACTCTTGCAAGGGGGATGCCTTTCTCTCTCAGAACTATCCCTCGCAACTTTTCAGAGTTCATGCCATTTATGATCTGGCGCCTGATTTCTTTTTCTATGTCCTCAAACTCACAGGATAGGGCCAATCGCCCGAGTCTGGTGCAGTACGCGTCGAAGGGCTCATCCTCTGTCTGGACTGTGGTGCAAAAATTTAACATCTCAGGGTTCAGCTGTGGCATGAAATGTGCTGTCATTTACAGAGCAGTATACATCTGTGCCATCCTGTACGGCTAAGGAGTTGAAAATATGCAGTACGTCATCCCCCACATTCAATAGCAGCTAAGACCTCATTTTATTCGGTGTGGTTACATCCTTACAGTTCATTGCCATCTCTAATTTTTGTATCCAGATCATCCATGTGGGCCCAACTGATGAAGGGTCTGTATATGGATTGAACGGGCCCAGTGCTGCAGTAGTGCTGCCTTGACTGCGTGCCGTTGCTGGTGAGGTGAGTGATGGCACCATTCTTGCTGGGTGCCTGGCCTGGGTGTGGAAGTGCCTCTGCCATGTTCCTCTTTCTGTTGATTCCCTATTGCAGTGTGACTGGGTGATGTTTGGGGTCAATCCCTCTCACCTGTTGAGCGGCTGCTTTCAGTGGTGTCTGTTAGATGTAGATGCAGGTCATGTGTGCTGTATAGGAGGGCCCAAGTAGACTTCACCTGTGTCTGGATGTTCCTGTGTTGCCTGATGTTGTGTGACACAGCATGGGTCCAAAAAGTGCTCCTTTTTTGAGAGGTCATGGAGCTCCAGTGTGCCATATGTAGGCTGCGGGCCCAGATGCACAAGCAAATAATACATGTCTAGCCAGTATCATGGATAGCCCAAAACTGCTGGGCTTCCGGCTCTTTATTTCGCACGTCATGACCCGCAGTGGGCAGTGACATGACGCGTACATAGCAGGAGTTGGCGGTTTCTCTCCTCATTGCTGGGTGATGCCGCAAAACCCAGGGATATGAAATGAGAGTTCAGGGCATATGTGCGCACTGGAAAGGAAGGTGCAGTGCAATGCTGAGGCCAACCTTGTGCTTAGGAAGGGCCAAGGAGCCCTGCACGGTCCAAGGAGATGATACCGGGAAGGTAGTCAGCCTGATTACATGCATATGTTGCAGTTCTGGAGGAAAACAGCAGATTTCGCCCTCACGTAGACAGGCAGCATGCCGGCTCTGTCACGAAGAAGAAGGCTCTTTGTAGACTCATCGGTTTGGTAGGCGGGTAACGTGAAGTCATTGGGCAAGGTGGGTTTGGGAGGCAGATAGTTTGAAGTTGTTGGGTACTGTATGGGTTTCGGACAGCTGATTTTCCTCCATAGCTGCTACCCTAAGTGGAGCTTGACACCCATTTATAATAACTGAGGAGCTAACAACAAATATAAAAGGTAGTAAGTCATTTATTCACAGTGGAGGAATACAACTGCTTGTCCCCAGGCCATGCTTCAACTGACATCCCCAGAACCTTTTCTGTTGACATAATATGTTCCACACCTTTCCCCTTTGTGTTGGTTGTGTGACTGCTGAATGAGGGAGATATGTGGTACCTGTATTCCTTCACTGACTATTTGTTTGTGGGTCTGAGTGGCGATACCATGGAGTTTGCGCAATGCCATGTTAATGTGTTCCCATCCACGGTTCCACAAATGCAATTTGCAGCTTGCCTACCTGGGTGGTGGGATCTAGTGGGTCCATATCCGTGGATATTGACGATTGGAGAGCTTCAACCATTTTAGGCACAGGCCAGTGTATAACAGCTTTCACTTTAGCACAGCTAATACGAACACCATGATTTGTAAGGTCGTAAGCCAGGAACTCCACCTCAGGAATGTGAAATACACATTTTTCAGCTTTTACAAATAGTCAGTTTTCCCGCAAACACTGGAGTACCATCCTGACATGCTGAATATGATCGGCTAATGTACAGGAATAAATCAGTATGTCGTCTAAGTATACCACAACGTATTGGTCTAAAATGTCATGGAACAGATCATTCATAAAGGCCTGAAAAGTGGCCGGGGCATTACAGAGCCCAAAGGGCATCACCAGAAATTCATACAGACCATAACGAGTCTTGAATGTGGTCTTCCATTCATCCCCCTCTCTTATACATGCCAAATTGTATGCTCCCCTTAGATCTAACTTTGTGAACACCTGTGATGTTCCCAATTGATCGAGGAGGACTGATATCATGGGAAGAGGATACTGATTTTTTACAGTTACTGCATTTAAAGCTCGGTTGTCAATACACGGCCGTAGGTCTCCTTCTTTCTTGGGAACAAAAAAGAGAGGAGAGGCCGCTGGAGAATTCGAGGAAGTAATGAAACCCATAGCCAATGATTTGTCAATGTAGTCTTTTAATACAGTGTCTTCTTTAAGTGTCAAGGAATACACCCTTCCTGCAGGGATCTTTGCCCCTGGTACCAGGTCTATTAGGCAATTATAGATACGATGTGGGGGTAATGTCTCAGCCATTTCCTTATCAAATACATCCAAATAATTATTGTACTCAGAAGGGACAGGATGCTTAAGTGTACTGGACACGGCCCGATATGAGAGGATGTAGCAACAAGAGCTTTGGAGGGACTACCCTCTGTAATGCCATGCAATGACATACATTGTGTGTTGCACATTGCGGAAGGAAACTGAATCAGATGCAATGACCAATCTATGGCAGGATTGTGGTATTGAAGCCACGGGATACCCAAGATGACTTTATAAGCCGGGGCTTTGATGATATCAAAAGCAATCTCTTCGGAATGTCCGTCATCAGTGCACATGACTAGTGGCACGGTTTGATGGGTAAACATACCGGAGACAAGAACCGAACCATCCACTGCGTTGACGGTCTCTGGTTGTTTCTTGCGTGTCAACGATATCTCTGACAAAGAAAGAAAATGGTGGTCAATGTAATTGCCTGTGGCTCCTGAATCAATGATAGCCATTGCCTTAAAGGACACCCCGTTAGCTGTAGTGAAGTTACCAGGGAGATGGAACAGCAAGGTTTGACCAGTCGAAGGTGAGTCCAGAACCGGACTTCCCGACGTAAGGACTTCATCTATTGTTGGGATTTGGCGATTCCTGACTTTCTTTTGGGTTTTTTGGGGCAATCGGGTAGTAAATGGTCTGAGGCGCAACAATACATACATATATTATGAGACCTGCGATACTCTCACTGGGCCAGCGTTAAAGGACCCTTAATGGCTTAGATCTGCATAGGCTCAGGGGCTGGTAACAGAGGTGCAGTAGACTCTGGAGATGAGGGTGACAGAAGAGCCGGCCTCTTCTATCCCTGTCTTTCAGCTCTGCGGGCATCTATTTGTAATACCAAATCAAGTAATTCCCCAAAAACTGTGGGAACGACGGGTACTGTGGACAAAGTGTCTTTTAACTCTTCGGAAAGGCCCTGATAGAAAACAGTAGCCTTCTTATCCTCATGCCAATCCGTTTCTGCAGCCAACTGATGAAAACGAGCCAAATAAACAAGAAGTGAAGAATTTCCTTGTCTATATTTTAGAAGCTCCAAGTCAGTGGCCTGTGTGGTGTACCGAGTATCAAACACTTTACTCATCATGGTAAGAAGTGCATCACAGTTATAGAGTACGTGGCTGTTGGATTCCAGCAATGGATTGGCCCTTGCTGCAGCTGTACCACCCAAGCGAGATAAGACAAAAGCCGCCTTTGTGGTGGATGTGGGAAAGGAAGTGGGATGACACAGAAAATGCAATTTGTATTGATTGACAAAAGTTCTGTATTGTTTGGGATCCCCCAGAAAGCGCTCTGGAGGAGCCAATGGAAACTAGGTGGAAAGCACTACAGGAACGGGTTCCTGACGAGGTGCAAGAAAACCTGACCCAGAGGCTGTAGCACCTGCGTCTGCAACCTGTGGAGCTGGAGTAGTCACCAAAGACTGAAGTGCATTCATGCGTTGACGTAATGCTTCATGCGCATTGGTCAGATCCGTCCGTAAATCGGTGACCATCTGCACTATTTGTGTCAGGGCATCAACATGTTTTTAGGCTGCTAATTCTATTACTCACCACACCAGAACAGCTCAGCTGTTGGTTAGAGATCCTTGAAATGAAGTAATTGGTTCAACTAGTAGAATAGAGAATAGCCTTCTTCCAGACTCCAGTTGACCTGAATTCAAAGAATTCAGGCTTCCTCAACAAGAGAGACTCCTCTTTACGAGATACCTCTCTGCTGTTCTGATAAAGACAGACAGAGGTGTTGATCACACAAAAGAGCGGGGAACATGCACAACACCAAACCAATGCTGCAAGAAATCAGAGAAATTATTATTGACGGTACAGAGTATTGTTCCAACCAACAGACAAGACTCACCAAAAAGAAATACCCGTTATGATGTTTGGCTATAATGTGGAGAAGGTGTGCGGATCCTGAACCTATAAGAGAAACCCCAGACTATGAGCTTGAAATATGTAATAAGGTCATTCCCAATTTTAGATAATGATTATAACAACTGACCTTACTAAAGGATATGCTCTGAGGATAAGAAAGTTCACAGGTCCAGACAGAAACAACAAAACGAGAAAATAATGAAAAGGGATGTTAGTAGAGGAGGAATCACCCAGGTGGCATGAGAGACCCACTAGTTACGGGTTGGTGACTAAACAGCAAAGCGTTCATATATGCACAAGTAGCTCATGTTATGCAGTCAGTTCATACTTGTCCATTGAAGAGTAAATGATTGAAAAAGACTAATGAAGGGATCGGGAGTTGGTTACAATGGAAGTTCCCCAAATAGCTATTTCAAGGAATGTTGATTAAAGTGGAAATTCCCAATATAGCTCTTTGGGTTTCACCAATAGTACTGAGAAACAAGGCTGGACGCAACCAAGAGTATCCTCACTTGTGTGCGCGTACCAGAATACAGAAAATACACACACAGAGACAAGCAGTAAAACTACTTACGCTTGCAGGAGGACAGTCCAGGTAGCAGTCCTAGTTCAGCAGCGGGAAGTCACGTATGAATATACACAGGACAAACTGGAATGCGGTCCTGGATAAACAGACCGCCTGGGACACTTAGATGCTGCAGAAGAGCTCGGGTCCGCCGTCTCTGCAGTCGCTCTTCAGCAGTTCTACGTCCTGCGGTGCATGCAGGAGGGACCGGTTGCCGGCCGTGGAGGCCGTGGTTTCCGCGGCGCCGGTTGTTACCACACTGGAGGTGGCCATGGAGACTACAGGATGCTAGGATGGTGCCTGTAGTCGCTCGCGATCAACATGGTCAGTCACGTGATGCATCACCATGGCAACGGCCGTAAAACCCCTCCAAAAACAGAGAATGCCACTTTTCAGCTGTTTGTTTCACAGCCTGCGCAGCGTTCTACCTGGTCTTTGCATTTACACAGTTTTCTTCGTTGCTTTGGACTTCTGGCCTGTTTTTCCATGGA
The DNA here is from genome assembly GCF_040938575.1 of Ambystoma mexicanum. Lineage (NCBI taxonomy): Eukaryota > Metazoa > Chordata > Amphibia > Caudata > Ambystomatidae > Ambystoma > Ambystoma mexicanum. The sequence goes on along the minus strand of NC_090926.1, from coordinate 989,781,421 downwards.
CTCTTGTTTGGATTGCCCTTCTGTTTTGGTACATAGGTTTTGGACTGCTTCCTCCGGTTATTACGATGCCTGGCTCTGTTTATCTGGACTGCTCTTGGATTACTCCCTTTGTCTCTGGCTGACCCATCTCAACGGTTTTCTGGACCTGTTTTTCCTGGACCCTTGCAATAGTTTGCCCCTTGAATTACACTCTTCTGGGGTTTTGCTGTTTGGATTGCTTTTGGCATTTAGGCATCCTTGACAGGCTCAGCACCATTGGAAACCTGGGTTTTTTCTAGAATTCTGTTACCTAAGCAGCTTTTGGGCGAGGAGCTACCTTCAGGCTTCCTGAAGACTGTCACCTCTCCTTACCCATACAGTTCCTGAAGAACCCCTCTTGGGTAGGTGCAATAGTTGATTTCCTGGTTTTCTCACAGTTGTTTCCACTGTACATTGCTTAACCTTGCTATTTCCTCCTTTCTAGCCATCTGGGGTTCCTGCTGCTCCTGTTCCAGTTAACCTGTGGCCTCAATGACTGGCCAGTGAGTGATTTGCTCTCTCCCTGGCTGGTACTTGGGGACGGAGGTGTTCCATACCTTCGCTGCAACCACTGCTTTTGACAGAAGGTTGATTAGAATCAAAAGGCAAGACAGTCTGGCAAGCGTTCCTTGTTCGACAGCAGGAGATCAATCAAGGCAAAGGCGTAAGGAGATGACAGTCTGTGAAACGCTCCAAGGTTCGTTTAGCATAAGTCCTGATAATAATGGTATTCTGCAGAAATTAATCCAGGCCGGAATAAGGATAGGAGTAGCGCAAGTTAGCAGTGTTGGAATAATGCCACAATTAGCTGCACCAAATGTGCGGCAGATGCCGGATTTAAACCGCAAGGAGGCGGAACTACTACGTACGCGTATCAGCCGTACGCATCTGACGAGTCACATGACATGGGCGAGTCATCCTTGTAAACAATCTCCATGGCAACCTCCATTTTTGCCATAAGGAGGTCCTCGCACACCGATTTAAGTGAAAAGGAAGTGTACATGGCAGAGGGGCATGAGAACTCTGCCAATGTGTAACAACTACATTCTTCTTGTGTAGCACCTATTACATGTTGCAATGGAGCTTCAGAAAATCCCTGAGCAGCTGGAAACTCCATGAATTAACATTTCGCTCATCAGCACAGAAATACATGTGACAGTTAGCAGTAATGCAAGAGACGTTTCCACACATCAAGCATAATTTCAATGTCAGGCATATCATGAAACCAGAAAAGTACCAAAGAAAGGCTATTGTAAGAAAGACTCTGCAGAATTACTGTCTTGGTACAGTCTATCAGCCACCACACATGGTGGTATTCAAGATATTGTGATCAATCAGCAAAAAATACTAGCTGAAATCATATTTGCACCATACAGCAAACAAGCCTCTTTGGGACACAGATGAACATTAATAATAATAGTTTATTTCTTATATAGCGCTACACACCGATAAGTCTCAGAGCCCTCAAATAACTAAAACATTATTATCACACAGAGTGGTACTCAATTTATTGATCTTGGAAGGATGAAAGGCTGCGTTGACCGTGCCTGGGAATCAAACCTGTCACAGCAGGCTGCATACAGATATCAAGGACAAGCACTTAGTTCACTGGTGTTTTACAACTCATTCACAGAATCTACTCTCAAGGACAAGCAGTAGATGAGAACAAAATGCCTTTAGGTCAGGTTGCCACTGTCAGAAATGAGGGAATGACCAGAGACTCGACATGCCATACTGAATTTTGCTACATATGGGGATTGGACATTTTTAAAAAACTTTCTCTACAGGACTGTACCAAAAGACTGCTCTTAAATATTGATGGAATAGATGCACAGACAATGCTGGCAGTTTTGGCTCAGAATGAAGATGCGGGTTCGGAACAGGTGTAGGCTAACTCCCAGCAATCAGACAGCAAAAGTACAACCTGCTAGGGGAAATGGCTAGGTGTTTGTTTGTTTGTTTGCTTGTTTGTTTTCATTATTTGTAATGCGCACCTAACCCGGAAGTAGCAGGGCGCAGGAGCAACAAGAGGATTGTATAGCTTAGGTTACATGTGGCACTGTGGATGGAGTCCAGCTATGGTTACAGTGCTGGGCACAACAACAGTATTGAGAACAGATACGATAAGTCATATTTACATAAAGAATATAATATACACAATTTACAAATTTATAGCAAAAGGGTCAGTGAGGTACCAGTACATTAGTTATCATGTTCCTTGATCCAGTGAATAAGATTAGATCTAAATTGTGAGTAAGGCAGGTCTTCCCTTAAGGAAGGTGGTAGAGAGTTCCACTGTTGTGCTGCTTTGACAGAGAAGCTACTTCCCCCAGTCATAGTACGTTTGAGGTGAACTCCTTTGCAAGAAAGATAAGAGGTTTATTTTGTATGCAAAAGGAACAAGGCTACAGGATATTACAAATTCACTGCCATATAGCTCCCTGATGTCTTTCGTACAAGATTGAGGTCATAAACACAAAAATCGTCAAACATGACACACTCAATATACAGTGTTAATCCCCACCCTCATTGGCTGCTGCCTATATACATGCTAATAATTACATATAGCCCGTCCTCCAATTGGTTCCGCTGTATTCTCTCTCATCTTGACCACACGTGGTTAACATCCTCATTCATCGTGGAATACTGTAAAGCAATTGGTTAACATCAACTGGCACCATCTTACCTTCGATCCTAACCACGTGACAGGTACCTGGTTATCAACGTGAACTCAATGGGCAACTTTGAGGTCAGCCTGGACCTTGCGGACCAAGCAGCCCTTTTCTCATCCCAGACTCATTGGCACCCCCATCATGCCATCCCCACTGTATGGGCATCATTCTTAGCTCTCATTGGCACAATTCATAGATCATGTCGTTCTCCACTTCCCCCTTTATCAGGTCCCCTTCCCAAGCGTGAACCTAGTGTCTCACTAATCAGTCCTGTTATGAAGGATTAAAGGCCCATTTTCCTGCACATCTAGTAGTTTAAATGGAGTAAATCTTGGTTCCTGTTTTGGCATCCCAAGAGCTCTGCCTTCGCTCTCAGGAATACACCTTGGTACTGCGCCGTAGCCCTTCTCTTCTTCAGCTACATGCATTCCTGCCTAATTGGTTCAAAAGCCTAACTGATTTGGGGCCATATGCGTGTTCTTTGCCGCACCTGGGATTCCGGATGGGATGGTGATGCGAGGGATGATGCTTCGTTGTTCTGTATTTCTTCAAAAATACGGCATGCAAGGATTCAGACCTACTCATAAATGCAATATTAGTTTGTGTTAGGACTATTGTACATATTTGCATACTATAGCCCTATAGCCTACATAGTTTGATTGCAACACTACGGGTCAGCTCCCCCCTATGTTATTTTCCCCCTCCCACCAATTGTCCTGGTACATAGCACACCAACAACTGTCATGATCTCTGCTTCCAAAAGGTCAGGGTTTTCCCAACTCCCTTGGAAGCAGATCCATAACCCAGGTTCCGAGTGCCAACCAGTCCCAATTGGGACCTTTTGGACCCAGTCCTGGCGCCAGTGGCACCAGGCTCATAAATATGCCCAGTCCCAGCGCTGGAAGCGCCAGGCTCATAATGCTTGGGTGGACTTACCTGCAGCAGACCATGCTGCTTACTTGCCTGCCAGTTGAGCCTCTGATCCTCTTCTGTTTGGAACTACTTTTCCTGTTGGGTGGGGCAGGAGCCACTCCCTAGATTCAGAACACTGGAACTCTTCTGGAAAACAGGAACTCTTTTCTTACCTAGGCGTGGCTGTGGAAGGAGACACCTAAGCACTACAGGAGGCTATTTAAACCACACCCGATGGATGAATCTTGCTTTGCGTTATTCTGCATCCTCTGCAGCAGAACACTCATCTTGTCTTCTGCATCTGATCCTGGGCCTAAAGAAAAAGGCTTACCATCCTGAATCCAGTCTTCAGCAACACCTATAAAGACAAGAAAGAACAGGTTAGCATTACGGTCTTCAGTGACAGCTCTTCACTTACCTGGTCCATCGGCTGTCACCAACGCCTCGCGCTGCATTCCGGCATCTGAAAGACAAAGGCTTACCTACTCTTCGTGCGATCCGGAGGTCTTCACACTGCATTCCGGCATCTGAAAGACAAAAGCTTACCAACTCTTCGCACGCTCCGGAGGCCTTCGGCGCTGCATCCCGCATCTGAAAGACAAAACAAGGTGCGTTTAAAGACATTGGGGAACTTTAATACTCACGTGCCATTACTCCTTTCCACATCTAACCCAGTGGGTATTCCGGCACCCTGCAGCCGCTCCGTACTTGTACCTGCAAAATAAAAAGACAGTTAGAGCGCATCGTGAAGTAGGCAACAAGCGCTTACTTACGTGCTTCCAGGCGCTTCTATTCATCACACGGGCTCCATCTTCAACTCACTTCAGCCCGTCATCCGCCATCGCCGGAACCCTGCAAAACAAGAGACATCATTACTAAAGACTTTAAAGACATTAGAATTACTCGAAACTTACCGTTCGTGCAGTAAACGACGGACAGCAGTCCTCTGAAGTCAAGAGGCCTGCTCCCCTTATCCAGTGAAGAATCTGGGTACAGCACCCTGCCCCGAGGCAGATGGAGAGCACAGCGTTCACTTACCTAAGGTGAGAGCGTTAACCTTTGGGGTTCTACAGGAGAAGAGAAAGGGAAGAAGAGAGAGACATTCAATAACCCAGTTCCTTAATCCCATATTTTCTATCTGCAGACATCTTACCCTTTGAGTCAGATATACAGTGCACAGAGGTCCAGCCCAAAGAGCCAGCCGTGTGTTACACATCACCTTTGAAGATACGGTATACGCCCAGTCAAGACCGGCGCCTCTACGGGAATCAGGTGAGCGTTACAGAACGCAAAGCCTACCACAAAACTCCCGTCCAGGCGCTATGGAAACCTCGGATACCGACCAGCTAGCCCAGTTACTTGGGGAACTAAGGGCAGAAGTGCATGCAGCCCGTCAGGAAACGAACGCTCTAAGAAGGGAACTGATTATTTCCAAGGAGCGAACAGATGATCTCGCTAGACAATTGCTACAGTCACAAGCCGGACAGACCCCGTTACCCGCATCTGGAGGAAATCTTCCTTCTACATCCTCTATGAATCCAGTGCAGATCAACCTACCTGGGAATGTACCTCTGGCTCCGCCCGAACGATTTTCTGGTGACCCAAAGAGGTTTGCAGTATTTATCAATCAGTGCCGGTTGCATTTCTTATGCCGGCCAGCAGCCTTTCCAACTGATCAAGCTAAAGTAGCTTTCGTGCTTTCGTACCTTAGTGGCAATGTGGCAGACTGGTCGATCCCTCTAGTAAATCAAGATGATCCGGTCCTCCATGATTTTCAAGCTTTTCAGCTCAGTATGGAAAAACTGTTCGCAAGACATTCACAGGGGCAGGCCTTGGACAATGAGCTTCTTTCGTTGCAACAAGGTAATCAAGACCTTTTGGCTTATATTTCGTCTTTCAACAGACTGATAGTGGAAACTCAATGGCCTGAGGACAAAAGGATTACGCTGTTTTATAGAGGTCTACGTGGAGAGCTCAAAGATGTGTTAGCCCAAGTAGTGAATCCCCCACAAGATTGTTCGGACTATATAGACTTAGTCGTTCAAATAGATCACAGACTGCAGAACAGGAAGGCCGATCGTTCCAAGTTTGATGCTCGAGTATTTTCCAAACCGCCAACTCCTTCCAAAGGAGTAGACTCCGGGGAACCCATGCAAATAGGGGGTCTGAAAGGTCCTCTAACACAAAAGGAGCGGGAAAGGAGAAAACAGTTGCAATTATGCCTCTATTGCGGAAACTCAGGGCACTTTCTTCGAGACTGTCCGGTGAAACCTGCCAAGAAGGCAGTAGGAGCTGCAGTTACCAAAGTTACAAACTCTGAGCAGGGAAACGACCTCGCCCGACAAGAATAGAGGTCCTCTTGCCGAGCGTGAAAACCAGTCCCGTGACCTCGCATTTCGTGATACCTATGGTCCTCATTAGCCCTGATAATCCGGATCGATTACATGCAATTGAAGCTTACGTCGACAGCGGTGCCATCGGCAATTATGTGGATCATGAAATGGTTTTGAGGATGAATCTAACTCTTTGTCCCAAGGCTGTAAAGGACGTCATTACTACGGTGGATGGTACGGAGATAGCCTCCGGGCCAGTAACGCATACCACTCAAGAGGTGACGCTAGTAAGTCAAGATGGACACCATGAGAAGATCGTGTTCGATGTGATCAAGGCCCCTCAGTTTCAGATTATTCTAGGAATACCTTGGTTAGAGAAACACAATCCTCTGATCGATTGGCGAGCAAGAACGGTCCAGTTTCCAGAATGTGTCTCTACTTGTCACCCTCCACCTGGTGTTGCACTGGCAGCAATTTCTTCAGAGACTCCCCAGTTACCTCCCGAATACCTAGAATACCAAGATGTTTTCCGGAAGGATCAGGCTAACTCCCTACCTCCTCATAGGTCTTATGACTTCCAGATAGACCTGATAACTGGATCTACTCCTCCTTGTAGTAGAATTTATGCCCTCATCGAGCCTGAGAACCTTCACCTTCAACAATACCTGGATCAATACCTGGCAAATGGGTTTATTCGTCCTTCCAAGTCCCCTGCTTCTTCAGCTTTGTTCTTCGTTCCAAAAAAGGAAGGAGACCTTAGAACTTGTATAGATTATCGCTCCCTGAACCAGATCACCGTTAAGAATAGATATCCGTTACCTTTGATCCCTGAACTCCTGGACCAAGTCAGAAAAGCATGCATATATACAAAGCTGGATCTTAGAGGAGCTTACCACTTGGTACGAGTAAAAGAGGGCGATGAATGGAAGACGGCCTTCCGCACCAAGTATGGGCTATTTGAATATCAGGTCATGCCCTTCGGACTTTGCAATGCCCCGGCCGCCTTTCAATATTTTATGAACAATGTCCTCAGAGAGCTCATAGATGTGTGTGTTGTTGTTTACATTGACGACATCCTCGTTTATTCTTCATCGGAATCTGAACATCGGAAACACGTGAAAATGGTCCTCGAAAGATTGCGTCAACACAAACTTTTCGCTAAGTTGGAAAAATGTGTTTTCAACGTGACTGAAGTTGAATTCTTGGGATTCATATTATCACCTGGCGGAGTGCGTATGGATTCAAAGAAGGTCGATGCAGTTCTCAAATGGCCATCACCATCCTCCGTAAAAGGTGTGCAAAGCATGTTAGGCTTCGCTAACTTTTACCGCAGGTTTATCCCCGAATTCTCTCGAATAGTCCAGCCCATCACTGCCTTGTTAAAGAAAAACAAACGTTTTGAATGGTCTACCGAGGCGGAACAAGCTTTCCAGGATTTGAAGACTAAATTTATCTCTGCACCAATCTTAAAACACCCTCGCCCCGAACTCCCCTACATCGTGGAAACTGATGCTTCAAGCCTTGCCATGGGGGCAGTTCTATCACAAAAGGACCCGGTAACCAATCAGTTGCATCCCGTGGCATTTTGGTCCCGCAAATTCTCGCCTCCTGAAATCAATTACACGATTACTGACAAGGAACTTCTGGCTATCAAGTCTGCCTTTAAGGCTTGGCGGCATTATCTGCTGGGGGCCCGACACACCGTTACTGTGATTACGGATCACCGAAACCTGAAATATTTGAAAACCGCAAAAGCCCAATCCTCTAGACAACTCCGTTGGCCATTATTCTTTGCCGAGTTTGACTTCATAATTACCTATCGACCTGGTACAAAGAACGGTAAAGCTGATGCCCTTTCTCGGATGGGAGTGGAAGAACACTTGATCAACCCTAAACCTGTACCAATCATTCCCGAACAAAGAATTCTGGGTGTAATCGCCACAGAATCCATAGAGGAAGTTAAGGATAAAGCCAGGCAACTTGTAACTCCAGCAGACATACAGAATTGGCATCTGCAGGGAAAGGACTTTGCAGTAAAGGACAACTTATTGTATTTCCAAGAACGATTATACCTCCCCAGCACAGATTTACAGAAAAAAGTAATCTCTTGTTATCACGATTCTTTAATGGAAGGACATCCCGGTATGGCCAAGACCTCAGAAAAAATCAAGCGCTACTTCTGGTGGCCGTCTTGGAAAAAAGATATCAGAGACTTTATAATGTCCTGTGGAGTATGCACCCAAAACAAGACTCAAAAGGAAAGACCAGCAGGCCTCTTACGCCCTATTGACATCCCACCTCGCCCTTGGCATACGCTTTCTATGGACTTCATCACCAATCTACCTCCATGCTCCGGATACAATACGATTCTAGTAATCGTGGACTTATTCTCCAAGATGGCGCATTTCATTCCGCTCAAAGGCTTGCCAACAGCAGCAACTCTGGCCCGAGAATTTCTCGAAAACATCGTCCGACTGCACGGTTTTCCTTCGGTTCTAATTTCGGATCGAGGTAATCAATTTATTTCTCATTTTTGGCGAAGTTGCTGTCGGTCGGCTCAAATTGATGTGAGACTATCGACCAGTCACCACCCTCAGACCGACGGACAAACCGAGAGGACCAATCAAACTCTGGAACAGTATCTACGCTGCATGCTGCAACAAACTGAAAAAACTTGGAAAGACATCCTTTGGATAGCCGAATATGCCTACAATAACTCTGTCCATTCGGGAACTGGGTAAACCCCGTTTTTTCTTTTGTACGGCAGTCACCCTCGAACCTCAGAGTTGGATCCCCTCCAAGATCTTGAAACACCAGCAGTAGACTACCTGCATTCTACAATCACCCAAGCCTTTAAGGAAGCTGTTTCTCACCTTCAAAGGGCTAAAGAACAATACAAGAAAGGAGCAGATCAACATCGGAAGGAAGCCCCTCAATATCAAGTAGGGGATCAAGTCTGGTTATCCGCCAAATATCTACCTCTAAAAGGGCCACGCACATTCAACCCAAGATACCTTGGTCCCTATTCCATCACTACTATAGTAAACCCAGTAGCGGTCAAGTTGGACTTGCCCCCGCACATGAAGATACATCCGGTCTTCCACGTCTCCCTATTAAAACCCGTGCAACCTCAAACCCGACTAACTAAATCTCCAAAACCTATCCTAGTTGATGGAGAACTCAAGTTTGAAGTCAAAAGCATTCTGGACTCCAAGATCTCCAAATCTAAACTATTTTACCTAATTGACTGGAAAGGCTACGGCCCCCAAGAGAGATCCTGGGAACCTGCTGAATATGTCCACGCTCCTCGCCTAATCAAAAGATTTCACCGAACATTTCCTGACAAGCCAAAACCCCCGGAGAAGCCCGGTTTGGGAGGGGCCTTGAGGGGGGGTACTGTCATGATCTCTGCTTCCAAAAGGTCAGGGTTTTCCCAACTCCCTTGGAAGTATATCCATAACCCAGGTTTCGAGTGCCAACCAGTCCCAATTGGGACCTTTTGGACCCAGTCCTGGCGCCAGTGGCACCAGGCTCATAAATATGCCCAGTCCCAGCGCTGGAAGCGCCAGGCTCATAATGCTTGGGTGGACTTACCTGCAGCAGACCATGCTGCTTACTTGCCTGCCAGTTGAGCCTCTGATCCTCTTCTGTTTGGAACTACTTTTCCTGTTGGGTGGGGCAGGAGCCACTCCCTAGATTCAGAACACTGGAACTCTTCTGGAAAACAGGAACTCTTTTCTTACCTAGGCGTGGCTGTGGAAGGAGACACCTAAGCACTACAGGAGGCTATTTAAACCACACCCGATGGATGAATCTTGCTTTGCGTTATTCTGCATCCTCTGCAGCAGAACGCTCATCGTGTCTTCTGCATCTGATCCTGGGCCTAAGGAAAAAGGCTTACCATCCTGAATCCAGTCTTCAGCAACACCTATAAAGACAAGAAAGAACAGGTTAGCATTACGGTCTTCAGTGACAGCTCTTCACCTACCTGGTCCATCGGCTGTCACCAACGCCTCGCGCTGCATTCCGGCATCTGAAAGACAAAGGCTTACCTACTCTTCGTGCGATCCGGAGGTCTTCACACTGCATTCCGGCATCTGAAAGACAAAAGCTTACCAACTCTTCGCACGCTCCGGAGGCCTTCGGCGCTGCATCCCGCATCTGAAAGACAAAACAAGGTGCGTTTAAAGACATTGGGGAACTTTAATACTCACGTGCCATTACTCCTTTCCACATCTAACCCAGTGGGTATTCCGGCACCCTGCAGCCGCTCCGAACTTGTACCTGCAAAATAAAAAGACAGTTAGAGCGCATCGTGAAGCAGGCAACAAGCGCTTACTTACGTGCTTCCAGGCGCTTCTATTCATCACACGGGCTCCATCTTCAACTCACTTCAGCCCATCATCCGCCATCGCCGGAACCCTGCAAAACAAGAGACATCATTACTAAAGACTTTAAAGACATTAGAATTACTCGAAACTTACCGTTCGTGCAGTAAACGACGGACAGCAGTCCTCTGAAGTCAAGAGGCCTGCTCCCCTTATCCAGTGAAGAAACTGGTTACAGCACCCTGCCCCGAGGCAGATGGAGAGCACAGCGTTCACTTACCTAAGGTGAGAGCGTTAACCTTTGGGGTTCTACAGGAGAAGAGAAAGGGAAGAAGAGAGAGACATTCAATAACCCAGTTCCTTAATCCCATATTTTCTATCTGCAGACATCTTACCCTTCGAGTCAGATATACAGTGCACAGAGGTCCAGCCCAAAGAGCCAGCCGTGTGTTACACATCACCTTTGAAGATACGGTATATGCCCAGTCAAGACCGGCGCCTCTACGGGAATCAGGTGAGCGTTACAACACCGTCACATGCTCATCTTCATATTTTAATATATTTTTCACAGTCTAAATCGTCTAGTAGGGGCAGTTGTCTGAACGTGCATCCCAACTTTCCCCCCTTTAGTTAATCCTTCATTGACGGACTTATCCCTTTCTCTCTGTCGATCCGCTTCATCCTTAGGGGCCCATGCCCTGCATACATGACGCAAACAACCCCATCCTGTGCGTACTTTTCCAGGGTGTATGTAAAATATATACAATACCCATCACACGCTAAATTTACTCAGTGCTCAGTGTAGTTCTCAGGATCTGGTGGGGGTGAGGTTAGTGTCCTTGGTGGTGAAGAAGTCAATTCAAACGATACGTGGTTTGGTTAAGTCCTCATTTTGAAACTGCCCCTCTTTTGTGCCCAGGAGAGCTATCATTGCCCCAATAGTAAACATCATTTTTGCGCTACTCGGGATAGTCTTGACAGAGCATCAGAGCATCATCTGGCATGTGCAAAACCCCACCACCAGGAACACCACAATCAGAACCAGTATCTTCACCAGTGCCCCAAGCCAGGACGGCACCCATGAGAACAATGTGTTGAACCAATCTCCAGGCACCCCTGCTTCATTTTCCATTCCGGTCTTCAGCTAATGCAAGTCCCCTGTGATATGCGCCAGGGACCCGTTCTCTGCATCATTTGGTGGTGTGTATGTGCAACATGACAACCCGATCTTCTTGCACACACACCCTTCCATCGCTGTTAGGAGATCCAGAACGTGTCTATTTTGAAGTATCATCAACCGAATCACCCTCAGTTCACTTTTCATTGTATTAAGGCCTTGTTCGGTATCATTCGCCAACTGGATCACCTTCAACCAAACAATCGGTAGCCATTTAGGATTTGCTGTAGCCTGGAATCCTGAAGTCATGAGAGGCACGTAGAACACTTCCATTTTGGTATATAGCCGGTACTTATCTGGAATTGCTTTAAGCAGCTTGGACAATTCTTCCGACAGATAATTCGGCCTCTTCCTTATTAACTTCAACAACTACTTTTTCTTCTTTCCTTGGGGGGGGATTGGATAGCCGGTGAGATAGATTGTAACACCTCACGTTCGGATGCTGTGTCAAGTTTACTTCTGGCACCACCAAGATAGCTGAGTGCAGAGTTGTCAATGCACAGAGTGTTAGTGAGAATTTTACTTCTAGGACTAATTTCCCTCACCTAGTGAGTCCCCCAGCAGCTCTGCTGGTTTTCTGGAGTTTATTTTTTCCACCTGGTAAGAGTGTAGATCCTTTTTCCACTCTTACATGTGTTTTGGCCCATGTGTTTTTACTCATTGTGTGATCTTGGGCACTGGAGCACACCACTCCAGGTGCCCCTGTTTGTGTATGGGTTACACCGCACCCTCAGTGTAGTAACTCAGGGTTGTCTTTAAGACTTCCCTCTGACTCCATTTCGCTGGGGCTGACTACCGTCCCCCAGAGAAAGGTAAAGTTGCCATTTACTTTACATAGTCATTTTTACCACAGACCCAGTACACCCCATCTTACGTGGAGTACTGGAAAGAGCTAATCCGTACCCCTTTTCTGTTTGTACCTCCCTGAGCATTGTTTCGCTCTTTTAACATTTAGACTTGGCTGGTGGCAGTGGTATCAACCCTAACTTTTCTACCGCGATTATATTATATAAACGTGGTACTGTTCTTGGCTATTATATTAGCCTCGAACATAAACCCGCTTGACCAAATCGTCTTTCTTTTGGCTCAGGTTGGGTTTATTCACCATTTCTTTTTGTTAAAGTCATTCTTGTGTTTTACTTTGCGCAGCAAACTAGGTGTGCCTTCTTTGTTCACCGTCTTTTGGCGGGCTTCTGCAGAGAAGCCCTCCTCAAGGCACCTGGGTGTCTAGGTGGGCTGAATGTGAGGGAAGGGTGTAGTCACCCCCTGCACAGGGTATCCTAGGAAACCCAAGTCGCACTTTACCATGATTGGCTGAGGTGGTTGTCCTGGCTGGACAACCCCCCCCTGCTGCCTGATTGACAGCCAGGCTGTGTGAATGGGGGTTTTGCGCATAAAAGGGAGGTCTCTTGGGCTAGAAGTCAGAGCCGCCTCTTGAACTACAAGGAACCGAAGAGAAGCTGAGAGAATGATGGCTGCTGCAACTACCACGTCCCGGTGAAGCCCTGCTGCAGTCTTGAGCTTTCTACCCTTCGACAACTAAGAGGAGATCCAGTCCGGAGTCTTCATCCCTTGAGCCTGGTGGGGATAACCAGCTCATCTTCTTCAGCCAGAGATCTCCGCCGTGGTCGAAATCGCTGCACACTGCTGTAGTGGTCCGGATAGCCACCTGCCGAGTCTCTCCTGTTTTTAAGGAGCGCACCTTTTATTAGTTGTCGCTGCTGCCGGCTTCATCCCTGTGTGGTGCAGACCCCCTTCAGACATCCTCCTTCCCAACGAAGCTCCAGGAATCGTGGGTCTGCGGGAAACCAACAGGAACAACTGCCAGGGCACCAGCTGCATCATTGGAATAAGGTACTGTGCTCTACTCGAGGAAACTGGGTGAACCCCCTTTTCTTCATCTTCAAGGCTTCCCTCCTTCTTATAACTTTTGCTTCCGAACATTGACAATAGCAAAGTACTTTTGGGCTATGTTGAATCGTGAACTGTCTAACGGTGTGATCTTCGGCAACAGGTCTCTGGTGTCACTTAATCCTGGCTCCGACCCTTTGACTTTTGAACTCCTGTTTCTGAGTGTTTCTCGATGCTGTCTGCCTAACCTAAATATTACCTGTGATTTTTGCATCCAACTCCCTCTGGGTATCTCAGGTGCTAAGTGTGTTTTTGCCCCGGTAGCATTTCATGTCACGGATACGCGTTTATTGAGTAGACCGAACTGTCAAAAAGTGATCGCAACCGTATCCGTGGTATCGTGTTTTGTTCATAACACCGGTTCATTCAAACACAGGGTACTTACCTTGAGACATACTGTACAAAGTGAATTGGTTAGTTGTAGTATATTTAACGTGTGGTTTTGTTTTAAGTTTAATAGAAGTGTTGTGTTTATAACTGATGGTTTAAAAATAAATGTACTTATATTTTTCTACCTGAAACCTTGAGTCAGTGTTTGCTTGAGTCACATTAATTGTGGTCCCTTTGTGTAATCTCTGCTACTGCTCATATACTCTTGAGATAAGCCTGGCTGCTCTGCTACTGCTACCACTATAACTTATTAGTACAGGCTTGTACCAAAGGTAAAACTTGTATTGCCACTTGTAGTCTTAATTGTGTATAGTGGTCCCTAAGGGCACTGCACTGGATTCTGCCTAACACTGGTGGCAGCGGTTGGATTTGGAAGTAGAGTGATTACACTTAGAGTACTGCTGTTCCTTGGGTTCAACTAACCACAAAGCTAACACCACTAATTCTATTTAACTGAGAAATCATGTCAAGTATGGAAAACTACACTGAAGAGTCTTTTACTCTATACTGCTGAGGTTCTTAGAACCATGTGTAAAGATAAGAATCTCTCTGGTAAAGGAAAAAAGTCTGAACTGGTTGCAAGGTTAATGGGAAAAAGTCTGGAGAGTGGGTCAGAAGGGCCTACCACTACAGCCAATGTGGATTTTGATGTTTCTGATTCCGAGAGTGTTAATTTAGAAGAAGTAGATGAGTCCTTGCTAGGAAACCCTACAACTCCTTTGCCTGCTCAGAATGCACAACCTCTGTCCACAGAGACCCCCGCAGGTCCTACACTTACTCCTGAATGTATTGTACTTGAGAAAATGAGACTTGAATTAGAAGTGAAACGTATTGATGCAAAAACTGCCATGAAACATCAAGAGTTAAGGCTCAGAGAAATGGAGCTGAATCATGAACTAGAAATGAAGAAACTGACTCTAGAAAATGCTTCTCTCTCAGAGTCTTCTAGGTCTTCCAGCCCTAAGAGACCCCGTATGACAAAGGAAATGATTGGTACGTATGAGACTAAACTTGATGTTTTGAAGTGGTTAGCACTGTTTGAGTACAATCATGGGATTCTCAGGGAATCAGTTGATTCCTTGGCTTTTCTCTAGGCTTCCCCCTGTTGCAAGTGATGCTGTAATGGAGTTGGGGGAGGAGGATAAGCAGGATTATGAGTGTGTGAAACTAGCATTAATAGCTAGGTTTGGCTAGACCCCTTCCCAGTATCTTAAGAGGTTTAGAACCCTCAAAAAGCATGATGGTACCCCTTGGGCTACCTGGGTGTGTGACTGTTTGAAAAACTTAGATGGTTGGGTTAAGGGTTACAAAGTGAACACTTATGAAGGTTTGAGGAATCTTGTAATGTTGGAGTCTATTTTTGATGCCTGCTCTCCTGAGCTTAGACAGCACTTGGCTGATTCAAAAAAGTTAGCTAAGGCTGCTGACTTGTGGGTTGCCAACAGGGCTACTCACAAGGATTCTGGGGCAACTCAGAAGAAGGAAGAGGGAAAGCAGTCCAAGAAAGACAACAAGGAGAATTCCAATAATTCCAATCCAAAAGAGGGCCACAAAAATAACCAGGGTAAGCCAAAAGGTAAACCGAATCAGGCTAGTGTACCACCTGGTTCCACACCAGATGGAGGTCAGAGCAAGCCCACATTCCAGAGAGCATTTGGGAAATGCTTTGTTTGTGGATTGCCTGGCCATGTGAAAGGAGATCCCAAGTGTAAGGGTAAACCTTCAGGGATCAACACTGTCTTAGCCTTCTCCCAGGTGGAGGAAGTACCTATGACAAGTGGAAACTTTCAGCTACTAGCTGATGAGCCCATGAGAGTCTCAGCTAGTGTTTCTTTAGTGTCCTTGGGTCTTTGGGAACAACAGAACTTAGATGTCTATACCTCTATCCCAGATAATACTAAAGAGTATTACAAAGATAGTGTTCATGTGAATGGTCAGGATACCCCTGCCATCAGAGACACTGGAGCCAGCATAACTGTGGTTGATGAATGTTTTTTCAAGGTGGAAGATGTTGCTAAGGCACTCAAACACCTAACCAAGTTAGCTGGAGGCCCTGTGCAATGGTTCAGTTACTAGCTCTCATCCAGTGTAATGACATGACTGTCAGGATACCTGTAAGTGTGCAAAATAACGTACCTGGGAGAGTCCTGTTGGGTAATGACCTTAAAACTCTTGGAGTTGTGTCTAGTACCCCCAGGCCTGCCAGGAGGAGGAAGCAGGAGCTCACAAGGTCTGCAAAGGGGAGAACCTTAAGAGGCTCGCCTGGGGACATGATAAAGGAACCTATCGCCCCAAGTCCACAGGACTTATTTACTGCCATTGCAGGGCAAGAAAAGACAAAAAGGAAACCTAAGTCTGCCAGCAAGAAACCAGCAAGCACTCCTGTGCCCAGAAGGACATCTCCAAGACTGTCCAAAGTCACACCTGTTACTCCCACACCAGCTGAGGCTGGGTGTGAGGTTCAACCCTGTATGGTCAAACTAGATACTGAGGAATCAGATCTAGAAGAGGATCTTACCTTGGTAGGAGATCTTGACCCTGTTGACCGAGGACGAGAACTGCTGCTGCTGTGAAAACTCGGGATGCATGGCCTATATTTCGCAAGGCGAGCCACGACCGCAATGAATCACCAAGCTGCCAGACTTCAGGGCAGCCTGCCTCACACGGTCCGTGTTGAGGATAATGATGGTGCTTATGCACGAACTTTGCGCAACTGTTCGTCCTCATAATCCGAGTAACAAGTAAGTATACTCTGCTTGTCATACCACTCCTATTTCATGGTCTTCTACTATATCCAAAATTACATATACATATCATTGTAACGCATGAAAGTCGTTCAATAGTGTGCAGTGTCTAGATAGCATTTGTCCGAGCAGAATGCCATTAGTTACAAGAATTGTCATTGACAACAAACGTTTATTAAACTTACCTTGGTCATTTAAAAACGGTTTGTTTCATTCCTTTTCACAGGTGGTACAGGCTGGTGGCCTGTTGTTCCTTTACATGGTGGCTTCACGGGAGGCTTGGACACCGCGTTCGAAGAGTGATACCCGCCTGTGCCGTTCATGCCATAAGAGAAACGTTCCCGAGTGACAGCGGTCAGTACAGGGGATTTTCTCTCGCTGTGCTGCAACCTGACCTATACAATGTTTAAAGTCTTGTATTTTTGTGTCACCAAAATAAGATACAAAATAAAACACCACATATATTTTAACAACGGTTGTTTCGATTTTTTAAATGAATCAAGTGTGTCTCCATTCAAGGATGGACGTCAGACATCTGTGCTCCGAATGGGTGAAGGTCAGGTCGCTGTGAAGCAGGGTGGTCACTATCTAAGCTAACATAATATATTCTCAATAATGCATGCACTAAATAACACTTGTTCAAAGTCTTTCAGTCGGTTATGTCTCTATAAAAGTCACACATATATCTATACCATCAATTAACATTGGATTATACAGGCCTTAGGTTAAGGGTCTTGACCACTATAATACACTGTTTGAAGTGTGGGTCTGTGCTCACAAGAATCTCCGGTATATGGCATTTGTTATTGATAGGCAACGATATACTGCAGTAGGGGCCTAATGTTAGTTGGGGATCTGCTAGGTGGGCATCATGGCGTGGTCAGTGGTCTGGCACATGAAGAGAATACCTTGCAGGGACACAGGGTCAGAATGGCAGTAGGTTTCCACTGGCAAGGGTGCGTGGGCAAGGACATGTTTGTGGAGATGAACAAGCTATGTGCTTAGATCAGGCTGGTTCACATGCAGGACAGTGATCTCAGAGGAAGAGTGATGTGTTACATTTATTAGCTGTTGCAAATACCTCTGGTGTTTTCCAGTCAGAGTGGGAACGGGGGTGTGGGCCATGTGCTCTGCGCAGTGAGGCCTGTTCACCAAAATGGAGTGGAAAGGGGGTACAAAAATGGATGCCCCGTGTCCTGCTCAGTGGTCCCATCTACGCGAATGTCAACCAAAGTTAACATCACATAAGGGTAAGGGGCGAACCCACTACTGGAGGCACTTGGTCCGAGTTTCTACTGAGAAGTAAAGGATGAGAGGGGCCTGATGCCCCTCGCTCCCACACACTTGCCTGCATGCCCACCAGCCCATCCATCCCACCCCCTCTATCAAAGACGGTCGGTTCGCACCCGGGGATGAGCGCTGGAATGGGGGGCTGTCACGGGCACAAACGGTCAAGGTGCCAAACAGCATGTACACTTCAAAAGGTATCCCACGCCCAGGGCCATCACTCACATGGCCTCCTCAGACCCTGTGTCTCCAGGCAGGCCTCCCCTGAGGCAGGCCGCCCCCCTGCAATCCACATGAGTGTGTCTCCATTCAGCAGTCTTCCTGTGCCTTATCTGCATGCCCCAGGCCCATCCATTCCACCACCCTCTATCAAAGGCGGTTCGCACCCGGGGATGAGCGCTGGCATGGGGGGCTGTCACAGGCGCAAACGGCCAAGGTGCCAAACAGCATGTACACTTCAAAAGGTATCCCACGCCCAGGGGCTATCATTCACATGGCCTCCTTAGACCCCGTGTCTCCAGGCGGGCCTGCCCTGAGGCAGGCGGCCCCCCCTGGAAACCACATAATACCACGACATACACATGTCATTCATTTAGAAACACACCCTGTTTCTAATACTTTATAAACCACTTGATATGTCTCATGAGAACATCTTTGGGCTTTGCAAGTCATCTCCTGAACCTTCTACCTGAGAAGCACTGAGATCTATGCTAATCTGCTCGTCGTCGTGCTATCTGTGACCGCTTCGAGCAAACTCATCAGTGTGCTACCTGTGGCCATCTACCTGTTCTCCTGCAACATACTGCTCGGCCTGCTGAATCCAACTGTTTGTTGGTCAAGGTAAGGCCATGTATCCTAATCATATTTCGGTTATTTTTACATTTCTATCTATTTGCGATTGCAGTACCCAACAGAGCTATGGTCATTGGTCTCATTGCTATTGACTTGAGTTTCAATTGTTATGCTATCAATAGATCTATTTATTTTCATCTGTATCAATTGTCATCGAATTGCATCCTTCGGGGGTCCAATCTCTAATGTAAGCATGTTTCCTTTTCGTGCAAGACAGACCATCCAAGGGACGAGTCACATGTTCAGAGTTTAGTCACATAATTTAAAAAATGTCTGTAACTTATGCAAATACTAAGCTGCACATGATGAACTGGTATAGTTCCGGCGACCAAAACAAACCTTGCATTGAGCATGGTATGGTTCATTTACTTTTTTATGACATTTTTATTCATCAAGGTTTTATAATAATCTTGATATTTACTTTTCAGAATTTTCAACAATGCCTGCCTGTTCGATTAGCGGTTGCCCTTCGAAGACCCATGCTAAATCTGAAGGCACTACAATGCATGTATTCCCGAAAACTGTTGATCGAATAAGAGAATGGGTCAGACATTGCGGATATCCACTGGATGAGCTGGAAAGTAGAGTCCGACAAGTCTTAGAGGACAAGAGGGGTGATCGATACCGCATCTGCAGCCGGCACTTTTCCTCGAACATGTACGCCACATCTTGGGTAACAAAGAAGAATAAACGGCGAACGACACGAAAATTGCTCGCAAACGCTATTCCAACTCTATTCGTCCACATTCCGCCACCGGTGAGTCAAGTGTCCGGATTTAGATTTAGGCTTTGCGGTAGTGTGTAGGTAGCCGAATTGATTAATTGCTATTTTAGGTGTTGTGTCCCTTGTAATACTCCCTTGTAATACTTTCGATATTGATATGAGTGTATAGCTTTTTGAATAATGACATTTATCAATAAATTATTTTTCGATTTTATAACCCCCAAAGGAAATCTATATACGGTCACAGGTAACTGTGCTATATTGCACATTTTCAATAGCATCACTCTCAAGTATTCTGTCTCCTTACATGGCAATTTTAAATATTGGCATTTCATTATCAAACAATAATTTACCTTTACAACTTCTTGACTATCCCTTGAATCTGAAGCAAGAACATGCTACTTCTGTGATGTGCTCGCAGTTATCAACCACCTCTAGCACGTATCAGGTAATCATACTTGGCTATTCCGCTACAGACTTGTTTTATGCATGTCAAGTAATAGTTTTTATGTATCGTGTGATTATTTTACCAATTGTTTGGTTAGTGCTTTCCAATTGATATACACCTTAGTTGTTGTCCCCTGGTGTTTGTTTTCAGTTATAATTATTGTTATCCATACTAATGCAAGTACTGTCTTTCAGGGAGATGCTGAAGCGTCCACCACATTGACAACAGCCCTAGATGTTCTTCAGCAGCACAAGGTATGGATACTGACAGCTCCATTGACCGTGATCAGCAGGACTGGAACACTTGTCTTTTTATTGTTCTACACAATGTTTCATTCGTGGTTAGCCATTGATATGTACCTGTGCGGTCGACCCCAAGTGTGTGTTGTGTTTTCAATACTGTAATCCTTACTAATGCAAATACTATGTTTCAGGCAGTTGAAGCGTCAACCCACGCACTTGATGCGGAGCCTAAAATTCAAGTAATTCCAGGGGAAGCGGGACCATGCGGATACGAATGGGCGCAACAGCTTTCGGAAGTGCGCACCACATTGACAACATCCATACATGTTCTTCAGCAGCATGAGATATGGATACTGACAGCTCCATCGAACTAGATCATCAGAGCTGGAATACTTGTCAATTGATTGTTCTACACGTTTCATTCGTGGTTAGCCATTGATATGTACCTGTGCGGTCGACCCAAAGTGTGTGTTATGTTTTCAATATTGTAATCCTTACTAATGCACGTACTATGTTTCAGGTGGTAGATGGAGCGTCAACCCCTGCACTTCATGTGGAGCCGGACATTCAAGTAATTCCAGGGGAAGTGGAAGCGGGACCTTGCGTATACGAATCGGCGCAACAGCTTTCGGAAGTGTGCACATTTACAACATCCCTAGATATTCTTCAGCAGCACAAGGTATGGATACTGACAGCTCCATCGAGCGTGATCATATGACGTGATTCCATTTGCTATACTTTCTTCCTTATTAACGCAAGTACTGTGTTTCAGGGAGACGACAGGGCTTCCTCTACAATCACAACATCCCGTTTAGATGATGCAGATGTAAATAAATCGGAGAAATAAGTAGATGAAATGTGATCATATTTAGATATTCCTTGATTCTTTTAGACAATGCATCATTTGTGGTTATCTCTATATATGTACCTGTGCCGTCGACCCCAAGTGTGTGTTATGTTTACAATATTGAAAATCATACTAATGCAAGTACTGTGTTTCAGGGAGACGACGGAGCTTCCTCTACAATGACAACATTCCTTGTAGGTGATGCAGATGTAAAGAAATCGGACAAATAAGTTGATGAAATCTCATCATATTTAGATATTCCTTGATTCTTTTAGACAATGCATCATTTGTGGTTGTATCTTTATATGTAACTGTGCCGTAGACCCCAAGTGTGTGTTATGTTTACAATATTGAAAACCATACTAATGCAAGTACTGTGTTTCAGGGAGTTGCTGATGCCTCCTCTCCAATACAATCATTCATGGAAGTCTATTCGGAGCCAGAGGTATGGATACTGACAGTTCCATCGAACTGGATCATCAGAGCTGGAATACTTGTCGTTTGATTGTTCTACACAATATTTAATTCGCGTTTAGCTATTGAGATGTACCTGTGTGTTCGTCCTCACGTGTGTTTTATGTTTTCAATATTGTGATACATAGTAATGAAAGTACTATGTTTCAGGGAGTCGATGGAGCGTCATTCCGTGCTGTCTATGTGGATCCAGAAAATATAGTCGTTGCAGCGCCAGAGGAAGGGAAGACATGCGGAAACTAATCGGAGCAACAACGTGCAGATCTTGAAGTTCGAGTCAAGAAAGTTGCATAGAAAAGAAACAAAAATAAGGTTAGTTACAAACAGTTCATAACTTTAGAAATTATTTTTGTGCTGAGGACTATTTTATGTTTTTTTCCAGTCAATTGTACTATACTTTATCTTGTGTTTAAACTGAACATCCCTTTTCCAATCTGTCCTCTAGTTACCTGTGTGTGTCCGAACTATACATACACAGACAGTGAAGCGAATGAGAGATGTTGCTTGCCAGACCATTTACACTATGGAGGAACTAATAATTTGTACGCCGCATGTTGAGACTAAAGATGCTCATGTCCAATGGCCAGAACATGAAATGAATGTGTCCGGAGAATCCAGTAAAGTTATAAAGGACCATTGCTACAGTGCGACCGCACCACCACAACAACATGATACTGGATGCATTGAAGATAGCTCTGAAGTAGTCGCAGATCAATTCACACAATCTACACCCGCCAAAACATTCCCACCAAAAAAGCTGTTGACATTGTTGTGTTCTCCCATCAATGTTGAAATAGCAGATGTTGAAATGACAGAGAATGAACCAGCCACAGCATTCACCGATGCATCAGAACTTGATGGCAGCGATATTTCTTTCAAATGTGGTGATATGTCCTCAACGTCACAGGCCGAAACAACTTTGACGCAGGATGACAGTCTAATGAAAGAGGGAAATACATAGTATTCGACAGTTGTTTGATGGATATTATAAGTATGCTGAAATGTGGGCATTCCCTCAGAGGGAAAGTATGCGGGAAGCCATTGATTCATGTGACTCGTCAAAAACAAGGCAGTAACGTCACAATACATGCCGCCTGTAGATTACATCATACGTTCTCATGGTCTGCACAACCGATGCTGGGGAAACTGCCAGCAGGCAATCTACTGTGTGCAGCTGCATCACTTTTTAGTGGCTCCAGTTATAGAAAGTTAGAGTCTTTCTTTCAGTTTCTGGGACTCCATTTCATTTCAAAAACACATTACTACAAATACCAACATGATTATCTGTTTCCGGCCATTAGTGATGCTTGGAAAATTGAACAATTGTCTCTAGCAAGTACATTCGAAGGCAAACGATTCAGGGTAGCCGGCGATGGACAGTGCGACAGCCCTGAATTTTCTGCCAAGTACTGCACCTACCACTTTCAGGACATGGATAGTAAGAAGATTTGCACCGCTGGTCAGTAAACCTACATTTCCACCAATGTGAACATGGCCCTTTGTCCCCAGTGGAGGCACGGAAGAAGAAGTGGTTGAATCAATCTTCACCGACACACAAAGCCATTGAGAAGATTGTTTTCAATAAAACTCTATCAACAGATTTGAGGGGACTGACAGAATTCTGTCACACGGGAGGTTTGGAGGTGTTCCACAATAATTGCCTAAAGTACAGGCCAAAGCGCTTGCATTTCAGCATACAGGGCATGAGACATAGGACTCTACTTGCTGTCTTGGCCCATAACGAGAATCTCGGCCGTGAACAATCTAGGACTACGGGTAATGTAAGGATGCCTCGCTACACTAAGGCCTTTTCAAAAAGAAGTAAGCAATGAGTGATCGAACCAGTCTATGAGGAAATGGAGTTCGACTTTGTTAAAAGCCTTATTGTTGCTGCATTAGAGAAGCACAGATATGGAATTTTGAACGTTTCTGTGCAGAGCACTGATCCATTGCCACCCAACATTGCCACTGTGCCATGTCCACCCAAAGGAGAGCTGGTTGTGAAGTACAAATCCCGGTTTAAATAATTGTAATACGATTGTCTTTTTGTAAATAAATGTTATTGTACAGTGTACATACAAAGTACGCTAACCCCAACCTTCACCATCCTGAGTGGCGAACAACCTGGGTGTCATCTTTGAATTCTCTCTCTATTCACCTCATATTGCTGACCTTGTCTATATGTGTATGTATATATTTTTGTTGATGTAACTAATTTTCGCAATCTCATGTAAATGCTGCGCACTGTTAACCGAGGGGAGGCTTGCGTATTGCAAATAATAAAACAAACAAACAATAAATATCACTTTCAACTCAACTCCTCGGGTACTTTATACATTCCCTGACCTTCCCCAAAAAATGAAAAGTCTCAATAGTTATGGTTCTTTGGGGCTTCAAAGCTCGCAGACAACGAGGACAGAATTAGGGGCCTTAGAACGCGCCAAGCGAGCCGTTGCAGATGGGAGAGAAGCCAGTTTGCATTTGCACATTGAGGCGCAGTACATAGATGGATTCGAAACTTCAAGTTCTCACAGATGGCTTTACTACGGGATGTTGCAAAGAAAGAATGTATGCTCATTTCTAGTGAAGGTCAGCGGCTTTGATTTTCAGCTCGCGCCCTGAAGAGGCCCACAACTCGCACTGGCAGTATAAGGTTCTATTGTTTTTTTACCTTGAGAGACAGGGACCATGCCGAAAGAACTTCATTTGAAGGGGGGGTGCAATAACGTAAGAGACGATAAGGCAGAAAATTCTGAAACTAGACCGAGTTTCATGTTAGTTTAGTATACGAAAAATCATTGTCAAGAGCACAGTGGGATTTACGGACTGCATTACGCAGAGACACAATGGAAATTGCAAATATAATGTAAGTAACTCTTTAGACGCTTTTATACCGGAATGAAGAATTAATGAATGGATCCATGAATAAATGAATGAATGAAGAGCTTGGAAAACGTTTGTGGGATCATCCATGTAGCGGGCACTTGGGCATGCAGGTCCACATTCCACACGCATGTAGACAAAAAGTTGTTTCTCATTGTGTACTAACCTTGATTTATTTCGTTACTTTTCGCATTGATTTTAGAGCCGAACATACTCCATTGCACTATCCTTGAAAGCAAATAATTTCAGCTCGGCCGTAATAAATAAAATGAATAATATTAATAAAGATCGGCTGGCGAGACTAATTATACATTTTATGTTTTCAAAACAGGTATATCGTTCCCAAACCATCTGCCGCTTAATGTAAACAACTGCACCATTTTGATGATTTTATGGGACGATTGCCAAGGGCCCATATGCCCTTACGCGGTATTAGCGGCTAGAAGCAACATATCAACCTTTACGCTGGCCTAGTGCCTACTTGATGGAACAGCCTTGCGGTTCAACGTGCGACCAAAGTGCTTCTTTTAACGAAAACCAACACCCTGTGTACCATAAAGGAACAGCGCGTGACTCATGATAAACATTTACGGATTTGCGGATAGAGATAAAAGAAAATAAATGGCATTCGGAGTTCATATGGGAATGCTGAATATTCTATAAACATTTAATGTCAAATAAATGTACTTTACCAAATGTACTGTGTTGCTGTTTGATTTTAAAGTACAGTTTCATATTCCGAATTGTGGCGCGCTGTGTTGTGCGTTGATCTGTGTTGGTTTCCGGGTTCTGTGTGAAGTCGCGTAGAAGACGACAGGGCGCGTTTGCCTACGCAGCACAGAAAAGTCACGGAGAGAGGCGGGGAATATGAATGTTTTGATAATGTCAGGCTCAGGGGCAGGGGATATGATTTATTGCCGCAAAAGCAGGTCGACCAGGGCGATGGGGGAAATGATAGGATTATCACAAAATGGCAGCTCCCTGATGCCTGTTTTCGCGTGCGTTTAATGGACGAAAACTCGACATTTTTAACCAAACCATTACTTTAATCCTGGCTCCGACCCTTTGACTTTTCAACTCCTGTTTCTGAGTGTTTCTTGATGCTGTCTGCCTAACCTCAATATTGCCTGTGATTTTTGCCTCCAACTCCCTCTGGGTATCTCAGGTGCTAAGTGTGTTTTTGCCCCAGTAGCATTTCATGTCACGAATACGCGTTTATTGAGTAGACCGAACTGTCAAAAAGTGATCGCAACCGTCCGCGGTATCGTGTTTTGTTCAAAACACCGGTTCATTCAAACACAGGGTACTTACCTTGAGACATACTGTACAAAGTGAATTGGTTAGTTGTAGTATATTTAACGTGTGGTTTTGTTTAAAGTTTAATAGAAGTGTTGTGTTTATAACTCCATTTTGGGATGCCCAGGCCCTGTCATTGGAATCGGTAGATTCCTGATGGAGACAAAATGGCCCCCAGGGCCTCTTGCCTTCCATCACTTGTTACCTTGATCTTCCAGAAGTCCCGGGAAGGCCTGACTCTGTCCCTTCCCCCTGACTGGCTGTTGGGTGGAAGTTCCATATATGATAGTGTGGGGAAGTGCTGACCAGGCTGGCTGGAGCCTTCCCAGCGACCGTATGTTGTGGGTACACCTGTGGGTGGACCTGGGTGAATGGAGTGTGTGACGAATACGCATTCTATGTTGTGGGTGTCTAGTATCTGGTGGTTGACACAATAACTTAGACAACCCTGCCCGAAACCGGTATGAATGCAGTATGAAGTGTTGAATGGCTCGGTACTTTTCCTAATACACATAACTTGTTGTGAGTGTCTGGAGGGAAGTGAATGGCCTGAATGCACTGTGTGCCTGATTGGTTGCCTGCCTGCATGAATGCCCTTTGTAGTGATTGGATGCTTGAGTGTGACCCAGCAGAATGAATTGGAGATCAACAGTATATCTGGAGACCTCTCACTGCTAGGAATCGTGTTCAGAAGTGTTCAGAGCTGAAGTCCAAACTACGAAGAGTAACTGGAGTGAAACTGTTGCTTGACGAAGCCCTGCTGGAAGAGAAGAATTGCTGTCGGTCTCCTTTGCAATCTGAAAGCTGCTGTGTCTCCAAGGACTGACCCAGAGAGGACCTGGTAAGGCGCCCGCTTCCCAAGCTACGAGGGACCATCGTGCACCAGCTGACCTTTGCCAAAGCTCCCTGGTAGACAGACCTTCGACAGGCTGCCGACCCAATACGGGGACTGCTGCGGAACTCCAAGGAGAAGCGCCCGGACTGTTGTCCGCCACTGTTGATGACCGCCGTCGCCGACTGGAGCCGCCATGCTCCCGTTTTGCCTAAGAACTTCATTGATCCAAGGATGCTCTCGTCTGCATCGTTGCCGCTGTGTCCTGCTGGAGAAGGCCTCACCGCCGATGCGCTGAGGAGCATCCACCGGTGGGTTTCCCGCCACCCGAAGACCACAAAGATGCCGACGACTCGACGCCCTTGCTGGGCCATAGTTCTTTAAACTCTTTGCAGTCCAGAACTATCGACACTGAGGTGCCCCGCACGCCTCTTCCTTGCAGGACATTTACGCTTCCCTGTCAACCAGCACCACTAGGAACGACGCAGCCACTTCACCGTTGTAGCTCGACCTGTTCTCGGTCGGACGTTCGATGACCCGTGACTCCTGCCTGAACGGGAGGACACTCAACAAGGGCTGTCGATATCCCAACGAGGAACACTACAACGCCAGGTACTTTGGGGTTGCAGAACTATTGGGAAGTCTAGTGTGAACAATATATGGACTGGGCTTGTATCTTTCTTCTACAGGTTGCCCAGGTGGGGGGAATCTCCACACAGAACTGTGTCCAGGTAGCGGACCAGTATTCTGCCAATAGTTCAACCATCTTGCTTTCCTTCCTCTCTCTACTTCTGGTTTCCTCTTTATTTGGATCTGTGTGTCATTCTGACCGTATGCACTTTAATGAGATCTGATAACGTTAGTGGTACCACTTTAGAACTGGATATATTTACCATTGCTGATTTTTGGAGTACAAAGTGAGTTATCGTGATATTGTATATACCTTTGAATATTAATTATATAAAGACTGTTTTAAATTATACAATGTGTGGACATTCCTTTGTGGGTGCTTGGTGACTACACTGTACTTAAGAATCAGCCCGCATCACCTCCTGAGAAGCTAGGCCTTGATTACTCGACCACGTACCAATAATAGAGAATCTTGGCTGTGCGATCCTCTACCTTATAGAGAGCGGAAGTACAGACACCCCCCACCGGCATCTTTACACGGGCGAAGAGTTTTTCCAGCTCCTACTGAAAGCCCCCGTACTTGTGTAATAGTGGATCATCGCGGCTGATGAACGGCACTGACCAGTCTGCTGCACTACCACTCAAGTAGAACAAAACAAAGGCCACTCGCGATTGGTCATTGGGAAATGCCCCAGGTCTGCACAAAAAAGTGGAGGCGACACTGATTCATGAAGGTTGCGTATCTTCGGGGATCCCCCGAGAAACGGTCCGGTGGAGCTAGTTTAACTGTCCCAGGTAGATTGATATGAACCGGATTACTCGTGGGAGCTGGCATTGATGGGCTAATTCCGGGAAACGGGGCTTGTCTGGCCTGTGATTGAACAAGTTGTCTGCCAAGATCATCAGTTCGTTCTTTGGCCATAATTAGTTCTCTCCACAAGGCGTTGGTTTCTTGTCGGGCTGAATGTACCTCTGCACGTAACTGCCCCAACAACTGGGCCAACTGATCGGTTTTTGAGGTTTCCATACTAGGCGCCCGGGTGGATTATTATGTTTGGGCTTCGCGTTCTGTAACGCTCACCTTGTATCCACAGGGACGCCACCCGACTGGTCTGGAGCGCTTCTGGGACAGCTTCACCTCCCCTGGGGACTCTCGCTGCCGTGGGTCTATTCTTGTATTTCGATAAGGTGCGCTCTCCGTCCTGCCGTTCTGTGTAGGGGCGTGTCGTGGCTGGGCACCTTTCCGCCGAGTTACTTCACTGGCGTGGGGCCGGGAGTCCAGGGCGGCTGCGACTCCACTCTTGAGGTAAGTCTTTAGTTTTTAAAAGAATGAGTGTCTGCAATTCTTGTTGCCCTGTTGTCCTTCTCCTTCTCTCGTTGATGCAGAAGGGGTGAAGACGTTGAGCTGATGGAGAGGGCAGTGCGCAAGAAGGGAAGAGAATGCGCAAAGCGTCAATGCGTCTAACCTGTGCTATTCTTCCTTGCAAGTCGCTGAGAACTTCCTGGAAAAAATGTGGCCAGATGGAAGCGGAGCGTAGAATGGAAGATGTTCGGGCGGCGGTTGAATTTCCAGGAGAGCTTCGGTAAGTAAGCGGGGTCTGGAGGCGATGGAATCGGAAGACGAACGCTTACTAATTGTCCTCTTCTTGTCTCTTCTCTCTAGGATGTTGCTTGCGGTAGAAGACGAGTTCCTGGGAAGAATCCGGAGCGCTCGAGGAGCTGGATGCGGAACAGGTAAGGAGGAATAATCCTTGAGGGGGCAGCCATGTTGGTCCATTCCCCAATGGAAACTCCACCTGCCATATGAGCCTGGCGCCAAAGGCGCCAGGACTGGCTCCAGGACAGCCGAGATGGGCATGATTGGGCCCTTGGGGCCTTGCAGGAATACTGTGGCGAGGGCCAGAGGACCTGAGCTCCTAGGCCAGGGGTTATGGTTGTGACAGTTGGGAGGCGCTATTACCGCTCGTGGTCATTGCACCAGCGGCAATAGCACCAAAAACAGTCAGAAAATGACAATATGGGGACATTTTTACCTCCAGCAAAAAGCTGGAGGTACAACTCCCACTTACAGCCCAACTCATGATTGGGCCAACCCTTAACCACAGCGGTAATAGCATTACCGCTGCATTGAAGGGCTAAGGCCCAACACATGATGTGGCCCTAAGTGCAATAAGACGTTGTTCATTCCAGATCTTACAAAAGGGACAGTGGCCCTGATGGGCATGTACTGGTAATGTGGTCAAAAAGCATACCTGCATCTTCCACCTTTTTGGCGAGGCACCTGTGTTAGGCAGGATCCTGTGCAGTGCCCTTAGGGACCACTACACACAATTAAGACCACAGGTGGCAATACAAGTTTTACCTTTGGTACAAGCCGGTACTACTAAGTTATAGTGGTAGCAGTAGCTGAGCAGCCAGGCCTATATCAAGAGTATATGAGCAGTAGCGGAGATTACACAAAGGGCCCACAATTACTGTGGCTCAAGCAAACACTGACTCAAGGTTTCAGGTAGAAAAATATAAGTACATTTATTTGTAAACCATCAGTTATAAACACAACACTTCTATTAAACTTTAAACAAAACCACACGTTAAATATACTACAACTAACCAATTCACTTTGTACAGCATGTCTCAAGGTAAGCACCCTGTGTTTGTACGAACCGGTGTTATGAACAAAACATGATGCCGCGGATTCGGTTGCGATCACTTTTTGACAGTTCGGTCTACTCAATAAACGCGTATCCGTGACATAAAATGCTACCGGGGCAAAAACACACTTAGCACCTGAGATACCCAGAGGGAGTTGTAGGCAAACATCACAGGCAATATTAAGGCAGACATCATCGAAAAACACTCAGAACCAGGAGTTAAAAAGTCAAAGGGTCGGAGCCAGGGTTAAGTGGCACTGGGGACGTGTTGCCGAAGATCACACCGTTAGAAAGTTCACGATTCAGCGTAGCCCAAAAGTACTTTGATATTGTCAATGTTCGGAAGCAAAAGTTATAAGAAGGAGGGAAGACAAGGGCGAGCCTTGAGGATGAAGAAAAGGGATTCACCCAGTTTCCTCGAGTAGAGCACAGTACATTATTCCAATAATGCAGCTGGTGCCCTGGCAGTTGTTCCTGTTGGATTCCCGCAGACCCACGATTCCTGGAGCTTTGTGGTGAAGGAGGACGTCTGAAGGGGGTCTGCACCACACAGGGATGAAGCCGGCAGCAACGACAACGAATAAAAGGTGTGCTCCTTAAAAACAGGGAGGCTCGGCAGGTGGCTATCCGGACCACTACGGCAGTGTGCAGCGATTTCGACCACGGTGGAGATCTCTGGCTGAAGAATATGAGCTGGTTATCCCCACCAGGATCAAGGGAAGAAGACTCCGGACTGGATCTCCTCTTAGTCGTTGAAGGGTAGATAGCTCAGGACTGCAGCAGGGCTTCACCGGGACGGGATAGTTGCAGCAGCCGTTGTTCTCTCCGCTTCTCTTCGGTTCCTTGTAGTTCCAGAGGCGACTCTGATTTCTAGCCCAAGAGACCTGCCTTTTATGCGCAAAACCCCCATTCACACAGCCTGACTGTCAATCACGCAGCAGGGGGGTTGTCCAGCCGGGACAACCACCTCAGCCAATCATGGCAAAGTGCGACTTGGGTTTCCTACGATACCCTGTGCAGGGAGTGACAACACCCCTTCCCCACATTCAGTCTACCTAGAAGCCCTCCAAAAGACGGTGAACAAAGAAGGCGAACCTAGTTTGCCGCGCAAAGTAAAACACAAGAAGGACTTTAACAAAAAGAAATGGCGAATAAACCCAACCGGAGCCAAAAGAAAAACGTTTTGGTCAAGCGGGTTTATGCTTAAGGCTGCAAAAATAGCCAAAAGTATTACCACGTTTATCTAGTATAATCCCGGTAGAAAAGTTAGGGTAGATACCACTGCCACCAGCCAAGTATAAATGTTAAAAGAGCGAAACAATGCTCAGGGAGGTACAGACAGAAAAGGGGTACAGATTAGCCCTTTCCAGTACTCCATGTAAGATCGGGTGTACTGGGTCTGTGGTAAAAATGACTATGTAAAGTAAATGGCAACTTTAACTTTCTCTGAGGGACAATAGTCAGCCCCAGAGAAATGGAGTCAGAGGGAAGACTCAAAGACAACCCTGGATTACTGCACTAAAGGTGCTGTGTAACCCATACAAGACCAGGGGCACCTGGAGTGGTGTGCTCCAGTGCTCAAGATCACACAATGAGTAAAAACACATAGGCCAAAACACATGTAAGAGTGGAAAAAGGATGTACACTCTTACCAGGTGGAAAAAATAAACTCCAGAAATCCAGCAAAGCTGCTGGGGGACTCACTAGGTGAGGGAAATTAGCCCTAGAAGGAGAATTCTCACTAACATATGGTCCGTCAGAGTTATTTGCCAATAGCCTGAGGTAAGGTCAAAGGTGCTCACAAATTTGGCAGCACCTATGGTGTCCATAAGCTCATCAGCCCTGGTAAATGGATGCACGTCAGTTTTGGTGACGGCATTGACTCCTCTGTAGTCCACACAGAACCTCCAATCCTTGATACCGGCCTGGGAACTTGCCTTGGGGACAAGGACCACGGGAATAAACCAGGGACTGGTTGAAGGTTCAATAACACCCAGATCCAACATCTTGACGACCTCAGCTTGGATGTGGTTCTTTACAGTATCTGACATACGGTAGCACCTGCTTTTGACAGGCACACTGTCACCAGTGTCAATCTTGTGCCTACACCACGGTGTAAGGCCTGGTGTCAGTGAGAACAGAGAGGCGTACTGCCGGAGAAAAGTCCTGCAGGCCTTCTGCTGCTCTGCCGTCAGATCGGGAGAGAGATGTACTCCCTCCACTGAGCCATCCTGAGGGTTGCTATGCAGCAAATCAGGAAGGGGCTCACTCTCATCCTCTTCTTGCTCTGAAGCTAGCAAGAGATATGAGACTTCGGCTCGCCTTTTGAAAGGCTTGAGCCTGTTAACATGGAATACCTGAGGGGCTACCCCAGAGGCTCCCATGTCAACCTGATAATTGACTTCGCCCATCTTGGAGATTATCCTGAAGCGTCCAGTCCATTTATCTGCCAAAGCCTGAGGCTTGGTAGGCTCCATCCAGAGGACCTCCTGTCCCGGAGTCCAATCCACTTGCAATGCTTTAAGGTCATGCCAGTACTTATTCAATTCCTGGCTGGCCTTGAGATTCGCTGTCGTCTGACCCATAATCTGTGTCATCCTCCGCCTGAGGCCTAACACATAGTCCCCCACTTGCTTGGTGGGACCTGGGGGAGAGGCCTCCAAACCTTCTCTGATTAAGGCAAGTGGCCCCCTCACGGGATGTCCAAAGTGTAACTCAAAGGGGCTGAAACCAACACCCTCTTGAGGTACCTCTCTGTAAGCAAACAGCAGGCATGGCAGGAGAAGATCCACCTTCTTCCTTAGGGGCTCTTCCAAAGCGCCTAGCATGCCCTTGAGAGTTTTGTTAAATCTCTCAACCAGACCATTGGTCTGTGACGGTAAGATGTGGAGAACGTATAGGTTACCCCGAACTCTTTCCACATGGTTTTCATGTAACTCGACATGAAGTTGGATCCTCTATCAGAGACAACCTCCTTAGGGAATCCAACATGGGTGAAAATGCCCAGGAGAGCCCTGGCAACCACCTTAGCAGTAATAATCCGAATGGGTATATCCTCAGGGTACCTGGTGGCATGATCTACCAAGACCAGGATGAACCGATGTCCAGCTGACGTGGGAGGGTCAAGGGGACCGACGATGTCGACGCCCACCCTCTCAAACGGTGTGCCAACCACTGGCAATGGTTGCAGTGGGGCAATGACACTGCCTCCAGTCTTGCCAGACAACTGACAAGTTGGGCAGGTCCTGCAGTGGGACTCCACTTCTACTCCCACCCGGGGCCAGTAGAAATGGGCAGACAGCCTCTGCTTAGTCTTCTTGGTACCAAGATGACCAGCCAAGGGCACCTCATGCACCAACTGCAGCAGGAAGGGCCTGTAAACCTGGGGTACCACCAACCTCTTGAGGGCACCAGGTTCAGGCTTAGTGGGCTCACTAACGAGGAGCTCACCCTCCCAATAAATCCGGAATGTCCTAGGCACTTCTCCTTGTGCCTGGGGCAGGGCCTGTTTCCTCAGACCCTCGAGAGAGTGACACTCTCTGTGTCCCTTACAGAAGTCCGCCCGGGAGGGTCCCCCTTCAGCTAACAAGCATTGAAGGTCGGGATGATCCTCCGGGTTGAGAGCCTCTCCCACAGAAAAGTCTTCTGGCTCTTCTCCCACAGGAGTTGAGATGGTATTCACCACTGGACCCAGCCCGTCTGGAGCATGGATCCCAATGGGTGCTGTCGGAACAGCAGGAAGAGCAGGGGCTCGCTCCACAGAGGTGGCCTTCTTACTTTTCCATTTACTTCGTGCCTTGGGTTTTACCGTCGGCAAGGATACCGGGCTCGCAGCCGGCCCTGTGTGACCTGCGATCGGGTGACCGCCACAGCAGCCATGGCTAGACCATCCGTGATCATCCCCAACTCGACCAAATCGTTTCCCAACAATATGTTCGCCGGCACGTTGTCCTGAACCAGGACCGGAAACTTTGCTGCCTTGTCTCCAATCGTAATGTTGACTAAGGCTACAGGCGATGATTTGGGAGGCCCACCACCTAACCTGGTGGTTCTCAGAGGAGCACCTACATAGTCCTCTGGCTTGAGCAGGGTCCTGTCCACCACTGTCATGCTTGCCCCAATGTCTCTCAAACCAGTAGAAGGCTGGCCATTCAAGAGGACACTTCTCAAAAACCTACGAGTGTTCTGTGGGATAGTCGCCAGTACTTCTGCATACTGGTCCCAGGCCCAAGGGACACTAAGGACATCTCTACGGGAGCACCGAATGTGATCCCAGTACAGGAAGGGAGGACAGTGGCCTCCACCTCAGGTACAGAGTAGGGATAGGTCAGGCTGATAGCCTGGACTGCAAGTGGCTTACCCTTACACTTGGGGTCACCCCTTCGGTGGTCCAGAGCCCCATAATCCCAACATGTGCCGGGAGTGCGGGGTACGGCACTGGAACCGCTGGAACCCTGTTTTGCAGCAGGAGGACCACTACTCTTACTCCCACCCACAACAACTTATCCCCACTAGGTTTTTGGGTCTTCGGAGAGGAGGGTTTGGTTTACCCGACTGTGATTGCTTTTGGGACTCCTCAGCTTTCTGAGAGGCCCCCTTTTCTTTGTCCTTGTCCTTCCCACTGGAGTCCTTAGGGGACACCCGGTGGGATACCCACTTGTCCGCCAACCTAGCCAGCTTAAAGGGGTCCAAAATGTTCTGGTCAGCAACATACTGACGCAGCTCTGGTGAACAGGCTTCCGAAAAATGCTCAAAAAACAAGAGGTGGGACAATTCAACAAACGTTTTCACTTTGTAACCATCAATCCACCACTTCATGTTCATGTGCGCAGCACTCACCCAGTCAATCCAAGACACATTCTCTCATTTCTTAAAATCCCTGAACCATTTAAGGTATTGGGTAGGTGTTTTGCCAAACTTGGCGATTAAAGCAGACTTCATGCACTCATACTGACCCCTTTCTTCCACACTCAGTTTCAGAATACAGTCTTATCCCGTTTGAGGCACTCTGCTTAACAAACACTTAGCCCAATCTCTTTTATCAACATTGTGAATCGCACAAGCCATTTCAAATGCATCAATCCATTGGAGGATATCAGAACCCTCTGCATACACACCAACCAAATCTTTCATAAACTTGATTGCTGGGGACCTGACACTCTCAACTGGTTTCGCGGAAGTCTCCACTCGAGCTTTCTCTAGCTGGATTTGCTGACATTCAGTGTCCTTGTCTTTGAGTTCAAGATCCCTATTCTTGAGTTCCAGATCTCGATTCTTGAGCTCCACTTGCTGTGCCAACTCCTCTTTCTTAAACTCAGCATCTATTTCCAACTTGTGATATTCAAAGGCCAATTTCATACTTAATAACTCAAGCTCCAAGGAACTGCTGGGGTTTGGAACAGAGGGAGCAGGAATAGTGGCATTCCCAGGATCAGATTCAGTGACAACCCCCGCGGTAGAGTCCTCATTGGTTGCATCCCCCGTTCAAGAGCTTCACAATCGATCTGGTAGTCCACCAGGGCAGCTATCAGCTCAGCCCTAGACGTATCCACAAAGTCTAACTCCCTGGCTTCACAAGCACTCTGGAGAGCCTCTAAACTCATCCGAGTCAATTTACCATTCACAATAGATTCCATTGCTTGTAATGGAGTTATCTTGTACACAACTAAACCTTAATTTAATAAAGTGCAGATATCCTTCGTAAGTGGCATGGTTATATACTGTTTCTTAAAACCATAAGCATACCACTGCTGCCACCAGTGTAAAGATGCCGGCGGGGGCGGGGGTGTCTGTACTTCCGCTCTCTATATGGTAGAGGAGAGGCACAGAGGACCCCAGCCAGGATTCTCTATTATTGGTACGTGGTCGAGCAATCAAGGCCTAGCTTCTCAGGAGGTGATGCGGGCTGGTTCTTAAGTACAGTGTAGTCCCCAAGCACCCACAAAGGAATGTCCATGCACTATATCGCTTAAAACACAGTCTTTATATAATTAATGTTCAAAAGTATATACAATATCACGATAACTCACTTTCTACTCTGAAAATCAGCAATGATAAATATATACAGTTCTAAAGTGGCACCACTAACGTTATCAGATCTCATTAAAGTGCATACGGTCAGAATGACACACAGATCCAAATAAAGAGGAAACCAGCAGTAGAGAGAGGAAGGAAAGCAAGATGGTTGAACTATTGGCAGAATACTGGTCCCGCTACCTAGACACAGTTCTGTGTGGAGATCCCCCCACCTGGGCAACCTGTAGAAGAAAGATACAAGCCCAGTCCATATATTGTTCACACTGGACTTCCCAATAGTTCTGCAACCCCAAAGTACCTGCCGTTGTAGCGTTCCTCGTCGGGGAATCGACGGCCCTTCTTGAGTGTCCTCCCTTTCAGGCAAGAGTCATGGGTCGTCGAACGTCTGACAGAGAACAGGTCGAGCTACGACGGTGAAGTGGCCACGTCGTTCCTAGTGGTGTTTTGTTGACCGGGAAGTGTAAACGTCCTGCAAGGAAGAGACGTGCGGGGCACCTCAGTGTCGATAGCTCAGGACTGCAAAGAGTTTGAAGAACTGTGGCCCGACAAGGGCGTCGAGTCGTCGGCGTCTTTGTGGTCTCTGTGTGGCGGGAAACCCACCGGTGGATTCCCCTCGGCCTGTCAACGGTCAGGCCTTTTCCAGCAGGATACAGCGGCAATGATGCGGATGAGAGCGTCCTTGGATCAATGAAGTTCTTAGGCAAAACGGGAGCACAGTGGCTCCAGTCATTGACAGCGGTCGTTGACAGTGGCGTACAACAGTCCGGGTGCTTCTCTTTGGAGTTCCGCAGCAGTCCCCGTATCGGGTCGGCAGCCTGTCGAAGGTCTGTCTACCAGGGAGATTTGGCAAAGGTCAGCTGGTGCACAATGGTCCCTCGTAGCTCGGGAAGAGGGCGTCTTACCAGGTCCTCTCTGGGTCAGTCCTTGGAAACACAGCAGCTTTCAGATTGCGAAGGACAGCGACAGCAATTCTTCTCTTCCAGCAGGGCTTCAAGGGCAAGTGTCAGTTTCACTCCAGTTGCTCTCCGTAGTTTGGAGTTCAGCTCTGAACACTTCTGAGCACGATTCCTAGCAGTGAGAGGTCCCCAGATAAACTGCTGATCTCCCATTCATTCCGCTTGGTCACACTCCAGCATCAGATCACTATGAAGGGTATTCATGAAGGCAGGCAACCAATCAGGCACACAGTGCATTCAGGCCATTCACTTCCCTCCAGACACTCATAACAAGTTATGTGTATTGGGACAAGTACCGAGCCATTCAACACTTCATAATGCATTCATACCGGTTTCGGGCAGGGTTGTCTCAGTCATTGTGTCAACCACCAGATACTAGACACCCACAACATAGAATGCGTATTCGTCACACACTCAATTCACCCAGGTCCCACCCACAGGTGTACCCACAACATACGGTCGCTGGGAAGGCTCCAGCCAGCCTGGCCAGCTCTTCCCCACACTACCATATGTGGCACTTCCACCCAACAGCCAGTCAGGGGGAAGGGACAGAGTCAGGGCTGCCCAGGACTTCGGGAAGATCAAGGTAACAGGCGATGGAAGGCAAGAGGCCATGGAAGCCATTTTGTCTCCATCAGGAATCTACCGATTCCAGTGACAGGGCCTGGGCATCCCAAAATGTAGGGCGCTCAGGGCACCAGTCAATTCAGCACGCAGCTGCCACCAGCCTGTACCCTGCTCTGTGGGTCACACACAGGTGCCCGAAACATACACTAGGGTCACACGGTTGCACCCCTATCCATGGGTGCCATAAGGGTATCCCATGGGTCTGTTCACCAAACAAAGAGAGAGAGCTGCACCGCCAGGAGTCCCACATGAACTCCTGTGCGGAAAACATGACAGAACATGATAAAAAGCAGTAAAGGACAAGGATAAGGAGGCCCTGTCCCTCCGATGCATTTCCAGCATCACAGCCCGTCGCTCCCATGGACAGTCTTTGGACAACAAACTTTTGTCCCTTCGGCAAAGAAACCAGGATCTGTTGGCATACATAGCCACCTTTAATAGGCTGGTGGTCGAAGCAGAATGGCCAGAGGACAAACAAACCACCTTGTTCCACCGGGGCTTGTGAGGGGAG
The DNA here is from genome assembly GCF_040938575.1 of Ambystoma mexicanum. NCBI lineage: Eukaryota > Metazoa > Chordata > Amphibia > Caudata > Ambystomatidae > Ambystoma > Ambystoma mexicanum. The sequence goes on along the minus strand of NC_090926.1, from coordinate 989,743,640 downwards.
TTAAAGGATGTACTGGCCCAAGTAGTGGACCCACCTAGGGACTGTGCCGAGTTCATTAATCTGGTGGTACAACTCGACCATCAGTTGCAAGATCGGAGAATAGACGGAAGCAACCCGGATGCACGTCCCATGTTTGTGCGCCCCAATGAGCATGCCCAGCGGGGATCAGAAAGTACCATTGAACCAATGCAGCTAGGAGGAGTTAGGCCTCCTTTAACCAAAGCCGAACGGGACAAGAGGAGAGAACAGCAGTTATGCCTGCACTGTGGAAAAGCAGGCCATTTCCTTAAGGAATGCCCAGTTAAACCACCAAGAAGAACCGTAGGAGCCACAGACAAGGAGAAAACAAGTGAGGAGTCAGAAAACTACCAAGCCCGGAAATTGTAGGGGTCCAATTGTCGAGTGAAGAAATCCAACTACAGACCTCCCATTTTGCTTTACCCGTGATCCTAATTACCCATCAACGGCCATCAAAGATGCATTCGTTAGAAGCTTACATTGAAAGCGGAGCAGTGGGAAACTACATGGACCAGGATCTTGCAGCAAAGATGGGGCTCCCACTCTGTTCTTAGCCCACCACAGAGACTGTAACCACCATAGATGGCACCAAAATTGTCTCCGGTCCTGTGTCCGAATGTACCACAGAACTCACCCTCCTATGTCAAGATGGCCATCGAGAAACCATTACCGTAGTTCCGATTAATCCTAGGGATGCCGTGCCTGGTCGCGCACAACCCACGCATCAACTGGCGTGCCCGAGAGTTGGTCTTCTCCCATGACTGCACACACACCTGCTATGCCAAAGGAAGGAAGGGGAAGCATGCAGAAGAAGGTACGTTAAGTGTCTTAGGTGCGGTAGCTACCTTACCAACTCAATACCAGGACTTTCAAGACAGATCGATCTGATGCCTGAAGCCCGAATACTGTGTGGCCGTATCTACATGCTCACCGAACCTGAGAAATAACATCTGAAGACATATCTGAAGCAATACCTGGCCAACGGTATCATCCACCCCTCAAAGTCATCGGCAGCGTCTCCATTATTCTTCGTACCGAGAATTGAGGACTTGCATCGACTACCATGCATTGAACCAAGTCACTGTTAAGAACCAGCTACCCCCTACCTCTGATCCCAGAACTGCTAGACCAAGTCAAGGAAGCCCAAATCTACATGAAATTGGACCTTAGAGGTGCCTACCATCTTGTGCGCATTAAAGAAGGGGACGAGTGGAAAACGGCGTTCCGTACCAAATACGGCTTATATGAATACCAAGTGATGCTGTTCGGCCTGTGCAATGCCCCAGCCGCATCCAATACTTCATGAACGATGTTCTAAGAGAGCTGATTGATGTCTGCGCCTTAGTCTACATCAATGACATCCTGGTGTACTCGGCTTCTGAACAAGATCATGTCAAGCATGTACGGGCCATCCATACCAAGCTCCGTCAACATCATCTCTACGCCAAGCTTGAGAAATGCTCATTTCACGTTAAGGAAGTAGAGTTCCTGGGTTTTATCCTCACTCCACAAGGAATACGAATGGGTGTGCACAAGGTCGATGCCGTGCTCAATTGGCCAGCTCCAAGCTCATTCAAGGGAGTCCAGAGCATGTTAGATTTTGTGAAATTTTACCACGGTTTCATCCCAGGTTTCTCGCAAATAGTACACCCAATCACTTCGCTATTAAGGAAGTACAACAAAACGTTTCAATGGACAGAGGAGGCTGAAAAAGCCTTTCAAGAACTCAAGGCAAAATTCACCAGTGCTCCAATCTTACGACACCCACGCCCAGACCTTCCGTATGTGGTGGAGACCGATGCTTCCAGTATGGCGACGGGTTCTGTATTATCACAAAGGGACCCACACACCAGCCAGCTACATCCTGTGGCTTTCTGGTCACGAAAATTCTCACCACCTGAGCTCAACTATTGTCATGATCACTGTTTCCAAGGAGCCAGGACCAGCCCAACGTCCTTGGAAGCAGGCCCCTAACCCTAATCCTAGGCACCAGCCGATCCCTACTGGGACCTTTTGGACCCTGTCCTGGCGCCGGTGGCACCAGGCTCATCAAAACCATCGGTCCCGGCACTGGAAGCGCCGGGCTCATAATTGGTGTGAAAGTGCTTGGGTGGACTTACCTGCGGCAGACCATGCTGCTTACTTACCCGCCACTTAGAAGCCCTCTGTGAACAGGAACTACTTTCTTACCTGGGTGGGGCAGCTCCACTCCCTGGATACAGCACTGGAACTCTTCTGGAAACTGGAACTCTTTTCTTACCTAGGCGGGGCCGTGGAAGAAGACGCCTCATCACTCCAAGGCTATTTAAACCACACCCGATAGATGAAACGTGCTTCGCGTTATTCTGCATCTGCAGCAGAACGCTCACCGAGTCTGTTCCAGCCTTTCCTCTTTCGATCCTGAACCTGCAAGAATTATACTTACCATTCCTGTATCCAGTCAACATCAGCACCTGCAAAAGACAAGAAACAACAGGTTAGCAAAACAAACTTTACACACAGTGCTTTCTCACCTGATCCATCAGCAGCGGCCGTGTCTTCACGCTGCACCTTCGCCTGCAAAGACAAAAGCATTGTTATACTTACCGGCACGCCGTGAATTCCGGATTTCTTCATTCTGCATCGCCGCCTGTGAAGACAAAGTTTAGTTAAAACTTACTAGCATTCCGCTGACTCCGGCGCTGCAAACCAACATCTGAAAGACAAAAGAAAAAGACATTAAGCAGGTATTTACTCACGCCCATCACGCTCGTCGCAATAAAACGCCTGCGAATACGCCGGCGTCTCTTTAACACGAACTAAGCTGCAAGGAAAGAGACAGTTAGAGCGCTTGCCATACTTACGAATTTCCAGGCGCTTCACTACATCTTCCATCCCAAGAGTCCTGCAATACATAAGGGAAAAGCATTATACAGAGTCTTCAATATTAACGTGCCACGCATTTAAAGACTATAAAGACAAAAGGTGTCCAGAAACTCACCGCTCGTGCAGATAACGACGGTAACCATCCTCTGAATTCAAGAGGCCAATGTTTCACCAGTGAAGGAACTGGCAATGGCACCCTGCACCAGATGCAGATGGAGAGCCCAGCATTCACCTATCTAAGGTGAGCACGTTGACCTGGGGGGGGCTCTACAGAAAAGCTGGGAAGAGAGAGAGAGAGGGACATTCAACAACCCAGGCCATTAACCCCCATATTCTTTCACCTGCAGAAACCTCACTCTTCGAGTTCGACACACAGTGCGAAGAGGTTCGACCCCAGAAGCCAATCGAGTCCTGCACATCACTTTTCGAGTCACAGACACCCTCCTGCCAAGACCCGCGCCTCCGTGGGAATCAGGTGAGCGTTACAACTATGCCATCACGGATAAGGAGCTGCTTGCCATAAAGGCCGCCTTCAAGTCCTGGCGACACTATCTGTTGGGAGCCAGACACATTATAACCGTGATAACGGACCACCGAAATCTACAATACCTGAAAAGCGCAAAGGCTCAATCTTCTCGACAACTACGCTGGGCCCTTTTCTTTGCGGAGTACGACTATGTGATCACGTACCGACCAGGAGTCAAAAATGGCAAGGCTGATGCCCTTTCACGCATGGGCACCGATGAGGTGGTGTATACACCTCCTGATCCCGTGGCCATCATTCCGGGGGACAGACTCTTAGGCATTACAACTACTATGACTCAAGATGAGTTGCTGTATGAAGTCCGACAAGTATTAACTCAGGAGCAACTACGAGTGTGGGGTTCAAGAGGAGAACACTATAGCGTTAAGAACCAACTGCCTTACTACAGGAATCGGCTATTCGTGCCTGTAAAAGAACTTCAAGAACAGGTCATCTCAGAGTATCATGACTCCCTCATGGAAGGCCACCCGGGAATTGCCAAAACCCTGGCCAAGGTGAGACAAAGTTACTGGTGGCCAATGTGGCGCAAAGATGTAATTCAAGCCATCACTTCCTGTCGTATCTGTGCTCAGAATAAATCATCAAAGCAAAGACCCGCTGGGCTCCTGCAACCATTGGACATTCCGCCGGCTCTGTGGCACACGTTATCACTTGATTTCATCACAGACCTACCCTCCTGTCAAGGTTATAACACTATCCTAGTGATCGTGGACCTGTTCTCCAACATGGCCCATTTCTTCCCGCTCAAAGGTCTACCAAACGCATCTGGTCTCGCTAGAACCTTCCTTGAACATGTGGTACGGCTGCACGGGTTCCCATCGGTCTTGATTTTGGATCGAGGTACCCAATTCGTGTATAACTTCTGGAGGAAGTGTTGCTCATTGGCCCAAATAGACATCCGATTATCCACTAGCCATCACCCCCAAACGGATGGTCAAACGGAGAGGACGAACCAAACGCTTGAGCAATACTTGCGCTGCATGCTTCACCAAGTGGAAGGGAATTGGAAGGATCTATTGTGGATCGCTGAGTATGCCTATAACAACTCACTACACAGCATCACCGGGCAAACTCCGTTCTTTACTGTATATGGCAGACACCTACGCACGTCAGAACTGGACATTCATACGACTCTGGAAATGCCAGCTGTCACAAACCTACATGCAACCATTTTGCAGGCCTTCACGAGAGCCAAAGAACATTTGCATCAAGCCAAGGCTCGCCAGAAGAAGTACGTGGACCAGCATCGCAAAAGGCCCCCGACTACCAAATAGGGGACATGGTGTGGCTAGCCTCCAAGCATGTACCTCTAAAGGGAATCCGGACATTCTGCCCACGGTTTTTAGGACCATTCCCCATCGGAGCCATCATAAACCCATCCGCGGTAAAGCTGACATTGCCAACCCACATGCGGATACATCCAGTGTTTCACGTATCCCTCCTGAAACCAGTTCAGCCTGGAACCCGAGTAACTACCCCACCAGGACCTGTGATAATTCATGGAGATCCAGAATTTGAAGTAAAAGACATCCTGGATTCCAAGTATGTTAGAACAAAACTCTACTACCTAGTGGACTGGAAGGGATATGGTCCGCAGGACAGAACATGGGAGCCCAGTGACTACATTCATGCTAAATGCCTGATTCGACGTTTTCACCAAGAGTACCCCACCAAGCCGGGACCAGACAGGAGGACCACCCTGAGAGGGGGCTTGGGGGGGGGGGAGTGCTGTCACGACCATAACCCCTAGCCTAGGAGCTCAGGGCCTCTGGCCCTCACCACAGTATTCCTGCAAGCTCCCAAGGGCCCAATCATGCCCCTCTCGGCTGTCCTGGAGCCAGTCCTGGCGCCTTTGGCGCCTGGCTCATATGGCAGGTGGAGTTTCCATTGGGGAATGGACCAACATGGCTGCCCCCTCAAGAATCGACGTGGGACTGCAGCATGCAGTCTAGAATCCAGGGCGTGGTCCGCCCTGGAGGTACCTGGGATACCTGCTGGCTATTTAAGCCACACCCGAGCTGAGGCATGCGCTTGCATTGTTCTGCACTTGCAGCGTGACGTTCACCAAGACCTGCTCACAGCATCCTTGGCCTGCATCTTCAGGGAGAAGAAGAACACTGTTATTCCTCCTTACCTGTTCCGCATCCAGCTCCTCGATCACTCCGGAATCTTCCCAGGAACTTGTCTTCTTCCGCAAGCAACATCCTAGAGAGAAGAGACAAGAAGAGGACAATTAGTAAGCGTTCGTCTTCCGATTCCATCGCCTCCAGACCCCGCTTACTTACCGAAGCTCTCCTGGAAATTCAATCGCAGCCAGGACATCATCCATTCTACGCTGCGCTTGTCGGCGACCTACAAGGAAGAATAGCACAGGTTAGCCTTATTCAAAAGATGCTCATAGCGCCGTGCTTCGCGCATTCTCTTACCTTATCGAACACTGCCCTCTCCATCAGCTCGACGTCTTCATCACCCCTTCTGCATCAACGAGAGAAGGAGAAGGTCAACAGGGCAACAATAATTGCAGACACTCATTCTTTTAAAAACTAAAGACTTACCTCAAGAGTGGAGTTGCAGCTGGCCTGGACTCTCGGGCCCACGCCAGTGAAGTAACTCGGTGGAAAGGTGCCCAGCCACAACGCGCCCCTGCACAGAACGGCAGGACGGAGAGCGCACCTTATCGAAATACAAGAATAGACCAATGGCAGCGCGAGTCCCCGGGGGAGGTGAAGCCGTCCCAGAAGCGCTCCAGACCAGTCGGGTGGCGTCCCTGTGGATATAAGGTGAGCGTTACACCAACGCCATTGGGTCCAATCCAATGGGAAATAGAAACTTACTTCTATACCGCCACTCGTAATTTGGCTCTTATAGCGCCAGACTGGGTAGCAGTAATGCTATTTGCATTGGCAGTATCCCGGTGGTGTTACCAACAGGATAACGCCAGACTCCTGATAAGGGCTTTAGTGTTAGTGCCTACTGGAACAGTTCCATGGCCTCGAAAACAAAACTGGCATTCATCCGCTGTTTGCACTTTTAACTGTGTTTCACGCACTTCAATCCATGTTAGTTTAGCTATATATGCAGAGCATATGTCGAAACCTGCCAACTCCCCTACCGCACATCTAACCACCACCTTTTACCATCTGTTTGATATGAACAATACTTGATCCAATTTAAACATACGCTTACATTTACGGGCACTTGATGTCCTTTGCACATTTCTCTTCATCTTTGTCCATTAGGCCAGCTTGTACTTTCTGCCCTTGGAATAGACTGCAAACCCGACACAGCGCTAAGAGCACCAAACACTGAGCATCCAAGGGTGATATCTCTGAGGTACTAACATTGTGGGTACTCCTAACACATGGGGATGAGGTAGCAGACATAGCAACTCCTGTTGTACCTCTTTTACCCCACTGAGTTCATATAGCTATTCCACATATTGATAAACTCTTGGTGGTGCACATTGGACATTGTATCAACCACTACACCTTTGTACTGGTGTCATGAGATACTGGAACTGTGCGTCATGTTGATTGATGACACGAGAGCACAAAAGGTGCATGCACCCAGAACTGGGCGGGAGATCCATCTGTGGACTGACTTCGAGCAAGAGTGAGGGCCCGGAACATGATGAGGCTCTTTCGGCACCTTGCAGCACTGTTATCTGTGAGCGGGGCTGGCAGCAGTTAGCTTAAGATGACCCTGGGTCTCCTAGCTCTGATTAATGATACCATCTCAAGGGGCGTAAGACTGTGTTTCTCTAAGTTTCGTGATATCTCTAATGAGCTTTGTAATCTTCTCTAACTTGAAATCCAAAGTGCTGCTAAATGTACTGTTATGTTATATTATGCTATATGTCTAATAAATGCTAAATCTATACTGAAGGTGTCATTTCACTAGCATGAGTTCATTGCTTTGCATGATAGGACCTGTAATTTGGGCTGAATTGGGTAATTTATGCTATTAAGGGCTGGTCCCTGGGAAGAAATACCCCTTTTCAAGACATTTGGTGGCAGCTTTGATGGGATCGTGCAGAGACATGCCTTGCTTGGGAAATGAGAATTGTGTGAGAGAACACAGTGCAGATTGAGGAGCAGGCTGTCACATTTCCATTGTCGTCTCACTGCAGCTCTCAGACAACAAAATAACAGCAATTGTGTGTCGGTCTGCCACGGCCGATAGCTTGTGTGGTTAAGATTTTTCCCTTCAGTAAATCAGTCGTGGCTGATTTACTGCTCGGGAATGATGCCAGGGAGCACTGCAGCTCTGAGACAACAAAATGACAGCAATTGTGTGTCGGTCTGCCATGGCCGATAGCTTGTGTGGTTAAGATTTTTCCCTTCAGTAAATCAGTTGTGGCTGATTTACTGCTCGGGAATGATGCCAGGGAGCAGAAGGCAATGAGCAAGCGGGAAATGGCTATGTTCAAAGTGCTCCGAGTAATGGTGAGGAAAGATTTATGGACAATTAGGAAATAATTTTTTCATGCGGTTTTCCCTGTAAAAGGTTATAATTTGGATTGCAAAGTGAAACAAAGTTCTCACTCTACTTTGGCATGAGGGCAGAAAAAAGTAGGGGATATTTGACATGTAAATTGTGAATGCTGATTTAAACATTGTGATTCAGCCCCAGTGTGCTAGCGAGTGGGGGGCTGAAATGTAAATTGGCAGAGGTGCGCCCTTTTGAAACTGATGCTTTTAAGTGTTGACATTAACGTGGGAATGAGTCGAGGTTAGCAGAAAGAGTAAAAGCTGTGTTGAGAGACTTGAAAGGATTTGTTTTTTGGCAACTGTAAATTCCATGTGCTGGTGGTGCATTCTGTTAATGGGTGAGAGACTCACTAAAAGAAAAAAGGTGAGTGAATGACATTTGAATTTTGATTTTGTGCATTGATTTGAAATTGCAGAATCAGTTTGCAATGGTTTGGGGGAAAGACAATTTATATTTTCTAAATTGCCCCAAGAGTATTTGAATGTTCCCCCTCTATGCCATGGATTTGCTGCTAAAAACAAAGAAATGTTGCTATTAAGGGATGTATGTTTTACCCATTATATACATGGTGAAAAAGTTGTTGACACATTGATAGCCCACGAGCAGAACAGAGTGTGGGTTATTCATGCAGAAATCGTGCAGGGAGCTGCACTTAAAGTAACATTTTTAAGCGCAATGATTTGCTTTGGTCTGGCAATCGTACAACATAATATAAAATCTGTGCGTGATAAGACAGTGCAAAGATTCAGTGGGTTGAGGGTTCTTTTGAAAGATCACACACTGCATTGGAGTGAGCTTGTGAAGAAAAAATATGCTTTTGAATGGGACATTGATCAGCAGCCTGCCTTTCTACAGGCTAAAAGACGCTTTGCAGAATTATAGAATTACATTGAGTTGAATCTAATGACAAAAAGTGCCTCTTTTGAAAATGAAACTTCGTGTCGGCAGCTTGTGGCTTGGAGACCAATTGCAGACATTTCTGTCATGGGCTGGGTGCGTGAAATGACTGTGGGAGGAAGAAATGAGAAAAGCAAAGAATGCTGCTCCTGTCCAGTAAAATGGTGTTTTCAACAGCGCACAGAGGCTGCCAGATATGGGAGCTTTTCTGAGTTGCTGGAGCAGAGCTGAAAACAGTTAATGTGGATGAACTGTCTGAAACAAGTGCCTCCCTTTGAAGCTGCCCCAGTTTATGAGTTATAGGCAGTAGAGCTAAGAGACAAGCTTGCCGCGTGCGTATGGCGCTGCCATGTACGAGGAAAGATAAACAATGGCCAGCAGTTGCATTCAATCCCCAGTGAGAGACACGGTCAATGAGCAAAGAAAGAGGTGGGGGTGCAAGCCAGAATTCTGAAACTGAACGGTGAGCAGTAATTGCCGTGAGTGAGAATGTGAAAAAAAATTGGAGCTGATCAGATGGCAAAGGATTCGCCCAGTGACACTGGAAGGAAAAGAAATGATGCATGCAAATGGCAGGCTGGGCGCACCACGCATTTGAACATTTGGGGAAACTGTGCACCTGTGAATGGGCTAAGAAAGACAGCTGCCCATTTCAAGAGACATTGCCACGCAAGACGCATCCCAGTGCCCCATGTGAAATGAAGTAAAGCGCTGTGCACTGGAGAAAAAACCTCTTAGCACTTTGAGATGTGAAAAAAAACAGCTGGCAAAATGCAAGCTACATTGCCAGGCTGGAGTAACTGACAAAGACATTATGGCGTTCCAGATGGAGGCAAAACTGACAAAGTTCGCCGTTTTGCAAAAGACAACATGCAGAACTGGGCTTTGGAGTATAACATGAACACTGCTCATTAGCCATGATCCAGAAGCCTCACGGCTTAGTGCAAGAATGAATTATGTGTTGAAGCAAATAAAGAAACTGACTCAGACTATCACTCTGAAGGGGTGTCCCAAGAAATCAGCAGACACCCTTTGGGAAACTGACAAGTGGAAAACCCGAGGCTTTAAAGACACTGGCTGTATTGGAGAACTGGAAAAATAAACGAAGCTGCTTGTGCCACTGCAGGCGGTATTGGACTAAAAGACTTTACCTTTGAAAATGGAGTGATGCCAGCAGGGCAACCTAAATCAAGATCATGAGACACTGGAAGCAAGTTGGCCTTGGTGCCTGGCATTCATGATCGCTTTGGTGATAAAGAAAAGCATTGATCCATTGAGAAGTGTGATCGGAGTACTTATAGTATTGCTTTTGCAAAAAACCACAGATCAATTTGAGGTACCATTGACCAACTATGAACGAATTGCACAAATGAATTTGTAATTAGGCAGTTACACCCCATATGTTTGATGGCAAATAAGCCCCCAGTAACACGCAGAAGGGTGACAAATAATTGTGGTAGCAATGATAAAGTGTGTAGTTAACTGATGAGACTTCTGAACATGGGGGAAGTATTAAGGAAAGGGGTGGATAACACTGATATTGTACTTTTATGAAATCCTAACATTTCTGTTTGTGTTTTGCCGAGGCAAAAAACCAAGAAAGTAGCGTGCCATGATTTGGGGCTAGACGTGTGCAATTTTCGGGTACTACTGATCAGTCAAGCAGACGCATTCTCAGAAAAAACGGGTCACTGCGGGGTGCCATGTGAACTTTGAACCTGTCCTGCACTGCACTCAATGCTGCTAACGAGCGAGACATGCAAGATGACATTTGCACTACAATCTGCGAGAAGTGCCCAACAAAGTAATAACTTTTACAGAACTGTCACAGTGCAGACTTGGCATATTGTCAGACACTTGACGCTGCACATTCTCAAATGATTCAGTTGATGGTTTTAAATAACCTGTTTGATATGATTTGCCTTTCTTGTTTAAGGACTGTGGACAAAGCAAACGTAATGGGTTGTGGACTGTGACATCATGCACCACAAACCGCTGTGGGAAACAGCACTTGAATATCAACATGTTGACAACATGGTTTTGAAATGCATTTTGAGATGAATTTGTGAAAAACGAAATGTTCTGCTCTTCTAACTCAATTGCTTTAACCAGAGTTGTTTGTTTTCTTTAAGCAATTACTACATTGCATGTAGCCAGGAGTATGATTCATGAATTGTGGGGGCAGCAGGGTTATGCGAGCGGGAGCGTAATGTATTTTGAGATAAAATGAGAGCACACAAAGGTTCTGTGCTTTTGTTAAGGTTTTTGCGTCAAAGAAATGCTGCCAAGGGTATGAACTCTACTTAAAGATGATAACAATTGAAACACAAGGGTATTTTTACAGCCTTAGGGTGGGTAAATTAAACGATGACTGATTTGATACACATTTTATGACACGGTTTTTGCTAAACCAACAAATTTCATGTTTTTGTGGGGACGGCTGTCTCGCGCACACTGATGCAAAGAGTTACATTTGATTGTAGACATTTGGAGTAATTCATTTGATTTGTTCTTTTGATTGCTAGTGCAATATTGAGCTTTGATGCTGATTAGTAGAATTGTGTAAATCTTGCTCATGAAATTAGATGGTTTTTGGTTGGGTTCCACTAACATGGGGGAAGTGTCTAAGCACACAGCCCGTAGTCACGCTTGTATGCCCTGAAAACAAGGGGGTGGGTAGGCCTTTAGAGTGGAAGGATGCCAGGTTTAGAGTTGGTAACTATACATTACTGCAATAGTGCATTGTAGATTGACAACACCAGATTGCCTTGATATATTAACCGCATGCTGCATTTTAACTGATGTTTAGTTATGATAATTATTTTGGTATTTTTGTGTAGGCCAGGTTTTGGCTAGGGTAAATGTCACTGCTCACTTTGTATACATTTTTGTTTAGGTAGGGTTTTTATTAACCTTGCATGCCACGCTGACTAACCGCTAGAAGATGGTTTGCTTAAACCTCTTGCAAAGCCCCAAGGTCTTTAACTACCTCATTTATCACTGCACTACATACCACGTTGATAAGTATTAGCCAGCATTGTCGCCCACACTTTGAAAAGGGGTGGAATGTCATGAGATACAAAGTGCCATATTTCCATATTAGGGCATTATATGGCTGCATTAGCAGCTAAAAACCAATAGCTTATTCAAAGTATGTGCTAAATGCTGAAAGTAATGTATTGTAGCACCTCCATTACGCAGTAATGAGCTACAAGGAATATGCAGGCCTAGTAGGGGTGGTAGGTCACATTATGCATTGTGCATAGACAGGCAGGGCGGAGACCCCAGTTTGCTAGCTAATAGAGACCTGTATTGGAGTGTTTGGAGCATGATAGCACCTACATAGCACTTAGATAGCCAATCTTTGAAGCGCTATAGACACTAACCTATGAGTGCAGACCTTGTAGAGCTTGCTCACTAGGGGTTAATTGATTTCAGCTTCTCCTAGAATATTCTGCCTTTGCAATCGTGGCTCTGCCAGGCTTTGTAAACATACCTTCTCTCTCTGAGAAGGCCTGGTACTGCCTTCCCCACGCTGATAAGACATTCCAGTGCTTTCACAGACAGGGCTCCAAGGGAGGGGTACGAGCATCGAGCATCTCAGAGAGAGCTGGGTTTTTCTAGGGGCAAGCCTATTTTGTACGACAAAGGTTCTGGAACTGTGCGTCATGTTGATTGATGGCACGAGAGCACAAAAGGTGCACGCACCCACAACTGGGCGGAAGATCCATCTGCGGACTGACTTCAAGCAAGAGTGAGGGCCTGGAACATGATGAGGCTCTTTGCGGCACCTTGCAGCGCTGTTATCTGTGAGCGGGGCTGGCAGCAGTTAGCTTAAAATGACCCGGGTCTCCCAGTGCTGATTAATGATACCATCTCAAGGGGCGTAAGACTGTGTTTCTCTAAGTTTTGTGATATCTCTAATGAGCTTTGTAATCTTCTCTAACTTGAAATCCAAAGTGCTGCTAAATTGACTGTTATGTTATATTATGCTATATATCTAATAAATGCTAAATTTATATTGAAGGTGTCCTTTCACTAGCATGAGTTCATTGCTTGGCACGATAGGACCTGTAATTTGGGCTGAATTGGGTAATTTATGCTAGTAAGGGCTGGTCCCTGGGAAGAAATACCTCTTTTCAAGACAACTGGTCATACACCTTTTCTTCCTCCAATCCCCTTTCACTTGTATTTTTAAATCCCATATCCCATAATAAAGCATCCTGCATTTGCATTTGGTGATGTGGCTTCAAAAAGGTTGTAAAAAAATGTAACATATGCACATTCCTTCAAAGTACTACTACTACACCCCACCTCTTTTTATGGCTTACCCATATAACTGCACTAAATATATGTATAAACTACCCAAAAGAAAAACTAAGTTCTGGGTGGGGTTTGGTGATGTCGCCTCTGCACTTACCAATAAGTGATATTGACCCTCATTACGACCGTGGCGTTGGACCATGGTGCTAATAGCACCATGGTCCATGCCGGTAACTTACCGACTCCGCCATGGCGGAATGGGGAATTACCGCCCCATTCCGAGGTTGGCGGGGCGGTAATTCCCCATGCCGCCATGGCCCTTCCCGATTCCCATTTTTGCCCCATAGGGCTCAATGGGAAAGGGGAAGGCGCTAAGTACGGTGCCGCAAATTGCGGCACCGTACTTAGCACCAAGGTCCCTTTGCGGGTTGGTTTTTAACGCCTGCAAAAAGCAGGCGTTAAAATCTCCAACCCGCAAAGGGACCTCGTAATCAGGCGTTAAGGGGTTAACGGCGCCACCACCTTTTACTGCGCCGTTAACCCCTTAACGCCACGGTTGTAATGAGGGCCATTGTGTTAATTGGGATGTCATCTTACAGGATGTGCTGATGTGTCCACACCTCATTTATTTAGAACATTCTAGTGCATGACAGCCTTTGTGCATGCCTGCCCTCTTTGGTTATGTCTTGCTCACAAAATATTGAATAATTCCGCTCCAGTCCATATTGTATCTTAGACTACTGATAAGATACAATGCCGACTGGAGCTAAATTCTTGAATATTGTGTCAGTAAGAAATAACCAAAGAAGGCAGGCGCACACAAAGGATGTCATACACTAGAATACCCAAAAGTGAACCCAACCATGAGTGGAAAGAATATGGTACTGCAATAGGGTTTAGAAAAAACATTTTTAAAACTGTTCAATAATGTAGTCATTTGAAAAAACATGATATACTATTCAAAAATGAAACTCAAAAAATATTAAACAAAGGCGAAAAATATATCTTCAGAAAAATGCACAAATATTGAGATATAAAAAAAGAAAAATCCTACCAAAACAGTAATAAAGCAAATAACTCTGCTGTAAACACTAATAACCAGAATCATCAAGCAACTGCAGCAATTTAAAAAGACATTGTCAGAATGCTCACAGTTGGGGGCACCGTTTGTGATGTTTTTCGAACATCTGACAATTGTACCCAATAACACAATTCTTTTACTTTAACAGTAAGAAGAGTAGCCTATCCCACAGTGTAAGGACCATTGTAGCGAGGTTCACTCTACCTGCAAACAAAATTCTTTACATACACTTTATCATTAGGAAACAATTGCAATGGTGGCGAGCTTGCAGATTCCAATGCAGCGCTGTTGTCAACCTTTTCCGAACGCCGTGGAGCAATCTGTTGAGAAAGGTATTTAATACACTTCGTTAACGGCATTGAATGTGAATGGAATTCATCCCCCAGGATCGACACAGCCCTTTCATCATCTGAAGCACCACGCAAAGGAGTTAGTGGCGTGTGCATACATCTCCCCATCACAATCTCATGAGGAGAGAGGTGATGGTCCTTACAGGGCTAGGTCCTTAAACTGAACATGCCCAAGGGGAGGCAATGCACCCAGTTCCTTTTCTGTGTTGCACAAAACGTGGACAGTTTTGTTTTAAGCAAACTGTTCATCCTTTGAACAATTCCGTTGACCTGAGGGTGATAAATGGAACGCAGATCATCCTTAATTCCTAAAGAGCTGCAATTTCTTTGTACAACTCATTGAAGAAGTGGTTGCCATTGTCAGTCCTAAGGGTATCACACACTCCCCACCAGCGAAACACTTCTCTCACCAAAAACCTGGTGGCTAATTTGGCATCAGGATGTGCACACGGACCAACCTCAATCCAATGGGAAAAAGGACAAACAACCACTATCAAGTAATGAAAAGAATTATATCTCCCTCCCATATCTGCTAAATCTATGTTTAAATCACGAAATGGACCAATTGGACGTGGAAAAGTACCTTTAAATGTCTTCAAGGTTTGACAGTATTATAGATCTGGCACACTGCACAGTTGGACGTGAACAGGATCCCAATTCCTGGATATTAGGCACATGATAACAATATTAACTTGCTTACATAGTGCTGCGAACCCTCCGGCATCTGTGTGGTGCTCATTTAACGACCTTGGAAGGTTGAAAGGCTGAGTTTGACCCTGCCGGTAATTGAACCTGCATCGGCAGGCTCTGCACAGATGTCAAGGCAACTGCTCTACTTGCTGTGTTATCTGACCATCTGAGGACATACCAGTCCTCTTGAATATCTGCTGCAATATGTTGTTTGGATACATGGGCGAGGTAGTGAATCTGGTCGAACACCACCAAAACCAAAGCTTGAGGCATCACACCCTTCCCTGTGCTCATCTGTCTGCACACCAAATCAGTTGGGGATTGTGCACACCCTCTATTTTGCCACCCGAGCTTCTCATTTTGTGGGACGTGTCCTTGTATTTTGATGATTTCTGTAACAAGAAGGGCTATGTATGGAACCTGCAACTGTAACTGCATATTCACAAACACTGGATGTTCAAGTATATATGGTACTGGCAAATAAGTGGCCTGATTCACCGCAATGGCTGCTGCTTCAATCCCAAGGGAGACGAAGTCCACACAACATGTGTGGGCGGCGCACTTCGCTATTGCGACAAGCATAGGCTGTGCAAGCGCAGCAATCAATTTGTATAACAAAGCTGCCTGCTGCACTGGCGACCCGTTTGCTCTGCTGAATGCCCTTCTCATCCATCTAGACAGCCCTGAATGTACAGTCATCTTGAAGTACCCCAAATCCGAATATAGTGTTACTCTGCACCCCTGTGCTGCCTCAATTGCTTCAATAAGGGCAGTCAGTTCTGCTGCTTGTGCTGAATAAAGTCCTGGAAGCTTCCACTGTAGAGCAACCTCATATTCTCAATCAATGAAACGCACCACTGCCACGCGGTATGTCTTTGACCTGTCTTCTGGTCAATAATTGAAGACCAATCAACTTAATATACGTCTCTTTCATCTAGTGGCTTAGGAATATCATCCTCAGGACCTTCAAATGTGACACAATCATGCACCTCGTCATCGTCAGTAATGGGTTCCGTCATAAAAGTAGCAGGATTCACTGTCTTGTAGCGAACAATATGGATAGACGGCCTTGAGAGGATCACTTCATGTGCAGAGGCCCTTTGTGTGGTTAACGAGCATCCAATGACAATAGTCGCAGATTTCTCAATAGTGAAGGCAGCAGCAGCCAATGAGTGTTCTCACTGGAACTGCCCTTGCATAACAGAATCTAACAAGCCACTGTAATAAGCCAAAGGTTTATGCACCATTGTGCTGTGTTGCATCAGCACAGCAGTCATCGTCTGGCTATCAGAATGTGAACAGATATCAAATTCCTGTGTATAGTCAGGAGTGGCCAATACTGGGTGGGTGGAAATAACATCTTTAAGCTCCTGAAACTTAGTAATCATTTCATCAGTCCAAATAATAGTATTCTTTGTCCATAGAGCTTCCTTAAGGGCCTGAAACAGTGGTTTAGTGTATGACGTGTAGTCGAAAATCCATGCTCTGCAATAATTACATAATTCAAGAAATGTCTGCATATCCTTAACTGTATCTAACTGGGGGGTAGCATGCACTGCTACTGTATGTTCTGGAGTTACTCTTTTACCATTAACTGAAATCAACTGTCCCAAATACAAAACCTCCCCTTGGCAATATTGCAATTTTATTCGGTCCACCTTTTATCCTTTGTCAGCCAACAGTTGTAACAATGCTATAGAGTCCTCCGTGCATTGCTATTTTGTGCTGCTACATACCAACAAATCATCCACATACTGAATTATGGTACTAGGAACAGCGCTGTTACCTACATCTTCATGTAGCACCCTAAAGGAAATACTCGGGGCCTCACAGTACCCTTGAGGAAGCCTAGTGTGTTGGAATCAGCTCCTGGCAAACATAAACACAGTGAGCTACTGTGAGTCAGGATGCAAGGGTACTGAGAAAAGGGCATTTTTCAAATCCATTACAGTGAAATGGGTGGTATCAACAAGTATATTACACAATATTGTAGCAGGGTTCAGAACTACTCGGAACTCTGCCTGTACAATGTCATTAAGAAGGCGTAGATCTTTAATCATCCTCCAACAAGCACCTTTCGATTTCTTCACCAGGTAAATAGCCATATTACAGGGCGAGTTTGGGGGCACTATGATGCCCCGATGCAAGAGGGCCATTATGGTGTCATAGATTCCTTCCTCTGCTGCCTTTGATAAAGAATACTGTTTCACTTGCGGCAACACAGCGCCGGGTTTCAGGGTGATGTACATCAAACTAACACTTTTTAAAAGTCCCACATCGTCCAGGTTACTTGTCCACAACCTGTCAGGAACCTGAGCCAAATCTGCAGAGGCAAATGAAGGAGCAGTCCCCACCACCAGCATGAGGCAAACTACATGTCTGTACTGTATCATTATCTCCCAAGGGACAAACACTTCCAATATTATTTCTCCCTCATTTTCTCTGTTCTCAAACAGCTCCTTGTGAGAGACATGTTTCATTGGTATTGTGGGTCAATGCACAGAACTGTGCAACATTCCCCTTTGTTTGAATCAACTTTTATCAAAACAATCCGGTCTACTGACCCTAGAACTCCTTCAATATCAAGTTCAGTGATGGTGCCTGCAATTACCTCCTGAGGCTGGACAGGACTGAACAACAACTCAGAGGATACTCGCCAGTACTTGTTTTCCACCTGTGGCACTGCACTGAGTAATATGGTGATAACATATAGAAGCAAATCCGGGGCCACTGGTATTGCTCTTGCCACAGAATCAAACACCTAATATATGCAAGGCTAAAATTACCCTCACAGCACACATACCAGGCCATTCCATCTAGGCTGAGCAAGTGACTGCAGCGCCGTTAACTTCACTGGTGAGTGCCCTCTTGGGCAATTTGAATTTTGCTGCGTGTGTTCTTGTCTTGCTGCGGCACATGGCCCCTGTTCACTGCTCCCCTTCTGCTTCTTTCAAGTCCTATAGCCCCCCAACCCGGTATTGGCTTTCCCTTCTTTTTCACTGACTTCCCTGGGCAGCCCCTGCCCGCAGCCCCCTTGGCTAATGGCCCTAGGCAAACGGCGTCTCCCGTTTAGGCACCTCCTGGTTGTGTCTGCAGCTGTCCGCAGGGGACGCCAGTTGCCAGTCAACATCCTGGTCAGTCCTGCGGGCTTCCCTGCTTATCCCTGTCCACCTAGCAGACCCTAAAACGTAGGTGCTTTCCTTCCTGTTTTTAAAATTTGCATTGTATCAGTATTTAACATTGCATTGTGAAACCTAGGCCTTTCTCCCACATTCAGGATACTCAAACTTAGGTGTATTTTTCCTCCTATTTAAAAAAAAAATTGCATTGTGTTAGTTCTTGAATTCGGAGTGTTGTCGTCTTGTCCAACTGCTCAACCGTTTCGCTTCTCGCTGTCTTGTCTCGTCTGCTTGCACCTTGCCCTGTGTCCTTCCCTAGTGCTCGCCCCTTCCCTCTCCCTTCCCCCTCTCTACTCTCCCCTCTACTCTATGGTGCTCTCTGTCTCTCCTATTTTTTCCAACTGCTTCTCTATCGACTATCCTGCCCTCCTCACTAAATCTGGAAGGAAGATGTTTAAAAAGGACATTGTGGTCTCCATCCCAGGCCTCCCCATCGCTGACACCTATATCAGCGCCTCATCCAGGCAAACTTTCACCGACATCCTCTTTGTCATTCCCTCACCAGACCTATGGACCCTACATATGGTCTCTGTGCTCTCTCCTTTCTCCTCTTCTCCCATTAATGGTGGCACCCGGTGGGATGCCCTCCTGGCCTCCTTCCACTCCTCTAAGTTCATCATTAATGTTTAGGTGAATGGCAACGTCCTGGTCCAGGGCCCACAGGCCAACCTTCTCCTCTTTGATAGACGCTTCCCGCGCCTCATCAATTTCCTTTCTTCTCCTGCTGTCCCCTCTCTTCCCCTGACAGCTTTATTGCCTCTCCCTGCTGCCTCCTCCTCGGCTACCTTTCCCTCTCCTTCCCTCTCTGCCCCCCCTCGAGCTCCTCCTACACCTCCACAGGGCATATCTCTGATTTGTACCCCTCCCCAGAAGTCCTTCAAGGACGGCAATCTTTCTCCATATTGCCACTCTTAACTCTCGCTCAGCTGTCAAACACTCCTCTGACATCTGCCGCCTTCTGGAGGAACTTGACCTCGATGTCCTCGGTCTCACCGAGACATTGTTCACGGCCAGCTCTGTCACAAGCTTTGACACTCTCCTGCCTGACGGCTACAAGATCCTTTCTGTGCCCAGTTCTAACGTCTTAGGAGGGGGTGTAGCCCTGATCTTCCCCTAGTGGATTCCTACCTCTGTCATTCCTACGCAGGCCTACTCCTCTTTTGAATTCCTCGTCTGCAGGCTCTCTCTGTCCCCTAGCCATTCCCTTATTGTGGCTACTATCTATCGGCCACCTGGTCAGATCTCCTCCTTCCTCTCTGAGTGGGCTGACCTCTCCTCTTCATTCCTGGTCTCGACCACTCAATTCCTCCTTCTTGGAGACTTCAACATCCACCTGGATGCGACCTCTGCGTCTCTCTCTCTCCCTCTCTATTCTCCCCTCTGGCCTGACTCACTCTGCAGGGCACACTCTGGATGTTTTGATCTCCTCAGACCTTCCCCTTTCTGTCCCTCTCACCATTCCTTTCTCCTGGAGTGACCACTTTCTCCTTTCCTCCCAGCCCACCCTCTCTAAACCCCAGGACAAGCCACCTCCATCACTGCCACCCACCTTCTTGGTCATCCGACCCATGAAGCACGTGTCAGTCGAGGCTTTCGCTGCCACTTTCTCCCCCCTTCCTCCAACTTTGGCTGACTCTCATCCTGACACAACCCTTTCCATGCTCCACTCTGCTATATCTGATACTCTTGATACTCTTGATACTCTTGCCCCTGTCATGGCAATCCACCTGAAGCCCAAAGCCAAGTGCAACTCCTGTTACGACTCAGACCTCATCACCCTCAAACTCAAGTGCAGGGTGGCCTAGAGGAAATGGTGCACTTCATGTACATCCTCTGACAAACTGGCCGGCCGCTTGCTCCAAAGTCAATACCGGCTCTCTGTCTTCACCAAGAAGAGAGCCCATATCCAAGTCTGCATCTCTGCAGCATCTAAAAACTCTGTTGGAGACCATCAGGGGGCACGGAGCATGTCGGACGCGTAAGTCTCACGCTCTTCTAGCCGGACACGTTCCCCGCCGAGACGGGGTGCCGCACAGGCCCGAGAGCAGAGAAGGGCCCAGCCCAGCCCCCAGCACCTGGAGACAATCCGGCGTGGCGTAATAGAGGGGGCACCCTGTAGGCCCCCATGAGCCACCCGTCGGGCGAGTGATAGAGGCCCGCCAACTCACCTCCCGAATATGGACGCCCAAACGGAAGCGCGCACACATCAGGGCTAACAGTGGAGGAGCCCGGGCCTGGTGGGCAGACCCCGCGGGTGTGACAGATGCACGTCGAGCCCCAGCAGGAGCCAGGAAGAGGTAAGGAGAGTGGGGGGGGGCAGTGCTGAAAGGATATGTTGGTGAGGGCCTGCCCTCCCCTCCCAGGAGCCCCCCAGGCTCATGCAAGAGTGACCCACCCCTCATAGTGGGACAAGCCGACTTCCACCCCTGGAAAGCCCACGGGCCTCACCCGGACCTGGCAGTGGAGGCTTACGCAGAGAGGTGGGCCCCAGTCCCTAGTACTGTTATCTCCAAGGACTCCCGGGCTAATACCGGGGCCCCCACCTGGGAACACGGTATCCCGGAAACAAAGAGGGACCGGGGCCACCAAATGGAATATCGGGACTGGGCAAGGTGTGTTCATATAACACCCCCACGCCAAGGTGCATCAAGGAGACGGAACCCTGGAACAGACCCTGGCCACTAGCGCAATCATCTCTCTCCAGCGCTTCCGCCAGTCACACACAGCCCCAAGCGAGGTGCACAGAGCCACCATACCCACAGGTAGCGACCCCCCCCTCCACAGCTCTGACAAAGGACGATCTCAAGGAAATTCTCCAGGAGATTAAAGCAATCCGAACTGATATACAAGCCTCAATAGTAGACCTCAAGGGGAGAGTGGATACAATAGAGGAAAAAATGGAAGGAATGGAAAATAACCACCTCCAGACAGATCTGTTGGACATGAAGTACGAGGTGAGGCTGAGAGACTTAGAAATGAGAGAGGAGGATATCATCTTAGAAAACAGGGAACGCTGAAATAACCTGCACATTATGGCCGTGACTCAGCAAAGAGGGGAGACAACTGCCGACGTGGGAAGGAAAGTCCAAGGCCTCATAAACCAACTCTTCACATTAGAGTGGGGCAAGGAAGTCCAGCTGGAGAGAGCACATTGAGGTGGAGGGGGCACAAGGAGAGGCCCAAGGTCCATCGTTGTGCGCTTCCTCCGCTACAGAGAGAAAATGGAGATTCTGGAGAAGACAAAAAGGCTGGAGAGTTTCATCTTTGAGGGAGATAAAATCCGGATATACCAGGACCTCTCAACCCTCATGCTCACCCGCAGAAGAGAGTGTCGCCCGCTCACCCAGTGACTCACTAGCCAGGACATAAGATATAGGTGGTCCTTTCCGTTTGCCCTATCCTTTGAACGTGCTGTCGTGGACTATAGAGTGACTAGTGGCAAAGAAGCGTCACAAGTCCTGCAGGTGCTTAAGGGCGACATCCCGGAGGAAGGAAACAAGGTGGATATACAGGCAACACCGGATGCCAGGAGAGAACCAGAGGGCCCTTGGTCCACAAAGAAGAAGACAAAGGGCAGAAGAAAATTCAAGAAACCAAGCACCCCCACGCTGGAGGCTGGAGAGGACTAGGTGGATAAAGATTCACCAACAGGGAATGCAAGGGCTCGAGTCAAGTAACCCCGGCCGGGGACACGGAGCTCCCCAAGGGAACTGCGGTGGATGGACATGTACTCAACCTGGTGGCTTGTCCGTTGGCAGGTGTCACGAATAAGGGCGGGAGGGCGGAGGGGATACGGGAGGAGGTTGGGGTAGGGACTCTCGGGCTCAACACCGATCCAACTTCATATGGGAACGGAGCAGCCCGCACAGAACCGGGAAGACGATGCACTCAAGGCAGAGAACCAATGGCAGACAATGAAAGGAAGGGCCGGGTCGAGACGCTGAGGATAAGTTTGCTTAACGTTAAGGGGCTAAATTCCCCAGCAAAGCTCTCCCTCCTGGGGAGGGAAATGATGAACGCCAAATTGGATGTCCTCTTTGTCCAAGAAACCAGAACGGTGAAGGGGGAGGAGAGGGCCATCCAGGGATCGCAGGTGGGCCAGACCTTCTGGGCATCCGCCCACACAAAGAGAGGCGGAGTCGGGATTATACTACACAGGAATCAGAGGCTCACTGAGGTAACCAAGTGGGGAAGGGAGGATGGGAGATCCATGGTGGTATCGGGTCATCTGCATAACTCCAGAGTCACCCTAGCAGTCATATACTGCCCCAACGTGGGCCATATCGAATTCATCCAAGAGGCAATGGGAGAGGTAATGGCCAAATCTGAAGGGCTTCTACTTTTGGATGGGGATTTCAACATGTGGGTGACCCGGGAAATTGACCATTAGTGGAGAGGCCGTTCCGCTGGGCAGCAGAGGGGGTCAACCACATGGGACATTCCGGAACCTGATGTGGGATCATGGGTTGGTGGACATATGGAGGGAGCTACATCTGACCGCAAAGGGATACACCTGCTACTCTACAGTCCATGGTACTAGGGCGAGAATAGACTATCTCTTCAGCGAGCACCAGAACATGAGCAGAGTGGAGTCTTGTGAAATCCTCCCAGTCAGCTGGTCGGACCACGATCTGGTCTGGTCAGACTTTAGCATATCGGGTCTGAAACCCATGGAATCCCTATGGAAATGTAATGACTTCCTACTCCGGGACGTGATTTGTAAGATGGGAATAGCGATTAGAGAATATTTCGAGCTGAATGACACAGGAGAGGTTAACATAGAGATGGTATGGGAGGTGGCAGAGGCAACCTGGAGAGGTAGATTGATTGGCGAAGGGGCTTCCAAAAAAAGGATCAGGACCCTACTGGCCCACAGATTGCGGTCAGAGATAATAGCGCTGGAGAGGTCTGAAGG
Organism: Ambystoma mexicanum; assembly: GCF_040938575.1. Lineage (NCBI taxonomy): Eukaryota > Metazoa > Chordata > Amphibia > Caudata > Ambystomatidae > Ambystoma > Ambystoma mexicanum. Next base: position 989,720,347 of record NC_090926.1, on the reverse strand, counting down.
GAAGGGGGAGGAGGAGAGGGAGAGGGACCTGGGCAACGCGAGAGAGAAGAGGCAAGAACTGAGAGAACTTGAGATGGGCAAAATCGTAGCAGGCCTCCAACACCTGCGTCAAAGATATTATGAAAAAGGCGACCAACTCCGAGGCCAGCGGGCGGACAGATGGTGGCAAGAATTGCAAGCGGGGAAGAGGGGGAAAGATCTGATCCGGAAGGCATAGCAGAGAAATTCGCCGGGTTCTATGAGACCCTCTATGGGAGGGAAGGAGAGGCAGAGAAGGTAGCACTCCAGACATACCTCGATGGGGTCACGCTCCCCGTCCTTGGAACCCTGGTGGTATCTGCCCTAGACTCCCCAATAACCGAAGAGGAGGTACTTAAGGCAATATCGGGACTAAAGCTGGGTAGGGCCCCAGGGGAGGACGGGTTCACTGCAGGCTTTTACAAGTCCTTTGGGGGCCAACTGGCGGGGTTCCTGGCAGGCCTATTCACTAACATCATGACGACAGGGAGGGCACCTCCGTCCTTCGGCAAAGCACTGATCATGGTGATCCCTAAGGAGGGAAAGGATCCAGCAGACTGCTGGTCCTACAGACCAATCGCCCTCCTAAATGTGGATGCAAAACTATTCACCAGGATTATTGCCACAAGATTGGACGGCCATATGCCGGGACTAATTCACTCCGATCAGGTGGGCTTCATACAGGGAAGGCAGGGGGCGGACACCCTCCGTAAAACTCTGCATATCATGAGGGAGGCAGCCCCGAAGGGGGATAACCCGGTCTTGGTGGCCATCGACGCTGAAAAGGCGTTCGACCGGTTGGACTGGGGGTTTTTACATGGAGTCCTTGTGAAACTGGGTTTCGGAGTGGGGATTAGGCAAGCCATCAAGGCCCTATATGCAGCTCCATTAGCTAGAGTCACAGTTAATGGGTGCCTGTCGTGTATTTTTAGCCTCCAAAGAGGGACTAGGCAGGGCTGTTCCCTCTCCCTGCTCCTGTTTGCCATGACCATGGAAATACTTGTGGAATATCTCAGAGGTTGCCCGATGGTTTGTGGTATTGACGTGGGAGACCGGACTTTTAAACTTGGCCTTTATGCAGACGATATTCTGCTACACCTGAGGGAACCCGCTAGATCAGTCCCAGCAGCCCTACAGGTTATAGAACGATTCGGTCGCTTCAGGTTTCAGGGTAAATATAAGCAAGTCAATGATCTTCCCCTTCGCACCAGATATGGAAAGAAACCTGGCCGAACTGACTCCCCTGGGACTCCAAATCTGCACTGAAGGGATAAAACACCTGGGGATTAATATTGTTAGACCCCATGAGGATTTAAGCCAGGCAAACTACTCCCTGCTCTTTGACAAATTATACAATGATATGGAGGGATGGGGGAAGGGGCACATTTCGTGGATGGGAAGAATAAACGCCATAAAGATGAATCTCCTCCCCAGGGTCCTATATGTTTTCCAGATGCTCCGTTGGAGGCCCCAGAAGCCCACCTCAAAGAAGTCAAATAGTGTAAAATGAAATTCATATGGCAGGGCCAGAGACCTAGAATAGGATACGAAACCCTCACCCTCCCCAAAGAAAGAGGGGGGGTCGCCCTCCCAGATTTGTGGACATACCACAGAGCGGACCAACTCAGGGCCCTGGCCCCCCACCTTAGAGAGAACCCCAGCAAACAATGGGTCTACCTCGAAAACTCCCTCCTGAGCCCAGTCACAGTGGGAGAATGGTTATGGGTCCCAATGAAAAAGCTCCCAAGAAGAATCAGGGATCACCCGATACTAGGAACAATGTGGAAGGCATTAGAAGGGAAGGGATACAGGGAGAAGGTGACCACTTGGCCCTCCCTTCTGAGCCACATTTGGTCCATGCCAGTGTTGGAGGAAATCCCAGGCCACGAGCACTACCAGCCCTGGTTTGACGCGGAGCTCTGTAGAGTCAGTCAGCCGGTGAGGGAGGATTCCTTTATAAGTATCCAGGAGCTTGAAGAGGCACTGGGAATCGGCAGGCTCTCCCCACTCCTTTATCTACAGCTTAAGGGAATCCTAATGAAACCGAAACTAAAGCCCTGCATACAAAGAAGACTCACCCCAGTTGAGAAAATCCTAGACACCCATGTGGAAATGAAAGGGTTCATCTCACTCCTCTATGGAGCTCTCTTAGCCCCCCGGGAGCGAACAACCAAAAGCCTCAGAAGAAAATGAGAGAGGGACCTGGGCTGTGGAATCGGGGATGATCTTTGGGGGCGACTCTGCAGCAGAGCATTTAAAACATCAATCTCCTGCCAATATAAGACGCATGCCATCAAACTCCTACACAGGTGGCAGTATGACCCGATCACCCTTTCGAGGATGTTCCCGGATGTAGTCCCGTTGTGCTGGCACGGATGTGGGGAAAGAGCCAACTATTGTGGTCATGTAGGAAGGTCCAAGCCTACTGGTCAGAAGTGCTTAGCTGGCTCAAGGAGGCGGGAGAGGGGGTATTCCCACAAGACCCAATTCTGATAATATTTGGTCTGCAGCAAAAAGATGATCACTGGGAAAAGCTACCAGACCTCACACACTCGCTACTGATGGCGGCCAGAGCAGCCGGGGCTAGAACGTGGAAGAGGCCCGCCCTCCCCACGAGAAGAGAATGGGTGACAGTGGCCAAGGATATCTATTTTATGGAAAGACTTACGGCAGCAATACACGGCTGAAGTGCCCAGATAGAGATCGACTGGCTGCAATTCAATGAGGTGTTTGTCAACACGGAGGTCTCGCCGGGAGGTCCCCAGGGGCCCTTGACCCGGCCCGAAACACGCCTTGGTATCGAACAAACTGACTCTGAACCTGAAGAGTCGGTTATCCACTGCTGGCCTGGAGCCCGGTCGGAGCTGCCCCAAATTGTTTAGCATGGACAAGGACAAGGAATAATGGCTTACTGTTTGTTTTGTTGTGGGCATGTGCCCAAAGGTTATGTTCTGAAGAACTTCGCTGTTATCTTTAAAAACCAATAAAAATTGAATTAAAAAAAAAACTCTGCTGAACTGTTTAAAATCTGCAAGGAACTGGCCAATCCTGCTGCAGTCTCTACCTCTCCTGTCCTCTCCCAGGCCATCTGCACGGCACTGGCTTCTCACTTCATCTCTAAAACTCAGGACATCCTGTCTCACTCTCCTCCTCTCCTGCTCCCTCCCTCTACTCCTGCTCTTTATCTGGCCTTTCTGCAGCCACCTCTCCTCCCTCCTTCTCTGTCTTTTCCCTGTTCTCCACTGATGAGGTTTCTAGACAAGTCCCATCTATGAAAGTCTTGTCCAAACAGGTACACCCCTGTTCCTCCAAAACCATCAAGGACCACATCGACTCCCTGGCTCCTGCCCTGGCTGACTTCTGCAACCACTCCTTCACCACTGGAGTCTTCCCATCCCGCCTGAAACACTCCCAGCTTAATCTCGACACTGAATCTGTTGGTTATCTTCATGACCATCAGTCTGGCTTCAGAGCTGCCAGAAGAACGGAAACTGGTCTCCTGAACATCCGTGAAGACCTGCTTTCCAACCTTGATTCTAACACCCCCTGTGTCCTCATCTTGCTTGATCTCTCTTCCGCCTTTGACATGGTCAAACATTGCCATCCTGTTCAAATGTCTTTGTGATAACCTGTGTATCACTGGTCAGGCCCTGGTGTGGCTGACTTCTTTCTTCTCTGACCGACCCTCCCACGTCCAACTTGGGTCCTTCCTCTACGCTATCTTTTTCTCTACCTGGGTGTCCCCCAGGGGTCTAACCCCTCTCTCCTTGGCTGTTCAACCAATACCTGGCACTTCTTGCCCACTGCATTGCCGCTCTCTGCCCCAACTTTCAGTGCTATGTGGATGACACTCAGCTCATTTTCAGGCTACCTTCAGCCACCTCTTCTCCGTCTTTCATCACTGACTGTCTGTCTGGTATCCAGGAGTGGTGTGCCGCCAATGACCTCTGCCTTAATGCCAGTCATCGACACACCCACTCCCTCCTTTCCTGTCTCTCTCTGGCCAGCCTCTCTTGTCCCTCATCCTGCTGCCACCTGCGAGGCTAAATCTCTGCACTGGCTCCAAGTTGCTGCGAGGATTAAGTTCAAAACCCTCTGCATTGTCCACAAGGCCTTCTGGGGCCTAGGGCCTCAATATCTCAACTCTCTCTTCCTAAATATCTTCCTTCTCGAGTTCAGCGCTCATCCGCCTCCAACTCCCTCAGGGCCAGTCGCTTCTCCAAGCAACGAGTTGGTGGCAGATCTCTTTCCTCGGCTGGGGCCTCCCTCTAGAACAGCCTCCCTGTCTCCCTGAAACTTGAGGAGAACCATCTCCGGTTCCGGAAGCACCTCAGAACCTTTCTCTTTGCTTCTGCTTTTTCTCCTCTGCTCCCCTGCTGACCTCTGGGCTGAAACTGCACTGGTTACTTGGCCACCCTCTGATCTTGGGCCCAGGTCCCTTCCCCACCAGTCACAGACACCTGCACTGCCTGCCTGGCAACCCCCGCACTTGGGACTGTTCCTGTATCCCTACAGTCCCACCACCAGCATGTGACACCTGGTTTCTGCACTTACCTTTGCACTTGCCACCTGCTGGCCATTACTTTACTTTTGAGATTACTTATTCCCTTGTACTGCACTGTCCCTTCCCCTTCACCCCTGCACTTTCCCTTCCCCCATCCCATGCACTTGCACAATCTGATTGACACCTGGCCTAGTAGTATCGTTGTCTGTCCTTCCTTTGTTCCCCCTCCCTTGCCTCGTCACGCCTTGAAACACTGTGTATAGGCGCGTTATAAATGCTATATCATATCATATCATGGTACACACCACACCTCTTTGTAAATGAGATGGTCATATTGAGCGTACTCAAGATATCCCTTCCCAACAGATCGATTAGTGTCACCGTGTAATATCACAAGGGGGCCCACACCTCTCTGCCCCCGATCTTGATGAGCAATTTCTTCATAAAAGGAACCAATTGATCTGCCCAAGAGAAGTCTTGCGTTTCCATAACCCCACCGAATAAAGGGAATGCTCCCTCATTAATGCATGATTTAGTTGCACCTGTATCCACCATGAAAGTGAATCCTTTGTTTCCTATCTCCATGCCTAAGGGTTCCTCTTCTGGTTCGGCAGTGACCGATAGAACTGGACATGTTAAGGCTCTCGGTGGGCTGTCCTAATCTAGATACCTGTTCCTCCCCAGAAAAACAAATGGTTTCCCTCCGACCACAGTGGCTCCCCGATATTGGGTTGAGTTTAGGGCCCTTTAGGGACGTGCATATGCAATGGATGGGGTCACACATATAAATTCCGAGTCCAAATAACTGAACCAACTCAGGAAGATGGCAAAGTACAGTTTTATTAACAATTATCTAAAACAGGGAGTTACAACGAACATCAACGGATGTAAACTCGATTTCTCTCAGCAATCTTCTCACAAAACATAGTCGTTATACTAAAAATACGTTAGAGGTGACCTCATACGACGTGGCAATAATGAAAGACCTACTAAGGTTCGGGATTGGCTTAAGGGGAACATTTAACTATATCTTCTATAAGAACTAGAATTGTAATTGGCTGCCCACTATCAGGTGGACAACATATGCCTGCCTCTAAAACATGTAATCTTCAGAAACATTAGATACACAGTTTCTCATTGGTTTTTCAAACTATAAGGTCCTTCGTTAGGTGGACCACTTCAATTGGTTGGCACGCTTGTGCCAGGTCTGGAACATTCAGTTCACTTAGCATCACATAAGCCCAGACCCAGGTGCAAGGAAATGGGCCATGATGCTACTCCCACATCTCTCATCACCCATGCCTTCTGCCATGAAGATTGTCTTTGAACTTGGCCTTGCAAAAGTATCCTTGTCTTTAGAATACATGGGAGCGTAGATCTCTCCCTATCGTGGTCTGGGACTCCAAATCCAAACTCTATTTTAATCCTTGGCTCACGTGACACGAGATCACAATTTTGTCCATTTTGCAGCATTCAAATGCACTAAATGAATTAAACTTGTCACTATTGGCGTTCTTTCTTTGCACCTTAACAAGGGATGATTCATCCTTTGCATGTTCGCTCCTTTCCAGAATAGATAGCTGACCTTGGCTGCTCCAATCTTGACTCCAGGCCACACAGCTTCGTCTTGCAGCTCCACGATTCTGGTTATTCTTGCTGTGACACAGCTTTACCTTCCCGCTTCATGGGTCCTTGCTTACTAAATTCATGATACCGATATCCAGCTTCTATACAATGGCGGCTTCACCTGCATTCTATTCACTACGTATAGCCAGCTTCTATGATGACTTAGTATACTTGCGTTTCACAATCTGTACAATTATTGAAAGGTTGATTTTCTGCAGTACTTCGTGCACATGTAGTCTTCTTCCTTAATATTTGAGAGTTCACTCGATTCCTTACTTCGTCATTAGCTTCTTTGGGATCCATACCTTCTCTTTAATTAGTATCCTGAGATGTTGTGCATACTTTTTGTGATGCCACTGGCGTCTTTTCTCTGCTTCTTCTCATAATCCTTCAGGGAGTTCCTCCCTTAGGTTGTCATCACTTCGGGATACATTTGATAGGGTTGTCTCAATGGGTATCTTACATCACACACACTCTGCGATATTGGCACAACTGCAGGTGTCAAACACAGCATGATCTCAGGTCTGCAACATATGGGAGGTAGGGGGCAGGGTTTTCAATAGAGGCATGCAGCTGCTTCCCCCCTCTGGTCGAGTCCTCGACCACCACCTCAATTTTTTCCACATCTGGTTATTTTTTCTTGAAGTATTTCTTTGGTGTCCATATCTTCATCACCCTCCTTAGGGTGCCTGCTGATTTGACATGTTCATCTACACTCCAGGTCATGTAGTTACAATGTCCATTTGGGGTACAATAGACCCATCGTCCCACGTACTTCTAAGGATTCTTTGGGTTCAGAAACTTGGTTCCTTCAGGTGCTATGATGCTAGCCTCTATGTTTTCTCTAACGGCATCAACAGTCAGCTCCTTGGTGTTTGGTTCAGGTTTGACATCGATCATGATCTTCCCCCCTACCACCTTGAACTGGAGGCTTCCAGCCCTTTAAGACGAGGTAGCAATACCCTTGAGATGAATGGGGATGCAGAAGTTACTCAAACATCAATAATCAAAACGACTAAGGTAGTTGGCAAAAGGATAACTGTTTTAATATCAATTATCTAAAACAGGGAGTACAACGGACATCAACAGGCGTCTAGCGTAAGATCTCTCAATGCATCTTTAAAAAAAGCATTCTTTTATAGCAATAAATCGACATCGATGACGTTAACCTACTTATTACTAACGTCATCCTATGTGGCAAACTACAAAAACCTAGTGGCAACTGTGATAGGTCCTTAAGGGACCTCTAAGTATACAATCCATACTCGTCTAAAGGAGTGAAGAAAAGTGATAGGTTTCTTAACATCAGGTGGGGCAACTAAGCCCTCCCCTAAAACAGGTCACTACGAACATCACTAAATACACAACGTCCCATTGTCCACTGGACTTCCAGGTGCTGGTGAGCTAGTCTTCAATCATAGCTTCCCACCAATTAGCTTATTCATCTATCATCACCTCAGTGGTCTGCTGTCAATTAAGACTTTGAACTTATCCTTGGGAGTGTTCTTTTGCTCTGGAGAATTCAGGGGAGTGAAGACACGCTCTACCCTCATGTGTAGGTGTGACCATCGTGTTTGTCCAACTTCATCCTTCCACGTGACTGAAGACCACAAAATCGAGCCCTAGTGTATTTAAAATACTATTTTCTAATTGACCTCTGACGTCTTCCTTGTTTTTGTCCATGCTTCCTGAACAGAAGTTTATTTCTTTCACACGATTTGTATCCAATGTCTGCTCACCACAGTCTGATAAAACCTCGGCTTCTTTGCTCATCCAGTTTCGCCTTTCTGAGATTTATTTTGTAATTCACTTGTTTTGTAACTGCAACACACTGGAAAAGAGGCCTTCTTTCTGTGGTCCAGCTCTGCTATAATACGTAGTGGAAACATCCATTCTTTTCTCACTTTAATATATGTATGTATACGTTGGCGCATGCCGCAATCTATTCACTATAAAGCTAGCCTCAAGAATACTTTGTCTGCTTGCGTTTCTTTGCGTCTGTACACGTGTAAAAAGACTTGATATCTTCATCAGTTCTGTAGCATAAGCTTCTTCATCTTGATCCCAAGATGTCACTTATCTTTGATACCTTATTGATGCCTTATAGAAGATCTGCATTCTCTTGTCTCTGCATCTCTTCTATGTACTTCAGCTCGGCTTTGCATGACGTCACCATTCTTCTTTGCCAATCATTGATCCTGCTTCTTCTGGGTTTTCATTCAGTTGTCCATCATACTGTCTCATATGCAGGTATGGTTTCCTAAATGGGAACCTTGCTTCCAGGATTCTCTTCAGTATCAGAATGTTCACTGGTACCACCTGTGTCTCCCACTGGGGTTCCCAACATATACACACTATGGGTGGGGGTGGTTGAGGTGGGGGTACTTAGCTCCTTCTCTACAACCTTCTTTGCCGTTTTCTTACATTGGCCAATCACTGTCCTGACTACACAGAATCCAAACATTACTAGCACCAATATTACTCGAAGAACCTTGCATATATTCGCCAACCACTGTAGAATCCATGAAAACAAAGAGGCCAATCAGCTGTCATCTTCAATGTCATCTGTATTGTCTTCTATCTTGACATGCAGGTCTGTCAACAACGTTATGGCCTCTGTTAAGGTTCCATTCTGGTCATCGTGAGAAGGTATAAATGTGCGACATGATGGCCCGATTTTGGCCCAAACTCCTACTTCCATTGCTGTGATCTTATCAAGGACATATCTATTCTGAAGGGTCATCAGTCGTATGACCTTCAGCTCTTCTTGAATGGCGTTGAATCCCTTTATGGTAGCATTGATTGTCTGCAAAAGCTCCCATCTGGTAATTTGCAACCACTTGGCATTCACCACTGTTTGGATTCCTGGCATGAATATAACTGTCATTATCATAGCAGTCTTGCTGAACAATTTGTGCTCCTCAGGAATGGTATCATACGCTGTTATCGACTTGGCTAAGAAATAATTTTCTCTTTTTGTCCGTCCGAGAGGTTCAAGCGATCTTCTTTTTCTCAAATGGTCATCCACTTTTGGAAATTCACCAATGTTTAGATCCCTCTGAGGAATAACTAATGCTGGAACATGGGTGAGCACCAGGGAACCCACTCTGCCCCAATCCTTGGGCAACTTCATATAGGCTCTAGATACACAAACCCAATATCGATCCATAAGGATGGCTGTCCCTCCTCTTATCCCAGGAACGTCAATGGTGGCTTTGCATTCTTTGTTATATCCCACATTGTATATGTCCTTGATTCATCTTCTACCCTTGACAACAATTTAGAGTGCTTGGCCCATGACTTTAAGCATCCATTATTCACGTTCTGCACTTCTCGTACATAGTCCGTCTTCAGTAGATGAGATGCACAAGACACCATTCCTTCTTCCCATCTCTTTTTGCTATACACTCTTCCATAAATCAACATTTGAGTGTGTTCCAAACATTCAGGCAATCCTGCTATTTCTGTCACATCAGGACAATTAATTATCTTCTTTTCTTCAATGATCACCTTATCCTGTCCTGCAGCAGGATATACAAGCATCTTGCTTTTCCATCCAGGCTCCTTCTCCATTTGCGTAGTTTTGATATATGGAAGCAACCATTTTGATCTCCATCGCAAGGCCCCCAACTTCCTTGAAACTGTCCTCGGATAGTAGATGACTGAGGAATTTTGCATTGTGTGCTCTAACCTCCTACGAAATGAAAGACCTTAGTGTATTCATGGCATAGGGGATGAGAGCGCAGACATAACTCTCATCAGATGCTCTTTCCCCCACCTTTTTCATGTGTGATTTATGGTGGCAGCTATTAATTGAACTGAATTATCATTTAGCAATTTCAGTAATGCACATTATTGTCAATATATGTTCTGTAAACATGGAATGATTGTTTTTGTGATTTAATCCCTAGAATGATTTTAGCACTCTGTGAATGTTTTTAATTGTACTTTTGTTTATAAATTGTGGTTGATCTGTGACTTAGTTCATAAAATAATTCTAGGATTCTTTGACTGATCTTAATTGCATATTGGCTTTTAACATAGATTAATGAATTGTTTAGTCGAATCATGTATAACTATTTAGTCTTTTTTGTACTGTTTGATGATTTTTCTGTGTGAAAAGTTTAGTTTGTAGAAACTAAAACACACAACAAATAAATAAAGGGGGAGGAGTTGCTATTAATGCAAGATCCTCTCTGGAGCGACTTAACTTACAAACGCTATCTTGGGATTCAATTTCCCAGACCTTTGCCTGTACATACCGTATGTCTCCTAATGATTCATGTCAGTTGATTCTTTGCTACAGACACACAGGCCCTGCTTTCTCCTTCCTGAATGGCCTTGATGCCTATCTTGGTTGGCATGGAAGCATTATGCTTCTCAAATATGATTATTCTGGGTGACCTTAATATTTGGTGTAATAAGCCGGATGACTTGGACTGTACTCATCTTAACGATATTTTACAGTCACATAATCTTCAACTTCTGACTGAATCTGTAACTCATATAGGCAGCCACTGTCAAGATCCTGTGATATTAAGTGGAACAATTCTGCTCCGTCCCGAAAATATCCCTGTTTCTTGGTGAGACTATTTTGTGGTAACATTTACTATTCCGACACCCCATGTACCAAAAGGAAAGCCTTGAGTATCGACTTACAATATTCACGCAGTAAAAAAAAAAGCTTGATCCCATTACTAGTCATCACCTACTAAGTGATCAGACCTCTTTGCCAGTGGATATAAAATGTTCCAAACTCTATCAGACCTACAGGTCACGTTTACAAAGAAACTGTGATTCTATTGCCCCTCTTAAACACTATGAAAAATCAAGAAACAGACATAATCAATGGTATACCGATTAATTAAAAATACTCCAGAAAGATTATTGAAAAAATGAAAAAATATGGCTAAAGACTAGAGGCATCAATGACCATCAGGAGTCTAAGTGAGTGCTGAAAGCATATAAAAAAGGATTAGTATTAGCCAAGTCTTTATGCCTACAGAAGCAGATCGACCTTGCTGAAAATAGGCCTAAAACATTGTTTGCAACAATAAGGAACTTTTCCTCCCCCATATGCACTATCCCTAGTCTTCCTATGTCCCTTACTATGGTAAATTAATTTAATGTTTTCTTTTTGGACACAATAAACTTAATCCAGACAACAATTGACTCCCAGCCAGTTGATCAACAGGCCACTACACTAAATAGGAAGGTACCATCAGTAGCAGAACCAACTCTGCCCCGGTTTGTATTTTGTCCTGATAGAGACAGTCTCTAATCTTATTTGTAAACTCAAACTGACTAATTTTAGTTATGGCCCTATCCCAGCATATCTTGCCAGACAACATGTGCCAGCACTGAGTGGGACCATTCTATCGGCTGTAAATGCCTCATTAGTCATGGAATCTGTTCCAGTGGATCTAAAGAATTCATACCTCACACCACTTCTAAACAAATTCACTTTAGATCATAAAGTGCTTTTAAATTAGAACCCAATTGCAGGCCTTTTACGGCCTGTAAAGATTCTGGAAAAAATTGTCATCATGTAACTCCAGCATTTTTTGCATTAACATGACATTTTGGATGTTTATCAATCAGGATTCAGGCCAGGACATGGTACTCAAAGCAGTGCTTATTTCTGTCAGGGCCGATATTCTGAGGGCTGTCGACGAGGGTGACATTTGCATGCTGGACCGGTCGGTATTACCCAAATTGTTCGTTTACAATTGTTCGAATGAACAATTGACCGAATTTAAAGGGTCACAATTGACCTTTTCACAATTGACCGTATATATATATTTATCTGTTTGGTAATATATATTTATATATATATATATATGGGTTTTGGGGGGTTTGGCGTTAGGTGGGGGTTGTGGGGGGTTTCCCCCCACATATATGTTACAATTGACCTTCACAATTCGGTCAATTGTGAAAATGTCAATTGTAATTCGAGCAATTGTCAAACGAACAATTCGTATACATCCGGACCGGTCGGCAGCCTTCAACATGGTTGACTTCATCATTCTTTTTTCCAGACTGACGACTCCCTGAAATGGTTTACTTCATGTTTTAACTGATCGAAACCCAGCAAGTTAAGTTGGGTCTACACCAGTCTGACTCCTTAATACATACCCAAAGGTTCTTCTGTGTCTCCACTATTGTTCAATATTTATATATGTCCATTGCTGAGTATCTTTTCCCAATTTGATCTATAGCATCATTCTTATACCGATGATACACATATTTACGTCCGGCTAAAATAATCTGTGGAAGCAATTGCCTGAGTATTATCCTGTGCAGACAAAATAAAAAACTGGATGTTGGAAAACAAGCTTCAACTGAACCCTTTGAAAATGTAAGTCATTGTATTTGGCTCAAAGAAGAAACTAGCTCAATCCTACAATTTATTTCATGTCAGGTGTTTTTCGAAGTGGCAACGAAGTACTCACTCAAGGTAAAGAACCTTAGCTGCATTTGGCCGTCAAACTTGAACTGCAATTTACAGGTTAATCAAACTGTCAAATCATTTCCCTTTCAACTTAAACTGTCGAAGCCTTTGCTACCTCTTACTGCAGAGAATGATCGTCGAGCGGTACTCGAATTTAGACTCTTGTAATTCCCAGTTTATGGGTCATTCAAAGAAACCAAATACATAAACTGCAAGCCGCTCAGAATTCAGCTGTTAGGCTCATCTTTTCTCTGCCTAGGAAATCGTCAATCCCCCAGTTTCATAGGAGCCTTCATTGGCTCCCGGTGCAGTAGAGGGTCCTGTTCAAGACCCTCTATTTGGTCTTTAAATGCATTCATGTCCTAGCTTCTACCTATCTTTCTTCAGAAATCGCAGTCTATCACCCAAATCGGTCTTTTTCGGTCCTTGTAACAACTGTTGGGAAAGAGCTAGCGCCTTCCTGCACCCCCAAGCACTTTAGAATTAGACAAGACTTCTTTTGACTGCTTCTATGCACTATAAGGCACCAGGAGGAAGTGAGGGCACTGGGAAAACTCTTTTATGCAATGATATTCACACACACAGACATGGGCCGGCACTAAAAGAAGGTGGTTATTATTTAAATAAAAGGTGCAAATAACTATTAGGTGAATACATTTGTAAATGTCAAATTCTATGCAGTTCTAAGAATCTCAAAGCATGATAGAAGCAGACTCTCTGCAAGAAAGAATCCAGCCAGTGCAAAAGATGGATCACAGGGTCATGCAGTGTTGCGCCACTAAGGCTGGCAGAGCAGCACAAAGTAACTCAGCAGCTGTCTGATGTCTGTCAAACGCCCACATATGCTAAAAGGGGATGTCAACAAGCTTAATGCACAACATGAAGAATTCTGAAAACCAGGTTGAAAAGAAATTACAATCCCAGATAAAAATATGAGTAGAATGAATGGAGTATGAATGAAAATTAGTTATAGAAATGTTTCATTTTTCCTGGGGCTAGGCCTCAAGGGTTGTAAACGTCTTCAGGCCTGCAGTGTGTGTCTATGTATTTAGCAATATGTTAAGTAGTTTGGCCTGACAGAAATCGCTGATGATGAAGAAAGGAAGACTGGAGCATCCCTTATATGGAAGAAGGACAAGTTAGGATAAAGTCATGCCCATATCCAGCGATGCCACTCCAGCAAGTCATGAGTATAAAAGTAACTGGCTGGCACCAGTTTGCAGGAGAAAGGAACGGTTGAGGGACAGAAGAGAACATTCAGGCAGCAGAGAGTCACTTTCGAGGCTTTCTCTGTGCACTGAACATACGCCACGCCGCTCAGCCCACACAAAACGCTTCGATGAACAGAAGCATTGTCATTTTTGGACAATCTGGGTCAGCAGATATCTTCTGCAGGGAGTGTCTCCATTAACATCAACTTAGAAGACATTTGCCACTGTGTGAGATATACACTTGTTTCCTTTACACGGCACATTTAATGCCGTCCGGACATCTATACTTATGATGGATTTTCTCTCTTACCCTTGATAGAGATCCTGGGACCACCATTCTTCCATCACAGGTCCTGATGGCGGCCTGCCCACTAAGCTGCACTCCACAGCTCCTTTAGGCCGAAACACTGTTGCGTCGACGATAAACACTACCTGAACAGTGCACAGTTTAAGCATTGTTGTTGTTTGTGACTTTCTGTATATATGTTCATGAATTTGGATTTATGTTCTTTCTTGTAACTGCACAACTGATATGATTGCCCAAGTGTAGCAGTTTGCTGTTGTTTGTTTTTTCATTGAGATCCATTCTTGCCTACTGGATCATACCTATTTGTATTGTTTTCTCTAATACCCCTTGGGTGCTCTATCACCAGTATTATCCAGATGTTATTAAAACACATTCATGTGAAAAAATGTACTTTCATTGACAATTATATATTTTAGAATGCTGGAGTGGTGTGACCTCTCACCCTGAAATTTTTCGTTTTGTTGGTTTTAGTAGGAGCCATTTTAATACAAATCCTCTCTGCTCACTAAAGCAGGGCATGGCTCTAGAAAGAATGACAAGCCAGCTTTGTAACAGAGGAACTCTAGTGAACAACATGCATTTGAGTATACTCTTGCAAATGATAACATCAAGGGGACATGAATGTATAATAGTATGGTGATGTGGATAAAGTACAAGGTCAATGGAATAGATTGAATAAGACTTTTTGGTGATGTGGTATGGTATAGATTGGATAGGATTTCAGGTGATGTGTTAAGATTGGATAGGAGGTGGGTTATGCATTGAAATTGTCGCGTATTTCTGTTTTTCTACTTTTTATAATGGAAAAAGGGAGCCTCAGTGTATAAAAGACTGAGAGGAAAGGGAGCCTCCGCGTATAAAGACTGGGAAGTAAGGGATCCTCAGCCATAATAGGTTGAGAAGGTAGTACCACATATAATTTTTTTATGACGATAAAACAATGGGATCCTCAGCATATTTTAAAAAAAAGCTGGGAAGGTGGTACTGAAGGGATATAAGGAAAATAAGTTGTGGCTCAGTATAAGGAATGTGCCTGGATTTTAGTCCATTATTTTTGTATATTTTCTCTTGCTGTCTTTTGTGATAAAAAGGAAGGAAGGTGGATGAGTCGCGGTGTGTGTGTGAAATCAAAGTGGCAATGAATCAAAAGGGGGTGGGGGAAAAAGTGGGTTGATCTGTATTTTTGTAACAAGCAGCAGCGTGCGCAGCATAGTAGTATGGTCTCAGTGAAGCATTAGAGACGCGCGAAACTCCAATAAAACACAAGCATAGGGTCCTGCCACTGTATTGTGACAGGATAGATAAGTATCACAAACAGTGAGGAGTGGAAACAAAGGAAGGGGGATGTCCTGCTCGTGGCCAGAGCAGGGCTCCCATAACAGAAACATGCTAGAAAAAATATTCATCTTTTTAGCAGCCAAATATAAGGGGAACAAAATCCAAACAAGAAAAGAGATTCTAGATCTCTGGCGATTATTTGAGGATATGGAGGATCAGGAAGGTGAAAAAATGATCAAATGTAAGGGGATACACCCGTAACGCTTAAACCTGCAGTAGGGTACAAAAACCCAGTCCATAAGCCTCCAGTGGTAGAAAGATTGTCAACAACATGATTAGCAGGATTAGCAACTAGGCGGTGGGGGGAACTCAAGAGCTTTTGATCCTCCACCACCATATAATCCATCCACAAGCGCTGACATACCTGTAGCATCATTGGACCCAGAGGGTCCACAAGTAGATATAGACAATGAGTTAAGAGTGTTTCGAAAAAGGTTAGTCAGGTTACAAGAACCTGAAGAAGTATCACCAGAAAAAAGTACTGGTGCAGAAAATAGGGGATTGGAAGTCAGGAGATTTTTTGTTTAGATTCAAACCCAGGGGAAGTTTGTGTTGAAAAGGATGATGGGGAGAGGGTATGGATGCACCTGGGACACCAAGTAAAACAAGCAAGGGAAAATTAATGGGAAGATCAAGGTGGTAGAAATAATGAAGAGGCAGGGCAAGAAAGAGATCAAGAAGAAGAGGCGTCGAGAAAGCTGTCTCTACCACAGGAGGCAGTGAGGAGGGATAGACAAGAAATAGACCAGATTTAATGGTGCTAGTACAAGATCCAAATACTAAGAAAGGGGTTGAAAACAAAATAGACATGCAGATGCCTCTTATACAAAAAGCAGTAGGGATAACGAAGTATGTGCCATGGCCTCAAATGGACAACAATAATTTAATTAAAACTCTCCCCCAGCTTACAGCTGGAGCCAGTAAATGGATTTATGAATTTGAAAAACAAACAGCATGGGTACCTTTAGCACTAGGAGACCTTAAGAGTTTACTGGTTGCCATAGTTGGGGACCAGGCTGGGGACATATAGGCAAGGGCTGGGTACCCCGGGGTAAGTCTTGCAGATAATGAACTTGATGGAGCAGCCTTTAATGAGGTAAGGGCAAGGGTATAGGATGCCCAATGAAGGATATACCCTGATACCCTTGACTTGCATTATTTAACACAGTGCACAATGGGTGATGATGAGGACCCAGTTAGGTTTATTCTCAAGTTACATGAAATGTGGAGGGTTGAGACAGAAGGGCAATGGGACCATTCAGTACCATTTTTCTTTTTTATCTTAAAGAGCGGATTACCAAAAGAGGTCCAGAAGGCACTAGATAAAATTATGCAAATTGAAGCCAAAGGGTGGGCAGAGATACAAAGTATAATAGTCCACCAATGTATGGGAATCAAGGAGTGGGACACGGCGACAGTCCAGAAGCGGCAAACAGACAAGGCCAAACTAGTGGAAAAGAAACTAAATAAGGTTGTCATCCAAGCAGCAGTGACGGCACCAGCTCAGGGGGGAAGAGCAGGAGACATTAACAAATTGTAAATGCCACAATTGCAGCACTATTGGGCGAAGGAGGACAGGGACAATGGCGTAGGCGGCAGTACTCCAACCCACAGTGACAGTGTGAAGGAGCACCAAGGGGAAGAGGAGGATTTCCAGGAGCAAGAGCAGGAGGCTTTGGGGGGGATAGGGTCTTGGGGAGGAGGATTGGGAACATCACAGTCCTGGTATTGCGGGAGATGGGGCATTTCGCAAGGGAATGCAAGAACAGGCTTTGAATGGGATTTCATTATGGGCCAACACCTCCAGGGCAGGGATTCCAAGGGCCTCAAGGAATGGGACAACAGTAATTTAGGCGAAGGGGTCAAAATCAGTTCCCTTATGGGGCTGACAGGCAGGGACAATGTGGGTAACAACCACAGAAGGGGGAGGGAACACAGTTCAACAGGTTGGCAGGGGTAACAGGTGCCCCATTCTAAGGAGTTACAATGGTGGGGGGTGGCCCTTTTTCATTCCCCGGGACAAATGCATATTCTGATTAGGACAGCCCACAGAGAGCACTCACGTGTCCAATCCTATTGACAAACGCACACCCTAAAGAGGAGTTCTTGGTGCAGGCAGAAATGGGAAGCAAGCAATTGAAATTTATGGTAGATTCAGGTGCAACTAAATCATGCATTATGGAGGAGAACTTTCCATTATCAGGTAAAACTCTTGACACGCAGGGATTCTCTGGGGCTATTTCTATGGTTCCATACACTGAGGAGCTGAATATAAAAGTGGGAGGGAAGGCAGTACGAACCCCCTTGTTATATTCAGAGAGTTTCCCATGTTACCTTGTTGGGTAGGGATCTGCTCAGTAAACTAAATGTAACTATATCATTCACAGATCAAGGGGTAGTGTGTTCCACTCCAGGGATGTGTGCAGCTTGAGCAATGGTAATAAATGACTGATGATGAGTTATTTGAGGACAGTGAGCAGAATGGGGATATTATTTTGGAAATCTGCATCTCCTGTGATATCATGGTGCAGTATAGGAAGGTACAGTGCCCCCTGATGGCATTGGTGACGCTGTCTTTATTTTTTGTGGAGGACATGCGATATGTGCCAGCACAATTATGGACTGTCAATCCATATGATGTTGGGTTACTGCTAGATGTGACCCCAGTACAGATTACATTGAAGTCAGGAGCAGTACTCCTGAGGGTGTGGTAGTACCCATTGTTAAGGGAAGCAGAGGAAGGGATCATTGAGCCATCCACGTCCCTGTGTAATACGGTCATATATCCAGTCAAGAATGCAACTGTGGGTAGTTGGAGAATGATCCAAGATCGATGTCCTCTTAATGACGTGGTGCAGAAGGAGTTTTCGGTAGTCTCAAATCCAGCGACAATCCTAGGTAGCATTCCCAAGACAGCGACATACTTCACTTTGGTGGATCTGAAGAATGCGTTCTCCTCAGTCCCACTTCACCCTGATTCATGGTATCTCACTGCATTTACGCATGGTCAACAGTGCTTTGAGCACCCGAGATTGCCTCAAGGGTACCGTGAAAGTCCAAGTTTTACTGCATGCTGACTTGGGAAATATTCAGGTGCCTAGCACAATCATCCAGTATGTGGATGATATGCTGGTATGTAGTGAAAATGAGCAACAGTGCAGGAGGGATTCTGTTGTATTATTGTAACTGCTGCCTCACAAAGGGTACAAGGCAGATAAAAAGAAGCTACAATACTGCCAACAGGATGTACTATACTTGGGACAACTTATTTCTGCAAATGGGAAAAGAATATTGCCAGATAGGGCGGCGGCAGTACGCGCCACCCCTAGGCCCAGAACTGTAAAGGAAATACAGCAATTTTTGGCCTTATGTAATTATTGTAGCGCATGGATCCTAGACTGCGCAGCCTACACAAGGCTGCTGTTACAAAGTCTCAGAGAAGGACAAATATGATATGATATGATAGGTTATTTATAATGCACTTAACAACCAGAGGTTTCTAAGCGCGGACGTTGTGATCAAACCTGTGTTGCTCCATGTCGTCTTGCTTCCAAAGTGAGCATGTTGCCCCTAAGCTATCCTCACGAGAAGACAACAAATTGTAAATTGGAATGGACTGAAGAAATGACAAGACAATTTGAGGATTTGAAAGAAGCTATTTGCATGGCCCCTGTTTTAGCAATGCCAGACTATACACAGGAGTTTTATTTATTTTCCCACTCTGATGGATGGCTCATGACAGCAGTATTGACCCAAGAGAGCACAATGGGCCACAAGCAATTGGCCTATTATAGTGGGATGCTCGATTCAGTCATGCAGGGACAATTTGCGTGCGAACACGCACTCGCAGTGGCTGCATTTGCAATAGAGAAAAGTTCTACAATTCTCATGGGGTGCTCTGTTACCTTGTTTGTGGAACACTCACTATTTGCCATTTTGGAAAGATCTATATCGACCTTGACAACTCTCTGATCCTCTGCATATGAGATTATAATATCCAAACATCATATTCATATAATGAAGTGTAGGACGGTGAATCCTGCCACATTTTTGACAGAGGCAGATGATGACCTGAAAATGCATGACTGTGCTACATACGAGAGTGAAGAGGAGGGTAAATCTAAAGCTAGAGACAGTGCATTGACATAAGGAGATACACTATATGTTTATAGGTCATCAATAATTGACCAGGAGATGGGGCGGAGGCACACAGGGGCGGCAGTGGTGCGCAGTTAAGGTGGGGAATATGAAGCTCGGACCATGAAAAAATTACCTGTGTATTATTCAGCTCAGGCAGCGGAACTTGCCGCTCTCATTGAGACATTGATAGCCTCTCAAGGGCAGTGTGTCACCATCTACTCAGACTCAGCATATGTCACAACAACAGTGCATGCAGGTCTGTCTCGGTGGAAGAGGAGAGGGTAACGGAGGGCAGATGGCTCCCCAGTGCAGCATGCAAGACTGTTGGAAGAACTGATTGAAGCCTTATAATAGCCCTCCGCTGTGGCAGTGGTGAAATGCGCTGCCCATATTAATGCCATGAATGAAATCTCTAAGGGCAATGCGGCTGCAGACCAGGCGGCCAAGTTGGCAGCCTATCTCCCAGGTACAATGTTAACAGAGTGTACAGTGACAACCCTGTAGCGACTGCGACCACCATTCCATACAAAGTTTTGCCTCTATCACAGATGACAGAGTTGCAAGGGAAAGCGCCTGAGGGGGAAAAGGAGCTATGGTTGCAGAGGGGATGCAAACAGTCTCCCACTGATCTATTTTGGAGGCAGGAGAGTTCTGAGAAGGCGGTGATGCCCCAAGAATTACTCTCTGTGGCATTTGAGCAAATCCATTTCCCCTCCCACAGCTCCAAACAACATATTGTGGTAGATATTCAGGAAGACAGGTTTGTGCCAAA
Organism: Ambystoma mexicanum; assembly: GCF_040938575.1. Classification (NCBI taxonomy): domain Eukaryota; kingdom Metazoa; phylum Chordata; class Amphibia; order Caudata; family Ambystomatidae; genus Ambystoma; species Ambystoma mexicanum. The sequence goes on along the minus strand of NC_090926.1, from coordinate 989,699,980 downwards.
CCTTCAGGAGAGCATTTTAAAAAAAGCAATACATTGGGCCTCATTATGAGTCTGGCAGTAGCCATGCCGGTAAATACCGGCACATCTGCCACCGGAGTCATGAATTTACCGGCACCTGGCAATGGGGACATTACAGCCCCGGCGGACCCGGTAAATCCCCATTGCCGGGTGCCGGTAATTATTACTCCCCATTCCCATTTGAGTCCCACTGGACGCAATGGGAATGGGGGGGCCGGATGCACCGGCACCATTCATGAATGGTGTCGTTGCATCCGTCGAGGTCTGCTCGCGGGTGCCGGTACGCCCACCAGGTCAGACCTGGTGAGCGGGAAGGAAACCGTGAGCAGAACCTCTAGTTTGCCAGACCGGTAACAACAGTACCAGCAAGCTTACTGGTACCGTTGTTACCGGACCGGCAAACTTGTAATGAGGACCATTGTCTGACATGCCAAAGTTTCAGAACAGGTATGACATTACAGATATTAAGAGGTACATTACCTCACCTTATGGGGCCATTCCATGAGCTGCATATAGATTATGCAGATATGGGGGAAAGGTGCAATGTATATAGGTACCTTATTGTGGTGGTTTTTCCCCTTTTCAAGGTGGGTGGAGGCAGGACCATGTGCACACCCAGATGCAAAGTGTGCAGCACAGTTTTTGCTCAGAGGGGTGTTTCCACGATGGGGTGTGTGCGAAGTAGTGCGATCAGATAATGGCACACATTTCTTTAATGTGCTATTTCAACAGAAGAGAATCAATGGCCTTTTGAAGAGTAAACTGTCAAAATTGCATTCCACGTTGAAGAAAAGCTGGGTTCACTGTTTGCCCTTGGACCGCTTCAGTTTACGCACACAGCCCAGTAAGGACCACCATTTGACACCACATGAGATAGTCACAGGCAGGTGCATGTAGACTCCTGTATCCCCTGTGAGGACAGCGTCAGATGCACATCAAGCAGCGACCTGGGATTGTTCCATCTACGGATGAAGTTGTTTACGTAGATCAGCTCAGTGGGTAATAATGGTCCAGTTGTGGCAAATAGGCTTGCAGTTGCTCTCCCTTCCGGTGTGTCCTGTCCTTCACTCCTGGGTGACGTAATCTGTCCAGAGATATATTTGATAGCACATGTTAGTGCTGTTAAATATTCCCTAAATTCCTCTAAATTCCTCTCCTAGTACTGGGATGATGTGGGATTTTGACCCATTCTCAGCATCCTCCTGGGGTATAAAAAAATGCAGCAGCTACTTCCCAACATTTTTTTGTACCCCAGGAGGATGCTGAGAATGGGTCAAAATCCCACATCATCGAGGCGGTGCACAATCTAGGTGTTCAAATGAAGAAAGAAGGTGGAGTTCAGCACACGGATTGGCTATCGATTGCCTTTGATTGGGTCCCGTCATGGCTGGGGGCAGCAGTAAAAATACTGGTGCCTGTTATCATATTCTACTTGGTCCTCTTCTGCACATGCCAATTGGGTCTCCAATGCTGTGTCAATATGGACCCTAATAGTGCAAATATGATGGTATCAATTGGGGGATCGAAAACACCTTGCCATACAATAAACAGCGAAGCTCAAACTAATATTTCTGGGGTTGTAGATATGTCAGGTGGGGTTGAGTTTGTTACTGTAGAAGTAACGAAAGGGGCGAATGTTGGGAAGAAGCCAGCGCCTTCCTGCGCCCCAAGCACTTTAGAATTAGGCAAGACTTCTTTTGACTGCTTCTAGGCACAACAAGGCACCAGGGGGAAGAGAGGGCTTTGGGAAATCTCTCTTATGTAAATATAATCACACACACAGACATGGGCCGGCACTAAAAGAAGGCAGTTATTATTTAAATATAAGGTGCAAATAACGATTAGGTGAATACCTTTGAAAATTTCTAATTCTATGCAGTTCTAAGAATCTCAAAGTATGATAGAAGCAGGCTCGCTGCCGGGAAGAATGCAGCCTGTGCTAAAAATGGATCGCAGGGCTCATGCAGTGTTGAGTCACTAAGGCTGGCAGAGCAGCACAAAGTAACTCAGCAGCTTGACTGGTATTTCATTTACATTTAATGCTGCCAGGATGACATTAACGTTTGTGTTTCCTTTAGTTAACAAGTATAGCCGTACGTTTCCTCCCGTTGCTAGGGTCTCATTGAATTATTCTGCCTGTTATTTGTATGCTTTCATAATTTATTAATTTCACTTTTAATATTCGCTTTTTCGCTTCCGTTTACTCGTAACTATTTTGTTCTGTCACGGTTATCGTATCGTCTTGCTTTAGCAACCTTTGCTATCCTCCTAAAATGGTGGCACGTAATTTAACGTTTCTAGGTTCTTTTCTCTAATAATTTATATTTTTGACTTCTCAAAATGGCGGCATGTAATTTCACATACCTGGGTTCTTTTCTTTAATTATTCCAGCATTGCTTTGCCATCATGTTCCGTGCATCGCCCCTCGCGCTTCAGGCATGTTAATTCAGTATTTTAAAAAATGCTTTTTTTCCACTTTTTCACACTGTAGATTTACCTTCAGTTTTCAAATAACCTCACCCCAGCCACATTGTGCTCCTCACCAATTTCTTCTGTATTTCCTCTCTTCCTGATCCTTTTCTTCTTTGTACCATGTTATCAATTTCTTGTCATTCCTTGCTCCTTATATTGTTAATTCACCATTCACCTTCTTATTTTCATTAGGTCAGCCACTGCTTCCTCTCTTGTTCTTGTTTTTATTTATCCTCGTCGCCAAGTTGTTATGTATGTAACTAATAATAATATCACGGACACCGCTTTAGATTAGTCCTATCTGTTTTATTCCTATACTCCAACTGAACTCCCACCGTTCTAAATATCCGTTAACATTCTACATTCCAATCACACATAAGGTTCTAACATATTTACTACACAACACCAGGCTGGGTGCTAGAGATAGCAGTAGGATTCACCTGTAACCGTTTAAGGGTGAGGGAATGAACCAAACAAGTGAAACACAGAGAACTTAAAGGCCTCAGTCCAATCCTTATTCTCATCCACACACAGTTCTTAGGAATCAGCACCTAAGAAAGCATCCACCAAAGCACTCACAGTTAAATGGTGTTTTATGTGCTGAGGACACGTTTTTACTTGGCCTTGGCAGATGATCTAGAAGACGAACAGTCCTCTGGGCCACTTTAACAACATAACACACTCCTACCATGAGAAAATATTTCACCTTTTTCCTGCTGTTCTAGTGGTTTCAATGTTGCCCTGCCACCCCCCTTTTACTAGGGTCTCCTTAAGTAACATTTACGTCGCCCCACTCCGAACTACTCCACCTCAGTCCTTTTTAGCTGCAGCGATTATAACCCCACAGCCAAGGGTGGCTCTCAGGTTCTCACGGTTCCAATAAGTCTGATGGCTTTATGGCTACTACAAATAACTGATATATAGAGCCCCTGGTATATCACTCTGCTACCTCTTCAGTATCCTCTGGTTGTTGCCAGATTTTGGGTCAAGGGCACCAATTGTTCCACTAAGACTTATGATTGGGGGGTCCGTTTCCTCATCAGTCCAGGGTTAAGTGAGGAGTGTCAGCCCAGTGGTTCCATCTCCCCACCACCTGTGCGCCTCTTTACATTGTGTATTCAGTTGTTAGATCACACAAAATAATTAAATTCGGGCTTAGGCTCCTGCCCCCTACAGCTCGCATTTCTGGGGATGGTTTGCTTTCATTTCCGAGCTGCGTTTTCCAAAGTGGTTTGAGAGCCTTATCAGTGTTTTCTTTGTGGCAAGCCCTGCTGCTCAACTGGGTGGTGGTGGGAGGCGAGGTCGTCCACTATGTTGATCTGGCTGAGTAGAGGAGGGGTGAGAAGATAACCGTAGTGCATGGGGGAAGTGCTGGTTTGCATTTATTTTTAAATAAATAACAAAAACATGCTGGTGTTTTTTTATATCACAGAGTCCAGCCTTTAAGTGCGGGACCATGTATGAAACTCGTGCTGCTCCACATTTACTTGTTTCCAAGACAAGTGCATTGCCCCTGAGCTATCCTCCGGCTTTTGTCTCCAACTGGTCCTTGGCACACCTCACCACGTGTTGTTCAGAGGAACCAGGACCTGTGAAGTGGTTCACTCTGGGACATTATTTTAAATTGTAGGCCCTTAGGTTGTTTCCAGGAGATGGCGATGTGACGTTTAGCGAAGATACAGGCTAGATCCATGAACCTGGTGATATGTTTACTTTCTCTTCTTCTGGGGTATGCTCCCAGCAGGCACTCCAGTAGGTCCCAGCTATATCTTGTGTTCTACAGGCTTGTTCAACGCGGGCCAGAAAATGGGTATTTTGGAACTTTTCCAGAACATGTGGAATAGGTTGGCATCGCTAAGTTTACACCACGGGCATGTTGAACATTTATCCTTATCTAACTTAGCTAGTATGTTGGGGGTCTAGTACGTGCGATGGAGAACATTAATCTGTAGCAACCGAAATCTGGCATTACCAGAGACTTTCTTAGGGAAATGTAATACCAGTGCCCACTTATGGTCAGTGATCGTAGCATCTATATCAGACTCCCATAGTGTCTTCAGTCTAGGAATTGGTAAACTTGACCCATTCAGCAGGCAACCGTACAATCTGGATACCGGCCATCTTCCAGCATGCACATTAAGGCCAGGAGTTCTGTCTCCTCTGGCTCAGCCAGTCACCCCTGCCTTCCGAGACTAGCAATTTGTTTAACTTTCAAATATACCAGGAATTGACCTTTAGCGAGCCCTGTCTCTTGGATTAGGTTATCTAGGCCTCTGAACGTCCCGTCCTCCTACAAGTCACCCCATGTGGAGATTCCCCATACCTCCCAGTGCTGAATTGTTGTCAAATCCTCCCTGGTGTTGCAGGCCACTGCCGCAATAGGGGTGTTGGATGAATAAGCATGACAGAATTGGAGTAGCTTTAGCGCTCAGGACCATATTTTCTTGCCTAGTTCCACAAGGAGTGGTAGGGCGTTCATGCTATTGTTGGGAGCCATAGGATTTCCTTAAGGCGAGCCATTGAAACCAAGTGCTGCAGCAGTGTTGATTCGGGGGTATAATCATAGGACAGCCATTTTGTGATGGAGCCTAGTTGGGCGGCCAAATAATATAGTTCCAGTCTGGGTAACTGTACACCTCCTGCACTATATAGTAGGATCAAAAACCTTTAGGGAGAGTCTATGATGGTTCGGGCCCCAAAGGAAATCTCTGATTTAGGTGTCAAGTGAGCAAAAGAACTGGGCCCCAATATAGTAGGAGACATTCATAAAACAGTACAGAAATCTAGGAAGAACAATCATCTTCATGATTGCGACTCTACCCATAATCGACAATGGCAATCGAGACCAGAAGGACTTAGACCTCTCAAGGCCCTCCTTGACTTTGAGGGTGTTAAGTGTGTGGGTACCCTCCGGTATGTGTGTGACATGGATCTCCACCTATCTGAAGGAGCGCACCTTCCAGGGGAGACCCAAGTCCGGTAGTGAAGCCTCACTCACCCTATGGCAACCAGCCAAGTAGAAAAGGCAGGAATTTAGTTAAAGACTAAACCAGATAGCTCTGCAAAGTTGTCCAGTACATCTAGCACTATAGGGAGGTTATGTTGTGGTTCACACATGTACCGTACGACGTCGCCGGCATACAGCAATATCAAATGTCGGTTTTCCCCTATCGGGATGTCGGCACTCAAGTATTCCTGGTGCAGGTATGCTGCAAGAGGCTCAAGGGCCAATATATATAACATGGGCGACAATGGGCATGCCTGGTGGGTACCTCAGCAAACGTCGCACAATCTAGAGATCTGCCTACCTGATTTTACCCTTGCAGTTGGCGCGGTATCCACAATGCCACCCAGCGGATGAAGCCTTCGCCCATCCCAAAGCTCCGCAGTGAGGCAAGCAGCCATTACCAAGATACTGAGTCAAAGGCTTTAATGGCATCTAATGACGCCACTGCATAACACTTGGTGCGGGGCTTGGTCTCGTTTATGATGTGCTGCAGCATGTGGAGGTTCAGGGCAGTACCGCGTCCCCGGACAAAGCCGGTTTGATCTATGTGTATTAGGGAAGCAATTACTCTGCGGAGGTGTGCTACCAACACAGTGGTAAGTATTTTGATGTTGTAATTTGACATAGATAGGGGATGGTACAAGTGACACCTGTCCGTGGGTTCGCCGGGTTTGGGTATAGGCATAACCAGGTTCTCTCTCATGCTACCTGGCAGTATGCCTTTATCATAGGCCTCCACAAAGACCTTATGGAGCACGGAGGCCAGGGTAGTACTGTAGGTCTTATAAAAATTCAGGGGATAGTCCATCACTCCCTGAGGCTTTGTTGGTGGAGAGGGGGGTAATCGCATCAGAGAGCACTTCCAAAGAGATGGGTTGGTCCAGTAGGGCCTGCTGAGTCGATGTGAGCATGGGGAGCGAAATTAGTGAGAGTGTTCAGTGATGACATTTTGTGGTACTTGTCTGTCATGGCTGTACAGCTTAGTGTAAAATATAGTAAAAGGGTCATTTATTGCGAGTTGGGATCTCCACGGGGCTCCACATTCATCATAAAGTAGAGTGGTTGGGGGTCTAGGGTGTTCTTTCTTGCAGTGCCACGCTAATAGTCTGCCAGGTTTGTCCCCTTCAGTATAAGACTGAGCTGTGCATGTGATGTAGTCAAACCTGAGAGCCTTTCCTAGGTTTCAAGGTAGCGGGTCTGGGCCTCTGCCACCTTCTCCTTGTCAGGCTGTAGGTCCGAGTGTCAGGCTTCCAGAGTATGAATTTCATGTTCCATTGCTCCAACGTCTTCTCATAGTTTCCAGCGTATGCTGCCAGCCCCTGCTATTAACTCGCCTCTGGTCACCACTTTTAGTGTTTCCCAAATAGTACTCCATTCAGAGACGCTTCCAACATTGTGGTCTAGGAAGTCAGTCAGGGAGTCTTGAAGCGTCTTTTTAAAGATCGGGTAAGTCAAAGCTCCTACCGGCATGCACCAGGTCGGGAGGGGTGTCTTGGGCGAGTAGTGTTCCACTCATTCAAAAATGGTGCGGCCCAGGTAATCAGTGCTGCATAGCTCGGCAATCTGCTCCAGCCAGGCGAAGAAGTAATCGATTCTAGTGTACAATTTATGGGGAGATGAATAATAGGAATAGCCTCTCATATCTGGGTGTAGTTCACGCTAGACATCAATCAGGTCTAGGTCAGAAATTGTTGCATTCAAGGCGGTGGTGGCTGGGGACGGGCCCCCATGTGAGGGGAGGATCTGTCCATTACAGCGTCCCTAAGGAACAAGTTACTTACCTGCAACTGTTGTTCTCCAGCATGGGTCTGGCATGGATTCACATACTCATGAATATTCCCTGTCGTCAGGCTGGGAATCCTCGGTAAAGAAAAAATCAGTTTGAGTTTCGTTTCTGAACTGTCTTTCTCCTAATAACCAATCACTGGTCTCTGGGTCATACTGCCCCCAGCCAATAACTGCCCTCTACTGAAGCCCCTCCTCTGGCAGCCATCTTCGGATATGGTAACACGTAAAATGGCAGTAGGACCAAGTGAAGAGCCGCAGAGTAGTAGGAAGGAGGGTTCGCATGTGAATCCATGCCAGACCCATGCTGGAGAACAACAGTTACAGGTAAGTGACTTGTTCCTTCTCCAGCATGGGGTCTGGCATGGATTCACGTGCTCATGAATATAATAATACATAGCAGTACACACATGCACAACCACGGGAGGTGGCAAGGCTCAACATTAAACATTTCATCAACTCAACATTAAGCATCTCTTACCTCCTCACCAGGCCCACCTTCAGGCGAACAGGTTGCGCAGCACTGCCTGGCCGACTCTGGACTCCTTCCTGGAATCCCGGTCGATGCAGTAGAATCTCATGAAGGTGTGCGTCGACCTCCACGGCAGCCCTGCAGATGTCCAGCAGGGGTACACCAGATAGGAACTCCGTGGTAGCAGCGATCGCTCTGGTCGAATGGGCTCTCGGATGGCCGGGCAACGGTCGGTTTGCCAACCGATGACAGTGCATGATGCAGCCGGAGAGCCATCTGGAAATGGAAGCCTTCGAGAGGGCCTTCCCCTTGTTCACAGGTCCAAAGTTCACAAACAGCTGTGATGTCTTCCCAAAACTCTTTGTGCGGTCCACGTAGAACTTCAGCGATCTAGCTACATCCAGCGAGTGCAAAGTCCTCTTGGCCGGCAACGAAGGTGACGGGAAGAAAACAGGTAACACCAAGGGCTTGTTGAGATGGAAGTCCGACGGCACATTGGGCATGAAGGAGGGGTGCGTCCTCAGCACCAGCCTCGCCTCGTGGAAAGTCAGGTATGAAGGCTTGCAGGAGAGGGACTGGATCTCTCCCACTCGTCGTGCGGATGTGATGGCCACAAGAAACGCTGTTTTTCACAACAGGAACTTCAACGGTGCCGAATGCAGAGGCTCGAGTGGCGGGCCCATGAGTCTGGTCAGCACCATGTTGAGCACCCACGCCGGGGCCAGAGCCTTCACCGGTGGAAAAGATTGGAACAGTCCCTTCATGAACTCCTTCACCAGGCGATGGGACCACAGGGATGGGCGTCCCGGAGTTCTGGTGTAGCGGGTGAAAGGAGCCCCTAGGGGTTCCTCACGTCTATGGGTATCATGATGCCCAAGGCAGGTCACCACACACGATAGATACACCAGACACGAGGTTGTATTCCCAAAGCTAGGGTTTATTGCATAACAAATAGTTTCTGTTGGCCAACTCGGTCTCACGCGCAAGAGAGCGGATTACGTACATCAGTTACATATATACAAAATGCATATCATACAATCAGCTGTGACATATTTAACACCCCCCTTTATTGGGTTTCTTTGAACTTGGTTTGATGATGGACACTTTCGACGAATATGACACCTTCAAATGTCTATTCTAGTAACAATATGCAACTTTGCAAGTGCAGAGACATCTTTTCTTTGTTGAACAGAACACAGTGCTTCTGTTCTTGGAATCGAGCTACATACGGGGGAAGAGTCACATTCCAGACCTTGCTATCTATGAGGTGCTATTCGTGTCCTGGGAGCCGACACGCTCTACAGGGCTTGGTAAAGGGGGGCCGTAAGAAGAGCTTAATTCAAGCCTTTAGCAGCTTTATTCCACCATATTGTAACATTTAAAGAGACTGGCTGGCAGTTGTGAAATGATTAAATGCCCTGCGGCTCTGCTTCAAGCCTACATTCAGGAGGGAGCCGGGCATTCCTCCCCGGCGCTGCCTACGTTGTGTTTCAACTAACTCTTATTAGCCTCGTGGCCCTCCGGCCTTGTCCTTTTACGTTCAGACAACAATGTTTAACAGTCGAGCAGTGTAAGCAGAAAATGTGCTGCAAAGCAATTTGAAGAGAAAGCAATGAGCAATTGACAGAAAACAGACTGGCGATCCTTGTTACATTAAAATGGCCGTTCATTGGTAAACTCGGAAACCTGTATTTCTATTGTTTTGTGCATGAGACGGTTGGCCTTTGGCCACCAAAATACGTTTGACGTCAATCATGAGAGGTATCCATTTTTCTAGACTGACAAACCCTCCTTTGGCCGTATGCCAAACGTCTCATTCATTTATTGTATCCTCCTCTGATGACGATAAGTCTGAAGCACTTATGTCTGAATTTTGTATGCTATTATAAGCATCATCATCTTCATTAATATCTATAGCCATTAATTCTTTCACTGTTTTCATTTCATTTGTGTCTCTGTCATCCCGACCATAAGTTTGTTTTCTTTTTGTCATCATATGCATACATCCCTTTGTACATCCCTCAGTCACCTCAGTGCAAACTAACGGTAGGCAGTGTATGCAACAACAGCAGGTTATGAATATTCCAAACACCACTACTAATATCGAGATCCATCCCCAAGAACGCAGTATCCTCCAAAACCAGGACTCTATTCCCCAGCCCCCTTCTCCAGTAGGGTGTTGGAGCTTAGGACATAAAGCATTTTCTTTATTGCTTCAAAAAATCGTAGGGGAATAGTCATCTACGAATACACAGCACGCTGATCCCACAATCTTGCAAATTCCTCACGATCAACCAGGATTACATCGAGAGCCATTCCATTTTGCAGCGTCATCAACCTGATTCGTTTTTCTTCCAACGTCATGTTAAATGGTATATCTGTCGTTGTGTTTATGGTATCTTTTAGTATTCTGGACAGCTGCCTTATGTTGTAGGAGTTCACTATCTGGGACAAGAATGGAACGAATGATTTTGCTACGTCCATCGCTATCAAAACACCTTTGCTACTCCTTTTGGTTCTAGATCTGGATAGTCTGGCCATGTCTGCTGTTTCTAAGAGGAACACTCCCGGGAACAGTAGAGCTAGGTAACATGTACCTCCCCAGTTTCTGGGCAACCAAGGATATGCTTTCTCTCCACATATAAAATAGACTGGATCTCCCACATATACTGGTTCTATTTCCCATTTTAATACCACTGTATTCATGCATCCAGTAAATGTTCCTACTAAATAGGAGCCTTTCTTTTTTAGACAAAAAGGGACAGTTCTCGGGTTGTAATTTACTGTGTAAGAAGGGGGAATTGCATCTTTATTCCCGTCTGTTCTTACACGAAACGTCATCACAGATGTTTTAACTGGTGGGGACAATCTATCTTGTCTATTTTGTCGTGTTATTTGTCACATACTTTCTGGTTTAGTTTCTGTGGTCATCACTTGTTCTTTATGGAATATGGAACAACCCACAGGCCTATAATTATTTCCTCAAACTCATTCATGTTTGTTCTGTCTAATTGACCGGTACTACTCTTATTCCACTTTCCATAGAACATTGCACTTAAAGATGCACTGCATGCAGAACTCAATGGCAATGGTTGTACATACCGCCCAATTCCTTTCCACGTATGCTGCGGTAAATGGGTGCATACCCAACAATTATTTTTCTTTAGAATTGCAGGCGTCATATTCATGATAAGTAACAGCGTATTGTTCCCATACCCTTCTCTGTGTCTCTCTTCCATTGGGGACAAGGTATACATAATCACCTGAACCGGGCTTTCAATAGTGGATATATTAACTATTGGTAAAAACATTCCCCATGGGTGTATTGAATCCACATACCATAACACCAACGCTGTCGTTATTGGTGCTACCACACTCATGAAGCACATTATTATCGTCAAAGCCAGCATACAATTTTTTTTACCATGCGTTTTCCCTAAGTTTACAGTCTTTATAACTAACTCATTCTCAGCCATGGTGAAGGAGGAGGCTGAAACCGGTCCCGACATTTTATTTTTTCACCGTCCTTCTTCTTCCTGATAGAGTTCGTCGTGGATATCTCTCTTCGTCACACTTGTCCGGATGTCAATAAGTTCAAAGCAATTGTCAACAGTTTAGTCTGCCAGCCCTCTCCAGCCTGATTTACTTATTCGTTCTAGGCAAGATCACTTATCCTCTCTCCTACTGCTCAGTGGACTTCTGAACAGTTCACTATTGCCTTAGTACCATGTGCGCCAAGCTTGACCGCACTGGTTCAGGACACATGTACTTTTTATGATCGCACCGAGGAGCCGCGAGTCTTGAATTGTGCGATTTGCACAATTCTCACGCTTCTCTCCTCTACACCTCTAGTTCCTTCTCCGTCCATGAGCGGAACCAGAGGTTAGCATAAACACCAAAGAACTGTGGATCACTCTGTCTTTCGAGGCCGCAAATCATATCGCCTCACTCCTGGTATTGTGTGATCCGTGAACAGTGCCGATGCACTTCCAAATCCAGGCTCAGCGTCAGCCTGCGGCGCAATGGCAGATGCTGGTGTGTGCCGCGACAGTGATGAGGATTCGGTCTTTGGCTCTGGCGCAATGGCAAGTGCTGGTGGGTGCCAAAGGGGTACACGTTATGTATCTGACGTTATTTGCAATGCAGATTTCGTGTCGGCCAGCAGTGATGTAGGTTCTGCTGGACAACGTTGGGCCACTCTTTGCCCTTCCCCCTTTTTGGCAATCTTTTCAGGCTTTGTTTCGAGTTTCACTTTCCGCTTGGACAGATTTAACGGTGGTGGACTGGCAGCAGTTTCTTTCGTTTCTGTTTCTGGAACCGCTGTCTCTTTCTGGTCGTCCGGATTGGGCAAGTCTTTCAGTGGAGATGGGATCTTTTTGGCATGGGTGGCATGGATCCACGACTTCCTCCCATCCACCCGTATTGCCGTCTGCGTTGCCAGAAGCACTTGATACGGGCCGCGCCACCTGGGTGCTAACGATGATTTTCTCTCAAAGTTCTTTAGCAGCACCCAGTCGCCTGGCTCCAGCGCGTGCCCTGGACCAGTATATCTTACAGGTAGAGCCTGCTGCACCTGCTGATGAATCAAACGCACTTTCTGCATTAAAAGGCCACAATAAGTGCTAAGTACAGATGTTCCACTTCACTCAGTCGCTTTGGCTGAGGTGCTCACCGAACATTTGCCGGCCTCCCCATCACAATCTCATACGGGGAGAGCCCAGTTCTAGCCTGTACAGACGTACGCATGCACAATAGTGCTATCGGTAATGCTTCGACCCAACTCAACTTGCTCCCTGCACATATCTTGCTAATTTTTGACTTGAGGATTCCGTTGTGCCTCTCAACAAGACTGGCCAAACTCAGATGCTTTGAACTATGAAATCTCTTCTCAATCTGCAGACCCTCACATATATGTAACACCACTGCGCCCACAAAATGTGGACCATTATCTGACCATATGACACAGGGCAAGCCAAAACGGGAAAAGTATTCTTTAAGCATTACTTTTGCCGTACTCATTGCTGTGCAGTCTTTTAAGGGATGTGCCTCCACCCACTTGCTGAATGCACAGACAACCACTAAGACATATTTCAAGTTTTGGCACCTCTCAATGAAATCAAAATGGATTACCTCAAAAGGCATAGAGGACGGGCCAAAACTGCCTATTGGAGTCGCTGTTCCCTTTCCTACATTGTGTTGTAAACACGTTATACAGTTCTGCACCAACCTCTCTGCATTCTTCTTTATGTTTACATTTTGCCATACCGTAGATAGGTGCTGTATTATTTTTTTCGCACAGATGTGAGTAGGGCTGTGAGCCATTGTGACCATTGCAGTCACATAAGTATTTGGCAACATCCAGTTTTTAGTTCCCTTGTCCACCCAACAACCCTCTAAATCTAACTCAGCAGAGCCCTCTACCCACCCTTGTATCTCATCGGCCATGGCTTCGGCCTGCATCTCTTTCACAGTGGCAATTCCATCGTCTATCACACAGGGTACTTCCTCAGTCTGGACTGTCATCATTTTATTATTCAAATCAGTGGCAGTTTGTTTCGCAATTCTGTCTGCAAATGCGTTTCCCTCTCCTACTTTGCATGTTACCTTTTTATGTGCCTCGCATTTCACTATTGCTAGGCGCTTTGGAAACGTGAGTGCAGACAGCAATCGTACAATCAAAGGGCCATGTTGAATTCTGGCACCATGTGATGCCAAAAAACCTCTCTCAGCCCAGAGTCGACCAAAGTTATGAACCACCCCAAAAGCATACTGACTATCAGTATAGATATTCACGTTCAAATTTTCAGAAATCTCACAGGCTCTGGTCAATGCTATTATTTCTGCGGCTTGTGCCGAGTTGTAGGGAATTCTTTTGCTTTCTACAACGCTCTCTAGGTTAGTGATAGCGTAAGCGGCAGTTGTGCCATCAGGTAGTTTAAAACAAGAGCCGTCACAAAATAACTCTCCATCTGGCTCCTTTTGTGGGATGTCACTTAAATCAACTCTCCCCTTTGTTTCTTCCTCAGTGACCATTAAGCAATCATGGGGTGGTGATTCATTGTCACCAATTTCTTTTATGGGCAGTGGCATTAATTCTGCAGGATTCAAAGCGCTACACCTCATAATTTGGATATTTGACGAGAACAAGATTATCTCATATCTTGTCAGTCTAGCGGAGGTGAGGTGTTGCGTCTGTGTGCTATTTAATAGGACATCTATGGCATGTGGCACCATCAAAGTTAAAGTATGCCCCAATACCATCCCTTCCGTTTGTTTCACTGATGCAGCAGCCGCAGCGACAGATCGCAAACATCGTGATAGTGCGCGCGCTACAGGGTCCAGCGCAGAAGAAAAATAGCTGCACGGCCTATTTCTTCCACCTTGTTCCTGTGTCAAAACAGCTAATGCACATCCTTCATTCTCGCATACAAATAATCTAAAAACCTTTTCATAATTCGGCGTGCCCAAAACTGGAGCAGAACATAATGCAGTTTTCAATTGATCAAACGCTCTCTGACATTCTTCTTTCCATTGCAAAGGCATCATCGCATCCTTCTTAGTTAATAGCACCATTGGCTTCACAATTAACGCAACATTACCGATCCACTGTCGGCAATAAGAAGCCATGCCTATTATGGCTGACTCCTTTCTGTGTCTTTGGAATAGGCATACAAGAAATACTTTCTATGCGTTCTGGCGTTAGCCTTCTCCCCTCTTTCGAAAGTAGGTAGCCCAAATAAGCTACCTCCTTTCGATTATACTCAAACTTCTTCAAACTAGCTTTATGGCCATGTGTCGCTAGGTATGACAGTAGGAATACGGTGCTCTGTTTACAAATCTCTTCTGTATCAGCAGCGATCAATAGATCACCTATGTACTGCAATAGTACACACCCCACTGGTAATTCTAGCATGTCTAGCTGCTCTTTTAACGCTCTACTGTAAATACTCAGACTTTCCGTATATCCTTGTGGAATGCGCGTGAATGTAAATGATCGTCCCTCTAATGTGAACGCGAATAAATATCTACTGTCCTTGTCCACCAGTATGCTAAAGAAAGCATTTTTTAGATCAATTACGCTAAAGTATTCTGCTGAGGCAGCTATCAATGTCAATATTGTAGTGACATCTGGGACCAAAGGAAATTGTGGATCTACTACTTTGTTTAGAACGCAAATCAATGATTAAACAATATGGTACTTCATTGCCTCCTTTCTTAAACACTGGAAGAATCGGGCTGTTACAAGTACTGCCTGTAATTTCTTCAATTACTCCTAATTTCACCAAATCTGAAACAATACTTTTCAATCATTTCTCTCCGTTAGCTGAAACTTTATACTGGGGAAGTCTTGGCAGTGTAACTCCTTCTTTCAAAATGATCCTCACTGGCTCTATCTTCAAGCATTCTACATCGTTGTCATGCATCGCCCATATACAGGTTGGCACTTCTCTTAACTCCCCTGGCAAGGTTTCTGACACAAATTCTGACACAGGGGCATCTTGTGGCTAAATCGTTAGAAACACCCCGTCTGACGTACAATGTATAATCGCACCTAGCTTTTTCAACAAATTCAATCCCAACAAGTTCTCCCCACAATTGTCTGTTAAACAAAAAGGACAATGTTCAGTGAATGGTCCTATACTAACTGGGACTGGTTGGGACACTGGGTTTATGACTGGTGTACCTGCGAACCCTACGGAAACATTCTTTTGCCCTGACAGTGGTATATCCGGAACCAAGTGATGGTCTATTGAACACTTTTGCGCTCCTGTATCTATAAGGAAGCGGTGCTACTTATTCCCGCCTCCCATTTCTACGTAGGGTCCTCTCTGATTCACGGGAATAGACACTGGTTCCGACCCCTGCCCTGGGCTGTCCTATTGGGGAAATAACACATCGTCCGATGTGTAGTCACTACTATTACTGTAATACGTATTTGGCTGCGTATTGAAAATGTTCCCATTCTTTCCTCTATTTCCCCCACTCTGATTCCCATACTGTTGGTTTTGCTGACCCTGACTCTGGTTAGGAGCACTTTGGTTTTGGGCTTGGTTTTGATTACCTTCATTATTGTGGTGCTGCTGCATACTATTCCTATTTGGTCCAATCGCTCTTTGGTGCCCTCTGTGCTGTCTTCTCTGGCCAGATCCATTTCTATTCTGTAAATGTGGACATTGCGCTCGCCAGTGTCCTTCCTCCTTACAGTATGCACACTGATTTGGTCCCAATGGCCCCCCATGCATATTCAAATTACTCCTCCCCTGTGCGTTCCCTCTTCCTCTATTATGTCCTGTTACTTGCTGCAGTAACACCCTTGTTTTCAGATTTACTCTATCTCTCTCCTCCTGGTCCTTTCCCGCATTCACTCTCGTCTCGTAATATTGGGCCATGTGCAATACTCCAGCCAGCGTTTTTGCTTGCCATGCACTTTCTGATGTCATTATTAGGTTCTGAATTGGAAGTCTCAACCCCCTCACATATTTATCAACAAATAGCCTCTTCCCGCTTCCGAGCTTACATCCTGCCCACTGAAGTCTGCAAATACTTCTGCGAATCTATTAAAATAATCTGTTGCTAACTCATCCTTGCCTTGCACACATGCAGTCAACTTGTCCCATTGAACTCTTTTCTCTGGGACAATTTCTTTTAATTTCTGTATTATGCGTGCTGGTGATGCTACCATGTTCGCTCCTGGTGTCCCTCCAACCGCTTTATTCCTGTCTTCTATTACCAAGTCCGCCCATGTGGCGCCATAGAACGTTGGGTCATCCACCTTTCTTATTTTCTTCCATATGTCTGTTGGCAGAATCACTGGGAATATTAGGTCTATGTCACCCATGGTAAGCACAGATGATTGCAGGCAGGACTCTATTTCCTTGTAAAATCCTGCAGGATTCTTTCTTATATCGGGAATCGTCTGCTTTATGTTGTTCACCTCCTGTCTGGAAAAGGGGACATGCACATACTGGGCGGTATAATGGGCTGGCGTTACCTGTGCTGCTACGTTGCCCACTGCGGGAACCTCTGTTTTGGCACAAAGGTAGGTGGGACCTCCCTCATCGGAAATGCCCCACTTACTGTCCCCCCTCCTTCTCTCATGTGTAATAATATTCCCAGATCAAGCGATAGGGCTGTCTCTCCTGTCCCTCGCTCTAGTGCTCTCTTATATACTGCCATTATTTTGGGGGGCTGGCCTCGTCGTTTTTTATATCTTTGTCTAGTAAAGGTTCAGCCATCGACTGCAGTGCTTTTCTTTTCATGGGCATGGGATATTCATCAAATATCTCATGTATCTCCATTG
The DNA here is from genome assembly GCF_040938575.1 of Ambystoma mexicanum. Classification (NCBI taxonomy): domain Eukaryota; kingdom Metazoa; phylum Chordata; class Amphibia; order Caudata; family Ambystomatidae; genus Ambystoma; species Ambystoma mexicanum. The sequence continues at coordinate 989,682,925 of NC_090926.1, read as the reverse complement.
TGGGGATACTGGGATCCGACATCCATCTGAACGCTTCTCGTATACATACTTTCAATTTGTCGCCCCTCTGTACTGACGACATGGAATGTCATTGCTGTATATATGGCTCTACCGCCTCCTTTCTATTTCTCCCGTTATCCCTACCCCTGTACCCAGGTGCAGTAAACATTTCAGCATATTCATTATCCAATTCATTTTTCAGTTCAAAAAGTCCATACACATGTTCCCTTACTTCTTCATCTCTTTGTCTACAACGTGCTAATGTATTCAAGTCTAACAATCGCTGCAGTGGTAATTTCCAAATTAACTGTTTCCATCCCTCCACCAAATATTCACCCATGCATTCCAACACTACCTGTCTTTCATTGCTTCTTCGGAAGTCATACATCGAATCCAATGCTGCCGTCCCATCATTCCCGTTTATATACATTTCTGCCTGTTGCTGCAATTCCACCTTCCTTTCTTTGCTGATCGCACTGCGAGTTACCCTCGTGCATCCACTTTGTTCAGTCCCGCCTCTCGCCCCCGTGGTTTCAACTTCAACCCCTGGAGGGACAGACGGTACCGAGTCTGGATCTAAGGCGGGAGGTGCGGATGGGACAATGGGAACGGGGAGTGTCTGCTGTGGGCCTGGTTGGCTAATAGGAATTGTTACGTGCGCGGTCTGTGGATGTGGGAGGGCTTGAGCTGTGGGAGGGAGAGTTTGAGCTACGGGAGGGGTTTGAGCAATAGTTACTGACGTGTTTGGCCTCGCTTCTGATCTTGGGCCTTGTTTTGTATGGATCAATACTTTTTCCATCACTTCATCTACTATGTTCAATTCTCGTTGTGGGTATATCTTTTCTATATTTAATTGGTCATGTCTACCTGACCTTCTTAGACTCTTAGTCCACTCCTCCTCCCTCTTTTCTTCCACTACTTCACCTTTTGATTTATGCATGCAGGCATGCTTCGCTCTACTTCTAAATCGCAGCATTGCTTCCCTTCTCCAGTTCTTAACAATATCAAATGCTGCGGGACGCGCTTTCTTTCTTATCAACACTCTTTCCAAATAATCTATTCTCGCTATCTCAAAACTACCAAAACTACTCGGCCAGTGATGGTCTTGTTGCTTTCTGGTTTGCCTATGCCAAGTCTCACAGAATATTATCGCTCCCACACCATACTTCACATGCATCTCATACGCCGGCGTTCCCCCAGGTGGTGCAATTTGGGCAACTTCCAAAGATTGTCTATCACAGCGGAAAAACCCTGCTAGGGTGGACAATACCCCAGGCATGTTTCAACCTTCCCCCTGGTTAATCAACCTTACCTAGGGCGTTTGATTTTGCAAAGTCAACTCTCAACCAATATCAGGATTACTTTGAATCAGGGAATGACTCACCTGATAAATCAATTTGTCCTACAGGACACAATTCGTCTGTATACTGACGCAACCAATGACGTTGTGTCTGCGTTTCTTGGCTTCTGCCTCGTTTCGGGACCCTCGCCTCCTTGTTCTCTAGCCAGATACGTCGATCAGGGATCAGGTGTGTGCAGATCTGCAAAGGAATCTCTCATCACTTCTACAGGGTGCCCCAAACACCTCGTGATCCCGGCTCGATCATCCCGTCCTCGTCGTTCTCCGCCTTTACTCAATTACAATGTACATGATGGAACAAGTGGGGGAGGGTCCCCTAGGGGTCCCTCACGTCTATGGGAACAAGGCCGGTCACCACACACCATAGATACGCCAGACACGAGGTTGTATTCCCAAAGCTAGGGTTTATTGCAAAACAAATAGTCTCAGTTGGCCAACTCAGTCTCACGTCCCGCGACGTGTATCTCTAGACCTTGAGGGACGCAAGAGAGTGAATTACGTACATCAGTTACATATATACAAAATGCATATCATACAATCAGCTGTGACATGTTTAACACCCCCCTTTATTGGGTTTCTTTGAACTCGGTTTGATGATGGACACTTTCGACGAATATGACACCTTCAAATGTCTATTCTAGTAACAATATGCAACTTTGCAAGTGCGGAGACATCTTTTCTTTGTTGAGCAGAACACAGTGCTTCTGTTCTTGGAATCGAGCTACATACGGGGGAAGAGTCACATTCCAGACCTTGCTATCTATGAGGTGCTATTCGTGTCCTGGGAGCCGACATGCTCTACAGGGCTCGGTAAAGGGGGGCCGTAAGAAGAGCATAATTCAAGCCTTTAGCTGCTTTATTCTACAATATTCTACCATATAATGAGACTGTCTGGCAGCTGTGAAATGATTAAATGCCCTGCGGCTCTGCTTCAAGGCTACATTCGGGAGGGAGACGGGCATTCCTCCCCGGAGCTGCCTACGTTGTGTTTCAACAAACTCTCATTAGCCTCGTGGCCCTGCGGCTTTGTCCTTTTACGTTCAGACAACAATGTTTAACAGTCGAGCAGTGTAAGCAGAAAATGTGCTGCAAAGCAATTTGAACAGAAAGCAATGAGCAATTGACAGAAAACAAAATGGCGATCCTTGTTACATCAAAATGGCCGTTCATTGGTAAACTCGGAAACCTGTATTTCTATCGTTTCGTGCATGAGACGGTTGGCCTTCGGCCACCAAAATACGTTTGCCGTCAATCCTGAGAGGTATCCATTTTTCTAGACTGACACGGGAGATAGCCGCCAGATGGATCTTGATGGAGGCATGGGCCAGCCCCGCCTTGGCCAGCGATAGCAAGTACGGCAGCACCTGAGGGACCGCAATCTGCAGAGGGTTAATCTTCTGTGCTCGGCACCAGACAGAAAACCTCTTCCATTTGTGTCCATAGCACTTGAGAGTTGAGGACGCCCTGACCTTTGCAAGCACTTCCTTGCAGTCCGTCGGGATATCGTACCCTCAAAACTCTAGTACTGCAAGAGCCAGGCCTAAGAGTTCAGCGACCCCGGGTCGTGGTGGAGGATGGCGCCTCCTTCTCTGGAGAGGAGATCCGTGTCCGTCGGCAGTTTGACTGTGCGGGACGCTGACATGTCCAGAAGGTCCGGGAAGCAGATCTGTCTCGGCCACACCAGTGCGACGCGGATCATCCTGCACCGGGTTCGTCTGAGTTGGTTGATGAGTTGCAGCAGCAACGGCAATGGTAGGAACGCATAGAGGAACAGGCCATCCCAGGGGAATGAGAAGGCATCGCCCATGCACCCCGGCTGGGGAAACCTGCTGGAGAACATCCGGCTCTCGGCGTTCGTTGCGGTCGCGAATAAGTCGATCTGGGGATTGCCCCATCGTTGGAATAGCAGGTCCACTTGATCCTGTCGCAGCTCCCAATTGTGGCACGAGCGCAGCTCCGTGCTGAGTGAGTCGGCGATGGTGTTCTTTATTCCTGCCAGGTGGAAGGGTACCAGAAACATCCCTTGAGCGATGGCCCAGTGCCATAGATCCTGGGCCTCCTTGGATAGGGCTGGGGATCTGGTGCCTCCCTGCTTCCGGATGTAGAACATCGTGGTGGTGTTGTCGGTGAAGATCCTCACCACCTTTTCCTTGAGGGACGGGAGGAACGACCTGAGGGCCCAGAACACGGCTCGGAGCTCCAGTATGTTGATGTGTAGTGACCTCTCCTCCGGGAGCCAAAGGCTTCTCGCGTGGAGATCTCCGGTATGCGCTCCCCATCCCTCCAGGCCGGCATCCGTCGTAACCGTCTCCTGATGTGCCTGGGTCTGGAAGTCCATACCCGCCGCAAGAGGCGCGCGGGTGCCCCACCACCGGATTGCTTGGCGGAAGGTCTCGTTGAAGCTGCCTGCCGTTTGCATCCAACGGGCGTCGAGGAACTCTTGCAGTGGATGCATCCGCAGCCTGCACAGGCATACGAGGTAGATGCACGAGGACATCATGCCGAGAAGGGACTTGATGGACCTCATTCTGGCCACGTCCATGGTTGACAGCTGCTGCACCTTGCCCAGGATGAACTTCGTCCTTTCCTCCGCCGGCGCCTGCTGGAAGGGCGGTGGGGGGTGAGTTCTCCTCTGCTTGCTTGGAGGACTACCTGATGGTCCAGGCTCCGCTGGGTCATCCGTTGGGGGTAAGGGCAACCTTGTCCTTATCTCCGTACACAAGGCCTGGATTGCCATCAGGATTGCTCCTGAGTTGTCCTGCGGTCCAGGTACCGGTTGCGAAGGGCGCGACGGTTGGGTAGTGGAATCCTCTGCCTCCACGGGAGCCTTGTCGGCGCCTCTGTCGCTTTTTTCATCCGCCTCATCGGGATCCCTCCCATTGGACCGGACTTCCTCGAACCTCTTGTCCAGGATCTTCACGACTTCAGCCAGCTCCTCTTCAGAGGCTGTATCCATATCCGTGATGGCCACCGGCCCCCCCCTCTTTTTCCACTGGGGTTCTCACAGGGGTCTTATTGATGGGTTGAAAAGAGGATTCCCTCCGCTGTGGCAGGGAAACTCTGGACCCCGAGGTCATCTCCACTGGGGTAGCCTCCACAGGCTTTGTCAGGGCCGCCACGACTCCCTCGATAGAGCCCTTAGCCGGGTGAATCAAGGCCTTCACGACCTAGACGCGCCTGAGGCCTTCACCCTGGGGGGAGGATCGCCGACTCACTCCCCCTCGGCTGTCTCCGTCGGGATCGACCAGGACTTGTCCCTATGTTTACCTGGGTTCTGCGACTTTCTTTTCCCCGAGCCAGAGCGTTGGCTTGTGGTTGATGGCGTCGGTGAAAGTGCTCCCTGCCTGGCAGCTGAATAGCCCGACCATTCGGTGCTCCCGGTGCCCGTAGACTCGCAGTGCTTTGCCTTTTGTTGGGCCCCCGTCGCCGGAGCGCCCTCAAAGGTCTTAGAAGACTACTCGGACCTCTTCTTCTTCTCACCTGCTGCTGGGCTCTTAGGCAGTAGAGGCATCTAGAATGCTCGTCCTCCTTGAAGACATTCTGCAATCCGCATCCAGGGCAGCTCCTGAACAGCTTGGATCTGGGCGTCGTGCTCCCTTTGTCCTGGGCCATGTCCACGTGGGGTAGGCCTCAAAGATCCTCTGGAATCCTCCGAGAAGCAGAACTTGACGAGAACTTCACCCTAGAGGGGCGTAGAAAATTCCGATCAGAAGTAGAAACGGTGGAGCTTGAGGCTCGGTTGACCAAAAAAATTTGATTAAACTCTTTGAAAAATCGCAAAACGCAGTAAAAGCTGGAGAGCTATAGCACGAGGACTCCCAACACTTGAACGTGTGGTGAAAATCTGAAGATGGCTGCCAGAGGAGGGCAGTCATTGGCTGGGGGCAGTATGACCCAGAGACCAGTGATTGGTTATTAGGAGAAAGACAGTTCAGAAACAAAACTGAAATTGATTTTTTCTTTACCGAGGATTCCCAGCCTGACGACAGGGAATATTCATGAGCATGTGAATCCATGCCAGACGCCATGCTGGAGAACACAGTTAAAGTCTCCACCTCATAAAATGAAGCTCTTGTGTCTCAACATGGCAGAGCTGCTTATGACACACACATGAGATAGGATGTTATAATTAGGAGTTAAGAATGCACTATGGAAATTTCCCTGTGCTCCAGGTAGCCACACACTATTACTAACGACCCTTCTGCCCATCGTCGCCTCGCTGTAAGTAAAGCACTCCAAAGTAACCCTGCGCACCCTCGCTATCCCTTGGCTCTACTATCCACAATTATCACAGCCAAGCGTCATACCTTGCATTGTTACCAGACTGCCTCTAGAACGCACCCTATCTACCATCACTCTCGACCTAACGCATACTTCCACGCTGCTGCATCGAGCAGACCCGAACACTCTGCATATACCATCAGCTCACTGACTATCTAATTACGTTTTACTATGTCGCTACCTACAACAGCCCTGTGCCCTCCCAACTAAGGCATGGCTCTGACTGATCAGTACACCGTTTCACCTCTTCAACCTTTCTGTGTCTTTGCAAGTACACTGCATTAGCGCATTGTGCTCATTGTGCCACATGGAGCATACCGTATCAGTTCATTGTGTGTTTTGCTTTAAAAGTATCCCGCACCTATCTATCCTACTCGCACGATACTCTAAGAAGACTGCATTAACCTATTGTGCTCGTCCGTCACTCTAAGTGGGCAGCATCATCCCACTGTGCCCTATCACCAACGAAAATCGTATTAGACACTTGCCTTCTCATGCCACTTTCTCATGTCACCTGCCACCCTGCTGAAACCGCACTGTGATTGCCACCTAACTGCAACTGCATTTGGTTGTTCATCACTTTGATTGCCCCCCAACTGAAACTGCATTTGGTTGTCACCTGGCTGAAACTGCATTTTGATTGCCCCTAACTGAAACTGCATTTGGTTGTCACCTGGCTGAAACTGCATTTGGTTGCCCCCTAACTGAAACAGCATTTGGTTATCACCTAGCTGAAACTACATTGTAGCACCTTGACAATAGTGCTACCTCTGTCCAGCACTCTCCACCTTTGCCCAACCCTCCTGCGAACTCATACAAATGCACTGGCACTATGCACTGGCAAAACACGCACTCAGTGGCCAATCACTCTGCTCTGCAACCTCTCTTCAAGCCACACTTATCAGCTGTATAATATGTACCAAGAGGGAAGAGGGGTTCACATGTATGCAACCGGAGAACAAATCGCCGGGATAAACTGCAACAAGCACAGGAGTCAAGTCGGGGGATAGATCAGGTCAAGGAAAGTAGAATTTCATCAATCTTTAATAGACACATATTCAATTATATCATACATAGTGCTGAAATTACAATAAAAGCAGCATAAAAACATACCATCAATACTCCACATTTCCTATTAAAGTGCATATTAGCTTGATAATATTCCTAACCTATTGGAATAAATACACTGGAAAAATTATAATGGTAGTTTGAATTAACTAGAAAAAACAAAAAGGAAAAAATATTCAAAAAGAAAAAACCAAAAAGAAAAAGAAAAAACAGAAAAACAAGGGCACTCATTCAGGCAAGACTGAACATTCAGTATCTCCTGCGAGGTAAAAAAGTTGTCCCCTATTCAATCCAATAAATTGTTATGGGAAACAGACAAGTATAGTCGCGTCGTAGCTTAATAGAACAGAAGCAATACTTGTCTCCAATCTGACCATGATAGTCAACAACCAGTACCTCGTACAGCAACCGACCATTTCATGGGCTGTACTGGTATCATACACGGGTGGTTTCGACGACTAATTAGCACAGTCTAGGCAGTCTATCTCCTGCCCTAGCAGGAGAGAGAAGGCCTGACAGTCGTCTTCCTCAGGACAGGACAGATTAGATAATTTAGTAATGCAATTTAAACATTTCATTTCTTCACATATCTCAAGGCACAAAGCACTTGGTTACAGGCAATATGGAAATAGTTTTAAAATTCTTCCATGCAGACATTTATCTTCATGTAGATCTTCCGTAATTCACAACGATGAGATACTTCTCCATCTTAGTGATACTCAAAACTAACATTTGTAAAAAGATATACATCAAGGAAAGAAGAAAAGAAAAAGAACTAATTAGAACAATAGACAATTTTTTATTTAAACATTAAAATCACTCATTAAAATATTCCCTTGACCTGATCTAGCAACCCCATGCGTGACCCTATCCGTGCAGTAAAAAGTCATATTCCCATCTATGTTAACTCCAGGGATAGCCCCACAATCTGTTCTAGGGAAGAACTAGAAGTGAGCAACTCCCGATCAATTTAGGGAGAAAACCAGGGGCCTGATCGTCCCTGCCTATTATGCCGTGAATATGCAGTTAAGTCAATCCAGCCAGGCAGTACGGGAAGGGGAGCCTAAAAGCATTTCAAGCTCACACTGTCATCCCGTCGGTCAAAAAGCTCAAAAGCAGAGTGCAAGCCAACCAAAAGGTTCAATGTAAAATTATAGAAAAAAGTGCAACCCGTACCTTCAAATTGAAAAAAGAGCTCCTCCAGAATATGAGTGGGTCTAAACAATACAGCTCCGAATTCTTGTAGAGGTGCAATGCGGGATTCGCTAGGACACGAGAAGGTGGGGCCATCTAGAGACCCAATGCCCAATGACCCAATTCTAGTTTTAATGTAAGATTTATTACATGGGCAGACAATAACATAGACAACATTAAAGGAATTACATGTAGTGTGTTGTCTAAGCGACCAAACTCACATTGACATCTCAGTGGGGCCTTCCTCCGATTGTAGGACATTTTCCATGCGGGTCCTGCAATGCTTGCAAATTCACTACAGCATGCACTACCATATTCATTAATGGTAGAGTTTGGTCGCTTAGACAACACACTACATGTAATTCCTTTAATGTTGTCTATGTTATTGTCTGCCCATGTAATAAATCTTACATTGGCAAGACAGTTAGACCCATTAAAACTAGAATTTCGGAGCACAAATCTAGAATCCGGACTAGCACTCACAATGCTCCACTAGTGGCCCATTTCTTGGAATTGGGCCACAGCTGTGATGATTTTAAATGGTGGGTATTGGAACGAGTCCAAGGTACTGATCGCCATAACACAGCATCTAAATTAGCACAAAGGGAGCAGTGGTGGATGTACCACACTGACAGTTATTATACTGGACTCAACCACCAAGAAGAATGGCTACAATGTGCTATCTGAGAACCGATCCTGGGACTGCGTTTCTCGTTTCCAATTCTGCCTCGATTGGACCTAATGAATGGACTTTCTCTGTCAATGTCATCGGAGTCTTTTCCTTTCATTTCATTACTTTTCTTATAATTATTTTATTTTTCATTATTTTTTCACTTATCTTTTTCCTAATGACAGGACTATGACATCCATGTCACATGACAACCAGCAACTTTGGGTCTTTACCTCTGTCTCCCTCTCCTCGGGGCTTTCTTTCTCCCTTTTCTCTCCCGTCTATTCCTCTCGTATGCACTGTCCCTTTAAGGACGTGACTTTCTAGTCCGCGTCATGTGATCTTTGACGGCAGTCACATGGTACGTGGAGACGGTATTTTAGGCATTTTGAGTAGCTCCCTCATTTGACTTCCGGGAACTAAGCCGAAGCCATTGGAGGAACTTACGCATTCAGCAGTAGTCAGTTGACTCTGACCTGCATAGCGGCTACAGCCTCATAGGAGGACTACATCGTAGATAGGTAAGAGTGGGAGGTTCTACTTAGTCTCTTTCGGTTTTCTTCTGTTGCTCGCATGCTAGTTCTCTCCTTATTTTCTTTAACCCCGGGATGGGTTTCCCTTTTGCAGGATACGGACCGCATTGGGTCTCTAGATGGCCCCACCTTCTCGTGTCCTAGCGAATCCCGCATTGCACCTCTACAAGAATTCGGAGCTGTATTGTTTAGACCCACTCATATTCTGGAGGAGCTCTTTTTTCAATTTGAAGGTACGGGTTGCACTTTTTTCTATAATTTTACATTGAACCTTTTGGTTGGCTTGCACTCTGCTTTTGAGCTTTTTGACCGACGGGATGACAGTGTGAGCTTGAAATGCTTTTAGGCTCCCCTTCCCGTACTGCCTGGCTGGATTGACTTAACTGCATATTCACGGCATAATAGGCAGGGACGATCAGGCCCCTGGTTTTCTCCCTAAATTGATCGGGAGTTGCTCACTTCTAGTTCTTCCCTAGAACAGATTGTGGGGCTATCCCTGGAGTTAACATAGATGGGAATATGACTTTTTACTGCACGGATAGGGTCACGCATGGGGTTGCTAGATCAGGTCAAGGGAATATTTTAATGAGTGATTTTAATGTTTAAATAAAAAATTGTCTATTGTTCTAATTAGTTCTTTTTCTTTTCTTCTTTCCTTGATGTATATCTTTTTACAAATGTTAGTTTTGAGTATCACTAAGATGGAGAAGTATCTCATCGTTGTGAATTACGGAAGATCTACATGAAGATAAATGTCTGCATGGAAGAATTTTAAAACTATTTCCATATTGCCTGTAACCAAGTGCTTTGTGCCTTGAGATATGTGAAGAAATGAAATGTTTAAATTGTATTACTAAATTATCTAATCTGTCCTGTCCTGAGGAAGACGACTGTCAGGCCTTCTCTCTCCTGCTAGGGCAGGAGATAGACTGCCTAGACTGTGCTAATTAGTCGTCGAAACCCCCCGTGTATGATACCAGTACAGCCCATGAAATGGTCGGTTGCTGTACGAGGTACTGGTTGTTGACTATCATGGTCAGATTGGAGACAAGTATTGCTTCTGTTCTATTAAGCTACGACGCGACTATACTTGTCTGTTTCCCATAACAATTTATTGGATTGAATAGGGGACAACTTTTTTACCTCGCAGGAGATACTGAATGTTCAGTCTTGCCTGGATGAGTGCCCTTGTTTTTCTGTTTTTTCTTTTTCTTTTTGGTTTTTTCTTTTTGAATATTTTTTCCTTTTTGTTTTTTCTAGTTAATTCAAACTACCATTATAATTTTTCCAGTGTATTTATTCCAATAGGTTAGGAATATTATCAAGCTAATATGCACTTTAATAGGAAATGTGGAGTATTGATGGTATGTTTTTATGCTGCTTTTATTGTAATTTCAGCACTATGTATGATATAATTGAATATGTGTCTATTAAAGATTGATGAAATTCTACTTTCCTTGACCTGATCTATCCCCCGACTTGACTCCTGTGCTTGTTGCAGTTTATCCCGGCGATTTGTTCTCCGGTTGCATACATGTGAACCCCTCTTCCCTCTTGGTACATATTATTTTGGTTCTCCCCTGGGTTCATGTGGTCGGGGACGCCTATTCTTTGTTTTAATGTTTGTACAACACTTATCAGCTGTGGCATCCACTCTTTACCTCACACTCCTCACTGCACTCGCCCATAAACTCAGCACGATTCCTCTGACCAACCCACCACACCACACTACCACAGTTATGGCCACCCCTTCTCTCTCCACAAACCCATACCTTAACAACCCTTCCCTCTGGCTACAACAATTTGCCATTAGACCCGCACCGAACCAACCATGCACGATCCCAATAATAAATTCTAGACTTGCTGCCAGACTCATTCACGCCTCTCACCACTACCTAATCCCCACCCGACATAATAATCACATACCACCTACTACCACTACCGACACTACTCCATCCACATCGACCTTGGTCAAGAACCTCGACACGATCACCACTGCTGCTCCTAAACAGTCAATCAAAGGGGCATTAATCAATGCCATATCCCTCACTGCCCATGCTCTAGACATGGCAGACCTTATCATAACACACAACCTTGATTTCATCGCCATCACTGAAACTTGACTCCATGCTGCCTCAGGACAGTTACTCTATCTAGCCATCCCAGTAGGATATAATATCATTAGACACGACCGTAACACCAGCCAATCCAAAGGAGGTGGCATTGCTATCATCCATAAAAATTCTTTAAACTTCTGCATTTCCACTATGCATCAAATCTCTTCAGCAGAAGTGCTGACAGCTAAATTAGGCCTCACCCCAAACCAGACTATTACGTTCCATATAATATACAGGCCCCCAGGCCACTATCCACCTTCACTGAAGACTTATCATACATACTTGCAGACAACTCTAAAACCAAATCTCAAATCATTGCACTAGGGGACTTTAACTTGAGTGTCTTAGACTCCAATGATACCGCTGCTCTTGCTATTAATAATCTGTTTACCAATTCAGGCTTCACACAACATATTAACGAGCCTACACATGCCAATGGTAGAATCATTGACTGGTTAGCCAACCTAAACTGTGAAATGAATGTTGAATCCAACCAACCTTGTGCTTGGACAGACCACCACCTAATCACCTTTAACATCCTTGCCAGAACCATCAATATCACCCCAGACGATGCACCTGCGATCTCCACCAGAAATAAGCGCAACATAACCTGTGAAAACCTTCTCCCTCTAATCCTCCAGATTCTCAACGAACAGGCACTTTCATGCACTGACCCGACGGTCCTGGTTGACACATTCAATCAGACCATGCTGAAAGCCCTTGACCACATTGTCCCTTCCAAACTTAGAAAGCCCAAACCTCGAGCTCACCTCAACACTTGGTTTACACCTCCGCTAAGAACCCTACGCAAATAAAAATGTAACCTTGAAGTGCGCTGGAAAAGTAATCCCACTGAAACAAATAAAGCCAGCATTATTCTTGCTACCATAAATTACAAAGAAGCTATACTTCAGGCGAAAAAAGACACCTACAACAAACGCATTGAACAAGCTAAATCTAATACCAAAGAGTTGTTCAGAATACTAAAAGAGCTGGAAACCCCTTGTCACCCCACCCGACACATGCACTAAAGACAGCACCTGGTGTGCTAATAGTCAAAATGCACTCCTTGGGAAAATAGCTTCTCTCCAAACCAAAATTAATGACAAAAAAACTAGTCTCCAGTTTAACCCAGTACCTAATAACCACACAGTCAATAACAACCCTAGCCTTGACTCATTGAAACCTTTCAGCTTCTCACCTCTATCCGTCACGGAAGTTGAAAATATTGTTAACAGCCTCAAATCCACCAACTGCCAGGGAGACCCATGCCCCGTTCCTATTATTAAAGAGGCCTCTCATGACCTAGCTTCTTTCATTACTACTCTCATAAACTCCTCCTTCAGTACTGGGGTTATCCCTGACAATCTAAAGGACGCCTGGGTTATCCCGCTCCTGAAAAAAACATCACTGGATGCTAATATACCAACCAACTACAGGCCCATCTCTACAGTGTCTTTTCTGCTAAAAATCCTTGATCGAGCTGCCTACCTACAGATCCAAGAGTACCTTGAATCTAACAAACGTTTGGGATTGAGGCAATCTGGGTTCCGCCCACAGCACGGTACCGAAACTGCCCTCATTGATCTTAAAATCCAGATCGAAGACGTAAAAGATAAGTGCAAACTTGCCCTCCTACTTTTACTTGATCTTTCTGCGGCTTTCGATCTTGTAAACCACCAAATACTCTAACAACACCTCAAACTAGCTGCCCACTTCTCGGATAAAGCAACGGTCTGGATCAGTTCATTTCTGGAAAACAGATCCATGAGAGTCTTCTCCCCCGCTGCCGCAGCTAAACCCTCACCGGTCACCTGTGGAGTACCACAAGGATCGTGTGTCTCCACTACTTTGTACAACGTGTTTTCAAAGCCACTATTCCACATTTTGGACTATCTGGGTGTCACATATACAAATTATGCTGACGATACCCAGATACTCATCCCTATCACAGGAGACTATACCACTGACTCTCTTGCTGTTAACTCCATCTACCAAGTCATCCAAGCCTGGATGGCGCAACACGGACTCTGTCTGAATGACGAAAAAAAGACAGAGCTCCTCATCCTCGGGTCTCACCAAAGACTCAGCAGACTAGACCGCCTGTTTAAATCCCTCACTATCGATGGCAACACCATTAAGATCTCCAAGGCCACTAAAACACTCAGCATCTATATTGATTCCACCCTATCCTTGTCTAGACAAACTAACGCAGTCTCCTCCGCTGCTGCTTACACTTGTAAGCTCATCACAGCCAGTCACCCTTTCCTATCTCCAGCCAACTGCACTACACTAGCCAGGACCCTGCTGATGTCTAAAATTGATTATTGTAACGCCCTCTGTCTCAGCACTAACCTCTGCAATATCAATAGGTTACAAATCATCCAAAATAACACCATCAGAGCCACACTAAATATTTCCAGAAACCAACATATCCCGGACACCAGATGAAGTATTCGCTCGCTCTCAGTAGCGCAAAGAATATCCCTGAAAACACTTGCTCTCACACACACGTGCCTCACTAACCAAGCACCTAGCTACTTGGCCAACAGATTCTCCATCCACACCTCCATCAGACCCCTCTGAAGTGCCCAGACTAACTGCCTATTCATACCTCACTTTAACCTTCAAAGATCTGGTCAGACCAGCTTCCCAGTAATGGCGGCCAAACTCTGGAACTCGCTCTCCTACCTACTAATAGCTGAACCATCTTTCCAGACCTTCAAAAACATGGCCAAAACCTGGCTATCTGCCCAAGACTTACCCCCTTCCGCCCACTAGCCACCACCACCCTTGTGACGGCTCTCAGTTTCACCCATTTGTAAATATGCAACCAGCTATCCTGTACCATGAAACATGTAGGTATATAATCCTCTATGTAATTCTTTGTAATTCTATGTAAATCCTTGTAAATCTTTGTAATGCCTTGTCTGTTCATACCATGATGTAACCTAAGCAAGCGATGCTCCCGGATGCCTTTGGGCCTGGTGCGCTTTCTAAATAAATAAATACAAATACAAATATTACATATCATCACACCCGGTTCCTATTAACCTTCAATAACTGGAATGGTAGTGAACCATCTAACCATGTGAGCACCCCCCTACCAAAATATGGAGTATGTGGCCGCATATCCTCTCTGGCCCCAGCGAGCCAGGATCGCTTCCTGATCATCTGCCTGCAGGTGTGTCTCTTGAATCAGGGCTATGTGTACTAGCTACACTTTAGGAAGGATTTCATCCTATTTCTTTGCAAGATAAGTCCCAGCCCACTCACGTTCCAGGTTATAATTCTGAGGGGGGCTATAGGTAGATAGAAAGAAAAACAGCACCAGCTATAATTCCATCCCCCAACACCTGGGGCATTCTGAACAGCCAGTACCCAACAAACGAAGCCAGTGCATGCTTGCCAGCATCCAGGCTAGCCATATATGTCGCCATGGGGCGGATAGACACTTGTGGGGTGAAATGAACCCCTGGATGGAAGACATAAGAAGGCCAGAGTCAGTTATGAGGACTCCCAAATTCTCAGGCCTGTACCGCAATCATGTGGAAATGAGGCCCTGCACTTCCAAAGTGAAAAGGAGTGAAATGGAGAATCAAAACATTGAGATGCATAAACATGGTTATTGTCTTACATAAGGGAAAGACACATGGCAATATTTGCCAAAAGTATTGGAGAGCTGAAGTAATCTCCTCTGGAATTACAGTTCCTCGAACCTCTTGTCCAGGATCTTCACGACTTCAGCCAGCTCCTCTTCAGAGGCTGTATCCATGTCCGTGATGGCCACCAGCCCCCCCTCTTTATCCACCGGGATTCTCACGGGGGTCTTATCGATGGGTTGAAAAGCGGATTCCCTCCGCTGTGGCAGGGAAACTCTGGGCCCCGAGGTCGTCTCCACTGGGGTAGTCTCCACAGGCTTCGCCAGGGCCACCACTACTCCCTCGATAGAGGCCTTAGCCGGGTGAATCAAGGCCTTCACGACCTTAGACGCGCCTGAGACCTTCACCTTGGGGGGAGGATCGCCAACTCGCTCCCCCTCGGCTGTCTCCATCGGGATCGACTGGGACTTATCCCTAAGTTTACCCGGGTTCTGCGACTTTCTTTTCCTCGAGCCAGAGCGTTGGCTCGTGGTTGATGGCGTCTGTGAAAGTGCGCCCTGCGTGGCAGCCGAGGAGGCCGATGTTCGTTGCTCCCGGTGCCCGCAGACTCGCGGTGCTTTGCCTTTTGTTGGGCCCCTGTCGCCAGAGCGCCCTCAAAGTTCTTAGAAGACTGCTCAGACCTCTTCTTCTTCTCACCTGCTGCTGGGCTCTTACCCTCCAGCCAGTTGGTGATGCGGATACGCCGATTCTTCATGGTCCACTCTGACATGTTCTGGCAAAACGCAGAGTCCTTATTCGTGTAGGCAGTAGAGGCATCTAGAATGCTCGTCCTCCTTGAAGACATTCTGCAATCCGCATCCAGGGCAGCTCCTGAACAGCTTGGATCCGGGCATGGTGCTCCCTTTCTCCTGGGCCATATCCATGCAGAGTAGGCCTCAAAGATCATCTGGAATCCTCCGAGAAGCGGAACTCGACGAGAACTTCGCCCTAGAGGGGCGTAGAAAATTCGAAAACGGGTCCCGGTTGATCGGAAGTAGAAACAGTGGCGCTTGAGGCTCGGTTGACTGAAAAAATGAGATGAAACTCTTTGAAAAATCGCAAAACGCAGTAAAAGCACGAGAGCTATAGCACAAGGACTCCCAACACTTGAACGTGCGGTAAAAATTGAAGATGGCTGCCAGAGGAGGGGTTTAGGTAGAGGGCAGTCATTGGCTGGGGGCAGTATGACCCAGAGACCAGTGATTGGTTATTAGGAGAAAGACAGTTCAGAAACGAAACAAACTGATTTTTTCTTTACCAAGGATTCCCAGCCTGACGACGGGGAATATTCATGAGCATGTGAATCCATGCCAGACCCCATACTGGGGAACACAGTTAAAGTCTCCACCTCATAAAATGAAGCTCTCGTGTCTCGACATGGCAGAGCTGCTCATCACAAACACATGAGATGGGATGTTATAATTAGGAGTTAAGAATTCACTATGGAAATGTCCCTTTGCTCCAGGTAGCCACACACTATTACTAACGACCCTTCTGCCCATCATCGCCTCGCTGTAAGTAAAGCACTCCACAGTAACCCTGCGCACCCTCGCTACCCCTTGGCTCTACTATCCACAATTGTCATAGCCAAGGGTCATACCTTGCCTTCTTACCAGACTGCCTCTAGAACGCATCAATCTACCATCACTCTCAACCTAACGCATTCTTCCACGCTTCTGCATCGAGCAGACCCGAACACTCTGCATATACCATCAGCTCACTGACTATCTAGTTCCGTTTTACTATGTCGCTACCTACAACAGCCCTGTGCCCTCCCAACTAAGCCATGGCTCTGACTGGTCACTACACCGTTTCACCTCTTCAACCTTTCTGTGTCTTTGCAAGTACACTGCAATAGCGCATTGTGCTCATTGTGCCACATGGAGCATACCGTATCAGTGCATTGTGTGTTTTGCTTTAAAGTATCCCGCACCTATCTATCCTACTCGCACGATACTCTAAGAAGACTGCATTAACCTATTGTGCTCGTCCGCCACTCTAAGTGGGCAGCATCATCCCACTGTGCCCTATCACCAACGAAAATCGTATTAGACACTTGCCTTCTCATGCACTTTTCTCATGTCACCTCCCACCCTGCTGAAACCACTCTGTGATTGCCCCCTAACTGCAACTGAATTTGGTTGTCACCTAGCTGAAACTGCATTTGGTTGCCCCCTAACTGAAACTGCATTTGGTTGTCCATCACTTTGATTGCCCCCCACCTGAAACTGCATTTGGTTGTCACCTGGCTGAAACTGCATTTTGATTGCCCCTAACTGAAACTGCATTTGGTTGTCCATCACTTTGATTGCCCCCCAACTGAAACTGCATTTGGTTGTCACCTGGCTGAACCTGCATTTTGATTGGCCCTAACTGAAACTGCATTTGGTTGTCCATCACTTTGATTGCTCCCCAACTGAAACTGCATTTTGTTGTCACCTGGGTGAAACTGCACTTTGATAGCCCCTTACTGATACTGCATTTGGTTTTCCATCACTTTGATTGCCCCCCTACTGAAACTGCATTTGGTTGTCAACTGGCTGAAACTGCATTTTGATTGCCCCTAACTGAAACTGCATTTGGTTGTCACCTGGCTGAAACTGCATTTGGTTGCCCCCTAACTGAAACTGCATTTGGTTATCACCTAGCTGAAACTACATTGTAGCGCTTTGACAATAGTGCTACCTCTGTCCAGCACTCTCCACCTTTGCCCAACCCTCCTGCGGACTCATACAAACGCACTGTCACTATGCACTGGCAAAACACGCGCTCAGTGGCCAATCACTCTGCTCTCCAACCTCTCTTCAAGCCACACTTATCAGCTGTGGCATCCACCCTTTACGTCACACTCCTCACTGCACTCGCCCATAAACTCAGCACGATTCCTCTAACCAACCCACCCCACCACACTACCACAGTTAAGGCCACCCCTTCTCTCTCCACAAACCCATACCTTAACAACCCTTCCCTCTGGCTACAACACTTTGCCATTAGACCCGCACCGAACCAACCATGCACAATCCCAATAAGGAATCCTAGACTTGGTGCCAGACTCATTCACGCCTCTCACCACCTCCTAATCCACACCCGACATAATATCCACATACCACCAACTACCACTACCGACACTACTCCATCCACATTGACCTTGGTCAAGAACCTCGACACGATCACCACTGCTGCTCCTAAACAGTCAATCAAAGGGGCATTAATCAATGCCAGATCCCTCACTGCCCATGCTGTAGACATGGCGGACCTTATCATAACACACAACCTCAATTTCATCGCCATCACTGAAACTTGGCTCCATGCTGCTTCAGGACCGTTACTCTCACTAGCCATCCCAGTAGGATATAATATCATTAGACACGACCGTAACACCAGCCAATACAAAGGAGGTGGCATTGCCATCATCCATAAAAATTCTTTAAACTTCTGCATTTCCACTATGCATCAAATCTCTTCAGCAGAAGTGCTGACAGCTAAATTAGCCCTCACCCCAAACCAGACTATTACATTCCATATAATATACAGGCCCCCAGGCCCACTATACACCTTCACTGAAGACTTATCCTACATCCTTGCAGACAACACTAAAACCAAATCTCAAATCATTGCACTAGGTGACTTTAACTTGGGTGTCTTAGACTCCAATGATACCGCTGCCCTTGCTATTAATAATCTGTTTACCAATACAGGGTTCACACAACACATTAACAAGCCTACACATGCCAAGGTTAGAATCCTTGACTGGTTAGCCGACCTAAACTGTGAAATTAATGTTGAATCCAACCAACCTTGTGCTTGGACAGACCACCACCTAATCACCTTTAACATCCTTGCCAGAACCATCAATATCACCCCTGACGATGCACCTGCGATCTCCACCAGAAATAAGCGCAACATAACCTGTGAAAAACTCATCCCTCTAATCCTCCAGATTCTCAACGAACAGGCACTTTCATGCACTGACCCGACAGTCCTGGTTGACACATTCAATCAGACCATGCTGAAAGCCCTTGACCACATGGTCCCTTCCAAACTTAGAAAGCCTAAACCTCGAGCTCACCTCAACTCTTGGTCGAGCAGTGAACTCATGCTAGTGACAAATGAAACCTTCAAAACGTTTTAGTATTTATTCTAAACAGTGAATTTCAGCAACATTTTGGGATTCAAGTTATAGAAGATTACAAAGCACAAAACTTAGAGAAATGCAAAATATAGAGAAACATAGAACTTAGAGAAACATAGAGAAACACAGTCTTACGCCCCTTCAATCAGCACTGGGAGACCCTGGCCCTCATAAGCTAGCTGTACCAAGCCCCGCTCAGAGGACAGCGCTGCAGGGTGCCGACAGAGCAACAGGTTCCGGACACTTGATTTTGCTCGAACCAAGTCCACAGATCGATCTCCCACCTGAGTCATGTGGGCATGCATTTTTATAATCTCGTGCTGTCAGTCCATGACGCACAGTTCCAGAAGCTTCCCTGTGCAAAATATAGGCTTGCTCATGGAAAAACCCAACTCTGTGAATTTCCACTGTGCTCCTTTCTGTGCCCATCCCTGCTTGGAGCCCATCTGCGCAAAAGCTCAGGAATGTCTTATCAGTGCCTTCCCAGAGAAAAGAAGATTAGTTTACGAAACCATGCAGGGCTACAGTTAGAAAGTCGAGATGAATTAAGCCTATGTGAGCAAGCTCTAAAAGGCATGCACTCATAGCTTAGTGTTCATAGCGCTTAAGATTGGCTATCTAAGCGCTATATAGGTGCCATAATGTTCCAAACACCTCAATAATGTCTATAAGCTACAGAGCTGGGGCCTTCGCCCTGCCTGTCTATCCACAATGCATAAGGTGACCTACCACTCCTACTAGGCCTGCATATTCCTTGTAGTTCACTACTGCGTGATGGAAGTGCTACAACAGACTACTGTCAGCATTTTTGGCACATACTTTGAATAAACTATTGGCTTTCAGCGGCTAATGCTGTCATCTAAAGCCCTGATTGGCAAATTTGCAATTTTGTGTATCACTACACCCATTTCTCCCCTATCCCCCTCCCTCCACCAGCCGCCGCTGTATTGGACTATCCTCCCTCCCTCCAAATCCAAACCCCAACCCCCTCCCTTCCACACCCAACCCCAACTTGGTGTGCTAACCTTTCCCCTTCTCCCCCCCAACTACTCCCCCCTAACTTTCTCCCAAACCCCTCAAACACCATGAGTGGTCAGGCCTCTTTGTGGGACCGACCTTCTTCGCCCTTCCTCTCTCTTGTTGTAGACCCCTTGACTCACCCACCCCACCCTCTCCACCTCTGTTGTGGGTAGTAGCCAACAGTGTCAAAGACTCCAGGGGGAGACTCCCTCCCTCCCAGCACCACACCTCCTGTAGTTAAAGAACCCCCCCTATCCCATTTGTACCTACCACCATCCCTAGGTGGCTAACACCCAGATGCCCCACCCCTACCTCTCAACTCCTCACCACCTCCCTCAAACTCCCGTCTCCGGCTGCAGCCCCTCATTGGGCCCCCTCAGCTGGTACCCCGCCCCAGGCACCCTCCTATCCAACCAGTCCCATACTTCTCCTGGGGACGCAAAGAACCATGACGCCCCCCCCGATATCACCTTCAGCTTCACAGGGAAAAACATCATATATTTCAAGTTAAGTTCCCGGAGTCGACCCCTCACGGCATCATAGGATCTCCTCTGCCGCTGCACTTCCAGCGTGAAGTCCGGGAAAATCCGCAGCCTTGCTTGACCAACTTCGTAGCTGCCCACTCTCCACGCTGCCTGCAAGACGGCATCTCGATCACGAAGTTCAACATTTTGGCCACTATTACTCTGGGCGGCGCACCCGGCGGTGGGGGTCTATCTGGTACCCTATGGGCTCTCTACACCGTGAAGAGTTTGGACAGTCCCTTAATGCCCAGCATCCGGAGGATCACATTTTCCACTAATAATTCTGCGTTAGGGCCCTCTTCTTTCTCCGGCACTCCGACCAGGCAGATATTGCATCGCCTGGACCGGCCCTCCGCGTCCTCAGCTCTCACTTCAAGCATCCGGTTAGCCCCCACCAATCCCACCATCTGGTTTTTAAGCTTCTGGACCTCATCCTCCACCATGCAGACCCTCAGTTCCACCTCCGGCACCCTTTCGCATACTTTACGGAGGTCCGCCCTTACCAAGGAGACATCCACCCCCACCTCTTTGATGCTCTTCTGAAGAGTGGCACTTGAAGCCTGTATTGCCGCCATTAATGAGTCCAGGGTCACTGCTCCTTCTTCCCTCCTAATAGAGCTTTCTCCCAGCTGCCGCTCCAGTCCATCTTGTCTAGGCACTCTATCCTGCGCCTCTGTCTACTTGTCAATTTTTTGCTGGTTTTTCCCCATAGCGAGCCAGGTGTAGCGCCACCACACTCCGAAGCAGACTCGCAGCCGCCTGGATCCTCAATATACCAACAGAGGGTGCCCCCAGAGAGCACCACCACCAAGGATTTGCAATATAGGGATACAGTTATGTATCTCCCCCTCCAGCAGTGAGGGCTCCCAGACTCGACCAGACACGGCCGTGGGCTCCCTCTCGAGATCTACCCCCCTTGTGGGGGCAATGTGATTTTCTCCCATGGAGGGGGCTAGGGGCAGACCTCACCCCCTGGTTCAGCAGTCTATTCACACCCCCCGTACACCGCCACCAATCTCTTAATGATATGCTCACACTAACCTCCGTAGGGGGGATTGACGCTGGAGCAGGCGCTTCGCCCGGCCTCCCAGCCATTCCACGCCGAGCCCCTCAGCACTCACCATCTCTTCTCAATGCAGCCCTCATAGACCTTGGAGCTCCGCCCCACAGCTCCGAGAATGACACCCGGAGACCGCTGCAACTGCTGGAGGTTTCATCCCCGCCGTGGAGAGAACTCTTCGTCTCCCGAGGCCAGCACTCCACCCCGCGGCATCTCCACGGTCCGCCACCCCTGCCTCTCAGCTGGTCCACCGCTCCAAGCACAACGGTGGCGGATCGCCTCCCCTGTCAGACCGTCGTCCCTCCTCCTCCACTCCGTCCGATCCCCTCAGCTCACCTGCCACCGAGGCAGAGATCCCTGAATGCCTCGGCAGCCATCTTGAACTCGTCACCGCCAAGACCCCCTCCAGCGGGCCCCTGTATCAGTTCTGCAATGTCCTCGCGTCCACCAAGGGTGCAACCGAGGCAGCACCACCACAGCTTCTAGGTCCACCTGTATAACACTGAAGCACGGGGTTTCATAACACGGATATCATCAGGGTTTACACCGCGGCGGGGTGCACTGGGGACCTACGTCTGCATCGCTCTGCCGCTGGCCACGCCCCTCAATTGTGCCTTTAAAGTGACATTTTGTAAAACCAAAATAACACCAGCCACTAAAAGTGTGATTATGATGTTATTCATAGTTAGATGCAAGGGAAAACTCTACAGTGACCATTTTGTATGTTGTAACTGTGCACTTTCTAAAAAGTTTATTCAAAGGTAAAATGGGTTTAAAATGAAGGCATTTCAGGGGGGCAGGTCTAATCTTGGTTTCGTTTCTCTCTGCTTGTGTCTTCAAATGGGAAACTAGATTCCAAAGCCCATAGTCATGGGGATGTAAGCCTGGTTTCCCAGCTTTTATGACTCAGGCCACTTAGGCCGCAATAAAACTGGTGTTAGCTGGCAATAAGGTCTTGAAGCTCTGAGCTAATCTGAACACAGGACCCCCTCTTGATGTCACAGCCAGGAACAGACAGGGAGAGGGCCAGGGTTAATGAGTAGTTTTAATTGTCCATTCTGTAAATGGGGAGAAAAGCTTTTCATTGTGTAATATCCATAATATTTATGAATGAGAGAACCATAGAAATATGAGAAAATATGTAAATTATGATTCATATTCCACCCACCGAGCGGCATATTTTTCACTGCTATCATTTTGTTGAAAATGAGGAAAAACGGTAGCTCCACATAGGATTAACCTACAAACTTTCGAAGTAGGGTCATTTGGCTGAAAGTATAATATAGTGTTCAGGAATGCTCCCATATGTGTCGAAATAGGAAGAGTAAGGGCATTTCTCATGCAGGTGAGATTTCCATGTGCAAAAACCAGACCAAACCCCTTGTCACAGCAATTCGATGGATTGGTCTCCTGCCATGCTTTCCCAAAACACTCCTACATTTTCTGGACCTATCTGCCCACAGATGGGAGGGGACTTTTGAACAGTGCCCAATCCCTTCTGCAGGAACTCTGACACATTAGTGATGTCACTTGCCCTATAACTAGGTAACACCCCCTCAAGTCAGGACTCTTGCCACTAACCCTGGAGGTGATCTACATGCCAAAATCTGAAGCAACATCCAAGCAGTGAGGCCTAAATCTTGAAGAGGAACCAGGAGAACTAGTAGCTTCCCCTTGAAGGAAAGATGAAATCCTTGGCTGACCCCATTGGCTGTCCCAGCAGTGGTGCTCTGACGTTCCCTGATGTCCAATCGAGCCCTCTCCTGGATGTATAAATATCCCAAGCCATAGATTGCATAAGCCCTCTTCAGCATTGCCATAGGGATTCCCCCATGGAAAAATCCCCTATTTTATTTGTCTGTGCATTTAAGTAATTTTCCTATCGAAAAATCCTTTATTTGCCTGTGCTGCCATCATTTTCCCATTGAAGAATCCTATATTATTTGTCTGTGCAGGTCAGTCATTTCCCATTGAGGAATGCCAAGTTGCCTGTGTAGATCCGTAGTATATTTTTATCAGTAAATCAATGAATTTCCCCATTTATTTCATTGGATTTTTATAGTTGAAATTCGAAACCAACTTTCTCTTCCCAGCTCATTGTGAGCCGTTATAGGTATAAAGTGTTGCCCAAAATAATGAATCCCATTGTGATCTGAGAAACAAATTTGTCCCTGTGTTTAAATTGTGCCCTGCTAAACAAATTTCCATTTGCAACTGCATTTTCCCCTTGCTCTGCAATCCTAGCCCAACACCGATTTTCCTATTGTGAGCTAGCTCCCCACCCCCCACCCTCCAAAGCTTGCCTGTCATTTTAACCATCAGGAAAAATGAACGCCATTTGCATTTTCTTTTCCCTTGAAATTGTGCTGAACATCCCTAAAACCGATTTTCCTATTCTGTTCCCCTTTCCCTATTGTGTTGTCAAAACAAATTTCCATTTGCATTCCCTTCCCATTGTCCATGTGTTGCATATGCTAAAAACCAATTTTCTCCCAGTGTGCTGACTAGTATTCCCTAAAATCCCTGCCTGTCCTTTTAAACATAAGCAAGCTAGTTCCCCGTCTTTCTATTTCTTTCCGATAGCAGCAGTGATAACTAATTAAATACACAATTTTTCCACTATGCGCTAAAAACAGATTTTTCCCATTCTTTGCTTGTTCCCCATATAGTTTATACGAACTAGATCCCAAATCCGACTGTGTTCCTACTCCTTGCCCCTGCCTTCCATCTAAAACTGACAAGCCTAGTATATCTTTGTGGGGGGTGAGGGGATGTTGGGACTCAAACCTCAGTTTGTGCACCTGCATTTTCCTGTTTCTTACATTTATTTTCTTGGCGTGTTTTGAAAGTAAAACTGAGTCCTGGTACTGCATATTTTGAGTTATCTTAGTGTACTGCTTCCTCAAAAAGGATATTGCATTTTGTGTTGCCACAATATTGGTGGCTGTTGCAATTTGTTTATTCTAATTTGACATTAAATAATAAATTAATAAAATATCTTATTGATACACACCAGCCTGGTTCCTAGTCCATTGTGACACAGGGTGCTGGTGGAGGTTGGGTGCAAGACAGATTTGATGCCTTTTCATAAGAATCCGAAGTTTTAAAAACATTAAAGCGTTTTATTGTGCGCCACATTCATTGTAGGGGGAAGGAGTCCCTGACTTGCTTGTGCTGTGTAATATATATCGTGACAAAGTGGGGCCTTGTGCCTTGATTGAGGAAGAGTTTTTATCCGTGACAGTGCAGCAAAGGAGACTAGCCGATTGAAGGTATTGTTACATTTAGTGGATAGAAAGCTGGGTTGCATTGTAAAGGTTCTATCCAAAAACGTGTGTGTGTGTGTGTGTGTGTGTGCGCGTGTGTGTGTATGTGTATATATATATATATATCAGGTCCAGAACACATTTCACAATGAGCACCGTGGAAATTAACATGGCCAGAAAGCACCTTCTATCCAAATTGTTCATTAAGGGTGAAATGGTAGAACAGGAACATGAAGAATGACAGTCTAGAATGATGCAAGAGGTTACCTCTATAAATATGGATGTGTGACAGGATAATGGCCTGTTACATAATGCCCTGACAGATTTGTATGTGACGCACACCAGAGATGAGAAAATTAGAATTGCTCACCTCATAGTATATATGTACTTCCATATGATGATTACGGAAGAAAGATACAAGGAAAGTATGGCCTCTGTGAAAAATCTATCTGAGCGTTTGGATTAAGCACAGAGAGATTTAAGGCAAGTATAGGAGAAAGGGCTATAGAGCCAACATTCTGAGTTAAAACTACAAGACATTATTCAGCAGCTAAAGGATGAGTTGGCGGCACAGTAACAAATTGATTCATAGCTGGAGTCCCAATCTCTGCACTAAAAGACAAGTGTCAAGAAGGGGTTGAGAACCTGAGAGTCAACTAAAATTGAGTCAACAAGTGGTGCATATTAGAGCCTGCTTAGAGGACATGTGCGCATTCCAAATGTAGATTAAGCAATAGAAAGAGGAGAATAGCCAATGGATCATAAAGGTGGTCCATTCCGGGTGGAATTTAATCAGGAGCGCTAGAATTTGAGCACTATGGAAAGGCAGAGAGATCACCTCAGTGAACAGAATAGTGCAATGAGTCAAGAAAAAATACCCCGTGCCAGGAAGTGTGCCAGTTTAAGACAGACCTGGACTCAATTAGGCCTAGTATAACTGAGCCAGAAAGGCCATTCCCTATCAGATATTGATGGACATGAATCTTAATTTAGATTTAAAAACATACTAGCAGACACTTCTGACCGGGAGGGCTCCTATGATGAGAGGATCAGGGAGTTAGACTGGCAGAAGCATTAAAGGGACCACTTGACCCACTTTGCAGACAAAGAAGGACTAGAGTCCAGGCCTCAAAAAAGCATCTTGAAAACCTTCACCCAGTCAGGGGTAAAAAGGGGGGGGGTTCTCCACCACACCCGGACAAAGGGAATAGGAAGATGAGTACTCCCCTGTGTAAAAGAGGGAGCCCAAGGGAAGTGACCCAGAGAGCCCACAGTGCCACAGGGGAGAAGAGACCAAACCCTGTCATTCTGGGAGGGATTCCCAGTTTGAGGGCGGCAGGGACCGCCTAGAGGATAGGGAATGGACCACAATAGTAGCAGCTCTGCTTCTGAGGGTGAATGGAGTCAGGTGCAGCAGAAAAAGAAGGCTGCCAAAAAAAAGAGTACTTTTCTAAAAGACCAAATTCAGCAGACAGATCAAAGCCATCAGAAGCTTCATGACTCCCTACCACAAAAATGGGAGCATCTGGAGCTGTATGACCAGATGATGACATCATTTGGCATAAAAAACGATCATAATTCCATGGAATTTGTCAAGTGGACATTCTCCCTTGAATACTCCAGCTCCTTTGCTGGGCTGGAGGATCCAAATCATCAAAGATGGTCTACCTACAAGGCGGCCATCTTGAAACCCTTCTCGGTGCCCAGGAACCCTCAGGAGGCTCGCAAGGCAGCCTACAACCTGCAGTGCGGAGAGGACTAGGCATCTAGAGAGTTTGTGCAAGAAATGAAGTGGGCATTTGCCCAGACCTCTAGATGGGTGCACACAAATAGTAGGGAGTTTATTAATATGGATTTTCATGCCCTCCCTAAGTATATCATGACACAACTGGTTAGGGACTTCCATGATTAAAGGACCCTGGATTGGTTAATAGAACAGACTCTATGAAATTCCAAAAGCCAAATGGAAAACGTAAACACAAAAAAAAATCTCACACCATCCAACACCCCTGCTGCTGCCAAGGTGGCGGAGGTGAAGAATACCCTCATTTTGGACTTAGAAATGGAGGGGCTAAAAATACTCTTCCCTCTAATAAGCCAAATGAGAGGCAGAGGAGGCCCTATGATCAATCCCAAGCGGGTAGTAGCCAAGCAGAGTATCCAACAAATGAGTCACCTGACTCTGCCACCTACATTAGCCCGAGGTACAAGGGTAACAGACCCATCTTGGGGTATGTATGGACTCCCCCGGCATAAGGGGGGTGGTCTAATCAGGTAAGTACGGCTCCAGGAAATTTCCCTCCAAACTTCTCTCAGGAAGAAAGAAATGTTCCAACCTCAAACTTAAGTTTCTTCCCCGGCTACTCTCCAAACCCCAACTTCCAGAATAATCCTCTTTTTCCCCACTTTCAGGATCTAGACCCCCAAATCAGGGAGAAGGGAGACCAAGGATAGAGGGCTACCACGACAACCCTCAATACCCAAGCTACTCTGGGGGAAGGGACAGTTACCCTTCCCGAAAGCAGCAAAGGTATGACCCTAGACCCCCATACCAACCAGAGAGTATGTCGCAACTGGAGGCCCAGGTTCAAAGTCTGACCCAAGACCTGAGTCACATGTTGAGGGCTCAGCAGGGCTCTCAAATGAACATGGCTGCCCAGAACAGCTCAAACCCAGGGTCTGGTGCCCCTAAGCAATGACAGGGAGTACACCCTGACATCCAACAGGTTCCAGAGGAGGAGGCCCTGGGGGAAGGGAAATACAAAGCCCTAGCGGAAGCTTCCTTTCTCACCTGTGAAAAATCCCTAGAAACCTCTGAACCCAAACCCAAATCTCCCCAAAAAACTGCCACCCATTTGTTAAGCTCACCTGATATCCCCGGGGACGTCTGGAAGGCTCTGAGATCTGGAACCCTGGATGCGCAGTTGCACAGTGCTGAATAATGAATCTTAGTTATTTGTAGGGTGAGCTATCCGTCCTGCGTTTTCTTGTGCAAGGGCGCTTGAAGTTTGTTGACGAGCTGCCCGAGTTACTTCACTGGTGCAGTACACCTTCCTTGGGCCCAGACCTGCTGTGACCCCGAATCTGCTGATAGGCAGGTAGGTTTGTTGATTGTAAGTCTTGGTTCTGTTTATGGTGGGAATTCGTTAATGTCTTTATCTCCTTCTTTTCAGGTGCGAAGGTCTTGATGCTGGCGTGCCGGATGGAAAGGCACGTTTCTAGGTAAGAGGAAGCGCAGCGCCTTTGTGTTTTAAAGCTAACCTGTGTTTTCTTCTTCTTCTCCTCACAGGCCGCTGTGGTGCTGCGAGTGGTTGAGAGCGCGATAAAAAACAGGCCCCCGGAATCCGTTAAGGTAAGTGCAGCGTTGTGCAATATACAAATATTGCAGATGTTGGTGTGGTGCTCTGGATGGAAGCGTGGCATGGCGCGATGGAATTCTGGTAAGACTGATGGATTTTGATGTTTTGGAATCACACGTTCTTATATTGTTTTTCCCTTTCTCGTTATTGCAGGTCGCAATGTTCCAACAGCAGCTGTGGTAGTGGTTCACCGGAAGTCCTTAAGCTAGTTCACGGGTGAGTGAAGTTTCTTCTTCTCTCGGTTTCCACAGATTGCAGCCCAGTTGAGATGCTGAGTGCTGGATGGTGTTTTCTCAGGTAAGACAGAATAATCTTGTTCTTGTTCTTGCAGGATTACAGGAAGATGCTGAAGACCAGAGCTGGACACAGTGAGCATCACGCTGCTGGTTGCAGAATAACCCGAAGCGTGTTCTGCAGTCAGGGTGTGGTTTATATAGCCCAGGTAAAGAGGTACCAGGGAAAGTAGTTCCAGTCCTGCCACACCCAAGACACTAGGCCACATGGCTTGGCTCTTAGAACTAGACTACATAGCTTGGTTCTTGTGTGGGTGCTTCCATGTTGGATTTAGAGGCCCATGTACACAAATGGGACCTAGTTTGAACAGCCCTTCCTTCCTACCTATGAGCCTGGTGCCAAAGGCGCCAGGACTGGCTCCAGGAGCCCTTTTGCAGTGGTTTTAAGCCCCTCAGAGTTCTGGTTGGAGCCTGCTTGTGACACAACGTGTGCCCGCTCATAGTGGTCATGACACTATTGAACAGAGGGTAAGAAGGAGAAACCAAGGGACCAAGAAAACCCATTTCGTGGAGGAAGTCCGTGTCCTCCAGTTTGAAGGGGAAGCATACCTGGAGGATTCAGGGAAGACAATCTTCTCTTTCAGGGATGGGGGATTCCTCCCACAGAAAAATGGGTCCCAAAAGACCCTAACTTAGACTGGGTAAGTATGAGGACTGACTCAGAACCACCAATTCCTGAACTCCAAAAATGGCATCCAGAGGACTTGGAAATCGAGGAGGGATCATCCCCCCATACCGGCTCAAGTGCTTGTCTCCAGGAAAAGAGTGACAGCACAGAATCAGGGGAAAAAGGACAATCCCAAATCCCACAAATCTATGGGTGCCAAATTTCCTTCACAGATTCCCGGACTCCAACACAGGCTACTGCCCAAGATCACACAGTGTTGGAGTTCAAAATAAAGAAATTGACTGCCAAGCTGTGACATTTCCTTTGCCCCTTTGAGGAGAGAGAAGGCAGATTTTATGCCTCCGTCAAGGTGCAAGGCCAATGTGTATTGTCAGCGCTGGTGGATATAGGATCCCAAGCCACCCTTCTGTCCAAAAAGGCATTTTACCAAATTAATTCAGGAAGGGGGGGTGTCACCAAATTCCTCTCACACCTTTTCCTGGACAACTCCATAACTTTCATGAAAATGATATTCCCGTTGAGGGGACTGCGGATCTGGACATTAATATTGGGCGACATAGAGTGAAACACCCGGTTATAGACGTCCCTCCAGAGGGCACACCTTGGCTCCTAGGGAATGACCTCTTTCGGAGGTTGTCATCCCTAACAGACTGTGTGAACAAGGTTCTCTGGACACAGACTAACCGGCCAATAAAACTAAAACAAAGCACAAACTATGTGAGTCTAAATGGCACCTGCCACATGATTGAGCAACGGTCTGACCAACTCAAATGCCACTTTAGGAACAATCAAGTCCCCAACATCACCATCATCTCTGTAGGAGAACAAACTGGTGATGGGAACTCTCCTACATTTTTGAAAATCAACCTTGTTCCCAGTTTCAAGTGGCATTCCACACTGAAGGCAATACCCTGAAATTGTATACCGATCCATAATTTGAAGAAACCCCAAATCCCATGACAAAAGATGATGAAAAACCAGCTCAAAGCTTGGCTGATATCCAGAAAAAGGGTGAACAGCTGTTTCTCCCCATTGAGGTAAATGGGAGTGGGGGGCCTGTCCTCGCCAGAGTACACCTGAATAATGGAAAAAGCTTCCTCATTGAAGCGTTATTCAGGAAACTCCCGAAAGATCAGACCATTCCCACATTTAAGTTGATTGATAAGTGGCAAATGGGCCTGGAAACTCCCAATTCCAAACATCTCCTGCCTAGCAGGTGCAGGCTAAAAATGTCTATTGGTGATAAAATCATAGATCATAATTGTTGGGTTGTGAAAGATGTCCCCTCTACATTCTACTTAGGCAGTGACATTCTCAATCGATTTTCGATTGATTTGGACCTAATTCATTACAAAGTCTGTTCCAGATGGTGGGGGTAACCCCTTTGGCTTTGACAATCCTGAGAAAGCATTTCGGTCAGCTTTGCAGTTGAACTGCCGTATGCAGTTGAAGTTCAAACTGGAGAAGAGGTCACCATCCCCGGACTGGTATGACAATTCACTATTCCACTAAAAATAAAGCCAGGACAGAACCTCCAAAACCCAGACGCTTATATAAATTAAAATGATCAAGGGTTGTATTTGAACCCGACACCACTAGTTGACCTAGAACATGACATTTGAATGTTGGTGGATAACAGCGACCATAGGAATATCACTCTGGGTGCAGCCACCTTTATTGGAATGGCAGTTAATGTCCAACATTTTTCCATAGACTTAGGGAATGAGATCATGGGACAGATTCTAAATGACTTTTATAGTTCTGATGACGACATACCTCCATAAAGGATTTTCACCTGGCAAGGAGGGAATTAGGGAATTTCTTGGTGGAATCTTCATGCCCTTATTGGGGGGGAAGAGGTAACCTGTGAAATCAGGTAGGATGAGGTGTTATTTCAGGTCAACAGTGACTGCCTCCCCTATTTGAAACCTCCTGTCCAGGCCAACACCAGAACAAGAGATCTCTCCACGCAACTGGAGGATACTGCAGAAATTGGAAAACCTGAGGTATTTCCAGGCTTCAGGCAGATAGTTGAGGTACAAATCAACCTCGCTGATGCTTGTGAGACCGAGGAGAAAAATCAGAAGCTGAAACAGGTGTTTTGGGAGGTGTCCGGTCAAAGTTTCAACTTAAAAGGGTCGAATGACAAAAGGGTCGAGTCAATTCAACCGAAAACAAAAGGATCGACATTTTTTTTAAATATATATATTTTTTTGCTTTAGTATAGCTTAAAAAAGGTGCTTTTACACCAAAAATTGGGGTTAAGGGGGACCCCCCCAAAAAAAAATAAAAAATAAAAAAAGACCCCTTTTTCCGTCGAATTGACTCAACCCTTTTGTCATTCGACCCTTTTGAGTCAAAACTTTGACCTATAACCGTTTTGGGATTTTCAAGAAATCTTTGCCATGGACTCGTACGACTGTGGTTGCACCGAGGCTCCAACTTCATAGCAACAGACCCTGGGATGGCCCTGTGTTTGTAAAGCAATACCAGTTGCCCCTTGCGTCTATGGAGTCACTCACAGATATTATAAAGAACTTAGAATGCTGTGGGATAATTCGTCCAGTCCACAGTGCCTTTAATAACCCGGTACAGGGGATACTGAAAACCAAAAGGCCAATAGAGACTTTGTGTAGACCTTAGGGAGTTAAACAAACAGGTCCATATGTTGAGATGGCCTCTTCTCTACATCGATCAGGGACTTTCCCAGATCCAAGGGTCAAAGGTGTATACCGCCATTGACCTGACCAATGGTTACTGACAAGTACCCGTGAGTAGGGTAGACCAGTAGAAGCTGGCCTTTACCTTCGGGGGGGGCAGCAGTACACATGGACCCGAACCCCCTTTGGATATATAAACTCCGGCAACAAATTGAATATCTTTCTGCATTAGGCCCTGCCTGACTTGGGTGAAAGGGGAAACCTGGCCTATGTAGATGATGTTCTAATCAAAAGCTCAACCGTGGAGGAACACATAGCAGAAATACGCATTGTTCTGACCCAGTGGAAGAAAGCCAAAGCAAAACTGTCCTTCCAGAAGGTGCAGTGGTGCAAGACCCGCGTGAACCTCCTAGGGCATGAAATCACCCCTGAGGGTCTTAGTCCTCAGGTGAAAAAGGTGGAAGCCTTACTGAAATTAAAAAACCCTATGACTCTGCGTCAATTAAGGAGCCTTCTTGGACTTACTAATTATAGTAGAAATGTCATAATGGACGCAGAGGTCACAAGACCCTTGGTCCATTTACTAATGGCTGGGGTCAAGTGGGAGCGGGGTCCAGAGCAAACCGAGGCAGTAAAACAACTGAAGAGAAGCCTTTCACATGCACCTTGTTTGGCTTACCCCATCAAAAACCAGGAGTTCTTCTTGGAGACTGGGTTCTCAAATACTTGCTTAACAGCAGTATTATACCAAAAGCACGACAAGGTCAATGAAGTCATCTCATATACGAGTAAGACTGTCCCATTTGCGCAGACCTTAGGGAGTTAAACGGCTCCACATGACGAGATGGCCTCTTCCCTACATCAATCAGGGACAGGCCTAGATCCACCAAGGCCTCTTCCCTACATCGATCAGGGACAGGCCTAGATCCAAGGATCAAAAGGTGATTACCGCCATTGACCTCACCAATGGTTACTGAACAGTACCCGTGAGTAGGGAAGACCAGTACAAGCTAGCCTTTACCTTTTGGGGGGGGGGCAGTACAGGTGGACAGAAAACCCCCTTTGGATATATAAACTACGGCAACAAATTTAACATCTTTCTGCATAAGGCCATGCCCGACTTGGGTGAAAGGAAAAACCTGGCCTATGTAGATGTTCTAATCAAAAGCGCAACCGTGGAGGATCACATAGTGGAATTATGCTATGTTCTGACCCAGTTGAAGAAAGCTGGAGTGAAACGGTCCTTCCAGAAGGTGCAGTGGTGCAAGACCCGTGTGAACTTCCTAGGGCATGAAATCAACCCTGAGGGTCTTAGCCCTCAGGCGAAAAAGGTGGAAGTCTTAGTGAAATTAAAAGACCCTACGACTCTGTGTGAACTAATAAGCCTTCTTGAACTTACTAATCATAGTAGGAAGTTAATACAGGACTACGCAGAGGTCACAAGACCCTTGGTCCATTTACCAAAGGCTAAGGCCAAGTGGAAGTGGGGTCCAGAGCAAGCCGAGGCAGTAAAACAACTGAAGAGAAGCCTTTCACAAGCAGCTTGTTTGGCTTACCCCATCAAAAACAAGGAGTTCTTCTTGGAGACGGGGTTCTTGAATACTTGCTTAACAGCAGTATTATACCACAAGCACAACAAGATGAAAAAAGTCATCTTGTATGCGAGTAAGACTTTATCCTATGTGGAAGAAAAAATCAACGATTGTGAAAAGGCACTCCTGGCATTGGTATGGGCATTGAGGAATTACCACCCGTTTATCCATGGGCAGCACATCATTGTCGAGACTCCTCACCAGCCCTTGCAATATCTCGGGAGGATAGCTCAGGTGCAACATGCTCACCTTGGAAGCAAGACGACATAGAAGCAAGACACCTTGGAAGCAAGACGACACAGAACACCACAGGTTCGATCCCTGGGTCCGCGCTTAAACCTCTGGGTATTAAGCGCGTTATAAATAATCTATCATATCAATATCTTCAAAGTGACAGAATCTGAGCAGGGAACGTGAGTAATTCCAGAATTACTTACGGGATTCTGTCCATGCAAGAATTTCCTGTTGTGGTTAGATATGGCCAAAACAGGAAGAGTCCCCTCGCGAAAGGTTTGGCTGACTTGCATGATTGTGCTCAAGAAAACTGTCTCGAGGATGCAAGTCTAAAACCCCAAGACAACATAGAGGCGTACCCGACTTCCCCGCACAAAGTCTATGAGGAAGACACGTGCCAGGGGATACCCACAGTTGTGGATAGGTGCTCCTACCATGTTGACAACCACAGGGAAAAGGAACTAGTGGCTGGCATTGGAAATGCCTGGTCGAATGATGCCCCAGAGCCCTCTGTTGGGTACAAGATCGGTCCCCGAAGTAGTCAGGTGGCGGAGTTGATGGCAGTTCATCAAGCCATCCCCACTGCCGTGCAACAACAACTCCACAAACTGGTCATAATCACTGATTCAGATTATGTCAGGAATGGGTTCATGGAGCACCTGATAAATTGGAAAAACCGAAGCATGCTGTGTACAAACAACAAACCACTCAAGCATGGGAAA
Source organism: Ambystoma mexicanum (assembly GCF_040938575.1). Taxonomy (NCBI): domain Eukaryota; kingdom Metazoa; phylum Chordata; class Amphibia; order Caudata; family Ambystomatidae; genus Ambystoma; species Ambystoma mexicanum. Next base: position 989,648,571 of record NC_090926.1, on the reverse strand, counting down.
TTAATACAATCCATTGATGATCTGGTCACCTCTAAGGAGATGACCATCTACCGGAAAAAGACCAAAAGGTCACTCTAGAATAGAGGGACCAGACAAAACCAGAAATGATTTGGCCGACCAGTTGGCCAAAACTGGAGCCATCCACTGGGATCTCCTAGAGATCGAGTTTCTGTTGGGGGAAATCCAGGTCGCTGCTGTCACCAGCTCTCAAACACTTGCCCAAAATTAATTCTGAGCTGCCCAATGGAGTAAGGAAACCCCAGATGCTGATTTGATCACGGCACAAAAAGGGGATCTGATTATTGGGAAATGTTATCAACACATTGAAGACCCTTGAATTTTCCTCGACTGAAACCAATTACATTGGGAAAAGAGGATCTCCGGGTGTTGATGAAAATGTCCAAAATGTTCCGAATCCAACCCAGTTTGTTGGTACGGAGATCCATCTCTGGATGTGACCAGTGGGTGGTACCTCCCTCATTCCGAAGCCTGATTTTAAGTCACACCATTGACGCAGCCACAGCCGGTCATAGGGGGTTTCATACAACTTTGGATATCTTGCAAGAGGTTGCATACTGACCACACATGGGACAGGACTTCGACCAATACTTGAAAGGGGGTCTTGTGTGTGCACAATTTCAGCCAAGTTCCCTCACACACACAGCTCCCCTACAGAAAAGGGGGCTGACACTGCCTTGGTCACATTTGCAAGTAGATTTCATCGGGCCCGTGATTCGCTCCTCTAGAGGAAACAAGTACATGTTAACCATGACATGTTTATTTACCAAATGGGTGGAATTCTCCTGGCCCCAAATTGAAAGGCAGAAACAGCAGCTGCCCTGATGATCAATCATATCTTCTTGCATTTTGGCATTTGCCAAAGGATTGAGTCGGACCGAGGAAGTCATTTGACCAACGAGGTGATGACAAAGATGTTGGAGATACTCGGGGGAAAGAGGATACTCCACATTGCTTACAGCAAGCCTCTAGTGGTGGAGTTGAGAGGTATAATAAAATGATTGGCGGCATTCTAAAGATGTTTGTGGCAGACTCTGGGCCTAGTTGGGACATCCGACTACCGCTTGTCCTGATGGCCATCAGGTCTACACCATCTTCTGTGACAAAAATGTCTCCATTCAAGCTAATGACTGGCCGGAAAATGGTGCAACTTCATCAACTGGTCTACAGGATTCAAGAGCAGACCCTGATCAACACGTCCACGACACATGAATATATTGAGAATTTGCAGAAACACCTTCAGCATGCTTTTGTGTACGCTCAACGAAACCTGGAAAAGTCGTCAGAGAGGATGAAAACCCACTATGATTTAAAGACCACTGAGAAAAAGGACCAAGTAAGAGACAGGGTCTATTTGTACAATTTTCAAAGGAACCAGACCAAAGAGTGGAAGTTCCTTCCCTCCTGGCGCAGCACAGTTGAAATTATAGATAAACTGTCACCTGTCACCTATAAGATCTGCATCCCTAGAGGAGAACAAATGGAAGAGAAATAGGTTCACATCAATCAGTTGAAGTGCTGTCATCCACGGCAGAACTTGCGACTAATTGAAGAACCTAGTGAGTGTTGAGCCCAGGAACCATCCGAGGAGTAAAAGGTAAAGAATTGGAACCCGGATGAAGAAAATCATCCATTTACAGGGAGTAGAACCATTACCCTTATTTCGAAGTGTTGGTAAATGATTGGCAAGTAATAAACATTTTTGTAATGTATCTGGTATCTATCTCTTGCTCTTTTGTTGTCCATTTTCATGTCTCTACATGGGAAAATGGTATGGTATGAAATACTTAATCTCTCCTTTCTTCTTGGCAGATAACTCCTTGCCTCTACAAGCCTCAGGGGAGCCGCTGGAATGGGAGAGACCCAGGACAAAACCTAGTGGAAAAATAAAAAACCGAAAAGAATGGAGGACCGACCAGTGCAACACTCCATCATGACCAAGAAAAGAGCAGACGTGCTCCGGATGAGAGTCTTGGAACAAACCCAGGAGTAGTCGTGGTGTCAAAGAGATCCCTGGGACGAACCCAGGCAATACAAAATGGACACCCTACTCTCTCCTAGCTCTTCTCTCTGTATAAAATCTATCAAAGATCCGGGGGGGAACTTGTGGGGTGAAATGAACAGCTGGATGTGAGACATAAGAAGGCCAGAGTCCGTTATGAGGACTCCCCAAATTCTCAGGCCTGTACCAAAATCATGTGGAAAGGAGGCCCTGCACTTTCAAAGCAAAAAGGAGTGAAATGGAGCATCACATCGAGATGCATAAAAATGTTAATTGCCTTAAATAAGGGAAAGACACATGGCAAGATTTGCCAAAAGTATTGGAGAGCTGAAGTAATCTCCTCCGAAACTACAGTCCACAGAACCCTTAATGGGATGTCAGCATTGTGCACAAGAAGAGAGTAGAGGATACAAGATTGGAATACTCCCGTCTCCTGCAAACGATTAGCTACCGCCCATAGAGGTCATCTCTAAAATTATCTCCAAATGTGGAGCTGTGTCTACAGTGATGCTTAATGTTGGCTTTTGCCATATTAGAGGGTCTCACATGGTCATGTCTACGACTCATGCAATGACAACAAATGAATATACTGGTTATTGATGGAAAGTGGGTACATCCAACGTTATAGGTATACTGTCTAAATCTCTATATCTCAATATGTGGAATCCTTCTATCTCTCCCAAGTATGGTATACAGCTAGAGGGAGTCCTCCAGGGCTCATTAGGTCAGAAGTATCAAGTAGGTGTATCGAGTAGTAACATGGTTCTTCTGAATCTCTAGTATGCAGTATTCTACATAGCAGTGATTTGTTCCGAGTACGGAGACAAGTTCTAGTGTATAATTACAATTGAGGAAAAACATACTACTAGATCAACTTTTAGTTCCTGTCTGATGACAAATTGTTTATGACACACATTAATCGTATGGTTGACATTCTTCCCAGGGTATTAGCCTTTGTCAATGAGTTAAGATCCTGATAAAGCTTTCAGATCTCCTATGTTCTGTTTAATGATGGATGACCACTGAGATCCCAGCATTCTTGATATTCTTGTTTTGTATATAATGATTTGGCTTTACAGACATGCATGACAACACACTCATTATGTCTATCATTTTTTCATGTGATATTTTTATCAACAGTCCAATTTGAAGAAGAGGAATACCCTCAAAATGCGTCAGCTGATTATATTGGATTATTGGACACATTCTGCTTGCATATTCCTCACCAATAAATTGCCTGCATTGTTGCACAACATTTGGCTGACCTAATTGTTCATGAAATCGATTACTGGAACTACACATTACTAAAAATTGAAGGACTCTTTGTTCAAACGGAATCACTAACTAATAAAAATTTGAGAACACATGTAAAATATTATTCATATTCCGGCCACCGAGCGCCATATTTTTCACTGCTATAATGTTGGTGTGAATGAGAAAAACGGTCGCTCTGCATAGGAATAACCTAAAAACTTCTAAGTAGGGTCATTTGACTTGCAGTAAAATATATTGTTCAGAAATGCCCTCGTATTTGTCCAAATATGAAGATTTAGGGCATTTGTCATGTAGTGAGATTTCCATGTTCAAAAACCAGATCAAGCCCCCTGTCACAGCAATTTGATGGATTGGTCTCCTATCAGGTTCTGGATTGTGGGGTACATTGACCAGCCAAGCAGAACTCCCCTACCTCACCAAACTACATCTCAACAGTCACCAGCAGAATGGCTGCGCTGGCTCTGTTGAGCACTATTGTCTTGCATTAAAACTATGCCTTGTAGTCTCCAAAATAATTTCTGTGGTGGCTTACCAGCCACACATGGAGCATGATGAAACACAGAACACCCAGAGAATTGCTGCCAGTATTTCTTCAATTGCACCAAAGAAAAGAGCTCAAAACGCAGCACTGCTATGCTGACAGCTCAAAACCTTTTCACTGAGAAAGAAAATATTCTGCCTTTTAAAATGACTGCACCCTGATGCTCTTTTTCATCTGTTCAACAGTACATAGTTCTGATCCAGTGAGACCCAGCTAGGTCCCTCCATAGTCAGGTTGTGCTCCCGCAAAAAGGGGGGGCATTTCTCATTGAATGACAAGATGTGTCAGGCAAGATCAGTCAAACAACAAAGAAACTTCACTTCAAGCTTTGAACAAATTCCTGTGTAGTAGAAATTCACTATGGCCATAGAAATGCTCAGAATAAAAATACCAGGAAAAGCCACATTTGAAAGTGACAGCCAATAAAAATGAACCATGTGTAAATTGGTGTTTTTTACAAACAAGAAAATATCTGTTTAAAAGTGAAATAATGAATTAAGGCCCCGTCTTTGGATAGAATGTGATGGGGGTTTTGTTTAAAAAAGACATATGGGATGTCTTATTCCAATAGATTCGCTTCTGGTTCAGAAAAGAATTATAATTTTAAAAAAAGATGCATTTACTGTGAAACCAGCAGGACAGGTTTTTCCAGGCCCTGGCTTCAAAGAACATTTGCTTCCTGGGAACAGGACCTGCATTCCCCCAAGGGGACCACCATCTGAAAACTTTGAATGGGCAAGGGGTGAAGCATCTCACGCCCTCATCCGACTCTGTGCCAGGTATTGATATTGATATTTTATTTCTATCGCACTCGCACACAAGTGTTTCAGAGTGCGACAAGGCAAGGGAGGGGAACAGGGGAGAAAAAAACAGCGATCTTACTAGGCCCAGTGACATTGAGAATGCACAAGTGCATGGGAGAGGGGCAAGGGAAAAGTGCATGGAAGGGGGAGAAGTGGAAAGTGGGAAGTAGAGGAGAAACAGATAAATAACAATAAATAAATAATAAAGGCAACAAACAGTGGTAATGCAGCCAGCAATTTACAAGTGCTAGGTTTAAGGCAGCAGACGGTAGCTCTGATAAGTGCAGGAAGAACAAGGGGGGATATATGGGTACAGATACAGACCCCAGTGCAAGGGGTGGCCCAGAGGCAGTGCGGGAGGGTGGCGGGGTGAGCAAGTACCTGGGTCCGGAGGACAGAGGGTGGCCAGGTGCACGGTGCCAAGAGAGAACAGATCAGCAGTGGAGAGGGGGAACAAAGGCAGAAGAAAAGAGGAAGGTCTTGAGGTGCTTCCGGAACCAGAGATGGTTCTCCTCAAGTTTTAGAGTGGCAGGGAGGCTGTTCCAGAGGGAGGCCCCAGCCGAAGACAGAGATCTACCGCCAGCTTGTTTCTTTGAAAAACAACTGACCCTGAGGGAGTTGGAGGTAGAGGAGCGAAGAGCTCGAGAGGGGAGGTATTTGCAGAGGGATACAATGCAGAGGGTTTTGAATGTAATCCTTGCATCCACTAGGAGCCAATTGAGAGATTTCAGAGCTGGCGAAATATGATCCCAGGGCTTGAGGCCAAGGACAAGTCTTGCAGTCTTGTTCTGGATTAGTTGGAGAGGGCGGAGAGTAGAGGCCGGTAGATTTAGAAAGAGGCTGTTACAATAGTCCAACTTAGAGAGAACCAGAGCTTGGGATACCATGAGCTTCTGGGGGAAGGAGGGGAAAGGCAGAGTACCTCTGAGGAGGTGCAGTAGCAAATTTGACTTTTCAGAGATGTGGGCAGAGAAGGAAAGGGTGGAGTCAAAGATGACCCAGAGGTTCTTAGCCTCACAGGTGGGGGTAGGAGGAGGGCCAAGGGAGGCCGGCCAGAGAGTGAGGGGAAAGGATGGTGAAGGTGTGCCGATGAGGAGGATCTCCGTCTTGCTGGCATTCAGACAAAGATCATTGGCGGCACACCAATCTTGAATGGCAGTTAGGCAATCAGAGATGAGAGAGGGAGAGGAGGTGGCAGAGGGCAGCCTGAAAATGAGTTGAGTGTCATCAGCATAGCACTGGAAATTTGAGAAGAAAGTAGCAATGCAGTGGGCGAGAGTTCCCAGGTATTGGTTGAAAAGCCAGGGCATGAGGTTAGACCCCTGGGGAACACCACAGGTAGAGAGGAAGATAGATGAAAGGAAGGACCCAAGTTGGACCTGGGAGGGTCGATCTGAGAGGAAAGAGGTCAGCCAGGCCAGAGCCTGATCAGTGATACCCAGGTTTTCACGGAGACGGTTGAGCAGGATGGTATGGTTGACCATGTCGAAGGCAGAAGAGAGATCGAGGAGGATGAGGACAGAGCGAATGTTAGAGTCAAGGTTGGAGAGCAGATCTTCACGGATGTTCAGGAGAGCAGTTTCCGTGCTTCTGGCAGCTCTGAAGCCAGACTGGTGGTCATGGAGACAGCCAACAGAATTGGAATGAAGGTTAAACTGAGAGATGGCCAACTTTTCCAGGAGTTTGCCCAGAAAGGGAGTAATGGACATTGGGCGATAGTTAGCTGGACAAGAAGGATCAGCTGTGGGTTTCTTGAGAAGAGGATGCACAAGGGAGTGCTTCAGAGGGGAGGGGAAGGATCCTGAGGCAAAGGAGTGGTTGCAAAAATCAGCAAGGGCCAGAGCGAGGGTGTCAATGTGGTCCTTGGTGGTTTTAGAGGAACAGAGATGAACCTTTTTTGATGAGGCTTTCATAGATCACACTTGTCTAGCAACCTCGTCAGGGGAGAAAAGGGCGAGAAGGATGGTGGGGGATGGCTAAAGGAGGGTCAGCAAGCACAGATGGAGAGGGGAGAGGAGGGGTGTGGATGGATAGGGTGGACAGGATGTCCTGGTTTTTTTTTTAATGAAGTGAGAGGCAAGGGCATTGCAAAGAGCCTGGAGGCAACAGGAGGGGTAGAGACTGCAGTAGGGTTGGCCAGCTCCTTGTAGAGTTTAAAGTGTTTGGCCGAGTTGTTAGATGCCGCAGAGACACGAGCTTGAATGTGGACTCTCTTCTTGGTGAGGACAGAGAGTCGGTATTGCCTTTGTAGCAGGCGACAGGCCAGTTTGTCAGAGGATGAACACGAAGTCCTCCATTTCCTCTCAGCCGCCCTGCACTTACGTTTAAGTGTAGCTAGGTCAGAGTCATATCAGGAATTGCACTTGGCTTTGGACTTCAAACGGATCCTCATGACAGGAGCAAGAGCATCAAGAGTATCAGAAATTGAAGAGTAGAGCAGAGACAGGACTGTGTCAGGATGTGAGACAGCCAAAGGTGGAAGGGGGGGGGAGAGAAAGTGGCGGCAAAAGCCTCAACTGACACATGCTTAATGGGACGGATGTCCGAGAAGGTAGGTGGCAGTGTTGGGGTTGGCTTGGCTTGGGAGGAAGAGAGGGAGAGATGAGAGGAGGGAGTGATCGCTCCAGGAGGAGTGGTCAGAGGGATGGAGAGGGGGAGGTCAGAGGAGATCAAGACATCGAGTGTGTGCCCTGCAGAGTGAGTCGGGCCAGAGGGGAGGATGGACAGGGAGAGGGAGTCACAGAGGTCACGGAAGAGTACAGAGGAGGAGCAAGGAGAGTCTAAATGTATATTGAGGTCACCGAGGAGGAGGAGTCGAGTGGTAGAGGCCAGGAGGGAGGAGGAGAGGTCCGCCCACTCAGAGAGAAATGAGTTGATTTGACCAGGAGGCCGGTAGATGGTAGCCACAGTAAGAGAATGGGTAGGCGAGAGAGAAAGCCTACAGACAAGGCATTCAAAAGAGGAGCAGGTCTAAGTGGGAATGATGGAGGCAGGAATCCACTCAAGAAAGATCAGGGCTACCCCCCACCGGACGGGAGTATATGGGTGCTGAGAGGATCTTGTAGCAATTAGGGAGGAGAGTGTCAAAGCTTGTGACAGAGCTGGCCATGAACCATGTCTCAGTAAGACCAAGGACATCAAGGTCTAGTTCTTCAAGGAGGCGGCAGATGTCAGAGGAGTGTTTGACAGCAGAGCGAGAGTTGAGAGTGGCAATATGAAGAGGGTTGCCAGCCTTAAAGACCTTCCGGGGAGGGTTACAGATCAGAGGCACTCCCTGCAGAGGAGTAAGAGCCCTGGGAGGGGCAGAGGAGGAGGAGTAGAGAGAGGGCAAGGTAGCCAAGGGGGGGATAGGAGGGGACAACAGGAGATGAGAGGAAATTGATGAGGTGGGGGAAGCGCCTATCAAAGAGGAGGGGATTGGTCTAAGGGCCTTGGACCATGACAGTGCCATTTAGATAGACATTAATGATGACTTTAGAGTAGTTGAAGGAAGCCATGAGAACTTCCCAGTGAGTGCTACCATTAATGGGAGAGGAGGAGATATGGCAGAGCACAGAGACCATATAAGGAGTCCATAGATCTGGCGAAGGAACGAAAAAGAGGATTTCGGTGAGGGTCTGTCTGGAGTAAGCATTGGAGTAGGTGTCGGCGATAGGAAGACCAGGGTTAGAGGCAAGACATCCTTTTTGAACTTCTTCCTACCAGACTTAATGAGAAGGGAAAGATAGTCAATGGAGAAGCAGTTGGAAAAGATAGGAGAAACAGAAAGTGCCATGGGGGTGGAAGTGAGGAGAGGATGGAGATACTGGGGGGCTAAGGCAGGTAGGTGTGGGACAAAGAGTGGTGAGGTCACTGGGCTGGCAGGTTACAGAGAAGCAACAGTATACAAACAAAATACAGAGAATTTCACAATAGGCAGCAAGATTTAACTTTTTAGCACAAAGCAAAAACAGCAAGATTTGACTTTGGAATCAGATGTTAGCAAAGGGTTTTAGGAAGCACTGCGCATCAGGATGACAACATAGGAGTAACAAGCAGAAAGAACAGTGATAGTCAAAGGTGGTAGGAGTGAGTCCATAAGGAGGGAACTAACCCATAGTTTTGGAGGAGGCAAAGTCAAGACAGTCTGGATTTCTTAGAGGAGTGAGCTGGCAGCATCATTGTGGTTAAGGTGCAGGAAAGACCCCAATTAGCGTTCCGGAAGCGGACAGGGGCCTTAGGAGTGGGCCTTTGTTAAGAGGGCCGGCTAAAGGCTGCCGGTCCCCGATTGGATGGAAGAAAGGAAGAAAAAATTCAGCAACCAATGGGAGTGCAGCACAGGGAGAGGTGGCTCAGCACAGCCTGCCTACACAACAAAGAAAACTACGGTGGCCATCTTGGAAGGGCCAAAAACAGTCAAATAAGCAAGCAATAGTGGGAAAAACTTGTGCTTTCAAAATAGCAAGGCAACTCCAGGTATTAAAAAGCTAAAAAAAAAAAATGGCAGCACGATGAAAATGCCAAATAAAACAGTCCTTTCCAACAATTTTATACAAATTTCTTCTTTTATTTCTTTTTTATTCCAATTTCGATTTTTCAGGTTCAATAATTCCCCTGGAGGTGAAGTAATGCACAGAAAGTGCACCTACCTAATTGAATGGTCAGCAGCCAGGCACAAACTCCACATATGCAGGAAAACAGATGACCAGGAGGGTGGAAACAGGACTTCACTCTCAGTGAGAAGCAGATGAAAGAAATCAGTTCCAGCCAGTGGGCCTTGTTGAGAGGGCCAGCTAAAGCCTGTCGGTCCCTGATTGGATGGAAGAAAACACTCAGCAACCAATGGGAGTGCAGCACAGGCAGAGGTGGCTCAGCACAGCCTGCCTACACAACAAAGAAAACCACGGTGGCCATTTTTGAAGGGACAAAAACAGTCAAATAAGTAGGCAATGGTGGGAAAAACTTGTGCTTTCAAAATAGCAAGGCAGCTCCAGGTATTAAAAAGCTCCCAAAAAATGGCAGCACGATGAAAATGCCAAATAAAACAGTCCTTTCCAACAATTTTATACAAATTTCTTCTTTTATTTCTTTTTTATTCTAATTTCGATTTTTCAGGTTCGATAATTCCCCTGGAGGTGAAGTAATGCACAGAAAGTGCACCTACCTAATTGAATGGTCAGCAGTCAGGCACAAACTCCACATATACAGGAAAACAACAGTTGTATTTCTGGGACACGTAGGTGTGACTTTTTAAGCAGCACCTCCCCTCAACTTAAACAGGAGAGCTTCAAAGGCAACTCTAGAGCAACATTGGGAAGTATGCCCTTATTTGCAAGACAATGCTGGCCCATTTGGGGCATTAGACTTTTCTGAATTAATTAAAGTTAAGCCTTTTATTTCTGAAACCAGGAAACGCAGGAATGCGAAGGTTTAACAGTTTAAATGTAATTTTTGTGGCATTAAAACAGGATATTGTGGCTTTCCCTAGCATATAGGAGACGCAAATGGCAGAAAAATGTAAATGTGGTATACTTGGTGCAACTTAAAAATTTAATGCAAACATGCTCTGTGATAATAGTTACACATATATAAAATTGTAGAATTTTAGGTGAAACATTTCCCACTGAAAAGTGCGAAAGATTATTAGGAGGGCAAAATGACAAAGTACAGACTTGGGAGTCGGAATGCCATGCTCTGTATGAAATGTGTCATTTGCCTATGTGATTTTCAAAAATGCCACAACTGTAAAAATTTGCAATTTATGCCATAACTGATTTTTGGCAAAAATGACTTTGGGAGAACATGGGCAATTTAAGCTCACACCATAAAACTGATGTTATGTCCTTGAAGCCCAACCGGTTGACAGGAAGGCGGTAACAGTAAACCCTGGCCAATCCAGTTGTTAGAGGCATGTCAAGCCAAAGGTCTGTCCCCATGGTAAATCCTGTGACGTCACCAGTCTTATAAAAGGGGGAGACTTACAGAGACAGGGGACACTCTCTTCTGAATTTTCCAGCTCCTGCTTATCCAGATATTCCATCTTCACTCTGCAAGATTCCAGACTCCACTGCCAGGTCAGAGCATAGCTGAGTCTGTCCAGGCAGGACCATTGATCCAGAAAAAAAAACACTAAAAAAGTCCCCAATAACTCAGGGAGAAAGGGGAGAGGTGGCTGTACCCTCATTGAGATTATCCAGTACTACTGCTTGCCCTGCTACCCACTTCATCCAGCTGAGGTGCCGCTGCGCCGTGACCAGACCTTTGCCCAGCTATTTTCTTCTGGGAGAGCTTGCTGCTGTGACCAGTGACCAGATATTGCCCTGCTGTCCAGAAACCCGGTGCGCTGTCTAAAATACCCCATTCAAGTGCTTGTTGTATTTTACTTCCCTAACAAACCACAAACTGCTTCCCTTGCTCTGTACCTTGTATTAGGTTCCGCCTCATAGAAATCCCCTCACTGCCTTAGCAAAAATCCTTAAAACTGTCAGAATCCTCTGTGCATCCTGTCTTTGATCTCCTAGTGTTAGCGCCATTCTTCCACTCATTTCTGTGTTGTGCAAGTCTTTAGTACTATTTTGATTAAACTAATTCATTCCCACATAAAGAGCCGCACGGTGCAAAGGGGTTACACTTGCAAAGTAACCTGTGTCGCGGGTGGCGTCTCTCTTTTCTAGCCACTAAAATATAGTTTCTGTAAAACTTGTCCCTTTCTTTTTAAACTGATTTTTCCCTGTTCATTGCTTTTATTTTTAAAACCGAATTTCCTTTATCATTGAGAATCTCCTGTCATTAATTTAGAGTCACTCTTTCACTTGCATATTATCCCTGTGATGTGCATCTGTCATTCAGCATATAAACCGCATTTCGATTCTGTCTATTTCACCCATTTTTCAAACCGTTTTGAGATTTAAACCTATGTAAATTAGCAAATGCAACTTCGATGCGTTGTCACCTCAAAGTTGATTTTTTAACTGCATTCCCATTGTTGGTACCTTGTAGTTGCTAGTGTTCTTACATCCCTGATACTGTTATAACTCATATTTACCTCATTCATTTAACTTCACATTTAAATTAAATATGTAGTAATTCCGAATGCTATTTTATGCAATTGCAAAGGTTTAAAATCAGATTTTAATTCTGTTTGCTGCCTAGTATATCTGACTCCTTGCTGCTCCTTTCTATCCACTAAACATTCGATTAATAGGGGTTTGAGGGATTATTGCAGGGGGGAACCTTAACTTGGGTGCTATCTACCCGAACAGTAAAATTGCACCCATTCATTTGTGCTTTGGATATGTTATAGTAGAAGGCCAAACTAAGTGTATTTCATTCATTTACCCCATTGGTGATTGCTGCCCAACATTAAATGTGTGGTTTTCTTTGAATTTAAAATAAATAAATATTGCATTACCACCCACCGGCCTGGTTCATGGTTCATTGTGACCCAGGGTATTTGTCAAAGGGGTGTGGGACGGGTTGGGCGCCAGCTCAATCCGAATTCTAGGAAATTAAGTAAAAGTGTTTTAATTGTGTGCTGCATCCTATGCTAGTGGCAAGAGTCCTTGCCTGGTTTGTGACGCCCGATTAGAATCCTTAACAACTCTCCTCACCTGGGTCTTCAGTTGAGCTGCCTGGGTCACTTTCTTCTTTTTCCTGCGTGCCTTCTGGGAACCCTCTTCTTCCTCCTCCTTTTGATCTTTCTTCTCCTTCTTTCTTTCATGGAGAGAAGGGTGGGTTCCCCCAGAGGCCACCTTGTCCGAGATAGGGACTACAGGCAAGGGGAACTCTGGGGAGCCAGCCCCAATAAAGGGAAAAAGCCAATGCAGGCAGAACAAACCCTGTGAGCTTCGCAAGGGTCAGCAGGCAGTCTGTAGTTCTGGCAATCTCTGTAAGGACAGGGAGTAGTGCTGCCTCCAATACCCTATAGGTATGGGAGTGAGTGTGTATGTGTCATGAGGGAATATGTGTAGTATGGGCAATGGTTGCGGAGAGGGACAATGGGACAAGGAAGAACAGTCCAACCGCATCCGCAGACCCCAAAAGCAGGGAAGAGATCACCAGCGAGATGAAGGGGAAGAGAGCAGTCACCAGTGAAGGAGAAGAAAGGAGCTGGGAGAAGGAAGAAGAAAGAGAACCAAGCAAGAGGGCGAGCTCTGCTAAACTAGAGGGTTCTGCAGAGACAAAACCTGAAAGCGAGGGAGAGAGTAAAGAGAAGCGAAAAGGGTAAGTAGACTCTGCGAAGTAACCACAATGAGCTTGCAAGTCTAAACCGGAAAAGCGGAAAGGAAGCGAGAGAGGAGAAGCAGAAGCGCCGGCTCCACGAACGGAGAGGGAAGAGGGCGGCGAGTCAGCAGTTTTACCAAAGAACGTCAGAAGGAAAAGTGTAAGGCGAACAGGGGCAGAATATACCTGCCGAGGGTCAGAAGGAACCAGGTTGAAAAGAGGAATACACTTGGAAGATGCAATGTAGCGAGCGGGAAGCGAACTGTAACAAGAGAGTTGCAACGCTTGGAGCTGGCGGCGTGGCCAGTATATGATGTATCAGAACCAGGGAAGGCTAGACCGTCACTACAGAAAGGAAAATAATGGCCCTCAGTAGGACCTACAGTGCTGCCATACCTTCCAGGGACGAAGTGTGACATCTCCTCCCCTGGTTTCCCAAAACAGTCCTATATTTTCTGGACCTATCAGCCCACAGACGGGAGGGGACTTTTGAAAAGTGCCCAATCCCTTCTGTGGGAACTCTGACACATTAGTGATGTCATTTGCCCTATAACTAGGTAGCCCCTCCTCAAATTAGGACTCTTGCCACTAACCCCAGAGGTGATCTACATGCCAAAATCTGAAGCAACATCCAAGCAGTGAGGCCTACATCTTGCAGAGGAACCATGAGAATTAGTAGCTGCCTCGGGACCCCTTGGTAGAAAGAGGAAATCCTTGGCTGACGCCATTGGCTGTCCCAGCAGTGGTGCTCTGATGTTCAATCAAGCTCTCTCCTGTAAGTATAAATATCCCAAGCCATAGACTGCATAAAACCTATCCTCTTCAGCATTGCCATAGAGGAAAAATCCCGAATATTATTTGTCTGTGCATTTTAGTAGTTTTCCTATTGAAACATCTTTTATTTGCCTGTGCCTTGTAGTAATTTTCCAATTGAAGAATCCCCAGTTGGCTGTGTAGATCCTTTGTATATTTTTATCAGTAAATCAATTAGTTTCCCCATTTATTTTACTCGATTTGTGTAGTTGGAATTCAAAACCAACTATCTCTTCCCAGTGCATTGTGAGCCGTCATAGTTATAAAGTGTTGCCCAAAAGAATTAATCCTATTGTGATTTCAGAGGCAAATTTGTCCCCGTGTTTAAATTGTGCCTTGCTAAACGGATTTCCATTTGCAACTGTATTTTCCCCTTGATCCTAGCCCAAAACCGATTTCCCTATTATGAGCTACCCCTTTCCCAAAGTTTGCCTGTCATTATAAGCATCAGGAAAAACAAATTCCATTTGCTTTTTCTTTTCCCTTGAAATTGTACTCAACATCCCTAAAACCGATTTTCCTATTCTGTTCCACTATCCCTATTGTGTTGTCGAAACAAATTTCCATTTGCATTCCCTTCCCATTGCCCATGTGTTGCTTATCCTAAAACCGATTTTCTCCCAGTGTGCTGACTAGTATTCCTTAAGAGCCCTGCCTGTCTTTTTAAACATAAGCAAGCAAGTTCCCCGTCTTTCTATTTGTTTCCCATCGCAGCAGTGATAACTAATTAAAAACCCAATTTTTCCATTGTGCGCTGAAAACAGATTTTTCCCATTCTTTGCTTGCTCCCCATATAGTTTCTATGAACTAGATCCCAAATCCGGCTTATACCTGGTGTTCCCACTCCTTCCATCTAAAACTGACAAGCGTAGTGTATTTTTGGGGCGGAGAAGGGTGTTGGAAATCAAGCCTCAGTTTGTCCACCTGCATTTTCCTGTATTGCATTCAATTTCAAGGTCGGTTTTGAAAGTAAAAGTGAGCCCTGGTACTGCATATTTTGAGTTATCTCAGCGTACTGCGTCCTCAAACAGGATATTGCATTTGTGTTGCCACAACATTGGTGGCTGTTGTAATTTGTTTATTCTAATTTGACATTAAATAATAAATTAATCAAATATCTTATTGATACACACCAGTCTGGGTCCTAGTCCATTGTGACATGGGGTGCTGGTGGAGGTTGGGAGCGAGACGCATTTGAGGCCATCTCATAAGAACTTGCTTGTGCCGTGTAATCTATATCGTGACACCCAACGTGCCCAGTCCAGCCCACCCAGACCCATTGACACAGCATCTTGAGAGCCACAGTGCACGGAATAAACAAAAGTAAAACAACAAAGACAACAAAACTGTATACCTTTTCCCATCAAAGACACATTGCTCGGGTAGACCTGTGCTACCAAGGCCAGACTCAGCCATTGAGTAATAGGGGCCAGCAACGGGCTGGCACCCAGTAATAACTCAGGCAGAGAGATAAGGGTAACAGCGGGAGACTAGGCCTTTCACTCCTGCTGAACAAAAGGGGAAACAATGAGGCAGCTCCAGATATAATTACTGCAGGCGGTATAGTGGGGCAATGAATTACGAAGAACCAGAGTTCAGGTCATGTTGGATAGCTGCCATAGATCACACCAAAACAGTAAGTCTGTGCCATGAACTCAGAGTTACACTGGACATAAAGAAGGCTGTTAGGACCAGGGATTAATTCCAGTGATGGTGTTATTGTTAGCAATGTTGTTGTGTTCCATCCACAAGGAAGCTGCTGCATGAGTTTCATGTAAATATGATTTGTGGTTGTAGATGATCTTCACTCTGGCAGGGTACATAAGCATGTATTTTTGCCAGAGCCTCGCTTTTATCAGCACAAACAAGTTTCTGGCGTGTAATCAGGGTATATTGCGAACATGAAGCTGTTCCTTAGTATGGCGCCGCCTTCTCTGCAATGTTTGTGGATTCTTTCCCTGTCACGGAAATTCAAGATCATGGCTATAATCTGCCTTGGGTGTGAACCTGGTGGGGATTTCTTTTGAAGTGAGCGGTGGGCACACTCAACATCGAAACCTTGTGAGAGGTTGCCAGGCCCAATTTTCTGCAGCAACATGTTATGAATGTAGTTCGTGGGGTCTGGCCCCTCGGTCCCCTCTGGTAGGCCCAGAAAGCAAATATTATTCCTGAGGTGATCTGCCCTCAGTGTCATCAGCTCGTGATTCCAGTGCTGTGTTTCTCATTTCAAGCTTCGTGACCCACGCCACCAAGTCTTTGGTGGCATCAACTGACTCTTTCAGCCCTAGCTCAATGGTGGTAACCCTCTCAGCCAATTGCCTCACATCTTGACTGGGGAGCTGGACTTCCGACCTTTACCTCATCAACCTTGGTTTCGAGCGAATATCTAAGAGTGGCAATTTCAGCTAGTATCTGATCCTCCTATTTTTTTTTATTGGGGCGGGAGCCCGGTTTGCATGCTCTCCCCTGATTGGGTGGCATCGCACTGCTTCCTCTGGCCGGTGAAAGAGTCCATGATTGAAGGCCTGCCCTTATTTTCCATTGGTGACTTTTCAGGCCACCCTAGGCAGGGACAAGTAACATACAGTTCGGGTAATTTTGAGTGATTATGGTAGGTATCAGCGGGCTGAAGATTCCACAGCCGGGTGGGTTATTTATACTTGAGGTAGCTCGAGGGTAACTGCCTGCAGTGTAAGAGGGGGGTTGCAATTCAATACTGTCCCCAACGCTGGGTCTCGTCTACAGCCTCATTGTTTCAGTATTGTTGATGGGGTAGAATTAGCTGGTACACGGTAGAGGCCAGACAGATGTGTGTCCCCCGGTAAGCAGGGATGAAAAAGGTCCAGGCCACGGATTCTGGTGCAAACGGTTGATTGCAGGGGTACAGTCCATACCTTCAGGGAGCCAGTGGGCAATTGGCGTGGGCACGAGATTGTGGCTGGAGTAGGGTAGCCCAGCGAAGAGTGTAGATGTTCAGTGTGGGAGCCCAACCCAAGGTATGCAGCTCAGTGAGATAGACTGGTGTTTGAAGTTAGACCAGGTGGGGGCTCTGTGGTTTTGTTAAGGCGTTCACAGAGTGCTGATGGCCCACAACACGAATGTGGGATGCAAGGGGAGCAGATTTAAAAAGTTCAGGTTCAGCCAGCACCCCAAGGCATAGAACTTGTTTGTTTCCTGTTCAGGGTACACAACAGAGGGGCCAGGGATTTGCCCACAGTATGGCAAGTGGGCTGTGAGAGAGGTCGAGCAGCCGCCCCAGCATCCAGATGGGACACCTCTTCAGCAGGGTATACCTGCACCACAGGCAGGATAGCAGAGGGTAGCGGGTACCTGCAGTGATCCATTAGGTTAGATAGTGCCCTTTTTTGGGTTGGAGGGACACTTTGTCTCATTGTGTGCAGCTCTTAGGGCCAGAGATTGACAATTCAAATGAGGCGATTCAGGTGGGGACCCTGGGGTAACACCATGACAAGTTTGTTTCAAGCAAACGCTCCAGTTTGCAGTGGAGTTCGAAGGATGGGGCGGATGTCAAGAGTGGCCGCCGCAAGGGTGCACGTTGCTTGCTTTTGTACAGTGTTAGCACAGAACCTGATTGGACCGATAGGTCTGGTTCCTCCGTGCAGGTCAGATTTGTGATTGGGGACAGGTCCCAGTGATGAAGGTGGGCAGCAAGTCCAGGCATCTAGCATGCTTGTGTTGTCAACATTGTGGGGAGATGGCCATCTCCCCCGTGCGGCTTCAAGGTGTTGCGCCTGATGTCTCTCTCCCCCACCGGCTCGGGTGTTCTGAGTTGTGAAGCGCTCCTGCAACCACCTACTCACCCGATATTACTGCAAGCAGGGGTGCTGTAGCCAGACAGTACTTCTCTCCGGGTGCCGATGAAGGTCAGGATGGGCATTTATAGTGCGGCGATGACCCGAAGCCTCAAGGGTTCGCCGGGGACGCCATCTTGGAGGAGAAGGGCAGTTGTTCTGTTCAGTTTCGGGCGGTCCCACGTGCGATTTCTACCACGTCCATTTCTATCAGGAAAGCGCCGATTCAGTAGGCACCAAGTTCCCCTTCAAGTGGGTGCAATCAGCAGTCAGAATAATACAATTAGGTTGCCGTATGAAGGATCAGAGCAGGAGCTGAAGGAAGACTTGTCTTCACTGCATGTGCTCAGGCCCCCGCTCTCTGGGATATTATAATTGCGGGAAAGGGGTTCTTCTGAAGCCTGATTAAATCTGTGGGATTCCAGTCTAGGCCAGGGAGGGTCTTGGTGCATGCTCTCCCCAGTTCCTGGGAGATTACCTCACTGAAGTCAACATGGTATGCGAACTTCATTATTTTCCCACATTCTTACACCCATGTTCTAACCATTAGTGGGCGAGAGAAACTCTGGGACAAAGTCAAGATACTGACTCTATCATGGCTCTAATTTCAAACTGATTTCCTCTCCAGAGCTAAATATAAGCCTCTTTCTCACAACGGCTGACTTTAAAGGGTTTTGGAGCGTTAAATCTGCACATTTTAACAGCACCTGAACGAAGGTTTTTTCCCCTGTTCCATATCTAACCTTGAGAAAACACCAACTACACAAACCGTAACCTACAGATAAAAAGCAGTATAAAACCAGTCCTCCCGTTTCACCAACATGCAAGCCAAAGAAACCCAGACATGGCTTTCTAATTTATTGCAAAACCATCATTGGGGAGGAAAGGGGCATGTTAATGTGTCAGTCCGAGATCCAATTAAGAAAATACTTGAGCAAGGAGAAAATGTAAGCTACTGCAATTACTCTTGTGTTATACATGAGTATTGTGTATTATACATTCATATCACAATTCATGTAATAACTTTCTGTTTCTTGTGGCCCTTTCTGGGCACCAACATCCGATATCCAAAGTGTCGCTTAAGCAAGAGGAAGAAACAGATGTCCAGGAAAAAGAACATATAGTGCATGTGGGGGGGGAGTAGCCTTATAGCACCACATGCAGTCTCACAGGGGTAGCTTTCATATGCTCCATGCCACCCTCAGATAACCTTGCCTTCACCCCCTGCACACCTACAAGGTAAGTAGCATGTGTGGCCCTGCTGATAGCAACACATGATATAGCATAAAATGGGTATGCTTATCCCAAGAAGAGGACATATTTGGGAGACGGCTGCCCTTAAGATTAGGAGTGAATACAGTTGTACCTGAAAGGTAGGAGTAAGATAAAAATCCTTGGTGAGATGCTCAACCTGGTAGCTACAAATAGCAGCTAACTGCAGTCCCAAACCCTAAACATGAAAGCCCAGATCTTTTGACTGGCTGACCTAGCCAAATCAGAAACATTGAAAAATAAACATGGGATGTGGTTAAGTAACGGTGGGAAACAACTGGGTTATAGTGATCTGAACAGGCGCCGTCAGGCGGATGGTGAGGGGCAGGACTTCCCAGGTTTTTCCTGCAAGATACCTATTGGCAACAATCATGTCATTCTACTTATTAGAATGGAAGGAAGTTCCAGATAGGAGAGTTTCACCAGATATTTGGCTGTCACACAGGCAAAGGACTGATGGAAAGGAGATAACTAGATAGAAGTGATTAGATTCTTTGCAAACAACCGCAGGATTGTTTTCCATAATGATCAAATATTAGAAAAGCTACAGAAACAGCAAAAAGGTTTCAACTTTCAAATATTAGAAAGCCACATTTCAAAGAAATACACAAATGTCACAGTCCTCTCAGACACTACAACTTTTGACCAGGATCAGGAAAGTTCCAGCACAATCGGTTGGTGACATTCAAAAACACACGACAAACTTGGTGAAAGGTCATGTCTGTTATCATTCACGAAAAGAATCTACTAGAAACAATCTTTTCTTAATTGGTGTTACGAGACCCCAAAATGATGTTTCAAAAAGAAAAACACCATGATGTCAGGACATGCATCTCAAAAGTGCCCACTTCAATTAACTTGTAGCGTGGTCCACTTTGTATTAGGAAAAGGTTTCATTTGGACGTTGGTACCTTTTCATTGGTATTTTAATTTTGACCTTTGGACTGACTGTACTTAATTGGTGGCATTCCCAAGTTAGTAGATTTTATGTTTCTAAAGGTCAGAACCTTAACACATTGTGAGAAAAACAAGTTACTTACCAACTATAACGTTCTTTCAACTGGATGTTCCTCCAACATATTCCTCATCTTTGATAATCATGTCCAGCTTCGGCTGCTTTGGAAAATAAATTCTTGGCAGAGGGCGCGTGCGTCGAGTCAATGTCCCTCGAAGGCCTCAGGCGACGTGATCGGGTGTATAAGTAGCATGCGAGGCACCCGTTGGCCTCAGTTCTGTTTTTCCCTCCTGCTCGTGTTGGCTGTTAGCCTAGGCAAGCAGTAGACGGCCTTGTGAGAAAGAAAGCTGTAACAGCGTGGGAAATTCTACAGAGGGGTAGGATGGGAGGGCAATGAAGAATACGTTTGAGGAACAACCCATCGAAAGAACGTTACCAGTTGGTAAGTAATTTGATCTTCAAATGGATTGTGTCCTCCAACATATTCCTCATCTTTGAAAGACTCACAAAGCAGTATGTAGAATAGGAGGAAGGAAGAGAATTTAGAATTGTCGGCTTTTTATAAGGCCAAATACAGTACTCCTTAGGAAAGGCGACATCCTGAGAATGGGAAGCATCCAGACAATAATGTTTTGTGAACGTATGCAACAATGACCATGTTGCAGCATCACAAATAGATCTAATAGGTACTCCCCTTTGAAGGGCTGCAGAAGAGGATATACCTCTGGTAGAATGAGCTCTCAAACCCTCTGGCGGGTCCTTGCCTGCCATTTTGTAACATGCTGAGATACCAAATCCACCTTGACAAACTCGGTTTTGAAACAGCTTGTCCTAGTTTTCTTCCAGTGTAGCCAATAAAGAGTTGGTCATCCACTCTTAGTCTGGAGAATCTAGAAGTATAGAAGCTTAAAGCTCTTCTAGGGTCCAATCTATGGAGCCTCTCTTCCTGTTTATCGGGATGCGGCGGGGGTAAAAGTAAGGCAGAACAATCTTGATTTAGATGAAAATCGATACCACCTTAGGTAGGAAGGAGAGTTTTACCCTCAACACAACCCTGTCCTTGTTAAATACGGTATAGGGTGGCCAGGAGGAGAGTGCCTGCAACTTGCTCACTCTACGTGCAGATGTCAATGCAACCAACACTATGGGCCTCATTACGACCCTGGCGTTAACCATGGCGCTATTAGCACCATGGTTGACGCTGGTATTTTACCAACTCCGCCATGGTGAATGGCGGAATTACCGCTCCATTCCAAGGTTGGCAGGGCGGTAATTCCCAATTCACCATTGGCCCTTCCCCATTCCCATTTTTGCCCCCATAGGGCTCAATGGGGAAGGCGGTAATTACAGTACCGCAAATTGCGGTACCGTAATTACCTCGAAAGTCCCTTTGCGGGTTCCTTCCTTAACGGTTGGTAAAACCAGCCGTTAAGGTCGGGACCAGCAAAGGGACCTCGTAATTAGGCGGCAAGGGTTTAACGGCGCCGACACCTTTTACAGCGCCGTTAACCCCTTACCGCCTGGGTCATAATGAGGCCCAATGGGTTTAAAGGTCAATGAGCATGTGTGCAAGTGTTCCAATGGGGCACACATTAGAAATTATAGAACCAAATTAAGATCCCAAATTGGAACCTGAAAAGTAGAAGGGGGGAATACGTTTGAGCCCTTTCAGAAATTGAATCACCAAGGGAATTTTGAAGTAAGAGCATTCTTCCGAAGAGAGCTTGAATATGGAAAGCGCTGCCAGGTAACATTTAACCGTTCCAATATGAAGACCTTTCTGTGCGAATGAAAGGAGAAAAGAAAGCACATCCGGAGTGGAACACAGAAAAGGATCAACATTCTTTTCCCTGTGCCAGTCGCAAAACTTGTTCCAGCGGTAATGGTACAGAGATTTTGTTGCTGGCCTTCTTGCCGAAAGCAACATCTCCATTACGTCATCAGGGAGGTCCCAATCCTTGTCTTTCAACCTTTCAGAAACCACACGTGAAGGTTGAGAGTGTTGACCTCTGGATGGAGAACCTGTCCCTCCCCTTGCGAGAGGAGATCCTCTCTTTGTGGAAGACGTATCAGCGGACAGATGGACATATCCAGAAGGTATGTGCACCACGTTCTCCTGGCCCAGTCCAGGGCCATTAGGATCATGCGGTTTCTGAACAGTCTCAACCTCCTGATTACTTGATGAATGATGGGGATCAGTGGGAACGTGTATAAAAGTGGAAAATCCCAATCCACCACAAACGCGTCTCCTAGAGCTCCTCTCAGAGGAAATTCCCTTGAGCAATACCTTTCGCACGGTTGCTTCCAGTAGCGAACAGGTCCACCTGAGGGGTACCCCCAAAGGGTGAAGATCTCTTGAAGGACTTCCTGAGCTAGCTCCCACTCGTGGGAGACTGTGCTCTGCCTGCTCAGAGCGTCCAACGTCCTGTTCTCCTGCCCAGCTAGGTGAACTGCCAATAGGGAGATTCCTTCTTGAACTGCCCAGTACCAGAGCTGCATTGCCTCTCTGCACAGTGGTGGAGACTCTACACCTCCCCTCTTATTGAGGTAATGCATTGCCACTGTGTTGTCCATCATTATCGGGACATTATTTCCCCTGACAGAGGGCAGAAAGGCCTTCAGTGCGAGTCTGATTGCCCTCAGCTCCAAAAGGTTGATGTGTAGTTTGAACTCCGATGGAGACCAAGAACCTTTGATTGTCAGACTGTTGGCATGGGCTTTCCACCCCGTGAACGAGGCATCCGTCACTAGTGTAATCTCCGGATATGGCTGCCAAAAATGTTCTCCCTCAGAATATTGTCCTTGCAGGCCCACCCCAGAAGATCCTGTGAGACCCTGGTTTGAACCTGAAGTCGGTCTGACATCTTTCCTGAGAATTGGGACCATTGTGTTCTTAAAGCCCATTGAAGGGATCTCATTCTCAGGCACGCTTCTGGCACTAGAAAGATGTAGGATGCCATGAGGCCGAGAAACCTAAAAAAAAAAAAAGATTCTGGGCAGTTTGAAATTTGGTAACCATCTGAAGAATGTCTTGAGCCCTCGCCTTGGGTGGCAAGCTCTATCCCAAGGATGTGCCTAGTACAGCTCCGATGTACTGGAGCTGCTGTGAAGGTGTCATCTGTGACTTCTTGAACTTGAGTGGGAGGCCCAGTCTGAAGGGAGTTGTAGGTGACAGATGATCCAGAGCTTGTTCGGGAGAACGTGCCCTGACCAGCCAATTGTCCAAGTAGGGGTAGACATGAATCCCCCTCTCTTGAGATGCACTGACACCACCACCGGTTTGGTGAAGACTCTCTGGGCGGAGGTCAACCCGAATGGTAGGACTCGAAACTGATAGTGCAAGCCTCCAACGGCGAACCTCAGGTATTGTCTGTACTTGTAATGGATTGGCACATGAAAATAAGCATCCTGAAGGTCCAATGACACCAACCTATCCTGTAACTGGAGGGCTTGAAGGATCTTAGAAAGCGTGACCATCTAGAATGTGTCCTTCCTGAGGAACTTGTTCAAGTATCTCAAGTCCAAGATGGGTCTCTTTTTTTGGGGATCAATAAATATGGGGAATACCAACCCTTGTTCCTCTCCGCAAAGAAGCTGGAGCTGGCTTTGCACTTTTTCCCTCGCCCACCACAGGGGTTTCTTCTTTGGCCTCTTTGACTGGCCATTCCTCTCACCTTTCCAAATGAGGAGGAGTATCGATAGGATCGCCCCCTCCATGGCTGTCCTGTAGTACGAAAAGGCTGAGGTTGCCTAACAGCGGCCCCTAAAGATTTGGCAGCCGCCTTTGAGGTCTACAACCTCTCAAGGCTCTCGTCAGCCTTGTTGCCAAATAGGTGGTATCTGTCAAATGGCATGTTTAGCAAACAAGCCTGCACGTCCAGTGTGAAACTCGACTTGCGCAACCACACAAATCTGTGCATTACCGTGCTCGTAGCCATGGACCTGCTGATGCTGTCCGTAGTGTCCAATCCAGATTGAAGGGATTCACGCATGGCTCTTTGTCATCCTTAACGATAGCTAGGAAACATTTGCTTTCCTCCCCTTCTGGAATGTGCTCCGCCGCCATGGATATGCACTCCCACCGAGTGTACGAAAACATGGCTAAGGCACATGTGGAGTTGGCCGACTTCATGGCCATACACCCAGCTGAAAATACCTTCCACGCCCATCCATCCACACGCTTGTCGTCCCTATCTGGAGTGACGGTATGGTACGCTGCCTTATTTGATGTAGCCATGGCTGCCTGGACCACCAGACTCTCGGGAGTGGGGTGCTCGGACAGATAGCCAGAGTCGCTACAGGAAGGGAAGTATTTTCTTGTGAGGGATTTATCCACCGCAGGGATGGTCTCCGGGGAACTCCAATTTCTGGCCACACTATTATATGTGATTGGGTCAGTAGGTATACACACTATGATGTGTATAAGATTGGGTCAGTAGGTGGACCATGGTCCAGAATGTCTGTAAGGTCATCTTGAACAAATTGAACCGGAGGTCTTGCCATCAGGTGACAACATGAAGAGTCTGCATGCTCTCCTGGCTCTGGCCTACCAAACTCCATTTCAGGCGATGTATCAACGCCACTGGCATTATGTAGTGTTCCAACCAGGTCCCTTATCCTGCTCTTCCGAAATAAGACGTTCCGGTACATTTGGAGTACCAAAGTCAAGGCCAAATGGGGCATCCTCTTCACTAGATCTTTCTTCTTCTTCAAAAATTGAAGAAAGGGATTTAAAAAACTCCTTCCTTGGCAAAGGGGTAAAAGTTTTTTCTGAAACACTCAAAGGCTTTTATTTGGTGCCTTTTTGAGGTTTTACATGGTCTGTAGGCTATGCTGAAACCACCAGAATTTTTGGCCCTGTTGGTTTTGGTGTCGACAGTGGTGTCGATAGTAATGACTCTGAGGATTTGATGGTTCCCTTGGAAGATTATGGTTTCGATGGTGTCGAGGATCTCGAATTCTCATTACGTCTCGGGTGACTTTTAATCACTGGAGACCTCGAGGGTTCTCTGTGAACCTTCCTTCGTCCACCCGGACTCGAGGGTGCGCGAGTGTCGGTATGGGGACCGCTCTCTGCCGGCTTCTGAAAAAGGCGTGGATGGAGGCTTACCCTTTTCAAATATTTCCAGCATTTTCAAGTCGAATGCCTCCCAATCTTGAGTAGACAAATGTATGGTGGGGCACTTACATTTTTTGGGGGCTTCATCCGATGAGGATGGCGAGCGATGGTGCCATCTCCTCGATCACTTCATTGAGGACGAGTTGCTTGAACCACTAGGGGACCTCGACCGCTTTTTGTCACTCTTACGTCGAGGAGAACGATCGCCGGATTTGACGGTTGAGGAACAATCAGTCTTAGTCTTACAGGGCATTTTCCCTACCTGTAATTTCCCCTTTCGTTCTCGCAGGGCTTTTCTCGTCATAGCCTGACACTCTGCGCAGGAATCAGTGTCATGGCCTACCCCAAGCACCACAGGCAAGAACGATGGGGATCTGTGATCGACATTTTCGAATCACACTCCTTACACTTCTTGAAGCCTGAGTCGTCGGGGTAGAGGACGAAGACATTGTCGTCGATTAACTTGATTTTTTAGGAATTGCCTAGCAAATAATTACTAGCAAGGCGTGCCGAGTCTCCGAAGCAAACAAATTTGCGGAAAAACAGAACGGGCGCCGTGCATGCTACTTCTACATCCGATGTCACCCTGGAGGCCATCGAGGGACATTGACTCGGAGCCATCGATGCACTGCTCCCTCTGCCGAGAATTGTTTTTCTGAAGCAGCTGAAGCTGGATGTGATTATCAAAGATGAGGAATACGTTGGAGGACACACTCCATTCGAAACATGGTTCTTCTCCCAATTATATTTATGTGCGTCACACAACTTTCAAACTCTTTCAAATCTCATTAAAAAAAAATCTTAGACACCTCTCTTTCAGTTTCCACCTTGAGAAATGTAATACTCTACTGGCTTTATGCCAGCTAACCATCCCCCAACATGCACTAGGTACAACATTTTACTCTAGTGCTCTGTCACAAAACATTTTATAGCGGTTATGTGCAATGCAGGCCCAGTGATGGAAAATCAAGGTGCTTGTGCTCAGATTTGACCTGGAGCCCATGTTGTTGCCACCCCGCTACTAGTCACACCATGGACAGGTTGGCTCAGCTGAGCTTCCTTGCTCGAACATGGAATTTAGTAAGACAAACTTAAAACCAATTCCATTACTTTAAAGGTACAGAAGCTCAAACATCTGCCTTTTTCATCCTATGCCTTATCTCCAGCTTCACAAACATTTTTATGTTCTCATCCATGATATGCTCGTCAATGGCAGCCAGTGCCATCTCACCACCATCCTGATAATATTTAATCATATCCTCAGCATACTGGATCCACACACAGTTGTGGCAGGCGCTCATGCAGCAGTATGTTGGAGGAACAATTGATGGTGGCTTAGAGAATGATTCATAATTTTGTGGTTCATCCACCTTTGATGAGCTAGACTCATGTTTGTTTTCTAAATCATTAGTTCTAGATTTGTGGCTGTAGCCCTTAAGAACTCCATTCTTCGAGTCTGTGCAGAAGTCTGAAACCAGGCCTGTGATGTTAATATAATTTCCAGCTGTTTCCAACATGGAGAAAGGTAGGCAAATCTTCAATGGTCTGTAAATCCAGAAATATTTCAAGCTTCTTAGGTTTTCTACCAAACTCTAAAAGCAAAACAGAAGAACAGTCTTGTTAATGTGTACTGATTCATGTAATCACGTGTCATAGTTAATCTGCTGGTTTAATTTGAGTCTGATTTTATCGTTTTGTTTGTATATACAACATAAAAACACACTTTATACAATAACAAAAATATGACATGCCTCACTAATTAAAACAAAATATAATTACCTAAAACAGAACAAAAGCAATAATTCATAATATATCAAAAACCTCCACACACTTCCAATAAAATATGACCATCAAATCTAGATCATTTCCCTGCATACATTTTTGCCAAATCATCGTGCTGTCGATTGGGTTGTTGCAGGATTTCAAGAATTTGGCTCTAATGATTTAAAGACTCTCGCAGTTGGCCACAATATGTTGAAGAGATTCAATTATAGTTTCACTGCATAATCTACAATAACGTTCAGCACGACGAATACCTATCTTTGAGCCTTTAATTTCAAGCACTCCACAAGGATTACATTTAAAAGTAGTAAGTAGTGTCTTATAATGCTGAACTCCAGAAATGCTACGATGTATTATGGAACACAACTGCAGTAATTTCTGTAAAGAATTAACGGGCCACTATTGGTCTTAGTAGCCAATTGAACCATATGATTATCATGACCAAAACTGATTATCTTCTGCTTCAGCCAACATTTAATCCTATGGACATTGATTGATAATGAGGGAAGATCACAGCCACTCTTCCACTGATTAAAGAGAGTTAATATTTTTCCCAGAATACCAATCAGATTACAATTCTCAAGACGCAGAAATGCCTTTACATAATCGACCATTGCTGTACCGTTGCTCAAAGCTTGTAAGTTTACAGCAGACATATACGTTCTTGATATAAATATTTATGCAATGCCAGTCAGATCTAATTCAAGATAAAGATATTCAATAGGTAGGGATTGCAGCATATGGTACAATTTGCGCAACAGCTTCACCTCAAATTTGAGAAGGTCCGGTATAAACACATGACCCCGGATCCCAATGCCATAGGTCAGCACAGGTACATTTTCGAAGAATATAAAAGTACAATTGTCCTAACAGAATAGCCCCCATTCTAAAAGTGCTAATAGCGCCAATCATTTTCAAACATTTGCTTTTAGTTTCTTTCCAATTTAGCACATCCTCCACATGAAGACCTAGGTATTTATAGGTTTTGACACATTCAAATTTAAATTCCATGTAAGAACCAACTAGTTTCCACCATTGGTTTTGGTGTATCTGCAAACACCATTTGCGCTGTTCTGTGTCCCGACCCTCTGAGCCTTGCTTGTGTGCCTTTTCCATCCTGATTGTGCCGCCCTGGCCCTGCGTGCAGCGTGGTAGCCCCAGACCCTCCGTTTTCCTTCCCCTCCATCAGCCGGCCTCCCATCCCACCCTCCACCCTGATTGGCTGGCTGTGATTTCCTTGTTGAACCTAGCTACCGCCACTGCCAGTGCGCGGCTCCTTCCTCGTGGCTTCGCCCAGGTGAGCTGTTCTGTGCCCCGAACCTGTGGGCCTTGCTTGTGCACCTTTTTCCATCCTGATTGTGCCCCCCGCCCAGACCCGTGTGCAGCGTGGTAGCCCCAGACCCCTTGCAGCCCTTCCGTTATCCTTCCCTTCCCTCTGTCCACTTCCAAACCCTCCCTCCAACCTCATTGGCCTGATCACTGCTCTGAACATACCTCCTAGGACAGCCCTCTGCCCGTGCAGCCCCTGCTATTAAGGGCCCCCTAAACAAAGGGCAGCTCCAGTTGGTGTCTGCAGGTGTTAGCTGGGGAAGCCAGTTGCCAACCGTCAACCAGCAGTGACTAAGGAAGGTAGTTTTGTCCCTTGGTTAGGTTTTGAACCTCTCCCTACCTTGCAAGCGTGTCCATACAGTAGATTCTCAAACGTAGGTGTGTTTTTCTCCTGTTTTTAAAATTGTATTGTGAAACCTAGGCCTCCCCCCCACTAGTCAAGACTCTTAGACGTGGGTGTGTTTTATCCCGTTTCCGAAATTGCATTGTGAAAGCCGTTCTGTGGCTTGCCTCCTAGCAAAGCACTCATCTAGTGAACCTTTCTACCACTAGCTAAGCGCATGCCGTCTTGTCCATTTGTTAACTTGGATTGTCCCGCTCTGTCTCGTCTGCTTGCACACTGCCCTGGGTCCTTCCCTAATGTTCTTCCCTACCATTCCTCTTCTCTCCTCTCCCTACCTACTCTATGGTGCTCTCTGTCTCTCCTATGTTTTCTAACAGTTTCTCTATCGAGTATCCTGCTCTCCTTACTAAATCTGATAAGAAGTTGTTTAAAAAGGACATCCTGGTCTCCAACCCAGGCCTCCCTATTGCTGACACCTACACCAGTGCCTCCTCCAGGCAAACTTTCACCAACATCCTCTTTGTCGTTCCCTCGCCAGACCTATGGTCTCTATATATGGTATCGGTGCTCTCTCCCTTCTCTTCCTCTCCCATTAATGGTGGCACCTGGTGGGAGGGCCTCCTGGCCTCCTTCCACTCCTATAAGGTCATCATTAATGTTTACTTGAATGGTACTGTCTTGGCCCAAGGCCCTCAGGCCAACCTTCTCCTCTTTGATCAATTTCCTTTCTTCTCCTGCTGACCCGTCACTCCCCTCCACGGCTCCTTCGCCTCCCCCTGCTTTCTTCTCCTTGGCTACCTTTCCTTCTCCTCCGCCCCCCTTTCGGGCTGCTTCTACACTTCCGCAGGGCGTACCACTGATGTGTATCCCCCGCCCCTTAGAAGTCTTTCAAGGACTGCAACCTTCTTCATATTGCCACTCTAAACGCTCGCTCAGCTGTCAAACACTCCTCTGACATCTGCCGCCTCCCGGAGGAACTTGACCTCAATGTCCTTGGTCTCACCGAGAAATTGATCCCGGCATGCTCTGTCACAAGCTTTGACACTCTCCTCCCCGATGACTACAAGATACTCTCCGCGCCCAGAGCCAATTGTTCCGGACGTGGTGTAGCCCTCACCTTCTCCGAGTGGATTCCTGCCTCTGTCATTCCTGAGAAGGCCTACTCTTTTGAATGCCTCGTCTGCAGGCTCTCTCGCTCTCTCCTGGCCATTCCCTTACTGTGGCTACTTTCTATCGGCCACCTGGTCAGATCTCCTCTTTCCTCTCCAAATGGGTGGACCTCTCCTCTTCCCTCTAGGTCTCAACCACTCCAGTCCTTCTTGGAGACTTCAACATCCACCTGCATGCTTCCTGTTCTTCCACTGGACTCTTTTGTGACCTTTACGACTATCTCGCTCTCTATTCTCCCCTCTGGCCTGACTCACTCTGCAGGGCACACTCTGGATGTTCTGATCTCTTCAGACCTTCCCCTTTGTATCCCTCTCACCACTCTTCTCTCCTGGAGTGATCACTTTCTCCTTTACTCCCATCTCACCCTCTCTGCCCCTCAGGCCAAGCCAATTCCAGCACTGCTACCTTCTGGGTTATCCGACCCATGAAGCGTGTGTCAGTGGAGACTTTAGCCGCCACTTTCTTGCCCCGCCTGCACCCTTGGCTGACTCACACCCTGACACAGCACTTTCCATGCTCCACTCTGCTATATCTGATACTCTCCATGTTCTTGCCCCTTTCATTAGGATCCGCTTGAAGCCCAAAGCCAAGTGCAACTCTTGGTATGACTCAGACCTTGTCACCCTTAAACGCAAGTGCAGGGTGGCTGAGAGGAAATGGCGTGCTTCTGATACATCTTCTGACAAACTGGCCTGCCGCCTTCTCCAAAGGCAATACCGGCTCTCTGTCCGCACCAAGACGAGACCCCACAACCAAGCCTGCGTCTCCGCGGTATCTAACAACTCGGCCAAACTCTGGAGCTGGCCAATCCTGCCGCAGTTTCTACCTCTCCTGTCCCCTCCCAGTCCTCTGCACGGCCCTGGCTTCTCATTTCATCTCCAAAACTCAGGAGAGCCTGTCCTCTCTCTCCCTCTCCTCCTCCACCCTCTACTCCCTGCTCTTCCTCTGCCCCTTCATCGGCCACCTTTCCTCCCCCCCTTCTCTGCCTTTCCCCAGTTCTCCTGAGACAAGGTTTCTAGACAAGTCCTATCTATGAAAGTCTCGTCAAAACAGGTTCACCCCTGTTCCTCCAAAACCATCAAGGACCACCCTGGCTCCTGCTCTGGCTGATTTCTGTAACCTCTCCTTCGCCCCTGGAGTCTTCCTCTTCCCCCTGAAGAACTCCCTTGTGCACCCTCTGCTTAAGAAACCCTCTTCCGACCCGTCCTGCCCGGCTAACTATCGTCCAATCTCCATCATTCCTTTCCTGGGCACACTCCTGGAAAAGCTGGCCTTCTCCCAACTTAACCCGCACTCTGAATCTGTTGGTGTTCTCCATGACCATCAGTCTGGCCTCAGAGCATATTTAAATGTTGACGCTATTATACCATGTTGTTGTATAGTTGAAAATGCGATCAAAATACACCATTACTAACATCACGCAAATTGTACATTGCAAATGTTTTGGTGTCTGCTTCTTCCGCCCATTTGTGTTTCTACAAATAACGAACGCTGGAAATAGGTTTTTTATGTTGTTTGATATAATAATTAAAATATGCTAAACACATTTCTTTGTCTATGGTGGGAGATATAATCCTATGAAATTCCTACTGTGAGGTAAATTTCTGACAAGTAGCCACCTTTCGGTGTGTTAGAGGTGGGTAGCTAGTGGTATATGTACGTTTTTTTCTGCTGGCTTCAGAGCTGCCAGAAGCACGGAAACTGCTATCCTGAACATCCGTGAAGACCTGCTCTCCACCTTCAATTCCAACACACCTGTGTCCTCATCTTACTTGATCTCTCTTCTGCCTTTGACACGGTCAACCATGCCATCCCGCTCAACAGTCTCTGTGATAATCTGGGTATCACTGATCCGGACCTGGCTTGGCTGACCTTCTCCCTCTCCGCTCGATCCACCCAGGTCCAACTCGGGTCCTTCCCCTCCTCTATCTCTATTTTTACCTGTTGTGTTCCTCAGGGGTCTAACCTCGCTCCCCGGCTGTTCAACCAATACCTGGCACTTCTTGCCCATCGCATTGCCGCTCTCTGCCCTAACTTTCAGAGCTATGCGGTTGCACTCAGCTTATTTCCAGGCTCCCTTCAGCCACTTCTTCTCCTTCTCTATCTCTGACTGTCTGTCTGCCATACAGGAGTGGTGTGCCGCCAATGATCTATGCCTCAAGGCCAGTAAGACCGAGATTCTCCTCATCAGCACACCTAGCCGTCCTCCCTTGGCCCTCTTCCTGCTCCCACCTGTGAGGCTAAAAACCTCAGGGTCATCTTTGACTCCACACTTTCCTTCTCTCCTCACATCTCTGAAGTCTCTAAGAAGTCACACTACCAGCTGCACCTCCTCAGAGTTATTCTTCCTTTCTTCTCCTTCCCCTAGAAGCTGTCTCCAGAGCTCTGGTTCTCTCTAGGCTGGACTACTACAACAGCCTGTTTCTAAATCTGCGCGCATCCTGGAAGTGCAAATAGTGCAGTGCAAGGTCGAAACAGTAGAAAAAGAAGAGGACAAGGAGTCATCGTTGGAACCCATTAAAATTGATTACCTAGAAGTTGCTAAATTGCAACATGAAAAATTGACACAAGTCGAGAACATCTTGGTCCAGATGAACTCCAAAAATAATATTCTAGACATGCTAAAAGAGGATCAAACCCCCAATTTGCTAGAATTTGCACCGGACAGCCCTACGATTTTGATAGATTTAATGGATAACGCCACGGCCAAAGAAGAGCAGCAAGAAAGTGCTGAATCTCAAGCAAAGTTCTATCATACGTCACGAAGATCCAAGAAAAATCACTTAAAAGCTTTAAAAAGATGACACAAAAATAAAGGAACTTCCCTCAAAGACGAAAAAAAAAATGCATGATCTGTCTAAAGAACTTTCTTGCGGAAATAAAGAATCCATAAGCACCATTTTAGGTGCAGTTTTGGTGAGCTCTCCGGAACAAAAATTAAACTTAAATGAGTTAAATGAGGAGAGCAAAAATGCCCTGCAATTGAAACCATCTCCTATTCATGAAATTGCTCTGAAGCAATTGGTTACTCAAAAAAAAAAAAAAAACACAGAAGCAGCTCGTAAAACGTTCAAATGTGGAAGTGGTTGACATCAAAGGAAAAACTCATACGGAAACCGAATCTAAGGTGCAGTCTGAGTTGATGGTTCAACCCCATTTAACATCATTTTTCACCAACATTTCCTCAAAATAATCGGATGGGTTCACTAATAACTTAACACTCAAAAGTAAAGAGGAAAGTTATGGAGAGACTGCGATTACTGCGGTTGAAGAAGAAAAACATTTAAAAACCATGCATAGCAAAGAAGTGTTAGAAAAAAATCGCCATATTACTAGAATCAATCCCCAAAGAAGAAAGCTCTTGCATAGATATTCACTTCATGCAAGGTCAATTGATTGAAAAGGTTCTGCAGACGAAGGGTCCTAGTCAATCTAAATCTGATTCTACAGTAACTACCCTTGTTAATAACATCCTTCCAGAAGCAATCATACAACAAGATCAAGATGGTCAAACAGGGGCTGAACCTAGAACAATAAATTATCATGCTGGGGGTGACTTGCCCGAAGAACTGAAAGAGAGCGCTGATGAGACCTTCCAACGAGTGTCCTAATGAAGTAGAAGAGAATCAAACCATCCAGCAATTCCAGAATATCCCCTCTGAAATGAAAAACACCATTGGATGGATCAGTGACGTCAAAACCAATGGGACAGCTCGCATTAACAGATCATTCCTTATGAACGCCCTATATAAAATACCTCCACTCAGAAATTTGGTTACAAATGACAGAGTGGATTAGATTGCCTAACATGAATAACATGATGCTGTCTAAAGTGTCTTCTCCCATAATTGCTAAACTGATGTGGGATCACCAAAGTGGTCTGGCCATGGTTGGTTTTCCACAAATAAAAATTGCTATGGACTTTCTGGAATACCAACCACCTCCTCCGCAACTAAACAGTGACTCTACAGATTCCCCATCTGTAGACAATGCATTGAACAAAAATATGTCGGAACAACTTTCTGCCTTGACTAATGCCCTAAATGGGCTCAAATGGCTGGAGCCTCTCATATAGTCTGCTGTCAATATAAGTTCATCTACAGCCTCCTCATAAAGTCATGATCTTACCATTGTGTCGTGGAACTGTTGTGGGCTACCTAACTTACTGAAATGGAGAAGAGTGGCAGAACATAAAATCTTACCTAACATTTTACTTATTCAAGAGTCTATGGCCATGAAGGATGTCCAATTTGATGGCTATAAAACTTATTCCCACCATGCTAAGAAAGGGTTGAAAGGGAGACCTACTGGTGGCATTGCGATCTTGATTGATACCCGTTTAAATTTTACCATCAATAATATATATGAATCGGATATGTTCATCATGTTGGACATTTCCTTTATGGTCCAAACGAACAAAAATCTATTGTTGGTCTCCCTTTATTGGAATCCCGCTCAACTTCAAATTGAAAAAGCGGTTGAGATTTTGGGTGATGCCCTTAACCTTGCACTCTGCAAAGCTCCATATGCAGAAATCCTTATCGGAGGAGATTTTAATTCCCATATGGGACACCATAGCATCTCTAGGAGTTCCCACTCATACCATCACCAATGCCTCTAGTCTAAAAGGAAAGATTTGGTGTATATTCCTCAAAACCTGGAATATACACTTAATTGACTACACAGATACTCATTCTAATCTCACTTGGAAAAGGGGTAACGCAAGTCAGGATCGATCACATATTTGCCTCAAATGGACTTTCTCGTTCTATGACTAAAACAAATACCCTTAGGACTGACATGGGAGATCATGTGATGATCACCACCTCAATTCGGAATTATTTCACTTCGTGTCCTCCAGTAGCTCAGTTAGCACTAATTCAAAGTCACAGACCAGGTGCTTCAATCAACTGGTCTCCTGCTACATGCAGAGATTTCACATTCATGGTCAACAGAGATCTCTGGAAAGATAAATCACAAAATGGCATGTTTAATTCTGCAATCCTAAAATGGAATTGTGAAATGATTGCCACACATTTGTCGAAAGGTGTTTTTCGCAAGTCTGAGCAACTCTTCGATGAATATAACAGAGATGACTTTTGTGCCAAGATAGCAGTTCTAAAAAGTAAGAAAAACGCTCACATACGGATGTTAAAGAAGTCTACGTGGTGCTCCAATGCCGAGTATTTTGCGCTAAAAAAAAAGGTTCTAGTTTCATATAAAAAAGCAGTAGAGGAGATTAATGATGCTAACAAACTGCTTCAAAATCAAAAAATAGTAACTCTTCTTTGTAATTGCAAGACTAAAGACATATGGAATACGATAAGATCTCTATATAAAGAACCATCGCGTGAGTTTGTCTCTGGCATTGACAGTGCAACCTGGACTTCTTTTTAGCGTGCTTGATACTCCACCTGATTGCCATTTACTTCCTAATGTTTGTCCTTGGGGAAAGAATGACATACTTGTGGCTATTCAGAAACTAAAAAGCTCTAAATGTGCAGGTCCTGATGGACTCCCTCCTTGTTTAATAAAGGATGATCCTTTATTTTGGGCCCCTTTCTTTCTTACGATCTTCCAAGAGATATTCAAATCCAAAAAGATACCGGAGTCTTGGCTTACTTCTATTATCATTCCTTTACACAAAAAAGGCTCAATTGAAGACCCAAATAATTATCGTCCTATAGCGATTATTGATGTCGCTGCGAAAATATTCGCCTCTTTAATTCTACAAGAGCTTGAAATGTTTGCACGCAACCACGATTCTTTGTGTTCTTCGCAAGTGGGTTTTCGCAAAGGGATGGGAACCCCCCTTAATGCGTGTTTGATGGCTCATATTATATCTCATGCCACATGCCCGTCTCACGGCTCCGTCTTTGTTGCCTCCTTAGATCTGAAAGCTGCGTTTGATGGGGTTATTAGGAGCATATTATGGAAAAATTGCAAAAAGCAAAATTCCCCCAATACCTCATTACTCTTATTCAAATGTTGCACTTTAAAACTAATTTCAAAGTTAGAATTAACAGGGAAGGCTCACTAACCCAAGCTATTCCATTGTTTACAGGTGTTAAACAAGGCTGTAACTTAGCAGCGATACTATTTAATCTCCATCTACGAGATATAGAAGATCTATGGAATGCTAAGAAGTCGTTTGCTATTCTCATTGGAGCCTTTACATTGTCCTGGTTAGCGTACGCTGACAACATCTTATTTTTTGATCGGACTCAGTCAGGCCTTCAAGCTAAACTAGATTGCTTCATGCAATATTGTAACTCTAATAATTTGGTAGTCAATCCTCAAAAATCTAACATTATTATCTTTTCAAATAAGAAAAAAGTATGTAAGTTTGTATGGAAAATTGGTGTCTCTCCAATTACAATTAGCCCCACTTTACCGTACTTAGAATTGATTCTCTCCAAGAATATCTCCTATAAATTCATGAAAGAACAATTGATTGCGAAAATTTCTCCATTAAAATGCCAAATGAAAATTCTACTAAAGAAAATTTGCGAATTTTCTCTATTGCCACTATTGGAATTTTATCCAAAAAAAGTTGAAGCCATTCTATTATACGGAGCTGAACTTACCTTACATGATCTAGGGCCATTATTGGACCAACTTCAAGGGCAGATTTGGAAAGATGTATTAGGCTTACCCTCATCAATGCCTAATGTTGTGATAAGACATGAGTTGGGGATTAACTCCCTCTCCTCCAGATACAATTGGCGCATGTTAAACAATTTTGCTAAAATATTATTTCCCATTAGAAATTCGCTCTACATAGGGCTAAACAGAATGTTAATAGATAACAACCCTCCCTCTATGGTGCAATTTAAAGAACGCATGCTTACCCTACTGGATAAGATCAATCTCCCAATGGAAGATCTGGAACTTTTTCAAGAGAAAATCAAGAAGAAATTACTGTTACAGGATTGGGGCGATACCTGTACGACAATGGAAATTTACCCTTCTTGTGCGGAATATTGCAAATTTATACACAAGCAGAAACCATGCATGTCTTATTTAACACTTTGCCCCTGTTCTAAGGTCCGTCGCACTTTTATGTGCTTCAGGCTAGATTTAATTCACACTCAATCTAGAACGAAACACTGGTCTAAAGAAACATTGGCTCACTCTAATGAGGTATGTCGTTTTTGTAATCAAGCTGTGGAGACTTTAAAACATCTGTTCTTATATTGCTGTTACTTTGAAAATGTACGATGCATTCTTATAAAGTCCTTTATGAAAGCTAATACGATTCTAGCTAGAGAGCGGATTTGGACTAAATTTATGTGGGGATCAACAGATACTTCTGTAGTAAAAACAACAAACTTTGTAAATATCATTGAGAAAGAACTAGAAAATACATCGCAACCTTAAAGAACTAATGAATGTTGAGAATTGATGGTGCTTAAATCTAGTGTACTCTTGTACAAATCCTAATTTATGAATTTGATATTTTTATGTACAAGATGTCATATCGATTGTGTTCATACCATAATATTTTATGGTGTCTGATTTTAACAATTTTGTATTGTCTGAAAGAATCACAAATTATTTGTAAGGTCTACTTTTTTGACTAAAAACAAATAAAGTTTTTTAAATAAAAAAAAAAGTGCACGACTGTTGGGACTGTTTGGCTGGGGCAGGGGATTGGGACTGCATTCTTTTGCTAAGTGTAATTTGGAGATGTTTTGGGTTTACTTCCTCCCAAACTTTGTGCTTCGCTAAAGGCATGCTGAAGCAGATGTCTAATTGTGAGAGGACTCATTTGCATACTTTCATGAGGTATGAGTTGAAAGATACTGATGCTGTCCTCTACGATATTTGGATCCGACAGCTGAGTGTGTATTAGCTAGGAGGAGCATATTCAGGGCAGTACAACTAGCTCTTGTTCTTTCTATTAGGGAAAATCGTGAGCTGCACTGGCACAGCCCGGCACCTCGTAAAGGTAAGGAGATGATCGTGCAGTGCTTTCCAGCGCTGGTGGGGGAACGCCCTTGGGGACTATTGGAACTGCCCTGTTTTGCGATCTGTTTCACTCATGGTGAGCGTGGTCCTTCGGTAAAATCACATAGTTGTTGAGCATACTGTGTTAGTGTCTGCTGCGAGCAGCCCTGGGGTGTTATTTCTGAGTTGGGATACGGTTTATCCCGACTACCTTTGTGCGGGACCTAAGAGTTAAGTAAAGTGGTGAACGGATTCATGAAACACCATTAGATTCTCGTAAAGGCTT
Source organism: Ambystoma mexicanum (assembly GCF_040938575.1). Taxonomy (NCBI): domain Eukaryota; kingdom Metazoa; phylum Chordata; class Amphibia; order Caudata; family Ambystomatidae; genus Ambystoma; species Ambystoma mexicanum. Next base: position 989,610,899 of record NC_090926.1, on the reverse strand, counting down.
GACAATGTCGGTAGCAGAAGTTGAAAGAGGGAATGCTGTATGCTTGAATGATAATTAGGAGAGCAGTGATGTTGGCACTTCCATTTGTATAGAACCACAGCCCGCTCTACCCGCGCCGTTGTTTAATGCAACGGCTGTGGCGGTATCACAGGCTATGCAGCCTGCATTTTTGAGTGCCCCAGTGCAGATGCACGCAGAAGAACACTCCTCACCAAAAATATTCAAATTGAAGGAAATGAATGAACCTGATCATATGGCGGGCAACGCTGCAGTCACTGCAGAAATTGAAGCGAATGAACGCGCAGATATAGCTAGGAAAATGGGAATGGAGTTTCATAACAAGATCACTGATGTTTCAATGATTGCCCCAGTAATAGAGGCAGAGTTAGGGAAACATATGAGGTTTTCCCTTGGCTCTTCTACCCCGGTCAATCAAAGTGGGTTTGGCATAGAAAATGTGCATATGTTTAGTAAGCTCTCAGAGTGGTGTGTTGCCACGGGGTGGGGGGGCGGCCATATGGGTGCCCACGCGGTGGATTATTCAATGGAGGAGTGCTGTCACCAGAAATCTAGTTCCGCAACAGTGACGCGATCTAAACTAAAGCCGCTGGTGGCAATAACCCTTTCTGATCCAGAAATAGGAACATCATTGCACAATTGTAGGGATAGGGCCCCGGGATTAGGTTCACCGGTTGAACAGCATCAGTTGGATGAGTCAGCAATGGACACTGATTTTCCTGTGTTGTCACGGATCCTAAATTTGCTGGACAAAGGTCATGACCAGACCCATTGGAAAATTGGAGTCATGGATATTCTGTGCAAAATGATTCGTATAGAAGGGCTGCTTTTTGCATGTGATGCAGTTGCAGCACTTACATTTGATAAAAATAATACAAGGATGGCCTCTGTGGATATGGACACACAAACTCTGCCAACCCTAGGATGGTCGGTATTGGAATTAAATCATTTCCTAATGTACTGCAGGGGGTGCTCAAACCAGCATTGCCGGTGATGGATTTAGCCCACGTGGTTACATTGTATACTCTGGTCATTCAGAAAATTCTGCATGAGCTAACAGAGGCAACAAGGAAACCAAGGTGAGCGGGAGTTCCGCGAGTTGTTGGGCAGGCAGATTTGGATGATTTACCTCCGAGCAGGGGACCCTATAGACAGTCCATCTGCACTCACTGACTTAATTGATGTAGAGGATGAGGTGCAGGCTAAATATGGAGTGTGGATCCTGAAATTAGTCTGAGGGTAGCGTTGACAAGGAAGCAAAAAATAACTGGCAGCAAGGGGGGAAAAAACCAAGGGTTCACCAAAATAAGACTGAGTGCTACTGCAAAAAAGTCAAAGAACGTATTTTTAAAGAAAAATTACAATCATGGTGCCTACATTAAGGAAATATGTAACATATCTAATGAGGATGGGATTATAGATTTACAACAGCTTAATGAAGAATCCAAAGCCCTCTTGAATATTGCTCATGGGACTGTCAACCAAGCAGAAAAGGTACCCAAGGGCAAAATAAATACCAAAAATATAAGTGAACGAGAGTATCAATGGGAGCCTAGGGCTAAAAGTAGTGATAATTCGGTGATGGAGGAGTCATTTGTCTCAAATAACCAAAAACAATCGGTTCTCTCAAACTTCTATCCTGCACTTCAGAACAAAAAAGCTACTAATAGAATTAAAGGAATTGGTGGGATGATGTGCCCTAGTATGGCAAACCAAGGAAATGGCAAGTCGGGGCAATGTGTGCCTATGGTGACGACACTGCCCAACGACATGGGGGTGGCTTTACAATCCCGGATACCTGATGCAAGGTTACCTAGTACGCAGCTCGGTTTAACTATGCCATTGTGGGCAAAGGAGGTGGTTGGCGCTCCAGCGCAGGCGGTGGTGAGTGCGCAGATTGACAGAGGCCAGAAAGCCCTCTCAAATCCTACTGGCACAATTGTGGAAACGGTCCCCAATGTGGGACAAACGGAGATCGGGCCACCCCCGGATGCATGGGCCCTTACACCAGAAATGCCATCCATCATGGGGAGGGAATTTAAGTCTTCATCTAATGGAAAAACCAGTCTTAATAGATCAGCAATGCTTAGGGCTTTTCAGGCTATTCCATCTCTAAGAAGGATTAGATCAGACGATATTGACTGGGTCCGGCTCACATCTAATAATTCAAACAGGATGATATGTAGGTACCACTCGCATATTATTATGAAATTAATTTGGGAACAGAGAGAAGATTTTGAGCTCATCGGTCTTACTCCGTCCATATTTCACTCTGAAGCTCAAGCGACTACTTTTGTTGAAACGCCTTTACAGAGGATGGAGTTGCCTATGGGCCAGTATCAGGGTAATGTGCCCCCTCAATTAAATGAAGATCTGTTTAGGCAATTTATGAACTATGCGGCTATGTGGCTGTGTTTGCTGGGATATCGGGGCCACAGCCTTCCACACAAAATCTTGCATATACGCCGAATGAGAATTAGAATAATGCCTCTGGGTTTACGGTTATGTCGTGGAATTTATGTGGTCTGAGAAATGTCCTTTCATGGACCACACACCGCGATGCAGGGTCATGCCCGGCTGTCATCCTTCTTCAAGAGACCATGCATACGACACGGTTTGAAGTGGAGGGATATGATCTCTATTTTCAGGTTGCTATACGTGGAACTCTGGGGCGCCCTTCTCGTGGCCTTGTAATCTTGATTGATAAAGCCTGCAGAATAGCTTCCAAATTGGTATAGTGTGACGAGGCACCTTAGTTTTCCAGGTGGTCGTAGGCGGGATCTGCTTGTGATTTGCTTATATTGGAATAGACTGTCCATACCGTATTCCGCTATGTGTGATCAGTTGGACAAATTTTGGAAGATGCAGTTATCCGAAATCTGGGCATGATGGTTATTGTAGGTGGAGACTTATTATGTGGCAAGCGTAGGGGGTCGTAACTATCGGTGGGTGGATTATTTTATGTCTTGGGACATACAAATTGTGCCTCAAAAGGAGGACACGTATGATTACACCTGGTCACGAGGGACCTGCAAATCTATGATTATCTTTATGTATCCACAAGGCTCCTTAGTAAAGTGGAGCCGATGCTGATTTGCAATTTTGGGTTAGGGGATCACTTGGCCCAGCGTTTGGTGTTGAATGTTCTGATCGTGCAGTACTCAGTTTTGGCCGCTTTGACCCTTATTGAAATTGATAGGTCCCCCATCTCTGTGAGATGGGATGATAAATGTTGCCAGCAGTTAATCCTAAGAATTAAGACTGGTCCGTTGGTTTGTTTTCCTCAGAGTCAGGATGGTTCCTTGAGTATCTTAGCGGGACATCAGAACAGTAGGCGTATACACGTACATGTGAAGGGGATTGCTAACAAACAGAAGGCTGCCAATGGGGTACATTCCCATGGGCACTGGTACCAGATGACCATTGTGAAATTAAGGAATGAAAAGAGTAAGCAGCTACGACAGTTGCGCCCAGCAAATTATGAGGGGTCCTCATACGTGCATCATAAGCACAGCATTACCCAGGCATACAGAAATAAGATGAAAACACTAAAATGTGAATTCTCTATTGCGGATAATCAAACCATGATACACAACTTATTAATAAATGATACCAGTCAAGTGTGGTCAATTCTTAGATCCTGCACAGGGTGGCAGAACCCTTAAAAGAATCCGCCATCGCTGCTACTTTACAGGTGGATTATATAAAAAGTAAATACCGTCTCCCCTTGCGTTTTGAACAAATGTCTAATAGGAAGTTTGAGAATTTGATCTTCAGAAAGTCGCCTTGGTCGCTTGCGGACATTAGCAGCTTGATCTCTAGGATCAAAGGGTCAAGGGCTGCAGGGCCCAATGACATCCCTCCATGTCTTATTAAAACGCGATCCGGTATTGTGGGCCAATATTCTAAAAATCAAATACGACTCTGGGCTCAATCCCCCCTTCTTGATGATCGGCTATTATAATATCGATCTATATGAAAGGAAGGGTTGATGATCCGAACAACTTTAGGTCCATCGCCCAGAGGGATGCCTCAGCAAAAATCTTTACCTTATTGATCCTAGAATTGATACAGAAGCATATTACGCAATACAATCGGCTGCCCCGTTTTAAACTGGGGTTTAGAAAAAACATAGGCTGCCCCCTTAACGCAACTATTATGGCACATTTGTATGAACAAACCAAACATTCCAAAACCGGTCCAGTTTATATGGCGGCCGCCTTTGACACAGTGACCTTTGACACAGTGATTAGATCGGTGCTATGGGAGAAAATGTTAAAGATAGGTTTCCCAGTAGACCTAGTCACCACGATTGCACTTTTGCATCAAAATACATACTGTAGAATACGGTTGTCCAGGGATGGGGCTGCGACGGATCCGATATTTACAGAGATTGGACTCAAACAGGGTTGCAATCTGGCCGCAGTCCTATTTAACTTATATTTGGCGGACCTAGATTGTGATTGGTGCGATGCAGTCATGTATCCGGTCAAATTGTGCAGGCTAGAGTTAAACTGGATTGGTTTTGAGGATGATTTGGTATTTTTAGATCATACCCCGTTTGGCCTACAGACCAAACTGAACCTGTTTTCCTGCTACGCTTCCAAGCACAATCTTCAAGTAAATCCATCCAAATCCTTTATCATCTCCTTTGCAGATGGCAAAAGAAAAACATCTAGATTTACCTGGCGCCTTGATGGCACGGCCATTCCTCAGACCCATTCTATCCATTATTTGGGCTATATGCTCTCCAGTAGCTATTCTGTTGCTACCTGGAAGGAATCGCTTAGTGACAAACTGAAGTAGTTGACTTCACAGATGAAGATCATTTTACATAAATACTGTACATTTTCGATTATGCCCATTATTCAATATTACTTGTTGAAAGTCGAACCAATCATTTTATATGCTTTGGACATCTGTACAATGGAGATGGAGGGATTTCTGGATTTTAAACAGGGAGGGTTGTGGAAGAAGGTACTTGGTTTAGTGCCTTCTATTCCCAAAGTCTTGATTTGTCACAAAGTTGGTTTATTGCCCTTATCTGCTAAATGGCAGTGGCATATGCTTAACAACTACGCTAAAATGCTAGCTCCGCCTACTAATTCATTATACGAAGACATAGCCCTTATGATAACTGCGGGGCGTCCGCCGTCTATTCTGAAATTTTAAATCAAAATGGACGTACTCTTAGAGGCAATATTGGTTTCTAAAGAAGATTTAGCTGCTAGCCTCCCATGATGTAAAACGAAATTCCAGCGCTATCAATCATGTCTAATGTCGGATAAAATATCAAACAGTAACAGTACTATGAATATGCCAAATTTAGGAGAAAATGGGGTGAGCCGACACAATATTTAGAGATCTTTCTTTGCAACGAGGCAAGAAAAGCATATATGAGATACAAACTTAATCAACTTCTGACAAATGAAAGAGTGCAATATTTGAATAATAATATGGTGGATATGACTACTGGTAGATGTCGCTTTTGTAGTGGTACTAATGAAATGGAATCCCTGAAGCACTCGATTATGTATTGTGAGTATTTCTAAAACCAGAGGGTAATTACCTTTGGCTCCTACTTGTCCCCCTCATCATGCCCGTCTAGATTAATTTTATGGGAAAGGTGCATGTGGGGAAACAGCCAAAAATGTGTGCTTAGACTAACAAAATTTCTGTATACCATCACGGACAACCTCCTTCAAAAGAAACCTATGCAAAGTGTTGAGCTGGGTTTATGTGCTGTATAAGATCCTGGAGGGTGATTTGTCAAATGTTTATGTCATATTTACGATCTTGCAAAAGGATTATGAAAATCTTACATGGTTGGAAATATGCCTTTTAATCCGAGAGAATTAATTTAAGGTGTTGTTCATGTTTTCCGGGTTTTTATGTGAAAGAAATGAAATAAAATTGGTGATTTGTCAAATATAATTTGTATGCTCTGTAATGAAGTATTTTTGTAAAGGTTTATTCAAACCATATACAATAAAAAATAATAATAATCTGCCTTCCTCTACTCGCCGCCCTCTGCAACTCATCCAAAACAGGACTGCGAGACTTGCCCTTGGCATCTCTCCAGGACTGAAATCTCTGCACTGGCTCCCAGTGGCGGCGAGGATTAAGTTCAAAGCGCTCTGCATTGTCCACTAGGCCCTCTGGTGCCTGGGACCTCAATACCTTCAACACTCTCTTCCCAAATATCTTCCTTGTCGAGCTCGTTGCTCATCCGCCTCCAACTAACTCAGGGTTAGTCGCTTCACCAAGCAGCGAGTTGGTGGTAGAACTCTTTCTTTTTTTTTTGATAACATTTTATTGATTTTATAAACATACAAATTAACGATAAGTAATACGATCACACCAATCCGGCATACAAGCATTCTCTAAGCACGGTTCTCCATACACATTTCAAATAACAAGAGGTTCTTCATATAGTAGGTTTTGGGGCTTCCAATTTATACATAGTGCAGGTGGGTCTCAGAGGGACTCCAAACGTCTATCGAGTCTATTCATGAGTTCTCAACATTTTATGTGTCCTCCCATTTTTCCCAGATCTTGCGTGCTTTCCCTGGGCATCCTCTGGTAGAACTCTTTCTTGTGCTGGGGCCTCCCTCTGGAACAGCCTCCCTGCCTCTCTGAAACTTGAGGAGAACCATCTCCAGTTCCGGAAGCACCTCAAAACCTTCCTCTTTGCTTCCGCTTCCTCTCCTCCTCTCCCCTGCTGATCTACTGGCTGATTCTGAAACTGCACTGGTTACCTGGCTACCTTCTGATCTCGGGCAGAGGTCCCCTTCCCGCCTTTTGCACACCTGCACTGCCCCCCTGGAAACCCTTGCACTCTGGGACGGTTTCTTTATCCCTACAGCCCCTACTAGCACTTGACACCGGATGTCTGCACTTACCCTTGCACTTGCCACCAGCTGGCCGCACTTTTTATTTATTGTCTTTATTTATTTGACTGTTATCCTATGTACTGAACTGCCTCTTCCCCCTACACCCTCCCCCACCCCCTGCACTTGCGCGTTCTTAATGTCACCTGGCCTAGTAGGATTGTTGTCTATGTCTTCCCTCTGTTTCCCCTCTCTTGCCTTATCACGCCTTGAACCACTTCTGTATAGGCGCGTTATAAATGCCATATCATAATCTGATCATATACCATAACTTTACATTTGCCAATATTCACCTTCAAGGCATTTTTACTTGCAAACACACCATGTCCATTGATCAAGGACCAGAGCCCCTTCGGTGTGTAATAAGTCATCAGCATACGCTAACCAGCTAAAACGCTCAGTGCCAACTTTAACTGGACATGTTTCTATGTTATTAAATGACAATTGCAAGTCAGCTAGATATAAATGAAATAGAAGTAGCAGCTATGATGCAGCCTTGATTCACCCTTCTACCAGTAGGGATAGAAGCAGACAGTTGACCTAGCCCATTAAAGCGCACTTTAACACTGGTTTCATGGTGAAGTAACAATCATCCTGAGCAGCTCTGTAAAATATTCCAGGCAACTAGTTCCCGCCATAGGGTATCCCGTAAAACAGTATTGAAGGTGGCACTGAAATCTATGTACACAGCATAGACTGCAGTCCACCTTCCTATCCAGGCATATTCCACAGAGGATACCAACATGAGAATATTGTGATGTAGAAGATTTGGTCCTAAATCCTGTTTGATATATGCTTAGCATGGCATTTGTATTTGTGCATGTATGCAGTTCAACAAGTAACACCCTTGAAAAACATTTTGCTGGAACGTCCAGCATTGTAGGCATGCAATAATGTCTTGGATCAGTACATTGGCCTTTCTTATATATGGGTAATATATGATGCTCACGCCATGTACTGGGTAATATACTGGACCTTCCAATGTCAGTAAATACTGTAATGTAAAGCACAAGCCCACATAACGGGACATCTTCAGCAGGCCGTTACATATTCCGTCAGGTCCTCACGCACATGACCTATTAAGCTGCTCAATTATAAGTGCTATGTCAGGTATGGTTGCTCTGCAAGTCCAGGTTATTTGGGGTAAAGGCATTATCATGTCAACTGGATCACAAGACACCAAGGTAGAGTCAATGTGCGCGACCCACATCTCCTCCAGAACACAGTTTAAAGGCAAGTCGCTTTTAGACGCAGCCTTTATTTCTCGCCAGATTTCTGTGTTATTAATTGTCACCAAATACGCAATACTTAACCATCGTTCTTGTTCACATCTAGCGACTTTAAGCCATCAAGGATAGTTCTTTTTAGCGGCTTTACTATGTGTATTAGTTTCAGCAGGGTTACCGAGCCTCATGGAGGGAAACAACAGGGCCGCAAAGTCTGCCCGTAGTTGTTTTTTGGCAGCATTAATCCTTGAATCATAGTTATTTCGCTTGATATACTTTTTAGAGCACTCATGTGGGCTTTAATAGATATTTAGCTTACTGATCATATTCTTTATACAGCCAATCATGAATGAAAAGGCTTCACCTATGTCGATAGGGGGGAGTGGGCGCACCACTCGTAAATTGCTCAATAAAGACCGGTATTATTAGTTCAGAAGCGAATATATCTTTGTCTAGATTGTTAGGGTGTCATTGAATGCGGCCCCCGCAATTTATAAATATATTGCCATTCAAATTATATGGCCTTAGGGTTTTCAACGCACTTTGAGGTTTGAAAGGGACACAAAGTTGTAAATGATCACTTTCCTCTCGTGAGGTTATCGCCATGTCCTTCACCAGTGCTAGGCTAAATTGGTTCACAAAAACATAATCAAGAGTCGAAGCACTCTTTCCACATACCCGAGTAAATGCCCTCTGTGCATCACCTGCACAGTAACCATTTAGACAGATGAAGCCATATGCATCAAGGACAGATATCCATGCACTATCAAGTCCGTGGGAACTACCTTGTTTAATGGGGGCAGAAATGGATGACACTTGGAGGTGTCACAATTGTGTAATTCAATATCAGCATTAAAACCCCCATGATCATTATTGGAAACCTTTGCTTAAACATTTCAAGGATGTATTTTACTGCTACAACATTACTTTTAGTTGGAATACCATTAGGTGGGTTATACACCTGAAATATTATGACAGTTAGATCACCACTAACAATGTTAACATCTACAACCATAGTGGACATACCTGGCATCTCAATGAGATACCAAGGCTGCCTGACCTATATCAAAAGCCCACCCTTTGGGCGACCAAGACTGCCTTTAATGCCTACTTTTTGGACTGTCGCTCGGCCATCCAAGAATAGATTATGCTCCTCAATGGCAGCCAGTGCCATCTCACCACCATCCTGACAATATTTAATCAGATCCTCGGCATACTGGACTCAAACACAGTTGTGGCAGGCGCTCATTCAGCAGTACCAGGAGAAATTGATGGTGGCTTAAAGAATGATTCATAATTTCGTGGTTCGTCCACCTTTGATGAGCTAGACTCATGTTTGTTTTCTGAATCAGTTCTAGATTTGTGGCTGTAGCCCTTAACAACTCCATTCTTCGACTCTGTGCAGAAGTCTGAAACCAGGCATGTGGTGTTAATATAATTTCCAGCTGTTACAAACGCGGAGAAAGATAGGCAAATATTCAATGGTCTGTAAATCCAGAAATATTTCAAGGTTCTCAGGTTTTCCACCACACTGTGGTTAAGTAAGGTTGGGAAACAAGTGGGTTATAGTGATCTGAAAGGGGCCGTCCTGGGGCAGGACTTTAGGTTTTTCCTGCAAAATACTTATTGGCAAAAATCATGTCATTCTACTTATTAGAATGGAAGGAAGTTCCAGATAGGAGAGTTTCACCAGATTTCTGGCTGTGGCACAGGCAAAGGATTGATGGAAAGGAGACAAGAAGTGATTAGATTATTTTCAAACAACAGCAGGATTCTATTCCATAATGACTAAGTATTGGAAAAACTACAGAAACAGCAAAAAGGTTTCAGCTTTTAAACATTAGAAAGACACATTTCAAAGAAATACTGTCACAGTCCTCCCAGAGACTACAACTTTTGACCTGGAACAGGAAAGTTCCAGCACAATCGGTTGGTGACATTCAAAAACACAAGACAAACTTGGTGAAACATCATGGGTGTTATCATTTACCAAAAGAATCAGCTAGAAACAATCTTAATTGGTGTTACGAGACCAAAAAATAAAGAATTTAAAAAAAGAAAACCACTATGCTGTCAGTGCATTCATCTGAAAAGTGCCCAATTCAATTAATTTGTAGCGTGGTTCACTTTGTATTAGGAACATGCTTCATTTGGATGTTGGTAGCTTTTCATTGGTATTTTTTGTTTTACCTTTGGACTGACTGTACCCAATTGTTGGCATTCCGGAAGTTAGTAGACTTTACGTTTCTATAGGTCAGATTGTTAACGTATTGTGAAAAACATGGTTCTTTCCCCACTGATATTGATGCGTGTCACAACTGTTGAACTCTTTAAAATCTCATTTAAAAAAAAATCTTAGATACATCTCTTTCAATTGCCACCTTGAGAAATGTAATACTCTACTGGCTTTACGCCAGCCAATTATCTCCCAACGTGCATTAGGTACAACCTTTTACTCTAGTGCTCTGTCGCAGGCCAAGTGATGGAAAATCACGGAGCTTGTGCTCAGATTTGACTTAGGGCCCATGTCGTTGCCACCCCATTACTAGTCAGACCATGGGCAGGTTGCTCAGCTGAGCTTCCTTGTTCGAACATAGAAGTTAGTAAGACAAACTAAAACCAATTCCATTACTTTAAAGGTACAGAAGCTCAAACATCTGCCTTTTGCATCCTATGCATTATCTCTAGCTTCACAAATATTTTTATGTTCTCATCCATGATATGCTCCTCAATGGCGGCCAGTGCCATCTCACCACCATCCTGATAATATTTAATCAGATCCTCAGTATACTGGATCCACACACAGTTGTGGCAGGCGCTCATGCAGCAGCACGGTGGAGGAGCAATTGATGGTGGCTTAAAGAAGGATTCATAATTTCGTGGTTCGTCTACCTTTGATGAGCTAGACCCATGTTCGTTTTCGGAATCATTATTTATATATCTGTGGCCTTTGAGAACTCCATTCTTCGAGTCTGTGCAGAAGTCTGAAACCAGGCCTGTGGTGTTAATATAATTTCCAGTTGTTTTAGACGTGGAGAAAGTTAGGCAAATCTTCAGTGGTCTGTAAGTCCAGAAATATTTCAATGTTCTTTGGTTTTCCACCAAACTCTAAAAGCAAAACAGAAGAACGGTCTTGTCACATGTCATAGTTAATCAGCTGGTTTCATTTGAGTCTCATTTTATTGAGTTATTGGGCACCATTTAATCAGAGCATGACAGTCTTCTCAAATGCAGTTTTTTCCCCAGAGTGCCATTTCTTTGAAAACATCACATTAAGCACACCAATGAGCCCCAAATAAGATTAAACACATTTGTCTGTTGCGTTGCAGGTGTTTGGCTAGTGAAGTCCTAAGCAGTGTGACATGGTGTTGTGATTGCATTCAAACATTTTATCGGAATCACAGAATCTTCAAGGTTGGAGTTCTGCACAAATGGAGTTGCAAACAGCTTCTACTTACGCAGTCACGCGCCGTGAAGTTTAAGAGGGCTCAGTGATTTTTACTATTTGAGGTCAAGTGCAGTGAAGATTGCAAAACTGGCATTAGTATGGCAGGCACTCGCTGACTCTGCCTCCATTTCAGTGGTGAAAACACTGCATAAACTCTTTGGGTGAAGGCGGGTAGAGGTCTTCTCAAGCACACATTTTGTTGAACATTTAATTCCACAACACTGAACTGTTTGGTATGAAATAACACAAAAACCAAGACCAGCTTATAAAAAGATATATACCCAAGAACAGCAGAGGAATAGATTTTACATCAGACAAACTAAGGAATTCAAGGCGAGGTAACAATACATAAAAACGAATAATCGAGGCCTCAAATTATTAAATTCTCTGCTCTCTTGCTCTGATTGATCATTAATCCTTACCAAAATGCCTAATGGCTGTGCATCTTCGCCAGCACTCGGAGTTAGAGGATGTGGACCCCCTGCCTGCCAGTCCAAGTCTCATCACTTGGAAGCCGCATTCGTCCATGAAGCATGAAATCCTTGCAGATTCTCTTGAAAATACCATGTGCAGTAGGATTTACTTTTTAGATTACAAATAAACATAATTATAAAATGCGCTGTTCATTTAAAAAAAAATGTCCATCTAAAACAACTGTGGCATTTGTGCTGCGCATTAACACTGCACACCCACATTCTGGGGCAGTCTTCACTGTGGCTGAGTGTGCAACTTTCATCTGTGTGCCCTTGTTTTCCTGGTACCATGCGCCATTTTGAAGATGGCCGCCACCTTGTTCTCATCCCGATTGGCTTTTTCTTTCTTTATTTGGCCTATGGGGGAACTGGTAGGCTTTAGCTGGTCCCCTCTTCACATGCCCACATCCAAGGCCCTGTCTGGTCCTGGCTGGGCTTTGTGGGCCCCCACTTTGCAAACCCCTCATCATGCACCTGGACGTGGGGGTCCCTATCCTGGCGCTCCTGGTTCATGTGATCGCCCCCTCAGCAATCACGTAAGTGTGAACCAGTTTCTATGCTGCCTGCATCATCTTCTGAACATCAAGCCTCTCCCGACACCTTTATTAACTATCCTCTGAAGAAATTTTTCTTCTCACTTTTGTTTCAGAAAATGCAAAACCTCAACACCCACGTCTTCCTGGACTTTTACCGCACTGCTACAACCCTGTACTATCCTGCTTATATACCTGTTGACCTAAAAAAAAAGAAAATCGTATTTTAGCTGTGTGTACATCTCGATTGTCCTGCTGCTGCCTAAATTCATATTTTAGCCGTTTGCACATCTTGATTGTCCGGCTGCTGCTAAATAGCTATGTGCATACCCTGCTTCATAACAAATCCACCCTTCTGTACTCCGTCTAGTCTTGCACCTGTTCCCTCAACCTCCCCCAGTTCCCATTGTCCCTCTGTGCTGTTATTCCCCTCAGCCCTACACCTGCTAACCCCCTTTCCACGGGGTGTTCTCGGTTTTTCTGTGCATATTACCTCCCCAGCTTCCAGTGTTTTTCTCCCAGTCTTGTGCCATGACTCTCCTCCGCCCCCTCCCCACCCACTCCTCTCCCCGTGCCTCTGTGGCCTCAGCCTGGTTAAGAGTACCTCACTCTCTGCAGTTTGCTATGGAACACTCTCTCTCTCCTATCTTCTCAAACTGCTTCTCGATCTCTTATGATTCACCCCTTACTAAGTCCAACAGGAAGACACTCAAGAAGGACATACTGGGCTCTAACCCAGGCGTTCCGATTGCAGACACCTTCATCACTGCCTCTGCCAGAGACTCTCACCGACATGCTCGGTCGTTCCCTCACCCGACTTATGGACTCTCCAAATGATTGCTCTTCTCTCTCCTCTCTCCTTTCTATTCCTCACCCATCAATGGTGGCACCCTCTGGGAGGTCCTTCTTGCCCTCTCCACCTCAAGTGTCGACATCAATGTCTACCGCAATGGTACCATCATGGTACAGGGTCCTCAACCCAACCTCTTTGATAGGATGTGCCCCCGCCTTATCAACCTCCCTCTGCACCAGCTCCTTCGGCAGCCCTGGATCCCTTGCCAACTGTGCCCACCTTGGCTCCCTTGCCACCTTCTAACCACCCTTCTACCCTCACCACGGCCTCCTTCCCACCCACCCCACGCATTTACAACCCCATAAGGCTCCTCCTCTTGGGTGCACAAGCCACCCACTAACACCGTATCTGGTGTTCCCTTGCCCCGTGTGGCCCCTCCCACACTGGCTCCCTTCTCAACCATTACGGCCCTGGCTCCTCTGCCCCTCTACCTCTGTCCCGCAGGCACTCTTGTTACTTATGGGGGGGAAGGGGAGACCACTGTCCCCTGCTCCCCCCCGTAAGTCTTTAACTAATGGCAACCTGCGAAACATTCCCACGCTTAACACTAGCTCAGCTGTCAAACACTCCTCTGACATCTGCAACCTCCTTGAACGCTTGGATCTTGATGTTCTTGCCCTCACTGAAACCTGGTTCAAGGATAGATCTGTCATGAGTTTTGACAAACTTCTCCCAGAAGGCTACAAGATACTCTCTCTTCCTAGACCAAACAGACCAGGTGTGGGGAGTAGCATTGATCTTCCCTGAGAGGATCCCTGTGCCCGTCATTCCCACTCAGGCCTACTCATTCTTTGAGTGCCTGGTCTGCATGCTCTCCCTCTCTCCTAGCTCTTCACTACGGCTGGCTAACTTCTATCTGCCACCAGGTCAGCCTTCCCTCTTCCTTTCGGAATGGGCTGACCAGGCCTCCTCTATTCATTCCTCCTCTTACTGGGTGAACTCAACATCCATCCTGACTCACCCGATTTTTCAAGACCCTTCTGCAACCTTTGCAATTCTCTCTGTCTCTCTCTCTTTTTTCTCTCTCTCTCCCTCTTACCCTCTGCCCCAACGTACAGAGCTGGCCACACCTTGGATGCCCTCATCTCAACTGACATTCCTCTATCTATCCCTCTCACTACTTCTTTCTCCTGGACTGATCACTCTCTCCCCTCTTCTCACTTGAAGCCATCCTCTCTTGCATCAGTAAGCCCAACACAGCCTCCTGTCTACAAGGCAATCTGACCCATGAAAAGAGTCTAAATAGCTGCCTTTGCATCCACCTACTCTGCTCCTTCCCCTCCTGCGGCTGACTCCCAACCCGACGCAGCCCTCTCAAACTTTAACCTCTCTGTTTCCAACACTCTTGATATTCTTGCCCCTGCCATGAGGGTACGGCTGAAGCCTACCAAAAAGCGAAACTCTTGGTACGACTATGAACTGAATGGCCTCAAATGCAAGTGCAGGGCAGCCAAACGGAAATGGGATTCCTTTGGCGCACGCTACCCACTCCAAAGACAGTATAGACTCTGCATCTGCTCCAAGAAAAAGAGTCTTTATTCAAGCTCGAATCTCAGCGGCATCCAATAACACGGCCAAACTTTTCAAACTCTGCAAAGAATTAGCCAACACTGCAGCCTCCTCCACCATTGCATCCACCCAGGCCCTTTGCTCAGCCCTGGCTGCACACTCGAACTCAAAAACAAATGGCGCCCGAATAGGAACCCTTCCAAGGATGATCGAGGATGTTATTTGGACCGGAGCATCAGGGATCCTTGCCAAGTGGAGCAAATTTCCTTGCAGTTGCTATTCCTGATCCGTGATCATCTCCAGCGAGGGTTTTGAACAGTTGCAGAGGTGATGCTGTTTTGCATCTTTTGAATGACGATCACCAGGCACGGAAATTGAATTTTTGTTTGATGGGAGATAGGGTTGCCTTTCTCCCAATGGGTTAGAGAATTAAATAATAATGACCCTGTACCTTAGTGATCTAAGAGCAATACAGGGGAGATTGAGGAGTATGTTGGACAATTGGGATGTGGTCCCACAGGCAGTACACAAGTTAGTTCAAGTGAATGAGAAGATAGGGGTCGCCCAAGAAAAACAGCAGTTACAAAGCGCATAACCATCTTTGATAGATCCCGTGTCACAAAAATGCTCCATTATTCCAGTTATTGCCGTGTCAGGGCAACAGAGTTTCTATAGGGTTTGCGTGTACACCAGAAATATGCCCTGCGTCTCAGCCAGTACCCATTACTGTTGGCCCCTTTACAGATAAATGCCACTAGCTAACATCCAATTGGGGAGAGAATCTATTGGGATTGGAAATGTTGAAATAATTATACACAATGATTCATTGCAGCACTGATGGTGTATACTTCGCAGCAGCAATACATTTCTTCACAGTATTTAGCATTTCCTTCTGATCTGGTGAGTAAAGGTGTAATTAAGGAAATATATGAAAGCACTTGTGACAGCAGCATTTTACCGTTTTGCAATCGACCATGATTTCTGCTCAAGGAACATACTTTTCTGTAATTGATGCATTTACTTTTACTAGAATACCACAAGGATCTACTGAGGAGTCCTACTGTAAATGCTACTACTCTAAGGAACAGGTTGATACATTACAGTTACCACAATACTGCACATTGTTACTTGGTGCAGCAGACTCCTGGGAAGTATGTTCTCATCGGGACCCCTGGTCCCACCTTCTCTCTGGCTCGCCTCCCTTGGCCCTGCGCCTCCACCTACCAACGAAGCAATAAACCTGGGGGTCATCTTTGACTCCACTCTCTCCTTCTCGTCTCACATCACGGACATCTCTAAAAAGTCCCACTACCAAATGCACCTTCTCAGAGGTATTCTACCCTTTCTCACCTTCCCCCAGAGGCTCACAGTCTCCAGAGCCCTGGTCGTCTCTAGGATGGACTACTGCAAGAGTCTCTTTCTAAATCTGCCCTCTATCCTCTTCAACTCATCCAGAACAGGACCACAAAACTTAATTCTTGGCCTCAAGCCCAGGGACCGCATCTCTGCAGCACTGAAATCCCTTCACTGGCTCCCTGTGGCTGCAAGGATTATGTGTTCAAGACCCTTTGCATTGTCCACAAGGCTTTCAGGGGCCTGGGACCACTCTATTTGCAACGCTAGCTTCTTAAATACTCGCCTTCCCGAGCCGTCAGCGCATCTTCCTCCAACGCTCTGCGGGTTAGCTGCTTCTCCGAGAAGAGACTTGAGGGGAGATCTTTATACTCTGCGGGTGCCTCCCTCTGAAACAGCCTCCCTGCCTCTCTCTGTCTTGAGCCGGATTTCCTTAAATTCTGGAGTCTGCTGTTCAGACTAAAATTCATATTATCCTTGAATATATCATTGGGTTTAACCCTTGGATTTGGAAGGAAAACTTTATCAGTTTGGGTTGCGTTC
This sequence comes from Ambystoma mexicanum, assembly GCF_040938575.1. Lineage (NCBI taxonomy): Eukaryota > Metazoa > Chordata > Amphibia > Caudata > Ambystomatidae > Ambystoma > Ambystoma mexicanum. The sequence continues at coordinate 989,594,053 of NC_090926.1, read as the reverse complement.
TCCAATTTGTACTCCAGTGATGGTAGGAACATTGAAAATGCCCTCGGTACAGGTACCAATAGCCACTAAACGAGTATCCATGAAACAATATCGAAATCCCTGGGGGAGGGGGACCAGAAGGAAATTGTGGACACCATTGAAGGGTATGCTGAAGCCAGTGTATTACGCCCCGTTAACCACGGCTTGGAACAACCTGATCTGGCCTGTCAACAAGCCGGACAGAAGTTGCCTTATGACTGTAACATATTGCAAGTTCAATAAATACACACATCCGTTAATACCTGCAGTCCCTGATGCAGTGACTTTGATTGAAAATGTACAAAGGTTTGAGGGAACTTGGTATGCAGTGTTAGATTTGGCTAATGCTGTACCAATTGCTGATGAATACCAGGAGCAGTTTGCATTTTCCTTGAATGGGAGGCAGTATACGTTCCAACGCCTGCCGTTGAGATACATGCATAGTCTGACAATCTGTCACCGACTGGTGGCAGAACATCTGGATAAAGTTCCATGCAAATTGTGCATTATATTGATGACATTCTGATACAAGGAAAAGATGAGAATAGTGAGGGAGTGCACATGGATCTCATCAGGGAAGGACTACGGAAGGAATGGATGGAAATAAATGAGGCCAAAACCCAAGGTCCGGCAGAGACTGTGATCTTTCTGGGAATTCAGCGGCATAACGGGCATCGTGAAATGGTGCCAAAAGCTAAGCAAAAGATCCTTGAGTTTCCCACTCGGAGAACAAAGAAACAAGCTCAGTAGTTTATTGGGCTGTTTGGATTTTGGAAACAACATATATCACATTTGGGACAGATCCTGGCGCCCCTTTACAAAGTGACACGCAAGAAATTTGATTTTGATTGGGGTGAAGAGTAATATAGAGCTTTCCAACTAGCCAAAGACACCATACAGAAGGTGCTTGATTTATGGCCATTGATGACGGGAAAGTGGAACTGAATGCATCTGTACAGGATACCTATGCGAACTGGAGTTTGTGGCAAAAACAAGACAGAAGCGGGTGCCCTCAGGATTGTGGAGTAGGAAGTTGCCTGATGCTGTTGACAGATATACGCCTTTAAAGAAACAATTGTCACCATGCTATTGGGCATTTGTGTATACAGAAAAGATGACAGTGGGTCACGATGTATTAATCCGACCAGAAATACTGATTATGAAGTGGGTACTGAGCTCCCCTAAAAACATCGACTAGGGCATGCACAAGAAGCTAGTATCATCAAATGGAAATGGTACATTTGAAGATTGTACCAAAACAGGAAAGGGTGGAGTGGCGAAATTACATGAGCAGGTGGCGGGGGTTCCATTAATGGATCTAGAGTCCGAGGAGAGTAGGAACACCGATGAATCTCCAGTGAAATGGGGAATTCCCTATGGTGAATTAACGAGTGAGCAAGTTGAACATGCCTGGTTTACTGATGGTACAGCTAAATATGTGGGAACTGAGCGACACTGGAAATCAGTTCCATATAATCCCAAAACAAAAAAGGTGTTAACCACTTCTGGCAAGGGAAGAGTAGCCAATTTACTGAATTGTATGCCATCAGGCTTTAAAGCAAGAGTCAACTGGAGGTTGTTACATCTATACAGACTCATGGACCGTTGCAAATGGGTTGGTTGTGTGGCTGCTGACTTGGCAAAAGAATGGATGGAAAATTCATGCCACAGAAGTGTGGGGAAAAAAACTGTGGCAAGACATAGCTGAAATACTAATGCACACTGAGGTAACTGTTTATCATGTAGACGCTCATTGTGCAACAGATTCAGTAGAATAGTGGTTCAATTCTGTTGCAGACGGACATGCCAAGATTTCGGTCATGGACACAAGGGCTGAGGACGATGATTTGGAGGGGACTGCAAAATTGGCCCACCAGAAGAGTGGGCATCTCTGAGAAAAGGCTACTACCAGGTGGGCGCAAGACAGGGGGATTAGCCTTCCATTAGCAATTGTGAAAACAGTGATTTTACAATGTCCTGTATGTCAACATCAGAAACAAAGATCTATTCCACACAATTCATGGTACAATGAAAGTGGGAAAAAAATCAACCTGGACAAATTTGCCAGATCAACTATATTAGTCCCCTGCCAATTAGTCGAGGATGCTAATATGTGTGCACTATTGTGGACATGTATACTGGTTATCTGATGGTGTTGCCATGAAAGAGAGCCACGCAATTGAATACGATAAAATAGTTAGATCCAGTGGCTGTGTAATATGGAGTTCCCTTACAGATTCAAAGTGACAATGGATCACATTCCAAGGGGAAATTGGCGCTAAATTATTGTCAGGAAAAAAGGTATTGAATGGATCTTCCATATCCCATATCACCCTGAGGCTTTGGGGCTGAGTGAGAGAACAAATTGATTGTTGAAAGAACAGCTGGGTAAAACTGGTGATGGCACCCTGTAAGGGTGTCGTATGTTTGATGTGGTTCAGATGATTAATAACTGTCCCATTGCAAATGGAGAGACTTCATTAATGCGCTGGTTAACACCAACCTTACATGCACAACCAAATAGAGCTATGGAAATTTTGTTGTACTGGGAAATGTCTCCTGGGGCATTGGCTCCTTATCAAGCCACCCCTGAATCTGCTGGGGTGGATTTGCATGCAAAGGAAGAGATCTGACTTGAGCCCAGGGGCATTATTGTGACTGAGACAGGAATTGGGGTGCAAATTCCGCCTAACCATATTGGATTAATTGCCCCTAGATCTAGACTAGTCCTGAGAGGTATTCAGGTGTTGGGCGAGATTGTGGATGCAGATTATCAAGGAGAAATCAAGGTAATTCTCATGAATAGTGGAGAAAATATGTTGCATGTCCATAAGGGAGATAAGGTGGCACAGCTGATATTGGTACCTGTGAAATTATCCATGGTGAAAAAAGGGGAGCTGCCCAAGGTAGTGACAACTCGTGGGAACAAGGGTTTTGGCTCATCAGATACAATGGTTCCAGGTGCTAAGGTATGGGTGGAGGAGCCCAACGGTCCGCCTGTCCCGGCGGAAGTAATAGCATCAGGAGAGGATCAGGTGTTTCTTGTGATGGAACCTGGAAAAAAGGAATTGACTAATTATCTCTCTGACAAATGTTATTTACGCGAGTGATGTACTGCACTGATATTTTTCAGATCCTGAGCATGCTGGTTGTCTGTGTAGATCGAGGTGGAGTGTATTCGGGAGTGTCCGGGGTCATGCTGGAAGAGGTGGCAAATATCTCCATTCTACAGATGGAGTCGGGAATCTGGATGAGGACCGATATATCTGCAACCACCGTTGCACCGGAAGACACGTCCATTGTAGTGGATCGCTGTGCTTTGTGGAAATGAGGGTGTAAGCGTAATGCCTCGCCACCTCCTGCTATTTCGATGTCCTTTGGGCGACAGGGCTTTTCAGCCATTTTCGGGCAACCTGAGAATACATGCGCTTACCTGGCATGACGAGTTTTAAACATTTCACATTTCTGTTTGGTAGATGTACACGATTCTGCAAATTTGATCTCCACCTGCCTTGTGGCTATACCAATGCCTACCCCGGTATTGCGACACATGTTCTGGGTATTGCATGAGGATTCGCTGGTTGAGGATTCCGATGTAAAGAGTTCTTTTTCCATATACGAGTATTGTACGTTTGGGCAGACACAGACCGCAAATGGAAGAACATGACTGGTATCATCATTCACGATGTTGCTCCTGCTGATGTTTGTTATCACATGACTTGCAATCAGAATTTTATTGGTAAATGTCAACAATTGGATTTGGACAAAAGCGAGGAAAGGACCAGTTTCGAGCAGCGTCTACGTACGCGATCTATAAGTGTTTGTTTTGATGTATAAAATCATGTACAATTCTAGTTTTTTAACAGCTAGTCACCTGAACTATGTGAAACTTCCTACAGGCTGGTTGTTTTCCTGTGGGAACTACACCTATTCATATATCCCTGCTAATATTTTGGGTGGCCTCTGTGCTTTAACACCTCTTTGTTTAATGATGTTTCCCTTGCAGTCTGCTGTTCGGCAGTCTACGCGAGCCATTCGTTATACCGCCCTATCACCTGATTGTAATTCTTATGCATATTTATTGTCTGAAGCTGAAGTGTTGGTGTTAGCCATTTCGTTAGTGGGGATTTGGGGTCTGGCAGCTGGGGCATATAAAAGTAGGATCAAACTTGCTTGCTTGATAGTGAAAGGGCTTAATGAGACTTTGCAGGCTTCAGCAGAATTGTTGTTAGACAATAGACATTTTAGAAAGGCTATTTTGCAGAATAGGGCTGCCATTGATAGATTGTTGTTAAAAGCATAATTTAGGCTGTGATGCAGTGGAAGGAATGTGTTGTTTTAATTTGGAGGATCACTCATGTTCCATTGAGAAACATATCGGTGTGTTAAAAGACCTTATTGCCCAAGTCACTCAAGATCAGGATGGGAGTTGGTGGGGTCAGTTATTTTCATGAATTCCCGAAGCATTGCGTTCTCTTTTTATTTGGGTTATCAGGGTTTTAGTTATTTTGGTCTGTTTTGTTTCCTGTATTCCAAATGTGCGGAAGATGTTTCGTAAGTTTCAGGAACCATCTTTTCGCCCATTGGGTTATGGTGATTGACTGTCCAAGGGGTGGAGTGTAGTGCATGTGCGAAAAATGAGCAAAAAAAACATGGCGCCGTGGCGTGCCCGTTTTGGACACTCACTTCCAATACCGCAATGAAAGACTGTTTTCGTGGGCCCAGTAAGTAGACGTGTATTTCTGCAGCGGAGGCAGGTCATATAATGATGTCAGTTGAGCTAACTGTGGAGAATAGTTGTTGTATTGTCCGCTGAAGGTCGAGCCAGAAAGGGAGTCGGAGCATTCTGCAGCTGCAGTGATAAGGGGCCTGAGAAAGAAGGCAAGGAAGAGAAGCTGGGTTTTTCCACTTCTAGTTGGAATTTTCCACTCATGGCTCCTCATGCTTTTTGTCTGCTCTTTGGCCTACGGCACTCGGGTAACCTAGAGGGGCGGAGATTCCCCCATAAAAAGGAGAGGTATTCCTCTTGGGAAGACAGATAGAACTGGAGCCCCGAGTAATCCAGTCTTGCTGAGAGGGAGGACGATTTGCTCCAGACCCAGTCAGTACGTGGGGATATCTCTGCCTACCTGCTCTGGGACTAAGCAGTGTTGTGGTGGCCGAGATGAAGGTGTCTTCTGCAACCATTATAATGGTGATGCTCTTTTTCTATGTTTATGTATAATTCACTATATGTTATGTGTGAATGAAGGTCCTGCATCAAGCCATTTTATATTCATATAATTAGTGGTTTATGTGTGATTCATTTGCCTATCTGACTCCAATAACTTGTCTTGTCAGGGGTGTAGGGGGGTGTAATTCTGAGCTCCCTACATGTGGCCAAGAAAAAGCAAGACAGAGGGACAGTTAGCTTTCTCCGTGTCTTTTGAATGGGTGCACTGTCGTTTTTTTAGGTCTATGAAATACAATACAGGTAAGGGTTTCCTGTCCATTGTTTGTGTGAATTATAATTAGAGCCTAGGGGAGATACCATCAGCTCAAATCTGGCCCTTTTTGTAATAGTTGTCTTGAGATTGAAGCCATTACCACACTCGAGAGAAAGCTTTGTAAAAATACAGCAAAAATGGATTGTGGTGGACCCAACTTCATAGACGGCTGCAAGAATGTTTTTGTTGATGCAACCCTGAGATTGTACCTGGGTTCTCTCCCCATAAAAGCAAATTGTCTGCTCCGTAACCTTGTAACAAAGGCCAGAAGCAGAGGAATATGCCCAGCTAAAGACAAAGCATGACATGGCCTTGCCAGAACCTGTAACCTGCCAAGGTACTTTCTGATGATGGAACTCTATCTCGGTACTGGCTTTACCAGGCATCTCGTTACCACAGAGGAACCTGGAAGGTTGCTCTCTTTGTCCAACCCTGGCAGGGAAACCAAGTTTCAACCTTCCAAGGCCCTCAAGAAGCCCCGATAGATGTTCCTGCACAGCCAAAACATAAAGAATTAAAGGACACTTGCATCCAACAGCATCCGAGACCTCTAGCTTCTACTACACATGAAACTACTGTTAGAGCCCACTAGAAAACTAAAGTGAATGTCAGCATTCAGCTGAGGATTGGATCTCCAACTTGAAATGTTGGCAGTTGCACTGCACCACATCTCCAGCAGTTCTGCTCTTCTCCTTCCTGGCAGCCCATCATCTTCAGTGGCTACACCAGAACTCCATGTGGTGCACCTAAACACAGGAACCACCTTAGACTTTCTGCGTGGCATTCTATAAGAAGCATCTTTCCCAAAAACTCCTACCAACTGCGGGCATTGTGAAATACTCTACCTTAGATGGTTATTGAACATTATTTACCTGTAACTAGAACAAGCATTCGTACTTACCCGTTACGTGATACAAAGCATATTTTCAGAGACTTTCTTGTGGACAAGTTTTTATTACAGTATTATAATGAATATTATGTTACCGTGTATTCTTGTCTCCATCGCTCTTCCCTTATGACCTATGTTTAGGGTTAGTAGATGGGGCTGGGGAGACAGGGGTCTGTGTGCCACTACTGGCCTTGAGGGGTTGCTCAGTAGACACTCAACCAGATACAATGGGACACACGAGTAAGTCAACAATCATGGGGTTGTGCTGTCTCCACTAAACAGAAATGTAGCAATGGTCTTGTATGAGAAGAACCGCCATGCACTACCCTCTGAAAGATTACAAGCTCACAAGAATACTTAAGGAACAGAAAAGTGCCAGAATCACTGATCAGCAGCCACAAATAAGGAAAGTGGCAGATACAGCAGTAGAGGGAGCGGCAAGATACAAATGCACCCCTTGATTCCACTCCAGGGAATCGCACTGGCGTGGCACAATGCAGGACCTTTAAATGAGAATTTGGACAGTCAACCCCAGCCCTAGACAAAGCCAGATGTGGGTGTTGAAAGGTGGAGAGCAGTGGTAATATGAGGTGAGGAGGAAGGAAGAATGAGGAAAGGAGAAGAGAGCAAGCAGGGAGGAGGTGAAAACAGGCCTAGAGGAGTGAGCAGGAGAGGGCTGAGAATATGGCAAGTAGAGAACAATGCGGCCCAGAGAGGGAAGAAGACAGAAAATGGTGGAAATGGAGAGGTGCAGAAAGACATGGAGAGGAAATTAAAGAGTGGTAGAGAAGGGAGAGGCATAAGAAGGGGGGAGAAGCAGAGAGAAAGAGGACAGAAGGGTGAAGGAGAAGAGCCACTCACAGAGAAACAGATTAAGATAGTTGGGTTGCCATAGAAGTGGCAGTGACAGAAGTGGGAGGAGACAAAACCTGGAGGGGAGATGGCCCAATTGTTGTGGGGCATCAAGGGGGAGGAGCGAGGAAAGACTGAAGCAAGTGGAATAGACCAGAAAGGTGAGGGAGGCCATAGAGGCCTGGTATGGAAAGAACATTCAATCATTCAGTGCAAGCTATGGCAGAGTATCCCCAACACCCTCAAGTTAAATCCAAAAGCTCTCTTGGTCCAGACTAACCTAGGTGTGAAGAAAGCCCAGGTCCCAAAGCCTGTCTGGTCAAAGGGTTCACAAAGACCTTAGCATTTTGATCAAGCTGACAGCAATAGAATGCATCTACCAATCATGAAATTAATTCAGGGGCACTTAAAAACCCATTGATTGCGAGTGGCTTTTATTTGAAATACCAGGAGGTAGGGCGGAAGGAAAATGAGGGGCAGACCGATTACCTACATTCCTTAACCAAGCTGAAATTACTCCCTTTTGATTTCTTTGAAAAACCCTCATTCATTTAACCAGTCCAACCTCAACCCAGGTCGAGTTCATGCTATAAAATAAATGTCTTTGTACTGCATGTTTACTCCTCAAAGCTAACACAAAGCCAGGTTCAAAACTGATGTTTCTGGAGACCTTAACCTAGGTCTTCATGACCCTAAAGATGCTAACGCACTAACAATTACTAACAGTATCTCAGAGATAGGCTTTACACAACGCATCTCCCAACCCACGCACAATAAAGGTAGACTACTAGATTGGATCACTGACATCAACTGCAATATTAACATCCTGTCCAACCACCATGTGCCTGGGCCGACCATCATGCTATTCACTCCTCATTATCGGATGTAAACCTCTCCAAGTTAGACAGGCCCATGGCACCGCCTAAAATCTCACGAAATACGCGCAATATAACTGCTGAAAGATTACGCCCACTTCTCCAGCCCTTCACTAACCTGGCCATTTCAAACATCGACCCAACCTCTTTAGTGGACTCATACAAAACCGTTATTCTGAATGCCATCAAAATGATCGCTCAATTAAAAATGCGGAAAGCCAAACCGTGCTCACATTTAAACACTTGGTTCACCCCATACCTTAGAACCTTGCGCAAGAATAAAAGAGCGGCAGAAGCCCCTTGGAAAAGCCTCCCGTCAGCACGTAACAAAGAGATTTTCCTAATAGCCGCGTCCAACTACAAAACAGCAATTTGCCAAGCCAAAAGTGATTCCTACATTGATCGTATCTCAAAAACTAAATCCAACACGAAATAATGATTTGGCATCCTTAGAGAGCTTGAACCCCCCCTGTTCCACATCTATCATGCACTAAAGATTGTACATGGTGCACTAACATTCAGTCAGCACTCTCTGACCAAATGTTTTTTTTAAATGTTAAAAAAAAAGAAGATCGAGCTTCTAAAAACAAAAATAGAACTAGAGAAAAAGAAATCCAGCCTGGCCACTAACACTGCCCCTCTGGTTACTCAAACACCCCCACCTGATAAACATGATCTGTTTAAATTCACACCTCTCGCCACCAAGGATGTGGAGGATATAATCATGAGCCTGAAAGCATTAGGCGATGTCTGCCCTGCATCAATTGTTAAAGAGTCAGCAAAAGATCTTGTGCCTTTTATCATAGCCCTAACCAATGCTTCCTTTACAACTAGCACAGTACCGACAAATCTGAAGGATGCATGGGTCATGCCACTTACCAATTACAACTGTGCCCTTTCTCCTAAACATTCTGGACAGCGCTGCAGATTCAGCATAATCTGGAAAGTAAAAATCTACTAGGACGCCACCAAACAGGTTTCCGACTGAGACAGCTCTGTTAGACCTAGTAACACAAATGGAGATCATAAAAGACAAAGGCAATTTAGCATTCCTTTTACTAACTCCTGTTACTAGATCTATCAGCTGCCTTTGACTTGGTGGACCACAAAGTCTTATGTAACCACCTCTCATCCTCAGCACATTTTTCTGATGAAGCCACCACTTGGTTTCAGACCTTCTTAAACAACAGAACTACTAGAGTTTTCTCACCCTCCGCTTCTCCGCTACCCCAGTTCCTGTCACCTGTAGTTTCCCCCAAGGATCATGCACCTCACCTACACTATACAACATTTTCACAAAGCCCCTCTTCGACGATTTAGACCATTTGGGTGTCTCCCATACAAACTATGCAGACAACACCCAAATCATTATTTCCATCCCTGGTGATTACAACACAGACTCCGATCAACTAAACGGTGTCTACCAAATCATCCAAAGGTGGATGGCCAAACATGGCCTATGTCTCAATGACGACAAGACAGAGCTGCTCCTTGTAGCTACTCAAACCAGACTCAGCAGACTTGACAAACAATTCAATGCCTTCAATATTGATGGTAACAATATTACGGTCTCAAAAGATGTAAAAACTCTAGGTATCTACATCGACTCCTCCATCTCTCTGACAAGACGAAACTGCCTTAAATACTGCATACTTGCAAGCTAATCAACGCCTGTAGACCTTTTCTCATCGCATTACCCTACCCAGAGCACTAGCCCTATCCAAGATATACTACTGCAATGCGCTCTACCTCGGCACTAACCATAACAACCTAAAAAAGCTTCACCTCCTCCAAAGTAATGCACTCAGATCAGCAACCAACCAACCCAGATCTCGCCACATCTCAGAGCTAAGGCGCAGGGTACACTTGTTGTCCGTCTCCTAAAGAATCAGCCTTAAAACCCTCTCCCTTACATTCAAATGCTTACACAACCTAGCACCCAAGTATTTGTGTGATAAATTCATATGGAAATCCTCATACCGGCCCACCAGATCCTCATATTCCAACTGCCTGATCATTCCTAGGTTCAAGCTCCAAAAGGCAGGCAGCGGTATTTTCCCAGTCCTTGCAGCCAAAATGTGGAATTCCCTACCAGCAACTCTCAGAGCCGAACCTTCCTTCTATTTATTCAGAAATCAGGTAATAACCTGGCTCAAAGTGACTGATCATCTATACTGATTAATCTTACACTCTGAATGTTATACTCTGGAAACCTTCCCGTATACCTCGTTAATTGTATCACATCCTCAATATGTAATAATACTTACTTGTAACTGACTGTTATTCTTTTGTAAATTACCTACTGTATGCCTATGTAAATTACTTATGTTATACTACTGTAAGAAATGCACCCAGATGCCCAAGGGCTCGGTGAGCTATATAAATAAAATGCAATGTTTCCCAGGTACTGACTGTCGGTTTACCCCCTGGCTATGTCATAGCCATGATTTGTCAATCAAAGCTACCACTCAGCAAGGCAAGCCGTAGCCAGTTTGCCTACGTCTAGGAAGGATGCTCTTCCCGCCCTGGTAAAATGATGGGTGGGACAGCACCATCGCCTGACTACTTTTGAGGCCATCAACATCGCTACCACCTATCAAAAAGCGGGTTTCATATTAAATACAGGAGCTGGGGGTGGGGGTCACCGAAACGCCTACACTCAAGACGGCAGTTCCCCATTGGCCCACTGCAGATCAGAAGCCGAACCCCGAAACATACTATTGACTTCAACTTCTAGGCAACCACAGTGCTTAAACTGCGGGGAACAGGGCCCGCATAGCCCGTTTTCTGCCCTTGAAGAACAAAAATAGAGCGAATGTAAGTGGGAACTGTGAAAACCCAAGAATATCGGAGGAGAATATCCCCATACACTGTGGAGGTGACCATAGATTGAAGGCCCACTCAGGCTATACTTGATAGCGGTAGCCAGCATATAGCCATCACCTCTGAAGTAAGTGGCGGTAAGACTTGTCTACACCCCTCCTATACCGATCAAGTCTGTTCAAGGGGATGCAAGATCCTACCCTTCCAGAATCCTCAATTTGGTTAGAAACAATTAAAGTATTGACCGTAGGACCGTCGCAGTGCCTTCCTTGCAATCTCCTGTTCTAATGGGGTCAGACCTGCTGACCCTCAGAGACTGTCTTAGGGAGGAGGAATGGCTGAGTAAGGTGCCTGTTTTGCAAATCGAGATATAGAACCCTCTGTTACAGTAAAGAAAGACACGCCAGGATTACCGAGCGGAGAAAAGAAAATGGAATAGCAGAAAACTGACTATGTGTGCAACATACTGGATGCCGGACGGAGCAGAGACATCCTTCTGGGCAGAAAGCCAGACCGATCCAACCTTAAAAAGAGCAAGAGCACAAGCGGTTAGCCACAAGGAACCGAGTGAAGAAAACAGACCTCTGGACCCAAGTAGTTGTGGATATCAGTATATGCTGGTAGTAGTGAATTACACAAAACGCTATCCCGAAGCCTCCCCTATGAGAGGCACTTCTGCCACTCACATATGTGACCTGCTTATACATTTCTTCGCAAGAGTAGGGATACCCCAGGAGATAATCATTAATCAATGCAGCAATTTTATGTCCACCATAATGAGAAAGGTCTGTCAACAAATTAACGTTAAACAAATACAGACTTCCATTTAACACCCACAAATGGACCGCCTTGTCGAAAGGTCTAACAAGACACTAAAACAAATGCTCAAAAGGTTGACGGCACCAACCGGAACGAATTGGGACAGAGCCCTACCGTGGGTGTTATGGTTCTGAGAGACACTCCTCAGTCATCGACTGGCTTCTTACCATTTGAACTTCCATTTGGCAGACACCCTAGAAAAATACTGAATCTGATAAAAGAAGACTGGGAAGGAAATGAAGAATAAGCCCCATGTGAGTATGTACAAGACTGGAGACATCATTTGGAGAACCTAAGGGATCTGGTGATATCAAACCTAGGACAGGCCCAACATAAACAAGAACAATATAACCATAGCAGTCGCATGAGGACCTTCCAAGAAGGTGACAAAGTGCGGGTTATGTTACCAATCAGTGATAACAAAATGCTAGCCAACGGAGGGGCCCTTATCAAACAAATGCAGTTCTAGGACCCGGGAATTACCTTGTTAGTCAACCTGAAAAACAGCAAAAGGAAATACACTACCATATCAACCTCCTGAAAGAATGGAAAGCAAGGCATAAAATAAGCAGTGTCGCATAGCAATCTGTTATGCAATTCTGTAGGTTTGCTAATCAAATGGGCACTTATGTAGCAAAGTTAGATATTTAAGTTGCCCTCTTCAATGAAAGCATGGCTCGCCCTGCATTTCTCTCCTGCCCGGGGTGCTCTCCACCCTCTGTTCACTTCAAGTGCTTTTAGAGAGAAAGTGCATCCATAATCATCTCCTCCACTCTCAAGTGCCAAAGGCAGGCGTGGGTATTTTTTAAATAATTGCAAAACAGAAGTAATCAAGATGATACTTTTATTAAGCTTTCAATAGCCTGTCTGGCAAAGACTAGATGTGTCAACTTTATATATTTTTTAAAAGACGGAAATGCAATTCCATTCGTAAAATATAAGTTATTACAGTAGTGATACTGTAAAACACTGCATCATCTCCATGCTTTACAGTGAAGTTTAGGTCTTTTCATCTAAATTTCATTGTGTCAACTATATTTCATTTTGTTGGGCAAGATGCATCATATTGACGAGTGAACTCTTTTGAAAATGAACATGAGCACATGATCAAATTCTTTTGATGTCAAACCCAGTTCTGTAACCTGCAGGTTGCATACATCTTGCAACTAGTGCTCAACCCATGAACAAACTCATAATCATTGACATTCTATATTATCACCCTGTTGCTTTATACCAGGTACCCTGAAAGTGAGATGACCACCAAGAACAATATTCCACCTAGTTTGCCCAGTTCACTGCCTGCTATGCAATCTACTCTGCTTAGTCTTTCCTCTTATATAATCGATACACAAAGCAAACTATATAGATGATTATGCAAAGTAGTGATCAACAGTTCCATCCAGTCTGTACATCTACAGATCTACTGCAATACCAAACACTGCAGTTAGTCTCCAGAGCTCGCTTTACTTTGTGATTATGATTGTATTATATATTACAACGTGCAGGAGACAGCTGGCCAAACTATTTTCAGACCCTTTTTATCATATCTATTTATTTGTGTCCATTCATGCAGCTAACCTTTTACATTTTATAGACACTCATCCGTGGCTCGCAAAGTCAAGTGGATTTTATGAAGGGCGAGTAGCACGTACAAGAGATGTTTGAAACTTTTATTTAACATTTACTTTGCAGTAAATGTCAAATAAAAGTTCACTCTGCATGGCTGGCCTTTTGGTGGCAGCAGTGTGCAAAACGTAAAGTGGGTATGTAGTGACATGCACCATTTTACAGAAACCGCATTTTGGGTTTGTCCTCCGTTGCTATGCATCGAGTGCATTTCTCTTAGGTTGAATAGGTAAACTAAGTTACCCAACCTGCATGTCTAGCTGAAGTTTATAGAATTTGCAAGGCCTTAAACCTCTCAATAATGTCTTATTTCAGCGGTACGCAAAACTGCTGCATTGTTGCTCATTTCATGTCTTGGGTACAAATAACTTCTGGTGACATTAACATTATTAGTACAAAATTGCTAATCCAAAAACATTTAATTAGCAAACTCTGCTAATCAATTTTTGAAATCTAATTTATGCCTTGGAAAGAATCATCCACATCCATTGCCTTGATAAAGTCCGTAGAAAACGCCACCACAGAACAGTTCCATCAAGGTGAACAATCAGACATCCAAGATATCAAGTGGGGAGCTGTTCTAACCAGTGCAAAATAACAGAAGTACTGTGTGCTCTCAAGCCATACTTGCACATATTTTCAAACCTACCTAGAAGAACAGATATCAAACACTCCACGAAACAGTCCTGGGAAGATTGTCCAGCTACAGCCTTATCGTATTTCAGAGGCCAAAAGAAATGAGGTACAAACCGATATAGAAGAGATGTTGAAATTGAACACAATCAAACCCTCTACTACTAGTCCCTGGTTTTCTCCAATCGTTTGTGTACAAAACCTGATGGGTCTACCAGATTTTGTATGGACTTTCGCCAGCTGAACTCCATTTCTTCATTCAAAGCTTATCCAATGCCCAGAATCGATGAGCTGATAGAGAGACTTGGGGGAAGAGTACTTCCTGAGCACTACTGACTTAAATGGATACTGGCAAATCCCTCTCCAAAAGCAAGACAGAGAAAAGACATAATTTGCCGGTCCCCAAGGATTGTATCAATTCACTGTTCTTCCATTTAGTCTACATGGAGCCACTGCCACCTTCCAACCGCTCAAGGACCAGTTACTGACGCCACATTCAGCCTACGCTTCCGCATAACCTACATCATTTTCAGTACCACCTGGACTGATCATCTTGGACACCTTAAGAAAATTGTTGCGACATTGGGTGAAGCGGAGCTGCATATAAACCCGAAGAAAAACATGTTGGTGCCAGCCAAACCAAATACCTGGGGTACACCATAGTAAGGTGTGAGCTCAGACCCCAAGTCAACAAGGTTGAGGCGATACTATAGCTACCACTTCCCACAACAAGGAAAGACATTAGGGTGTTTTGGGGCTTTTTCGGATACTAGAGACACTTTTATCCATCTGTTCTCTCCCATAGCTGCACCCTTCACAGACGCTCTTAAGTCTTCACACACTGGTGATCTGACCTCAGACGAAAAAGCAATCAAAGCCTTCCGATATCTTTAGACCATCATTTCAACTGACCCGGTGTTCAGATGTCAGGACTTTGGCTTAGGGACAGTTCTGTTGATGTTCTCCACCATGATGGCCTTCATTAGCCTCAAGTTACTTCCTCACAAGCTGGCCTACTCCACCATAGAAAAGGAGTGCTCGGCTATAAGGGGGCTGTGGAGTCCCTTCGATATTATCTTCTGGGATGGACTTTTACTCTTTTACTAGTCACTGACTATGCGCCCCTGCAGTGGTTGGCTGTCCAGAAAGACTTGAGTCTTATGATGGTTCCTTACGTTACAACCCTTTACGTTTCAGACGGTGCAAACCGATCTGCCCAAACTGCTAGATCCTTCGGTGGGGGTGTGTGGGGCTGTCCCCCCCACAGAGGCAGCCAGAACACGAGGAGGACTCCACTGACAAATGAGACGATGACTAGGACATAGACGTGTGGAGAGCCACAGGTATAGAGCCTGACCCAGGCTCTGCTTCCTCCGACATGGACCGGATTGCAGCTCGGTTGACAGCCACAGTAGTACATTCAAATAGCGGCACTGCTGTGTCGGAGACAGCAGCATTGCCTTCAGAGGAAGGGTTAATGCAACAGACTTACCATACTTTTTGGAAGCCTTGTGGAATTCGAGGATTTGGACTACTAGAACAGCGCTCCCCTTCAGTGCAGAGAGAGCAGAGCACAGTCGCTTGGGGAAGAGTGGAAACATTGTGGGAGATCCTTTGTTGCAAGTGGGCTGGCGACGGGCAAGGGATATGGTGGCCTTGGGTCATGGGATCATACCAGGGGGGGTGGGACTGAACACGTATTAAGTACTAAACTCAAAATCATCCTAAAACAGAATGAACACTGTGGCAAGCACGCGCTATAAAGCACAGGATACACAGGATCATTCTGTTTCTGCTTTGTGCAAGACCCGGACAGCGATATCGAGGAGAGAGAATATCATTAGGAACATCGTGAGGAAACGAGTGGGACCATATTAGTCTCAGAAGAGCTTAATCTTTCCTGTAAGCTTTCTTACATTTTTGTTAGAAGTGAACTGATTCCCTATTTGCCTGACAAAGGTTTCTTGATCATCCAACGCTGTCTCCGGCTCGGATTCCCACACAGGGCGAGAACACTAAAAGGCCCATTGGATGCACGGCAAAAGCAGCAACAATGTGGGTTCTATCTCCAAAGGTTAGGCAAATATCCTTCCTGACTCCAAATTTAAAGCCCCTGGGCTACCTAATGATATTATTACAGCAACACTGATCATGTACATGAAGATTTGTCAATTTTACATCGCCCATGGCACTTAAGGAGAAGAGATTTGGGATTTAAAAACAAACCCAACTCGAACAGCTTTAAAAAACAAACCCAACTCGAACAGCAAATTTGATGCCTTGATCTAATCTTTAGTACTCGACTCATGTCTCTACTTTTTCCTTTCTTTCTGCTGATCATCAGTTTCTGCCCTTCGCTTATGTTAATTGGCTTTTATACTGCGCAGATCACCACTGTAGTGGTCTTAAAGCGCCAAAATATTGTGCGATCATCCTGCTTTTTCATATCCCCCCCGATACTGCTTCCTTTGTACACAGTAACTGACCTTCATAGATTTGATGTTTCTTCATTCTGCACCAATGCGCATACACTCCTTCTTGCTCCCTCTGGATTTTTCTGGTTTCACCCACTTGCTCTCTCTGGATTTTTCTGGTTTCACCCAGATTAGTCGTTTGCTCTTTTTTTCAGTAATAACTCCATTGTTTACCTTTAACCTGTTTCTTCATCTGTTCCTTCCCATTAACCTCTAGCAGTGACAACAGGTAAAGCCATGCAAATTGGCATTGTCTCTATATATCCTAAGGCAACAGCTCCCTCTAGCGGCGGCAACAGGGGAAGCTACTGCATCGGACAAACATACAGGGCAAACATACAGCTGGTCTTTTATTATATTTTGTTAGATTCCAGTTTTAGAGGGGAGGGGTTGACAGCCTATTGGGGGTTATAGTATCGAATCAAAAGGGTCGAATGACAAAAGGGTCGAGTCAATTCGACCGAAAAAAAGGATCGAAATGTTTCTGGTGTAAAAAAACACCTTTTTTAAGCTCAAGTAGAGCAAAAAAAAAAAATACATTTAAAAAAAAACATTGATCCTTTTGTTTTCGGTCGAATGCACTCTCACCTTTGGCATTCGATCCTTTTGTTTTCGAAACTTTAACTGGACATCCCTAATGGGTTAATACACCCAATTCACTGATCTACATGTAACCTGAAGGCCAGTGCTTTACGTGGCCTGCACACACGAGCCAGGGCTCTTAGGGGCATGGCCTGGCAGGGGGGTTGGTGCCGCAATTAGGAGGCAAAACGCACCTCACCCGAATACTGCCTGTTAGGCCACGCAGCCGTAATAGCCCTGGCTCGATTGTGCCAAAGGGCAGCGTCTGTGGCTTAACAGGCACCATTAAGGCCAGGTAAGAGTTTCCTTGTCTTTTAATTGCGGCATCGACTCATTGCCAGGCACCTCTCACTGAGGGGGATGACCCACACATCTCTGACGAAAGGGGTGCCTGGCAGGGGGTTGAGACGCAAGGAAAAGCTAGGCTTTTTTTGTAAAGCTTGAAATTCTCTCCGCCTTACCTTTTGATTGTGTCGCTGACCCCTCGCCAGACACGGCTTTCATTAGAGATGCAGGGAGGTCGGTGACACAATGACGGGGCAAGGCTTTTTTTCCTAAAGCCTGAATCTCTCGCTTACACGAAAGAGCTTCAGACTTTACAAAAAAAAGTGCTACTTTGAATGAATGTGTGCTTAGTGTTTGGATTGAAAGGCCCAGTGGAATGTAGTGATGTGTATGTGGAACCTGGAGCCTGCAGGTTCCAGGAGAGTCGGTTACAGACTTGGAGCTAAGAAAGGAACCACAGTGGGTGCTCAGACCCTGCTCTCCCATTTCTTAACTGTAACTGAAACTAAAGAATAAAGAAGCATCTTTTCTTTTGCACCTAACTTCCCCCTACTCTTCTCCCCATCTCTGCCTCTGCCCGCAATCTCGGCCTCCACTTTGACTCTAACCTCTCCTTTTCACACCTCCCGTGCCTGTCGCTACCATCTTTATAATGTTCGTAAAATCCACTCCTCCCTCACCTTACACGCCACCAAATTCTTAATTTCCTCCCTCATCTTTTCTCGTGTCTTCTACTGCTCAACTCTCCTCTTCGGCCTCCCCGTCTCTCATCTTGCCCCCCTCAAATCTCTCTACCACTTTGCTATCCGCATCCTCTGCTCCCTCTCTCCTTACGACTCAATCTCCTCCTCGCTCTCCTCACTTGGCTGTCTTTCCTTTCACTCTCAACTTAAATTCAACTTCCTCTGTCTTGTCTTTAAATCTCTTGATAATCTTGCCCCTCCCTACCTCTCCACCCTCCTCTCTTTCTACTCTCCCCCTCACCCCCTCCATTCTGCTGACCTCTTCCTTCTCTCTGTCCCTCCCTCCTTGCGCTCCTTCTCGCTTCAGTTCCTTTCAGCTCCTTGCCCCACTTCATTGGAACTCTTTACCTCTCCCTATCCGTTGCATCACCTCATACTCTTCCTTCCGCTCCTCAAAATACCACCTTCTTCAATCCCCCTCCTGACAGCCCTTCTCTACTTACTCCCCTTCCCTGGTTCATACCTAATGAACTCGGCAAATTGTTCAGCATACTGTTCTTGTTTATTTGACTCATGAATTGTATTCTACTGCTTCAAATGTATTCTTGTTGTTTAATTTCAAGCGATTTGGCGCAAAGCGATTTATAAAAGTTAATAAATACAAATACAAATAACTGGGTCAGGCTGGTTCCTTGCTCCTTGTCTACTTGCTTGCCTGGCCCAGGTACTATTGCCTATTACCAGCCTGGTAGGCTGGGGTTAGCAGGGGACTTCGGAGGCCCTAGCTGGGCCCAGTCTGAAACACAATTTTCGGAGTCTGCTCGGGCCATAAATCGAGATCCGGTTGAGATAGCAACACATCTTCTTGCTACACTGACGTTGGTTCCCCCCTCCCCCCATCACCTTGAGAAGGTACAAGGTTTGCTTCCCAGCAAAGGTAACCCATCAACACTAAGCACAAACCTTAACTTTTTTCCACAATTCAAGCCAAGAAACAGCTTATGTATGCCGAGGCAAGCGTGTACAACGCAAAAGGTACAATTAATTGTGGGCATGCAGGCACTTGTGGGTATTAAAGGAATAGTGCGCTCAAAAATGTTATTGCCCCGAAGGTTCGGGCACGTGGTTTAAAGCAATCGGAGATTGATCGTAAAAACATTTCCTATCCACCTTAACTTAGTTTTCCTCACTTTTAGACATGCAAAATCAAGCTTAGGGCGCGGCCATCTTATGCTAATCTTATGCGTTGCTGCATCGCCCTAAGTTGATCTGCCCTTGCGGCAATAAATCATATCCCCCGCCCCTGAAGCTGACATCACTAGATGTGTACGGCCCATTTCACAATGCGAATGCGCGTCTTGTGGCAACCTTCTCTGTGCGCCAGCTAATGACGTTTCTCCATGCAAATGGCAGGACGCCTCTTTCCTCAATTAGTATAAACAGACCTCTTCTCATCAGACAACATCAGAGTTGCTTTTTCAATCAGTTCACTGTCTTTTTTTGTATATCCTGTGACTCGTTTCTGCTCTGTTCAGCTATCTTTGTTGCTCGTAGCCCGTGCAAACAGATACTAATACTAGCATTACTATCGATTTCAATTTTGTTGTATAATGGCAACAATACAGCCCTACCAGTACAAGCCAGAGTACTCCGAAGCAGAATTAGTTGAAAGAGAAAGATGCGGAAACGATGGGGCATCAGACGACAGTTGGGAGGACGAATCACCAAATCATGAGCCTGAGCCTAGTCGCATGGAAGATGTTTCCACCTGGTGTACCTGCAATCGGTGCAAGGTCATGCCAAGTGAGAAGGAGAACTGCTGCTGCAGAGAAAACTCTGGATGCTTGGCCTACATATCAGAAGACACATCACCGCCATGCGTTACCGAGCAGCATGACTTCAAGGCAGCCTGCCTCACAAGGTCCGTGTTGCGGATTATGATGGTGCTTATGCATGGGGTCAACAGTTCGCCTTCGCAATCCAAGTAGTGAGTAAGTGTACTCTAGATGTAACATTACTTAGGCCACTAACATTTCATGTTTGTCTCCTTTAGTGTTGTAACTTTGATCTTTCACTCTCAAATGAATGTAGCCTGGCAATTCAATACATCTCTCACGATTTGGGGGAATCATAGTGGTCATTTTATGTGTCTTTCACGTACAACCAAGAAACAATATTTCTCTGTGCCCCAAACGTTATGGATTGCGTAGGTGTTCACTTTTGTAATGTGTCTACACTTTGAAGCCGAAGTTGATTGATCGATGAAGTAACTTTTGTACTGGCAACTATGCCACAGGATCCAAGATTGAATTTTCAAATAAGGTTTGTACACTTATCAGGTTCATTTAAATACAGTTTGTATGTTTCTCTTCCACAGTTGGTACAGGTTGGTGGCCTATCGTTCGTTTACATGGTGGCTTCATGGTAGGCTTGGATACGCGTTCGACGAGTAATACCTGCCTGTGTCGTTGGAGCCATTCAAGCCAAAAATTCCCCAGTGACAGCGGTCAGTACAGGGGATTGTCCCACACTGTGCTGCAACCCGAAGTATAACATTTGTAGTACATTTGTGCCATCAGCCACAAAATAAATACAAATCATCTTTTATGAAAAGTTGTTTCAATTTTTTTTCAATTTTTCTGTGAATCAAGGACACGCTCACTTGTCCTGGCAGGGTGGGAACGGCCAAGTTGCCAAACACCATATACACTTCAAAGGCATCTTCCGCGCAGGGGCCATTGTTCACATGGCCTAGCCAGACCCAATGCATCCAGGCTCCCCTCAAGACTCCTGCAATCCACATAAGTGTGTCTCCACTCAGCAGTGTTCCGGCCCTTTTCTGCATGCCTCATGCACATCCATCCCCTCCTCCAGTATCAATGGCAGTTAGCACCTGTGCCCGTGCTCTCCCACGGGGGCTGGCAGAGTGGGAACTGCTGAGGTGTCAAACACCATGTACACTTCAAAGGTATCTTCTGTGCAGGGGACAATGTTCACATGGCCTAGCCAGACAGTGTCTCCAGGCTCTCCTGAATCAGACCACGCCAGAAACATGTCACTCATTCACATACACACCCATTTTTCTAATTCTTTATAAACCCCTTCATATTTATTCTGAGAACATCTGTGAGCACTGGAAGTCAACTCGTGATCGTGCTACCTGTGAACATCTGTGAGCACCGGAAGTCAACTCTTGATCGTGCTACTTGTTCTCCTGCTACTAACTACCCTGCTTGCTGAATCTAATTGTTTGTTAGTCAAGGTAAGGACAGGTCACCTAATCCTATTTCTGATCTCAAAAGGTTTGTCTATTTCGAACAAATGTACCCAGTAGTGTAATGTTCATTCATCTCAATGACTTTACCATTGTCTGCTGTTAAAGTGTTCTTATCTCAATATATAGCAAATTTCATCAGTGTCAATTGTGATAGAATTGCATCTTTCACGGACCATGTCTATAAGGAGGCTTCCTTGTGATGCATGAAAGTACATTCAACAGAGGAGTAACACGTTACGATTTGCGTCACATCAATCAATTCTGTATGAAAGTTATCCCAGTGTATATTCGATTATGCTACACAGGTTTTGCTTCTTTGACCAAAACAACCATTGCATAGAAAACGTTGATATAATTCCATCAATCTCATGCATTCTGTAGATTTTTTTGTAATTATGTGTAATTTTTTTTAATACAGGTTTTTCAAGAATGCCTGCTTGTATGGTTTTCAGTTGACGTTCTAGGAGCCATGTCAAAAGTAATGGCACAATCATGCATACATTCCCGAGGAATATTGATTTAATAAGAGAATGAGTTCGACATTGTGGTTTTCCGGTGGACGAGCTTGAAAGTAGAAGCCATGCTGTCTTGGGAGACTCGAGGGCCAATCGATTCTGCATCTGCAGCCTGTATGTATGACCAATTGCAGTACACAAAAAAAGCATTGATTCAGAACGTCTCGTAAATTGCTTCCAAATGCAATTCCAACTCTATTCATGCACATGCTGCCTCAGGTGAGTCCCGGATGATGAATTAGCTGTATGCGGTAGGGTACTGAACAGGTAACTACATGAACGGATTGGTGCTTTCAGTGTAAATGTGTCTTACTAAAGTTTGCATATTTACCAGATTGTATTACTTTTTAACTATTCCACATTTTACTACACATCTGTCCCTGGTTTATGGAGCATCATAAAAAGTAATTATGACCATAGAAAACAATGCCATAGTGCCCTTCAAAAGAAGCATAATCTTTTCGTAATCGGTAGCTTGACATGTCCATTTTTTTAGGAGGGCATACTGACGGAAGCACAGACCCTCGCAAGTGACTAAACCACTGACACTTCCATTATACCAATGGTGAGCCCTACAGACTTGCAGAAGTTCATATTATCGACAGTTGGCTCTTCCCACTGATCTATTGCAAATCTAATTTTCCCTTTTACCACTTTGTGACAATGCACTGAAAATGAAGAAGCATCCATTTCTTTTCCAGAGTCAACAACAACTTCAAGCGCCCATCAGGCAATTTTATTTCACTTTTTGTTTTTTTAAATTTGTTTTTATTGAGTTTTATCAAATAAGGTAAAGAACATACCGTTGTCATTCGGGGCATGTTACAACCTTAAAAACACTCAGGTTACCCCTCCCCCACACCCTCTGAACTGAGTTTCTTCCCTTTAGTCCACGTCTAAATTGTGTTCGTATATATGTCGTATGAGGTCCACACTCTGTGGCGACTTGTTAGATAGACCAGGTTGATGGGTCACGGCACCAAGGACAAGTTATCCCTTGGTTCGCCAGGCTTGCACATTTTGTAGGTCTTTTGATTATACATTAGATACTGGTTCCTCTGTGTTAAATCCCTTGAAGGGAAGGGTCAGGGTTATACTCATTTACAAAGTCAATCCACCTCAAATCATTTTGAGCCGTCCTTTCGTGGAGGGCTGCTGTTATTCTCTCCATCGTGTAGATGTTTGTGGCAACACCTATCCACTCTCTCTTGCTTGGGACCTGGCTCGTTTTCCACTTGATTACCATGCAGGCTCGCGCGTGCTGTAAAGTGACCACTATTCCATTCATTCTCAACACTTCATCTCCACATTCTTCTAGACCAAACAATATTAGGAGGGGTGTAGCCTCTCGGGAGATCCCATCTATCTGCTTAATCCAGACGAGAACTTCTTTCCAACAGACCTGAACTCTGGGACATCCCCACCAACCGAGCCAGTAATCGGCCCTCTCCCCACAAAGACGCCAACACACCGGGCTCGCAGTTTGAAACATTTTCGACAACCTATGGGGGTCATATTGCCATCTATGAAGTAACTGGATGGCGTGCAATTTATATTGGGCTGCGATGGACACTTGTGAGGCTCCTCTACATAGCTTCGCCCACATTCCTGCATCCAGCTCTCTGCCGAGATCTCGTTCCCACCTGTGCTTTAAGTTAATGGTTGATCTCTTCCCATTATCCAAGAGCGCCTTGTACATGCTTGAGATTATACCCTTAGTCCCCGTTACTGTATCAAGCAGATTTTCAAATGGGGTGAGGTCTCTCTGTACTTTCTCATAAGAGTGCCCTTAGGTCGTAGATAAAGAAAGGCCGGCAGCGGGTGCATTCCCAGTGCTTCCTTCATGTCCGAAATCATGAGGAAGACACCACCTTTCCATAATTGCCCCACCCTCTCAAGGCCCGCATCATACCAGGGTTGAAAATGCGCATGGTCAGGGATCTCTCCTCACGTACTCCCGGGGCCCATATGTGACTGAGCGGAGAGGGCCACGTGGTGATCCCCTGCATGTCCGTCCACTCCCTCCAGATATCCCATATCGTTCCAAGTATGGGGTGGTCTCGGAGTAGTTTATTTTTGGGGACCCCCAGCCATTCCAAAACAGTGGCAGGGGCCAGAGGTGTACCCATTGTAAGTCTTTCCCACCTCTCAACTGGGGAATCAATACCCTTAATTGGGCTGCCTGATAAAATAGTTTTAATTCTGGGAGGCCCACTCCTCCTTTTTCCTTGGCAAGATGAGGACCTCATACGATATCCTCGCCTTTTTCCCCTGCCAAAGGAATTTTAGAATGGCTCTTTTTACTTCTCTAAAGAAAGCGTCTGGGATCTTCAATGGGAGCATTTAGAAAGGGTAAAGGAACCTTGGCAGGCATACTATTTTGACTGCGTGAAGTCTCCCCATCCAGGATATTGTGAGCTTCTGCCATTTTGCCAGGTCTGCGTGGAGAGAAGTGAGGAGGTGGGCGATGTTTGCTTTGTATATGTTCTCCAGCCCCTGTGTCAAATTGATCCCCAAATAACATAAGGTGGTGCCCCCCATCACAAGACCGAGCTGAGAGATTCTGGTGTAATTTCCAGGGGCGAGTTCCTGTAACGGGAACAATATGGATTTGGACCCATTGGTTTTGAAGCCTGAAAGTGTTCCATATCTTCTTATCAGCTGTATGGCTCTAAGTATTGATGACATGGGGTTTTTAACAAGGAGTAAAATGTTGTCAGCATAGAGGGCTACCTTGTATCCCTGCCATCTACTTGGAGGCCTTCCACTTGGGAATTGACTCCGAGTGCTTGGGCAAGAGGTTCGAGGTAGAGAGCAAACAGTATTGCCGAGAGGGGGAAACCTTGTCTCGTGCCTCTTCCAAGATCGAACCATCTTTCTGAATTAACCATGACAGATGGCTGGGGGGACATGTAGACAGCTTTGACTCCTTTTCTGAAGATAGGGCCCAATCCGACCTTGCCTAATATCGCTTCTAAGAAGCTCCATTCCACCCTGTCTAACGCCTTTTCAGCATCAATGGACAGAAGCGAGGGGTCGCCTGACATTTTCTTTGACTCATGGACTAAGTGGAGTGTCTTACGCATCGTGTCCGCGCTCTGTCTTCCTAAAATAAATCCGACTTGGTTGGGATGTGTTAATAGGGGCATATGGGTCTCAAGTCTAGCCGCCAGTACTCGGGTATACATTTTCACATCAATATTAAGTAGTGAGATGGGGCAGTATAATTCACAGTGCTTGGGGTCTTTACCTTCCTTGGGGAATCACAGAGATTAATGCCTGCGAGAAGGATTCAGGTGCCACTCTCGTTTGCAAGATGTTGAATAGGTCAACCATAAAGGGGATGAGAGACAAAATGAAGGTCTTATAGAATCCCGTCGTATACCCATCATTGCCCGGTGCTTTACCTAAGGGGAGTCGCTTGATCACTCTTTCTACTTCTTCTGCCGCGATAGGAGACTCCAGCTCCTCCATCTTGTCTTAAGAGTGTCTCGGCATGTCCACCCCCTGCAGATAGTGTCTATATTTGTGTCTCGCTGTACCATTTCAGATCTATAAAGATGTTCATCGAACTTTGCAAAGGCCTCAGGGATTGGTTTTGGGTCCTCTATTTGAGCATTGTTTTCTCCCTCAATGGCAGAACCCACCTCTCCGCCAGCTGTCCCCGCAGTCTAGCTGCCAATAGTGCATCTTCTTTGTCAACCTTTTCATAATGATTTTGCTTGAGAAACTGGAACTTGCGTATAACTAATCCCTCTTCCAAGTGTCGAAGTTCCTTCCTCTCCTGTACTGCTTCAGCAATATTCTTTGCCCTCCCCTCGCTAGAGTTCTGTGTCACAATGCCTAGGTGCATGCTCTCCCTCCTCAGTCTATTCTCTATCAGAGTCCTCTCCCTCTTTTTCTCAGCCCCTTCCTTGATCAAGATGCCTCGCCTTGTTGCCTTCACGGCCTCCCACACCATTCTCTTGGATACCACCCCTGTGTCATTCGTTTTAAAGTATTCCTTAATCTCATCTGCCATCTCTTCGCGAAAGACAGGGTCTTTCCACAGCGACTCATTACAACACCATTTTGTACTCTTATGTGGTAAAGCGATCAGGCTCATGTCGGCAGTGACCATATCATGATCGGACCATGAGATCGGGATAATCTCTGAGGCGGCTACAGCCTCACTCAGGCCCTCCGAGTGGTATACGTAGTCTATTCTGGTGAACGTGGAGTGTGGTGCTGAGTAAAACATGTACCCAGTTTTGTTGGGGTGCAAGTATCACCAAATGTCTCGTAATCCGAACGCCTCCATCATTTCCTTCACATCTGTATGGTCACCTTCCGCTGGTTCACTCGCCTCTGGATTGCCAGCCTGCCCATCCAACATAGGGTCTGCCCATGCGTAGGAGGAAGTGGGATTGCCAGACATTGGGGGGAATTAATTGTCGCAAGAGTGAGGATGTTATTACACACCTTACCCACTAGTATGATGGGCCTCCCCTCCACCTCTGCCCACATCTTAGTGACCGCAAAATTGAGTCCCTTTCTCACGAGTATACCCACTCTTGCTTTCCGCAAGGGACTAGAACCCCAATATTCAGTTTTCACCCTGGAGTACAAGACCTTACGTTCCTCTCCTCGTATATACTTAGTCTCTTGTAGGAAAAGTACATCTAGGTTTGCACTCTTACATTCTCTACAGACCATTGACCGTTTGGTAGATGAGTTCAGCCCTTTCACATTAAGTGTGCCGGTTCTGAGAAACCCAGATCTATTAGATGCAAACTCAATCGCCATCACCTCTTCTCTGTCCATTTCGCACTTGTGGTGGCCGCATATAACCTCTTCCCAATATCTTCATTGCATTATCACGCATATTAATATAGAAACTTGCTGCCGTCCAATCCCCTCCCCAAACCACTCTATCCGCCCAACCACCCCTTGCAGCGTTTGACCTAACCGGGTTATCCTCACCTTGCCAGTCTCGGACCACCAGTGAGGACCGTGCATCCCACGGTCTCACCTCTGAATACCACATCAAACATTGAGCCCCCTTACTCCCCATACCATCCCACTAAATCGCAAGAAAAAAGATGAACTTTAACATCATTCAAAGAGGTCCAGCCCACTACTCAATTACTGCACCACAAGCCCCTATGTCAGGTATGTCAGTTGATCTTCTCTTATATGTCTAGGGTGCCCCCTTCGGAGCGTCGGAACATTCTGTGAAGTTCAGCTGTAGGCGCATGTTCAAACATCGGCATTGTCTTTGATCTACCGCTTCATTTCAGGACAACCTTGCTTGAGTCATCAGTTGCCTTCGGAACTTTCATGTCCATTCCCCGGTGAGGTCTAGTCTTTGTATTCTCAGAGTTCCGCACTTGGTGAGGCATTCATCCTCCTGTATTTTCTGGATCCTGGGATCCTCCTTCGTCTCGGCCCTTGGATACGCCATTGTCTGTCATTTTTGCGTCCTCCCTGATTCTGATCGTTGGCCTGGTCGCCCACCAAGTCAAATATGCCGGTTCTTACGTCTTTTTCCGTTTTCAGACGGACCGTGCGTCTATCCATTCAAACGTAAGGGAAAAAGGGTAGCCCCAGTGGTATCGGATGCCCCTTTCTTTAAGCCATTTAGTCAGGGGCATGAACATTCTACGCATAGCAAGAGCGAGAGAGGACAGATCTTGGAAAACCGACACTCTGGATGTATCTAGAAGGATTTGTGAGGAGTGCCTGTGCTTCTCAAGAACCCTGTCTTTATCTGCGTAATTATGGAACTGTGCCAGGACTGTTTTGGGTCCACCCGCTGCTCCACCAGCTCTGTGTATCCTGTCGATTTTTGGTTAATCTACTGTATCATCTTCAAACAGGGTTTTCAGAATCGTGTGTAGAGTCTTCTTCAGGTCTTGCTCAGTTTCCCCTTCACTATTTGGTATCCCAAAAATCTGCAGGTTATTCCGCCGTTGGAGTTTCTAAATCGTCCATCTTCTTCTCTGGTTTCTATTTTTGCAATCCTCTGATCCATTTGAGATTCCATGGTATCGAGGGAGGAAAGTTATGTTCTACCCCGTCTAGCCTCTCTTCAAGCTTGTCAATTCTCTGTGTTATCTTGTCAATCTTTCCACCAATGTCTGCTCTCATGCTTTTTAATTCACTGAGTAATGCCGCAACGTCGGCTTTGGTTGCCGCTGCCTCCGATGCCGCCATTGTGGACTCCGAGCAGGAGCCTCCTTCAGTGTGGTGTGTGGACTAGCAATATTTTGCCAATCTGAGACGAGTGTCCATGTGTTACTTGTGTGTGTGGTTTGATGGGTGGTGCACTCTCTGGATTCCCCAGTGTTTCACTTGCCAGCTAGGTCCGTCCAGTGCACTCCCTGCTCATGTACGTTGTTGCAATCTCTGTATGTAGTCGGTTTCTTCACAGAGTGGAGAGTTGTGCTTCCCTCGTCATCCCGGGGCGCAGTTCGGAGGGCACATGCCTCAGTTGTGAGGGCCCAACCCTTCAAACAAAGAGCGCAACGCTGAATCGAGTTGTCCAGTGAGAGTTCTGTTGGGAGGGGATTTAGTGCCACTGAGAGCGGCTGACAAGCAGGGGTTCTGAAGATCCACAGTGGGAACCTTCCTAATGATGGATGGGCACCTTCGGAGTGTGGGCCCTATTGAAGGCCTATGTAAATAACCAGGGGCTGCATATCGCCATTCCAGAGTGACAGGTATGCCGGAGGAGGGTACATGCCCCGAATTCGGGGGGCTAACCCTCGGGGTAGTTCTTGTGTGACCAGCTCCTAAACTCCTATTGCGTCACCTGCAGGTTTCATGTCGTTAGTTGTTCCTGCGGGGTTCGCGGGCGTAGTTATTGCAATATATATATATATATATATATATATATATATATATATATATATATATTCACTGAACCTGCCCCCCCCCCCTAGGAAGAGGGAGCCTCGTCGTCCTGTGTGGTGGTCCCTGCAGCCCCACGGCTAGGCAATCCACGTCTCTCTGCCCATATGCGTTTTAGATTCACCTGGCGTTGGGTCTCGTCGCTCTCCTTAAGGGTGTTACAAGGGTCTCACCGTATGTTTCTGCCTGCTATACACCGACAATGTATTGTAGGGAAGTCCTTGGCGCAATGTCACCTTTGCTATCGTCGGAAGGTGCCCACCTTGACGTGATGTGAAGTGCAGTTAAAGTCAGGGGATGAGGGTGGCTCTAGAATGGTTCCAGGAATAGAGCCCAGTATGCCTTCAGTATCTCTGGATGAGGGTCGGTCGTTCAGGCCTTCAAGTCCTTTCGTGGGCTGTGTAGTGATACTACCCACTGATGGAGTATTGGTTAATGTTCCGGGGGCTCTCTGCGCACTTGTGCTTTTCCTAGAGGGTATGGTGCCTAATTAGATTACGATCCTTTAGTAGGCAGCGGGCCTTCTAGACGTCTCTTGTTGCCGTTGCGGACAAGAAGCCAGAGAGGGATCAGAGCGGGTCACTGGCTGTCTCCCTAGCACCTTGGGGTGTGCGTAGTGCTGCTTCCCAGGCCCTTCTTGCAGTCCGTTAAGAGCGAGCGGAACGGGCTGACTATGTTCCGTGTCAGGCTCTCTGGTGGAGGGGATTCAAAGGGATTCCCAGTGCCCGGGCTGCCAGGTATATTCAGGCAGGACTCGGTGCACGGGTTAGATCCTCTCCGGCTTGTCTCCACTGCTCAGGCCAGGGGAGTAACGTGTCATGCAGGGAGCCGACCGGGAGGCCTCAATGTCAGAGGGTGGCTGAAGAAAAGTCTGGGGTCCGGGGCACAGGGTTCGCGCCTGATCGCTGGGCTGCTGTGCGTCCCTCCTATGGTGGGTCACCCGGTGCAGGCGACTTCCCAATGCAGTAAAAGCGGGGGGGTGGGGGAGGACAAAGCGGCCTACCGGTCCGTTGGGGGGCACTCTGCTGGTTGGCCTCGTCAAGGCCGTGTCCGTCTGCAATCAGTATTCAATATCGGAAAGCAGTGAGGGCAGCTGTGTGAATCCCAAAATCCGGAACTCTGCCCTTGAGTGTCTTCTTCTTCTTAATTATCGGAGGCGTGGGCGGACCCACGCAGGCGCTTCCCCATCCTATAGGATGATGTGCACCGTACCCGCTAATTATTATTTAGCTCCATTTAAACTCACAACTCCTCCCACCTCCCCGTCTGCCTCACAAAATCCAACATCACACTACTCCTCCTCCTGCCTCTCTCCCCATCACCTCCCAGCAAAGGCCTCCCGCTCAGCTCAGCCACACCCATCCCTTGAGTGTCACCACAGCTACAAGCTTCCTCAGGCGGTGCAGGTTTCCTTCTCAGCTTTCAGAGCTTGCAGCAAGGCCTTCATCCAGTCTAACAAGTAAAAAAGTTCCAAGGTATTGGAACACTTACTTTCGAAATCTTTCGTTGCATCATGGTGGCGCAGGACCACTTCCACAGTGTTTTTCTCAGCGAATTCTGCATCGATTCTCTTCGGGTTTTCTGTACCAGGAGGGGGGACTTGTTCTGGGGAGTTTTTATCAGGGTGGGGGTTCTATAAGTGGGGGCTCAACCCACTTATGGGACCTGTGGGGGCAGCGCTCACACGGAGGCAGGAGTCATCTGTCCACCCCCTGGTGGCCAGTTTTTATTAAACCTTTCAATTACGAGAATGTATTATGCTTGGAATTTAAAATAATATGAAATTATTCATGTATCCCGTCGGTTGTTTACACTAGGTGTCATTAAGTCATTTATGGGTTTCTCTTTATATGTACCATTGTCTGCATCTCATTGTCTCTGTTCCATTTTGTTGTTTTCATCCATACTAAAACAAGTACTGTATAACAGGTGGATGCTAGTACTTCGACTACAATTACATCATCCTTTGGAGCTGGTCCAGAGTATGAGGTATGCGTACTGACAGTTCCCTTGAATGAAAGAAAGTAAATCCTAGATAGGATACTATTAGACAGTGGCATTCATATAAATGTGCAGTGTTTTAAACTATTATCATTTCAGTTCGAACGTTACACTTCTTCCTTAATGGAGAATACATTGCAAAATGTTTGAGGGCAACATTACAATCAGTATGTTTTGCACGGTGATCTCTGATCGAGTACACTTGCCATCAGGTGAAATTCGAAATGTATATTTTGACTAAAATGACATACGCGGTTTAGAGGGTATGTATGTAAGCGATGAAAGATTTTAATTTACTATACATTTGACTTTTGTTTTTTTTTAATAAATATTCGATTCAAGGAACGTATACAAGGTGTGGAATTACAAGAGGAGGCACATGGATCAGAGGTGGTAGACCAGTTTGCTGGTGCGGTCATTACAGAGAAGACCATGGTTTCACAGAAAATAAAGAAAACAAGGGTAACACAATTTTGTTTTCTAGAAGTGTTTTGGGCTGGTGTTTTCTTCATAAAATGTTTTTTTATTTAAAGTGCCATCTACTGTATGTGTGATTTACATTGAACATGTTTTTACAACCCATCAGAGATGCTGCTTGCCAAACAGATTTCACCATGGAGCAACTACTATTTGAGGCACAGCGTGGTCCAGTCAATAAGCAGACTCGAGATGCTCATGTCCAATGGTCAGAAACTGAATTGAATGTGACCGGCGAAGCCAGCAAAGTTTTGTTGGACTGTTGCTACAATGTGAGAACTCGACAAGATGAAGATGAAACTGAATATAATCAAGATGCTTTTGAATTCCTCGCTAACCACTTGACACAATCTACACCCACAAAAAAGGTCCA
The DNA here is from genome assembly GCF_040938575.1 of Ambystoma mexicanum. Lineage (NCBI taxonomy): Eukaryota > Metazoa > Chordata > Amphibia > Caudata > Ambystomatidae > Ambystoma > Ambystoma mexicanum. Next base: position 989,562,474 of record NC_090926.1, on the reverse strand, counting down.
CTCAAACAATAGAAGTTGATGGTTTCTCCAATTCGTGTGCAAATAACATAAGCTGAACTAACAGAGACTGAAGCTTCAACGCAATTGAATGAGGAATTTGCTAAAGATCTTGACTACAGTTTGTCTAGTTTAGGCGATTTGTCCACCGGAGCTGAGTCACAAACCACATTCATGCCGGACGATTGGAAAGTTAAGGAGCACAAATACAAAAAAAAAAAAAAAAAAAAAAAAAGAAAATCACAGCTGCTGGTAAAAAAAGAGGGTTCGGAAAATATTTTACAGTGGTCCCAGTCTTTCACCAACCATCTTTGGTGAAGATCCAAAACTAGTGATGGGTCATTGAAAATTCTACTTGAAAAATGGCGCTCATTGATGCACCACTGTTTCAACGTTCACTCATGGACAGAAAACCAACATTTTCACCAATGTGCACATGGACCTTTATCAGAGGAACAGGAACGCAAGAAGAAGTGGTTGGTTCCATCTTTACCTCCACACAAAGCTCTTGAGAAGATTGTGTTTGATAAAACTCTTTCAAGAGACCTGAAGAGACTCACAGAATTCTGTCACACCAGAGATTTGGAGGTGTTCCACGATATGTGCCTAAAGTACAGGCCCAAGAGGTTGCATTTCGACATAGACGTATGCAATCTAGAACATTACTAGCCGTATTAGTGCATAACAAGAATCTAGGCAGAGAAGAATCGAGAACTTGAGGAAACTTGGAATGCTTCATTACACAATGGCCTTGCAAAACGAGGCAAAAAAAATGGGTTACCAAGCCGATATACCAGAAAATGGAATTCGATTTTGTGAAAGATCTCACTTTGACTTTGTTGGCCATGCATACTCATGGAATCGATCCTGATTTTGTTCCTAGGACACATACATTGCCACAAAACATTGCAAACGAATCCTGTCCACCAAAAGCAGATCTCGTTGAACAGTTGACATCCCGGTATAAATGATAAGCAGCGGGGTGTATGTTCCACAATGTTTGTACATTGTACATGAACAATGGAATGCTATTAAACTCGATTTTCAAAGCCATTAAAAGTATTAAGAAGTATTTAATTATGCACAGTTAATCCGGTTTATGAACCATTAGTTTATATCTAGAACTATAACATGCAGGTCTGTGGTTGCTTGGTGTCTGTAAAGCACAACATAGGTGGCCATAGCATCCAACTTGTCTTTTCAAATGTATCCTCTTGGTCAAGAAGTGCCTGTTGTAGGATGCCATACAGTGCAACTCGGTTTTCCTCCTTCCCGCTTTTGGCCAGCTCTTGTGGGCTCTTCACTGATCAGGGTGTGGGAGGTTCAGATGGATATCAGCATGAAAGAAACTGCAAGGTCTGCAGTTGCCTTAGCACGCATGTCTCCAAATAGACAGAATAAATCCGCGTCCCACTAGGGAATGAGACCAGGAGAGTAATTGCAAGGGAACCACATTTTATATAGCAAACAAATGTAGCAAAGAACTCTGCTACCCGAGAGCGCTCTGCCGATCCTTACAAGAACAGTCCATTATAAGTTCTCGAAACGTCACTACTGATGTTTCCCTATAGGTGCATAGTATTATATCAGGTTTGGAGGAAGACATGGATACAGTATATAGATATAGGGACTGGCTTCACAGGATTGGCTGGTGTCTTGGAGATACAGCGGGCCGAACGTGGGTCAGCTGGGCTCCTCTTGGCGGGGTGAAGGTCGGGCAAAGTTACATGGAAACCAACTACAGCTATCTGACTAAGCTAAATAACAAACTTGGCATGCAGGAACTAATGACTGTAAGCAAAACACTGCATGAAAGGGGGCTGTAGGTGTGAAATGGGTGCATTCTGGCCTATATTTTTATGGGGGCATGTGTTAGGGGTCATTTCTTCGGATGCCTTATCAGAAGGGAATATCTTTGATTTGCGGCCTTTGGAGTATTACGATTTCAAACACAGTGGGATAGGTGTTACTTTTACCAAAATATATGACCACTCTATATTAGGTATATGGTAGGTGAATTGGAGGTAGTGTGGGAGTAGGGTCTGGTGACCAGATGCGTTCAAAGGGAATAGGGGGCATGGGTTCAGGGGACCACGGCCTGGTAGGGAGGGGGTGGAGAGGGCAAGAGTCGCTCAGCAGAGCTGGATGGGGCACTAAGGTTGGAGCAGGCCTTGGTCTCACATTCTTGGATGAGCACATTTAGTCAGGGCTCGCTACTTGCAAAAATGAATCGCTGCATTTTCGTGAGAACATGAGATGCGCTTAGCTGACGGAGGTGGTGGGGGCTTGCTGTGTGCAGCGCTGGGAGAAGGAGAGAATAGTGCAGGGCGCGGGATATTTCGTCTCTCCTCCTACATTTTTTAGTGCACATGGAAGGATTTATGATTTGTCATTATCTCACGTTATCCAGAGAGCACATTTCTCCGCGAATCAGGGCGCACGCAGACGTGACAATGGGGAGGACCCTAAAACTGTTGTCATAAAATAACTTAATCACTATCAATATAGAAGAGTCAAAAAGTATCCATGATAGCGCTGCATTGGTGGATGCCAACAACAAATGTGTTTGTTTTTCGAACATATTTCAAATGCCACGTTGGTCGGCCGTGCTAATTGCTCCCATGGAGTGAAGGTCACTGTGTTTGATGTTGCTTGTGTGGAGTTCACACCGACGCGCATTGTACAGTATGTTTTTGATTTGTGGCTTTCCTTCACCAAAACAAAACTTAGCATAGGCGCTCAAAAGAAGGTTCAATTGTTTTTCGTCCTTGGAAGAAAAGGAGGATTCGCTATGGATTGAAAGACGGGGGTGAGTAATACCCGCAAAAATGATAAGGTTCGCCATGTCAAAACTGGACAAAAGAACATGTAATTTAATTTTATGAAAAACGTTGATCTGAGCGGACACTCTGCGTCATGCCAAGAGAATGGAAATACCAAATATGATCTAAGTTTTACTGAAGACGAGTTTATTGACGAACAAGTCAAGGTTTCATTTTCTGACTGTTATTGCTTGATTACATTGTAATGGGTTGTTGGTTGGGGCATATTTTGACGACACGCAAACACAACCTGTATGTATTTGTCTTTGTGCCGGGCACATGGGAAGTCCAGCAACGAAATGGTATGGCAATTCCCTTCTGAACTAGAGAACCTACAGCAACCCCATACACATGTTTCAGCCTTATTGTGCCTCATCAGTGAGGTGGAGATGTGCCTCTCTGAGCACTGTGAGCATGACGTCTACGTCTGGGTTCCCCCAGGTTCCACCAAAACCCAAAGTTCGTTGCTAATATTCCGTTATAATGCTGTCTATGTGATGTTTGAATTCTTCCGGCAGCTTCCGCATCCCATTGCGAGCTAAACATAATCCACAGCACGAGCCTGTCAAGCCCATCGTAGATTCCACCTTTCCACAACGTTTTCTCTGTGTTTCCATTGTTTCTGGTTTGTGTTCATTATTAGGTTAAACCGGGTGCAGAATTAAAGGGTAACTGAATACATTTGAATAAAGAACGGCCAGTGAAATATATTTGTGTTACATTTTCAGCTATATTCTTCCTTCCTTTCTGCGAATGTCATCATTTCCAGAGACCAAGTGATGGTTTCTTCAACAGTCAGTGGCAGATACAACTCAACAGATGTATCACAACTACGCTGATGTGGGACGATAGCCCGGGACCGAAATGCCCTTTGGTGGTACCAGCAACCTGTCATCTTTTAAGGTGGTCTAGCAAGAAGCTGATGCTGAAAGCTTGCGATTCAAGGTGCGTTGAATGCGCTTCTTCTTTTGAAAGGAACACAGTGTGCGTCATGATAAAGATGTGATGATCGAACAGAACAAAATTTTAAATTTGGTTGATAATCAAAATTGGCAGATGTTCTTGGAGCATTGATTGTGAAATAAAAGCACATTATAAATTGCAGAGTATTGGTGTTTCCTTTTAAATTAGTGTTTTCTATTCCGATTTGAGAAATGCTGTGCTGTAAGCGGATGTGTGTGTTGATATTCTGGGTTCTGCGTCAACTGACGTTTATACGTGGGTGATGACTGTGCGCGTGTGGCTACGCTGCCCACTAACGTCATCAAAATAGGTGGAAAGTATCACTAGGAATACTGATGTCAGCTTCAGGGGCAGGGGATATGATTTAGTGCCACAAGGGCAGTTCAACTAGGGCGATGCAGCAACGAATAAGATTAGCACAAGGTGGCCGCGCCACGAAGGCTGATTTCGCATGTGTAAAAGTGAGGAAAACTAAGGTAAGGTGCAAAGGAAATGTTTTTACGATCGATCACAGATTGCTTTAAACCGCATGCGTGAATGTTCGCCGACAATAAATATTTTGAGCACACTATTCCTTTAAGTCATCACTCAGTGGCCCCACTCGTGACACGCTTTTTAAAAACAGTCCTCTTGTCCCCCAAACCTAGAAGTTTTGAGACTGGTTTATTGCAGGGGTTGAGTCAATGTCAGAAAGTAAATGACCAGTTGTTTGGTCACAACTATATACGCATAACAATGAACTGGAGCAAGCTTCAAGCAGGAGAAGTAACCTAAATAAACATACGCAAGTCAACATCATGCATTTGTTTAAACGTGAAAACACGCTGGAACACAGGAAGAACTTCCCGCCCGCTGATCAGTCTCTGGACTAGGAACGGGCATCTAATCAGAAATAGTGGCTGCTCCCAGAATTCAGGGAACAAAGTAGCACAAGAACCCTTCACCCAGAGGCAACTTTACTGATACAACTCGAAAGGTCACACGGAAGAAGGAAAGATACAACTAATAAACCTGAATATCTGAAGAAGATCAGCCACGGCCATTAACAACCCAAACTGTTACTAACAATCAACCCTTTGCATCCACCTTTTTTTTTTTCTTTTTTTTTCTTTTACACAAAGCCACCAGAGCGCTGAGAGACCATGCAAGTGGCACCTGTGTGCAGCATAAAAACTCTTAACTTTAACAGGAAACCGAAAATCTATCTTGGCAAAAATATGCCTAGTGTATTGAATAGCAAACAAATGACACACAGTACCAACTTTCTAGTCGAAGACTAACGGAATTGGCAGATTACTACACTGGAGATTTGGTCACATGTGAATTTCGCAATTTGTGTGTGCATTTTGCAGTGTAGCAGGAGTTTCATTGTGGCGGTCTACCCACCTACACTCCCCCTGTTGTGTAGTGAACCCTCCCGTGTGTATTGCCCCTTTAAGGGGGTGTGTCCCTCCCCTGTGTATTGCTCTTTCAAGAGGGGCATAAAAGGAAGCCCTGCAGACACGTGCAGAACAACGGCTGCAGACTCCACAACGACATGTACTGAGTGTGTCTCTCTTACTGTGGCCGGCAGGCCCAACCTGACCCAGCAGGGCCTGCATGCCATGTTGCCATGGGGTCCACTGCCCAGCCCCCAGTCAGGGGCCCGCCTGAGTTAGCAGGACCAGCCCTGACATCCATCGAGGCATTTAGTCTCCCTATGTGCTGGTGTCCCATAGCACATCCTGGTGGGGCTGGTGCGATGTCCATGGACAGCCCCCACCTTTCCGACCTCTGAGGCGCTGGGCCTCCTGATGCTGGTGTCCCATAGCATCATTCTGGGGCGCTGATGCGATGTCCATGGCCAGCTCTCTCCCCCTAACACCCTCCCTCCTCTCCTTCAATGCTGGGATACTCCCCTGACTGGACAATACATACTTGCCAACCCTACCGATTTAGGCGGTAGGATACCGCTTTTTAAGCAGTCCTACTGCCTACCGACTTTCCTGGCAGAACTACAGATTTTCAGGCCCGTCTGCCTCAGGCCCAGAGCACTGCAGCATCCAAGGGGCGTGACAGCCCATCTCAGATTTTGATTGACCAGGCGCACGCTTCTGTCATCAAGCAAAATCTGAGAGATGGGCCGCGTGACTCCGGCTGGGCTCTGCCCAGCGCACCCTTGGTAGTGTCAGAGCCAGCGTCCGCGTGACGTGATCCTGCAGCGGTGCCTCAGCTAAGTTGAGTCATGTGTCAGTCTGGACGACTCCACTCTCTGTCATAAGGTAAGTCAACTTTTAAACTTGTAGTGTGTCTTCAGTACCCTTATGCATATTATAGCGCTAAAGGCACGCACTTCAGGCGCCGGAATGACTTTGCCCTAATTACCATAGAGTCATTTCTATGTTGAGTATTATTAGGGAAGCGCACCAAAGAGCGTTGTGGTTTAAAAATCAAATAACAGTGACATACGCGTCAGTCACAGAAGGCGCAAAAAACAAAAGGCACACTGCAAAACACACCAAGCACGTTTACAATTTAAATAAACGCTGTCCCCTGTGTGTCAAAAACAAAATGGAAAGGTGCTGCTGCTGAGAATGCTCCAGTGGTGCCAACAATGTATGTTGTGTAATTTCCTGTGATGTCATTGTTATGCTAAGAATTATTTTTGAAACTTGAAAAATCCTACATCTTTTTGGTCACAGAATGTTGTCAAGTATGACAATATAGGGAGGCTTAAGAAGCATTTCACAAGCTGTAACTGTCTTGTTATTACCACAACGCAGCGAAGCTCGACATTTCATCAACTGTAACGAGCCATCATCAGTCGAAGCCTCTCGTTCTTTAATGACAAGTTAAAGATCATGTAATGCCGAGCTTCGTTCCGTTGTGGGTATAGATTAATCACTGTTTATTATTCTGAGAGAAAGCTTTACATCAACAGCGTCCTCAAAGGCAGCCTCGCATTTTAGTGCAAAGCTTTCTCTCAGAAGGAACGGTGTTTTCTCAATTACAGTACCGGAAGCAGCTCGCTCGGTGCTCTGCTACTGTTTTATGTGACACTTTGGAAGAGGGGCCGCAGTGACACTTTGGAAGAGGGGCCGGTGCTCAGGCGCACGGGGGAGGTATTAACGCTTAATGCAGCTAATCAGCGATGAGCCGAACACAGCCGAAGACCAGAGAATGTGGGAAAGGATACCAAATATTACATAACACCACCACCCCCTTTGCGCTTGTTTTCGGTTACCTGCTGTGCCCTACGTGCAATAAGGGCTGCCAGCAAAGTCATGAAGACACAGTCGTGCTGGGCCTCGGCTCAGAGGCTGAGTGAAGTATGTATCCCTGTACTTGAAGCCCGTAGTTTAACAGAAGAACACCAACAGCTCCTATTAGGTCAGCTGATCAAAGACCAACGTCGGCATCTGAGAAACGGACCTTAGCAACGCTGAGCTTCCTCATCACGTGAGTCGCACGTTAAGTTGAGGCGCTGCACGACTGAGCGCTTCAGTAACTCCGAGACTCTACATCACGTGTGTTGCCAAAAGATCGTGCTGGCTGTGGAGGTATCTAGATTTAACAGGTACTTATTTGGAAGGGCCAAGAGATGTGATTTTCTATTGCGCACGTTGAAAATTAGCCCAGGCCCCAGGGCGAAATGGAGACATTAAGTATGATAGCTAAAAGTCTTCGTTTCGTCTTGGGCTTGTTTTGAGTCGCAGGAGCCACATTCTTAAGTGTGCCATGTTAAAACGATGTCCGTGGGAAAGACTGTCATACGGACACTGTTTCAGCCTGGCACACGGGGGAAAGAGCAGGGCTTGCTCGCTGAAGCCCTGCCGGTTCTGTGGGTGACTGGTGGGGAAGTCAAGAGAAGGTGGTTGCTAGTTGGAACAACTCTTCCTCGCAACCACTTACTTCCATGGAGGCTCCTGTATATCCTACTGGCTGGTACATGCCCGCCTTTTTCTATACTTACTTACCTGCCTGCAGGAGAGCCGACTTGTGAATTTCCCGGGGGATGCCCGAATGTAGGAAGTGACCTCACCAGCGGTTATATGACCGCATTTACACCTAGTCGCCAACTTGGTGGGAGGGAGAGGATGGGGGGAGTGCTGAACAGGGGAAACATTGGCTAGCATGTACTGCATATACTAAAGTCAAGTAAGGAGGAGGTTTAAGCCTTCCAGTTCTATTCCATTAGGCCAACACTGCCCCTACTCCACCCTCTATAATCATCCAGGTTGTAGTAGCCCTCCAAAGGCAGAGCAACACAACTAGGATGGGAGAATGAAATGCCGTCCCATCCTGTGAGTGTGTCAAACATCAGAGCGAAGACTGTGTGTGTGCCTCCTACCTTGGGGCACAATCTCACTAATTTGGTGCAAATCTCGCAAGTGGGTGCATGGGAATCCCATGCGTGTGTGGGCTGCAGACCCTGGATCACATGCTCACTTCTTCAGTGTGAAACTCTGGCCAAGGCTCTTTTGGCAAGCATTCTGGATGGGTCTCACACCTTTAAACAGTGTGATCTATTGAGTGGGCACCTCACTCCTTGGAGCATAGTATACCTGTTGCTGGTAATCTCACAACTGAACGTACAGTTTCACTCTTGGTCATCTCAGTGACCCCATGTATATTAATGGAGACAGTCTCCCATCTGGGAAGACAATTATATTTCTGTTAAAACACTCTGAATTGTCACTCCAGTTTTCTCGATCTGTAGATCCATACTCATTCATTGTGTGTGCAGGGGTGATAACTTGTGTCTGAGAGAGCTCATTCTTTCATTAAGGAGAGATAAAGGGGTAACAACCCCCTGTATGTGGGATCAGGCTCATTTTGCCCCATGGCCCCTCACTCCAGAATGAATGAGCAGGTTTTAAGTCCCTGCTGATTCTGCTATCCTACAGGCTCGACCCTTCTATCCCTTGCCCCATCACGGCTTCCAACATCTTGAGCGGCAGCTTATGTACAACAGGCAGCTCGGGACATGCCTGTTGCCAATTGAATGTAGCCAGATCTACTATTTAGACACTGGGAGATTGCTATGAACCACCCACATTGATGGTGAAGAAGCTCTCCACATGCAGAACACAATGGTATAGTGTTGCAGTCCTGCTGAGAAATGACAATTTAGTCTGTTAAATGTAAAGCAGAGTGACTGAGAAGGACACGCACTGTGCAATTAAAATTAAAGCAGTTGTGGTGGGTGGAAGTGCTGCTTCGGTGGCATCAAGAGTATGCATTTCCCTGCGGGGTAGTGTTGGTCATTTCCTATTGAAGTATAGCAGTCCTATTGAGAAGTGCCATTAAAAGTGAAGCTGTCCAGTAGGCTGGATCAGTGCTGCCCCGAAAAGGTGTAGAAGCCTCTGTGAGAAGTGGCAGTACTGTCCCAACGGTGAGAAGTGTAGTATCTTCACATTAACTATGCTTAAGCACTTTGAGTTATTGAATAATGCTGCTACATTCTGAGTAATTCCATCCCTTTAAATATATTATCTCTTGGATAACCACGACAGTGTTGCGTTATTCTGATGATGATGATGATGATGATGATATTGGACTTGTTCAATAGTTCTGGTTCTCTATCATTAAATGTACTTCAGATCTTCAGAGTCTCGGGAGGATAGCTCAGGGGCAACGTGCTTGCCTTGGAAGCAAGACGACATGGAGAAATACAGGTTGGATCCCTCAGTCCGCGCAACACAGGTTCGATCCCTTGGTCCGCGCTTAGAAACCTCTGGGAATTACGTGCATTATAAATAACCATTTAAAATTAAAATAAATAAATGTGCTGAGAAGTGCTGGGGCCTTGTCAATAAGAGTGTAGCAGCTCAATTGAGAAGTGCTGATGTTGAACCTATAAGGGGTATAGGAGTCCCACTAAGATGAAATAGCATTGCCTCAACAAAATCATAATATTACGATTATAGAAGCCCTGTTGCCAAGAGGGGTGCACAGATGTACAAATACATCCAACCCAAATTGATTTTTAGAAATCAATTTTTAGAAAGGCTTGCTTTCCATCTGTGCCTCCATTTCTAAAAATCGCTTTGGGTTGGGGGTACCTCTACATCCGTGCACCCGGGTGCCCAGATGTAGAAGTATACCCAAACCAAGTAGATTTTTAGAAATTGAGGGACAGATGAAAAGCATTGTTTTTTACCGGGCTTTCACCCGGGCCGCCAGAGCACACGGTATGGATGGAACAAAGGGCCATCCATACTGCGTTTCTTCTCTCCGGCCCGGGGGAGGGGGGGCTCAGCCCCGACTTCATTCTGCCGGGGGGTGTCCGGGCCCCAGAGCACCCGCGTACTGGGCACCCCTGCCTGCCGGCCTGGGTGCTTCACAAACCGGTATTCTGAAGTGGCCCCACATCGCCATGTGTCGTGCCATACAAAATGACCACCTATAGAAAAATAAAATTAATAAATCGCCACCCTGCGATGGTTAGGTGTTGAATAAGAAACGCTGCTGCTTCCGCTGTCCAAGACAATCCCCCCCCCCCCTACCCCACCAATGCCTGTCTGTGCGCTTTAGCTTCAGGAATGTTTGGTGCCAAGTTTACCTCACCTTGGGTTGCTTTAATATGTGCGCTTGTGCGGTCGGAGTTGATATGACGGCTTGTGTCTTTTAGCTGGAACACAGCCAGCTTTTAACCAGATGCATGCCCTCGTGACACGTTTTTATAGCACCTTGATGCAAACTGTGCTGTTCTTGCTCCCTTTCGATCTGGTTATGGTGGCTCTACTCTTTTTAAAATGTTTTTATCTCCAGCCTGGTGTTTCTTATCCTGAAATATCGGAACTTGTTAGTCTGAGGGGGGGATAGCTCAAGGGCAACATGTTTGTCTTGGAACCAAGACAATGCAGCGCAACACAGGTTTGGATCCCGCGCTCCTGGAAGTCTCCGCCTTTTGTTTGTTCCATCAAAGTGTCCTTCATGTGGTGATAATTTGATAGTATCAGTCTGAGAAGGGGTGCTCTCCAGGAGGCATTGTGAGACTGCAATCCTGGTGTCCTTTTTGTTAGGATGGTAAGTGCTATTCTGCGATTGCATTGAGTGGCCCTTAAGAGAAATTTGGAGGTGGAGGGGATCTTTAACAGATTTTCATCTGCTCTATATGCCTTTACAGGTTTGTGCAAGTAAGAGCTCTGTATTACCCACCCAATTGTTGCTACTTGAACCATTAGTGCATACTATTACATTTTTCTTCCATGAATGCCTCCTTCCTGATGCTAATCATTTTAGCCCGTCAAATCGGTGCAATACGGGCCTAAATATCATCTGCGCCTTTTTATACAGGTCTTGTGTCGTATATTAAACCTCTAAACGGGATCATCTTGTTTACCTAAAGTCCTGTTATCTTTACACATCTTCCAAAAGATGTGGCTGCCTGTCCTTTCTTCTGTTCTCCTTCCTTAGCTGCAGAGTTTTTGCAACATTTTCAGGCCAGTTTCCACAAATCCAATTGGTCTTTTATGGTGCCCACTGTGGGCAGGTTGATGAGGGCTACTATTGTAGAGGTCTTTTCTTCGGGAAACATCCCGCTGCCTATCGGGCATGGGCAAAAACAGGATCTTCTTTACCCGTTGTTTCCAGGGTAGCAGCATGTTTTATTATTCATTATCAGATCCGGGTTCAGTAGGGGGGGGACTTCACTCCCTAATGGGGAAGTAGTTTTGATTGCAGCCATTTAATGAACTTGTTATGCACAAAGTTTTTAGGCGTTTACAGCAAACATTGGCTCAATGCGTTTTGTTATGTGTTGTAATACCTCTGGCTTTGGTATTTGTAGTGTGGTGTTAGCTGTGGTCAGCTAACAGTTGCTTGGTAGGCATGGAATGTTGCTTGGTGTGAGGTCATGGAACGGGAATGGAATGTTATGTTTCAAGTAGGAAGTTGAATGAGCAGTTGTTCCTGCTGCTGGTTGTGTCTCTGGGGTTTATTTTCTCTCACTAATGCTTATTTGATATCTCACAATGAGATCAGTTTGACAGTGGAATATAGTAAATCTAAATTTGGGAGGAATGAAGTGGATTATTTAGGACACACCCTATCCAAGGGAGGTTATATTCCTAAATTCAAAGCCATGGAAGCAATTGAGAAAGCACCTTACCCAAGTAATGAAGAAGAGTTGCACTAGCCCTAGGGGTTAGCCAAATATTATAATAAATGAATTGAACATTTTGCAGTTATCACTCAACTTTGAGGGAACCTATGAAAAAAGATACCAAGTTTGAATGGATGGATAAGTATAACGATTCTGTTGAGTGTGTAAAAACGAGTACATGTGTAGCTCCCTTACTGGGAGATGTTATTCTGGGCAGGAAATCTATAGTCACTGTAGATGCTGGCTGTAAGGGTTTGGTGTAGTGTTATCACAGAAGCATGGTGATCAAGCGAAAGTGGTGATGTTTGTGTCCAGAGCGGTTACAGGAACTGAGATGAGATATTCAGTGATTGAAAAAGAGTTGCTGGCTTGTTGTGGGGTGCAGAGCATTATAGGTAGTATGTGTGGGGTGACAACATCTTTTATAAGGACTTGATCACAAGCTGCTTGTGGAGTTTCTGACGGTCAATGGTATGACGAGAGCTACAGCGAGAATAGCATGTTTGCGTTTCAGATAATTAGCGTATGATTGTGAGGTGGAATATTTACCTGGCAAGAAGAATTATATTGCTGATTTTCTGTCTCGCATGCCAAGGGAAGAAAATGGGCCAAAGGAGGAGGTTAAGGAAATGGAGGAAAAAGTATGTGGTGTAACAATGGCTTTGAATGAAGACGAATGGAAGATGCAGATCAGGCAGGACGATTTGTTGGGGATCATAAACAAATGTATTGTCAGTGGTTGGCTGGAAAACTAACATGTGGAGGAAAAGTTGGTTGGGTACTACATGGTTAAGGAGGAGTTGTCCATTGTGGTGGATTGGATATTGAGAGGGACGAGGATGGCACCACCAGAAAAAAATGTGGTCACATATTATACAATTGGCACATGAAGGTCATCCAGACATTACGTAACTAAAAAGAAAGTGAAGGATACATTTTGGTGGTCAGCAATGGATATCCAAATTGAAAGAATTCTTCAACAGTGTGTACCATGCAGCAACTGCGATAAGAATATGACCACTAGGTAGTTACCTTTGACGCCTATTCCTGTGCCAGGAGGACCATGGTCAGATTGACCGTTTAGGTCCGTATGAACATTTAGGACAAGGTAATTGTTTTTTGATTATGATGGTTGATAGGTACACGCGTTGGCCTGAGGTGGCTGTTGCAGACAGTGACATCAAGGAAAGTAGTGGAAGTTGTGCTGCAAGAAATATTGAGTATACAGTTGGCTGTGGAGAATGGTCTAAATTGGAAGGATTGTTTAAGTGATTTATTGTGGAGTATAATGGTGACACTGCATAGTACCACTGGTTTGTCGCCTTTCCGACTTATGCGAGACAGAGAACCTAACAGCAAGTAGAATATCAGTGATGGTTTTGTGGCTGATAAAATGTTGAATATGCAGAGGAAGAACAAGGAGTATTATGACCGAGTTCAAAGGCAGGATTAAGAGAGGTGAGGCGATGGATGCTGTGTTGGGTGGTGATTTGATAAAGGTTAAAAGGGCAGAGAATGTGGGAAAGATTTATTTAAGTTCTCTGGTCCCATGAAAGTTGTATAATGTTTTAGGAGTGCTGTCAAAGTGGAGGATGTCATGGTCTGGGATCTTACTAGAGTTGTTAAATGTAAATATGGTGAGGTAGCATTAAAAAGGAGGGAGAGAACATGGAGTCATTGGAGTTATGCGTTATGGAGAGGTGGTGGTGAGAATGGGAGAGTGCAATGACGCTAATGTGAGTTTAAGTTGAGAGGTTGAACGACCGGTGAGATAGGAGTCAATGGTGAAGTGAGGAGGAGTTTAACGGGTAGGAGTTTATCAAAGAAATTCAAGGATTTCGTCGTATATAAAAAAAATGAACAATATGTGGTTTTTGGCTCAGAGAACAAAATATGTCCTTGTTAATTTTCCATGATGTTATTTTATTTGTTTTTTTAGTATTTTTGGGATGGGGATGTGCAGTATGTTGGTGGCCATGGAATGTTGCTGGCTGTGAGGTAATGGAATGTAATTGGAATGTTATGGTTTAATTGGCAGTTAAATGAGCAGTTGTTCCTGCTTCTGGTTGGATGTCGACAGAGTGGTGTCCGTGGGGTTTATTTACTCTCACTAATGCTTATTTGATATATCCCAATATACACTGGAGAATCTTCCTGGAGTGTTTGATCCTTGCATACCTCAGTATTTCCTCAGCTAAGTGATGACTGGGAAGCAAAAAGTGGGGTGAAGAGGATCACGCTCTAATTAAAGGTAATGTTCATTACTCGGATGAGTCCTCCTTTCCTCGTCACCACCATAGAAGAGGTGTAGACAAAGATTGTGCTATGCATGGTGAGGTTGCAAATACGTGGATACATTTGAAATCCAATATCCATTACTTGTACTAGCATTTGTGGTAAACTGCGAGCCTCCCAGCTTGGTGCCTGTAGGGGGGAGGCCATTGAGTGTGCAGGAAGAAATGGGTTTGGGTAGCAATGTCAAGGACTGTATTATTGGGGTGGGTGAGACAACTTTTTCCTTGGTGAATCTGACTACCAAGTAGATTGTGTCCCAACGGTCTTGGCATCAATCTTCATGGTGTTGAGGGAGCTTTAGCTGGTTATTGAAGTAAACGCAGTGACGGGATGCTGTGAGTGGGGACCATGTAGTTGGGAGGGGGGGCAGGGGGCATGGGCTTGGGCGAGGTAAGGTGTTGGGGTAGTCTTGGAAGAAGTAGATTCGCAAATGTCTGATCTCTGTGGGGAAGAGGCGTAGTGGAGAAATCTCACTTTGAGTTACTTTGAAATGGGGGCAGAGAGTAATGGGTGACACAGAAAAGTAGATGTTATGGTCCTAGGTATTAATGAGGTATTAATACAATCAGGCAGTGATGCTCAGAGTGGCCAGAGACTTGCAAGTCTTCCGAGGTCATCAGCGTTAAGGTGGCTGTGTGGTCAAATGGGGTCGTAATTAAGAGGCAATCGTGCTGGCTTTAATATATCAAGCTGGTGATCTGGGATGCCAGATTTAAGGAGTTGTTCTTTTGAAGTCCATGTTTAAGAAGGTAGTTAAGGCAGTTAAGTGGCGAGTTATTTAGGTAAGTGGATGATGCAGAGCCTTTTAATTGTTTTCAAGAACAGGGGAAGACTGGGTAGCGTTTGGAAGTAACTATTGAAAATATGGAGTGTTAAACAAGTAAGCTCAAATGAAGAGTGTAGAAAGTGCTCCAGATAAGATTTTGCTGTGGGAGTATTTTACTGCCTATTTTTAAACTTTGAGAGTAAATGTGATTTTTAAGAGAGTAAAAATGACTCTTCTCCTTTGCAAGAGAGTAAAATGTATGCAACACCTTGCCGACGTGTGCAAAACCAGCATGGAAATCATTACTGCGCAGCAGCTTTCTGCATTGCGACAGAATACACTTCTCATTATTCTAATGTACGTCTGTATATATTTAAATGCTGAAAACACAAACATCTAGCCAATTACACAGTAAAGCAAGCATGAAATGTATTGTGTGTTTTGAGGTGCGTTTGCAAAATTGTCTTTTGATGTTTAATGAAAGGCATTTTCTGGAGTACTACCTGATGGTATGCCAATGTTATGATACAACAGTGCAGGGAGGCAAGGACTCCATGCTAAATTCTATACCTAATCTCATGGTCAAATGGTTATTTATATAGTGCTTTTGGCAAAGCGTTGTACATAGAACATATTTATAACAAATATCACCAAACCGAAGTCGGTACTCCTTTATCGACCTCGAAAGCATGAAGGGCTTTCCTTGCCAGGATTGGAACCTGCAACCTACAGACTGCAGCAACAAGTGCTCAACTGGCTGGGCTAACCTTTTGGCTAACATACTTCAGAGGTTGGCGAACTGAATATCGACTGAGGTATAATAATCAAAGTGCCTAGATGTTGGACGAATCATATATGAAGCACTAAACACAGTTAAATACCTATCTGAATTATCACAGGGACCGATTTTGCTGAGTTTCTTTTTCAATTACAAATGTAACTTTAATTTGTTTTTGAACAGCGCTTGCGCTGCCTGGAGCGTCAGTCAGTCAGGTTTTGGATGTTTTAATTGTAGTCATGAAGATCTGAGAGGCTCTAACATCTGGGATTGGTGTAATGACGCTGACCCTTGAGCAAAGACTTTGCTGCCATTGGCCATTTATAATAATGTACCCCATTGACTGCAATGTTGAATGGATGTAAACTGGACCGTGCATAGTTATCATTTTAAACACTGTTTTTATAATTGGTGTAAATTAAATAAGTGTAAAAATGATCTGCCTCTGCGTGATTATGCACATAGCACCGGAACTCTGAAAAATACAATTGTGTAATACTGGTTTGCTTTCACTACAAAATATTAATTCTCGATTGCATCTTAGTTTTCTATCTTATTAATTATACAATCCTAAAATGCTATGAAAATAAATATGCACAGTGCTTCTGTTTGCTCCACACACACCACAGCAGAAGCTTAATGGAAAGAAACCATTACTTTAATCATAGTGTGCAGTTTCCTTTTTTGAAAGGCTTCAGAAAAATAGATTCTGTTTCAGAGACTTTTATCCATGGCTGAAATTACATCCATGTAGATAAAAATCAAAAGAAGTCTTCTGTTTCTGTCAAGTAACCTGACCTTTGCACTGCCCTCTGCTCTAAACCTGTGTGTAAATGTACACAGGAAAATAATAAAGCGGTTGTATTTCCAAGATTTTTATGCGTAAAAAGGCCTCGTACGCACCTTATCTGGAGGCCTGGGTGCAGAATATGTAATAATTTTTCAAAATAAGTAAACAAAAAATAAAGCATTGACTCAGTGTTGCAGGGAGAAAGGGAAGGTAAAAGGTACTTGTTGGCAAACCATTAGTATGGAGTATCTCCCCTGTTAATACTGCCCTGGTTGGCAAACCATTAGTATGGAGTATCTCCCCTGTTAATACTGCCCTGGTTATTTTGTTTTAGAAATCAAGATTTTATATAGAAGCCCAATTAAATGAAGCGGGCATTGATATTCTTGAATCTGGTTCAGTGTATTTAACAATAGTTTTATCCTGTTGTGGTCGATAGAGTTCGGCTGATTTGGGTATTACTAGTAACGCATTATTTACAGTGCTTCAAAGATGAACAAAATGCAGTAGCAGGCACTTTATAAAGCCAGTTATTAGTTGATCAGTAATTGTACTACCAAGGTAACACTGTTTTTTCAAGGTGCAATAGACTTCTTTCTGTTCTTTCTAACCTTCCAATTTTTGATTTCATGACCACTTTCTTTCCTTCGAATCACACAATCAGGAATGAGGAAAAAAGTGAATGCCAAGCCCAAAAACCTGGATGATCAGGAAATCCCATTCAAGTTGCGTGAGATCATGAAGCTCCAAAAAGAGATGAGCCAGCCAAAGAAGAAAAGGAAACGAAAAGCTGGTTAGTTTTTGCGCCTTTTCTCCCCTGCATGATATGCTAAAACTCGGCTACTGCCACCATTTATTTAAACTTTGATGTGTCCACTGAAATAGAAAGGTGATGGCTGTCATTGGCTGCATCCCTAAATATGCTCTCCCAGCACCCTGCAAACACGAGAAGGTGTTTCGTACACCCGGTGCACATGTTACCCCCTCACGTTAGCGACGGTGTGTCTGGACTGATCAAAACGTGTGTGTTTGTATACTAATGTTGGTCTTGTAGTGGGTATTTGAAAAAGTCCCGTCTTTTAATTGAATCTTGCATCCATTCGGTATCTAGATGTTTAATGGATCCAAAGAGGTCTATTGCGAAGTGATGCTCATTCGACGTGGTGTTATTATTAGTCTTTTTATTTTATTTTTGTAATGCTTCTTTTAGAGAACAAATATAAGGCAAGTCAAAGGCCTGAAGTGCCTTTCCAGCCCTTGAATATCATGGTGCCAAAATTCAAGAAAAAGAAGACCGAGTCTGTTCACCACTTCATCCAGCATATGGATAATGTGGCGAAGCACGTCATGTTCCTGACCAATAACCAGCCTGTGCGGGAGCCTGAAAAGCTTGAGCCATTGGAGGAGGAGTCAGCGAAGACCAAACCCAAAAAAGAGTATGTCTGAACATGTTTATGTAATCTTTACAGGTTGTTTGAGATTGTGAAGTCTGTACTGTTTTTCCTTTGTAGTTAAGTACCAAATAATGCGGGTGCAAAGAAACCCCCTGACAAAAAATCAATGCAGTGCTTGTATATGTTCTAATAAGTAAAGTTCTGAACAAAATACATTTATTTAGGTGTTTTATGCAGTGCTACCTGTTCTCTTGCATACATACAGTGTCATGTTGCAATATCTCTATACTTGATTAGCTTTCGCTAACGGTAGAGCTCCCAACTTTATTTGGAATAGTGCAAGTGTGTACAGATTCATTTTTCCAAGATCACATGGCTTTTTGGAGAGCAGGTTTTGAAGGAGGTCGCCCTCCCCTGGGTACTCGCTCTAGTAAACCAAGCTGTCGGGCCTATCCACATATATTGATGGCTGAAGCTAGGCAGGTTAGGTAACTGCTCCCTAGTGGCTCTACAGGAGAGCTGTGTTGACTAGCTCTGTTTGCAGCTGGGAGCATTAATGATACAGCACGCAGAACTTTGGATTTTTCACACAGGATTGGACTTCATTGTGAATGTGGTAGAAGCGGTCGAAGCAAATACATTCTGGAGGTGGCTCTTTGAGCCTCTTTTGGACTTAAGAAGTAGGGTAAGATGCATCATGCCATAATGAGCTATGGCATTAGAACAATGCACAACGTGGTAGGATAGGAATAATGATGCGGGTGCCACTATGCTGTATTACCTCATTAATATAGGCTTGTACTTTGTTATACAGTGCACTGCTTATATGAATAAGAGGCAGAGTAAGCACAGGCAATGGCCAAATAGGGAGCACTCCTACTCTGCTGAATTACCTGTGCCAAAGCTTTAGTGAGGCGGCACCTTCATTGCAATGCATGCATCATTTGGATTTGCGCCTGAATGAGTTGGGTAGATTTGTGCTTTGTAGATTACCTGTGTGTGTGCACCACCTTAACTTCACTCCCCCCTGTTGCGCAGCCTTTGCCTACGATGGTGACATCCCTAATATTATTATGACATCACTGGTGACATCACTAATTATATTGCAACACTAACTGGTCATGACCAGTGGCCACAGCCTTTAGCTGTGCCCACAGCCTTTAGCTGTGCCCACTGTATATTGTAAAACATTAAGGAGGCATTTGCCATGGCCTATGGCTAGTGGCCACTGCCTTCGGTTGTGCCTCTTACTACTTTTAACGCATTAAGGGACCAGGGGTTACTAGCCATGGCTTTCGGCCATGGCCAGTGGCCATAGGTTTCGGCCGTGTCCACTGTATATTTTAAAACACTTAACACTAATCATGGTATTGGTCTATGGCCAGTGGCCAAGCCCTTAGCCGTGCCCACTATAGATTTTACAACCCTAACTGGACAGTAGCAATGGTCATTGGTTATGCCCACTGTATAACACATTAATGTGCCATTAGCTATGGACTTAATCCATTGCCATTGGTGCTGTCTTTGGCTGTGCCCACTGTGTATTTCGCAACACTAACCAGCCACTAGCCATGGGGTGAGGGGAATGGCATAGTTGAAGTTTGGGGAACTAGGAGGGTGGGGGAGGAGAGGAAGGGTTCCATGTAGGGGTTTTAAAGTTAAAAATGCACAGATACGGATCAAGAGGACGCATAAGAACTCTTTGGGACATTTATACAATACGTACCTAATAGTCGGCACTGTTACAAATGGCGAAGAAGGATACGAACGGGGATCACATTAAGCTGGAATGTACGAGGATTGGGGATACCAGTGAAAAGGAGGAAAATAATGGCGTACATGAACAGACTGGATGCCAAATTGTGTACCTTCAGGAGACCCATCTATTGGGATATCAAGCAGAAAAGATAGCGCCCGGGTGGGGCAAACATTGCTTCTACACGACGTTTTCTAACACTGATACACATACCATTTATCCACTACAGTACGGAAAGCGACCCTGAGGGATGCTACCTAATGGTATATGGGAGGCTAGCGGAAGAAGAGGTACTGCTCTTGAATCTATATGGTCCGAATATAGACGACCCAATGTTTTGCTCCGAGCTGTTTAAGAAATGTGCCAAATACGCTACAGCCCAGATACTTTCCGGGGGCGACTTCAATACGATTCTAGACACTCGTCTGGACCGTACATCCAGTACCCCTAGAACGCTTACTAATGTAGCCCACATGATACACAATCCCATAAGAGACCTGGGACTCCGCGATGTGTGACGCTCTCTGAATGGCACACAACTTGCTTACACGTTTTGACTCGTCTGTGCATGATATGCACTTGAGGATTGATATCTGGCTACTATCACAGAGGGCTCTGGGCTGGGTAACCAAAGCCACAATGCTTCCTAGAACAATGTCAGACCATTCCCCAATTTTGATAAACATGCAAATCCCTAAAGTCGCACCACAGAGGTCCCCATGGAGGTTCAAGGCAACAGCATTGGTAGACCATGTGTATAAGAGCAGCCTGGCCGAGCACATCAATGAATACTTCGAGCACAATGATGGCACAGTGGAGAGTCGGGCGACCCTATGGCAGGCCTTTAAAGTGTATATAAGAGGCATTGCCATGTCCACGGAATTTGGGGTACTTTAAAGATATCCGCAGAGTACTGAAAAGACTGGAAGAGGAGATTGGCAAATTACAGAAACAGTACGTCACAGACCCCAGACCACAAACTTAACTAGATAAGACCCAACTAGAGGAGTACAGGGCAGCAGCGGACCGAGATATCCGCTATTTCGACAAACCTGCCGCTGTGAGGCGATATGGCGAGCAGGAACAGCCAGGCAGGCTCCTGGCAAAGTTGGTGAGGGGGGAGCGAGGAAACACTGTTATCCCCTGCATAACACGGCCTGATGGGTTAGTAGTGACAGACCAGAAAAAGAGAGAACGTTTTTTACGATTTCTACTCCCAGCTGTATTTCCCCTAGAGTGCGGCTACGGAAGAGGAGATGGATAACTACTTAACAAACATACCCACCACACTTGTGTCTACCGGGATGAAAGAAGCATTAGAAACCCTAATTACACAAGCTGAGATAGCAGAATCCATTAAGGGCCCGATTCATGCAATGTTTTCCTATGGGATTGTGCTATTATAAAACACTTCCATGAATCAGTCCCTAAATCTTTGCCAAACGGTAAGGCACCAGGCTCCGACGGCCTTGGGGCCGGGTTTTATAAAGAATTCATGGAAACCCTGGTACCGAAGCCCATGACACAGGCAAGATCCCTGAGACAACCCGAGAGGCGATGATAACGCTATTGCTTAAACCAGGGAAAAGTCCAGAGGACTGTGGTTCCAACAGACTGCTCTCGTTGATGAACACAGACGCAAAATCCTTGCCACACGCTTGACCCCCCTGATGCCACATATGGTCCACGAGGACCAAGCAGGCTTTATACCGGGCAGGTCTACAGTGACAAATCGGTCCAGAGGGACATGCAAGGGTTGGCACTGGCTTTAGACATGCAAAAGGCCTTCGACGCAGTCTGTTGGCCCTTCCTATTCAGGGTCTTGCATAATTACAGGTTCGGGCCCAATTTCATAAAATGGGTTATAATGCTGTACACACAACAATACGCAAGAGTGTGCGTCAATGGGACACTATCGGAGATATTCCATCTTGAGGGTGGCACACGACAGGGCTGTCCGCTGTCACCCCTTTTGTTCGCTTTAGTTATAGAACCGTTAGTTTACGTATTAAGGTCCAGTTACAGTAGGGTTGGGATCCTGCTAATAGACAAAATGGAGATTATCACGTTATGCTGATGATATGATGTTATACTTGAGGAACCCCGAACGTAATACGGGGAAAGCACTGGGTGCTGTTAAAAATTCAGGGAGTACTCCGGTCTAAAGTTAAATTCAGCCACATCTGAGATCTTCCCCCTTACAGAAGCTACCTTTAAAACCCACAGAACTCCATGGCCTGCAGTGGAACCCCAACCAATTGATACTTGGGTCTGCAGGTGGCGTGGACAGCACAACTCACCTATACTTTAAACTATGAGACACTCGCGGTAGCACTCTGCACTAAACTTGAGCGATGGCGATCTGTACCGATCTCCCTCATGAGTAGGCTTGCACTAGTTAAGATGATAGTTCTACCCACATTAGTTTATTTATTTAGTACTGTACCTGTGTGGCCGGGCAGATCCTTTTTCTCAAATTTAGGGGGCATGCGCAACATTTGTGTGGAATGGGCAATTTAGAGTAGGTTGGCGGAAACTTACCGACCTATATTTACAGGGCGTGGCTGGCTGCGCCCAGGTAAGAATTATATTAGCTGGCAGCACAGGCACAATATGCAACGCAATGGTCGGGCGCCTACCTACAGGCACAGCACAGAACCACTGAAATGCACGATAGAAACTCAGTGAAACTCCTACATAAAGCAGCAGAAGCACATCCCAGATATAATAACACTACTGATCCTACATTGGTAACATGCACTGCCTGGGCCAGAATATCAGGGAAACTTAGACAAGAAGTTTTATATCATCCAAATGTTCCATTGTGGCAAGCACTCTACATTCCCCCGACACAAGACACAAAAATAGCTACACACTGGAAAAGTAAGGGTATCAACCGCTTCAGAGACCTATTCCAGATTAAACAATTCATAGCCTGGGAGGAAGCCAAGGGGATAGTAGGAACCACTCCACTACATAAACTGTACTACCTGTGCATGAGATCAGCCATGGCGAAGGCTTGGGGTGTATTCCCGGCCAAACCTACAATACATTTGGGTCTGGGATACATATTTACAGCAGGGACTACTAAAACATCAGCTAAAGGGAAGTGGGAACGGGATCTAGGCCACACCATCACTGATTACAATGGACACAGTTTTGTGGACTAACGAAAAACATCTCATGCAATTCACGATACCGGCTAATGCATTATAAAATTATACATAGAACGCATTATACACCGGCTAGACTTAGTATATTTCCCTCAACGGATGGTAAACGTCCCAGGTGCAGAAGTGAAAACAGATGGTGAAATGCATCTATGGGTATGCACTCGTTTAACAGCGTTCTGGGCGGAGGTGTGGTACATTGGATGTCATGTCAGAATAACCTATAGAATGGTGCCCTACGATGTGCCTATTTGGGGTGGTGGGGAAAAAGAATCCTACATGGTGTAAATTGCTCAACCTCAGCCTGTTGCTGGCAAAACAAGTAAGTAATTTTGATGAAGTGGAAAAGCATGGAACCACCCACACAAAATGACTGGGAGGAAGACCTGTTATGGGCAAACGATTGTGAGGAAATGTATGCCGAACTATTACCCACAGAGTCGCTCCAGAGACGTATGGGGCAGATTGAAGCAATACCTCTCTGACAAAGGCATGGAAGAGACGGGTTCCGACATAACTTAGTTCTATGTACAAAATGTTACCTAGAAATGTAATGCTAAACAATGATGTGTATAATGCAGAAATGGAAGACATGATGATGTAGTTCAAATACAATTTAAAAAAAAAAAAACTCCCCTGAAGGCCTCCTCACCTCCCTTGCCCCCCCCCCCCCACAACACTCACGGTTTGTGACGCAGTTTGCTATGAAATGTCAGCTCATCGTGGCTATTCTGTCTGTTAGGCGAGTTTACAGAGAAGCTTTGTTGCAAACTCGGTCCCTAGACCCCCTCCACGCCCACATTTTACTTGGTGCACTCTTGCTCCCCCCCCCCCCCCCCCATCTATAGCCTGATGACATTTGCATGTTTCTGACCTGCAAAAGCTTTTTTTCTGCATTTAATTTTGCTGGTAGCTTGGCTAGAGCCGCGTCATTCATTTGAATTGAGGGAAAAAAAGATGACGGCTGCTTCATTTATGAACACCGGTTTTTTTGGCAATTTACCCAAGATATAGTTAATCTATTTTGGAGAAGGTGGCCACCCCTTTCCATCAAATATTTTTTCAAACGGCTGAACAGAATAACTATAGCTCAAGGATAGAAAGTCAATGCTTCGTGCCCAAGTTGTTTCGGACCTGGTCCAAATCCATCCAGCAATATGGGCTGTGCTGTCTGGCAAAAAATTCCCATTTTTGTCTATGGGAAAATAAATGGGTAGAAGGCCAAAACTGGGTATTTTGAATCTCCCTCTGGGGCAGGGGTGTAGCTAGTAATCTTCAGAATTTCGACCAAATCCGTTGCACTTGTCAAGTTATTGGCCATTCAATTAGTTTGACTCACCCCGCCCCTATATAATATATGCATTATAGCCGTATTGTATTGTGTGATGTACTTTGAGGCATGTTATAGACTTTTTGTTTTATGATTCCAATGCTAAAAATGAAAGCCTGGTACTGATTGTGCCGGCCTGGTTAACAGTGTATCATAATAACGTGCACTGTTCTAAAAGCTCATTAAAGCTTACCCATCTCCTACATACAGGTTTGATAGGCGCCGGGAGGTGAAGATGTTAAAGAAGAAGGCCGGAAAAAAGGTGGATCAACTGGAGAAAGAGATGTTTCAAGGTAAAGTCTTTGCCATAAGACCCGACTCAAAAGGTCTTGGTCTTGGGAGAATTTGAGTACTATTCACTAGTAGGTTCACATGTCAGCTGTCCCCAAAGAGCCTGATTGCTCCTGGCTAGTTGCCTCTGGCTTCTTTGTGTACCACAAGCAGCATAGAATATGTTGGAGACCTTCTATGAAGTTGGTTAATTAGGTTTCATCTTGTAGCCAGAGAGAGGGTTAATTTCACAGTGCAAAATTGGGAGCTGGGTGATCTTGATGATTATGGACTCTAAAGCAAATTTCTACTTAAAGGATGGATGTCCAGTGGGACAAGGGTCTTTCCTCTTTGAGAAGGGGAAAATCCTAATATATTTTTTAATATGCATTCAGTCTACTTTCCAGGGAGATTTTGTTTCATATGGGGAATGAGGGGGATTTCAGGATTTCAGCTAACGTGTAAAGAACTGTTTAGAGTTAACAGCACTCACGTTTTCATGTAATGCATTTCTGTCGTGCACCAAGACCCGAAGGGGTGACTGCTTTTAAAATCACAATTAACATGTCAGTTTAAAAACAAAAAAATATATTTTTTAATTTAGTTATCTGGCTTTAAATCAAGAGTTGTATTCAAATTATGGCTTTATAGGCACAATCTGTCAAGGCGACAGATGTTTTGTGGTTACTGAAAAGCCATTTAAACCACTCGTATAAGTTGTATGATTCAAAAATACTCAGGCTAGAGACAGCGCCAAATCCACTTTTGAAAAATGTTTTTAATTAATGTTGCCCTTTCTAGACATGTGTTTCGGCTAAAACTATTAGCCTTGCTCAAATATGGGCTTTAATGTTAAAGTAACGAAACCAGAATTGAAAAATATTGAATATTAGGAAAACAGAAGGTGGAAAGATGAAAATGGGATATGAGGTAAATAAAATAGATTAGCAAAATTTTACACAATAAACAAACCATTTGGTCGAAATCCTAAAAGAGGTAGTCACAGAGAGTCAAGGGTTGGTGAAGGGTAGGATTCATGGGGTAAAAAGGGGAGAAAAAGGACAAATCTACAAACATTATATCAGACGGAAAGAAAAAGAGATAAAGAAAAATGGTTCATTAGCCCCAATACTTTTTTAAAATATGATTTCACAATTTTTAGTTAGCCATTCCATAAAACCATCCAGTTGTTGTTACCTGTATGACTGTAAATTCTCAGAAATTAGTATTGGTTCAGTTTCATGAATAAATGGGTTCAATCCCTAATGAAAGAAAAATATATATACGTACAATGTTCAGTGATTAATTTCTATGGTAAAAACGGATTCTATGCTTTTAGAAGAATCGGTGTGTATGGGATGGTGCACAACGTGTTTATTTGCCAGACTTTCGATTCCAAAAATTGCGGTTCTACTAAATGTGGTCTCAATCTAGTGCCATGGCCAAAGACTGAGAGCATTTGATAGTTTTTAAAAGTAGCGCTGGTTTAATCTTCTTCATTACAGTACTAAGTCATTATATTGAGAAACACTCTAGGTCTTTGAGCCAATTATTATACTTAATAATCTGTCTAGTGCGTTCCAGTGAGTTGATACGCACACGCATACATGGTAGGCACCACTTCTATTCCGCAGATTCATACTTGTCTCATTAGATTATCATGATCATGTTCGGGGATCTAAATTCAAACATTTGGTCATTGCGCGTACCATCATTCACGTAGTATGCATCCGCATCTATGGTTCAGGAGAGAACATACATTTGCTACACAATTAATTTGCAGGCTTTCGCAAATCCCTGCGAGTAGTACTTTCAAGCCGGTCTCTTACCTGCACGATTGTCTTGAGGCGCTCTCGCGCTCAGCTTCATTCTGTGAAGGCGCCGTGCGGCGTCTAAATTAAAACATTGGTTGTTTCCATCATCGTCACGGTGACAAGCGATCCTCTTATTATTTCCACTACGGGCGCCGCGGTGGGCGCCATCTTTTGGGAACTGTTATACCGTGATAGCTATACTTAGTGACTGTCAATGCCCAATTTACTGATATTTACATGCGAGTGAATGGTGCTATGTATGATCATTTTTCGTGAATTATTAGATGCACAAATTGCATATCATTATTTCTGATACTATAAAAATCGTACATACAGTATTGAAAAACCGTTGCATTTTTTTTCTTTAAAGTGATATGCTGTTAGAGAAGACCCTTGTTATCAGTATGTATTACTATTTCTCTAGACGTAGAGCGTCCTAATCTATATTTTAATTGGTATGTCCCTATTATGCGCAGTATTTGAGGATACTTGGTTGTAATTCAATTTTGACTGGGATCTCAGTAGTTACTGCAATGTTCTAAGTACCCACTGAATTTATATGTATGGGCCTCAGCATTGATGTGCATAGTTGGGGTAATGTTTATGTGCCACAGTGGTTAACAAATGCAAATAATTGTTGAACCATTAATTAGCACTAATGGTGATACCAGAGAGCCACGTACAGTTTACAGCAAGGCCTTCGGCTGACAGTTCGACAGCAGGGCAATCGGCTGAAACATCGACATCGCCCGATGAGACAATCACGGAGCCCCCAGCATACGAACTATTGTCAGAAGAAACATTGAGAACCAAGTTGTCATGCAGAAAAAGATCCAATTATATTTCGTCCAAATCGTCAGAACTCCTTGCTGAAATCCCACAGCAGTACAAGCTTTTCTCATCTGCAGAGACATTTTTTGCATCATTTCTAGCACCAGGTGTTCAAGCAAGGACAAACGCGAAATGGCTGCAGATAACACGCTGGGAGCTCATCCATTTGGCTAACGACACTGAAGAAGGATTCAACATCATAAAAATAGAGCTCCGTGCACTGCGCCTGATGACGATGCAAAACAGATATGTCTTAGATCTTATCACGGCGATGGACGGCGGTGTTTCCAAAAAAATTGGGGGGGCGTGTTGCACGTTCGTACCAACTTCAGATGCTGATAACGGGACACTGTCACACGTGATAACAGCAGTGCATAATTTAGGAGAAAGGATGAGAACAGAAGGTGGAGCAGACAACACGTGGTTCGACAATCTGTTCAGCTGGATACCATCATGGGTGAACATAGCAGTGAAGATACTCATTCCCATTATTGTCTTTCTTCTCCTAATATTCTGTGTGTGCCAATTGGGACTAAGATGCTGTGAAAATAATATGCATAATTCAGCGATGATGATGGTAACAGTGGGCCGACAGACAACGGTGGCTACCATGATAGATGCCCAAGTACAAACTGGAGAATACACCACACCGCAGTATAGAATGACTGCCATCTATAGGCAGTATGGGGACGTGGTCGATAGTCTACATCACACTACCATTAAAGAACCTGCTGTGGTATAACGAGGTTTGGATAGATTTAGATGGGGATGGTGGGATAGACTTAATGGTCACCCCAGAAGAATACGCAAGAAGAGGTAACAGCTTAAGAAGTGTGTGCAAAGCATGGATGCCAATAAAGGGTACACCCGCTTGGGATGAGGCTGTGGCTGAAGCTGAGCGCTACCGAAGGGAGAACGGAAAGGACGAGATAAATAGTTTGTTACTTTGGATGTAACGAAAGGGGGGAATGTATGGGAGTGATGGGTCCTCAGGCCCCCTCGCGCCGTACACTCCTCAGTACAAGGCTTGGACCATGTGCCTCCGGTAGTGGGATTGCCCCTTGCCCTTATGTAAAGTTAACCACGGTTGGCCGCTACATAGATGGGACTACTGAGTAGGACACGGGGCATCCATCTTTTGTGCCCCCTTTCGACTCCCATCTTGGGTAAACGGGCCTCACTGCGATAGTACAGCAATGCTCGGCTCCCCTTCCACCGCAGCAGCCAAGGACAGAGACGCACACAAGGCGCGCAGGCAGCTGGCTGGCCCCCACCCTTGCACTCCCCCTGCGAAGGAAAGCTTTGTGCTCCCATTCTCGCGCAGAAGCCGGAGAAAGTTGCGACAACCAATATGATACAGTTTTCTTCCTCTGAGATCACTGCTAGCATGTGAACCAGCATGTGAACCAGGATGTGAACCAGGATGAGCTAAGCACTTTCTGCTTGTTCGCCCCCATAAACGTGCAAGCCACCCACCCCCATTTAGAACAATATATTGCCATCCTGACCCTGCGCTCCCTGTAAGGTATTTCTTTCAAGTGCCAGACCCTCGCCTGTGCTGCGAAACCCACCCAACACACCCACTACTAACTTTAAGCATTTTACTACCCTATATGTTTTTTCTCATACTAATAGGTTTGAAGTTTAGGAGATATGTGAAACACAGCTTGATTCTTTTTACATGCACAATAAAGGTCAATTCCTCTAATTAATGCCACGAATGACCCAATTGTACTGACAATAATTATTATGCGTAACTTGTGTAGAAATATGAAAAGTAGCATACAATGTTTTAGATAATTTGTTATTTAGTGTTTTTCGAATGCAACATATTAGCTTAGGTAGTGACCACAGTGACCGGACCCTGACCTGCGTGGAGCACAAGATATTTGACGTCCGTCATCTCGTCAGCCACTCAGCCAACCAGAAGGAAGAGATGCCACCCACACCTACAGCACCAAACCGCCTGGCCAATCGGGTCCATTTAGCATTTTTTGTTAGTTACTTTAATTGATATATATCCGAGTATGATGTAAATGTTTGGCGAGGGTTTTTTTGGGTTGTTTTTCTAGCTGGAGAAATAAACCATCCTTTGAACTCTTGCAGCCGGGTCTCCGTGCCTCCTTCCCCGACAGGGGTAGTGTTGGTTATTTTATTTCCTCTCACACGTAGTAAGCCGGGGAAAGGCACCTACAACCTCAAGACAATCGTGCAGGTAAGAGACCGGCTTGAAAGTACTACTCGCAGGGATTTGCAAAGCCTGCAAATTCATTGTGTAGCGAACTACGTGAATGGTGGTACGCGCAATGACCAAATGTTTGAATTCAGATCCCCGAACATGATCATAATATTCTAATGAGACCAGTATAAATCTGCGGAATAGAAGTGGCGCCTACCATGTATGCATGCTGCTTATTGCATTTGCGTATGAACTCACTGGAACGCACTAGACATAGATTTTTAAATATAAAAGACCTCAAGTGTTTCTCAATATAATGACTTAGTACTGTAATGAAGAAGATTAAACCAGCGCTACTTTTAAAAACTATCAAATGCTCTGTCTTTGGCCATGGCACTAGATTGAGATCACATTTAGTAGAACCGCATTTTTGGCAAATAAACAGTTAGTGTATGACATGCACCATCCCATACACACCGATTCTTCTAAAAGCATAGAATCAGTTTTTTACCATAGAAATTAATCACTGAACATTGCACGTGTATATATTTTTCTCTTTCCTTAGGGATTGAACCCATTTATTCATGAACCTGAACCAATACTAATTTCTGAGAATATACAGTCATACAGGTAACAACAACTGGATGATTTCATGGAATGGCTAACTAAAAATGGTGAAATCATATTTTTAAAAAGTATCGGTAATGATGAACTCTTTTTCTTTCTGTCTAATATATTTGTATATTTGTCCTTTTTCTCACCTTTTTACCCCATGAATCCTCCCCTTCACCAACCCTTGACTCTCTGTGACTACTTCATTCGGTCAAAATCATAAAAGATTTGTTTATTGTGTAAAATGTAAATGTCTATTTTGATTACATACGCTAACCATTTGCTAATCTATATTTTATCTACCCCATATTTTATCTACCCCATATCCCAATTTCATTTTACCAACTTGTTTTCCTAATATTCAATATTTTACAATTCTGGTTTTGTTACTTTAACATTAAAGCCCGTATTTAGCCGAAACACGTGCTACAAAGGGCAACATGAATTAAAAACGTTTTTCAAAAGTGGATTTGGCACTGTCTCTAGCCGGAGTATTTTTGAATCGTATGGCTTTAAATCAAGCTGTTCACTATTGAACATCAAAACAAATGCCCATTATAAAAAAACATACATCTTAATAGCATTACAAAATAACCTTATAATAACAGATGTTATCAATTGGATTAACATAATAGAGACTTAGAAAGAAGAAAAATAATTGGTTAAGACTGGGGGAACATTTCCAGTAAAAATCGTAGCTAAAATAAGGCACTTGATATCCCTCTAAAATCTTCTCACAGAAGTCAGTTGAGCTAATAAAAATGGTATCTACAAGAAATCTGGCAACATGTATTTATCTTTTCCCCACAATGGATGTGCCTTCTGTGATGTCACTTTTTTCGCATCATTGCAAAATCAACAGCGTCTGTGGGCTCTGGGAATATTGTTACGAGACCCCAAAATTTTGTAAGGAAGTTGAACTGTAAATGCATGTTCTGTGTTCTATATTTCACATTGGGTAAACTTCTTAAGATAGAATGGTACAGTGTTTAGCACTTTTACTAAGTCACTTGTATATGGATGTAGCTTGTATTTCCTTGAACTTTCTCCCATTGTTATCCAATCCATAATCTGAAGTTTTTAAAAAAAATGTTTTTTTAACATCTAGTGGATGAGCCTTTCTGATGTTGGAGAACATTTTCCAATATTTGGAGATATGATTCCTTAATTCACTGAGGATTGACCAATGCAGCTTTTAAACTGGCATGGTTCAGGGATGAGTATTTTCTTATATAGGGAAAGCTATTTCAAATTCACCATTCTAGTAAGATACCAGGCCCAATTCATGGCAATTGGAGCAGTTGGGTAACCTTAAAATGCACCCCCAGAATATACTCTTAGTTGTAGTCCCCTTTCCTGTCCTAGCAGTTCAGCTTCATATGTAAGACTATGGACTAAGTTTTTGATTTTGTAAATTTTCAGATCCCGAATTTAACGAGAAACCCCTAAAACTTCTATTTGCTTGACTAGAAAGCACACCACTTACCTCAGAGCCTCGTGTAGTATGCTCTAGTTTGCTTGTTGGTGTACATTGAGATCCCAAGATACACTAAAGGCCGAGTATCTTTTGTACCAGCTCCATGTAAGCTTGCAATCTATCTAGGGTTCTTAGAATACATTAAAATCTTAGTTTTCGCTAGATACATTTTTAAATTGTTGTTACATAATCTAGAGCTTTCAATTGGCGTTGTAGGCCTACAGAGGTGTAGTAGAGAAGGACTACGTTTTCTGCATAGGACCGCCAACTGTTTGGCTTATTTCCCAATTTTGGAGGAAGGACCCGACCTGTAATAAGGTCGGGCCAATGTCTGCCATAAACATAGTAAGAAGAAATGGGGCCAAAACACACCCTTTGCGCAGGCCTTTATAAATAATGATTTGTTTAGATAGGTCGACCTGTGCATTTAGTCTGCTAGTGTAGCTATTTAAGTAACAATATTTTGCAGTCCACTAGGACAGCCACACCTGTTTGTTTTGCCACAAAAGGTATCTCTTCACACAGCCAAATGCCATCGTAACGTCTAAGAGGCTGCTTTGGAACAAGGACTAGATTTGAGGTTCCAGATGCTTTCTAAGGCCTGATTTGAAATTCATCATGCACTTTCCTAGTTGTACCCCAGTCCTCTACGTTAATAAAATCACAGAACAGCTTTTACTGGAGACATCTAGTAGGGCTATCTGGCGATGGTTCCTAAGTAGTGACCTGTCCTTTTTTAAAGATTGGGACTACGTAGGAGAGTTTACATGATGAGCGGAAATTGTTTGTAGAAGACTTTCAGAATCCGTGCCCACACTTCCGGTTGAATATTTACAGTAACATTTGAAAGTCCATCTAGGCCAGGAGCTCGAGATGGCTCACTATTTTAATATTTTTTTCTGAGGATGTCCTTCTCAATATCAAGGGTCCACTTTGAAGCAGCCAGGCTCACATAGGGGTAATTCTGAGTCTGTGTAACGTAGATCTCGTAATGTTTCACCCAAGTTTCTTCTGGGATTGGTTTTATCCGTGTATACACTTGGGACAGACGCGCAGTATTTAGTCATTTACAAAATGTTGCTATGTTGTTTTTCTATGTACAGACAGCGAAGCATGAGTCCATCAGTAACATCAAATTCTTGTAACCAATGGCCAAATTCTGATCTTTGTTTTTAACTGTAATTGCAGATTTAGTGGTGTTATTTGGTGCTTGATTCTGAGGTTTTGGCTCCTTTTTCTTTTTCTCAGTTGGTATCGAATATATGTTTGCATTTACGAACATCATGTGTATTAGAAAAGTAAGGGGTATTGAAGGCACAAAAAAGTTCAGAGTTTTCAGGAAGAAATGTTGCATGTTTCCCGAGAGCAATTATTTAAGATTGTAAGCGCATGTTATATGCCCTTGTAAAAGGAGAGTTCTTACATTAATCTATTTCCTTCAGCATAAGTTCATACCAATGTGGCCGTACAACTATCCTTGGAATGAATGGTTATGAGGTCCATACTATTGCCCTACCTCCATTACCCGCTTCCTGGGCAAATTCTTGGAGAAGCTGGCCATCTCCCAGCTTATCAACCGCACTGAATCTGATGGTTGTCTCCACGACTACCAGTCTGGCCTCAGAGCTGCCAGAGGCATGGAAACTGTTCTCCTGAACAACCGTGAAGACTTGCTCTCTAATCTAGATTCTAGCTCTCCTTCACTTCTCATCTTTCTTGACCTTTCTTCTGCCTTTGATACAGTCAATCATTTCACCCTGATAAATTGGCTCTGTAATACCCTTGGCATCACAGACCTGGCTCTGGACTGGTTGACCACCTTCCTCTTGGACCGAACCTCCCAGGTTCACCTAGGCCCTTTTTTCTCTCAAACATCTCACCCTCCACCTGCAGCGTGCCTGAGGGCTCTATCCTCGCACCTTGGCTTTTCAACACCTACCTGGCCCTTCTAGCCGATTTGATCTCAACCTTCTCTCCTAACTGCCAGTGTTATGCAGATGACGTGCAGCTCTCCTTCAAGCTTGCCTCCTCCTCTTCCTCTCTCGTTCCTGCCTGTCTGCTATTCAGGCATGGTGCACTGCTAACGATTTCTGCCTTAATGCCAGTAAGACAGAGATCCTTCTCATTGGGACCCCTGCTCCCTTCTTGCCTCCCACACTCGGCACCCCTCCCGTCATCCTGTGAGGCAAAAACCTTGGTGCCATATTCAACTCTTTCCTTCTCTCCTTGCATCATGGACCTTGCCAAGAAGGCCCACTTTCAGCTGCACCTCCTTGGAGGCATTCTCCCTTTCCTCACCTTCCCCCAGAAACATCCAGAGCCCTGGTCCTCTCCAGGCTTGACTACAACAGCATCTTCCTCAATCTGCCTAACTCTTCCCTTCAGCTAATCCAGAGCAGCACCTCAAGACTTAACCTTGGCCTAAAGCCCAGAGACCGCATCTCTCTAGCCCTAAAACCTCTCCTCTGTTTCCTGGATGCTGCTAGGATCTACCCTCTGTATCCTCCACAATGCTTTCTGGTGCCTGGGACCCTGCTACATCCAACTTCATCTGCCCCAAATACCTTGCTGCTATAGCCCTTCGGTCTCCTAGCTCAAACTCTCTGCAGATCAGGCACTTTCCAAGCTGACTCCCCACTCCGGCTCCAGAGTGCCTGTGAAGACAGGAAGCACGCGAGGAGTCCAAAACTCTGCAACCCTTTGTCTTCCAGCCAGAGTGCAAGATTCCAGTTCAAACTGGGAGGCTGGCTTTCCGGAAAGGATCACCAACTCCCCCTTGAACCCCCCCGCCCCAAGTTTGAATGTGGCAAGGCTGTTTGATGATTGGCTGGGTTCCTGAATAAAAGTCCAAACCTCGAAGCTGAAAGTAGTTGAATAAATACAACGTTTTTAAAGCTGCGGTTTTATTTCTAAGTTTTCCGGGCTCCTCCAGCCCGGAAAACGTAGGAAAAAAAACTACAGCTAGTGCTTATTTTAAAAAAAAAATAAATAAATAGCACTTACCGAGATTCAGCTGCAGCTTTCCTGCTCTGGTCTCCGGTCCCCGTCCTCCGCCTACAGCACTAATGAAGGGAAAGCCACCCAGCGGTAGCCTTTGTTTACTACAGCTTGCTGGCTTTTCCTTCATTAGTGCCGCAAAAGCCAGCACAGGAGGGCCTCCATTTCACAAAATGGATGCGCCCATGTGCTTGCTTTTGCGAATTTTGAGCTTGAATAGCTCAAAATTTTACATAGGAAGTTTTAAAACGGAGAATACTAGTATTTTTTTTTTTATGTTGCCTATCTATTTATTAAATAAAAATTTGTACTAGACCATCCCTTTAATTACATATTCATCAGGGCCATAATTACATTCCTAATAACATCAAATGAACTGCAAAAATATTATTCCCCCCACCTTTTCAAAAGCAGAAAACAGACACTTGCACACTAACGACAACAAAAACAAAACCTCTCAATTTCTAAAAACTGACCACTTAGACTAATGAGTTACTAAATCTGACGTTACTCTACCATTTAAATCAAGAAAAGGCTTCCATAGTTTCCAGTAAGCTTCTGCCTTATCCTTTCTCTGAAACGTAACCCTTTCAAAATCAGATAACATCAATGTATCGCTAATCCAACTCTCAACTTGTGGCTTCTTCCTGGTTTTCCAAACTCTCAGAATTTGCTTTGCCCTTTGCCCCATCACAAGAATCTGATCAATCCAACTCCCATACAATCGAGCCGTTATACAATGCCCACTATTCGCTAATAGCAGCACCATGGCCATCTTGGCCAATGGTCATCTTGGAAATTCGATAGATAATATCATATCTAGTCTAACACCTCACACCAGAAGGTAAGAACCCAGGGATAGTACCACAGCATATGGAGCAACGTCCTTTTTCTTTTCCACATCCCCATCATATATCCTCATCCACCAATCCTAAATTGCACATGCCCCCAGGTGTCCAAAACAATCTTCGCAACATCTTTTGATGAATAAGTCGCAGTTTGAGATCCAGTTTACTACTGTATCCAACCTGCCACATGCTCCTCCATACCCCATCAGTGATGGTACAACCCAAGTCCTCTGCCCACTTGCATTTCAGATTCCTCCATGATTCAATCACTGAATCGTTCTCAGGCATAAGCTTAAAATACGTAGAGACTGCACGTAGCGATAAATAAGATGCTCCATCCCGCTGGCTCTTTCTCCATTGGCACAGATAACATATTTAAAGTCGGAGTCAAGAGACATTCCAATTCACTAAACCTATTCTTTTCCCTATATTTCAAATGATACAACTCTTGAAGCTCCTCAAAAGATGACATATGTTCATCACACATTAAATCCCCTATTGTCAAGATCCCCTTTGAAATCCAGCTTTGCCAGTACAGGGTCTTGTTTGCAAGTTGTAATGCAGGATTATGCCAAATAGACAACTTGTAATTCAGAAACAAATTCCCATTGACATTAACTAACCACCATTTCATCAAGTCTTTAGTCACTTTAATAGATGGAACCTTAACAGCCCCTTTAGGTAGCCTCTCCATAGAAAAGATACTACTCAATTGAAAATGCGATAAAGCAACCCTCTCAATTGTTAACCAAATTGGTTCCTTTTCTGTCTCTGCCACATACAGGGCCGCTTTCTTTGGGATAAATCCCCTGTAATAATTCTCTAAAACCTCCCTCTTTAGTACTTCGCAACTAGATACATTTTGGAATCTTCGGGGCCTTCTTCTACCCCCCCCCCCCCGAAGAAAATCTTGAAAAACCTGATCAATTCCTTCAATTTCTTCGAAAAAAGCTAGGGGGGTATTGATTGCATTATGTATAAGACCTTTTGTTATAAGGGACATTTTAATAGTATTAATCTTTACCCAGATTCCTAAATTCAACCTAATCCATTTCCTAATATCTCTTCTAAGATTTTCCATTAGTTTAGTTACATTAAATTCTACCAATTTTCTTATGTCTTTGATAAGAAAAATCCCCAAATATTTTACATGCGTCTCAGACCATCTACAATTCCATTCAGCAAAATCTCCCCTTCTGACAGCCGTCGAAAGTGGGAACACCTCTGTCTTATCCCAATTGATCTTATAACCTGAAAGTTTACCCACCTTTTCAAAGATTTCTTTCAGAACACCAGTGCCCTTTTCTGTATCTGAGGGCACCACCACCATGTCATCAGTGTATGAGAGCACTTTAACTTCTGAGACCAAATTTCAGTCCACTTTTTCTCTGCTCATTGCGTATCAGTTACCAAAGGCTCCAAGGCTATGTTGAACAGAAATGGTGATAAAGGACAGCCTTGTCTCGTTCCCCTAGTGAGGCTAAATGCATCAGACATCTCAGACACGCGCCCGAGCAGTGCTCTGCAAACAATCATTCCCACAAATCTACTACCAAAACCCATTTTCTCCATTGTAAATTTCAATAAAGCCCAGTTCACCCTGTCAAATGCTTTCTCAGCATCCATAAAAACAAGAGCAGCATTCACGGGTTTATTACGATGAAGACATATTAAATACTCCAATGCCCTGATGTTATATCCAAATCTATTCTTCATGAAAGCCACCTGAGATTTGTGAATTAATTTCCCAATACAGCTACTCAGCCTATTTGCCATTATTTTTGTAAACATTTTAATGTTCACATTTAACAGGGATATCGGTCTATAATTTCCATAGTTCTTATTATCTCTCCCTTTTGGTACTAGTGTAATCATGGCCTCAGCCATTCATTGGCATAATTCTTCCCTTTGTATGAAGGAATTAAATAACTTGCATAAAATTGGAGAAAAAACAATAGCAAATTTTCGATAGAACTCCACAGGCAACCCGTCTAGACCCGGAGATTTCCCCAACTGGAGCTGCCCAATGGCTAACAAAACCTCATCAACTTCAATATCCGCTTCTAAAAACCTATTGTCATCAGGTGATAATTTCTTCACGTCAATGTGCCCAAATAGGCTCTCCAGATCTTGTTGCGAGACTGAATCTTCCTCTGTGTAACTTTTCATAATAATTTTTAAAGGTTGCACAAACCTCAGTATTACTCCATACTAATTGGTCATTGTTTTCACAATTCCCTGAACAATAGGTCTCCCACTCATACCTTTCAACCTACTCGCTAGCATATGTCCACTTTTGTCTCCACCTTCCCCATACTTCAGTCTCATGAAAAAAAGACCCTGTTCTGCCATTAAATTAGTTGCACTTGCCAAAGTTTTCCGAAAATGATTAATCTCAGACCTATGCTTAGCCATTCCTGATCGAGCATATTTTTTCAGTAAATTTGACACTTTTTCTTCCATCATGTTCAGTTCACTCATGGATTTCTTCCTAATACGAGAGGACCTATTTTCACTTCTAATCGTTGCCTTAAAACTATGCCATACAATCCTTTGATCAGCAGAACCTTCATTTACCTCAAAGAATTGGATCATACTAGATAATATTCCCTCTACTACATCCCTCTCTTTCATGTTTTCAATCTCCATTTCCAAAAGGATCTAGCCTCCATGTCCATCTGCCAATGGATCAACTGGCGCATGATCTGAGATTTCCCTCTCCCTAATATTAACATCAATTAACGCCTTAGAGATCAATATATAGTCCAGTCTAGAAAATGAATTGTGCACTGGAGAAAAAGTAAATTCCTTCACTGAAGGATGTAGTTCCCTCCACATCAACCAAGTCAAACTGTTGGAGAAAAAAGTCAAATTCCTTACAAGCATTCACATTACCTACATGAACTAACTATCCAATTTGTGATCACGAATAACAGAACAATCACCCCCGAAAACAATCGTATCTCCAGCATCTCAAATAAGAGCTTTGAGATATCCTCAAAAAAACCTTTACCTGACGAGCATGGCCCATAAATACATCCTAAAGTAATTAATCTCTCCTTGTATATTATATCTGCAAAATAATTCGGCCTTCCCCATCCATAACCACTTTAGCAATTCTATATTGCAGACCTCGCCTAAATAAGATACTTACCCCTCTGAAATTAGATGAATAACAATTAGACAGATCCTTATTATATCTAGAATTGGTCAGCCCTTGCCTAGTCTCATCAATCAAATGTGTCTCTTGCAAAAGGACTATATCGGCTTTAATCCTCCATAATCTCGCCAGTACTCTACTTCTCTCTAGGACAATTCAAGCCCTTCACATTCCACGTCACTATAGTCAAGTCATTAATTCCCTTCTCGATCTATCCTCAATTTTTCTAACCCACAACACCACAAAATGGTAGACAGAAATATTACCACATCCATCATAATTAGATATTATGACAATTATCTTGATTACATAGGTCATTACTTTAGGAATACCAGCATTAGAATAATAAAATGTCTGCAGTACAAGTATAAGCAAGTCATAAATGCAAACGCATAACATTGAAACAGAGACACAACCAAAACATCCATGTGACCGAACAGACATAAAGAAAAAGAAATAGCATTAAGGGTAAACCATGGGGAAATCCCCCAGATAGCCATAGAATATCAATCACCCCTGTACAACACATATTCCAACCCAATCCCTCCAAGGTTGTGCCCGCCGTATTTCATTATAAATGCATCACTTTCTCTCCAACCCAAAAACCGTAAGAAGAAAACACGACTGATTATGAGACAATTTATCATCGGGTACAACAATTTAAATAATGTTCAACTGAAACTTAGTCAAGCTATCTTAAATTTACCCCATCTAAATTCAACACATTGACCACATACTTAAGCATTACCCACCACTTCTTGCCACCCCACATACCCTTTTAATTATCCATGCAATTTACACCCTCAACAGATTCCACTATTGGTACTCTGGAATGTCACAAGTATATGAACACATATCCAGCCCCCTAGCAATCACTCGGGTCACGTTGCGTTATAACCCAGACTATTTCTCTTTAATCTAAAAAGATATCATGCATCCATCTCGTAACCATCAACCCTCTAAGCAATAACTAACACACTGTCTACTGTGTATCACTCAACACAACATCCTTGGCTTCCATAAACTAGGCAACCCTCCAATATATCTAATGGAAACAGTAAATGCATATATCAAAATAGTGTGATGGCAATCATTTGGTATATTCAACAATAGGATCATGAGTCAACCGGAACAATAACCATAATGTAAACAGAAGATGTAAGATGTATACATAAGAATTTTCCATCCGTAAATATCCATCTCTATCAAGATCAACACAGACTGTATACCATTTCGAAGCAGGACATATAAACTGACATGTGCAAAGACATTCCACACCTATTTTGTATTTGTATTTTATTAGGTTTATATAGCGCTTTACGCCAAGCGCTGCACATTTTAACAGGATACATTTAACAATAACAGAAATAATACACCTACAAACAATAACACCTGCATGAAAAGGAGGGTCCCACCCCCGATACACTGTAGACTGGTTGGTAGGTATATCCAAGTAGACGCCAGCCAGCCTATAAATGGCTGTGTATACAATCAGATTCCAGCACAAACCACAATGTCATAGAGAGTATCTCTGGATACACACAATAGGCACCACGAGCATGGGCCTTTTTACAAGTTTCCACCAACTGGCTGCTAGTGCACCGATAACAAAGATGGAGGGCGTGGCAACCCATGGTCCCTTGTGCTCTTAACGCACAATGTCATAGAGCTCAAAGATATGAATGGTGCCACTCCAACACAAACTCCACTCCCATATCCCTTAGTAAAAGCTGGGCCAAACTCTAACTCTAAAACATTAATTTATGGAACCATTTTATTACAAAAGACCAAATCCCCTCATGTTCTGCTCATATCAGCCTGCATTGCCTCTGTAATTCCCCACATACTCGTTTGCTCAACTCGGCTCATGTAATCATTGAGCCCAGAATGCTGTATTCTTTAGCCATCGATTCCAAACAATGTATTTCTGAGCAAAGAGCAGTACTAGAACCACAAACCCGCCAATAGCTGTGAAAAGCAAGGGGGGAAACCCCATAGGCATATCAAAGGGCATTCTGTGACTATCCGTGTCTATATTTCAGCATGACCAAGTCATATGAAGGAATCAGTATTTTACATATTGGCATGCTCTAGTGGCAGCGGGATAAAACCTCCTGAACTTTGAGTTCGCCCATTATTGACAAGGACTTCAAATTTAGCAAGCCTGTATAATTGCGCTAGCTGCTGGTTCCGAAAAATATAATCTTCTCGATCGTTCCGCTTTCATCCTAGTTGGCTGTCTGTAGAAGTATGCAAAAATGCATTTTGGCATTGAATCATTTTGAATTCCCTCGGTAACCCGGACAGTTCGAAACATATGCTTGAACATTAAAGTGAAGTACATACCCACTGGGCTTTTGCTGCAATTCCGTTTACCAACTTCGGCCAGTTACCAAGGCACAGGTTGCCATTTTCCCTAGTGCCGCACACATTCACCATAATCTAACAAAGCGATGAGTCAGCATCGACAATCGTTCACACTGCGTAATATTGAAGATCATGAACGTACTGGACCTCACTTTATTCATGTTGACTCAGAATAAAATGGTAAAGAAAGAAAATATGAAGCTGGAATTGAACTGAAATTTAAATTACAAAAAAATCAAATCCCATCATCTCTTCTTTAACACAGATCCAGCTCTATGGATGGGTGCATCCTCCATAGGTTGTTCATCCAAATCTGTAAGAAATGATTCAGCCCCTTGATGATCCGTAAAGGAGTGTACTGTACCATTTAGCACTACTCTCAATCTTGCTGGATAGATCATATAGTATTTTAAGTGCTTGTTCCTCGCTTTCTCTTTGGCAAAATTTAAAGGCTCTTCTTTTCTCCAGCACATCACGACTTAAGTCCCTAAAGATCATTATTTTATGGCCTCCCCACGACAGATCACCTTTCTCTCTTGCCTTCCTCAATACCAACTCTCGCACTGGGAACATCAAAAAATCGATGATGAAATGTCGAGTTCTCTGTCCAGATGACGGTTTAGGAACCAAAGACCTGTTTGCCCTTCCAATCTTGTGGGGTGTTTTAGGGTCAATGTTGAGTAATTTAATCAAAGTTCTTTCCAGAAAATCTACAGGGCAACCCATCTCCATATTCTCTGGAAATCCTGCCACATGGATGCTGTTTCTTCTAGAAAGGTTTTCCTGCTCAGAGCACTTGAGTCAGTTTTTCCACCTGATCCAATCCCTTATCTGGATAGCCATTTCAGTTATTCATCATCAATCACAGTTAAGTGATTTTCCATAGTGGTACATATCCCTGACAGCTCATTGTAACTATCCTCAGAAGCCAAAAGGGAGGACTTGATGTCAGCAATGTCTGTGTTCAGAGGCGTTGCTAGGGGGGGACTAAAGGGACTATAGCCCCTGATCTTTTGGTTG
Organism: Ambystoma mexicanum; assembly: GCF_040938575.1. Classification (NCBI taxonomy): domain Eukaryota; kingdom Metazoa; phylum Chordata; class Amphibia; order Caudata; family Ambystomatidae; genus Ambystoma; species Ambystoma mexicanum. The sequence goes on along the minus strand of NC_090926.1, from coordinate 989,520,749 downwards.
TAGCCCCAGATAGAATCTCAGGAGCTGCAACCAAAAGGCTAGCTAGCCCCCAGTCCTGACAGTTCCAACATCAGCGTAGCCCCGGGTCTTTCCCAGACCTAGCAACACCCCTGTCTGTGCTTACTTTCATCGGAAGTTCCATCAACTTATCTCTTCAGTGTTAATTTCCTTTCCTTTCTGCCTTTTAGATGGTTGTGAATTTCCTGAATTTTTTTCAGCCATTGTAGTGAATTCTAGGAGAGATGAAGGTAGGCACAGTCGCTCAGCCTTTAGGCAGCCATCCCTCGAACTGCAAGTTCTAGAATCCGCTCTAGGTAAATTTCGGATAAGTTTTGCTAAGATCTAAGGGGTAATGGTTGAAGCTCAGCTAGAGGTGCAAAACAGCATCTAACAACCATATGATTTTGGCAATATAATCTGAGCATTGTTGTATTTCATAGATTGATTTTACTCTCGTTTATTTTTTTCCTGAACCTTTCAGTCTCGTGTTGCTATGACATGGCATTCATTTGAATCATGCTGTCATTTAATGTTTTAAGAATTATGAGCAATGTAGAAAAGCATACGAATATAATGCTATTCTTTTATTTTTTTCCTTTATGATAAATATGTAGTTTTTTCTTTTTCTGTTTTGATTTAATTTAAAAGTACACTTGTGTACTAAAAAGATTTGTCTAAAATAAAAAAAGTTTACTTTCCTTTAGAAATGCCATTCTGAAAAGTATAGAACATCTTTCTTTCCTTAGAAACTGTTTCGCCATTCTAACAGAAAGTAGATGCAAGCTTGTATTACTTGCCTGTGATTTGGTTGTGCCTCTTCCCAAAAGTAATTCTGTTTGTTTCACTTCACTATTCCTGTTAGGATACATGTTATGAGTGTCCCCCATGTATGATTGTCCCCCCAACTGAGTCTTTCTTCCCCTGACTTGCTGTTGGCCTGTTCAGAATAAATCTGTCTTAGGTTTTACCTTCCTAGAATAACTGATAGTGTAACACTGGGTTTTGCTTTCCCAGGTCTGTTTTAGACGGACACAAAAACAGTCTTAGGTGTAGTAATGAAGACTACGGAAATGGCAGAAGAATTTCTGATAAGAGGAGATGAAGAACTTTTCTTAAGACAGTCTACCAATACAAACCCCCACTCAAACAGTTCTACATCATTAAGAAATCTTTTTTTAATAGCTAGAAATAGCTTCAAAGCGAGAACTTTCAAAATGATGGGAAATCAAAACCGGGAAAATGTATCTTGAAGTCAGAAGAATCCCGCAAGGTTTAAGAATTTGGATCTTCCCATCCTTCGAGGAAGATGATATAGCAGCCTTGATTGATTGGGAAGAACTATTCCCTAGTGCATGAATGTACTATTACAGAAATGGGACAAATGAAAGAGAGGATAGAAAAACTAAATCATTCGGAATTAACTTTCAAAAATTATCAAATCTTGGACGAATACTTAATAAACTTTACAAAGGAACTAAAGATAAAAAACAAAATTCATCCATGATGAAAATTATTATAAAAATAAGAGTTTATACTTTTCAAAGGAAAAAGAAAAGACATGGCGGATCGGCGATGACCGATGGACAAACAGATCTCCTCTACAGGAATAGGTCTATACCGACTGTGCTAAAAATAACAGTACGGTAACAGGATAATTCAGCAATAGAAACCAATTTCTGTATAATGAGAGCTACACAAAGCAATGAATGGTATTCTCTGAGAACCCATTATAGAAAAATGGATAAATGCGTGTAAATGTTAGGCACAGTTTGCATGCAGTATCCTCTGGGACCACTACACACAACTAGGGATACAGGTGTAAGCAAAACCAACCTTTGGTACAAGTCTGTACCACACATTTTTGGTAGCGAGCTGAGCAGCCAGGCTTATCTCAAGAGGGAATGTGAGCTTGTAAGTGTATTACACAAAGGTCTACAATGACAAGTATTCAGATAAACACTTGGACTAAAGGTTTCTTGGTAAAAAAAAAAGTCTTCATTTATAACACAATCAATTATAAAGCATTCACTAAATGAGGCAACCAATATCACACAAGTTATTCTACAATACTAAATACTAAGCATTTGAGCTCCCTTGAAGTAGGAGCAAAAAGGCATAAGTGAATAAAACAAATATTAGATTTACTCTAAAACAGTGTAAATAGTTTGAGTTCAACAGAGGAGTTTACTCAATGCAATAGGTAGGCCAAAGTCAATGGACCACTGTCTTGTATAGGTAAAAAATGTTCTGGTATTTAAAACGGAAAAGTGTTTGCCACGGTTCTTAGAAGTAGTTCACGGAACAAAGGTTTGTATGTCGGGTCACAAGCTGACTAGGCCTGCAAGTTGCCAAAGTTGTATGCACTTTTGCAGTGAGAGGTAAGTTCTCTCGGTCAGGTTTTCACATTACCTTATATTTAAGAGAAAGATGCAGCTGAAGACTTATGTTCCTGGCAGTTCCTGCAGATCTCGCGGTTCCTGAGCCTCCGTTGTGGGGACAAAAGGGAGGATGTCGGGGGGACTCCTGCACTGCACAGTGACTGGTCACAAAGCTGGCAAATTGGCAATTCTTTGATTCCGGTTGCTGTTTCTTCAAGCACACAAACTGGTGTCCTCCTCCAACCGCCCCCTCCCCCCACCACCAGCCCTGGTTAATCCTAACTAGCTCCCAGAATGTTATCCAGGTGGCTTACGAGTTGATTGGTCCTACAAACTCAAAGGAAGAAGTTGTCCTTGAAGGGGCTTCTCTGTCGAGATGAACTTGGCAATTCGGACCTGCAGCAGGGCTCCACCGGGTAACCAATGGTCCAGTAGTTACAGCAGCCGTCCTCTTCCAGCTCGTCTTCGGTTCTTTCGTTTCAGTGGTCGACTCTGCCTTCCAAGCCAAGAGACCCGGCTTTTAAACAGTTAATTCATTCCAGCCTAGCTGCCACTCACCCAGCAGGATTGCTGCCTATGCCGGATAGTCATCCAGCCAATCGCGCCACAGTGCTTTTGGGTCTCCTTGGAGTCTAAGCACAGGGAGTTTTGGGCCCCTCCCTCACTTCCTGTCCACCCCAGACACTCGGGCGACAGAGGCAGTCTTCAGTCCTGAAGCCCGCCAAAGGCGTAGGATCAAAGGGACCAAACCTGGTTTGGCGCGCCGAGACAAACTCTAAGAGGACCTTTCCAAAAAGAAACAGTGAAAAAAGACGACCGGGACCTGTTTAAACGAAGGGGCTTTGGGCGCCATCTTGAAAAACATGGCTCCCGTAATTTTTAGCTACCAGTGTTCGCGGTCGGGAAAAATCATGGTAGTTTTTAGTAAAACCACTGCCACCAGCCATTTCGATAGTAAATGGTAGCATTTGACTGCTACATGAGTTTTTAGACACGGGATACTAGGTAACCCCTCAGCACTCTATAGGAAGATGGTTTGTGCTTGGTCTAGGAATTTAAAAAGACTAGTAAAGTCAATTTAACCTTACATTCTCTGAGAAACAGTAGTTTATCCCAGAGAAGGTATTTAAACCTTGGGACCTAAATAGCTTCCCTGTGTTACTGCAGTGAGGGTGCTGTGTAACACGCATGAAAAGATGATGCCTATGGAGTTATCTAAAACTCCATAATCAACTAACACAAGAGTAAAACACACATCAAAATACATGAACGTGTGGGGAAAAAAAGTTGCTGGGGGTCTCTAAGATGAAGGGAATTAGCACATTTATGAGAATTCTCCCTAACAATAGAGAGAAAGGAAAGAGGAATTATTCATATCAAGAGAAATAAGTATGTTTTGAGATTATAAAAAAAGTGAAAAACAGAAGGAAAAGGAATACTCTTTTATATGAATTGAGATAAAAATACAGTAAATAAAATAAAATAAAATAACGGTGAAAAGAATACTGAGTGAATATTGTGATTTCTGAAAAAATCACATGCCGTCACCCTGAAGATAATGTAACTGCTGGCACACTTGGAAATGTACCACTTGAGAAAATACTGAGCCTTAGGTGTATACCTGCCTTTAAGTTGCTGATGGCTCCTGTAAACCGTGTATAGGTATTGCCTACCTTGAGTATAACTGTTATCCTAAAATAAGTTAGTTATTGCTTCCCTTAGTCTGTGAACTGAAAATCAACTGTAATTGAATATTACACCCCAATGTCCAACCCCGCTAGAATAACTTCTCCTGAATCAGTTATAGGTTCCTAGAATCTGTGTTTTACTAGATCAGGAAAGTATATTGTCCAGTTGATATTACTATGCAATTTCTTGCTGAGCGTCACGGTACAACTGATGGGGTCTACTCCCCTGGTATTATTGGTTTTGACTTTCCTAGAACTCTTCTTAGGTCTCAGAAATAACAGTATATGTTTTGGTCTGTACCATCAAACATAGTGTTGTGTTTATATGATCTGTGATGGTACTTCTTTTCCCCCAAGATTTATCTGGGCCTACTTGTATTTAAATAAACCATTTATTTTTTACAATACATAGTTTGTGTTTCTTTGAACCATTTGTATTACAATTTCTTTGTACTGATTCTATAGCCTTCTCTCCCTCCTTTTTTTTATTTTATTTTTTTTAATTAAATATATTTATTGTTTTTTTCAAATACAATACAACCAGCATCATCAACATAGTAATCAGTTATGTGTCAATAGTAACTCCCCCCTTCCCTCCCCCCAATGTAAACCCAGACCAGGACATTGGGCCGTCTACTGTTTGCGCTAAGGTGAGCCTGGACTGTCCAGGTGCTCGCCTGAGGAGCCGTCTTCTTTAGGGCGGAACAGGGCTGCTGTGAGGGCTATCCATTGTAAAAGGTCCTCCGAGTCGCCAATTTTTTGTTGTCGGTGCGCCAGCTCCCAGGCCCCGGTTTCGGCCACAGTCCATCTACGGAGGTCTTCCCACCATGTTGTGAGGCTAGGGGCTCTGGAGCGTTTCCAGGCCATGGCGATACGTCTTTTTGCCAGGATGTACATTAAATCCTTGAGTCTGTTAAGGGGCTTGTCTTTTTGCCTCTCGGGTATGAGCCCAAAATGCAGGCCCTGGGGGACTGCACGTCCAATGTTATGTCCTCTTCTGCTACCTTAGCTTGAACCTGGGACCAGAAGGTCTGTATGGCCGGGCAGGCCCAGAACATGTGGGTCAGTGTGGCTGCGGGTTCTTGGCACTTGGGGCAGGTCACCACACCGGTGCCGCTGAATCTTGAAATGACAGCTGGGGTAAGGTAGGCACTGTGGATGATGTAGAATTGAATAAGCTGGAATCGGGCATTCCTGGATACTCTTTTGTGGTAATGTGTTATGGTTTCCCATTCCGTGTCTCCAAACTGCGTGTTTAGTTCAGATTCCCATTTGCCTTTACATTTGAGTTCGTTTTGTGTGGTGTTGCCAATTGGGATCTCGTAGAGCCTTGAGGTTTCGTGCCCCGTCCCCCCCTCTGCAACGCTCAGCAAGTTTTCGATGACCTCGTGCCCGGCGCAGAGGGACTCTGCATCTGGCCATCGCTTCTTGAGCTTTTCCAACACTGCCCCGTGTAGGAGGAACTGACCCAGCGGGATCCCTGTCAACTCATGCAGCTCAGAGAATGTGTGGATGCCCTGGTCATCAGGTCACCCAGGGTGGCGATACCAGAGGGTCGCCATATATTCCGCATCGCCTTTTGGTCCTCTGGTCTGGTGGACATGATAGCAGCTATTGGGATTTGTGGGGTGTAAGGGTCAGTCAGCTTGACCGATTTGCAGGCCCGATTCCAGATCTGGGTGCCCAGGCGGATTAGGTGTGCATTATGCGTTTTCGGCGCCGGTTTAATCCAGAGTAGGTCCCTGAGCAATCAGGGTGCGTCTGAGGGCTGTAAGAGGCGTGTGTCCGTTGAGGCGTCATCAGCCATCCACTGAATCACGTGCTTGAGCTGGGCTGCTATATAGTAGAGCTCAAAGTTGGGGGTATTTAGGCCTCCTTTATCGTACGGTCTCTGTGTTATGTCTAGGGCGACTCTGTGCCTTCCTTCCTGCCATAGAAGTTTCCTACAAAGTTTATTCAGGTCTCTGAAGAATTGTTGCGGGATATTGTAAGGGACATTGGTGAAGTGTAGGAGGCGTGGGAGTGCCACCATTTTAAGGAGGCCCACCCTGCCAGCCATCGAGAGAGGTAGCTTGCACCAGAAGTCAATTGATTTAGCCAAGCCCTCCTTTCTTCTCTCCCTCCTAAGATAAGCCTGACTGCTCTGTCTATGCTACCATGAACTCAGGTTGTACAGCTTTATACTAAGAGTGAAGTCTTGTGCTGCCTCAGTTGAATGATTTCTGGACTTCAGATAAACTGGCCTAACAATAACATAGAAGATGATCGGCTTGAATTAATAGAGGTGAAGCAGTAACTTTCTAACCCCTGCAACCTTAAAAAATCCTAATGTTGGTAACCAAAA